>NC_072791.1:179228935-180518310 GCF_028583425.1 Eublepharis macularius | reverse complement strand
TCATTTATGTATAAACATTTGAGAATAAAATATTCTGAAGTTTATCAATTTCAAGAGCTGTTTATTTGCTAGCAAAATAGGGCATGTTATACAACATATATCTTATCATTTTTGCTCATCAAATCCCCATTTGCAGAATGCAAATTTCTCTGGTCTAAGTGCTCTTGCACCTCAATTTAAATGAATAATAGGATAGACTCTATTAAAATCGGTTTAAGGTTGCCATGGGTGACATATCAGTAGGGTTAAACGAGAAAAAAAGGTCACAGAAGCAGTCCTTACAACTTTTTTTTTAAATAATGAAGCATATGCAAGCATCTGTATAGACTTAAACCACACCACCACCATATTGAAACGATAGACAAAGCATACTTTGTAGATTTTACTAACATCATATTCCAAACCAAATAAACAGGGAAATTATAGTGCCATCAATAACTCTGGGAATGTATTTAGTTGCACTGAAAATTAAAGAGTAGGCTCTGCTGCAATAATGCTTTAGACTGACAGGTTATGGATTTGTAAAAATAATAGAGAATGCAGGAGATGACTGCCCTTTTTCTGGGGTAAATTCTTCATTTCGAGGAACCAGCAAGGTATCATAACTATATTAAGCAAGCAGCTAGACACTAGATCCAAAACACTCTTTTTATGAAGAATTTTGCATCTGCGTCTAACTTGGTTTACGAGATTAATTAGGCATGCACTCATTTGATAACTACTGAAAATACTTCTATGCTCCAGTGAAGGATTTCTTGATCTATTTGCGTAAGAGCACATAGGGTTATTTGTGTCATACCCTCACCCAATTTAATGTGGAACAAATAATACCACTGGCCATTTTTAAGAGTTTGATAAGCAGAATAAAAAATGCCTGCTGTTCTGAACTTTCAGCATTGGTATTTCAAACCTATTAATACACCATATTTATGACTCTCAAATTATTCCCACTTGGATATCAGAGAATTGGAATCTTGATACATTCCTTTCTTCTTTACAATAAAAAGGAAGTGGGGGGGGGGAGAGATCTTCTTATTTGCTAAGGTTACATTGCTAGTTTAATTTCCATGGGAGAAGTGGAATATTTTGAAGTGAGTAACATTTACCAAGTCATTAGTTTTATGCAAACTAGGAAAGAAGATGAAAGAAAAAAAATTATCAATTATTTATAGATTGTTAAAATGCATCTTAGTGCAGTACTACTGTATAAAAATGACAATTAGCCAAACTTACCTTCTTTAATTAATAATGCATACATTATGCTCTTTGGGCAGCTAATCACCAGTTCTACAAATTTGTTTGACACTGTTGAAGATACCTAGCACATGGATGACGGGTGGGGGGGGGGGGGGGGAGAACAGCACTTAGCAGCCACCTTTCAAATGCTGCGTTTGACATGCTGAGGTGTGCTAGTAGTAACCCAGCCTTCAGAATACTCCTCTTGCTCTCCACTTGTTTCAGTACAGACTCCAAAGCACAATGTACTTCTGGCAGTCTGACATCTTCATATGTGGACAGTGTATATGAGGTTCCCCTACAAATAGCCACCACTTGCTAATTAAAAAGCAAACCAGATTAAAATAAAACCAGTTGGTTTTGCTTAGCTTGTGATGATGATTAAAAACTCGCTGGTTTGTATTGGATGCTATCTTCTTGGGCAAGAGAAGATGCTTGGGAAAGTCTATATAACTGTTTTATCTCTGAGGCCTGGGAAACTCAAAAAACCGCAGATGCCAAGGCTTGGGGCTTATAAGGCAAACACAAATGAAGAGAGTTTTACGGACTCGGGTTTCTTACATGCATACAGCCAAACTTCTTTTTAATTCTTCTGAAAATAGGTAGTCTTGAGCTGGAACAAGTCATTTCTGCCAGTGCATGGCTGTCGCCAGAAGGAGCTGCTCTGTGTCTCCTGCCCCTTAAGTCAGTAAAATGATGTCACACTCACAATGCCATCATATTGCAAGTTTATCCATCCCTGCAAGTTGCAGCCAAGGAAGTAGAACAGGGGAATATAAATTGTAATACTAGATCCAATTGCTCTAGCCTGATAACGTTTGGAATACTCTCCACTGAATCTGTCACACAAGAAAATTCTCATGAGTTGGTATTCTCCAAAGATGCCAGTCACGTATACTGGCAGCAGAGTTCTACAATGTAGTGCCCATGGCCACCACGGTGCCTACCAGTACTCCCCCCAGAGCTCACCAGACTTTTCAGAAAGTGGGTGGGGGCCATTGTAAAGCAGGGCTTGTTACTGGCTGCCCTCATTCAAATGAAAGGGCTTTCCATGGTTGACAACTGCAGCCGTAGCCACTGGAGGATCAGGAGAACTGGCAAGCATCTGGGCTTTGGTTCCATTTCCTTTTCAGGCTTTCGTTTTCATCCTCACTTTGCATTTTCCCTTCCTCTCACCTGGGCTTTCTTTGCAATTCTTTTGCATAACTAGGGGGAGGTACTGTGTTTGGCACTGACTCATGTAGAAGCCATTTGGGTTGGCGCTCACCACTTCCGCTTAAAATTCCAAAGGTGCTCAAAGCTCTCAAAAATGTTGGGGACTCCTTACCTTAGAGGTAAAAATAAACTGAAAAGATTGAATCATATAAGTAGTATACTTACTAATCTAAAAATAAACTAGATGAGATGTAGATATTTTTAAAATATTTCTCAAAGCTAAATTTTCAAATGTGAAAATGTTTAGAATTTGCAATTTGAGAGATAATTTTAGACACTGAGATGGAACTAGAATAGTGGAAGGGAACTTTGCTGCCTTCTCTGTTCTTTCTGTACGCCTCTGCCCCTCACAAACAACTGCTTCTGGGAGATCAGCATGGGATGAGGCAGGACACTTTAAAAAAGAAATTGTAACTGGCTTTCCTTTTCCAAGTTGTAAGTTCCCCTAGCATTCTCTTCCATGTGTTTTAAAAAAAACAAACACTTCATTTGTACATCGAGGGAGACTCTTCCAATTAGGGCTGTGGGGTCTACCCTACCCAGAGAAAGAAAAAAAGTACACAATGTAAAGTGTATTGTGTTAAGAAGGTGATGGAAAATTGGTGAGAGAGGGGGTGTTCTAATTTTCTCTCCTACTACAGTACCCTGCACAGCATCCCACATTGTAGTAATCCTCCCAAACAGTTTTTGTATGATGCAGGGGCCTGTAGAAAAGAGGGGAAGTGCCCAAAAGTTAGATAAGAATTAAGGTCTTGATCCAGAACTGGATCGGAATGGCTTACCTATTTTGTGAACCTGTCTCCCAGGAAATATACCCCAGAATCTGTAACTTGCCCTGAATCGAATCATAATGCTAATTGGATAAGTCTATTGATGTGTTGTACTTTTCTAAATGATGGTATATCTTGATCTGGGAATTTAAACTGCTACCAAAACAGCTGAAAAGTGATGGTAAAGGGGTGTGATTTGCAGCAGCAAAATGACAGATAGGAAAGAGCGCTTATCCTTTCCCTTGCCCACTGCTTTCTTCAAGCAACCGCTTCTCTCCAGCCAATTATATTGTGATATGGCAACATCTAGGTGAGAGAAATGTAGCTGGAAAATGAGGTTTTAGCTAAGAGGACTGGTAAGGAGCTCAACAAAGTATCTACTTATTGTTTGCTAGTCTTTAATTCAAACTGCACTCTTCATATGCTGTTTTACTGTTGTTTGGTGATGACTCAGTTTTATAGCTTCCTGAAAAACATCAAGGTCAATTGCACTCTCAGTCAGATCGATCTGACACAAACTGAAGAAAACCCAAATCCTACCAAAGTGAGAGCCTCGCCGTACTACTTCCCATATGTCAGGTGTATAGTTGCAAAAGCAATTCCTACACCTGCAAAACCTGGAAAGAAATCAACTGAAATCTTATATGGGGAAGTGCTATTGCACAAATGGAATGAAGCATAAGATACAAACCCATGCTTTACTGGAAATTCGATAAGATAAAATGTTAGATGTGAGTTGGGTTCGGGGAAAACCCTAACCCAACTATGTTTAACATGTAATCCTGCCTAGAAGACACATGGAACCATTAGTAAGGCAAATAGTCCTCTCCCTATAGCCCATTTCTGCTAGTGAAAGTGCACGGGATAGAAGGAAAGGAATAAGGAAACTCCTCCTGCTTCCGCGTACACTTGGGAGTCGAACTGCACGCACACCCATTTTAAAGGTGTGTGTCAGGTATTACATTAAATGTGAGTTGAGCTGGGGTTTTCCCCAATCCCATTCGCATTTCACATATCATCTAATCAGACGCCCTGGAATCAACATCAGAAAAAGAGACCTCAGAAAACCTATATTCTAACACTTGATTTGCACACTGATTTAACCATTAAGACAGGAGATACCATGTGTTTTAGGGCATATTTCTAGGGTTACCAGGTGCCCGCCACTGGCGGGCAAACTCCCGGGGATTTGTCCCCTTATCTAGGGGCAAACTCCTGAAGTGTGCCTGCCACTGGCACGCACCTCAGGAGTGCACACTGTGCACGTGCTTCCACCCCTCGCGCTGGCCACAGGAGCATCCCTGTGCTCCGATTTGGCCCCAAACCAGCCAAATCGGAGCGCGAGAGCATTCCCACAGCTGGCGCGATGATGTCACTTCCGGAAGTGACGTCGCCACACACTTGTCGTGGTGCCTTCACTTCCAGAAGTGACACCATGCCGCCACCAGAGCTCCAGGCCCCTATCCTCCCACTGAGAGGATAGAAGGACCTGGCAACCCTACATATCTTCCATATGTCTGGGATATGACAAAGGAATACCTTTCACTCAAAATTCTGGCTATCTGATTATAATGAAATGTGAGGTCATTTAAAGCAAAGCCATCTCCTGCCGAAATTCCAAGCAGAGATAATTTTTTATAGAATTAGTCAGAATATGTAGGCCTAAGCTACATGTTACGTACAATTGCATGTGACAGAAGTCCAGCTAAAGTTTAGATAACAAAAATCCACCATGCGGGGCTGATCAGAAGCAGAGAAGTGGCAGGGGAAAGGAGTGCTTAACTGTTTCTTCATCTCCCATTTCCCTGTTCATTATGGTCTCTTCACAGTGGATAAAACATTTATTTGCAAGAAGAAAAACAGTTAGGGGGGATGATTTAGAATGGGGAAAATGTTATGCAAGAAAATGATTATATACTTTTCCGCTGGTCCTTCTGTACCTCTGATTGCCTCCACTAGGTGCAGTTTTTCCTGTTCTAAATAGCCTTACCAGTACCGTTATACATATTTGTATATAATATAGTTTGAACTTAGGTTTCTTAGGATTTTAACATGAAACAGAAATTTTCTAGTCCTTATGCATGATTTTTCCCCCCAAAGAAGTGACCAGAGGGCAGACATCCATACCCTGGTCTACTACTGGCTTAATGGAATATAGGATTTGGGTGGGGGGGGGTGGGATATAGAAGCTGAGTTTCTGCAACACAAAATATCAATAGGTTTGCATATAAGGATACTGGAAATGGTCCCATTTATAGTTACCACACTCTCAGTGAAATGGGACTGAAAAAGCATTAACTTTGATTGGAAGTGAACATTTCTATAGTGCTAAGATTTTTCATTTCACCCTGAAGAGGGCAACTGCTCTTCTATTCTTGTCTTTTTTGCTTGGCCTAGAATATAGTGATATATTTTAGTGTATGTTTTTATTCACCAAGAAATGGAGATACAGATAATTCAAGAAGTAATCTCAAACACTCTGTATCAGATACGTTCATAACAATAAGAAAGCTTTGTGTTGGACAATAGTTGCCTTTTAAAACACATTTTAATACCATAGAGGGTATCGCAGACAACATTTTACCCTGTTTTTGTTTGTTATAAGCAGAGTATTTGCAATAATTTATGGACAGCTTTGAATTTATAAATATGAAAGCACTGCCAAATATTTTAACTATTCCTTCATGGCAAATTGTCTTTAAATACTGGCAGGATATTTTTTTTCTGTTTTAACATTTACTTGTGGACCAGAAACACTTGCAGTCTATTGCCCCTGGCCTTCTGTGAGAATGTTAGTTAGCAGTGCTCATAAAAACTCAATTCATCAATGTGAACATAATTTGCTATGAACAGAAAGCTCACAAAAGGGTGAATTTGTCAGATAGACAGGTGGCCTGAGATCTCTCCCTGATACTGAATGATATGAATAATAGATTCTGGTAAATGTATGCCAAGACTTGAGCTGTAAACACAGCTGCCTCCATTCCCTTCCAGAATAACAGCTTCGAGAACGAAAAGCATAGGAGCCACAGTTCCACCTGAGGACTGAGCTTGTACACACAGAGAGAAAGAGACTGATTCTCATTCTCACAAAGAAAAGAAGCCTTATAAAACGAATATAGCCAGTATTTTTTCAAGCTCTCATTTGCTAACCCAGCTATGGAACGGAGGAAAGAAGAGGAAGGGAGAAACAGGAAGGGAGAAGAGCAGAACAAATCAATTTTTAGAAGTGTTTTGATCTTCAGAAAACCATTTATTACCCCATTCTGGCAAAGAAAAGATCCATCGCTTTGTTAGCAAAAGAATCGGGACCCAAAGTAACACAGTTTGTTAAAAATACAGCTCTCTTTTTATAGTGAAAATGTTAAGCATTTCAGCTCATCCTTCCTAATAGGGACCTTGTCCCCACATAATAGTTTGGCTAAACTGCTGCAAAGTTCTTGTACAATATTTTTATTAGGGTTTTTGTGATAGTGGGGGGGGAGGGAGAGAGTTTTAAAAAGTTTTATAGGCAGATAAGCTTTTTTTCTGTCAGTAATATGGTATAAGGATGGCAAAAACACTTTTGTGAAGCATACCACAAATAACATCCAGAATAACAGAAAGTGCCATTCTAGAGCACTAGCAGAGTGAATAAAGATTAGAGATGCTACAGATGTTGCAATAAAATCTGTTTTTGACAGCTACTGTTACCTGTGAATCAACCCTTGAATTTCTTGTCTTACTGCAGCCCAACCCAAGCAACAGCCAAAAAGCTTTGTAGCTGTGTAGTTTATGTGGAATTTTATTTCCTTCTGCCATGCAACTATGTTTGCATCTATGCAGTAAGTGAACTAGATTCTCCTGAAGGGTCATCATGGATGGTTTTGGGTGGGGTGGGGGGGACTATGACTCCCATAAGGCTGTGCAAAAGTGTGCATGCAGGAAATAACATTGATAATGCAGACTTAGATGAACACCAAATGGTATAACCTTTTAAAACACACGGTATTAGATCACATCTAAAACCTCTGTGCAAGAAAGTATGACTTCCCTGCCCCCCCCATCCACTGCTGTTAAAAGCTCTGCTCAAATTGCTCCCCTGAGAGAAGAGGGACTCCCAGGAGCAGCTTTTGTGGGAACTGGAAGACTCTTGCAGGAGGGAGCTAGAGAAAATGTCCCCTCCTTGCTTTTGTGGATCTTTTTGATGGGACCCAAAAAGGGGTGTTCACTATTTATCTAAATAACGGTGCAGAAAAGTTTGCAGCAATGATTGCGGGCGCGGGGGGAGGAAACCTTCCAACAGGCTGTGGGATAACATGCATGCATGAAATGCTGCAGATTGCACTGAACTGCACTGTGTGAAAACATGGAAAACAACACACTGAGCAGGCTTGAGCTGTTCACTACCTGGCAAAAAACTGGCTTCCTGGCTGCTTGTGGTGGATATCCAAGCCTCCTTAATTAGGATGTGCAAAAAGAGTCAGGTTTGGAATGAGGTGGTATGACATTTTAAAAATATGAATTGGATTTCTTATTACCAGAACTAAAGCTAGTCATATTCCAAATCCGAGAGTCATTTCAATCAGTTTTAATGAGAGAAATTTTGACTCCTCCATGGGCATAATATTCTCAGATATTGAACCCCTCTCTCAAGGGATCCTCCAGTCCAAATTTCAGGCAGTTCTATACGCAGTTCTATACGCAGGTAATTTTTTTACTTGCAGAATGGGCACAGGCAGGTACAAATTGGCATGCGAATAATCTTTTCTCTCCTTCCCCAAGTCCACAGAATAACAGAAGCAAACTTCTCCCCTTCTTTCCTTGTTGTGTTCTGATGCTTGAAGTGTTTTCTCTCAGCTTCAACACTGGAAGTCAGTTGAGCTCGTAATAGGAATGCTTCAGTCTCCAGAGAATGATACAGGAAGGGGAAAGGTTTAAGTCCCCTGACACGTGCACCTTAAAAACAGACCTCATTCATCCAACTCATCCTTCTCATTTATGTGAGAAGGAACTGTTGCCTTCCTGTTCCTGTTGTTTTGGCTAATAACCACTATGAAGATGGTGGTACACGATTTGTAAAGGAGGAAGGACTACAGCTCAGTTATAAAGTAGTTCCAACTCCTGGCATCCCCAGTATTAAAAAAGGGCCAGATGGTAGGTGATACGAAAGACCTCTGTCTGACTGAGATGTTAGAGAACCATGGCCGAGGTGAGCAGCCATTACTGACCTTGATGGACCAGGTGTCGAATTCAGTAAATGAAAGCTTCATGTGTTCATGTACTGGGGGAAAGTGCTTTCACATAAATTACAGATCATGACAGATTCATGGCATGAATTGGAAGTTCTCTCACATACAGATGTGCTTCTTCATCACTGATCTCTCACATTTGTTTAGAAGCGTGCATGTGTTTGTATGTGTAGTTACTGTTGGGAAAAGCAAAGTAAGGGGAAGCAAAACTTTGACTCTTCCTCCAATCTGTCTACAGATCCATATCTATCAACAGGGGAGAGAATGGGTGCAAAGTGTGCCTGTACTGCCCAAATCTTCACAACTCTGCCTGAAAACTAATACAGATAAAGTGTTTCCTTTTGTCCTGTAGAGATTAGAGATGGGCACGAACTGGAAAAAACTGAACCATGTGGTTCGTTAAATTTCACAAACCACGAACTTTCACGAACCTGCCCTGGTTCGTGAACCGGTTCGTTTGGTTTCTGAAAACTTCACATCAGGTCAGAAAATCATCACTTCCGGGTCAGCAGAAGTTCACTTCCAGGTCAGCAGAAGGTCTGCAGGAAGTCTATCCCCTGTTGCTTAGGAAACTGATTGATTGGCACCAGGCTGTCTGCAGTGACAAACCAAAAAACGAACCAGCATAAAAGTTCGTGGTGGTTCATCAGAAATGGGATCAGATGAACTGTGGTTCGTGAACCACGAATCGGCCTGGTTTGTGCTTAACTTTGGTTTGTATTTCGGTTTGTGCCCATCTCTAGTAGAGACTTGCAGTCCTACATATTTTTAGAAGAGGTAATCATAGCCATATCCTGCTCTGTTTGACAGCATGTGCAAGCATGTTAATTCCTAATGACACCTATGGGTTAAAAGGCTGTCTAGCACTTCCTACCTATTGTATGGAAAGATGGAGCAAGGTGTAGCTTCAGTACCTCTGTCTTACCTGTCTGCACTCTCTGCCAGCAGATACAAGAGAAACATCTTCTGTCTTCCTAGCATATGCCCCACCCCTTCCCAGGTAGCAAAATACCTATGGCAATCAGGATCCATACTTATATAGACTCAGTAAGGCCTCCCAAAGACAGTGAGATGGTGCAATGATTAGGGGGAAATGAAAACAGCACAAAAATTCCATTCAGAATGATCTATGACATGCAGTGTCTCCCTTTTTTTCTTGCTTCAGGTCCTCTTGCCTCCCACTGCCTGGAAAATCAAAACCAGATAGCTAGGCACCAGAATAACTGTCAAATCAAAAGGCTCCAAACTATTCCTGAATGTCACAAATTTTGACTGGGTTTGGAGAATTTCAAACATTTACGACTAGGGTATGACTCAGATCAGACTATGATTAGTAAACTTCTGATTCCACGTGCAGCCCCTGATGCCTTGGAATGACTTAGTCTCTGGCTTACTGAGATTAGGTAGCTGAGCACTGTAGAAGAGCACTGTAGCTGAGCACTGTAGAAGAGGCAGTAGCAGTAGTATTGCTAGGCTCATAGTCCCTCTGGCTTCTTTTCAGGAGTGCCACAAACCTCTGCTGCCTGTGACAGGTGAGACATCCATCTCACAGGCTGGTCATCCATTTTGAAATGGAGCTGTTTGGCAAAAATGGCCTTTGTAAGATCTGTAACAGACTAAGTCTAGGAATATCTATGCATAACGTTGGAGGTTGAAAGAGTACAAATGAACAGTGGAGAGCTTTGTGGTTTGATTTGGGGACAGGGGTTATTAACAAAGAAAAGTCTGAAGACAAATTCTAGTGGAGGAGAAGCACAAATAACAGAAGTAGCCAATCTTCACTTGCATCTGCAGTTCCTGATAGTCTGGATATGTTATATGGTCTTGAGGATATGTTTTCATGCTTTACTGCTGAGGCATTGTTAGCCAAGCTGATGTCTGCCTAGTGACATCAGTGAAAGTAGGACCATCATGGCCAACTGAAACAGCTATTAGCTAAAATACCACTAACAGCTGTTATTGTAACAGCCCAAGTGGACAGTGAGTATTAAGCTTCAAGAGCCTTGAAAGTGCTCTTACATTTGATTCTGCAAAATTCTTGCTAGGTAGTATATATCTACCAGAACACATCCTGTTTGAGAAGATTCTGGCTGAATTCAGGTCATGTGAGATGGTTGTATTTTTACAATTCTAATTGCAGCTAATGAAAAATCTGTTCATCATTTGATAGATGCTGCCAACATTTAATATATGTGCTAACCCATATAGCTGAAAAGTAAGGTATTATTTTTTTGCCCCTGCAGCGTGCTTCATTTTGGCTTCTAGGCACCAAGTCTACTGTCAATTTTTTCCCCTCTGAAAATAACTTAGCCCTACAAATGAATTGGGATTTGCATGAGCTAATGCTCATGCATGTTTGTTCTAATACTTGTTATCTGGGGAAAGTGTTCTTTGTAATGACTTGGCTAGGATATGGGACATGCTCTTTTCCTAATATGCAAAAGCAAAACCTATGAAAAGCTTTCAGAAAGTGATTGCATATGGTGAGACGCTGGTGGCACAGGCAAGTTTCTGATGTCTGCTAGCTATCTCCAGAACAACAACAAAAAAGGGAGTGTCTTTTTACAAATTAAAATACTGATATCCTATCTTTCCTCGTGTGGCTCAAAGTGGTATACAAATCATAATCAAAAACAGCTACACTATTCAATACACTACTCTCTGATACATCAGCAATAGGTATATCATCAAGTATCATTACTAAGATTATGGATATGAAGCACTTTGATTACTTTATAAATAGTATTTTTACTTCTTGTATTATCCGTATTATTATGTATATAATATGGACAAATGGGAGGATGTAGAATGGAAGGACAAAAAGAGGATGCTAACCCTACCACAAATCTAGAACTTACAGTAAAAAAACACAGTAAATAGAACAATTATACCAAACTGATGGGCAGTTGGTTGGTTGAAAAGATAAGTGTGCTAATGCCTTCTGAATGCCCTGGTGAATACTCTGATATCATAGATATCACTTATTTATTACTACTCATAATTAGAGATGGGCATGAACCACAAAAAAACTGAACCATGAGGTTTGTGGTTCATGGGTTTTCACGAACAAGGAACCATGAACTGGCATGAACTGGGGCAAGTTTACAAAGGAGTTCATGGTTCGTGGTTCATGAGGTTTAAATGCCCCTTTCCGGCCGCTTAGCAGCAGCAGGGAAAGGAGCGTTTGACAGTTTAAACGGCCAGTTCCTGCCTTGCAAGTGGCAAGTCCCTTTAAACTATCAGCTGGCAGGCAGCAGGGGTGATCCCCCCTTCGCCGCCTGCCAGCTGATAGTTTAAAGGGATCTGCTGCTTGCAAGCGGCAGAGCCCTTTAAACTACCCAAACCCCCACCCCCAGCCCCAGTCCCACACTTACCTTGCCCTGCGGGCCCACGGCATCCTCCACCTCCTCCCACAAAGGGCGGGAAAGCAGTTTTTGGCCTCTTCTGCTGCTGCGTGGGCCCACAGGGCGGTGGAAGAGGCTGAAAACGGCCTTCCCACTCCTCAAATGGCCGCGGCCGCGGCCTGGTTCATGCGTTTTTTTGGGTCGTAATTCGATTCGTGCCCATCTCTACTCATAATATTCATTTGCTCCGTTGGAACTATTTTTGTAAAATAAAAATGACCAAGTGGGAAACCCTCAAGGACTTGCAGGGGTTGCTTTATTTTCCCCTGTATCCCTTTTCCCACACAATTTTCTCTTTCTCTCCTCATGGCAGCCTCCATATCTTTCCCCCTTTCCCTGCTTCCCTCTTTCTTTCCCATTTTCTAACCTCCCTTTCATTTATCTGCCCCCCACTCTTCAGCTTCATTTATTTACCTCATTTATACCCCACCTTTCCCCCCATATGGACCCAAAGCATCTTAAAGCATTCTCCTCTCCTCCATTTTATCCTCACAGCCACTCTATATAGTTGATTAGGCAGAGAAAGAGTGACAGGCCCAAGTTTGCCCAGCAAATTTCCATGGAAGAGTAGGAATTTGAACCTGAGTCTCCCAGATCCTAGTCTGACACTCTAATTACTACACTTCACCAGTTCTCAGTTTTCCCTCCTTCCCTCCTCCTGTCAGCCTCTCCCTGGGAAAAGTCTGGCCAAGTTCAAAAGTCATGCAGTAGCATTGTGCTCAGGTGTGTTGTGTGGCCACTGCCAGGCACAGCCAAGTCATGCAAGTTGTGTGGAGGCTGCCACTGGATCCAGGTGAGTTACGTGGCATCATGTTATAGCCACTGCTGCACCTGAGTTAGTTGTGCCAATTGCATGGTAACAGGTTTTCTAGTGGTTGCTGCCTGGTGTGTTTCTGTTGAGTCCTTCCTCCAGGACAAGAGGGAGGTGAGCAGGGGTGGACTGTGCGGCCAAAATATCCCGTGGAAAGGACCCTTCATGTCCCCCCACCATGGACTTATCTGGAGATCATACTCTCAAGTATCTTTCTAAATTCACAGCTGTTATAAATTGAGAGCAAACAGTATGAAATTTGGGAGAAATAGATGGAGGAACAATGCAGTGCCCCAAATCTCCAATTAAAAATTCTGGGTTTTATATTCTACCCCTTCTATTATTCACTGTATAGATATTGCAATTGTATCCTCTTTTGTCTCAAAGATGGTTAGAATTCAAGACATTTATTTATTAGATTTCCCCCCTCTGCTGTTCCTCCAAGGGGCTCAGGATGATGAATGTGGCCCACTTGTTTTCTTACAGAACCACAGGAGGTAGATGAGGCTGGGATACAGTGACTAGTAAGAGGCCACTCACTTGAGAGCTTCATAGCAGATGAGTGAGGATTTGTAACTGGGGATTTCATGATTGAGTGGGGACTTGAGTCTCCCCAATCCTAATCCAACACTAACTATTATACCAAACTGGTTCTCAATCACACCAGATTTGTCATCATCACTAGTAAGCAGCAGCTATTCGTAGACAATACTTGCATACTGTCATTTTGGGCAACCCCCATTAGTTTTGATGCATGGCACTACTCTGTTCTTCTGCTACATAATAGGATACAGATGTTATTATTGTGTTGGTTCCAGGGAATGAGAGAGGTAAAGTGAAAGAAGGTACGGCGAATGCTTTTGTTGGATGAACTTCAATCACTAAGAGTAAAGCCTTGCAAGGCTTTTTATTCTCAATCTGCTTTCTTTTCTGCCTGAAGGAGAGCTTTGTGAGCCTTCAGAGCTTGCTAACTCTTATCTGCTGAAGATGGAGCAACAGAACTGATCACCTTAATTACTCTGCATCTCTGTGCAGTGAAGGCATAGCCACTGGCTGAAGCCTATGCAAAAGCCATCTGAAATAAAAAATAGTCACTTTCCAGTCACTCAACATTTACACTAAAAATATTCACTTTAAATTTACTTAATATTTATACCAGTGCTTTATTATCTGAGAAAACAGCAGGGTATAAGCATCATCACAGCAGACAGTGGTAATGAAGAAAAGAATATTACAGTTAGTGATAAGATACAGATAACAAATGCATAACTTCCAGAGTGGGGTTCCTTTTATATCCCCCCCCCCAGTTTTACATGTCAAGGTTCAGGATTTGTCAAATCAGGATTTCAATGCGAATTAATCTCCTGATTTCAGTGGAGTCAGTACTGCACATAATATGATATTGGGTATTATTATTCACGGCTAGCAAAGGGCTTTGCGTGACCCCTTTTAAGTAATATTATAACCGCAGTGTTCTTCTATGGACTCTTTTCTGGCAGTGGCAACACTGGCTGGTCAACAAGAGAAGGCCCTCTCCTCAGTCGCCTGTAGCAGGGCCCTTCTCTTTATGTGCCAAGCCAGGCTTACAGAGAAGCTTCCTCACCAAGACTGCTCAGCAGCTCTGATAGGACATGCTCCTCGCTAGTTATTCTGATGTGGTAGGAGCACCATCATCATTTCATCACACTGACCACTTTGGTTTGGGCCTTCCAAATCAGGAATGCCCACTGCATCAAAAGTGTGACCAAAAGACTGAAGCTGGAGGGTATGGCTTGTATATAAAAGTAGAGAAAGGCCCATCAAGTTTGATGAGAGAGTGAGTTGTCGAGATTTCCAGTACTTTCTCTAATAGAATGACCACATTTACAAGTGAAAAAGGAGGATAACATTCACCAATAAGACATTTTTTCTTGTTGGATGCCTAGACAAGAAAGAACTTCTTGCTGGCAAATGAAACAGGGCTGCAAAAACCACTCAGTCATTGGCCATTTCCACACACGTTGAATAATGAACTTTCAATGCACTTTCGCAATCCTTTTGAAGTGGATTTTTTGTTCCACACATGGAAAATCAGTTTCAAATGTTCACTAAAGAGTATTGAAAGTGGATTATCCAACGTGTGTGGAAGCAGCCATTGTGGATAGGCTTAAGTTCTCTCTCTCTCTCTCTCTCTCTCTCTCAAACACACACACACATCCCTTTATGGAAAGATATTTATTGTAAATTTATATACCTAACTGCTTATTTTTACTGAAATGGCAAGTTTGCATTGAAGAGCGAAAGAAACAAATAATTAAAAGATACACAACATTTGCATTATGACCTGGAATGCAAAAGAAAAAAAAATGCTCTTTTAAGCAGCTCAAAATGGCAATCTTTTGAACATATTTAACCCACGTTACTAACTGGGGCACTTTTTAAGTCTTCATCAACTTCAGCACTTCCAACATACATCTTCAGGTTACAGAACTGGTCAAAACATTTTACATCATCCATCACATCATGATTTCTCAAGCATTTTACGGTCGACTGAACATCATCAAATGAAAGGGTATCAGTTAAATTCATCCAATGAAAACAGTCAAATTCATTAAAAGACCCTGTCCATTTCTGCAAGTATTCCAAGCATTGTACAAATAAGAAGCTTCTTCCATTAACAGACTAACTTCTTTCTCCAGTCCATCCTTCTTTCCTTTGCTTAGGATCTCTTTTGTTTTCAGTGAAAGGAAGGCTGCTTCAGTTCTGTGTTGCAACGTTTGATAAACTGACAATAATACAATGAAAAACTTCAAAATTGAATCCCCCCCCCTTTCTATTTCCTGGATTGTTGTGTGGAACATTGACATTAAGGGATGTAAGTGCCACAGATATGCTTCTGCTAAGTCCTTTTCAAGGAATTTCTTCAAAATGGATGGTGGATTGAACTGAGACAGAAAAAAGATTTCATGCCTGGAAACATCTGCAGTAAAAGTTCTATGGCAGGAAAGAGTAATAGGCATCTTGTTCCGCTGTGTGACAATAACTGTTTGTAATTTATATCAATGAATTCACATTAACTCTTGAGATTTTCTGTTCTTATTGTATATATGGAGAAATAATAGTAAATCTTAATTATGATGCGTTCCATGTCTAAAAGCAATGTATATGCACAATGGTATATACCACTATGAAGCTGGACAGCCAACACTGACAATTTCTCTCTTTAATTCATGCTTTAAAGCACGGAAGGCCTTTTTTCTTCCAGAACAATTGATTCCTCAAAAATTAGTGTACATGTTTAGAGATGGGCATGAACAGCAATATGAACAAAAAAAGGCCACGAACAGCCCAATCTGCTGTTTGAGAACAAGCTATCCATGAGGCCCCATTCTAAACGAACAGGAGGTCGTTGCAAGCCTCGTTTGTTGCTGTTCATCAAGCCAGACAATCTGGCACCTGCAATCAATTCCCTTGGCAACTTAGGCAGGGATTGTCTGAACTCTGTCTGAACTCCTGCTGTTGCCATGGAAACCCCAATCTAAGTCCAATTTAGCTTGATAGGCAGGTCTTCCTTTCAAGTGTAGAGCTCCAAATTTGTTACAAGGGAACAAAGACCAGGGGGGAGGGGGGCTCCCAGCTCTGGCTTTGCAGACAGTGGAGAGGGAGAGACAGTTACTGTTGGCATTTTGATAGAGAGAGTGCATTGAAGCTTGAATTTTCTTTGTGTGTGGTGGGATAGGGATCTACCCCTTCAGGTTCTAGGGCTGCTGCCAGGCTCTGGGCCAAGTTATTATTTATTATTGGTACCTTTCCTGCTGCCTGCTCAGGTAAGATTTCTGGGAGTGGTGCAGTAGGGATCTACCCCTTCAAGTTCCAGGGCTGCTGCCAGTCTCTGGGACCAAGCTATTATTTATTATTGGTACCTTTCCTGGTGCCTGCTCAGGTCAGGTTTCTGGAAGTGGTGCAGTAGGGATCTTGACCAAACTTGGATGATGGCTGGAGGAGAGCCTGCTGGCCCCCACAAACATCCAACCATGAACATGTTCGTGAACAGGTCATGCTTGTAAGTGTTCATGAGTCCCTGTTCGTGGATGTCAACGAACAACGAACATCATGTTTATTTTTTTCTGTTCGTGCCCATCTCTATTCATGTTGTTACCAGAGAATGTAAGGAGGCCATGATTTTTTAATGCTTGTGTAACACAGTCCACTATCACTTCCTGTTTTTCATTCTGCATGCTATTTGCATGCTATACATGTGATCCATAGTTGTTGCCATAACAACAACAACAACAACATTTGATTTATATACCACCCTTCAGGACAACTTAATGGCCACTCGAGTGGTTTACAAAGTATGTCATTATTATCCCAACAACAAAACACCCTGTGAGGTGGGGGGGCTGAGAGAGCTCCAAAGAGCCATGACTAGCTCAAGGTCACAAAGCTGGCTTCAAGTGGAGGAATGGGGAATCAAACCTGGCTCTCCAGATTAGAGTTTCACGCTCTTAACCACTACACCAAACTGGCTCTCAAGTTTGAGAACCCATACATCATATCAAACTTGGTTGCTAGGCAACCTTGTTTGAATTCATTTTCTGCTAGGCCTCTAAAAACATGTTAATCTATTTCCAGTCATGATCTACTACTATTGTATGGCTATAAAGAGCAATACCAGGAATATCCAGGACACCTACAATTCCAGGTGGTGGTGGTGGGGAGGTGCCATTTCTATGCGGGAAGTGAACATGGAGAAAAGCAGTCCACAGATCTAAGAAAATCCTGATACACAACAATGCAATAAAAAGTCCAGTGCTTTTTTTCAGCTGGAACACAGTGGAATGGAGTTCTGGCACCTCTTGAAAATGGTCACATGGCCGGTGGCCCCACCCCCTGATCTCCAGACAGAGGGGAGTTTAGATTGCCCTCCACACCACTCTGGCGCAGAGGGCAATCTAAACTCCCCTCTGTCCAGAGATCAGGGGGCAGGGACACCGGCCATGTGACCATTTTCGCCAAGGGTGATTTAAACTTTAAAAAACTCCCCCTTGTTCCAGTTGACCCAAAGTGACATCATTGTGCAGTCCTGAGAGCATGTGCACACTTTGTGCATGCGCATGTGGTACCGGAGGCACCACATTCCATCAGGAGTTGCCCCCTGTGCTGGCAACCCACTGAGTTCCACCACCTCTTTTCCCACAAAAAAAGTCCTGAGAAAGTCCTATTCAAAAAGTATACCAGGAAGCAGTGCTGGTGGCAAAAGTGAAGCTTCTTTCCACTGGGGGACTGAAGGGAAAGATAGGCTCAGCCTCCCAAAAAATCCTGGTAGCACAGAAATAGTGGAGGGAGTGGTTTCTGGAAGAAGGAGGATTGGAGAATTAGGAGAAAATTGAGGAGTTTGGATCAGGAAAAGAGGTTGGCTGAGGGGTGAAAATGAAACTGAGGAGGAAGATAACATGAGAGCAGAACATTAGACATGTTTTCATGGCTCTTTTGAAACGATTCTTTGCACAATAATTTGTCAGAGAAACAGTATTCCTCTTGAACGTCTGATTCTCTAAATTTTGGGATGCATTTCTCCATGTGGTTGAGATAAATTAAATACCATGTGACTAATGTGATGAATTATGTCATGCACTGAAAGCCACTCAGGAACAAACTGTAGTCTAAAGCTCTCTCACACAACTATTTGTAGGCTAACTGCAAGTAATAAATACCCTCATAAGGATCATCACCTGCTTGCAGATAAATCATGATACATAAAAACCTAAACTTATCAGATAAATTATTCACATTGAATAATTTGCCCATCTCCAGATTCAGCCAGCCCAGATAATTCACAAGCAGTAAAAGCGATAAATTGTCCTTGGTGGATAATCTGACCAGTTCCATCCGAAAGTTTTAGCTATAAACTGAAAAAACAGACATTTATGCAGTACCTCATTCAACAGTTCAGGAGAACACACTCTGTATTTGCAGGATAGCAAAAACATTTTCCTCCCTTTCTCCAGATGTCTCTTTTTCTTTCCAGAAGTTACAGAGCATTGGACAAGCAATAACAGATGATGAACACATGCATAACTACAAATGGGCAAGCTGATTGTTTTCAGAATTGGTATAAACATTTGCTCTCGGATTGAGATTTAGCCCATAGCAAATCTTTACATTCGTGGTATAAACCTCTGACAAAAAGAGTTTATAGTGGAAGTGCTGACAGTGAGGAAACGTGGTTACGGTCAGAAAAGCAAATGGAGAAAAGTGCCATTTTCTAGTTCCATATGTAGAGCCCATCAGTGGCTTCCATACCTAATTTTGCAATGTTTACGACTTAAAAATAAGAGCATGCTAACTGCTGCTGCTGCAAATTCCACCCAGGAGTCGCAAATTTTGGCAGAACAATCACCCACACCCATCCGCCACTCTGCTTCGCACCACATCTTCACTTAAAGTACAGAGGCAGAAAAAACTATCTCCCAGGCATCTGGATACTTAGCTGATAAAGCAAAAGAAGCCTTTTTAGCAACAAAAAACATTCAAGTAAATTTGGGGAAAGAGGAATTAAATAAAATAAAACTTGGAGAAGTAGAAAAGAAACCGTGTATGAACAAGATTCCGTAGAAAAGGGGGAAAATGAGGAGATGAATGTAACAGAGACTAGTCTGCCATGATATGAAATGGGACAGACGTTCAAACAAAAAAGCTGAGAGCAGAAGGTCGCCAGACCTAGAAAAAGGAACCAAGGAATCTTAAACTCACTAACTAGGAAATAATTCCAAGTGAACTAAGTGAGACTAACTTTTGCATAACAAAGCTTAGGGTTGTGTAGAAAAAGTTCTGTAGAACAGATCTTCATTAGGTCTCCCTGAAGGTTATCCTTCAGGACATGTTGCTATTTAGGTGGCATGGTTACAATTAATCAACTCATTGGTTGTTGTGGGTTTTCCGGTCTGTATTGCCGTGGTCTTGGCATTGTAGTTCCTGACGTTTCGCCAGCAGCTGTGGCTGGCATCTTCAGAGGTGTAGCACCAAAAGACAGAGATCTCTCAGTGTCACAGTGTGGAAAAGATGTTGGCAGGTCATTTGGAGGGGTGGGGTTGAGCTGAGTCATCCTGTAAGAGTTTCCCAGGCTGTGGAATGCTAATGGCGGGAGGCTTCACTGTATCCTGAGGAGGTTCTTTTGCATATGGATTGGTGCTTGATGTGCTAATCTTCTCTGCAGGGCTATTGTCGAGTATAGAGTGTTTTGTTAGCCTGGTGTTTTTCAGAACTGGAAACCATGCTCTGTTCATTCTTAAGGTTTCTTCTTTCCTGTTGAAGTTTTGCTTATGCTTGTGAATTTCAATGGCTTCCCTGTGCAGTCTGACAAAGTAGTTGGAAGTGTTGTCCAGTATTTTGGTGTCCTGGAATAAGATACTGTGCCCTGTTTGAGTTAGGCTATGTTCAGCCACTGCTGATTTTTCAGGTTGTCAAAGTCTGCAGTGTCTTTCATGTTCTTTTAATCTTTTCTGGATGCTACGCTTTGTGGTCCCGATGTAAACTTGTCCACAGCTGCAGGGTATACGGTATACTCCTGCAGAGGTGAGGGGATCTCTACTGTCTTTTGCTGATCGTAGCATCTGTTGTATTTTTCGGGTGGGTCTGAATACTGCTTGGAGGTTATGCTTTTTCATAAGCTTTCCCATCTGATCAGTAATTCCTTTGATATATGGCAAAAACACTTTTCCTGTAGGAGACTGTTTTTCCTTGGTTGTTTGATTCATCCTGGGTTTGATTGCTCTTCGGATTTCATTTCTGGAGTAGCCATTTGCCTGAAGTGCGTGGTTTAGATGATTAATTTCCTCATTGAGAAAGTGCGGATCACATATCCGTCTTGCACGATCCACTAATGTTTTCATTATGCCTCTTTTCTGTCGGGGGTGGTGATTGAAGTTTTTGTGTAAGTACCGATCAGTGTGAGTTGGTTTCCTGTAGACCTTGTGACCTAACTGAAAGTTTGCTTTGCGGATGACCAAGGTATCCAGAAATGGGAGTTTCCCCTCGATTTTCCCTCGATTTCTTTCAAATGACCTGCCAACATCTTTTCCACACTGTGACACTGAGAGATCTCTGCCTTTTGGTGGTACACTTCTGAAGATGCCAGCCACAGCTGCTGGTGAAACGTCAGGAACTACAATGCCAAGACCACGGCAATACAGCCCGGAAAACCCACAACAACCATTGTTCTCCGGCCGTGAAAGCCTTCGACAATAAATTAACTCATTGCTAACAATATATGCTTTGAACTCTTTTTAGGCTTGTTTATAAGATAAGGCATATATGGAGGTTAAATACCAGTAAACAAAACACTAGAAGGAGATCACAAACATACAACAGGTGCATGAAAGTACTGGAGCTGTAAAGTAGGAGAGACAGAAGAGTTAAAGGGGGGAAAGGATTAGACTTGAGCAACATGTGATGGATAAAAAAATAGAAAGCCAGCATAAAGTTGTTATTTTCAGAGGATATGATTTAGTTAGTTAATTTGCATGCACCGTTTGGGACTTTCTAGAGCCCCCAAGGCAGGTCCAAAGAGTTATAAAAGCAATTTAAGGCATTCATAATGACCAAATGACATAATAAAATAAAATAAAAGTGGGACATAGTGTCTATCAACAATTATCAATCAGTCAAAAAGCTTTCTGGATCAAAACTTTCCCCCCGTTTTCTCTAAAAGGCCTAAAGAGTAGCTGCGTAAGTCTATTGTAGCAAAATAAAACAAGTGTAGTGGCACCTAGGCTTACGGAGCCCCAGCTGGTAGTGGGAAATTCCCCATCACCAGCAGGCACTTCCTGCCACCCCTCAGGTGGCTGACAGGGTGGAAATGATGGCAAACTAGGGGGCGTTGACTGCATCCCTATAATGCTGACATCATCACCCCGCACATACAGAAGTGATGTTAGTACATGGCCAGGGAATGTCAGTGACACTCTATTATTTGGACACAACTCTACAGTTAAACCATAGAGTTTGCAAACATGCTAGAGCATCCCTAGCAAAGCACTGATATAACTTCTGGCCACATGGGGAGTGATGTTAGTGCATCACCAGCAACATCATTATGTTGTCAGTGAGGTCCCCCCGGTGAGTAAATCTCCCACTGATTGCCGGTAGGGGGAGGGACTTGCAACCCTAGTGGCACCTTAATTACTAGCAACATTTATTCCAGGATGAGATTTTGTGGGTCACTTCTTCAGTTGCTATGAAAAGGAAATCATTAGAAAATGATTTTTTATAAGGAAAATGATAGAAGAGGAAGGAGGAAGGTAGGAGTTGGGGCCTGAGAGATGCTTGTTGTGAATCCTGTCTTAAATCTTTCAAGCTTTATTCTCTGAGTAGGAAAATGGCATGGATTAGATTCTTACACATAATGGATGATGAGAGAAGTCAGAGGTTCCAGACTCTCTCATGGAATATAAACAAAAGTGTAATTAAGTACAATAAACAACTAACTGAAAAAGAAGCAAGTCTATATTGAAACCAGCATGACAGAAGGTGTTTAATTAACACCTTAATTAACTCCGCATTTTTGGGTTGTATATCCCAATTCTGGATCCCTCATGAGCAGTACAGGGTGTCCCCCATCCATGCCATTGTCCACTACTTCTGGACCTCTTACCAGACCTCACGGGGAAGAAGGTGCTCAAGATGCAGTTTAGCTTGAGTCAACCCTGATTTTAAGATACTTTTATATAAAAACAGTTTTAAATTAGCCCTCTGGTTTCAATCACCTACAAGAAGATCACAATTGGGGTCATCCCGGGATGACCCACCAGAGATCTACAGGCTATATCCAGCTGCAAGATAATTTTTTCCTGGCTGTCATTATCCTACTTGTTTCGCAGAACAAATGGCCAGCCAGGTGAGGTGTAGCATATATCCCTCAAATGATGCCTCTGGTTGAGGAGTACTGCTCCCCAAACAAGTCATTGTGTGGAACACTGCTTTTGACAAAGCTTGTCCCCCTAAAAGTGGTCTCCAAAGCAACTGCACATTTCCAGTGCCTCTGGTGCACACTCTCATCTTGTTTTGCAACTAGGCAAAGTGTTTGCCACATTGCTTTAGTCCTGAATTGGTCAGTTTGGAAAAAAAGCAACAACAGTCTGACACTCTCCATGTAGCTTTGAGGCCACTGACAATGCTCTCACTTTTCATGCTCTTCAGCATTTCATCCTCCCCTTGCCTTCCTATGATCTGCCCCAAAAGTAGGTAGGTAGGCAGTGGAGAATATAACATTTCCCTCACCTGAACTGTCCATCCAAGAAGCAGGAGATCATTTCAGATGTTCTCAGAATGTTTCTCTATACTTACCTACCGCAAGAGTGTCATTATACTGTCTTTGCAGAACAATTAGCAACTAAAATTGGCACATGTTCATTAATATAAAAGTACAATTTAGTATTCACTGAGATAATTCCCCCCAAAAAGTAGGAATATTTTCTAGGTGTTTATGGCTTTCTTTACAGCTAGATTGTTGTGTTCTGTCCTGGGATTGTATTAACAAGAAGAGGTTGCAAAAAAGCAACAAAACTACACAGATAAAGAGAACGGTTATGAGGAAAATTAAAATGTATTAAATAATATACATTGTTTATGGCTACAGGGATTTCTAGAATTACAGCATGCTCAACTATTTCAAGGTGTACAATCGAGTTGCTATTAGCTAGGACTAATGATGTAAGTGAAAGAAATGAGAAAATTTAGGCTGAGTATCAGAGAAAAAATTATGACACCAAGATCAATTAGAAGAAAAAAAAACACCAAGCCTACTGACATACCACATAAACCATTTACAGTACAAAGAACCAACCCCGGGTAAAAGGACCACATTGACTTGTAGCACAATTAACACAATTATATCATTGCTACAATACACACCAGTTGAATTTGACTCCACTTGAACAGCTGAGAGCTATACTGAAAACAAATCAATCGAACCCAGCTAATTAGAATATAACAAGTAGTTTGAAATTATGCAAAGCTTAAAGTCTTTTAACTCATTCATAATTCTGACTGTAAATTAGTAAGTGTATGTCAGTAACTTCATATGCCTGCTGTAATAAATACAGAGAGCAGGATATGTTTTGTCAATAGGCACCCTTCATGCGAACTGGATACACAAATAGGAAATAATAAGGTTATTTAGTGGCTAATGAATTAATTCAAGCTTCAAGATAAGATCAAGAGATCCTGCTGACCCTGCATGCTGATCAAGTGATTGATTAATTGCTACAATCTTAATAATTATAGGTTATAAATAGAAAAACATTTAATGATATTTTGCATTTCCCCCCACTTTCAGCGGCTTATCTATTCTCTGTATCTAGGACTGTGGGCACTTCTCTTCCAAGCTATTATGCTGATGACCACAAGTCCCTATTTTACCCATTGTTGGCAATATTGGGGCACCATCCAGCCAAAGTTAAGCACTTTTAAACCCCATTGATTTCAATGGGAGAGTTAAACACATGCTTGAATATCCCACTAAAATCAATGGGACAAAAAAGTAATTAAGTTTGACTAGACTGTGCCTTTGATTAGTTGTCTCAGTATTCCAATCCATACTAGTTCAATAATTTGAAAAAGTTGAGCTCCATATGTCTATATGACTTCATAAAAACATTTTCCTCCAGAAAAACCTTTGACTACTTTACCGCATGTCCCACTGGTTTGCGTGAAGTTACCTACTGATCATCATTCCAAGCTGTCTTATATGGTGCCTGTGGTGATCTGACAAAGAATGCTGCCTGAATGTTCCATCACAGTGTCCATTCCATTCCTACCATCTAAAACCTGCTTCATTACATGCATATTTGCCAATGTTTTTGATGCATCCAGTATATTTCAGCACATTGGGGGTGTATTTATAGATTTCACTAACCATTTCCATAGAATATTAATGTCTGGAAATAGGAGACACAAATGCAGAGTGCTAACCTTATCATGACCTTCTTAGAGGCATCAGGCTGGCCACTGTGGGAAACTGAAGGCTGGACTAAATGAACCATTGGTCTCATCCAACAAGGCAGTTCTGTTGCTCCTTCTTCAACCCTGAATCTCTCTTGAAGGTTTTTAAAAAAAATGAATGTTGATTTTCAGGGTTGGATCCAGCGCAAAGTTCCTGCTTGTGTTAAGAGATTTTGCCCAAGTGGAAATGCAATAAAATTAGTCTTTTGGGGGGCACTACTCGTACTAAGTCAAACTTATATATCCTCACATCTATTTCCAGTTGTGCAAAGTCTTGCACAACCAATTTCTGAGTACTATAATATATAAGGATGAATGAGATAGGTGTTGCACAAGGTCTTGTGCAAGTGGAACTGTGCTGTTTATGTTTCCACTTTTGTATTGCTAGATCCAAGCCATTATTTTGTTTTGGGTATAACAGGGTTGTACAATGTTCATCTAGAGGTCTTCTTTGCACACACTGGGACTGTGCACACAGGGCAGCTGTGGAAAATATTTCCAGAGGTTTTTAGAAGACTAGGTACACCCTTCCTCCCCTCTATAACATGACCAGGAGGAGCACTATTCCCTCAATACTCTCCATGCTACCACCGGAGATCCCCAGAAACTAAGGTTCTGGAGAGGGGGGTGGACTTGACACTTACCTTTGCTCTCGCACAGTCCCAGCAAGTGCAATGATGTCACTTCACCTGGCGGAAGGCATTCTCCTGCCCTTCACAGGAAGTGACATCATTGTGGCTGGTGGGAGCACGCCCCCTCCTTTTTGCCTCCCGAGCTCATTCCTCAGGCCTTTCCCCCCTGCTGACAGGAATATGCCTCACTCCCACTGAGGGACCTGCCAGCCCAACTGAGAATCTACAATGTCCTCATTCCATCATGGAACTGCTACATACAAAAATGAAGCACCAGGGAGATGCAAAAAGTTAAGGACCAGTTATACCCTTACTTAAAATGTCTTTGGAAATGCAATAAGGAAAAGGAAAGTGCTTGAGTTGGAACCAGTGGTCAAAACAAAATCAATAGCATGAGAAGCAGGTCCGAGTCCAGCTACAGCATTACACACTTAAAGGTGCATGATATTATAGTTAGAGTGAAAGTTGGACAACACCAAGGGGAGGAGGGATATCCTGGACTTCTACAAAGCTCTGGAAATCTTTTCCATGGCTAGCCTCCATGTGCACTGTCCCCTTCGTGGGACTGCACTGAAGCCACAAATATGAACCATACTTCATTTGCCCCATTGTTGCCCACTAAATCAATTTGTGGAGATTCTTCTGGAATTCTTCACAGTTAGCCTTGGTTTTCCACATCCCGAATAATTTTATGTCATCTGAAAACTTCCCTCTTCACTGCTCACCCCAAGTTACAGATCATTTATGAACAAATTTAATAGCACCGGCCCCTATTCTTGGAGAACTCTGAACTCCCCTGCTTACTTCCATTTAGTCCTACATTCTCCTTCCTGTTGTGTAACCAATTTTTAATCCATAAAATGATGGGCAGAGCAATCCCAAGAGGGGGGAAGTGCTCATGGAGCTGACTAGCCCTTATACCAATGTACTTCACACTTAAGTTGATGTAAGCCTGAATTATTCTGGTGCAGCTCCCCAGCGGCATAAGTCTCTGCACTGGCATGTGAGTGGGTTGCCCAGGCTGGGTAAAGACCCCAACAACAGTGGACAGTTACACCACAAAAAAAATTCACGTAGCACATAGGTGCCCATGCAAAGGGAAAAATCAACCACCCCCACACCTGTATGAACCAGCCAAAATGATCCGGAGGAGCACAAATGCCGACTACAGTTGCAAGCAATCCCTTCACTCTTTGGGTGCTACTTGGAGAGTTGTCCTAGAAAGTGTGTGGCTGTTCTGAGGGGATGTTTCCCACAACACCACTCATGTTGGATAAGTCATGCAGATTATTAACACATGGGGGGGGGGATCCAAGGTGGGTGCTAGGGAACTAATGCCATTGTTGCAGCAGAGGGGGAGTTGTGGAGCCATGTCTCCATCAAAATGATGAGTCTTTGGGGTGCCCCATTGGCTAGACCATCCTGCATGCTCTCTTGCCATTTGTGAGGTGTGTGTTTGTAAGAAGTTAGACCCAGGGCTTTAGCTTGCCTCTCTCTTCTGGTGAACCAGAAGCCCCAAGTATGCTATCCAAATGCCTATCTACTGAGCTATCCAAGTGCTGATCTGTCAGATATTCTCTGGCTGACCCCATGTTTCATGTGGTGACATCACAGATGAACTGGGATGTCTAATCCCTGATGACATGTCTCTTGGGCACCTCCTCTCCTGGCCCTGGATCTTAGGGCTGGTCCTGAGTGTCAGGAGATGTGGGTTCAAGCCTGGTCTCAGTGTTTTTGGTCCCTTTGCCTTTCTTTTTTTACTTTTCCAGGAGAAGAAGTCTGCATCTCAAATCAGGGGTGTTTGCGGATGGGTGATGTTTTTGCTGCCAGTCTGGCCCTCGCCAGCAATGGCAGGTACCTTGTCTGCTGCTGGGGTGAGTATCCAGGTTGGAGAGGGGGCCTCTAGAGCCAAGTCCTTTTGTTGGAGTGCTGCAGTTGTGGAATCTTTCTACGTGGTCCTCTGGTTCCCAGCAGCATGGGAGCAGGATTACACTGAGAGGCAGCAGCCACATTTGCTGTCAAACATTGGCTACACCTGTAGTTGCCAATTACAGAGCTGTCAATGGTAGCTGTTGTGTGCTTGGTGGATGCTATGGAGATGGGAGTGCTTGTCCTGCTGCCTGTGTTTGTCTGGGTTCATCACTGGTGTATCTTTTTGTGGAAAGACTTCAGGCAGCAGACTAGTGCCACAGGAGTTATGTGGGTGTATGGCCACCTCCACCACGGCGCCCATCAGGATTGCACTGTTAGTCTCTTATCCCATGACTGCTAAGCTTACTCATTTGCTACTCACTAGTCTTCTGGTGCTGTGGCTGGTTTTAGTGACAGGAGTTAGTAAATCAACAATCTCACATTGAAGTTCCGTAAAACTCTTGAGTGTATGCCATCAGGACCTGGAGACTTACTCGTTTTTAATTTCCCAAAAAAGGTCTAGAAATTCATCTCTTGTCACCTCGATTTAATTCAGTTCTTCAGACTCTTCCCTTCCTAAAAAAAGTTGCTGTGGACTGGGTATATGCCCCACACTTTCCACAATGAAAATAGATTCATTCCCCATCTTCCTTTAGCAATCATTTTATTCTTTCGACATCCAAAGGCTCAACTGCTTCTCTTGCTGGTTTCCTGCTTTGGATATATTTAAAGAAATGCTTATTGTCTGTCATGACACTAGGAGCAATCTGCTCCTCCAATTCTCTTTTTGAATGTCTTTATATTAACTTACTCTTCTTTTGCAAGACCCTGTGGTCCCTTCTGTTCACTTCATTGGGGCAAATCTTCCAATTTTTTTAAAAGAAGCCTTTCCCCCTTTTATGGCTTCCTTGACTTGGGTCATTAAACCATGAAGGCAAACTTTTAGACCTTTCCTACATGGGAAATGCATGCTATCTGGGCTTCAGTTAGCGTGATTTTAAATAGCTTGTACAACAACAGTTTGCAACGATACCAACATCCAAAACGCCAAAGAGCACCACACTGTATACACTATTATAAAGGACTACATCCTAGGAAGGGGTCCAGTCTAAGGGATCCTGTCCCTTCCCCTCAGCCTGACTTTCTCCAACCTTGAGGCCCTCAATTTCTACGACAACAGGAAAGCTGTCAGCACAAGAGTGGGACTGTTCTAGTAGATTCCTGAAGGTGTCATCCACATACCTCTCCCCCCCCCCCTCAATTTCTCCAGGTCAGCAACTCTAGCCTCAAAGGAATGAATCTGTTCCCTGACAGCCAAGAGTTCCATGCACTGAGCACACACCTGCAATTTCTGCCTAGTGTGCAGACAATTATATATGTGACATTCCCTGCAAAACACTGGACAGCCCCCACTCCCCTGCTGGCTTTTTACCTTCATAACTGGTTCGGTCATTTAAATGTGTTTTGGGGTTGAAAAAAGGTGATTACTTGAATCTGTGCCGATTACCGAAGCAAGAAAGATAATATGGTAACCTTCCTCCTTGCTGATGTGGAGATGTAATTATATAAAATTCAGATGTAATCAAGATAAATACAAAGACCATTCTCAACAACAATAACTGGGAATCTTCTGCTTTTTGTTATGCTAGTTAATACCTGTAATGGCTAAGAAACTCTAGGTTTATGGGTTTTAAGTAGATTAGCACAGCTACTTCATTCGTTTTATTTTTGTATTCCCTAATTTGTAACCATCATATCTTATTAAAATTGAGTAGGGGGTGGTTCCTCACATAGAGATTTTCAGTATAATTGTAGCTATTTCTCACTGTGATTCTTGGGGGCTGCTTGAAATTGACTCACGTGACATGTGGCAGCAACTCCACACAAATGAAACAACTTCAGTGTGCCAAGGGAAAGATTTTTAATAGTTCTTTCTTATTGTTCATTATGGTTTTATTTTAGTCTGCCTGCAGATCAGATTTTCTATAAGCTTTTTGATCTGGTGTGGTCAGCAGGAAGGTGGTATATAAACATTTTAATACATAAATAGATTGATTATTTACCACAAATGAGGAATTAAGTGTAACTGTCCTGAAGTCTGAGGGAAATCCACACAGCCTGGTGAAATGTCACAATATCCCTCCTTCCCAGCTATGTTCTCTAAATCTCCAACATACCTGAAATTTACCGGCCAAAGAAGCCACTACAAGTTTTTCTCACAACTAGGCACAAACAAACACTATGAGATGGGATGCAAGGCCTTGGAACACAGACTGGGCCCTTTTGCTAGAAGGCAATTGATCTCCAGTAGGGTACTGCATTCGTTCAACACGGTTTTTGGACTGGGCCTTTTTTCTGTACTTGGAGATAAACTACTCCTAATGAGTGAACAAACTTTCGCAGTCTCGAAAGGGTTACCCGACTTTTGCATCTTTCTTGATTCAAAGTTATGGCACTGGAGGAGATAACAGTGAAACTGTACTATAAAAGTAAATTACTATCATGAATATTAAGCAACAAGAATATAATAAACATGACTGCTTACATGATTCTGATTTATTGATACTGATTTGCTTGTAAATTATCACACAAAGTACTCATTTTAATTTTTTTTAGCAACATGTGCAGAATAAAATTTGGTGGACACTTCCTGGAGGCTTTGACATCTGCCATTTAATTCATTTCTAAGCATCCTTGGGATTCAGTGATATAGGCTCCCCTCCACTCTCCTTCAGGTATGTACAAGCATGCGTGTGCGAAAGTAACTCTGTGTCAGTACCAAGCATGGGAAATTTTATTTTCAGTTGGTTTCTATGATTAAGAAAAAGATTTGCATGTGGGTGGGTATGTGAGGAAGCGGCTTGCCACATCGGCTCACAATGCTCATGCAACTCTGATCTTGTTTCATCTGCATTCCTACAGAGGACCCCTGCTAGCACTGCTAAATGGGATATTCTGATTCTGCTGCTTATTTTAGACAGGGCTTATTTTCTATTAGGCGGACTTAGGGAAAGCAGGCTCAAAGGTAGAGCCCATGCATCTCCTTCACCCCTACTCTGTCCTCCTTGCAGGTGATCAATCTTTGTCAGAGATGTAACTGTTAACTTCCTAAGTAAGGCAGGTTGGAAGAGATCTTCCTGGGCTCATGTTTCTCTGGTTCAAGTGCCTTCCTTTTTCTGGGCTCATGTTTCTCTGGTTCAGGTGCCTTATTTATATCTTGACCGATACACAGCGAGACAGGCAAACAGATACATACATTCAACATCTATTGTGAAAGGATTATATGCTTCTGTGTGTGTATCTTCATGGTTTTGAAAAAGTACTCTCAGGGATGGAAATTTGGCTTTTGTCACAGTGGAACAAATCCAGCTGCAAAACGTCCTCAAGGTGGTTTGTGCTTTTTCCGTTAAAGGACGCTCACTTTGAATCAAATGATTTTATTATGACATTTGTTGGGACTCCCCAAAGCTTAAACAATTGTGCATTCTACATCAAGGCTTGGAAGCAGAAGATCTGGATCACTGGTGATAAGTGGTTAAAAACCACAGAAGAGATCTTTATTTCTAAAGATCAGTCTTACAATCTGCGTGTGTGTATGTATGTATGTATAGCAGTTGCTAATGCCAGATATATGCCCTATATCTGTCTGACAGAACAGCAGCACATTGCCTGAGTTACTACTGAATAGAGATGGCAAGCATGAAAAACTGTCAGTGTTAAGAAAGCCTTGCTGCCTATAGAATGGATCAATTATTTTGTTATCTCCACTTGATGGCACACCCAGCTGCATGTGAAACATGCTTAGGCTGGGGGCCACTTTTTGCCTCACTGCACGGACGGAGAGACAGCCTTACATCCCTGGGTATCCAGGCTTTGGGAGGTGGGGCCTGGCCCTGTAAAGGGCGGCTCCGCCTCTGTAGGGCTCAGTCAGCTTTGAAAGCTCAGCCCACACACCACACTCTATGGCAGTACAGGATTAGCTGGTTGCTGGTTACCAGGGCCAGGTAGGATTTTTTTCTCCTTTTCCCAAATTGGCACAGGGAAGAGGTGTTTTTTGCCTACCTTGTACTGTTTTGTAGGTGTGGTATTTGGAGCGGTGGAACTGTAACCTAGGTCCCTGGCAGGTTAGATTTGGGTAGACAGAGCGGGCAGTTGAGCACCCGGTGGCACCTCCCCATTGGTGGGGAATAGGGGTCTGTCAGGGATTGGCTGGCGGGCTGTACGGCTGCCAGCTGAGAGGGCAGACTGCCTGTGGGACCCCCTGTACAAGTCCTTCCCTCGGGCTTCACGGCTGGGGTGTATGGACCTTTAAGGGGGGAACCATTCGCCTGGCCGGCCGGGATACAGCCATTCACATGGATGGCTCACACCTGGGGCAGGGGGTGCTCGCCCAAGCAGGTCGAGGAGTTGGTCCAATTGACCCCTTGTCTTGACCTGTACCGCTAGTTATACCCTTGCCGTTATTAAGTTTAATGTTGGTCAATAAATGGTCCAAATTTATACCCAAGCCTTGTGTCTGTCTCTTCATTCCAAATTGGGGGGGGGGGGCAAATGGATCTCTCATCTGAAAACAGGATTATTTTAATCTTTAATTTTGTCAAATTGTGCTCTGTTTTACAGGTCTATATCACTTGGCAAGTTGCATTTTTATGTCAAATGTAAGATTATTCCTAGAGAGGTCTGGGTCAGGATCGCTCTCATTTTGCTTCCTGCCTGCCTACCACCACCACCCACCCACTGCATGGACCCTATTACCTATGTTCAGGGCTTTTTTTCAGCAGGAACGCAGTGGAACGGAGTTCCGGAACCTCTTGAAAATGGTCACATGGCCGGTGGCCCTGCCCCCTGCTCTCCAGACAGAGAGCTCTCTGTCTGGAGATCAGGGGGTGGGCCCACCAGCCATGTGACCATTTTCTCTGAGGGCAACCCACTGAGTTCTGCCACCTCTTTTCCCAGAAAAAAAAGCACTGCCTACGTTGCATAAAAGAAGAAAGGAGCACACACATCTTGGTTCAGTCTGTTTTAGCCCAATAGTTTCTATTTCCACAGGTTTGATCATTCACAGTAAAAAAAAAAAGTGTCTGTGAAATGGATAAAGTTTTCATTCCTCTCATTGTGTTCTGGTCAAAACATGAGCAAGAGAAAAAGACAATATGAACAAAGAGCTCAGCTGCATGGCACGTGGGGTAGAGCTAGATCTGGGTAAATGTGATTTTAAAAGAGAGAGAGAGATGCAAATTGGAGATGAGCAGAGGAAAAAATACCATTCTGTAAATGGTATCCAGCAGATGGATCTACAGAAGCATGTATAAACCTGCCCAACAGGCAAGCCTTTGCTATACCCTCTTTCTACATGTATTAAAAAGAATGAAAGAAAGCCTCCTTGAACTTGAATTCTTCTCACATTTGTCCTCAGTGCTTTCTTCATACTTGCAACTATTGTTTAGACATTAAACCTGCTTCCTGATTCAGCTGCAGAGTTTTCATTCCAGCAGTGGACACAAGACAGTGGCTTTTATATGGATGGCCACAGCACATGCAAAATCCACAGCTAAAGAGGTTTATATAGCATCTGGCCTCTATAGCAATAATAATAACCTTCTACAAATATCATGGCAGGCACTTGTCTTTGTGAATATCTACAAGCTGAAAGGTCCTCCTTCAACATATTTTTAAAACACCCCAATATTATGTAGTTTTCAAATATATTTTAATCCAGTATTCACTGTTGCTGCAAAATATCACTTCTCTCAGGTTGGCAGAATGGAGGCAGATAGGCAGATAGACTGGCAGGCATACATTTCCCCCATTTGAGATAACTAATTGAACCATTGCAAATTCATACATTGCATAGAACACAAACTGGGTTTGGAACCCCCATCTTGTGTCAGATATTACACAATCAGATGTGAGTTGCAATTCTCCTCAGTTCTCAGCTGTGATGTGTCCAGTTCAGACCAGAACACTGCAGTGTGGAGAAGGAAATTCAGCCTTTCTCCTTGCACCTCAGCCTGAAACAGTTGGGAGGATACTATTTTGCCTGCTAGGGATTCCAGAGAATATGTGGAGTTCTCTAAATACTGCCTCTACAGATCCCATGTCTCCTGATGGCCTGGATACTGCCATGGCAACCTCAGGAAGGACCCAGCATAAGACTTTCCTTTTTCTGTTGCACACAAAGTAAATTCTGAGGGACGGAAAGAGAACAGCGTATGTATGTGGAGGGAACACAGGGAACAAGAGGTTGTAGGTAGCGCTGGGGTTCTGGGACCATTGTATTCCCAACGATGTCAACAAGAATTTTACAGAGACTTTATTCTGAATGGAGCTCAACTTAACCAGGTTAATCCTGTAGGCTCTCACATCATTATTTGGAAACTCATAGTATTTTATACTTAGGTCTGTGAATCCCTATGGCTGTTTGTTCTATTGTCCAGATTTCAAGTGGCTGCTACCTATGATGCGTGGATTCAAATCTGGGAACTTCAGCTCACATTTTTAAAAGATTTGGACAAATACTGTATTTAATCTGCTACATATTTATCATAGAAATACCAGACCTAAGCTAAACTCTGTAACGTTAGACTGAAATAAAATTCTGAGAGCTTCTTTTAGAGACAACAATTAACCAGATAATGAATTTGAGCTGTGAACAAGTTTGCTCCAAGCGATCCAAAGCGGGTGCTTTACAAGAGAGGGGCAACATGAGCGAGAAACATAGCATCACTTATTTCTTCCATTTCCTCACTTTCTCTTTCCATTCTTTCCCCTCTTTTCAGCTGTCACTCAGTACAGCAGGTGCAATACAGCTGCCAAAGATGCTTTTCCATGGTCAAGATCACCAGGTTTCCCGGCACTTGGGTTCCACAAAAGACTCTCCTGCTCTTTCTTTTAGCCTACACACTCTTGTGCTCGGCAGTGCGGATTACTAAGAAATGTCTGGGCCTAACACATTTCAGATTGTGGATTATTCAGTGCACTCAACTCCTTCTTTTCATGGCATATCACTAGCCCTGTTTGAGTAGTCCAATTTTGTTTCCTCGTTGAGGATGTGTGCAAATGTAATTAACAGCCAATGTGCGATTATTTCAAGGAACAGGGAATGGAAATAGAGCCTTGGTGTAATGGCAATTGTGATTCTATCAAGTACAACCGTCAATAGGAAAAGCAGAATCGTATCTTTAAAAATAAGGTCCACTTTACAACTAAATAAGCAACACTTTCATTGCATTCTGTTTTGCAGAAAATCTATAAAATAATATCCAAAATATAAAGCAGTAAGGAAACCCTAGTATAAATGCTAGAGATAACAGAATCATGCATATGGCAGAATGATCAGTGCATGGAGAAAATATGTATAATATGTACACATGCAATATGTGTTTCCTTTGTCTCACTGTGGAAGCTTGGAAACCAAAACTTGGACCTCTAAAGAAGGTGTCTCAGGTGATCAACAGTGCAATCTTAGGTAGAATTACTTTACTCATTGATTTCAATGGGCTTAGTTTGGAGTAACTCGTTACAGGTTTACAGCATCAAAATCAGATGCCTGCACTACCTGGCTCATGCATATTCAGTTTGCACTACTTTATTCCTGACAGGTTATGGAAGGATGAAAAAGAAAACAAACAGCTTGCTATATCTGCCTCTCTTCCTAGACAATTTATGTATTTATTAAAATATTTATAGCACATCTTTTCCTTGTAGCTCAAGACAGGTTACAATATCAAGATTAAAAATATTAAAAGTTTAGTAAAATCCCGTTCACCTTGCTCCCCAAGAAAATGCCTCCAGCTTAAACCCCATTCAGAGCCCTTGAAAATAAAATGGCCTTGCAGCAGTTTCCCAAAACTTCTTAATAGTGTGCTCCCATCAGCTCATCAGGAAGCCCATTCCACAAGGTTGGAGCTGCTGCACAGAAGAAACAAAGCTCTAATAGATGCTAAGTGAGCCACCTTGAGGAAGAACAACTAGAAGGTTGACTCCCCAGTGCCAGTTGCTTCAAAGCCCTGCTTAAATCTATGTCAATTTGACACACTTTGGATCTAGCACAGACACAGCTAATTGTTGGTTGGTGGATCTGAGAGCTTCTTTTAGAGACAACAGTTAACCACAGAATGAACTTGAGCTGTGAATAAGTTTGCTCCAAGTGATCCAAATCTGGTGCTTCACAAGAGAGGGGTTCAGAGGCCACACCGTGATTCACTAGCCTCTGAATTGCTCATGACAAGCTGTAGCATCCATGTGCTTCACAATTCCTCTGATCATTATTCTATGAGTGGCTGCAAGTTAGTTTCGTAATTTATAAGCTGTATTCTTGGAAATCCTTGGGATTTTACCAGGACAGTAAAAACTTTTTTGATAACAGCTTGCCCTTCTATTATTGCATATCAGATGTGATCTGGTGCATTTACAGTTCATGTACAGTGTTAGGCTCAATGGGCAGAGGCTTGTATAAACTGAGCATGAGCCTAGAACACCCCTCAGAATCCCCCACAATTTATAGGTATCCTTCACCAGGAGTACAGAAGTTCTTTAACAGATACATTTGTGCAGAAAGGGTTCCCAAGAGAGAGAAAGCTAAAGACCACAGTTATAGTATTACTGTTCCCAACTCATGAATACATTTATACTGCATTGGTTCATGCATAAAATACTTTCCCCCTCCATTCTCTCTTAAAATGTGGGCCTGAATTGGACACATCCACAAACTTCAAGAAGAGGGACAGTTTCACTTCAATTAAGACGACGGCTTTTATTTTTCACTTACAGCTCTGCTTCCTGCTGTTGCTCTGGAGAGATAGAAGCGGCACCCTCTGCTGCCAAGGAAGAGGAACAGCTTTTCTTATTAGAGCTTCCTACAGATCCTACATACTGGGGTAATCAACATTGGAGCACATGTGCATTCCCAGCATAGTATATCTGCCTAGTCGCTCTACACCGTTCCTTGTCCTTCAGTTTCGGCATTTAACAGACTTTCTCAGGGAAGAGGAACCCCACCAGCCCAGTCCTGGAAAAGAAACTTTCCTGAGCACATAATAAAAGAAAATAACAGTAGCCCTTCCTCTGAGTTTGTCAAGATGCAGATAGTACTTCCATGTTTTCCCTCCATAAAAGTGTATGTTTCCCATAGAGTAGTGTATACCGGACAGGAAAGGGAAAACATATCCAGGCATTTCATGGAAGATTTCTTAATCTGTGATGGTAACTACATTACAGCTAAGTGCTGTTTATCCTGTCTCTCCCCGTAAAGACATAAGTGTCCAAAAGGGTAAATTTCCATGCTTATGTTAAATGTGATGCTCACCAGGGTCAAAAACTATGAGTCACATTGAATCAGGATTACACAGGATTCATATCTGAGATAGAGCTGAGCCAAAACCATTTACCTCATTGTGTGTTTGTTTTCATGATGCCAAAAAGCACTTCCTGTTGCCAGTGATTGTTGCCATTTATTGCAAACATATCTGCGTTATTTTGACACTCTTGTTCTTGGCATCACTGAAGCAACTCAGACTTATTTGTAATGAGTACACCATTGTTCTCCATCTTTGCCCTCAAACTCCTTGTACTCATTTGCCTACATTGCTGTTTTGCCCTATCACATGGTCAACTCATATGATTTTGCTGACAATACTGTAACTGAAGTATGACTTCGTGGACTTTTTTATACAAAATCAAATCAGTTACCTTGCCACAACCAACTGAATAACTTGAAAATGAGGCCAATAAGTAACAAACAGTGAGAACAAAAACAAACAAACAAACGAAAAAGCAAAATAAATAAAATGGCAGGTAGCAACTATGGAACATGGCAGGGGGATGAAGGAAGTGCGATGAAACACATTAAAACAAAACAGAAGGGAATTTGGAAGGCAAATATAATATTTGAGAATATTTGGTATTGCCTTTATTGAGGCAAATCTAGTTTTGTTTTGAAAAAGTAGTTTTGTAAACCATGATCCTGGGATTATTTTTCCATGATTTAATATGTCTTGCTATGGCCTAACACTTGGGTTTAGGTGTCATAGGGTAACAAAAATGGTTTAAAAGGGAAAAAAACATTTACATACAAGGGCCAAGAGTGACTAATGGAAAAAAAACCCACCCCAAACCAATTACCAAAATCTCTTAATACATTTCCAAGAATTAGAACTATATGATTTTAAAAAATCACTCTGGTTCCATATATATAAGTACCTTCCTCCACTGTAGAAATTCTTAAACATTTACACCCATATACATGGGGATGTCCTGTATTTACAGGCATCTTTGAAATGACCAGGTACACTTGCAATCATCATTCATTATACACCTGTAATGAAATGAGTTTCAACCATGAGGTGGTTTTTGTTTTATACACAACATACACAATGCCTGACCAAGCACTAACTAAACACAAAAAAGATTTAGATACCCTAGGAGTGAGTAGGTCCCACTTCCTCATTCAAATAGGACTACCAAAGATACGTTAGTGTAGATGATAATTTTTCAGTAGCCCAGATGTCTAAGATCTCTATAAGCCAGGTCAAAATAAATCATATCAAGAATGGTGCGTATAGCCACAAGGAATTCAAAAGCATCTGAAGGTCCTGTTTTACAAATATTACTCCAGGGTCTAGTGAGGAAGGGGACAGAGATATGTTTTCTTAGGCTTTTTGGAGAATAGGAAAGTATTTCTAATTGTGGCACTCCCCCTAAAATGTGTAGGTTGCAAAGAAATGCTTGACAACTTGAGAGGAGGGTCATCGTAAGTGTCAAGTGAAATATCATGCAGAGTCTGAATGGCATGTTTCTGACTTCGTATTTTCTGAAATCATGAAGATTCTACTGATTTTAAAAATGAAATCAGAAATGTCCAAAGCTTATCAATAGTTTAAGATAACTTGTGACAGTACTGAACAAGTCCAGCAGTTCACAAGTTTTCTGTTTGTATTCTGACAGAAGAATTAAATTCCCATTTTTGTGGGCAAAGTATAATTTAACAAAAAATGTAGAGATATGTAGCACTGGAATATATAGAATAATTCAGAGAAAGTAAGGGGGACATGAGGGAAGGGAGAAAGGGAAAAAAAAAACAGTTCAAGAGATTGCTAGCAGGCCACAGAAGAAAGCAAAGCCAAATAGTCCCTGACTGGACCATTCTGGAGCTGTTAATAGGAAACCCACAGAAATAGGTGATTATAATTTAATTCAGAAATGTCTTTGAAAAGAAAGATGTGGAAAAATTTCCATTTGTCATTCCTTGTCACATAAGTGAAATAGGAGGCAGATGGATAAATTCCATTTCCCAAATAGCTGTTTTGGCTATTATAAAATGCTGTTTACATTTCCAGGTGATTTGATGTACTCTGCCCCTGGCTCCCCATGGAAAGAACGTATCACAACCCTGGATCCACATAAAGGGAACAGAGCTCTCGCGTTTGATAATCTGGCTAGTTTTGCTGCTTATTGCACTGGCCGGCTTCACAAGCTGAGATGTTGACCTTCTGAAAACTGTAGTCAGGCTCAGATGGCATTAGTCACAGTGCTGTCTTTTTACTATGCATATTTCAAATTTAAATCTGAAACAAGATGGTTGTGGATCAAGACCACAACTATTTACTGTAATGAAATTAAGGCTGTCTTGAAAAATAAGAGCAGATGAAGTGCAAAAAAAAATCTAGGAGAATGGAAAAAGAACTGAAAACAAGAACTCAGTTTTGTTTTGTTTTTTAAAAAAGAGTTTTATGCAGTGAAAAGGAATACATACAAAATAGGAAGCATGACTGAAATGTGCGGATTGTTGGACTACTATGGCTTATTTTTTATTGACATGATAAACTTGTGAGTGACTGCTTAAAACTATGGGTGGGGGGACTGACTATTTCTCTGTACAAAAAACAACAATCCACCACTTAGAGAATAAGGTGTCCGGGAGAGAGGTCTCATTTAGACATGGCTAAAATGTTATTGCAATACAATTTCTTTCCACAGATTTCAGAGTTCTCTAAATTACCTGATTTTGGTTCCAATGCAACCTACTGTTCTTCTGTTTAGAATTTATATATATATATATTTATATTTCAGATCATTGCACATGTTCAGACTGCCACATTTTTCAGTCTGAAGCTCTTTTTCTCATAGGAAACAGGTACATATATGCACATTGATCAGTATTACAGAACAAAATAATCTTGATCTGATGCACAATCGCATTAACATTTATTTTGCTCTGTCTTAATCAGTATAAAGTTTTTCAGAAATATGTTGATTTAATCATCATGCATAAAGGAATCTTGATAGGATCATGTGAGCCTATCAAGATTTCGATTTGCTCAGCGATTGACTCAATGGGCATATGTAACAGTGAAGAAAACTACAACAAATATATATCCATTAAATGAATTTGAGATATGGTTTAACCGTAGAGTTTTTAGTGAATACTACAGCATCACACAATGAGATGATGTCACTTCTGGCTTATGCTGAAAGTGACATCATCATGACATTGGCGCAACTTTGATCACTCCATATCCCCCAGCATTTCCTCCCTGCTGCCTATTTGAGCAGGAGTCTGGCAGGGCTGGAGAGGCAAGAAAGTTCAAACTCACATGACATAACAACAGTGGTCCAGAATGTGGAAAATCCACAGGTTCCTAATTTCAACGTAGTTCTTCAGCCAAGCAGTATTCTACATGTAAGATCATTTCATTATGGGGAAACACAGGGTTAAGCAATATAGCCCACACCCAGATTTACTACCACAGTGATAACTAAAACTATGACAATAACCAGGGCCAGCTTCAGTGTCACTGGCACCTGAGGCAGCTTAAGGGCTGCCTCTGTGCGTGTGCATGCCGGACTGCATCATGACATCACTGCGTGTGACATCATCATGCAGGGCTGGGTGCACGCAGAGGGGGGCCTTCCAGCCTTCCCGTTCAGTCGCTCTACGGGCCAGGCGCAGCTGCCCACTCAGTTGCCCCACGCTGCCACCGCCAGCACACGCTCCTGGCCGGCAGCGGCGGCAGTGGCTCCATGGCGCGCACCCCTGCCCCCAGGCCAGCGCCCCTCTGGTGCCTTAGTGTCCTGAGGCAGCTGCCAGGCTGGCTTCAATGGGTGGGCCAGCCCTGACAATAACTAATTATGCTCAAAACCAGTTACTGCTTGACAAATGAGAATATTTTGCTCTATTTCTGAAAAAATCATTTAAAACATTTGTATGGTGCAGTCTCTTTTTTAAAAAAACAAAACCTCCCACAGCAAAGTACACAACCAGTGGTTGTGGAAAATGCTATCACGTCACAGCTGACTGATGACCCCATAGGGTTTTCAAGGCAAGAAATATTCAGAGGTGGTTTGCCATTGCCTGCCTCCATGTAGCAACCCTGGGATTCCTTTGTAGTTCCCCATCCAAGTTCTAATCATGGCCAACTCTGCTTAGCTTCTGAGAGCCGAAACAGATGTGACGGGATACCTAGGTTCAACTTGTGTTCTCTTACCTCAAGGTTTGTCAGGAAGTGTAGGTGTCCTTGCAAGTTAAAGTTTATGAAGCTCCGAGCCACATGGCTTCAGGTGGGAGCCAGGCAAGCGAGGGGGAAGATGCAGCGATGCCCTCGCACAGCCCCTGCAAAGCGATGCCAGGCTGCACGGGGAGAGCAGGAGGAAAGGTGCCCAGAGCATTGCTGCATCTCCCCCCCCCTCGCCACCTGAAACTGCGTGGCTCGGAGCTGCATAGCTTGCTGCTGCATAGCAGGGTCTTGCTGCTGCATAGCAGGGTCTGTGGGGGCTAGGCAAGGGGTGGGTGGAGCGATGGTCCGTGCGATCGGGGTAAAGGCAAAGCATGCCGGGCTATGCAGCTCTGGGCCATGTGGCTTTGGGCAGGGGCCAGGCGAGCAAGGGGGAGAGATGCTCTGTGCACCTTTCCTCCCAGCTCTCCCGGTGCAGCCAGGCATCGCTCTGCAGGGGCCAGGCCGGGTGAGGGGGGGTAGATGAAGTGATACTCCATGTAAGTGGGGAAGGGAAAATGCCGCAATGCACCTCGAGAGCGGGAGGAAAGGCGCCCCACGCCTGCACTTCCCTCCCTGCTGCTCTGTAAATGCTAAACTTTAAGCTGCAAGGACACCTACACTTCCCGACAAACCTTGAGGTAAGAGAACACGAGTTGAACCTAGGTATCTTGTCACGTCTGTTTCGGCTCAAAGATCTAAGATCAGGCTAGCCTGGGCCATCCGGGTCAGATACACAGCCAGGGTCCTACACATAGTTATGTCTAGCTTAATTCTCAATAGTGAGCTATTAAATGAACCAGTCAAAAAGTGCCAAATTACACTCCCCCCCACAGCATTGCTCCATAAATTGCCGATATATGTGAATGACAACAATGTCAATCAAGAAATACAATTTTCTGTGTTGGAGTTTGTATAGGTATGTAATATAAAAGAAGGCTTACTGTTGCCAGGACAGTAGCTACTGCCCCATTTTAAAAATTTTCAAACATTATCGCTATTGCACACACAAAAAGGAGGAACATGGAACAGTCATTGATCCCACTGAATCCAACGGCAAAACTCTTACTGATGTTAATAACTCAGCGCTGCATTCAAACCAGATTAAAAATGTACAGATGGATCAGCCAAACAGGCTATGCCACATGCTGCAGATTAAGGTGAAAAGTATGTGGGCTGTACAGATGAGAAATACGCTACCACCATTGGAGAACAAAAGAGAATAAATCATGATAAGATTATGGTACCTACCTTGACTTCTCTCATATCCCAGGATAAGTGATTGAGAAAAAGATTGCAAAGGTCCTGTATTTGGTGTGTTAAAATTATGGTTTGATAGACCTGATTTGTGAACAACACATTTAAATAGTAATTATAATGACATTCCTTGTACTAGTAAAGAAAATTCAGTCATACCATTCTTCACACATTACAAAATACACAATTTCCCTTCACCACAGGGATGAGAGACTAGGGCAGGAAAAGTCTTAAATATGGATTTAAATAACCTCAGTGTAAACAAGCCTTGGAATAGGAAATATTAATGCAAAAGATACTATTCTATATTGGTACAGAAGAACATGACCAAGGGTAACTTCCTCATACAATCATGTGTTCTTTAAATGTTTTGTGATTCATAAATTACTTGAGTGGTATAATAGCTGCCTTGGCATGGCTGTTTTTTGTGCTATTTCTGTTACACTTGAAGGAAAATGATCACATGATTGGGCTAAGAGCAGCAATTCCCATGCCAGCATTGCTCCAACCTGTGCAGTTAACATGATTAATGTATGTAAAATCAGTATGTTTATCAACTTGCCCACCTGATTCATTCCCTTCCAATGTTATTGGTATGGCATCCAAAGCAGCCATACTATGATAACCACAGCTGTATCAAACGTTCACTCATTTAGAACATCAGGGCAAAATTCAACTTTGCTGAAGGAGGAAATTCTGATATTGTTCCTTTAAAATGCCCTACTGATTAAAATGTTCTACTTTTCACTGCCATTTTTTCACAAATCTGCTGTTGCTTTGTGCCATCTTCTTTATTATTGGGACCAAGGAATTTACTTATTTACTTCATTTATATCCTACCTTTCTCCCCAATGGGGACCCGAAATCACATCTGTTACCCTTCTCTCCTCCATTTTATCCTCACAACAACCCTGTGAGGTAGGTTACGTGGAGAGTGTGTGGCCCAAGATCATCTCTGCCAGATAGGGATTCAAACCTGGGTCTGCCAGATCCTAGTTGGAGAATTTAACCACACTTGCAAGTCTCAAATCCTGTATTTGTTAATTTTTTTAAAAAAGGATGATAATCAGGAAGAGAAATGGAATAGATCAGGAAAACAATGGAACAGAAGAAGTTCAAAGAATATTTTATCATAAGGAGTGTTTTGGAGGGATCCCAGTCAATGGGGGTCATTATAATAATATATACTCAATCAAATCTGGCTAATGTTCATGACAGCAAAAAATGCTGACTTTGGAATGTCCCATTTAATGCAATGCAATGCACCAAAATCCACAGAAAATCGTGTGGCATTTTTCAACACTGCCAAAAATGTTTGTGAAAAGTATCCACCTTTCAGTTCAGCCATAATTGCAGCAACTCCCATGTTATTAAAATCCTTCCTGAGCTTCAAGTGTGAGTTCCTGGGCTACAACTCATACTGTTAAGCAGGGGAAAAAGTGGGTTGTGTCACATCTGTTTAATTATTTATAGTGATGACTAGAAGATAATGAGTTTTTTAACTATTATGAGTGAACTGAAATCAATGAGATCACTGCAGAGATTATCAATAGGGTCAGAGTTGGGTCACTACCTCGCTGTCTTTTCCAAGTATCACCACAAGAGAGGCTTTGCGTATCTATACCTCAAGTTTAAACCTATTTCTGACTCATCTCCCATTCATAGAACCCTAAACGATAGTTCCCTTCTGATAAATGAAGTATATAAGTGGAACAACTAGACATCACCTTGTCATTGTATAAAGTAACTGGCAGACTACATTTTTTCATAGTAGCACATTTTTTAAATTGGACAACTAATTTCCCTTCTAAGTAACAATCTTCTAAACCCCACAAATGACTGCTCATTAGCCTGTCAATGTTTATAATGGCTTTCAGAACTGTAGCAAGAATTAAAAATAGTTCACTGAGCAGAAATGGACATTAATTTGTCATACTTAAATATGAACGCTTGAATAAGCTACCCTCTACCCCCTATCGTTCCAAAATCAAAACCACTTGTTTATTGCTTGTTACCTCTACCTTACCAATGCAGAGTGAGTTAAAAATAATCTACTCAGTCATCTGAGTCACTGTTCATGTCCCAGGATAGAATTTTCTCATGAAGGAAGAGACCGTAGAATAATGACAGTATTCTGCAGTGTAAATTTTGTTTTGTCCTGAAAGTACAATCCAAGGACTGATTGAAAGAGAGAGACAGCCAAGACTGTGTAATAAGGGAAAGCAATGGATTTAACCCCCAAAGAGCAATGTTATACAGAGATTGTCTAAACATCAGAAAGAGATTAAAGATGGAGAGTGCATTAAACATTTGAGTGCTGAGTTACCTACAAGGGATGTGAAGCAAAACCAACATCATGTAGCGCCCCATGAACTAACCGTATCCCCTTGAAGTACTAAAAAGCCAGCACTTCAAGAGGACATAACAGGTACACGGGGAACCACCTGAAGTGTATGTTAGAACAAGAGAGCTTCAAATGAAGATCTCCTCATTTTAGGGGCAGCACAAAAGCTGCAGCCAGAACACTAAGGATTTGTTTGTGCCATATTGTTTGCCTGTTAGATAATTACATGAATTCTGAAGTGTGGGATGAATCCCAAAAGGCAATGTTCTTTCTTTTGTCCTATTTGTCTTTATGACAAAAAAGGGAGAAGGTGGGAGTGGGGACTATGGGTTGTGCCTCCAAAGGAGACCAATTCCTCAGCATGTTTGCATTGTGTTGCATGCTTAACCACCATGGGGTATCTCTAAGCAGCCAAGAAGGAAAGAGAAGAATTTTGCAAGATTTATTCAACTTTGTTATATGAGATGCTAGCCGTGAAGAGCTTTCGTTAAACCTAAAGACTTTTATGAACATAAAATCAAATTAAACAGCACATTAAGGGTTCTATCTTCTCTGACTGATGTGCACGCGCAAACAACTCTCATTAACGGTAATGGCAATAATGCACGCGCATCAATCGGAGAACAGATCCCTAAGTGCTTTATTGTTTTTCCTGGAGATTTTTCTCTATTGGACTTTAATTAAGCTCCTGCTAGGTTTGCAAGTTTTCATTTTTAAAAGGTTTGAAAAAAAAAGGAAAGTAAAAGTGAAATCAGCCTCTTTGCTGGTAAGATTCTCCCCACCCCCAATTGTCACAGCTGAGGAAAAGATCTCTTAGAAGCAAGGCATCTATCCTGAAAGTTGCCCTGCTGTTTCCAAGCGCTTGTCATTTGGAAGTATGTTTGACAACTGATCAGAAGAAAACAATCCGGCCTGCTCTTGTGCCTTTTAAAAACAGCTTGATTTGCAGAAATCAGCACAGCAGATGAAGCTTTTTCAAGCATGAATGTTAATACATGCTATTGTCTTCAGATCAAGCCAATGTTAAATGCACAGCTGCAGTGTCTGGCTGAAAAGTTGGCAGCCCCAAGCTGGCAAAAAATAAAAAAGAAGTGAGAATTTATTAGGAAGATGTTATGAACACATGTGCATTGTATTATTTGTCATCAAAAGGTAAGGACTGCCTTAAACCTACATTTCCAGCACTGTATTAATACTGCACGCACAATTTCTATTCTTTTCCCCCCATAAAGACACAAACACACCGTCCTCTAAATTATAAATATTAATCCTGCCTAATAGTATTATGTTTGGGATGCATGAATTATGATGAGCATAACATGTCTAATTAGAATACAACACAAATACAGTATCATTTTTCTCAGTGTACTGAGCTCTTCTACGATAGACAATTTCCTTAAAATAAATAGACAAAAGCTGAAGAAATGGAAATAGGAAAGCAAAGTTTTAAAAGGCAGGAGCAGGTAAACATTTGGGATGTATCCTCTACAATTTGGGGCATTTTTTTTTAAAAAGCACACAGGCTATTTAATTAACCGGTACTGTATGTGATGTACTTACTTATCGCCTTCACAAACTGTTCAAAGAAGCAGTATGGGAACAGTGGCTCAGGCAGCTCTCTGAAAAACATCTTGAGTGCTCCGGTGACAACGTGGATGTCCTCCCACTGGCTGTCGTCCAAATTCAGCTTCTCTTCTGGGAAAACACGAGGAGAAATGGAACAACTGGTTTTAATGAAACAATTACAAGACACTAATTATTATGTTAATGTTTGCCTACTATCATCAGCAACCGTTAACAGCCTTCTGCACCTAGAGGTTTGGTGCTGTGCATGGGGTTTTCCCCCCCCTTTCTATTTTTTTTTCTGTAGGAAGAGAACATTTTCAATGGAATACCATCTGTAGGAATGCAGCTAACAAAAAACAAGAGGCACAAAGAGACAGTAGCATTGACACAGTATGTCAGATACATTTATTCCCATAATGCATCAGTAGAAAAAAATTAGCATCACAGCTCAACATGATTCAAAGCTATTTGGTTTCAAGGCCGAGGGGCTAAGAGTTGCCAATGATGACCGGCTCAAGGGACCGGCCTAAAGGCCTTGCTGAGCCAACAGGAGACATATGCTAAACATGGCAATACAAAATGAGTTATTGCTTTACACGTGTTATCCTTCCTATGTACAAGGGAATAATGGGCCACACTTTTCTGCTTTTTTGCTGGAATATAATGTCAGTGAGGGATTCTCTATAGGGGAGGGGGAGGATACATTAATTCCTCCTTACTGCTTCAAAAATATTTTATTTGGTTTTCAATTCTGGGAGGAAGATTTGCCCAGCAACAATATTATACAGACCCCTGTTGGCCTACCTAGGCTATGCAAAGCTGTCAAAAATGATAACACACTGAAGACAAACCACAAGTGCTTGCAAAACTGATTTTTTCCAAACAGAAATGTTTTCGTTTGAAGCTTGACTAAGCTGGGAAATTTAAATATAAAAGGAGAATGCAAACATAATTCTAATAAAAAGATTGGGTGATTATTACTTTGCTTTCTTTTGAATACTTATTAGAAACATCTGGCATTATTATTGGTAGGCTATGATAAACTACAGAATCACAGACCTGACAAAACTCCAAGAATGTGCAAATGCCTGTCATTCAGAATGGAAAAGAAGACTAGCTCTTTAGAGAATCACCTGTTCCAAAACCAGATTTATTTCCTAAATAGATGGTATCACTTTTACTTCAGAGGTATTTTAATTCTATATTCTGATAAATTCTCATGCAAAACTGGAGGGGGAAAAAAAGAAGCCATACAATCGAGTTATTTTTGTCTGGCTTCCTGTTTATCTTGCCTAGCCACTGTCAATGCTAATCCATCCTTGCAATCTGTTCACCTGAAATATAGTATGTAGCATATTTTTTTGCAATGTTTATTTTCTAATACGTGTTTCTCTTTGAAGAGTGCTATTGGGGAGGAATATAGATTTATAAGTATCCAAGCATCATAGGATACGGTGATTATAATTTCTTTTTGTGAATTCACTGCCTTTCTTTTAATTTATAATAAAAGGTTGCAGTTCCAAGTGAAAAGTATACTTGTATCAGTTTCCTTTTTCTCCCCTCCACCTTGGAAAAAGCCTTTTCACCATCATAAAAACAATTCACTCTTGAAATTGAATTAGAACAGCCTTCTTTTAAATGTCAAGATCAAATTTGATTGATTGTATTTTAACAATTAGTCTTTTATTTTTTCCCACTCACCATTGAAATAGACAGACAGTGTCTTAGAAGGCTAGTTTTTACACAGATATCTGCTCACAATAGCATCAAAAAGAGAGACCTGGTGGGGTTTACTGTCACTTTAAAGAACAGGGTGGGTTTCACATTGTTGAAATCTGTCAGATATTTTGAAATGTCCCTCTCACTATGGTGCCACACCCCCTGCGTGCCCTTATAATAAAATTGGTTTTACTCCTGATTAAATCATTTTCTCCCTACCCACTACCATACTTCTTATAATGGACCTGTGTGCACTACAGCTGGTGTTCTTCCCATGGTACCAATTCTTACTTTATCTTTTAAGCACTTTGCTGCTAAGATCTCATGCAGAGTGCTTATGTTTTGTTAAGAGCTTCATTCTTAGAGAAATAGCTTAACACATGTTCTAAAAATGTTGTACAACTTATTGCTTAAAACACATTTCGAAATTGTATAAGTACTGTAGCTCTGGCACAGACCTCTAAGTAGAAACCTTTAAAAAATCCACTCTAGCATGGTAAGTCCCCCCCCCATTGCCTTTGGTTTGAATCAAGTACACTGATTCTAAGACTTTACCAAGAATTATCTCCCCAGATTTTTGCACCATTTCCAGCTCTTGAAAGAAATGTGTTAGGAATGTATCATCTTGAAAGCAAAGGGTGTAATTTTACCCTTAAGCAATAAAGTGCCTTTAAAAATGTTTGTTATAAGGGAAGGATGCCAAATTAAGAGGAGGGAAAAGTACCACATTTTTTAAAAAAACATTAATCCATTCAAAGTAACATTATAATTTTTGTTATCAGACATGGGAGACTTGGTTACAGTGGTATGTGGCCTAAAAAATAAACTACGGGCTTCTTCAAGAATTACACTTTGGGGAAAACTTTAAAATACTTCCCCTGCCTGCTGTGGAGTAACATGAAGTATATAAGGGTCATATATGCACTGTTTCTTACCCACCCAGTTTGGGGTCCCAAAATTAATCACACTTAAGCTTGTGGGTGACAGTGCAATCCTAAGCAGTTACATCCATTTAACTCCACTGAAGTCAATATGTTCAGAAGAGTATAACTGTGTTCAGGAATGCACTGTAAATTTTCTAGGAAAATAACTGTAGAGTTGAGAACAGTTGTATTGATTCTTGCCAAGTGCCGGGCCTGTAAGTCCTGGGTTTGCTTTACCATGTGTTTCTTGTCTCCTTGGCTTCTTCAGAGAAATTTGGAGGTCCCCACAGGAGCTTTCAAGGAGCAACAGGGTGTATTCTTGGCAAACAGAAAGCCTCCTGCTGGCTGAGCACTTTCCTGCTAAAGTTTTTTGCCTGCTGCCAGCAACAACACCTACCACTGCCTCATGAGGGAGAGAAGCGCTGGTTATCTGAGGCTGAGCAAAGCTCTGAGCTGTTACTGAAAACTTTCTTCTCCAAATGCCCAGTTAGCTTGTTGTTGCTATGTTTTGTCCATTCTCTCTAAATTGCAGAGGGGAGACAATCCTGCCCCCTCAAGCCTGCTACTCTGTGGCAGTGGGAGGAAGAAAGAGACCTTAACTCTCAAGCCTGGCTCCCAGTTTCACCACCATGTGTGCCTATTCAGACATTCAACGTAGGTCAACTGAATTTATTCTTAAGTAAGAGTATACCAGATCACCTCATCCCACCTCCAAGCTCCATCTAGCACATGGATGGTAGTACACACAGAGAAGAAGCTACCTAAGAAAAGCATCATACTCTCTTCTTCTCATGTCTTCTTGAGACATTAATGTTTTGTCAACAATACTAGCAGGTAAGGTTGGATTAATGTTGATAATAAATACTGGTACTTTAAAAGGGTTGGCTTTCAAATTTCCATGGAAAATGAAAAGAAAATGGCTAAAGGAATTTGAAAAGCTTATAGCAATGGCATGTTTGGTTAAACTTGGGGTTACAAACCTCCAGGTGGGGCCTGAGGTTCTTCTGGAATGATGACTGATTTCCAGACTAAAAAGACCAGTTCCTTCTGGAGAAAATGGCAGCTTCAAGGGGTGTACTCTGCCATAGATCCAGAGGAGTTAGCCGTGTTAGTCTGTAGTAGCAAAATCAAAAAGAGTCCAGTAGCACCTTTAAGACTAACCAACTTTATTGTAGTATAAGCTTTCGAGAATCACAGTTCTCTTCGTCAGATGCGAGGGCCCATGGAGGGCCCAGGGCCCTCCATGCATCTGACGAAGAGAACTGTGATTCTTGAAAGCTTATGCTACAATAAAGTTGGTTAGTCTTAAAGGCGCTACTGGACTCTTTTTGTTTTTATTCTGTCATAAGATCTGCTGAGCTCCCTCCTCCCCCAAATTCTGTTCTCCCCAAGCTCCGTCCCCAAATCTCCAGGAATTTCTCAATCCAGAACTGGCAACTGTAGTTAGACTAGAACTCATTAAAGAGCACAGCAAGAGCAAAACAGAAATTTTAAATCAAATGTAACAGGATACAATAGGATTTGAGTCCAGTAGCACTTTAGAGACCAACAAGAATTTCCAGGTATTTGAAAGTCAAAGATCCCTTCTTCAGATACAGGGGCACGATAGGTAAGGAATTGCAGTTGTCCCTGTTCTAGTTATGAATATTTAGACCTTTGTTAGCCACAGTAAAATATCAAATGATTACAACCAAGAGATTAGGGCCTAATTAGGGCCACCACAAGGACTTTTGACTAGCACTCAGTTCCCAGTAGGGTTGCCAGTCCCCTGCTGGGAGCAGGGGATCTCCTGCTCCCACCCTCCACCCCCACCCCTGCTTACCTGGCTGGTGAGGAAGAAATGCACCTCCTGGGGGCATACTCCCAGGTGGTACTGCACACTTCTGTGGGCCCAATTCAGGTCAAATTTGGCCAGATCAGGCCCAAATTGGGCCTGATTGGGCCCACGCAGGGCACTGTAGCATTCCCACACTATGCAGCAGCCCTATCTGGGCCAATTCAGGCCCAAACTGGGCCTATTCAGAACCAAATAGGCCAAGATCAGGCCTGAAATGAGCCACTGTGAGAGTGGCAGCACTCCCATGCTCCCCAGTGGCCCAACCTGGCCCAATTTGGGGCCAAATTGGCCCGATTCAGGTTGAATCGGGATGCTGTGGAGTGCTCCCAAATTGAGCCCAAATCTGGCCCGATTCAAGCCCGATCTAGCCCAATTTGTTCCAAACCGGGTATGATTCGGATCCCTGTGGATTGCGGGAATGCTCCTGGGGGCAGCTGTGGCCTGCACAATGATGTCAGTTCCCGGAAGTGACGTCATTGCATGGGCTGAGAGCATGAGGAAGAAGGAGGAAGGTAAGTGCCAGGACCTCCACCTCCCACTGGGAGGACAGGGAGACCTGGCAACCCTAGTTTCCCAGCATGTGGAGACCCAGTTTGCATCCAGATTATGGCACTTGGGGAAGACGCCTTGCCCTTTGCATTATTTTCCCAACCTGAAATTGTTCTGGGAGCTGCTGTTTGGGAGAATCTACAAGAAGCATACAGGGGTTGCTATACTGCAGGGTTGTTGTAAGGATTAAATTAATAGTAATATAATAATTCCCCAATGGTCACATGGGTATCATGCAGAAGAGAGGGATGAGTTGGAGATGGGTGGCATCATTTTGTGCTCCATCCTAGGCAGTAAAATGTCTTGACCTTTCGACGGTAACAGAGGAGCTAAAATAAGGTGAGGATGGTTTATTTTATGTGAACTTTGGCAATTAAATAATTGAAAATACCATTATTATTTTCCCTCTGAGTATTCATATTGAATGATTCAAAGGTGTGGCTCCTGAAAAGAAAATGGATCAGCTGCTTTACAGAATTTTGACGTAAATAGATGATAATGAAATAATGGTGCCTATGTTCACATCTATGTACTGCTAGAATACCACATTTCCACGGTGCCCAGCATTAAATTAACAAATAACTGTAACTTAAAAAGCACATGTTCTATGCCTGTTGGAAGACTTTTGTTTATTGCACTTCTCTGAAACTTCAGTTCACTGACCTGAGGGCAAGCTGGAAAAACCCAGTGCTGCTAATTTAAATCTTAATTGGAGTTAGAGGGAAATAAGATTACACTGTGGCATGCTCATTCTTGGAGTGGCTCCATTGATACCCATTGAGTCATACTGATCAGAGATGAACTCTGCCATTGTTTCTGCATGAAGAAGTCCACTATATTCGACGAAACCACAAATGGCTCAGAAGCAGTACACAATGAAAACATAAATAATAGTTCAAAAGGGTTCTGAGAGATGTTTAACCGGCAACTCAAGTTATACTTTGATATACTACCACTGCCTTCCTATCTATACAGCAACAGAGATGCAGCGAAAGAGATGTCGTTTGAATGAAGGACTTATTACCATGCTATCAGAGTCTTATCCACTCTGCACCTTCTCTACACACCATGTTAAGAATGTAACACAGCCAGAAATAGCTGTTGTGCAGTGATCTTATAAACAGCTGCACTGGTACAGAGTGGCTTGCACTGACATAGCAACAACAGGATTGTGCACAAGGCAGCTGGAGCATGTTTGCCTGCTATGTTGTCAATTGGTTGCAATCCCTTCATAACAGATTACTGCCATGTATTTTAAGAGTATGATTGTGACAGTATGTAGCAGTAGATCTAGGAATTGGCTATGAAAGGGAGTATAAGCTTTTGTGCCACTCAAGGCTTCTTTCTTCCCTTCACTATTATCCTCACTCCCAACAAGAGATGTCCATTTATTTCCACGGAATTAGCTGCCTTCTTTACTTTGTGGTTTGGCTGCCCGTGGAAAATCTAAGTGTCTTTAAATATCATTGCCTTTAGATGTAAATGGAATTCATATCCAAGTTAGTGATTTCACCAGAACACGAAGTATATTTCTGTATGCTGAGCTTATAACATGTTGGCTGTACTTTGAAGCAAGGACTGTCCCACTACTGGATTGGTTCTTGTTTAGCGAGAAATCTGAGCTGTATAGGAAATCCCTCTCATTCCTGGTGCCTGCTGTAGGCATGTTTGAGCAATCCCAGATTTGGCTCAATTTCTTAATTCACTGGACATGTTAGGTCATTCATGAATAGTTTGTCTGTTTGTTGAGCTTTTCAAGCAGTGTCTATGTGATATGCCTCCTCTACCCTTCTATCTCAGTTATGCACCATCAAAAGTTTAAAGTAAAAATCCAGTCAATGCAAGCACAAAGAAATAAAAAAATTCCAGGGGAAAATCATGTCTTTCCATTTAATGCTAGTCTGAGTTTTTCTTAAAGAAACTTTAATCATTTGGTGATTCCTGAAGGACTCAGAGACTGCACATGGCCATCAGTGAATCTGTAAGCAGAGCAGGTCATTCACATGAAGCTTCCTACTGTGCATGCAGAAGAGGGGGCACATTGAGTGATCTGTGCACTTTAATGACATCACTCAGTCATCATCGCCCTAGAGAAACTGATGTTTGTCACTGTGCAGGTGGTAGGAAGTCAGTAAGAAACTGAAGTGAGCAACCATGGCTACTAAAGTTGCTTGGCTTGATGCTCAAGTTGGGCAGAAAGCAGTGAGGAAGAGAAGAAGAGGAGCAAGACTTACCTCATGGACAGAAAAGGATGCTTGAGGAAGGTATTTTTGCCTAGAAAATACATCCGGGGTGAAGTTCATAGCCTGTTGTGAATGGGATTTCATTCCCCATAAAACAGCAGGTTTGGAGCACAAGACTGCTGTTTGAACCTGGCTTACAACTGAAAACTGAGGTTTCCTTCCTTGCACATCCTATTACCAGCTTTGACTCCTGCCTTTGAACACAGTATGGTAACTTTCATTAGTACAAAATGTCCAAGTTGCTCTCAGGTGTTGAATATTAAGAACATATCACCTGCTTATCTGTTGTCCTGTCTGTACCCCTACATCCATGCCATTGTTCTAAGTGTTGAACCATTGCTAATACTGTGCCTTGATTTCATTTTGCAAATGCTCTAACCATGATAGTTACTTTCGTTTCTCCCTCTAGCGGCCTGAGAACGCAGCTGTCTTATCTTTTCTTTCTTTGAAGTTCACAGAAGTGACCTTGTGCTGTCTAAAATGTTGCCGTTGACTCTTATGCCTCTTTGTCCTGTCTAGGCTGATGTATAAACAGAAGAAGTTCCCAGACCCTTTCCGGTGCAAACCTGTGGTCAAAGTGGGCTGGGAAAAATGATTGAGTATTTAGAGCTGTATTTTTCCCCAAGTCTCTATTCCTATCAAGGAAACATGTACTGCTTAGATGCTTCCTTGCCTCTGAGTAATTCTATGGACATATATAGAGAAAGATTTGATTTCTGAATAAAACCATTTAACCAAGAGCTTGGACTTCTTGTTGGAACGGTATCAGGGACCTGTCTACCATATCCTGTCATCCATATCCTGACATCTGTTTTTTGAGCACAATTCACAGAACTAGTTCCTACCTTTAAAACTCTTAACAACTTTGGATAAGGGCACTTGAAGATCCACCTCTTCCAGTGTACCAGTTGAAATCTTAATCCCAAACCCTACTCCGTATGTTCCTGCCTCCAGATATGAGACAGGTTGTGGTCAGAAATAGGGCTTCTTCAGTGGTGGCACCCTATGTAACGTTATCATCCGATAAGTCTACTTGCTCTTTTGACCTTTAGGCACCAGGTTGAGACATTCTAGTTTGCCTAAGCATTCCGTAGAGTATTTATCATGACCACCACTTTGCTTCTTAGTTGGTCATTCTAACCTCTATAATACGGCCATTTTCTATTGTTATCTGACTGCCTTCTGTATATGCTTTTGTGGGTTTTGATGTTGAGTATGTTCTTGGTTTTCATTAGGCTGAGCCAGAGTGTTGTATTCTTTTGCCGGCCTTAGGATTGCCAATTTTGGCTTACAACATCTATGGAGATTTTGGGAGTGGAGCCTGGGAAGAGCAGGGTTTGGGGAGGGGAGCGAACTCAGTGGGGTATGGGATGGAAATGGTCCTGGTGGCTTTAGTTGATGACCTCCATCTGAATGTAGGCAAAGACCATATTTCCTTGTGGCTCCTCCTGGATCTATCTGCAACCTTTGATAGAATAGATCATGCCATCCTGTTCAGGCATTTGATGGCAGATGTAGGCATCAGAGGTTATGCCTTGAACTGATTTAAAACATTTTCCATGAAATGGACTCAAAGGGTTGCTGTTGGAGACCAGCTATTTTCATTGTGGGAACTACCTGGCAGCATTCCACAGGGTGCAATCTTATCCCTCATATTATTCAACCTCTATGAAAAGCCTTTAGGAGAAATCATTTGTAGCTTTGGAACTGGATGCCATCAATATCCAGATGACACCCAGCTCTTTATCTCTCTATCCAAATCCCCTGCTGATGCAGTGGAGGCCTTAAGCTGCTTATTGACAGCTGTAGTCAAATGGCTGAAAGTAAGCAAATTGAAACTGAACCCAGACAAGTTGGAGGTGATGCTGACTGGGAAGGTGAAAATTTTGAAGGACATTGTGCTCCCCACTTCTGATTCTTGCAGTCTTGGTTAAGAGCCCAGGGGTTATACTGAATTCAGCATTGCTACTAGAGAAGCAAGTTAATGCAGCTTCAAAGAAGGCCTTCTTCAAACTCAGGGAAGCTTGGAAGATGCCCCCTTACCTTGGTATGGCCACCTACATCTGGCTACCTGAGTCCATTCAACAGTAATAACAAGACTAAAATACTTTAATGCACTCTACGTAGGCCTTTGCTTGAAATGAACTCAAAGACTCCACACCACATCCCAATTATTATCAGCAAGATGGAACATGCATGCTTCTACCATTCCATTGGCTTCCCATAAGTTACCAGTCTTTGTTCAAGGTTTTGGCTATTACATACAAAGCCCTTAATGATATTGGTCCATCATATCTACAGGACCACTTTTTTCCCTATGCCCTGCCACAGCAGATTAACTGATCTGAATGGGGCCTTCTGCAGGCACCACCTTGCATTTCAGTAAAATCAACAGTTACTTGTACTTGTGCATTTTCTGTGGTGGGCCCCACCTTATGGAACTGCTTACCTGAAGAGGTCAGTAAAGCTCCCATTCTCCTGGCTTTCTACAAACTATGCAAAACGGAGGGCTTTTTTACACAGGTAAGACTGTGCTATAAGGAAATGGTTCAGAGAGATGCACTGGAATGGGACAGGGACTGTAGTGTAGACTATAGTAAGTATGCTCTGTCTCTTGCCCCGAGTGGATAATTCTGCATCATGTAATATGCTACATCAATTTGCTTATGTTTTTGTTTTCAGCACTGTTATCCTTGTATTCGATTTTTGCTTGTTTTCAAATTTTGGCAAAACTTGCCCTATCTTATTCTTTACTGCATATTTATTGAATGTCCCAGCTGTTGATTGTACTGATGTACATTGTGTAATCTGTCTTGAGTCTCAATGAGAAAGGTGGAGTATAAATAAATAAATCAGTAAATCAGGTCATATTGTCTAGCCTTCAGTGCAGCCATTTTCTCTTGGGGAACCAATCTCTGTCGACTGGAGAGCAGATATAATTCTGGGAGATTTCCAGATCCCACCTTGAGGTTGGCAACCTTATTTGTATATTTTTTCATTCTTTCTGATACTACTTTGCTTTACACTTTTATCCTTGCTAGTCAGGGTCATTTATAACTTTGTATTACTGCTATTTATTTGAATTGTTGTTTCTGTTTTTATAGCTTTTGCTTGTTTTGGATTCAGTTGCAAGCTGTAGCCTTGTTCTGGAAAGGCAAAAAAACTCAAAGTCCAGAATAAATAAAGTAAAATAAAATCCCTACCCATACATTCTCTGTGCGGTGGGAAACCTTTGATAAATAGGAGATCATTGGAGATCTGATTGTCTACACTTATTCTTCATATTCACTTTACAGTTTGATCTTTAAAAAATTCAATTTAGTTAATACAGAAAAGCATGTAAATAAAACATGCAGGGTGACCTTACTTTCTGATGGGGGCGGGTCCTCTTCTTGTTCAAGCTTTTTCAAGAGAGGAAGTGAAGAGTTAGGGTAACACAGTGTTTCTTTGTCCATGCCTATGCCCGTGGTTCAAAAATATCTCCACACTCCTTGTCATTTTAAAATGGGCTTTCCAATTAAAGCAGGGTGGTTCTGGGATTCTGACATACAGTTCTTTCATTGCTATCCCTTTCAACATTTTTAACACAGCTTCTGTTTCCATGTTGTCAATGCTCTTTTCATAGGACACAATGTCCTATGAAATATTTGGCAGACTTATCCAAAACCTGATTCACTGTCTGCTTGTGATCCCTGGGTCAGGAATTACTCTAGACATAAAGTTCCCCAAAGGGTAAAACAAATTATTGCAATTAGGCTTCAACAGGAAAAAAATAAAGAAAAAATGTAATTCCTCTCTTCATATTTTAAACTTATCAATTACATTTTACTGTGATTTCCCACAAAAATGTAGCATTGTAATTTTTCCACTCTGAAGACTAAAATGGGCTTGCTGCCTTAAAAAACAGATGTAATAGGGAATTAAAAGGACAAATGTAAAGGCACAGAGAACCACAGTGAAACACTGCAACGATCCTCTCGGATTCTGTCTGGCATCTGGCAGTAACAGAAAAGGCTATGAAGTCCTCCTCTCACACCCACTGGACTTGATTCAATTAGCAATAAAATAAGTGGGCAGATCCTGACTTTGGTGATTTTAGCGAAGCATCCAAAGGTAAAACTGAGACAGATTTAAAATTTCCTCTCCTACACAATTGCAATTAGTTTCTTGGGCTATAAAACAGTGACTTTCAAATTGTCTTCTGGAAGAGCCTAGATTCAGACTGGGCAATGCTTTCTTCCTGATCTTCTCCCGCTATGTGCAATGATGAGTAGGGCTGAAGTCAGGGTTTATTTGCCATACTCAGGCAAATGACAAGTGTAACAGCAAGGGAGGCTTCCCTACTGGGCATTCCTGTGCAGCTAGACATTGGTGCATGGGCCTGGCATTTTGATAAAGCACATATACATAAACTCCAATGTATATATGCCTGAAAAGCTCAGATAAGTTGTTTGTACATGAAGCAGAATATATGTTCTCCAATATTCTTGCCATGTAGCTATCCTGGTCTGGTAATAATAAGGCCATAGAAGACATCCATAGGTATGCATAACGTTTATATAGGCATATACATACATACATTTCATTTATATTTATATACGCATATGCTTGTAATTTACAAAGCATGAAGAACCAAAATGCACATCAAATATCTGCGTTTTCCTCTTATTTTATCTTTAGGTTTGCATCAACCTACTAGTGTGTGTTGAAGAAATCAATCTAGTAAATAAGATGATAGTGGAAAACTGGAGTACTTCATTTCAGAACATCAAATACATTGTTTGGGATATAGTTTTATGATTGTTAAAGCAAAACACAATTGGTTGGTCTGAACTTTATAAATTACTGTTTCATAATGGCTAGTTTCATAATGCGAATCCATTTTGGATTATCTGACCAAAGATAAGACTTCAATGGATTTACAATATCAGTCACCATTTTACCACTGCCACAAAGGGGAATTGGAATTAATTGGATTATGTTAGTCTCCACCCGCTGATTGTAGAAAAGTCTCAAACTGTAACTATTTCAAACAGACCATATCTCTCATCAACCAAGGGATTTGCACTTCAACTTGCCACTAAGACTTAATTTCATTCCTATGCTCTCCTTTGGTTTGGAAGAGGTCACTGAAATACTTTATTCAAGTTTATTCACATGGATAGGGCAACTCTCCTCATTACTTGAAGCTACTTTATGTAGCAGCTATGCTTCTCTTTATCTTCTAGAAGGAAAGGACACTGTTGTTGCGATTGCTTCCTTATGTCCTGTGCTAGTATTGACAGGCAAGGAGGCAAGATAGACTGGGCAGAAGGGTCATGTTTGCTAATGGCACAGTAGCCTTTTTAGATGTTCATTGACACATTGCTGAAATGCACCCAGAAGGTCAGAGTCCTGTCCCTGGACCTATCACGTACATGACCAGCAGAATGTCTACAGTACATGACCAGCAGAATGTCTACAGTAAACCTCTTTCTAGATAAAAATGTACACATCTTGATTCCTCCATGTGACTGGTAATGTTGCAAAAAACAAAGTCTTGGTTGCATGGGATGTTCATGTATATACAAGTGTACATGTATAGAGCTCCACTGCAGACCTTCACCTCAACAAGCACAGCCATTTCAGTAGCCACCATTTTTTAAAAGAGATTTTAAGTTGGTATGTTTAAAAAAATCTTTACCCAAGCTGTTCATAACTAGAGAAGGGCACGAACAGTAATATGAACAAAAAAAAAAGCCACGAACAGCCCAATCTGCTGTTCGTGAACAAGCTGTTCGTGAGGCCCCATTCTAAATGAACAGGTGGTCGTTGCAAGCCTCGTTCGTTGCTGTTCGTCAAGCCAGACAGTCTAGCACCTGCAATCAATTTCCTTGGCAACTTAGGCAGGGATTGTCTGAACTCTGTCTGAACTCCTGCTGTTGCCCTGGAAACCCCAATCTAAGCCCAATTTAGCTTGATAGACAGGTCTGCAAAGACCAGGGGGGAGGGGGGCTCCCAGCTGTCTGGCTTAGTTTGCAGACAGTGGAGAGGGAGAGAGTTGCTGTTGGTATTTTGATAGAGAGAGTGCATTGGAGCTTGACTTTTCTTTGTGTGTGGTGGGATAGGGATCTACCCCTTCATGTTCCAAAGCTGCTGCCAGGCTCTGGGGCCAAGCTATTATTTATTATTGGTACCTTTCCTGCTGCCTGCTCAGGTAAGGTTTCTGGGAGTGGTGCAGTAGGGATCTACCCCTTCAAGTTCCAGGGCTGCTGCCAGGCTCTGGGACCAAGCTATTATTTATTATTGGTACCTTTCCTGATGCCTGCTCAGGTCAGGTTTCTGGAAGTGGTGCAGTAGGGATCTTGACTTGGATGATGGCTGGAGGAGAGCCTGCTGGCCCCCACGAACAGCCAACCACGAACATGTTCATAAACAGGGCCATGTTTGTGGTTGTTCATGAGCAGAGATGGGTACGATCCAAAAAAAATACCGATTAAGCCGTTCATGGATCCGGGCCGCTGCCGAACCCAGGCCACCGATTCTAACCAATCAAGTCCCATTTCCGACCCGGAATCGGGAAGGCCAAAGCGGGAGGGTGCCCCGCTGTTTCCAGCTATATAGGAATGGTGGTTGGTGGCAGCAGCCACCAGGCCCGGCGGGCAGGGGGAGGCAGCGATGAGCCGCCTCCCTTCAGGGAGGGAGGGGACATTCACACACACACACACACTCTCTCTTAGAGTAGAGGGGGGAAGTTTTAACCTAGCAACGAGCCACCTCCCCTCAGGGAGGGGACATTCCCAGGGCCGGATCTATGGTTGCCAGCGCCCAGGGCAACCGTAGTCAGGCTCTTGCGTGCGCGCACGCTCCTGGGTCACGCCCCCCCTGCCCACACAGCAAGCCGGCTTTCCCGGTGCGCTGCTGAGCTGGTGGCAGCGTGAGTGGCTCAGCAGCTGCCCGCACCATTCACCTGCCCCACAAGACAAGGGGCGGCAGGCTTGCCCGCGTGCCCCTTGTCCTGGGGAAAGGCGAACGGCGCAGGCGGCCTCCCAGCCTCCCACGCTGCCTTTTGCCTTTCCCCAGGATAAGGGGCGGCTGGCTTGCCCGCGTGCTCCTTGTCCTGGGGAAAGACGAACAGTGCGGACGGCCTCCCAGCCTCCCGTGCTGCCTTTTGCCTTTCCCCAGGACAAGGGGCGGCTGGCTTGCCCACATGCCCCTTGTCCTGGGGAAAGACGAATGGCGCGGGTGGCCTCCCAGCATCCCGCACTGCCTTTTGCCTTTCCTTTGTGCGCATGGCTTCAGAACACCTCCTTCCCCCTCCCTCCCCTGGGTTGCTGCTCCATGGTTGGAAGGAAGCCTGCTAATCAAGGAAAGCTGGGCTTCCATTCGTGTTTCGAGGGTGACAGAAGGAGGGCAAACACAGCTCATTCCCCTGTCTCCATTGCCCTGGGAATAAATTACTGGTGCCAGAGTGTCTGCAATTCCGAACAGAAACCGATATATACGATCAAGTCCCGAACAAGCAAACCCCCGACTGCTGGATCGGTTGCCGTGGATGGAACCGATTAGCTGAGTCACGATGGCGCAAACGCCAAAATCGGGTTTTTTTAAAATCGTAATTCAGATCGTGCCCATGTCTATTCGTGAGTCCCTGTTCGTGGATGGCAATGAACAACGAACATCATGTTCAGTTTTTTTCTGTTTGTGCCCATCTCTATTCATAACCATTCCACTGTCATCTACAAGTCAAACATCTTAGTGACTTTAGTTGCTATACCCAAGTACTTTACTCTCTACATAAAGTAGCAACCTGTTGGCCTTTATTCTGCTGCCCCGCAGCTTCATCATTGTCCTTCCCCCTCCCTCCCCTGGGTTGCTGCTCCATGGTTGGAAGGAAGCCTGCTAATCAAGGAAAGCTGGGCTTCCATTCGTGTTTCGAGGGCGACAGAAGGAGGGCAAACACAGCTCATTCCCCTGTCTCCATTGCCCTGGGAATAAATTACTGGTGCCAGAGTGTCTGCAATTCCGAACAGAAACCGATATATCCGATCAAGTCCCGAACAAGCAACCCCCCGACTGCTGGATCGGTTGCCGTGGATGGAACCGATTAGCTGAGTCACGATGGCGCAAACACCAAAATCGGGTTTTTTTTAAATCGTAATTCAGATCGTGCCCATGTCTATTCGTGAGTCCCTGTTCGTGGATGGCAATGAACAACGAACATCATGTTCAGTTTTTTTCTGTTTGTGCCCATCTCTATTCATAACCATTCCACTGTCATCTACAAGTCAAACATCTTAGTGACTTTAGTTGCTATACCCAAGTACTTTACTCTCTACATAAAGTAGCAACCTGTTGGCCTTTATTCTGCTGCCCCGCAGCTTCATCATTGACGATGATCAGAATGCACTACTGCAAGTCAGCTATGGGCAGAGACACAAAGGGCTAATTGGGCTCTGTCTGTTCTTCTAAAGCGGATAGCTGCCACCTGGCTCCTCTGCATGAGGACTGCCAGCCAACTGAGCTGCTCTTAGAAAGCCCACTCTTCTTTGATCTCCCACTTGCTTCTGAACTACAAACCCTGACACCAATATGGGCAATGATAGTTCTATCAGGGGTAACACTCAACTCTTACAAATTGTTGTCTATATCAAATGTATAATGTACAATTTCATTTCAGATCTAATCACTATTTCCTCACTTTAAACCACACTTAAAAGAACACAAAGCAATTGAAGAGTCACATTAATCTTTCACTTAATTTTCTTCTGTAAACTGATTGTGCACATTGACTCTCAAGATCATGAGATGGTCAAGATCTTGATGCTGTGTTTAATAGCAGAGGGGAAAGAGAAAAAGGTATCCTGGATGAATGACAATGCAACCTCAAGTCGAGTTATATCCTTCTAAACCCAAAGCTGTTTCTTTGTACAATTCAGCTGCCATGGAACATACACCTGAACCGTTCATCTGAAATGGTAAAGTCATGTATGCAGGAGGAATCACAGTAACATTTCTAGAAACATCCATGAATGGGTGATTTCTGAGCTGGATCCTTATTTATTTATTTTGTTACCACTCACTGTTTCAAATATGATCATTTGGGGATTCCTTGGTAAAGCAAACTGACGGCAAGACAGATGTATTGCACAAACTAGAGCTGCATGGCACTAGTACATTTTGTGGAATTATCCCACCTACTGATGGACTTGAACAGAACACTGACAGATTTCAATACTTATTGATCAACATTTGAAGAGAATGAATATTGCAGTAGCTCTTTGGTAGCATTCAACCTAGAGATTTATGCTTCCTTTTGGATACAGAATTCTAAGCAAAGTTTTTAGGCAGCAGACAACAAAGCAATTGACAAGAAAGATAGCATCTGCTTTTCTGTCTATTCAATCTGAGGGTTTTCATTCTAAATGCAAGCAATGTTTCCGAAGTTAACATAATTAACTCACAACAATCCTGGAACATCATAATATAGGATACAGATGGAAATTCAAAGCTTTAAAAATGTCATATAACTGCAACAGGATTACCATTTTTTTTTATAAAAGAACAAATCTGAATACTAATCAAAACAGGTGTTTTTATTTCAAACACTTCTGAATGCTGTGAAATTACCAGCAGGGTTATTTATGTATTAGCCGGCTATGAAGTATTCATTTATTTTTAAAAAGTATGATCTGTGATAACATCAAAGTGATGAGATTAAAAAGAATGACACTGAACATTGCTTCCTGAAACAATAAAAGACCAGGAGTTCAATTGGTTGGTAATTTCTGTAGGACTACTTGAGAGATCATTCTAATTGTTAATCTCCTACTAACTAATGCTTTATGTTATTAATTATATTTGAACACAAACAGCAAAGGCTTGCAGGCATACTGCCCTTCTGACAATACGTTTGCAGCAGCCGTTCAAAAAAAATATTTTAGAACTAAAATATATTTTCTCTCACGAGGAATTGCCATCAAAATGTTAACACAGAAGAAAGTGGGTGGAATAACTCCCACTGTTTAACATGTTATCATTTTTTGTGGCGTTCATAATAGCTGAAGTCTTTCTAGGCAAGATCTTTCATATTAATCTAGCGTTGCACAAAATTCAGGGTAACAGGTCTAGGGTCAAGCATCATTCATCATTAGTTGAAGTGACATTTGCAACCCTTCACACAGCAGCTGCATGAAAGGAGAAAAAAAGGTATTCTTAGGAAGAACAGGGGATAGAAAACAATCCAAGCACTATCTGGCGACAAGAAAACAAGGTGCCACTATGTCAGCATGGTAATGTGCTTAAATTCAGTGATGTCATTCTTCTATAACCTCAGGAGTCACAAGGCACAAGGCAGCTGCATTCCTGAACTTAGTAGTTCTGGTGGAGATAAGTAATGACTGGATGTAAATGAATTACATTAGAGTGGCAGTGAACACAGCTCTGTGCATTTAAATGATGATTTATATCAGGATCCTATCTTGGTTTTTTGAGAGTTTTCTGCTTGTTAACAAGGCAGTCCTTGTTCTCATGGCATCCTCCAGGCATAATGGGTTCTGGGAAGCTATAGCAGATAGCTTTTGAGACTGCGAGACAGCATTCCAGGACTTTACAGCAGAACACACTGGCTAAATTAGGACTTCTAAAGGCCATTAACCAACAAATAAAATTGTTTTTCCCTACTCTTCCATCCTCTACAGCATGTTTTGCCATCTACCAAGCATTAAGATTAGATTGGAAAATACAAGGAAGTGAAATGGAACTGTAATCATCTGCATGAAAAAGATAAATTTGTACTAAACAGCTAATACTTCACAGTTCTTTTGATACTACATTTTATGGCAATATGTGAGATCTCTTTGGAAGAATATATATTTTTACATCACACTCATTAAAACAGCATGGTCAGATTTTATGGGTCGGGGTTGGGGCAATACCATCATCCCTGGATGTAGAGGCTATTGTACACTGCACTATATATGATTGTGTCTAAATCGAGAAGTGATTTATGTAATTTATAATTACTGCCGCATGTTAAAACATAATGTGATATCATCATTTGAGGGGTTAGAAAATAATTGTTTTACAAGGAGAAATCTAACCTCTCTTATTAGGTTCCTTATAAGGTTATTGATTGAATATTAAGGCAGGAATCCTGGCAAAGCTAAACATCAGTAAATTTATTCTTCTTCAGTTAACAAATTTAACCACACATAACAATGTCTATGATCACTCACGGCATACTAACTTGGAAGTAAGCCACACTGAAATCTATGGGTCTTACTTCCAAATAAACATGGTTAAAATTGAGCTATTGGTGAACCAAATCATATATAGTTCTTGTTTGAGTAAAGTTTGTTAGAGAAGCGCAACATACCCGTTCCCTCTTCCATTCCCTCCCTCCTTCCCTCCCTCCCTCCCTCCCAAAGTTAAGAAGTCACCAGCAATGGCTGAAAGAAATTTTAGTGGAAAGTATGCATTTCCTGGGTCCTGCATTCCGTCACAACAAAAAATGCTCTATTGATTCAATGAAGGCTCTCTCTTCAGAACAATGACAGCTTTGACCCCTTGAAATGTCTTCTTGCTGTTATTTTCTCTACTTGGCTCACAAAGGTAGCTCAGCCAACACACTGGTCACACACAGATAACTAAGATAGGAGACAGCCTTTCATCAATAAAGAACATATCAAATCATACATTGACCAGAACACCGGGGAAATCACTCCATTAATCTTTTGCCCTTTCCCCTTCCTATAGAATTTATTAATAGTATATCACACAGCAACAGCAGACGCAGAATAGGAGTAAAAAAGAATAAAGTAGTAGCAAAAGGATGACTGCCTGTCTGATTTGCCATTACATTCCCCTTAGAGAGACTACTCCTTTCCTATACCTTATGTCTCTTGTACCCTAAAATATGTATATTTGTATGTGGAAGAATTTTAGCAGATTTTTTGGGATTTGTGCCATGCATCTAAGCTTTGAAACTAACTTGTTGTCTCTGCTAGCTCACAGTATACAAAGCCAATTTCAATTTCAATTAGTAGAATGTTACCCAAAATTTTGGAAGAGACTATGCACACAACCTTCCATTTTAAAAGAATACAGTTTTGTCTCTGTGATTCAAAGCAATACATCTTTGGCTATCTAATCTTACATGTGCTGTCAAATTCTGCCCGAAGCAGAATCTTATGGTGGATTTGAGATTTAGTTGTTGAATATGCAACAGAATTTTTTTTTCTAGTATTTCTAAAGATGAATAGAATTCTTTCACACAATTGTATCTGATAGTTCTGCCCATCCTTACAAAAATATGGATTTGCCCTATAAAGAAAAAGTTAAAGGGAAAAAAGATTTGGGATGAATTTTCATAGTTGCCTTCTTCAGACAACGCTATGCAAGTTGAAATCTGTGTATGAGCATGCTGGCCTCATTCTCTCTTACATGCAATTTCTAGCATGTGAGCACCAAATCTGTATGTGTAGGAAATGTATGTGAGTAGGCTCCATCCCCGTGGTGGGGAACAAAGCTTTTTCAAACATTCCTAATGTTGCCAATAGAGGGCTAGTGTCTTTCAAAAATGTCTGACATTCTTATCTGCTAAAGGGTTGCAGAGAGGTCCCATGCAGATTCTCTTTGCCCTCCTCACGTTCAGAAGAACACACCTGATATTCTTGACTACGAAAGGTATGCTGCTACAAGGTTACAGTGGAAGTTTGCTCAGAAAACTGACCGCCACAGGATGACCCTATGCCCCTGGAATTGGTTTGCTTAGTCCCCACTACTCCTGCCCCTAAGTATATTTGCTTAGTTGGTAATATTTCTACTGACATCCATGGGACTTAAGTTTTGAGAAAACACAAATAGTATCCTTGCACATACTGCACTATGCTTAAGAATGCAGCCTTGTTTGTCATAATATTCTGGCAGCCTAAGAACATCAGTTTGATTACTAGAATCCATGGGACTGAGTTTAAATTTTATTATGCCCTTACTGAATGAGCTTGGGCAAGTGACGTCCTCAGCTTCAGAACCATATCTGTAAAATGGGGATAATAATGTGATTATGTTTATGAATGCGAAAATGAATGAGATTAAGTTTATGAAGCGCTACATAAAAGATAAGAGCTTGCAAATGCTTCCAAATCAAAGTACGTCTATCTTTTAAATATGTGAATATTTCTTACATTCCTATTTATGTATTTGATTGTTGTGCACAGTTCTCTGGTGTGATTTTTTCCCCCTGGAGGTTTTCAATTTGAGACTGACAGAATAGGTATAATGAGATCTGCTGTTATTCTTGAAACACTTTTTTTGCCACATAAACATTGGCAATTTCCTTTATACAGATAGATACAAATGTGCCCTTTAAGAGCTGAATATGAAAGTTTACCCAAAGAAGAAAAGGCCAAAAGAAAACAACACTGAAAATTCATTTTAACAAGTCCCCCCCCTTTTGTATCTGGGGTTTTAACAGCCCTTCAAATGCTAGAATTCTATCAATCAGAAGATGCCTTAAAGGGACAAAAAGCCTTAAAATATGCTCCCAATGTCCCTTGTTGAGAAAGATACATAGAAGGGGAGGAAAAGTCAAACAACAATACAAAAAGCATTAATGCAGAGAACAGTGGGGTCTCTCCCTAATTTGACTTTCTCTACAGGTGGTCTGCAGCTGTATCCAAACAGGTTACAGTGTTGGCTTCTCATGAGGACTACAACAAAGTGGTGTCTGTATTCTCAAGAATACATTTCATTTAGCGGCATAGAATGATTCAGGTCTAAAAATAGGGGAGGGGGGAGAGGCATTTTCCAGCATAGCCTGAGGTAACTCCCTGCGCCAGCAGAAGACAGTAGCGCTCTTGTTTCGCTGGCTGTTCATGAAGATAAAGGCTATCAGAAACCTACTTCACATGATTCGCTGGGGCCTACTGCCAGCCTATAGCTGATTCAGTTTGTTATAGTCAATTGACTACAGGAACAGAGTAGACCAAATCAATAAGCAATATTCTGTTTCTCCCCACTGACTCTTAAAGCTAAATCACATGAGAATGGTATCTGATTCCACAGTGCTTGTCAGAATCTCCAGAACAAACTGCAACAGAAAGCATATTTACCAACAGCATTTGACATTTAAATCTTGACCCCTTAAAGAAAGGATATGAATAATGATGCTGAAGCCTCCATCAAGGGTGAACGCAGTTTTTTTTCATCCTTTCAAAATACACAAGCTAGAGTGCACTGTAGGTTTAATCAAGTGATTTGGTTTATTTATTTATAAAATTTATATGCCACCTTTCCTGAGAGACCTGCTCAAGGCATCTCAAAAACAATTCTATATTATATCAACAATGAAAAGCCATTAGAAACAAGCTAGAAAAACAATCAACTGAAGCAAATAAGAGCATAAAAATACATAAAATTACGATTGCCAGGTCTCTCCTGGCAACCAGCAGGAGAGTGTTAGGGGACAGGGTGGATACTCACTCCCATTGTCTTTTTTGTGAATTCACAGCAGCACACGTGTGCTCATGCTGATGATGTCACTTCTACTGGTGTAACTGGAAGCAACTTTGTAGTGTTTGTTTCATAGCATTGCTGTCACTTCTGATCACGCTGGAAGTGATGCCATCTGTGAGCGTGTAGGAGCCAGTTTTCTGGCCTTCTTGACAATGGCAGTCAATATCTGGGCAGCCTGTCTCCTCCCACAAATCACCAGGAAGAGACATGAATCCCTGGGAGACTGCCCACTACTGGTGGACACCTAGGAACTCTACATATCCTAAAAAGATGTTAATAGAACAGCCCTAAGGTAGAAGTAGATAATCAAAACATGTTGAAACACAAGATTGCACAGTGCCACTGCGCTGTGGGTCCCATCAGGATTGAACCTTCTAAGCAATTTCTAAACGGCTGAATTATCCTCTAAAATAGTGGTGATGGTTTGGACCCATGTTTGCCATAACATATAGTTTGGCCTTTAGGTAAAATGAATCAGTGCTATGGGTGAGGCATGGTGCCCATTGGCTTCCCCCTGGCTATGGCCCTAAGCTACTACTTATATAACCACTGTCATGTTGTTTCTCAAGAAATCAATCCAATTCAGTACTTAAGGTAATTTCACATTCAGTCTTTGCCCCATTTTCAGTACTTGTTTTGCTTCCCATGTTTGTCTGCATTTTACACTTTTGAGCTAGTCATGTGATGCAGCTCCAGACTTAGCCTGGGGCATCCCTGATTCTTCTCGCTGTGGAGATGCCCCCATTTTTATTTGAATCAGCTGTAGAATTGAGGTTAACATGATTCATCTCAGTGTGTACACTTTTGTTTCCCCCCCCCCAATTCTTCTTGGTTTTTGATTGGTCACACCTGATTTAACTGCAACCCATCTTCCACATCTAATTCATGCTGTTCCTTTATTTTGGTGATTTTAAAGTGGCAGTAACATTTCAATGTTATTTTGCTATGTGTGCACACTGATTTCTTTAATATCTAGTATCCCCTCACTATTTCCGTTTTGTTGCCATCCTTCTTCAGGATCTCTGCTGAGAAAATTTTCTATTTCTTAAACATGGGGGGCAGATGGGTGCCACTGCAAACTCACATGGTGAAGTGTCGTTTGGTGCCTCACCAGGCAGGCTGGAGGCGCTTGATGTGCAGGGGGGGGGAATATCCTCCCCGCACACCAATATAAAAATATCTCGCCATTATGCTCCCTCCGCTGTCGCTTCCGAGGTTTTATTTTTTTGATACAATGCAACATTACAGCCACTAAACACCCATACCGTTGTCACGTGGGCATGTTGGACAAATGGAGGACTGCCATTTAGAAAGAGGAGGGTTAAAGGAAAAAGAAGACATGACATGGATTTCAGAGCCCACAAAACCCACTACTGAAACGGTGTCTGGTAAGAAGTATAAAATCAAATGCAGGACTTCGAATCGAATCTGTTGTTAAAGTGTAAAAAGCGCGGGCACAAAACCAATACCATTGAGATTGTGGCAAATGCTCATTAATGGTGATTTAAAACGTGAGTGGGAAATCAGCCATTAGCAGGTCTTAGAAAAGGTGCTACTTTTAGACCTGTAGCAAATAATGTGCAGCAGCCCTCCTTATAAATGAAAGATTGCACAGATCAGTTTAAATATATTTCATTATAGGCTAATTTACATTAATCTTCTAATGCATATAGCCTGTGCTGGGTCCACGATGAACATGAGAACCATGATGAAGAAAAAGCTGGTTATTGCAGAGCAAGAACAAAAAGTAGATCACTGTACAACTACTCAATGTCTGAAAGTGCCTGAAGAACTGTTTATCTTACTATTGGGGACACATGTCTACTCAGAGTAGCCTGTCCCCCATGGCCCTTTTCTACCTGCAAAAGCATGCTGGATGGAGTGGAGGGAATCATGAAGTCACTCCTGCCTCCACGTTTGCTCTCAGGAACTCATTTCCCCACATACATGGTTTGAAAGGTGAGTGCCAGTCACATGTTATATGTGAGTTTTCCTCAGCCTAACTCATATTTAACGTCTCGTGCAATCACATCCTCAAAGAATCAAGTATAGTTGTATGTCAGTATTCAAGGAGCTGAAGGATCCAGGAATGGATCAAAAGTTGATATTATACCATGGGTAGCCTGTGTTTCCTCACGGGGGCAAATAGCAATGTGGGGGGCAGTGTTTGATATAAGGAAACTGTCAGCAGGCTGAGGGGCAAAAAGCTAACCTTCCGTTCCCCCATGCCTCGATCATAATCAGGGAATAGAATTCAACCCTTCTATGTCCGACCAGCTACTTTATACCCAAAAGTTATGCCTATCTGCTGAACTCTAGAATGTCAGTCAATAGCTGCTTCCACATGAGTATTTTTCCCCACATGAAAAGCAGGAAGCCCCTATATTAAAGTAGAATATTCACAGGATGTTGTGCTCATTCCCACTCATTCCACTCACCTTGTTGCCCCTGCCATAGCTGGGGCATCTTTCTGCACCTCTATATGGATGCAGCCAGTATATCTGCTATCTTTAGAGAACATAAGATTTAGTCTCATAAAAACTCATTAATAGCAAAGTTTTTCTAGGGTATACTAGGGTATCACTACTTCCAGTTAAAATATTTATTAGGTCAAAAGTACAGAACAAAACATGAAGATTATCTGTTTTTAATTACAGATACTATAGGAAAACTTTGAAAGGCTTTATATACCGAGAGACAGAGAGAGAGATCAAATATATCAAACAGTTAGAGAAGGAAATACCTCTTTATTTGGAGACAATTATTTTGCATAGAAATACCAATCTTTGTATTATTCTAAAAGAAGTCCAGTTTTGTTAACCAATAACCACCTCTGTGATGGTTAGAATTAGAGGTGGGCACAAATCAGGAAAATACCGAACCATGCAGTTTGTGGTTTGTTGCATTTCACAAACCATGAATCACAAACTTTCACAAACTTGCCCCGGTTCGCGAACTGGTTCGTTTGGTTCATGGAAACGTCACTTCTGGGGCAGCAGAAGGTCACTTCCGGGGTTGCAGAAAGCCCTCCCTGTTGACTAGGAAACTGATTAATCAGTGCCAGGCTGTCTGCAGTGACAAACTGAAAAACAAACCAAACGAACCGGCCTAAAGTTCATTACAGTTCGTCAGAAATGGGCTCTGACAAACCACCAATTCATGAACCACATACTGGTCTGGTTCATGACAAATTTTGGTTTGTGTTTCAGTTCATGCCCACCTCTAGTTAGAATACTAACCTACCCTAGGCAAAGTTTACTATAAATAGCCCCACTTTCCAATGGCAGCTCAAACATCAAAGAAATAGAGATTATGTATTTGTGTCTTGATTAGGATTCATTCTATGTTTAATCTTAGTATTTGGTTACAATGATCTTCCACCAAATTTTGTGCAGCTTCAAGCAGCAGAACCCAAAGATCAACAAAAGAATGCTTTTTCTCTGTTTCTCCGAAGTACACGAAGACCATGGAAAAAGATAGAATTTTTTTTTCATGCATGTGCACTTCCCACAACACCAAGGGATAGGAATACTGAAAAGTGCACCCAAGTATTACAATATTTTAAAATCTCAACAAAACAACAGAAGTCCCTGTAAAACTAGCCCACAATTTAAAAGATTTTTGCAAGCAAAATTAGAGATGTGAGGGCCCAGAGGAATATGGAAAATCAAGAGGAATACTGAATAGAAACCTCTATGTTTAAATACCATTTGAGGATCACTGAAAAATCCTTTTATTAAATATTTTCAACCTCCTCTAAAATTCTGAGTATCACTTTAAAAAACCTATGAAATATTTTCTCATTTTGAGTGAGAAAACTCTTGTCTAACAAAGCATTTCACAGCATGAAATAGAGGAAAAATTAGGAAATTTTGGGGAGCACTGGAAAAAGCCTCTTATACAGAAGACACATGGTATTTTTTGTTTAAATAGAATAATTTTGGCAACAATTAATGAGCCAAAATAGGCTTGTGATAGATTATTAATTTCTTTTATAAAGTTAATATCCAGACAACATGTGAGCAGTAGGGTTGTTAGATAGGGTCCGGCCTAATACTGGACCCTGGGGAGAGGCAGAGGGGGGAACTAACCTATTGGAAGTGACATCATACCACCAAAAAACCCCTTCTGGCTGAGCTGGCTGGCTGCTCCTGGGTGGCATCGTGCCTTACATAGAAGGCTGCCTGGCCGCTCAGAGTGTCAGACCACTTTCCTGGCCTGCCAACAGCTCTGCACAACCATAGGCTGCTGGGCAACTGGACCAGGCAACCAAGTAGAGAGGGAAGGGGCTGGGCCAGGTGTCCAGTATTTGGGGGACTGTTTTCCTGGATAGTTCTCCAAAATAGTGGACTGTCTGGACCAAAACCGGATACCTGGCAACCCTTGCCAGCAGTGCTACTAATTATGACCCTATGAATTTCTGTCTCTTTTGTTTACCATAAAATTTGGATTTGTAGAAAACAGCAATATTGCCCAAGGACTGAGTATACATGCAACTTTTCTTACATAAAATAGAGATACTTATAAGTTTAAATTCCATAAATATGCCAAATACGACCCCTTTCTTTCTCTTGGGTACATTTTGCCTTTAATTTTTCTCTTACACCCTCTGGATAGATTGCTGCCCACAGGAATATTATATTCCAAGATATTTTATTTAAATTTCCCCTTTAGTAATGTTCCCAAGCGTCAGGTTCCTTCATGGTAATATGTGGCCTTGAGGAAAAGAATGGGATATAGGAATGACAGATACTCTGGGAAATCAAAAAAACAAAGTAAACTTTTATTTTTATAAGAAGCATATCGATTTCATATTATTTCTAAAACTTGATGGTTTCAAAAGAGTAGTTCTCAGTTCTTAAAGTTACTTTACTTAAACCCAGTCACACAGATCTTCTCTCAGCCTTCACACACAGCTTGCCTGCTTTTGATATTAATTTCTCTCTCAGTTACAAGTAAGACCTTTTCTCAGGCGCACACACAGTTTGCCTGCTTTTTCCTGACTGAATGTTCTTTCACAAACACACAGTTCAAGCTTCCACACAGGTTATATTTCTCTCAGACAACATACACAAGCTCAGGCTGCACACAGCTTGCCTGCTAATACCAGACTCAATATTTTTCTCAGAAATGCTTAAACATACTAAGGCTGCACACAGCTTGCCTTTCTTGCCCTGACTGAATCTTTATTCTCCACTCTCAGTCTAAAACTGCATCCACTCCTCCCACACACTCAGTCATCAACCAATCATATCACTCACTCATCCCTCTTTCACCCCCACTCTTCATCTATACCACACCAAACATTTAAAGACACATCCACGCATTTACTTAAAATCATTACAATTACCATTTTAAATGCTAAGTTCTAAATGATGCATTCTATGTTGTTCAACCAATAAAATAAGTTTAGGTTTGATAGAAAAGTAAGTATTGCATATCTTTCAATCCCCCGCCCCCAAATTCTGAATTTTTTCTTGGGGGAAAATGAGGAGGGGAGTCCCATGGCATCAAAATTTTCAATAAGGACAAATTTTGAAGGTGAATTTTTCTTTAGCACAGAACAGCATAACTATGCACCTCAGAATGTAAATAGAAATAGAAATTAAAAACACTTTTTTTCAGAAAGGAAGGAGTAATGCTGAGAGGATTTGTATTATACACTTTTCTTTTGCACTGTACAAATGTGCTTTCCCTGGGATACCATTTCACTTATAGATGCAGAGGAGTTTGCCATGTTAGTCTGTAATAGCAAAAACAAAAAGAGCCCAGTAGCACCTTTAAGACTAACCAACTTTATTGTAGCATAAGCTTTCAAGAATCACAGTTCTCTTCGTCAGATGCATCTGACGAAGAGAACTGTGATTCTCGAAAGCTTATGCTACAATAAAGTTGGTTAGTCTTAAAGGTGCTACTGGACTCTTTTTGTTTTTGCATTTCACTTATGTGGAGCTTCAGTGAAAATAAATTCTTAGTGTCTGCTGTGTATATGGACACCAAGGGAGAATTGAGAAAAAATTAAAAACAGAAAAGGTAACCTCCCGCCTCCCTGGACTTCTCATGAGATCTCCCATAGCATTGGGTTTCAATCCAAAGATTAGTCTAATAAGGAAGAACCAATATTTAGTTCTGAAATCCACTCTAATAGGATTTTATTATTTTCCGAATAAAATAGACTTGTGCTACTTTTCTCTTATGACCCCCTCACTACCTGCCTAGGAATTTACTAGCTGAGGTTTGACACTGGTTAAACAAAAATCCTCATTACTAAATCTTCAATGACACACATACTCGTACTAGGGTTGCTTGCCCCAGCTGGGGGCAGGAGATCCCCTTCTTCCAGCTGCTGCTCCCCACCACTGCTCACCTGGCCAGTGTGTGTGCGTGCATGTGTGTGAGTGTGGGGGGAGGCTGGCTGGAGCATGGGGCAAAATAACATGCACTCCACAGGGCTTATGAGGATGTCACTTATGGTTCAAATTAGAAGTGATAGGGTCTCAGTGGGGCTGATTCTTTAGAAATTGGCTGGAAATGCAACATTTGGGACTGATTCCTAAAGAATCCGCCCCACTTCTGGTCGTTAGAAGCCCTACAGAGGATGCAAGGAAAACCAGCAAGGAAAATGGGCACCCTGTACCCAGCCAGCACCCCTCCACCTATCTGGCACCATTGGCAAATTTCAAAACAGGGGGACCAGGATTCTCTGATAAGTACTTAGAATCTGTGACTAACTGTGCAATCCTAAGGACACTTCTCTAGGAATAAGTCCCATCAAACAAAATTAAGTAGAGTTCTGATTAGATGTGCTTATGAGTGATCTCTAAATAGGAAACCACGTTACAAGTTTTGAATACATACTAAGAACCAGATAGGATGAAATCAAAATAATATCATCCCTGGCCAAGCAAAATTAGTAAATCTATGCAACAAAAGAAGACCACATGCCCAATATACAGTACCTACTGGACAGCAAGTAACCACACCCAGAGATCTATAGATATCTAACGGGATTTCACATGTGCTATCTGTATTTCCTCATGGTTGGGCACACTTATAAGAACAGGAAGTATCAAACATTGCAATGATTTCCCCCCTTTATTATTAAAATTGATTGTGCAAACAGACTCTGACCATAATACCTGTGATCAAGATATTGATCCTGTATTACCTGTCAAAGGAGAAATGTATGAGTAAGCAAATACTTGTCTCTTTCCCTACTTCTCATACAGTATCATTACAGCATTCTGAAAAGCAGCAGGTGTTTGGAGAGGCAGCATATAAATTTTCTAAACAAAGAAAATAAAAGGAAACAGGGCAGATGTTATACAATTCAGCTACCATGGATCTTGTATTTGAACCAGCAATCTGAAATGCTGAGTCATCACAATGACATTTCTAAAAGCATCCGTGAACAGCGTCGGGCTAGAACGAAATCTTTATTTCTTTCGTTACCACTCACTGTTCCAAGTACAAAAATCCAGGGTATTTCTTGGAAAAGTAGGTTGATGGAAGAAGGTATAAACATTTGGATGCATATTTCAAGATAACTTTGGTGGGAATTCTATGCCCTACTGATGGACCCACAAATCTCAGTACAGTTTGTTCAACATTTGAAAAGGCTGAATATTGCCATAGTTTTTGGTAGCATGTTTGGCTGCAAGTGTAATGAATGGTCACTAATAAAAAGTGTATCTGTATGTAATCTGCTGGGATACAGTTTTTAAAGAGGGTGACCATTCATTATTATTTATTATTTGAAAAACAAGACAGTGAATAAGTATGCATTTGATACTAACCAAGAGTTGTAAAGTTATATGTGCCTAACCTGAGGAGGGATTTTGCCCCCTCAAAATGCTATGCTCCTTCGTCTCTCTCTCTCTCTCTCTCTCTCTCTCTCTCTCTCTCTCTCTCTCTCTCTCTTTAGATTAGGGAATCAGTTTTTCTGGTACATTTTACTCTCATCTTTCCTTCAAGGAACCCTGGTCAGAGTACAGGGTTCCCCCTTACCTCTTTTATCCTCAAAAAATTTAAAAAGTGAGATAAGTTAGGTTGAGAGTGACTGACCCAAAATTACCCATTATGTTTTGTGTCATAGCTGGGATTTGAATCTAGCTGTCCCAGATTCAAACTCTCTCACTGTTATACCACAAAACTTCTTGTATGAAATGCACCAGAGTCTTGCTTTTTTCCCACTGACAAACTGGCAATCATTTCATTGCCCCAGGGATTTTAATTGGAAGAGATCATGAATTAATTCTGTGCTCCAGCTTGGGCACTCCACCTTTTGTTCTATCCCTCTCCACAATTGTCATTATTCTGTGGTATCTCCATCTTCAGTCATTAACAGTGCAATCCTATGGAGAGTTGCTCCAGTCTAAGCCCATTGACTCGAATGGGCTTAGACTGGAGTAACTCACCAAAGGATTGCACTGTAACTTTCCCTCCATTCAGGGGAGGGGGCAGAAATGATGCTGGGCCTTATTCTTAATCTTATTGCAGGTACAGTCCTGGAGACACATTGAAGACAGAGTGAACAGGTCCAATCGGAAGTTAAAAACACACGCTGTGTTGGATATGAATAAAAGAGAACATGAAATGGTCCAAAGTGTTCATTCTGTCAAAGATACAAGACAAACTTCATTGAAACTCTTTTCTATCTGTGATTAACAGATGTTCCCCATTTTTCTCAGTCTCAGCAATTTAAACCACTATCTTCAGTTTTCAAGCCTAAGATACATTATTATAGGATACATCATAATGATATACTGTATGTTCATATACAGTATCCCATACAATGACTAGTTGATTTATAATTCAGATCCAATAAAGAGGAAAATTGGTTTTAACTGATGATCAGTGAAATAATAAATGCATTAAAATGTTTGAAAAGAACATCCTTTTCTAGCAGTCGTCGTGGTGACATAATAAAATTAAATATGGATATCAGATAATGACCGTTATTATTAGGCAAGGGAATATAAATGGGGTTTGGAAGGCAATCGTGTAGATCAGATAAAGCTCAAGAACAATGAGCAAATAAAGAAAATAAGCCTATAGAAATTAAACAAAGTTTTAAATTTTGTGAAGTATGCACAAAATCCAAATACATGCCTACTGATTTTGTTTTATACTCTGAATTAGCTTCAGTATTAGGGGTATTTCTAAAAACTACAGAAGATGACCTTCTTTTAAAATTTTATTTTAATTACTGTGACATAATGCTGTTCGTTGATACACAATTTCTGTATTCACTAGTCTATTGACAGCTAGCATGGTGTAGTGATTAAAGTGGCAGATTAGGATTGGGGAAACCCAGGTTCGAATCATCACGTTGACATGGATGTTACTTGGGTGACTTTGGGCTAGTCACACATTCTTAGCTTATACTGTGACCTCCTTAGACATTCCCACCCACCATAAACCTCCCTTCACAGGTCTGGGCTATCACTGGCAGTTAAGGGCAGTCACAACCCGCCACCTGTGTAACCTCTAATTTTCAGGCAGAGAGCTCTGATCTAAATCTACAGGTCCCCTCTCTCCCCTTCCAGATGTTCCAGCAGCCCATTCCCTGTACTTACCTCCCCTCACTCAACTACAGCCCAGGGCTATTGGAGAAAGGGAACTTAGAGTGTACTTTCCTTTATATATGCTGTCATCATTTACTCTAGATATATTAGCCCACTTGTTGTGACTAGAGTGTCTGATGTTTGTGTATATGTCTTATTTCCCCTCACGCTAACAATTTCAGGCCAGCCAAGGTTAAACAGAAACAAAAATAAACTTTATTTACAAGATGGAACATAGGAGTGAAGGTTTTCAAAACTCATATATATTGGAGCTAAATAGGGTTGGAACACTTTCCCTATGAGGAAAGATTGAGGCGCTTGGGGCTCTTTAGCCTGGAGAAAAGACGACTGAGGGGAGACATGATAGAGGTTTACAAGATAATGCACGGGTTAGAGAAGGTAGAGAAAGATGTGTTTTTCTCCCTTTCTCACAATACAAGAACTCGTGGGCACTCTATGAAATTATTGAGCAGTCGGGTTAGAACAGATAGAAGAAAATACTACTTTACACAAAGGGTGATAAACACATGGAATTCGTTGCCACAGGAGGTGGTGGCAGCTACAAGCACTGCCAGCTTCAAGAGGGGACTGGACAAATATATGGAGCAGAGGTCCATCAGTGGCTATTAGCCACAGGAGATAGATGGTATTCTCTTTGTGGGGAGGTGGTGCTCTGTTGTCTTGGTGCTGGAAGGAAGGCAGTGGGAGGGCTTCTGGTGTCCTGGCCTCACTGACAGTCCTTTAGATGACACTGGATTTCTAGCCACTGTGTGAGACAGAATGTTGGACTGGATGGGCCACTGGCCTGATCCAACATGGCTTTGCTTATGTTCTTATGTTCTTAATGATTACTATGTAACAGAACAGCTATGTAATGATTACTATGTAAAGTTTAACAGCCAGCTATCTTTCTGCTGCCTCCCTTAGCAGCAGCCAAAACCCTCCTCCTTCTCTAACTCCCTTCCAACAGACTCCAACTGTCACTGGCCCAACATTCTGCCAGCTCTCATTGGTTGCTTCTTTGGAAAGACAGAGCTGTGCCCAGTCCTGTCTGTTACACCTACCTCACAAGGTGGTTGTAAGGATAAAATAGAAAAAAGGAGAACTATGTAAGTTGCTCTGAGTTCCTAGTGGATGAAACAACACTGTTAGCTGAACACAGTGGTAAGTTACAACTTTGTGGGCCTACATGAACTGGGGATTTATTTTAAAGCACAGGCCTCTGTGCTTTAAAATAATTCTGTTACATGGTTTCAGGAGGGCTTCTTTCAAGAGATCCCATGTATGCACAGCTCTTTAGTACTTTTTCTAGTAAGGAGAAGATGCATGAGTATGCTACAATTCATGTGGTACCATCAAATAGATTGTATTTGAATAGGAAAGATCTGAGGATTATTTTATGGCTCCAGTTCTAAATATACTGGTCTATATCCAAACATGCAGTTCCAAAGATGAAACAGCACTCAAGTTTTCAGGAGAGATGATTTCTACTGATTTCCTTCTTCTACTACTGATTTCCATTTTGTCCTCTATATAATGCCTGTGGCCTCCAGGCCTCCAGAGGGAGTAGTAAGCTGTAATGGAAGGAAGAATCAGGAAATTCCCAGAGTGGAGAGATAAAGTTTATGAATATGCTTCAATGGCCAAACTAACTACTTACCTACAAAATAGGCCAATAATCGATTTCTGAAAGAAATTGATTTCTTTGATTATTTAGGAAAATTAATTGAGCTTACAGGGAGGGAAGCGAAAAAAAGTGAAGGAGAAATGTCATGTATCTAGGCTCAGGAAAGCCAAATATGTAATAATTACTTTATTAGCTTAAAGAAATTTAAAGGTACAGCTTGTTTTATTCCCAAGACTTTTACAAATGTATCGTTTATATATTTATTGGTAGTATGAGATGTGTAACTCTCAAATTATTGTTAAATTTAGAATATGTATAACTTTTATACTATGCACTTACTTTATTCTATTTTCTTTTCTTTAAATAAAATTCTTAAATAAAAAAACTCTGCAAGATCTGTGAACCACTGGATACATAGCATTGACATTCAGTTCTGAGTATTGACATTTTTGGCTTACATACATGTTTTGTGGTAAAATTTTTGAAATCCATATAAAATATGATGTTCAAGACGTTGATAATCTAGCAGTAAACTATACTTTTCATGCATAGAATTTATATGTATAAAACTACACTGCCCGAAAATTTTAAAAGTTGGCAAGCAAATAATCTACTATATATCCTCTGGTAATTAGATGACCATGATGTTACCTTTGAATATAGTTGCCATTTATTCACTGGAAAGAAAACATAAAATTGCTTAAGGGATGGATTTTATATAAGAGCATTGTTTAATTGAGAAAAAAGGCTCATTTTAAAAAGTGTATGCTACTTCTACAAGTGGTATTTGATGCTAAGCATCAAATATAAAAAAACTCATTAATTTCTGTAAAACTCCTATGACATATTGTTTCATATCATTTCACAAATTCTTTATAGGTGATAGCATTAAAAATACAAATGAAAATAAATTAAAAAACCCAAATTCCCTTAATATGATATCTCATAGGGGTTTTTTTTCTCTTTGTGCCTTATACTTAATGTTGTTGTTTTTTAAAAAAAAATACAGCAGACTTTATATTTATAATTTCTTTAAGTGGCTGCACCGGGGTTCCAACCTATTTTCAATTGGTAATTTATAAGCTATCGTAAACATTGTTCAATCAACACATCATATTTACTCTCAGAAGAGACTATTACATGCCATGGAGCAATTTTTGCATTATACACCCACCCACAGTTCTTTCTGATGTGTTATTATTTCTTTGTTTGCCGAGGTTACATACATCAGTAACTAAATGCCAGTGTGAATTTCTAGTGCTCCTTCATCAATCAAAATGGATCAATTAAAGACTAGTGAAACTAGATCAAAACTCCAAAGCTGTATGGTCATATTACCTACTTACATTATTACTAAAAAGCCACATCTATATTCCAAACTGGGATAGCATAACCCCTTTGTCATTTTCCAATAAAAAAAGCCCATACCAAATAGGCAGAGCACACCGTAATTAGCAGCTGGCAGAGAAAGCTGTAAATCTGTATGAGTTCTGAACGATTTGCTTACATTGTTGCTTTGTTGACAAATGATGCTGTACATGTTAATGTTCCTGAAATGTCCCCATTGCACCTGACGTGCCAATAAATGCCAGCCAGCTGTATGAATTATGGAAATAAGATTTTTGTTTATGAAGGTATCCCAGACATTTATTTTACTGCATGCCTCTTGACAGATTTAATGTCTGGAGTTACATTGAGAAGATATTTGCTACCTGACAGAATGGATAATGGAAACTTTAGGGGCTTTTAAAAAAAATGATGGGACTAATACATACCATACGCATGCACACACGCACACACATATACGACGACACACACACACTCATGATTATGCTTTTTCCTCTTGATGCATATTTTAAATAAAAGGCATCTAAATTGTTCAGAATGCACAATACATTGGATATAACCAGTGCTGCAGTATATAATCAAACTGAGGAAAACTCTCTCTAAGAGCTACTAAAACAAAGATGTTCTGCACAGCGCTATCTGTTTTTCAAATAGATGACTTTTGTCTACATACAGTATCTCATTTGTATGCAATGGTGCTAAAAGTTTGGCATCCTTGAGTATTGTAAAACGCACACAACAGACAAAACCTTGTACAAAATTCATTTAGCAGGAAAACTATAAAGCATTTGTCTGCATGCTTAGGCAAGTTAGAGGGAATCTATTCATGAATAGTTCGCTCTCCGATAATATTGGAAATTAGCTGAACTCACCATAAGAAAAGCCATTCTCTATTTAAAATCAATATGAAGTCTTTCATTCCAAATGCATGCAGTGAAATGACAAGCTTTGAAGCCTGTACCAGTGACAATTACTGACAAGTGTCTGCTTTTTCACCTTCAAGTCGAGACCTTTCTTGTGGAAAGGTGGGGTGGGGTCAGGAATATTTTAATAATCCTATAAATAAAGGGCTTGTAGGTTATCTAAAGAATACTGCAAGTCAAGACAAAGATACTGCCAAAGAACAATTTCCTATTTTACTGGTCACTGTTAAAATGATTGATTGATTGGTTTGGTGCAGAATGCAGTGTTGAGTAATCAGGTACACTATGGTGAAGCCTGTTAAATTAGGACTGGAGAGACCTGAGTTCGAATTCTAGATCTGCCAAGTAGCTTTAGGAGTGACCTTGGGGCTAGTTAATCTACTACTCAGGTTGGTTGTCAGTATAAAAGAGAGGTGAGGGTGATTGCCCTGAGCCTGCGAAAGTGGGGAGGGCGGAATATAAATACAATAAATTAAATTAATTAAATTAAATTGCTCTGAGCAAGAAGAATGTGAAAAAAATATAGAAAAGCAGTATGAATGCCCTATTTGGTGTTGGAGAGATGGAATATTTTGCAGCTTCAGTGCAATAGACTCCTAAGCCATTAACATAGGAAACTGCTTTCACACCTCATGTGTTGTAGTTACAGTTGCGATGCAGGGAGGGAGAGAAATAAGGGTAAAAGGCATAACATTCTTTACCAACTGTGAGATTAATTATGGCCATATTCAATGGGGTACAGGGTATGTATGTGGTATTTTACATATACTTGCATGTCACTTCTCCCTTCCTCTGATATTGCTATAAGCACTTTTGATTGTGGCCCATCTGCACCTAAGTCCTGGACAATTGTCCCTACAAACACTGGAAGTTCTGTCTGTTTAATTTCAGATTACTATAATTTAGTAGCCTTGGCCACAGCTGAATTGGGTGGTTATCCTACAGGTATATAGCTAACTGGCAGTAATATTAGGTTACTAGCCTAAAAAAGCTTTGGGAAGGCTAAGTTAGATACACCAGATGACAACATTTGTGATAACTGGATTGAAGTTACACATCTATAAATTCAAGACTTTATTTTTAAATAAGAGTGCTTAAATTGACTAACCTGACCTGGATGGCCAGGCTATCCTGATCTCATCAGATTGTGGAAGCTAAGTTGAACTGGTCCTGGTTAGTTCTTGGATAGGAGACCACCAAGGAAGACCAGGGTCGCTACACATAGGCAGGCAATGGCAAACCACCTCTGAACCTCTCTTGCATGTTTGGTTGTTGCAACCTAAGTTATCTTCCAGTAGGGTTGCCAGTTCCTGGGGTGGGTGGGTGAGCAAGGACTATGGAAACTGGTGTCATGTGATGCTACAGGAACTGGCCAAATCTCTGTTTTTTATCACAGAGATTTGGGAAATTCCTAGACTGTCATGTGATGCTGTGACGTCATTTTCATGTGCAATCCTGGAACTGATTTGACAGTGTCACATAACACCAGTCTCCCTATTTTGCTTATGTTGCTCCAGTAAGCAGCAGCAGGTGCCTGAAGGCTGGGGGCAGGAAACTGCCTACGATAGCAGGTAATCTGGCAATGGTAGTTTACAGGAAATAGAAAAAGAACTTCAGAACAGAGAGCTGGTATACCATACTCTGTAAAGTAGTGTCCCAGGTAAAAAGTACCTGTGCTCTTGGCTATGTGCAGGTGTCAAGCCAGAAATGCGAATGTAGCAAAATGCTTCAATGAAAAAACAAGAACTGGAATGACATAGTATGATGTTCCTGAAAAGCTTGGGCAAATACAACGTACTGATAAAAAATCATAAGGGCACTGAGATGGTTTAATGATTGGTAGAAAGTGGACAACACCAAGCATAAAAATGATAATTATGATGATCTTGTTTAACACATACTCTTCTGATAGGATAGTATTCCTTTGAGACACATATCTGCTGGTCCAAAGTCATTCTTTTTACCAACAGCCCTAACTTCCTGCTGCCCACGAAACCAAAATCAGACTGTGTGGTGCTAGATTGGAAAGTTTCAGACTGTCACCCAAATGTCAGAAAATAATGACGTTCAGATTCACAGAGTGAGCTGTTCAAGTTGGATCTTGAGCAGTCCATTTCTGACAGCACGTCCCTATTATTCCATATACTTTTCTACAACTTTGTCTCCTATCCTATTGATACAGCAAGAGAACGGTGATCTCAGCTCTAAACAGGTACACTCCTTTAAATCAATGGATTTAGAAGGCTATAAATCTGTTCAGGATTGTACTGTAAGGAGCATAATCCCAGCATTAAGGCTTAAACATTTTGTCTAATTGCCACACGCCAGGAGGAATATTAGACAACTGAATTCCTACTTCTTTACAAATATATTCTGGGTTCTTTTGTATGATTCCTTCCAGCTCCTCCTAATCATTTATTAAATTGTTGCTTTGTTATTGGTTTGCTAAATTCATTTTGTATGTAAAAATCAGGCTCTCACAGACATGCTCATGTCTCCTCCTCCTCCTTCCCTGAAGAAAAGAGAAAACAAAGAGCCCAGCTGGTTAAAATTATTTTAAAGCAAATATTTAGTGGTTGCTGCTCAATACTTCTGGCACACACTCACCCTTATAAAACTGACACTCCACATTTGCTGGGGTTGCTATATTCCAGTGGGCCAGCCAAATGAATACCTAGGAGGAGTCTCTCATACATCTGTAAACATACCCTGGTGCCATCACTAATGACAGGAAAGCTAAGGTTGCCCGGAATTCAGAAAAGATTTCACAGTTCCCTAAGAACTAAGGAGGGCAAGGTTGCTTCGAACCAGTTTCTTTCCAGAACGATTGCACTAGAATGCTATGCTGTTCAAGATAGCATTATATAATACTTTTTCAAAATAATATTACAACAATCACCTTATGTGCTCTTAACTGTGAAAAAGAAAAAAATGTACACAGAGAATTTGTATATTGGCCAACTGGAATAGCAGTACCTTTCCCTCTGGCACAGATTCATGTCATAAACAGGAGTACCCCTAAGTTTGTGATCAAGGTGTGGACGGGATGTGTATTTCTGGACACATCTGACTCACAGAGTCTCTCTATACAAGACATCTTACACGGAGACACTCAAGTGACTTATTTCTATGTGGTCATATATTCAAGCGTACTCTGTCTCCATAGCAGTGCATGTGTATCCACAATGGAAGAACAAGAGTAAGATCTTTTATTTAATCCTATTCATATAAGATGTTTAGTGTAGACAGACTCGTAGTGATAGCAATATACAGTTGTGCCCTGGGCAATATGAAATAACTATCTCTGGTTCTACTTAACTACACGTACGGAAAAATGCAAAAAAGGTAATCTACTCTTTTAAGCACTTTTTAATAGACATGGGCACGGACTAGAAAAAAACCGAATCATAGGGTTTGTAGGGTTTCTACGAACCACGAACTGGCATGGAACTGGCCCAGATACGAACCAGTTCGTGGGGTTTAAATGCCCCTTTCCGGCAGGGAAAGGGGCATTTAATCATTTAAAGGGCTCTTTCCTGCTGCTTGCAATGGGCAGGACCCTTTAAGCTATCAGCTGGCAGGCGAGGAAATCCCCCCTGCTGCCTGCCAGCTGATAGTTTAAAGGGAACTGCCACTTGCAAGGCAGGGCCCTTTAAATGGCCCAAACCCAAGCCCCCAGCCCCAGCCCCTCACCCCCCCAAACCCCAGCCCCAGCCCCCCACTTACCTCCCTCTGATGCTGGGATGGTGGAGGCCTCCTTCTCTGCCCTGCAGGCCATTTGAGGGGTGGAAAGGCCATTTTTGTCCTCCTCTTCTGTCCTGCGTGCCCACAGGGCAGTGGAGGAGGAGGAAAAGGGCCCTCCCCCCTCAAATGGCAGCTGTGGCTGCCATTTGAGGGGCGGGAGGGCCCTTTTCTGCCTCCGCTGCCGTGCGGGCCTGCAGGGCAGCGGAGGAGGCCTCCACCCCCCCAGAATCAAATAGAAAGTAAGTGGGGGGCTGGGCCTGGGGGGGTGGGGTGGGGCTGTGGGTTGGGCCGTTTAAAGGGCCCTGCCACGTGCAAGAATCTTGCCCTAATTTGTCTAAGTGGATAAACTGTATGAATATGCATAGATGGCTAAATTAACTTCTTATAACTACATAACAGACCAATATTGGAATTCCAGAAAAAGTGGAAAGATTTCTTTGATTACCTAGCTTGAAGCTAAGAAAAAAGAATAGTAGTTAATATGGGCTGAATCCATACATCCCAGCATAGCGCTAAACTATTGTAACGATAGCATCCTCCTGGCATAATTTCTGATGTCATCGCACCACGATTCCGCTCTCGTGGTGCGATGATGTCAGAAATCGTGCCTGGAAGACGCTATCGTTCCGACAGTTTAGTGCTAGGCTGGGATGTGTGGATTGAACCATGGAAATAGAGTAACCATAACATAGAGAACTTAAAAATGTTGAATATAAAATATGGAAGAGATGACTTATTAAAAACTATTGATATTAAAGTTTAGGTATAAGCAATCAAGGAGAAAGAGAACTATCCCATAAGCTAGTTGTGTTGTCACACATTTTGAATATAGTTTTCTGTTGTACTTCAAATGTAGTATTTTGTGTTCTGCATAAGTTTCTATGTACTATCTATTGTCATTTCTATTTCTCTCTTCAAATAGAACTTATAAATTTTTTTTTTTTAAGAAAATGGTTCAATCCCTAGGCTGCTTTACGCTCTGAGAGAAAAGATAGGAGAAAATTGGTAATTAGCATGCCGCACAAGGAGCTGCAGCTAAAGGGAGAATCATGCAAGAGTTTGTTCAAAAGTGGACTGGGGCAAGGAGGTTGGGTAAATTCTGCTAATTCCCCCTCTTAGGCTCCAGCTACAAACCCCACACTTTATGCTGTTTCCTTTTGGAGGGCTTAAAGGAGTTCCAATGGAAAAGCAATATGGCAAAAGCTTCTTATGTGAACTTAGCTCCATTCATGATTGATAGGATCCTAACCAACAGAGAAAATGCTGGTGATGTCCATGCCACTTTAACGGCTCAGCTTAATGTGATACAATAATTAGTGCAGCAGACATAAAAATGCTTAGGAAAAAATATCAACTAGCACCCAGAATTAACAAAGAGAATGCAGTAGAACCTCCCAATAAATAACAAGATCTAACAACAACAACAATATGAAAATTTCTGCTATGGACCTACCTTTTGAGTGTTTATAGTTAAGGCTTATGTTTGGAGTGCTGAAAAAGGGGCCTGCTATGATTTCCAATTGTGGTATGAATACTGAAGCTTTTTGGCATAGTGACATTGCAATACATGAGAATTTTGTATTTTTAGTCTTATACGGATGCTGAGAACTTCTCAAAAATCTCATCAGCATCAGAACTTTCCTTGGTCACAACTAGGGTTGCCAGGTCACCCTGTACTTCTGGTGGGAGACAGGGGCCCTGGCACCTACCTTTTGGGTTGCTCAGTCACATGTGCACTGAGCAATGACATCAATTCTGGGAAGTAACGTCAACACGCAGGCCGTGGCCACCCCGGGAGTGCTCCGACTCTCCATAGGGGCTCGATTCAGACCTGATTTGGCCCAAATTGGACTGAATTCAGCCCAGATTGGACCCAAATCGGCCTGGAACAAGCCACTACAGCACGGGGGAGCAGGTTCAGCCCAATTTGGGCCCAAAATGGCCTGGATTAGGCCGCTGCAGGGTGGGGGAATGCTTCCCTGCACAGTAGCAGCCCATTCCAGGCCAATCTCGGCCCAATTCAGGCCCCAAATGGCCCGGACCGGGCCACTGCTGGGCAGGGGAGCGCTCCCTCATGCTGCAGCGTCCTGATTCAGGGTGATTTGGGCCCATTCTGGGCCATTTGGAGCCCAAAACAGTCCTGATTGGGCTGCTGCTGAGTGGGGAGTGCTCCCCCGCTCAGCAGCAGCCAATTCCAGGCCAATTCGGGCCTGATCCAGGCTTTTTCGGTTCTGATTTGGACTAATTTGGGCCCAAAACAGCCTGCATTGGGCCACTGCCAGGCGGGGGAGTGCTCCCTCGTGCCACAACAGCCAATTAGACCGATTTGGGCCCAATCTGCTTTTGTGACTACCTATTTGGTGGCATTCATCATATTAGCATTCATCATACTGGTGCATGCTCATAACTATCTGAACTGAACTGCTGCCAGGTAGGAATGAGAAAATATATACATCCAATTAATACCAGGGGACAAGAACATGCATAGTTTTGGAAGGCAGGCAGAGAGCAAAACAGGCAAGACTAAAGAGACAATCCATGTAGCTGCTCGTTTTCCTCTTCAGTAAGACCAACAGTGCAAAGTTACACCTAGGCCTACTAGCTTCAACTCTGTTTAGGTTTGCATTGTAAGACCACCAAGGAAACCTCCTATTTTTGCAAAATATTTTTCCTGTGAGATGCATTTGGCAAATGGACGGGGAAGAGGATAGCCATGGCAAAATATTTTCTTCTGGACCCAATGAACTCTCTGAGTCAGCCAGTCAAATGAGCAAGGCTAGCACAGAAAGACGTCACATACTTCTCTTCATACCTACTTACAGGAAAATAAAACCCTGATTTAAAACATATAATGAAGATGGCATCACTGTGGTTTTTGACCCTGTTTCACAGTGCTTGGAGCAGTGCTAAGCAATGCCACTCTTCAGTGGGAGCCCTCTTGCCGTAGCAGAAGGCCTGGTAAGCCTAACTTCCAGCCCTAATTCATGAGCTGTTTCTGTTGCTGCACATTGGTGATATTAGTTTGATCTGTCCCTTCTTGCACTGTTGCAGTGTTTCCTCACCATCTTCTGGTCACTAGGTGGTCCAGTGGTAGGTTGCAAGGCACCTATTGTGTCCACCTTAAATTATCTACTCCCATTCTTTTTGTTCTTTACTTCAGTGAATTTTACTTTTTAAAAATGGCATCACTGTGGTACACACAAACACCTATGTGTATCACCTCTGCAAATGGAAAAAAAGAGAAATCCCTCAGGATCACTTTACAAATCAAAACTGACCATATTTTGGCACCCTCAACAGCCTCCATCATCACACAACACCCAGACAAACTTCAGAGATACCAAATTGGTCAAGTTTACAAACCGATAAAACTGTAAATCCTCCAAAGTAAATAAACTTTACTTTGTATTGTGAAATCTGAATATCACCGAGAAAAGCAAGGAAGACTAGAATACTCTAGAAAAAGATTCTAGCCATGAAATTCTACAGCTCAGCAATCTCCCCCACTCGACATCAGCAGCTATAACTATACTAATACAAATGACTCTCCAGCCATGCAGGAAATGTGGAGAAACTTTATCACATGGTGCTTTACTACCCATGACAATGTATAGCAGAAAAAAAAATCACACCCACTTTGTAGTAATACAGTTGATGATGTAGTCAAGTGAGAGTGAAAAGCCTGCCACACAGTAACCTGGTACCAGCTCTGTATCAGCTCAAGAAATGGTGATGCTTTGTTCTCTTACCTCTCCCCACATACACATTTTCAGTTTCATTAATTGCAAGTTGGAGCTTTGAGTGTCAAATGGGCACAGGCAACAGGCAGGTCAAGGCCCGTGTTTCTCATAATCTGTCTGCAACCAGACTGGAACAAGAGGAAACCTGCCCAACCAATGCCTTCCTAACCCAATTAGTGAAGTGCGTAATACATGCCATGCCCTTTATATTTTTGACTCTGTGCAATACAATTTGCAATCTTCTTCAAGCCTGTGGAAGGCTCTTCCCTGGAAAGAGAGCCACCTGCTAACTCCAGTGGCCCCACCTTTTCTCTTTCCTTTGGGTTTCCTGTAAACTGATAAAAGTGAGTATAGAGAGGTGAGTATAGAGTTTAGAGAGGATATCTTTGATGTCTTGAGGGAGACTCTTACAGTTTAACTGTGGGAAGCGCACTGGGACAGCATTTGAAACTTCTGATTCAATCACTGTAAACAGTTTTAACACAGAAGTATCACACATTTTAGATGCTACAATGTCTTCATTATAAAATACTACAAATAGCAATGCATTTTCTGGGAATCAACCGAACAACTCTGAATGTTCAAAACTTTCTTAAAACTTCCATAGGGATTCAAAGCATGCCTGAATCCTTTCCTTTTCCTCGTGACAAGAGAAGGTATCATTTTTTGCTGTGAACTTCTTCCAGCTCTCCCATCTCACTTTGAGGAGGACAGAGTGTGGCATATAAAATGAAATGTTAAGTCTAAGGGACCCATGACAGTGGAGCTCCCCCATCTGAAAGTACCTCTGGAAAAAGAGGAGATCCAAGTGGAGTTATGAGAACATATAAGAACCACCTGAATCTTACCTATCCATCTGTTTGTCTTTCTCTCTTGGATATGCCATCATGTTGCTATGGAGATGTTTACACAGGCATCAACTGAAAAAAGTATTAAAGCTGTATGCAGCACAATCCGATGAAGAGTTACTCCAGTCGAAGGCTACTTCCAAGTTGGGGGGGGGAGGAGCTGGGCAGAGAGTACACAGGGTCCCCCAATGCCCACTACTAGGCTCTCCTTGACCTCCCACCCACATGCCTGCACATCCTTCCTTTGCTCACTCGCAAGCTCTCTCACCACCTGCCTTTCCCATGATGGTGCTGGGTGTTGGGTGCAACTAGGAGCGCCACTGCCATGGCCAACCGGAAGGCTGATGTATTGTGCATCACCCACATGCTGTTCTCCAGCAGCACTTAGCAGCACATGCAGCTGGGCGCAGAGACGACAAAGCACTCACAAGCAGGCAGTGGGTGTGAGTGGAGGTGTCAGAGGAGATGTATGAGTGGGGAGTCAGCAGCAGCAGGATTCATCAGACCCTGGTGGGTGCCACTCATTGCCCTGTGCTGATGCTGGCCGTGTTCCAGATTATTAAATCAATATCTTAGTCTTGATAGTCCTCTTAATGCTTTAGTATATTAAGCCTTTTGAAGTTATGGCATTTTGGGGGTGTGCTTTCCCTCCATTGTTTTTTGCTAAGACACCTACAGCAACATTTCTCGTGAGGCTTGAAAGATTTGAGGCAAAACTTACTCTGTGGAGTATCACCGCATAGAGGCAGAAGCATGGTTTCTTTTTCAGCCTGCTGCTGATCTAGTACTGGCCTGAGGGAATTGATTGAGGCAAAGAAAGTTTCATGAGATGTTTATGAACTTGTTAGACAAGATTCATAGAACATATTCCACCTAGACAAAGTTGTAAAGCCAGTATAATTTCTCATGGAAATTGAGGCACTGGTGATGTGGGGAAGGCTCTTAACATTGCCTTACTCTCACAGGAAGAAACCAGGCTGTAGCAGTTTCCCTAATGTGAAAGTGGCATGAAGTCGGGGCCCCAAATACTCAAAATAAATTCCAGTAGAATGCTTGAGCCATATTTGTTCAGCATGTTTTTAATTTTGATATTTGAATGTATGGCATATAGATGACAACTGAACTTCTTTTTAGAAATTTGGAAACCTTTCACAGAAACTTATGTATAGACCTACTATTGTTACTTTTTCTCATTTTGCATTGTTCTAATAATTTTTTAAAAAATTATACTGCTGATTTGTGAATCAATCCAAAAAGAAAGTTGCTTATGTGTAGAGCTCTGATTTTTGTGGATAACTAGCTAGGTTTTTTTTAAAGGCAAACTCCCACTATTTATGTAACTACTCTCTCCCAGTTACAAATATGTGTGGTTTAATCAAAAAGAGTCCAGTAGCACCTTTAAGGCTAACCAATTTTATTGTAGCATAAGCTTTCGAGAATCAAGTTCTCTTCGTCAGATGCATTAATGACTAACAGTGAAATCCTAAGCAGAGTTACTCCAGTCTTATCCCACTGATTTCAATAGGCTCAGATTGAAGTAACTCAGTTTAGGATTTTATTGTAAGAGTAACATGTAGTATAATTTTTCCTCTGCTCTACCTGGTCAGATTTTAAAATATGCCTTGTTCTAAGAAATTGTTTCTAAAGTTATATAAAACATTTAAAAAAATTAAATGATCATTTGAAGTCAAAACAAATAGATCACACAGCCTCCCCCCAAACTTCATTCCAAGTTTCTCATGAATAAGAAAGAACTACATAATTTCAATCTGTGTGATTGATGGCAACAAAGAAATGTTCAGAAAACTGGTGTTGAAAATGGCACCCTTTTATCAGAAACAAAAAAAACGATGTAAAGTGTTCAGTGTGTAATATTCACAGCTGTGAATATGTATTGGTCTTCTGGGAATAGAAAATCGGGAAATTATAATATCAATAGTTATCATTAATTCCAACCATTATCACCCAATGCCAAGAATCCAAATAGAAGATTGGAAGATATTGGAGTTCTAGATGGATAAATGGGCACCAAGGTAAGTATGATAAGGCACTGAGAGAGACGCAAACAAAATCTAGGTCAGCAACAACCACAATTATTTTTATTTTAAAACATGCCTTATATTTAGACTGCTGAAAGCCTGTTGAGATCAACATTTTTAAACAATGCAATCTAATGCAATGTCTGGCCAGTCATTATGCAACTAGATGCAGGAGTGGTCAAACTGAGTTCCTAGTCAGTGCACAGAATTGGGTCATTGTTAACATAGAACACACACACCAAGAGGCTCTAAAATGTTAAAGATCATAAACAGAAAAGCCCATATGCTTATGCAAATGGGGAAAAATATCTGGTTTTAAATGCCCACTGGTTTATGGAGAAAGACAAGCTTTTAACTGAACAACAGCACATGAACAATAATTTTCATAATGTGATCTTAGTTACAAATATCCGCAAAAGTTAAGCATGTGAAAGTTTCATTTATTTCAGTAGGGGAGAATGGAACACTTGGTTAATTATCCCACTTAGATCAGTGGGGCTTAAATGTGCTTCACTTTGGCTAGATTGTGCCTTTTATGCCATGAAATTCTTATTTAACTTTCATTACATTTAAAGACATAGGATTGCACCCTTACAGTGCAATCGTATACAGAGATACGAGTTTAATTCCACTGATTTCAGTAACTTTGCAAAGGTTTGCACAGTCATTTGGAATAGGTAAAGAAAAATGGCACATTATATTTTTGTTAATTTTCATACACTAGATAAAGTGTTTCCATGATTCATTGCTTTGTCAAGTATGATTTTCAAACTGGAAAGATGCTTATAATTATTAACAGAAATGTAATTATTTTAAAATGTGTGCGCATTTAAAATAGGTCAGGTATTTACAAGTAGTTTATAGATTTTTAAATAACCAGAATATTACTGCACATTAAACATTTGTGCCTGTGTGGATTCTAAATGATCACCATTCCCTAGAATTATGGTTCATCATGTGCATTTTATTAAAAATCTAATGTCCTGAACTGGAGTTTAAAATAGTCTGGAATTTTAGGCATTCACAGTGTTAAACTCCATAATGAAGTTTTCGAAGAGATGCACTTTTAATTAAAATCTTGAAACAATCCTGAGGAAATGAGGCTTTCTAGATCAGTGGGAACAAGAAGTGGAATTTAAAAGGACTATAATAGTACATTTTTCAGGCATTAGTCAGTTCATTTTAAGCACTTCAGCACCCTATTGCTTTCAATGGGAAAGTTTGTATTTGATATTCCTCCAATAAAATCAATAGGATTTGAGTCCAGTGGTATCTTAGAGACCAACAAGATATTCAGAGTGTAAGCTTTCAAGAGTCAGATTCCCTTCTTCAGATATGAGGGAGCTCGAGACTCATGACTCAAAAGCTTACACCCTGAAAATCTTGTTGGTCTCTAAGCTGCTACTTGACTCAAATCCTGCTGTTCTACTGCTGACCAATATGGCCACCCACCTAATACTAAAATCAGTGAGACCTATAACTTTGGCTAGGTCATACCTTGACTTTTTAGAGTGCTTGCTTAGGTCTAACACTGAGAAACTTAGCAAGGGAGAGAACATCTTGAAATGTTATATCATTTCTAGGGCATGTATTTTAGCACCAAGATTTCCTGTATCCTAGTTTTAAATTCTACTGTTACATCTGAATAAACTGCTGAGTAAAAAGGCTAACTTGTTGATATCTATGATAAGCAAATGAAAACAGAGTTATGCACAAAAATGTGCATCGTTCCCATGATGTATCAGCATCCACAAAACTTGTTAACAATAAGCATGATCCCTACCTCTCATTTATCTTTCAAAACAGCAACATATAAACTCTGCAAATAGTCAAGGAGAATAAGACAAGATCTTTTTGAAAGGAAACAGTGGCATTCCACAGACTGCAGAGACTTATGAAAAACTGTAACATAATTTAGTTCCCATTGAGCTGAAAACTGGTGATAATTTCAGCAGCTGAGTAAGTCATATGAGCCTAGCAGTAAGTAATGTCACTCACTACCTATCTATATGAGTTTTTCTTCCCCCTAAAAGCAAACAGCCTCTATCAATAGTATTTCAAGTTTCTGCAAAAGTAACAGTTCATAAAAATCTGTGAAACTACTACTGGGAACAAACAAATTAAACAATGACAATATAATAAAATGAACATGCTGGTGTACGATGGAAAAAATGGCTTCTTTGCTGGAATTAATACATCCTTCAGAAAACAATTTTAAATAAATCTATAACATATGCGTTCAGTTTTCATTATTCTTCTGGAAGACGACAATTATATTTATGTGATAAACTGTTCTGTGTTAGCAACATAATGTTTATATTACTAGCCACTTAAATAGTCATTGGCATTCTTTTATATGGAGCAGCAGCCTGCACAACTTTTGAAATCCATTTTATAAATCATGTCTTCCCTGATATTGTAATGTAAAGTGCACATTTCTTAATATAGGAACTCTTATTTTTTGGGAAAGGAGGGAGTAAAGGAAATTCAGGTACTTTCCCTATGAACCAACATATGCAGGTATATTTCTAGCATATTAAAAACTGTTTCACTGCTATCACAACATTTTTCTTTCTATTTATTTTAATGAACAGCAGCACGGAAAATCTGTAGCTCTTGTAGAAAATGGACAATGCAGCGTTTGGGGTGTGTGGGGGGGGGGTTAGTTTCTATAGAAGGAATTATAATCACTCAGTATTTCATTTATGTTTACATCCCCATGTAAGGCATTTTTGCAACTTGCCTCATTGCTGGTGGGCATGGCTTGCTTTTAGACTGTCTTTTATTGTAAAATATTTACAAAAAATAAAAGACCCTTCTGGTAGCTTATGCAAAACTGATTTTGTCCCAGTCTAATATACACTATTTTTCAAATAAGGACAGATGTATTTATCTCCAGATCTTCTAGTTCCAACAAGACTAAAACTATATAGATTTCAACATGGTAAAGATGGGTTCGCTTCTCAGCACTTTTGCTGTTGCCGGGTGGAGATTCTTTGCTGTAAGTAGCGATGACACTGAAATTTTTTGACTTTCAGGGATCTGGCAATGTTTTACATGACTTACACTTTGAACTATCGGTTCAAAACCTGTCTCCAGTTACAGTATGTATTCATTTAGATTCAGAAATGGAAAAAAGAAAATAAGAAATAATAGCAAGTATACTTGCATGGGTAATGATTTCTGTCCTATTTTTTCCATATCCCAAGTGGAAGTTTGTTAAGTCTAATAATCCAGATACTCCAGATTTCAGTTGCGCCTCCATTAGTCAGGAAAAAAGTTATAAAAGTTTATAGGAAGAGCATGATAAATTCATAAGTCAGAGGAAATCTGCTCAGTCAGTTATTTTTATTATCACTGGAACTAAACTCACAACTGATGTTGAGCAAAGAGTTTTAAACAGCCTGAATGGATAGCTACCCCACCTCCCCCATCCTCAGACAAATACACACACACACACACACATCAAAACCTCAAGGCCTGCTGCTTCCAATTTAGTGCAATCATGCCTCTTACTGGCTGACAGAAGATGCAGCATGGACAGTCACAGGCAAATTGAGTATTCATGGACTTTGAAATGTACAAGTAGAATAATGACATGCATTCTGTGGATAATTGTTTTTCTTTTTTGAAAGCTGCATCTGAAAGGGAACATCACTTCGCCCCAAATCCATAGCCTGTTTCTATAGTTAAAATCTAGTGTTGAAAACAGATATTAGAAATGAAGCCTGGATTAATGGATAGAAATTGGAGCATGGTGAAGTGGAGGACTTCCACTTTCTACTGCTGTAACAAGTGCACACATGTGCATGCTCACAGACATTGACCAGTGTCCTAATTTTTAATTTATTTTCAAGCGCGGGTTTTTAAAACAGACAATGAATATAAACTACATTTTCCCATTACACTAATCTCTCCAGCTTTCTCTCTTTTTAGAATGCATGTAGCTACTAAAGCTCTATATATTTTTTAAAATTAAGCAATTTGGCAATAGACTCTTCCTTATGTCACTAGTGTTCAAAGCCTAATTAGCCTTTGTCACTTCTGCTGTGACTGTTATTAAGGGTACCAATTTGTGGCAAGGAATATGACAACCATAACCAACACCTTTCCAACAGCATGTGGATTTTCCATCCAGATTACACATGGGTCAAGTGAAGACACACTGGATGCAACTGTCTTGCCTTATCTCCCAAAACGCTTGTTATGCTCATGTCTTAGCTCTGAGAAGAAGAAAAAAATACAACTAACAGGCTCAGAATGTCAGCTTGAATTAGAACCAAGTCCATTCTATGTAGATGCTTCTAGAAAGTCTGTAAGGAGGATATGTATGACATATAATCAGGCGTTTGTTACTCACAAATAACTCAGTACTCACTAGTTCAAATCACAAGGTAATTGAGTGGTGGAAAGAACTATGATGGAACAGAACTGTGCCGCCTCTTCTTATGAGTAAACAAACGTCAAGTTGGATCAGCTTTTCTGCTAGTGTAAAATAAAGGAGAAGTTCCCTGTGACCACCCAAAAGGGCTATGATGTGGATCATGGGACCTGCTTTGACAAAAGCCATGTGGACGGGAACTGAAATGAGAGAGAGTGAATGAAAAAGCTGGCTGGACCCAACCCAACCCATCTGATTGGTCAAGGAGAATATTCTTTAATCCTCGGGTGTACTCAGTAGATCATGCTTTTCGCTATGCAATAGAATTTATGAAGTGTGATAGTCTTTTTGTTGAAGCCTCCAGCATATCTTGGTTCTCATGTTTATTATTCTTATCCTGCTTTTTCCCCATGGAGCTCAGTATCGCGTTCACTGCTTTCACCCATTCTTTCCTGACATCAACCATGCAAAACAGTTTAAATCAAGAAACAGTGCCTAAACCAAAGCCACCCACTGACCTGTGAATAGGGATGTGTATCTAGGCCCCCATGCTTAAGTCCAACACTTTATCCACCCGACCATGCTGGCTCTTATCATATGATGTCTACAGTAACTAATGTGACATAAACAGGCTTCCATTATGCAGATCCAATCTGAGCTTTACATGAAATAGATTCTGGAAATAAAGTTCAAATTGACTGCATTTGAGACCATTCATAGATAAAGGGAAAGAACTACAAGAAAAGATTCTGAGGATCCAAACTGTAACTTTCTCATTCTAGAGCAGTTACCTTGCTGTAGACAAACAGGTCTGAGACATACAGTTTAATTATTTGAGTTTACAAATGTCTACATTTGAAAATATAAAGGAAATAGATCCACAGCAGATGCAAAGATCTGGGTGTTTGTAAAGTCTGGTCAAGTTGCAGCCAACTTATTGTGACCTCTCATGGGGTTTTCAAGGCGCGAGATGAACAAAGGCGGTTTCCTGTTGCCAACTACTACCGTAGTGATCCTGGACTTCCTTGATGGTCTCCCATCCAAGTATTAACTAGGACCAACCCTGCTTAGCTTCCAAGATCTGACAAGAATGGGCTAGCCTGGGCCATTCAGGTGAGGGGGAAGCAAAGATTTAGGAGTAAGTATGTCTAATTTTTGCTTCTGATCAAGGTGTACATGTAAAACTTAGTGAGAAACTGAGAATGTGATCCTAAATGCACTTATTTATGATGGCTGAATATTACAGAAACAAATAATACATAGTAATAATCCACAGTGATACAACAGTAAGTTTCTCTTTGTAACATTATGCTTGTGACTGTCCTTGGGAATTGTGAAAATGCTCAAAAGGAGGCCTATACAAACACAAATACATGTAAGAGCATCCCTCACGATTAATTAAACACTGAGTCTATGACAGCACTCTCCCAAGTTCATAGGAATGAAAACAGGAAGATAATGCATTGTGCAGTGAACTCCTTCTACAGAGTCTAGGTGAAAAGTCCTGTATGTTACAGCTCTACAGGAATTGCAAAAGGCCATTTATGCTTCATTAGATAGGCAATGTTGCTAGGTAATGACACTACTCCCTGACTATGCACATCTACTATGGTATCAGTGGTTCAGACAGCATCACACCTTATCTAAATCCCCTACCCACACACAACGTTATTAGGCTTTTATTCTTTGACAGCAGACTTTGAGACTTGTCAATAAAAAGTGATCTAGAGATCTATACACTATAAAGTAGCAAAACGGCAATGATTTTAAGAGTATTGTGTTTGCAGAGGGAGAGGAGATACCAAATAGGGTGCAATGCATTTCTTTGTACTCTGCATCCACTCCAACAATGCACAACAAGTTTCCTTTTACTGAAGGTAGGTTACATGCACTAGCTGTAAAGGGTGCTACATCCATAATGTCCCCAAGAACAGTCTGTTTTCCCCCACAGGAACTGAACAGCACTCCTTTACTGATATAGGAGAAAGTAAAAGGAATCAAAAAGGTACAGTTGGGGACTCAATCATTTGTAGATTGTACCGGGGGACCCCAGCCATTAAGAAAAGTCTATTCATATATAACAACAACAACAACAACAACAACAACATTCAATTTCTATGCAGCCCTTCAGGACAACAACACCCACTCAGAGTGGTTTACAAAGTACGTTATTATTATCCCAACAACAATCACTCTGTGAGGTGGGTGGGGCTGAGAGAGCTCCTAGAAGCTGTGACTGACCCAAGGTCACCCAGCTGGCTTCAAGCGGAGGAGTGGGGATTCAAACCCGGTTCTCCAGATTAAAGTCCCACCGCTCTTAACCACTACACCAAACCTCCCCTTTCCCGTTCTCACTGAAATGTGCCAGATAGGGTTCTGAGATCTGGCCCGAGAATACCAAATACATACCTGAAAAATAATTTTGGAATTATTCAGGTATATCCAACTATGCCAGGTTCTGCCTGGCATCTTTGAGTGATACTGGTTCTGTTGGGCTTGTAACAGTGTCCCTTCCTTCAGTTTGGTTGTGCTGGGATTATCTGGTTTGACACTGGTTCTGGTGGGATTCTCTGGTTGACATCAGTTCTGTTGGGTTTTGTTGGTTCTGTTTGCATTGAGAGGAGGTTTTTGGTCATTGTTTGCTGTTGTGTGATGGCTAAGGCTTTCTGTGTCCTGAAGAAAGCTTTGAATTTGTTCCTCCATAGCAAATAGTGGAGAGTGGTTTGGGGGAGCTTGTTCAGGGGGCTGTAGAATTGAACTCTTTGGTCCAATTCACTTAAAACACAGTAGGTCTTTAGTGACAGGCAGGACTAGGTTTGCTACAATTTTGGTGTAGTTTTCTTGAAAAATAGCTCCTCCAGCCCCCCAGAAAGATTTCCCCTTAGGGAATAATGAAGCTGAACATATTCGGAATTCTGAATACTATATGAGTATTTTTGGATTCAAATATCAGGCATACCAAATTTTACAGTATTCTTGATACCCGTATCAAAACAATACAGATTTTTTTTCTGCACACCAGAGTGCTTTGACAGTAGTTCATGTTACTCAGAAGCGTTTTTTATGTAAAATGAGCAAAATACTGCTCATTATTTTATTTGTTTTTTGTTTGTTTGTTTATGTCATTTATACTCCACCTTTCTCACTAAGACTCAAGGCAGATTACACAGTGTGAGATTAGTACAATCAGTAACAAGGACATTTCCATAAACAATGACATAGAGTAAATAAATACAAGTTTACAAAGACATATAATAAGTAGGGTTTAGAGGCAAGAAGGGATTGGACAAACCCCTGGGTGCAACTCACACAGAGTTCTGTGATGGCTAGGCTACTCACTGCCAGGAATGTGGCATGGCCCCACCATAACGTTGTTTCTAAGGACAATGCTTCCTCACCATCTACACATGAATGCTTACCTTTTATTTCTATCAGAGAAAATAAAGTGCCGCACTACTGGAGCAGGAATTAAACTGATGCCTAACACCAGTTATTACAAATTAAGCCTGTCTATGAACATAGCCCCAACATGAGTTCTGGGTTTTGGTCACACCAATGTATGACAGAATGTTAGAACACTGGAATGGAACACTGGAAACTGGCTTTGACCTATGTATCAAGATTAGTAACGTGCTTGTCATTAATGCAAAGCAGAATCAGGTAGTGAAATAGGGCAGTGGGCAGCAAATGACCATCACAGCTGAACAGTAATGGGGTGCACCTCTTTTGACAGGCAGACATTGCTGTGAGGTGCAGGAGACAGAGGGGAACATAGGCAGTGTAGTTCAAACATGCCACTGGTAAATGGCTGGAGAGCACATGCACAAACATGAACTAAAGATATAATTGCGAATGATGGGCAGTGTTGGCTGTTCAATAGCTGCATGCTTGCACAATGCTGCCCACCATGTCTCTTGCCTCTAATGCAGTAAAGCCTTGGGGTACTTTTTCCCTGGGTTGCTGCTTAACATGGCTGCCATTTACTGCTCTCCATCCCATCTTACTGGCTGCTGCTGGTATAAAAATCCACGAATGCCAACATTTGCCCTTTTATAACAATTGTTCCTCCAGGGCTTTGATTCAGATGTTCTTCAACAGAACTTCCTTTTGCCAATGCTTGAGTTCAAAGGACAAAAAAGACAGAAGGGCATTTTACTATCTCCTCCTCTCCATTTTTTTGGATATAACGAGAAGACTCATAATAAGAACAATAAAGGGGTTCTGCAGTTTGAGCACGGAGAAGAACAGTACTCTGTAGTTCCTTGAGTCCTTTCCAGCATGAATGCAGAATTGAACTTTTCAAAAAGAATGACATCTTTATACATAAGAATCTGGTGCCAGGACCACTTCCAACTGGCCTACTATTAAGAATGAGAATAGTTTTTCAGATGTCTGTCACGTTAACATTAATATTAATCACACAACCAAGACTGGGTATAGTCCACCTACAGTTCCATGGAGTCAGTGTGGGGAGTTAAGTACCCCATTAAAAATGAACATTTTGGGCTTAAAAACATTTCACTTTGGATGAATCCATTCCATTATATATCCTTTGATTCATATATATCACAAATACACATATAGTCAACATTACAAGCTTCACAAAATATCGATATTAATTCAGATGTTTTTGCCAATCAAACATTCAACATCACTAATGCTAGATAGCGTGGAAGAAAAAAAATAATAACATGTGGCTCTCTCTCTTCAGCTGGCAAAAGGGACTTTTGCTGGAGATGCTATGTTTAAATAATGTTACCATTATTTAAAGTTAATAGGATGCCAAAGAAAATGGCTAATAATACATTATACAATTAGTTGCCTTTCATATCAGTGCATCTATTAATGTAAAATATATTCAGAGGAGTTTGGAGTTGCAATTTTTAGTTAGGTTTGCCCATGTGTGAAAACTAAATTATTTATTCTGGTTTTAAGTTCTGGATACATCAGCTTGCAATTAGATGCATTATGTTTGAGTGCTTTGTCATGTGTCTCAGATTCCAGAAAATAAAAACATACATCTTTGTAAAAAGCACATTTAATTTTATACAATGCTTAAAAATTATGTTTGCTTGAAACTTAGAAAGCCCCAAAGACTATTTCCTAAATCAATGGACTCATCTGTCATAGCAAGACATACTATCTTGTATTTAATGCTGAGCATGGCCTCGGAGTTTGTATCAAAAAAGGACTGATGGGAGGTGGTTCTACAAAACTGGGGGAAGGATGTAGTTTGCTGGGGAAAAGCTAAATAGCAATATTTTGTTTTTAAAAGGAGTGCTTAAACTCTCCCCTCTCCCCTCCAAACCATTAAAATGAGCTCTCATAATGCTACATGGAGAGATTTCAGCTACATTGGTGGGGGGTTGCTTAGCAACCCCAGGAAACCATGTTGCAATATGAGAGCAGTCAAAGTGGTGGTGGGAAGGAGGCAGCAGCAAGAAAAGGGAGAGAGGAAGAGGAGGAGGCAGCTGCAGGTGGGAAGCTTGGGGGTGGAAGAAAGATGTGGCAGCAATGGGGCGGGGGAAACAGGGCTTAGAAGGGCAGTGAGATGGCTGTGACCACTGCTGCTGCCAAAGAAAGGGAAGCTGGTAGGAAAAAAGAGGGTGGCAGAAGTGTGAGAGGTAGAGGACCAATGGCAGTGGGGGTGGCAGAGTAGAGGATGCAACACCGGGAGGATGAGGAAGAGAAAGCTGACAGCAGGGGGGAAGGGAGGAGCAGTAGGGCAGGCAGGAGGAGGAGGTGAGACACTCAACATACACCTCATCAGTTGATCTGCAGCATAGGGAGGCCCACGGTGGGACAAATAAGGCACCACTGTGGTTGTTGAGGCATGGGAAAACAGCACAGGAGGAAAGGCTGAAACTGTGCTTCTCTGCTGAATTGAAGCACAGTAATGTCCGTCAGTAAAAAGAACACATACATCAGAAGGGATATCTAGTTTGACTCTTACCTGAAGCCACCTGCATCTTGGCTCCAACTATGCTGAGAGTTTGCCAGTTCATCCTTGCAAACTACTGATTTTTAAATCCATGCCATCTTTGGCATCTCAGTATCTCCAGATGTGCAATCACTTGGTGAGACATCAATGTGTACCAGATTACATGTGTACCAAGTAACCTGTTGTGGGTCTCCACATCTATGTGGGAGGAAGTTCTAACCCAGGAACTGGGATGTCTCCTGTTTCAATCCATCTAAAGGAGCGGGTTCATAGCTTTGGGTTGCTGCTGGAACCGAGTCTTCTGTTAGATAAACAAGTGGAAGCAGTAGCTGAGTGACCTTTCAGCAGCTTCACCTGGTAATCCAGCTGCAGCTCTTCCTGGGCAGAACAGATCTTGCCCTGATAACATTTTGATTAATAACTGCAATGCACTCTGTGGGGCTGCCCTTGAAGACTTGTCTGGAAGCTTGAGTCAGTAAAAATGTTGTGGCCAGAATGCTGACAGCAGTGGCTTGTAAAGGCATATCATTCCAGTCTTGTTCCATCTACACCAGCTCCCAATTTACTTCCAAGCCCAATTCAAAGTGCTGGAATTGACCTTTATATCCCTATATAGCCTGCGGACAGCATACCTTAAGGACTGCCATATGAACTTACCTGAACACTGGTTCCCCCAACATCTGAGGCTCGACAGGTGGCAAATACAGAAAGGGCCTTCTTGTCCGTGGTGCCAATAATTTGGAACTCCTTCTGCAGGGAGATTTGTCTGTCTCCCACGATCATTGTCTTCTCCCAGTAAGTGAAGACTTTTTTGTTTCGTTTGGCATTCCTTCACTAACTCTTAGCTCTCCTCTATGGTCACGTGATTGTTTTGTTTAATTGTTTTAAATGTGTATGTGTATATGTATGCATGAATATATATAAAAATGGTTACAACAGCTGGAAAAAACTGCTATGATGATTGCAGAAACATTGCCAGCTTTTGGTGGTTGTCTGCACTTTCATTTCACCATAGGATTCTGACTCAGGGCACTACCGGGAAGGTTTACATGAAATAAAGAAGTGCCCGTCTTTTATGTATTTACTGTTTCCCCATAAACACATGACTATAAAACAATTGTGTGTACACATTAACATCCCAGAATTCTAGAATGGAGGGGTAAAGGTCTAGATGTTCAAATCCCTGTGTGGAGGCAAAGCTCTTAATAAATCTCGTCTAATCCATGCAACCCAGAGGCACACAGCAAAAGAAAACAAGTTATACCATGTCCCAAGTGTGAATATAGATAAGGAATATGTTTAACAAGAACCCTGCAATACAAAAACTGGAGAGCCCATGAGATATCAGCCAATATCACTGGGGAGGAAATTCCTTGCAGACCCCAAGTAAAACAACCTTAACTCTAAAAAACAGAACTCATAACATCAAGTTGACATTGATTATTTTTCTATTTTGTAAGCTAACTTTGTACATATTAATTAGATCCCTCAATATTATCTCAATATGCCTTTATTCAAAAGTACTATCAGATAGACAAAGGGACTTGTCTCTGTTACAAAGTCATGGGAGGTGTCAGTCTATGGAGAACAGGATACGTCGGAGCTGACTCCCCCCTTGCAGCAAGAAATCCAAGCTCTCTTGAGTCAAGGTTTTTAATGAGAAATCATAACTACAGTGTATATATGTCCATAGGTTACACAGAGGCAATTAAAAGCATCTGGCTGTACACAGGGCTCTTGTTGAGAATGATGTATGGCATGCTTGCTACAAAGTTTCAGTCCCTCTCTGTAAGCCCCCCACCCTCGGTGCCCAACCAGCTGGGCATAATCAGTGGGAGAGTAGGAAGGAGCTGTCCCAAGGCCGCTGTGGTGAGCCATCTTAGATAAGAGTGCAGTCTTCTCAGGAGCTTCACAGCATATGTGAAAAACTAGACACACACACAGAAGATGATTGCAAAACTCACGAAGATGGAGGGACTGTGGGCAATAGACCTGACAGGGGGTCTTTCCAATCACAGTTGTTAAAGTTACCATCTGTGTTTTGAATCCTTTCTGAAATGTAAAAAAAGCCACAAATATAGTGGACAACTCAGTTAACAGTCCACGATGTGGAAGTGGGTAGGTTTTTTTTGTCATACAGAATACTATTCAAGAATATAGTATTTCAGATAATATCGTTATTTTCTAGACAGCTCTTCTTTTTATTAGCTACCAAGCACCTAAGCCGGTGTGATGTAGTGGTTAGACTGACAGACTAGGATCTGAGAGACCTGGATTGACATCCCCATTCTGCCACTGAAGCTTGCTGGGTGTCTTTGGGCCAGTAACATACTCTTGGCCAAACTTACCTCATAGGGTTGTTGTGAGAATAAAATGGAAAAGATGAGAATGATGTAAGCTGCTCTGGGTCCCCACTGGCAAGAAAGGTGGGGTATAAATGAAATAATCAAACAAACAACAAGCACATACATTTAACAGGAAGGAAGTCTTAGGAGTTACCATATCAGACACAACATACCTTTCCTTATCAATCTGTTTAAGCTGCAGTGTAAAATTTAAACAAGCTTCCTAACATTATTTAAGTGCATCAAAACATACTCTAACAATGCAATTCTATGCAAAGTTACTCTATTCTAAGACAACTGGATTTGATGAGCTCTGACTGAGTAGAGTAATTGCATAGGAGAGCACTAGAGATGGGCGCAAACGGGAAAAAATGAAATAAGAGTTTCATGTTTCGTCACATTCCACGAATCATGAAACATGAACTTCCATGAAAATGTCCTGTTTCGTGATACAATTCATTAATTTTGTGATAACCTCAGAACCTGGGGCACTTCAACAGCCCCCTTCATACCCAAAGATACCAAACTTCAGCAGACTTCAACAGGCTCTCTTCCACCCACCCTCCCAGTTTGGCCAAGATTGCAAAACATTGACCAAACCCACAAAACTGGGCCCCAGGGCCAGGCAGTGGCCCTGAGACTGGACTTGGGGGGAGGGCCCCAAAACCACCATACAGACACCTGCCCAGGCGGGAGAGGTGCACAAAATAAAACCAAAGGAAACATCAAGAATGTGAGCCCTTAAAACAGTAGAGAAAGAATTAAGAAGAAACAAAGACAAGCAAAGAAAAAATAAGAGATGCCTCAGTCAAGCTAGGCCCAAGAGCCAGGCAAAGGCCTGAGACTAGGGTGGGGTGGGGTGAAGGAAAAAAGGCACCCTCACCCAAAGACCTTCCCAGCAAGGACAAGTGAGGAAAATAAGAAATAGGCTTTTCAGTCTCTTTTGAAGCAGCAGCAAATCCAGCCAAAAGCTTCCAACTCCACCCTCTCTCATTCCAAATCCCAGCAACAGATCCTCCCTCTCTCTGTGTCTACTGAAACAAAAAGCACAAGGCAGAGAGAGGTGCCTTACATAACAAATGCTCACATAGAGCAGAACAGGAGGTCTGTGGTTGGCAGACAAACCTGACTAACAGGGTTTGGAGGGATGAGATTGGTGTTCCCATGGCTATAGAAGGCCCATCTCCTCAGTTCCCTAGGGGATTAACCCTCCTGCTCCTCGCTGTTTAGGGAAGAATGGAAGCGCTCCACTTGGCAAAGAGAGCTGCCTATTAAGGTTATGTGGACTGAAATTGGGGGTCCCAATGGCAACAAAAAGTCTGCAGACATTCCAGGCCTATGTTGCCTAGGGAATCAATGGACCGGCGCCAGCCTGTCTGGCATCACGAATCATTCATGAATCGAATGAATCAGCCCAAAAAGTCATGAATTTTGTGAAAACCACGGCCCCACAAAACACGTTTCGCGAAACACGAAATGACCTGATTTGACATGAAATCTGATTAGTATTTTGATTCGTGCCCATGTGTAGAGAGCACTGTAACTCACCTAATTTGTGGATCAGGATCCTGGTCAGGCCCTCAGATTGTATTACTGAACGCACAGAGGTGTTTCCAATAGTTCCTTTGTTTATAAACCTTTGTGATAATAGATTAAGCCCAATTTTCTTTTAAGTCAAGACAAATTTCTCTTTCCCAGTCCTGAAAAGGTGAACTCAAAGGAATGGCCTTGAGAGTGTTATACTAAGTTAAGTTGCACGACTCAAAATATGCAACCAGAAGGGTGTGTTTTCACTGTAAGAATTCATATTGTATTCTTGGTATGACAGGCCCAAGCTCATTTTCACATTGAAACTCTTGAAATAAATGTCATTAGGAGTGATGTACCATATCTCATATATACCATGGAAAGTACCTGCTTAGATACAGTGGAAAAGTAAAAAGAGGCCAGATGTGGTACAATACCTCTCACTACCTTCATTTCTGCCATAATCAGATCCCTTCTTTACTCTTCTTACACAGCTTTCTCCCTGATACACATCTTTCCATTATTAGTTCCCTCATCCTTTCACTCACCACCACCCCACACATGGCTCCACTTTATTATCTTCCCACACATTCAAGAACTTTGGTGAGCCAGCATAGGTCTTTAATTTGGAGTCATCTGAAGTACATTTGCTTTTCAACACAGTGCTAATCAAAGACAATGAGTCTGGAAGTGCCTCCATGTTTCAAGCTCTGTCGGCCAGGAACCACTGCAGCCCGGGGGAAAAGGTCTTCTCCTGTCCTGAGGAACATGAGCACATTGTTGGCAGCCAGATTTCTATTGGGCTCAGGCCAGATTTAGATAGGACCAAAGCAACCAGGAGTGCTTAATGATGGGGATGAAGCTGAGACGGAATGAGCAATGGCAGGGCCTATTTAGAATCAAATACATAAGCCCACCCAAAACACATCAAACACCACTAAAAAAAAAAACCTCTTAATCTTTCAGAAATAATTATATGAAGAAGCATAGTGAGATTAAAACAGTCTGTGCTTAAACAGTTGGAGCCCTATATGATTCTTGGAGCATGTCTTTTCTTGAATGAAAATAGCATGAGCTACACTAACACAAGGGCATCATCAAGTACTAGCAGTACTTCAGAAACTTCTGCATTATCACAAGGATAATATTGCCCACAGAGACTGGGAAAAGTTCCTGTACCACATTAGCCACATGGCAGCAAGGAGTTCAGAAGATACAGCAGTACCATGAGAACAAAAAATTCCATGACTGATGTCTTTCTGCCGCTTAAGCCACATGAATTCTTTAATGTATTCTTATACAACAATTTGTCAATTGTTTATTTAAGCTCTTTTGTTCAGCCTCTTAAATCCTAGATGGTTTACAAATATTAAAACAATCAATAAAACAATACATTACCATTACAACCACCTTAACCCAAAGGAGGTAACATCTCTGCAAAGTGTGCATAAAAACGTTCAATTAAAAGCTGATCTAAAAAGAAATGTCTTGCATTCCCTATGGGAATTAGTAATGAACTGGTTTTTTATATTTACACTGATATTCTCCCCACCTTCCAAGGAACTCAGGGTGACATGTACAGAATTATCTGATTGGCTGACAACCTTCAACACTGTCATTTGAAAATAAACATGGAATGTATCTCTGAATCATCCTTTAGGACTGGAGCCCTGTTAGATATTCACTTCATTTTATGAATCTCAGTTAATTAAAAATCCTAGTTAGTTGCATTCGTTTTGTCCCCAAGTTCTTCCCGCCTGCTATAATTCTAGTATTATGGTATGTGGCTCATTGTGATGTAAAGTATGTAAGAATTGTAAATAATGCCCTGAAATGTTGTGAATTGTGTATGCCATTCTTGACAGGAGGTTTAAAAGGCAAAGAGTTTGGTTGGGAAAGGGAAAGTGTGTGAGAAAGAAGTGGAGTGATTTTGAGCAACAGATTGTCTATGTGTGTGTGTGTGTGAGAGAGAGAGAGAGAGAGAGAGGAGTGAAGTGTTCTGAGTGGAAGAGAGGATATATATTAGAGAGACTGGAGAGAGAAAGCGGGAGAACTGGATAGGGATCTTGGAAAAGAAGATCATCATAGGAACGGCTAGACTTGAGAGGCAGAAATTTATAAAGCAAGGTAGTTAGGAAAGGAAGATAGTACCGATGATATTAGGAAAGGGTTAGGTTTATTGTTGTGTCTTTTGTAAATTTTCCTTCGATATATTTATTATGTTTCCAATATTGGGCGGGCGACTGAGAGAAGTGATTGAATATTCTGAACTCTATATAATTCTTAAAATAAAGTTTGTTTTCATTCATTCTATTTTATAAATGTTGGGCACTCAACAGTTTTTCACCTAAGATTAATGGATGCAAGATTAATGACTCAAGCTAGTCAGTGTTTATAACAAAGCAGCGGGTTTAAAGGAATGAGGATCCAGAGTGATCCTGGTGGCAAGCGTAGTATGTTGGTACTAAAGGAGGCAGGAAAACAGACTTCACCTCAGGTTACGATTTCCAGCTCCAGACTGAGTAATTTCTGAATGTTTGGGGGTAGTGTCTTGGGAGAGTGGGGTTTGGGGAGGGGAGGAAGTCTAGCATGGTATAACACCATAGAACCCACTCTCCAAAGCAGACATTTTCTCCAAGGGAACTGATTTCTGTTCATCTGGAGATCAGTTCTAATTCCGGGAGATCTCCAGAACCCATCTGGAGCTTATCAACCTTATCTCAGGTTCCAGAGATCTGTGAAGTTCTAAGAGGGAAAGTGATTACAGATCTGAAGTGATAGAAAGAAAAGGGATACAAAAATAACAGAGCACCAGGGAAGGGCCACTCAAGCCACACTTGAGCTAAATACATTACAAAACCCTGCTTTATTTCAACTATGTTTAGTTTATGAAACCAGGATTTGTCTTGCAATCAATCATCCAAACCCTTGTTTGCCTCAATAAATGCTGGTTTAATCAGTGAAGGAGAGTACTAAAGAGAGGTGGTGAATGGTGGGCGTGGTTTTAATTTTGAAACACTCTGACTAGGGCTCTTTATATCCTAAGGAATGTGCTATGGCCGCAGCAGAAAGCAAGCCGGGAGTTATGCACAGCTATGTTACATATAGCTTTGCCAACCTCCAGATGGGGCATGGAGGTCCCCCAGATTTACAACTGATCTCCAGACTATGGAGATCAGTTCCCCTGGAGAAAATGTTTTCTTTGGAGGATGGACTCTGTGGCACCATACCTCCCTCCCTAAAATCTACCCTCCTCAGACTCCACCTCAAATATCCAGGAATGTCCCATCATGGAGTTGGTAACCCTAGTTACACAAGGCCACAGTTGTTAACTGGTTAATGAACCAATTTCAGACTATGCTTTCATATCCCAGCAAGATGCACCCAAACTAACCCTACTTAGTACAGCACCCCACAAATACATGATCACACTAACAATAAATAAAGTATACCCTAGTTTCACATAAGGTCTCATCCAAGCCTGCATCTCAGTTCTGATTCCTCAAGATTGCAGATTGTTACTTATAGCGTACATAAAAAAGATTGTGCTGTTGTTTATTAAGTGTTGATGTATTTCTGCAGAGCTCCCTACAATGTTTTTAGAGAGGCCATAGCCCATATAGCCCAGTTTCCACACAAAAGGTTCTCCATTCTATCTGCAGCAACACCAGTTAAAAAACTCTTCAAGTAGCAAGACTGGGAAATATCTGAGACAAGATGGATCAGATACGGCAGCTTCATATGTTTGTATGAAGTTCTCATGCACAAGGATTATGTTTGTGCGATTCCCTTTAATCTTTTAATAGGGCCTCCCAGGAAAGCTCCCTGGGGGACTGTACCCTTTACTGGAAGGGAAGGGGCTGATGGGAACCAAAAGCATAATGTGAATTGGTGCCATTCAGCTTTAGCAACAAAGAGACTGAGCATTTGTTCACGCTGTATGTTTGCAGTTTTGAAATGGGCACTCGGCAAAGTTATGAAAATATTCAAAAACTAAACATATTGCAAATTAATGCAAATTTTATTGGCATTAGCAAATATGCAAATTAGCTGCCAATCTTTCGCAGTTGGTCACCGTCCAATGTGGCCCTAAGTGCCAAAAAAGATGAACACAGATTTGAGCCACATTTGCGCAGTATCAGGTCAATGCTTGAAATTGGACAGCATGTCTGATTTTCAAGTGTAATGAGATGTGTAGGGATGGGTGTGAGAGAGAAGAGGAAGTGAGAGTCAGAGATAAAAAAGACTTGACTCTTGCTCTTTAGATAGTTTACTTACTTTGCGGAGAAAAGTATTTTTAAATTCAGCTTTCCTTGAAGTTTATATGTAAATTCCTTCATGCACAGAAGACTTGAATCCAAGACTATCTCAAAACCCTGTCAGGGATTAACTGAGCCGTAGGAGAAGTCACTTGTTTCTCAAATGGGTTATTGTAGCATTTAATGCATTTTGAGTCATAATGGTAAGTCCTGTTTTATTCTGTTTTGTTTATATGTTCCAATTATAAAGTCCAATGTTGCCGACTGTGATGGTCAAGATGCTGTTCTGCCCAAGAGGTAAAACTGCAACTCAGCTCCTTGAGACAATGGAACTGCTGCCCCAGCATTCAATCATCTTTCAGAGGGGGAGGGGGAATTTTGGAGGGAAACATGGCAGCAGTTCAGTTCAGGGCTGCCTCTGGGAGAGAGTAGACAGTTTCATGTATAGCTGTGCCTGGTCTGTGGCAGAATGGCTTGGCTCTACCTCTGGGAGGGGACAAAGTTGTGAGGACCATCTCTGGTGATAAGCAGCCCTCATACCCTTTAAACTGACTCTTGGGAAAGGGCAGGCTTGTGCGGGAAGAATCCTAGTCACTGAAAGCCTCTTTGTATTTGAAAACATTAAAGGAAGCCATAACTAGCTTAAATTTATGTTCCTCAGCCAGGTTTCTCCTCTGAATGTTGGGAGACTGGGGCTCCTGATCTGTTCTTTAAAAACAATCTGTACATTTTCATTCATTTTATTGTTGTGGTCCTTAGACCAAACATATAAAAAGAAATACATACTGAAAATCCACATTTAGATATAATAATAAGAATATAAAACAGTTACATTACAATCTAAAATTTCCTTAGCTTGAGTACTGCCATACAGAAGCTGGCTACTTGGTAAGTAATCTTGGCATCTCTATCGGAAAGAAGAAACTCAAGTCCAGCTTTTTCTGAGAGGCCCAGGTTTTTTCAGAACAACGGCGTAATGATCTCACTGCATGCCACCTTATAATACGGGAGTGTAAAAAACATATGTTCCATGGTCTCTATCTCCCCTAAGTGACAGATACAGAACCTTTCGGTAAAGGGATGTTCTTGCACTTGCCTTCAAGTAGAGTAGAAGGAAGGGCAGAGCACCTCGCCAGAGAGAAGGTTCTTCTAAACCCTTTTACTTCAAGCCTTGTTAAATAATTTGCTGGTTCTGCAAAGTATTTGATGTTTTCCCAAACCTTGGAACCTGTACATAAATACATCTTCTTTCTTATTTTTATAAACCTCCTGCTTCAGTGGTCTTTGAGTTCTTCTTACTTACCACAAAACTTACTGCATGACAGCAAACCCAAAGCCTTTCAACTGACTGCCATAAGAACATCCAGTAACTGAGGGGAAGGTCTACATTTCAAAACAAAAGTAGTCGTCCAAAAAATATAGAAGGCTGTGTGGGTTTCCTCAGTTGGCAGAAAGGCCTGACACCTTGACCTTGTGCAATGTTACTTTACTTATCTCAATAAGTAACGTGATCTGATGTAGAAAGCAAAAAGCTCTAATTTGATCTCACAAACCAGCTCTTGCAAAAGTAAATTACAGCCTGATTGATTTGTCTGCCATACAGGTGCCACAGAAGCAGTGCAATGTCCTGGGTTATGTTTATGCAGTAAAAAAGCATGGCTAAAGCATGACCATACTGACTAAGACCAATGGGCTATCAATATTTGTGTTGACTGGAACATATTTGTGGTGACATTCATGTTATTTACATGTTTAAAAGCCTTGTTTATTCTTTCAGGTGAGGGGAGGCTGCTTTTTAAAACGTTTTCCTTTAAAAAGAAACAAAGGAAACCAAAGGGGAAGGAGAGAAAGAGAAGGGGGAATAAAAAGGAAAGGAAAGAAAGCCCGAATGAGAGAGGGAGGGGAAAAGAGAAGAGGGAATAAAAAAAGGAGGGGGTAAGAAAGCAGGAGGAAGAGGAGGAGAAAAATGAAACACGCATGAAAGAAAATACAGATGCTTACCTGCCCTCCTCATCCTCCCATTACTGCAGCTGTCAAGATCCACCATATGAATGAAGACAGCCAGTGAGAAGACCTGCCTTACACTGGCCTCATCCACTTCCCAAAACACACAATGAATGCCACGGAAAATACCTGTGGGTGCCATAGCACCTGTGGATACCACATTGGGTACCATCGATATAGGCAGAACACTAAGCATAATCCTACCTAATTTAATAGAATCTGGGCAGTTTTGCTCTGTGGTAAATCTGTGGCTACAAAGAATTGTCCAGGTCCACACACACCCGCCCCCGGTAAGGTATACTACAAAAGTGAGGCTGAGCCTATGAACTGGGGCCCAGAACTTGCACCTCAAAGTCCTTCACTGATGGCTCCACTGGCCACAAAACAAGTTGGCCGATACTATTATCAGAAAAAGTAATTGTAAAAAAAGTTTTTAAAATCGGTCTTCACAATACTTTTGTGCAATTTTCTTAACACTTTTTCCGATGTCCTTTCCAGCAGAGACTTTCTGAGGGCCAAACTACAAGTGATGAATGACACAGGTTGGACACTTGTCAGCTTCCCTCAAGTTTTGATGGGCAATGTAGGCAGATTGGCGGAACGTTGGACAAGTGACAGTTGAAAAGTCCATTGGACAGCAGTCAGAGAGCCAAGCTGCAAGACCAGGATGCCCACATTTCCCATCAAAACTCGAGGGAAGCTGACAAGTGTCCAACCTGTGTCATTTGTCACTTGAAGCTTGGCCCTCAGATAATTCTTGATCAGATCCAGGGGAAAGCAAGGTAGTAGTACCCTTACTGTGAGTTGTATAGGGTCACTGAAGGCTGTTACCCATTGGGACTAGGGAGGCAGAGGGAAGTCAATGGTAATCGGAGCCTGTGACAGGCTGCACTTTTTAAAGAGAGCCTTGAGTGACAGGCTACTCCAAAGAATCTGTTTGGGTAGCATGAGCTGAACAGAGAAAGACTACTGAACTGGATGCTGAGGAGAGGGGAGTCTGTTTTCAGCTCAAGCTGAGAAGAGTCGAGTACTGACAGTTTCAAGATTTAGCTCTGACTGAGAGCAGTTTAATACAGACAGGAGGACTGGGGGAAAGTTGGCAAGGAAGATTTAAGTAACTGTGAAGAACTTAAGAAACTGTCATTGATGTGAAACATTAGACCTTAATTCTGTGCATGTACTGATTTTACCTCAGAATTATCTATATTGAATTACTGCAGAAATTTTCAGCCCCTGATTTCACCTGACCTTCCCCTCTATGTTAAATAAAATATTTTGTTATTTTTGAATTTCAAAATGCCTCTAGAGCCATTTAAATTGTTAAAGTCAAAAGGGGGTAGGGGCGTGTCACAGAGCCAGAATCAATCAGAGGTAGAGCCATGTAATTCTGATTTTGTCTCTATAGTCTTCCCACACAATACAGCAGAAGGTAATTGCTATTTAGAAAACATTATAGGAATATTTCTCCGAAAGAGGAAAGCTGATGCCTATTGCAACCTCTCTCTTTGCAACAGTGTTCTTCTGCTCCAGGGATGGAGGCAAGCTTCACAGCAGCCTTCCTCCACACCGTTGCTGCTTCACTTCCTCGGGGGCGTCTGCACACTGGGGGAAGGGGTGCACTGGCCTTATAGTGCCTGGGCCCAGGGCTGTCTTGCTGGGATGAGCACCCTGCCTCCAGTAGGCTCAGGGACCATGTGTGTATTTGGGTATGGCTCGCCTGTGGAGTGGCCTCTACAGGCTCTCCAGCCTGCTGCCACTTCTGCTGCTCCAGGGATGGAGGAGTACCTTACAGCAGCCTTCCCCCAGGCTGTCTCCGCTTCACTTCCCTGTGACAGCTGTGTGACTCCATTGGTTGCCTTGGAGGTTTGTGTATAATGAGGTCAGCATTTTCACAGCATCTTTCTTCCAATCAGAACTCTTCTTCCAATTAGGGGGGGGGCAACATAGGAGAGAAATTCGAGCCCAATGCAGAGATGCATAAGCAAGCAAAAACAGGCCAAATAAATGAGTTTTCACTTCTGAAAAGATCAGGAGCAAGTTGAGAGTACAAAAAGGGTCACTGTCAAGCAATGAAGTATACAGTGGGTATAGCAATGAAGCCTGATTGGTCAAGTATGTTTATGGCTTTTTACTTTAAGCAAGTATTATGTTCAACAGCTGAGTTCTTGAAAAGGTTACCTTTCCAGTCAGGAAAAAAATGCTGAGGGACGATTAATCCCCCCGCTCCCACTTCTCTCTTCATTCTGTAGCAGCAAGATTTCATTGTGAGACATATGCCTGCGTATATCCTCCTTTCCAGGTTTCCCCTCTTCCAAACAGAAAATACCTGCTTTCTTCCAGGGTGGAAAGAGGCAGGACGGTTCTGAGGAAGCTTGAGTTGGTACTGCACTATCCTGTTTGCCCTAATGGATCAGCCTCCACTGTCTAGGAAACACTCCCCTTGGGTTTCACATGCCATAGACAGTCCTGCTGCTGAGGTAACCAGCCTTGTATAAATAGAAATACTGTTTACAGACGTAGAAAGAGAGCAGCAGCCTGGCCACATCCACAGAGTATGAATGCTCCTCAGGCATCCTTTTTGATCCCTAGAGTACTACTTACTCTTTGCCTTATGTATCCAATTATGTGTGCATAATCCAAGATGGCGGCAACTGCTCTGCAGATCTTTTAGCAAGCAACCTAAATGCTCCTTCTGATCTACAAACCATGACCCCGTCCTACTAGCACATGCGTGAGAAATTTTTAGACCGAAAAGTTTCCTGTACCAATATTGCCTTCAGCAACATCCACAAAGTAAAGACACCCAAGGGAGCATTTATTTTTCTCTCCATAATAGCTACACTATGTCTGTGTAGCTAATTGTACCTGTATACCCACATGATCCAAGATAACATCTCCTATCTTGCAGTTTAATTTAATGGTAAGTGTGCTGATCTAGAACTGGGGAGGCCTGTTTTCAAATCCTCACAACATCCCTGTGAGGTAGACCGGCTAGAGTCTACCTCACGGGGATGTTGTGAAAATAAAACGGGGATGAGGAAAACCGTATGTGCCATCCTGAGTTCCTTGGAGGAAGGGTGGGATACAAATGTGACAGTTGCATCTTCTAGGGAGCGACTGATACTATCATTCAAAATGTGGTAAAATGCTTGAGAGAGAGCATAAATAACTGACACCCTCTGGGAAAATATGAATACTTTTAGTTCAGTCATAACAGCTTTATTGATGAAGCCTACTTCTCCTGTGCAAGAAAGCAACAAAATCTGACTGTCTGTGCCATTTGTGGCACCTTCATTGGTCTCCTGGAGGAGAGTAACCAGTGGCAGTTTATCATTGCCTCCCACGAATCAACTAATGGACAACTCTTTCCACACCAGTGCAGTGTTAATAATCTGGCATAGGAAATTGCATGCTGTGACTAAATCCTTAAATCGTTAAGAATTAGCTACTTACTTTAACAATGTTTTATACAGAACAATCTAATCTAGTAAGGTTTTTAAGGTTTCGTAAAAGGGGGAGAATAACCGCTATAATCAATGATTTCATAAAATCCCTTTTTAAATATGCATGAAACAGTCTGGGCCTTTAACTGGGGAAATCTGCACAACATCTCAGGATACATACAACTTATTGGCTACACTAATCTCCATATAGGTTCCCGGAGGATAAAGGAAAAATGAGAAAAAGAAATGTAAACTATCAGAGAGGATTTCCCTGGCCCATTTAAAAATATTATTTTCCGTCAATCTTATCATATGCTAAAAATACTCCAGACTTAAGGATCTTGTTGACCCATTAAGGGTATAACAAGCTGCTATCTGGAAGTTAGCACCTTGCACTGAAGTTTATTTGCTCACAGAGTTAACCAAAAAAAGGACTGAAGCTACTGGCTGCCTTTGAATGGATAAGTTGGGTCAGTGAAAACTGCTGCCTATTTTCAACAAATCCTTATTTTCTTTAGTTAAAATAAAACTATGAAAAGTTGCTGCCGATTCTCTTCCTCCCCCCCTTTTTGAAAAAAAATTGCTTTAAAAACACTAAACCCATTTTTATTGACCTGTTTAGTCAGTTTCAAAGGCTACTTCAATCTTTCAGCAGAGTTAAAAACAGTCTGCCGAAATGATGAACAGCACCGACTCAACTTCGGCTCTTTTCCTTGACTGGTGGTAACAGTAACCACAGATCACGTTCAGATCTGGCATATTTGTTGAAAAAATACACGCAGATTTCAGGCTACAGTCTACGTGGGGTTGCTTTTTGGAACCATCAAAAATGGCACAAGGAAAATATCTGGAGAAGGGCTTTCACTATTTTTGTCTTTTTCTTTTCTTGAGTTTGTTGATACAAGAAGCAAGAATGATGTAAAGTATGGTTTATCCCAGTGGCCGGGGGCGGGGGGGGGAGGAGAGATGCAGAAAACAGCTATCTCCTCAGAAGCTGGATACATTGGAGTACTACTTGCCATAAGATTACATGGAAAAGAAGATGACATGACGTGTCTCAGTGCATAAGGATAGCTTGAAATATTACAAGATGTCTGCAATCCTGTGTGCATTTACATGCACATGCAAATCCCAGAGAAACCAGTTTTGGTTATGTGTGAATAATTGGGCACAGGATTGCAGTTTTATGCGAATATTAGTAGTGACTAATAATGTCACTAGTGAGTTACCTTTACAAAGGGGATATAGCACTTATAAATCCAATGCTGTAGGTAGGTTAGAATCCATAAAATTTCCAATTACGGAGTCAGAATTTATTGTGCACATATGGAAAATAATACTTGTAAAAGAGAGAGAGGTTTGTGCCTGTGCTGTCAATACTGTGAAGGATGGGGTGATTATAAAGCAAATTAACAATACTTTTAAATGTGCATTCACTTATCTTTCCAATTAAATCCTTGTTAAACAACTGCACAGACAGTAATGGTACTTCTGCAAAGCATGGATCAAGACAGTTTTATTGTAATTTTTACTTTGTAACAATTAATCAACTAGTCATTTTCATTATTATTAAATTATTTAGTTAATAAATACTCTCAACCGGCTTACATATTTGTACTTCACATAGTTGGGGCTCCCCTCCAAAGGCTGGGGTTTGTATTTGAATATTGAATTAGATATAGGACCAGTCAAGACCAATTTTATTTTATCACTTATTATTGTGGCAAATCAAATCAAATAAAATCAACACCAGATGACTTTTACACATTATAAAAATCTGCCATCCTTTAAAATGTATTACAGCATCCCCTTTTTAATAAAAACCCTGCTCCGTTTATGGGTAGAATAGGCAGGAAATATTAAATGTTAAAAACTAAAGTCTCCCCCCCCTGCTCCCCTGAAGATACACAGAAATGCTAAAAAAAATTAGTAATTGACCTATGGGTGGTGTGTTCTGTTTTACAGTTAACATGCAAATAAGGACATTCAAAGGTCACCCTGTGCTGCAAATGCCAAAACATTTTGTAAACAAAGAATCTGATATGCAGACAACTATGATTTACCTCATTTTCTGCTCGAACCAGCACTTGCCCACCAGTGAAATTACCCAGCATGAGCCACCAATCTGAAAAGCAGTCCACCAACTGTTTGTGGCAGTCCACTGAGGATCCTAAACCTCCTCTTTCCCTGCCTGTGTGTGACAGTGAAAACAGAGGTGTTGTTGAGCATCTGGTAGGCCACAATATGTGACTGGTGTGCTGCCTTCATCATAGCACACTGTAACTTGTGCACACAAGAAGAGTTACATGTGCTTCCATCAAGTCACAACTAACTCATGGCAATCCCAATCCACAGGGGGTCCCCGGTGAGAGATAAGCAGAGGCTGTTTGTCCTTGCCTTCCTCTGCATAGCAACTCCAGTCTTCCCTGGTGGTTTCCCATCAAAGTACTGATCATAGCCAGCCCTGTTTAGCTCCCAAGCTCTGACAAGACTGGGCTACTCAGGCTGCTATGTAGGGAAGCAATATTGATATCGATAGTCCCATGTTTTGTGATAAGTGAACACAGATGAATTAGGATAGAGTTCAAGAGCTTCAGTACAGTTTTACTGAACCATAAGGCTTGCATTCTTTTCATGTCCAACTCTGGAGATATTTGCGCTTGTAAGTCCCATAGAATGAATGGTCTTTGATTACAGTGAAACTGCATGAGGTATATGAACCAGTTTAACTTTCTCAAGCAAAGCATATTGAAGCTATTTCAAAGACAATAAAGATGGGAAAACCCTTGTTCCCGCTGATCCAGAAACTGTCTAGAGTGATCTATGCAAGGCCCATGTATTCAATTTCAGGCTCAGTACAAACTAGTCAAACAGACCCCACCCTCCTCAAACCAACAAAACAATACCTCATCCCCTACATACAATCTCATGAACCGTGCAAAAAAAATTGTTTTAGTTATGAATTTTCTGTAATTGTAGTCTATATTTCTGAAAAGTGTCTGCTTTTGCTACTTTTGTTTAATAGTAACACCCGGAGTCATATGAGTTTGCTAACTATTTTGTAAATTTTTGGTCACTAAAAAGTGGTGATCCTGTCAACGTCTTTTAATCTGGCTGCAAGGATTAGGCCTATTAACATAAAGCTTTATTTAGCTGGCTTTTTTGACTGCAAAATCATGAACTAGCCATATTGAGTTCATACTCAATAGATGGCTAGGTAACTTAACAGTTCTTGCCCCGTTGTAGAACACCTGCATTTTTTGATGAGAGCTAGCTTGCTGAAACGTCTTTCAGTTTCTTCCACAGTCATTGGTAGTGTGCGAAGAATCCGTCCGGCAAGACAGAAAGGCTTTGTTGGATTTGAAAAACTGGAGCAAAACTGGATTCATTTCCTTCCTTCAGCTTCCTTTTGTTCCCTTTCTTTTACCTCCTTAGATTTATGGCTGCCTTATTTGTATTTATAGTACAGTTGCTGTTCCTCCGGTGTGGGAGGGTGATCCCCTGCTCCCACCCTCCGCCCCTCATCACCACTCACCTAACCAACAGAGGGGGCGGGAAGGCAGGGGAATTAACTTCCAGGGCATGCTCCCAGGACAGTGTGACAACATCACTTCTGTTTGGGGCCCTGTGCAAAGTGCCCAAGTGTTCCCAGGCCTGTGCGATCATGTTACTTCCTGAGAGTGATGTCATAGTGCAGGCCTAGGAGTGCGCACATGCACAAACAGGTAAAAAATGTGAATGCTAGGTCCCCCCTCCCACCAGGAGAGTAAGGGGATCTGTCAACCCTAATTTATAGCCACTACCAGACATAACAGCATGTATGTGTGTGACAGTGAGTGAATTAAACACTTTCATGTAATTTGGGCCTGCAAATCCTACCAGAAGAAGCAGCAGAACTGATCATTGTGGTCTAGGGATCAGTTGTAACTCTGGGAAATCTGCAAACCCCACTTGGAAGTTGGCAATCCTATATAGTGCTTTGCTTTGCCCTTTCCACCAGGTATTGCCACTCCTGACTATGCAAAAGGAACTCTGGAATTGGTAGTTCCTGATATGATAGGTCCAGGAGGCCAACCAGTTCAGAATGTTTCTTTAGATTTCTGCTCAAACATTGCTTCTGATTGGCTCCAGAAAATCTCACAAGAGATCTGGACAATAAATAAATAGATACAAGGGGAAAAAATTCTATAAATATTCTCATGCAAGAGCTAAAGTTTGTTCTCACTGTTTTCCTCATGGTAATGGGGACTGCAGCCTGGGCTGTCACTGGGCCCTTCTGGATTACCAGGCCCAGTAAAGTGTACCCCCCCCACACACACACACCATGTGCAGAACCTGGATCTATCTGAATTTGCCTGTCATCCTATCAATCCAAATTCCTGATCAATGACAACAAACACCAACTATGAAATAATCTAAAGTATATCTGTAGGTATAGCATAAATCCACTGCAGCTCCGAATATACACACATGGTGATTTCAACTCAGCATTCCCATTCAATGCATCACACTTCTGCTCTCACACTCCTCCCCTCAACCTGTTTTCTCTTGTATAACACTGGAAGGCCAATAGGTTGACCATGTCAGACGAGGCTAGGGATCCCAATCCCCCTCTAGAGGTGGGGGATACCCTGCTTTCAGCCTCCATCCCCCACCACCACTCACCTGGCCAGCAGGAGACAAGGGCACGGGAATGGATCTCCCAGATGTGCTCCCGGGGGTGGTGTGAAGACGTTGCTCCCAGGAGTGATATAATTGTGCCACCCCAAGAGCTTGTGTGCTTTGCAGCAGGCTGATTTGGGCCCCAAACGAGCTGAATTGGGCCCATTTGAGACCCAAATCAGCCCGTTGTGAAGTGCATGTGTGCTCTTGCACTCATGTGATGACGTCACCCAGAAGTGGAGCATACTGGGGCTGCAAGGAAGGTAAGTGCCAGGTCCTCAGCCTCCCACCAGGAATGTAAGGAGACCTGGAAACCCTAGACCAGGCCAATCACATAAACTGAATGCTCCAACTGCTATTCCTGGGGAAGGCGGGACAACAAACTTATTTTAACATCCAGGTTCATCATAACTGATGCATTTTGTTTTTTAACACCTTTTAAAAGATAGGAAAAAATATTAATATTGTTGTGTCTGATTCTCCTGGACTTCTAGTTATTTGAATTAATGTAGTAGACAAAGCAATAGAGACTTCCTACAGTACTTAAAGATGTTATAGACTGGACCTCTTGTAATCAAGATCTTTTCAGCTTTTAATAAGAAAATAAATCATTCATAAAAGATAATCTTATCATCTAGAAGCCCCCAAAATGTGCCATATCAATAGCCTTCTATAGAAACAACAACAAAATCTCATGTACTGGTATAAAGCAAATAAAGCACTTTGTTCTGTCGTGGCCATTGCCAGCAAGTACAAAATCAGCCTTTTTGAGCTGGGAAATAAAAGATCCAGAAAACTGAAAAGAGCAATTCAATAAGATTTTTTTTAAAAAAATTATTAAAAAGTGAGGTCTGTTAGATCTGAAGAAACTTTCTAAAACGCTTTACAGTGAAAAATAGCAATTGCTAGATTTTTGTTCTCTCTCTCCTCCTGCCTAGTTGTCTTTTATTCATTTTCTGATCCTGTAGATAATATCCCCAACAAAAGGGGGCTTGTGATAATGGTCAGATCACAGGCTCATTCTCTAAAAAAATCTTATAGTACACTTGACATTCCCAAGCTTTCTCTACGATGTTTCAAATGTACAACTCTGGTTCAAGATTCCAGTCAAAAGGAAATGAAAATAGCCTGAATTTATGTCTGTTATGCACTCCACACAGCAGGGGGTTTCAATGGAAGAATCATACATGGTCAAATGACAGTGTATGAAATGAACGTTCAAGTCTTGGAAGGATTGAAGATCTATTCAATTTGGGGCATTTTAAATGGATTTTTCATGCAGTGTTGGTTAATGCTTATTACTGAATAATATATTACTGAATAATATTAACAAGAGAATCAAAACTCTGCACAAAAGGAAATGAGGAAGGCAAAATAAACAAAAAAATATGTTCCCCCCCCTCTTCAAGTAGAATAACTGAGGGCGGGGGAAGAGATATTTTCACATCATATAAAATCATTTTTAAACTGAAGGAGCAATACTTCCTTACGTTCTCTTCTTTCGAGTGGCCACAATAAACCCACATGTGCAGGGGCATTCAGTTTCATACCAGAGGGTAAGAAGCAGCCGAGGTCCCACACTGAGTCATAGCCACAATGAACAAGTACACCTATTTCATACACTACTGTTACCTAAGCAGGTCCTTTCTATGTTTTTGGCTCAGTGTCAGCAATTTGTTCAGAATGAGCCTGAAAGGCCTTGTTGCATGAAACATAAGAATGTGTGGCAATCGTTTTTGTATGTTGTTTGGCTATTCTTCATATCATTTATCAGGACCAGATTTAAATGTGAAGCATTATTGAATTTCAGTAATAACATGAAAAACAGAAAAAGTAATGCTAAAAACAATTCAAGAGCAATAAGTTAAATGGATCTTACTCCATGGTAAATATGCACAGGATTGCAACCTGAAAGTCTAAGTCTTTAAACAGTCTGCCCCTGCCCCCTTGAAACCAATGCAGAAGTTAGCAACTGAAGGGTTATACTCTGTTGTCCTCATGTAATATTTTGCAGGGTACCATACTTATACAGATATAAATAACCTTCTTTGTTATATAAAGGAGTTGCTACATTTGATTTCTACCCTTCTTCTAAGAAGGTATCCTAAATGCATGCATTAAGTTTCACTGCTAAACAGTAAAAAGTCCAGTAGCACCTTTAAGACTAACCAATTTATTGAGGCATAAGCTTTCAAGAACCACAGCTCTCTTTGTCAGATGCAAGAGAGCTGTGGTTCTCGAAAGCTTATGCCTCAATGAAGTTGGTTAGTCTTAAAGGTGCTACTAGACTTTTTTACTATTTTGCAAGTACAGACTAACACGGTTAACTCTTCCGGATCTATGACTGCAGAACAGGGATCTGAACATGGGTTTTCCTGTTTCCAAACCTTCAGCCCCATCACCTTGAGTCACTGCTGTTTGCCAATGAAAACCCACTTCAACTTGCCCTGCAAATTAGTCAAACTGTATACCAAATGACTAGATATGCAAGAGGAAAGACAGTGCTTACAAGTGTGCATTAAGAGATGGTGGATCAAGTCACTTGGACTTTCTCGCAGTACTTTAAAGCAGCAACAAGAACAGAGAACGAACATCTGAAACTGTACTTCTGGGAATAGGAAAAAGTGGTATCTAAGTAGAGCTTGCATGGAGAAATAAGAGCTTTGACTGCCTTTTTAAAAGTTGAATGACTTTACTGCCTTGGTGGCTTGGGATGGATTTGGCAATTCAGTTTCATACAGCGATGTAAAACTCACTTCATCCCTGGTGTAATGCCATTGAGCTCAAAGTGATGAAATCCTTTGCATACATTTGATGACAAGTTCACAGAAATATTTTAAATAGACATCAGTAGAGTTAAATCAAGGAAGAACTTGATCTTTTTAGGGAAGGGGGTGCTCGCCTTTAAACTGTCTTCATAATTTGCCTTCATAATTTGAAACTATTTTTTTTTTGAAATAAATATGGACAACATGGAACACATAACTAAAACATAAGAATGAGAAGAGTCAGGAGTAGAGATGGGCACAAACAGAAAAAAAACCTGAACATGATATTCGTTGTTCATTGCCATCCACGAACACGGACTCACAAACAACCACGAACATGGCCCTGTTCACAAACATGTTCGTGGTTGGCTGTTCGTGGGGGCCAGCAGGCTCTCCACCAGCTATCATCCAAGTCAAAATCCTTACTGCACCACTCCCAGAAACCTGACCTGAGCAGGCAACAGGAAAGGTACCAATAATAAATAATAGCTAGGCCCCAGAGCCTGGCAGCAGCCCTGGAACTTGAAGGGGTAGATCCCTCCCGCACCACTCCCGGAAACCTTACCTGAGCAGGCAGCAGGAAATTTACCAATAATAAATAATAGCTTGGTCTAGAGCCTGGCAGCAGCCCTGGAACTTGAAGGGACTTGAAGGGATGGAACTAACCCATCACACACAAAGAAAATTCAAGCTCCAATGTACTCTATCAAAATGCCAACAGCAGCTGTCTCTCCACGGTCTGCAAAGTCAGAGCTGGGAGCCCTCCTCCCCCCTGCTCTTTGCTCCCTTGTTGTAACAAATTTGGAGCTCCACACTTGAAAGGAAGACCTGCCTATCAAGCTAAATTGGGCTTAGATTGGGATTTCCACAGCAACAGCAGGAGTTCAGACAGAGTTCAGACAATCCCTGCCTACATTGCCAAGGGAATTGATTGCAGGTGCCAGACTGTCTGGCTTGACGAACAGCAAGACGAACAGCAATGAACGAGGCTTGCAATGACCACCTGTTCGTTTAGAATGGGGCCTCACAAACAGCTTGTTCGCGAACAGCAGATTGGGCTGTTCATGGCTTTTTCTTGTTCGTATTGCTGTTCAGGCCCATCTCTAGTCAGGAGCAGCAGTAATGAAATTTCACAGTACTTAATACACAAAATTACAACACAGAGATAAAATAGTTTCAAGGATACAAACTCTTTGTGACTGCAGTTGTCTAACCAAACTTATGTCCAAGTACAGCCACTGCCATAAACTCAACGAGACAAATGGTTTGCCTGTTCCTGCCTCTTGGGATCATTAATTCTTCCAACCATTATTAGCCACCTCTACAGTTCCTACTCCATTAAGTAGGAACTGTGCAATTGCAAGTTCAAATATAAACATACTGCCATATCACATAAACTTTGTGGTGGTAGAGACAGCCCTCAAGTTAGAGTTGACTTATGGCAACCCCTGGTGGGGTTTTCATCACAACAGACTAACAGAAGAGGTTTGCCTTTGCCTTCCTCTGCAACCTTGGTCTTCTTTAGAGGTCTCCCATCCCATTACTAACCAAGACCAACCCTGTTTAGCTTCTGATGAGATCAGGCTTGCCTGGATTATCCAGTTCAGGGCACCCATCACTTACTGGGGTCAATTCAAGGTCATGACTATCATATTCAAAAGCCTGCCATGGCCTTGGCCTTTCGTATCTTTGCAACTGCCTCTCTCCCCATGTTTTACCCTGGAAGCTCCACTCACTGGAACAGGGCCTTCTGCAGATACTACCCTGCAGCTGGGCAAAATCAACAGCTGCCTGTACACGCGCTTTCTCTGGCCTGCCAAAGCAGGTTAGGAAAGCTCCTACTCTCCTGGCTTTCCGCAAACTATGCAAAACTGAATTATTCAGTAGGACTTTCTACTCAGCATATAGGGCTGTGTCATAAGAAATATCTCAAAGAGATACCTTAGTAAGGTACAGGGACTAGATAAGTTCACTAACTGAAATGTATAAATCAAATTTACTTGCTTAGCATTTAATCTTACTAGTGACTGGGAATGTTTGTATACTATGAGATAATCGGAGATTTCTCACTATAAAAACTATACTTAAAAGTGTGACAGCTGTTTTGAACAGAATAATTCAATGCAGCATCTCTTCTTTTGTAGTCTTTATTGTATATATTTTTATTCCATCAGAAATACTCACTTGTAGGTGAAAATAATATATACCTTTCAAAGCTTCATTCTTGTATAATTTATAAAATGGCAAGTCAGGATAGACAGGTCTCATCAGCAGCACTAAAGCCCTGGGAATGGACTGGATTGCTATAGAATGAAACCTTCTGCATCTTTTACATAATGGAAACAAGCATGCTGTAGTGGTTAGTGTGTTAGGCTGGGGATACTTGGGTTCAAAAATCCACAATCTGCCATGAAGTTCACTATCGGTGCCATTATGCCCTTCTAAATCCATTGACTTCCATCGATTTAGGACAGTGTAACTCTGCTATATATGACTTTGGGACAGTCACTTTCTCAGCCTTACTTATTTCACAGGGACTGCAGGGAGAACCCTTTATCCTACCCTATGCTCACTGAAGGAACAGTGGAATTAAAGTGTTAACAAAAGGTCTATTGAAAAATATTAGGTTTATTTTATACTATTGCAGAAAATCAATACAATCATAAAATAAAAGCTTAAAACAGAACTTGGTAGTTGGTACACATTTCCATTATTCCAAAATCAAATATCTTGACTTTGCTTTTCTATTTTTTATTTTCTTTGACTCTTCCCTATGCTTCTTTAGATTCCCCCCGTGTTTTTATGACTTCCTTCTTTCCTATTCCCAATATTGGGAATCATCCTATCATCCTTTCCTATCATCCCAATATTGACTTTTCCATTTCTTTTTTAAAAATCCTTGTTACTAATTTACCTCTCACATTCTAATCACCCATCTTTTTTTGTTTGTTTTCTTCTTTTACCAACCTGTCATCTTTATAGCATTACTATTGCTCTTCCTCCCTATTCTTTCAACCCTAATTCTTTCCCTAATTGCTGTCTCTCTTTGTGCTTCTCTACCACTCTTTTGCAAAATGCCACTCATCATTCTGTACCACTAATGTACCACAGTTTCTGAAATCCATTGTATTGTCATATCAGACAGATAAGTACTAAACAAAACATTACCGGGGTGAAGGAATCACTTACCCTGATTGACAACAAATCGTAACTTCTGTATCGTTGCCAGATTGCCGCTGACTCTGTATATTCCATCAACATCCAGACCTGAAAAAGGAAAACATATTTCATATTGGCTTGTGTGAGAATTGTATTTAAGATGTCAGTCAAGAAAATATAAATGTCCTAACAAATATGGAGAAATATATACTTCAATGAACTTCTTGATAATAATTCACTTCATTGAGAAGAGCCACAAGATGTACCCTTTCTGATTTTTTTGAAGAATTTTTTTGAATATCTGAATCAATATTTGCTTGCGGTTATAGGAAAGGGAGGGGGGATGATATACAGTAGCTTCCCTGACTGTAAACTCTTCTGCATTCAGTTGATATGGTAGAGCAGTTATGCACACTGTATATGTATGGAATTTTACCATCGTTAATGGGGAAGGCCATGGGGGTGTGGAAAGACATTTATGTGCATACCGTAGCCCACTTAGAGTGCTGCATGTTGGGGCTATCTAACTATTTAGTACATTTTTAGCCCACTATACTTTCAAGGACATCAGAGCAGCATATGATTATCCCTTACTCATTTTATTGTCACAACAACTCTATGAGGTGGGCTAGGCTGAGAGAAAGTGTCTAGCCAGAGTAATTCAATTATCTTGATAGCTGAGTGGGGACGAAGCCAGGTCTCTCAGGTTCAAGTCTGATACTGGATATCTCCTAGGATCCTGCTATAGCTGTCTTATTGTCATCGTCGTCGTTGTCACCATCATCATCAATTAGCCTTAGAGCTAGCGCAGACACAATTCCTATTACTTCTTAACCACATTAAAAAACTCACCGATCTCTACAGGCTCACAATTATCTGCTACCTTTTCTTCAGAGCAAATTCTCCATTCCCAATGCCAGTATACTGTAATGTCTTGAATGTTTGGCTAGGATCTGGGAGACCCAGGTTTGGATCCCCACTTTGACATGCAAGGTTGTTGGGTGATCTTAGGATAGTCACTCTTTCTCTCAGCCAGTTTGGTGTAGTGGTTAAGAGCGTGGGACTCTAATCTGGGGAACTGGGTTTGATTTCCCACTTCTCCACTTGAAGCCAGATGGGTGACCTTAGGTCAGTCATAGCTCTTTGGAACTCTCTCATCCCCACCTCCTCAAAAGGGGATTGTCATGAGGCCAATAATAACACACTTTGTAAACCATTCTGAGTGGGCATTAAGTTGTTCTGAAGGTCGATATATAAATCGAATATTGTTGTTGTTGTTATCAAACAGTTGTTTTGAGAATAAAACGGTAGGGGGGGAGTTATAAGCTGTTTTGGAGTATCATTAGGAAAAAGATATAAATATATCTATAAATAACTAAACTATGGTGAAGGGATATGCTAGCGCTTACTTTTACCATGTTTAACCATAACCAGGTACCTCTTAGAGCCAAACTAGACCAGATGAATTACACGAGGTCATGTGAGTGTCTAGAATCATGTCTGTTTCTACCTACCCATGTCCATTTTACCCTGATGAACATGTGTCCTGTAGTTCTAGTCTATGCACATGTCAGGTAACTGGTGTAGTAGCAGTTGCGAGTGTTCATAGTCATAATCAATGAGTTGCCATTGCAGATCGTTGATTTTGAGTGGCTTTCACTTCCCTCTTCCCACTTTTTGCCCTTAGATCTGACTTACACTCAAACTGTTTTGCTTTTAATCAGTCAAATTTTAAATTCTCCCGTTTTCTAGTTGACGCCACTGCCTCCCTACTCCTCCTTCCTGCACCCTCCTTCCCTGTTAACGTCCTCCTCCTCCTCTTCATGCAGCGTCTTCGGTCAGGATAATGAGGAGGTGGGAAGAAAGATCGTGGCAACACAATTAAGCATCTGAGCAAGCCACCTTCAATCTCCATTATTCCCTGTGGGGAAAACTAGGGGAGTTATCTAGGGGGAAAAGAGTGGCTTTTTGCGAGCAAAATCTGCCAAATTTGCAGGGAAGCTAGACCTATTTGTCCCCTAAAGACCCCCCAAGTTTCAGGGAGAATCAACACCAGGAAAGGCATGATTCATGGGTTTCCCCAGTTCCTGTAAGTGTTTCTTCACAGTAAGAAAAATGGGGTGGCTGATGGCATGTTCTTTGGGGGGGCTCTAAAATGACTTTCCCAAGGTCCAAAATCCACCAAATTTGCAGGGGAGCTAGTCCTATCTGTCCCCTAAAGACCCCCAAGTTTCAGGGCGATTGAACTCCAGAAAAGACATAATTCATGGGTTCCCCGGGTTCCTGTCATTTTCTCTATACAATAGTAAAAAATGGGATGACTGATGGCACCTTTTTTGGGTGGGACCTAAAATGGCTCCCCAAGGCCCAATCTCTCTGAAACCTGGGGGGGGGGGTCTTTAGAGAACAGTTAGCAGTTGGTCCCATGAAAATTTTGTAGATTTATTTTGCAAAATGCCACCCCCACCACCCTGGATAGCTCCCATAGTTTTCCCCATAGATAATAGTGGAGATTGGAAGTGGCTGAGGACAAACAGGCAGGAAAGAATTGATTCTGGCTGACAGCAAGAAACGCTGCCGTGGCTTCTGACATGGGGACTGCTCATACCCCTTTACATAGATGCCCCCCTTCCTGGTAGACTGAGCTGCAAGATCTCAGCAGAGGTGAGGAACCCCCGTTTTCAGTCCCCCCCCCAGGAAACCCAGTGGTTTTTTTCCTGATACGTCCAATTGAGTAACAAGTCTCCCTCTCAGAAAAGCTGTAGAGGAAGGTTTGAGCATGTGCAAAGAGAAGGTGTATCATGGGATACCATCTCTCATCTGGGAGAAATGGGGAAGAAACACGTGCCAATCCAAGTATGGGATTGAGTGCAGTGTAGCCGTATTGTGCAAGTGAACAGGGAAGCGACAGGGAAATGTGTAAGTGCATTCATGTGTCATATGTGTATAATTCATCTTGTGTAGTTTGGCTCTTAATCAGGGCATATTAAGCAACTTCATCGTTGTTTTCAAATCCTGTTTAAGGTAGAACCTGATTAGCATTAACCATAGTCATCTCCAAATTGCAGTGAAGGCAGGTTTGGCATGTTCACTCTCATGAGCTGTGGACCAAAGCAAACAGAAGAGATTTCATCTGCAGTACATACATTGCCAAAACCTATACATTCCTCAGATAACTATGTGCAGAGGAACTGATTACTCTGGATCTACTCTGGACTATGTGGTTATCCAACTGCAGCTGGAGACATTTCAGATTCATTGGAAAGACTGAGTGCGATAATGCATCCAAAATTAGTATTTTTCATAGATCTTTTTACTACTAATGAATATGACAAATATAGTAATCTAAAGGATACTGAATCTTGAGGAATCATCTTGAATATGAATAAAAGTAGCTCCAATTAATATTTCATTTGGACACTAACATGCAATAGGGCAGACTGAAGAAGAAACTGAGAGTACTACACCAATTATGCTGTAGACCTTCCACAGTCTTTCTGCTTTAAATACTCCAAAAGCCAAACCAAACCAATATAAACTGGTAGATTTGGACATCTTTTTTATTGCCACACGATACCAGCTGGATTTGCAACTACTTATTTTGGAAATATATTTAGGCCATGTGTGTGTGTGAGAGAGAGAGAGAGACTATGTGAATATTTATTGAAAGATGTTCCGTCTTTAACATTATTCTGCTCTGAGCTTCTGAACAGCTTTCAAAGAAAACAACTTCAGCTTCTAAGAGCACCTTTATCAAGAAGGAAAACCATTCCCATTCAACTGTCACTGTTTCTTCATGATAGGCTTCAGTACTTGTGGGGGGGGAAAGATAAGACAAAAGTCTTTCCAAAGTTTCCTTTTCAGTATGGCATTAAAGTTTACTAGTAAAAGAACATTCTGCAATAACACACATTCACTGCAATAAAATCTGACTCCCTGTTTAGTATATGCTGACCTTCTTATGTTTCAGAATGTTGTTTATCACTGAGACAGATCATGGGGCTTTCCCCTAGAGTATATCAATATTTTCTCCTCTCTTTTTAGTTTAAAGGAGCTTAGAACAGGGTGGACACAAAATTAGGAATCATAATCCAAATGGTGTTCAAAAACTCAGTGAAGAAAAATGCAGCTGTTGCAACTCATTCCCACCATAAATCTTAAAAGCTTTCCAGCTTATATCTGAGGTAAGAATTAAATATTTTGTCTTTCAGAGTATCAGCCATATATAGCAATGACCTTGTTAAATGTGGTTGCATTAGATAGTCGTTTTCAAATTGTCTACCTTCAGGGAAAAATTTTCATTTCAACTTCTTTGCTGAGGAATTCCTGCAGATCGGACAATGAACTTTAGGATTCTGAGACAAAAACTGAGTTCATATGAAGTCCCAGTGGGTTGTTGGCCTCCCCTTACTCTGTGAGTACGCCAAGGGTGGACTGGGCCTTTAACTTAATTTACCAGGAAATGGACCATTATTTGTACATTAGGTTTGTTTGTTTTTTTTAAACTCACATTTTACAGACACTCTAAAATTGAGAAGAAAGCTAATGCTTCAGTGTCTAGAAGAATGAATGAAATTTCTGGTTCAAAAATAATAATAATAAAATAACATTCGATATATATACCACCCTTCAGGATGACTTAACACCCACTCAGAGCGGTTTACAAAGTATGTTATTATTACTCACACAACAAAACACCCTGTGAGGTGGGTGGGGCTGAGAGAGCTAGAAGCTGTGACTGACCCAAGGTCACCCAGCTGGATTCAAATGAAGGAGTGAGCAATCAAACCCGGTTCTCCAGATTAGAGTCCCGCACTCTTACCACTACACCAAAATGATCTTTGCCTTGCATTTACAATGTGTCTTAAGCACTTCATTAGCCTCAGCCCCTCCTCAAAATGGAAATAATATCTGCCCACATTGACAGAGGATTTTATTTATTAATTAAAATATTTATATCCCGCCTTTCCTCACAACTCAAGGCAGCTTGCAAGTCATAGTTAAAACATTACAATTTAAAACCAACAGAATAAACCCCAGATACCCCTCCCTACAAATATTATGTCTATGAAGCATTTTTTCTCTAGAAGATTTTTGTTTTAAAACCAATACAACAATACAAGATTATACAGATGTAACTGAATATATAATACATAAGACTATGGCTTATAGTGGTGAAAATAACTATAAGGCTACATTTTTTATTTACTTGAAGGAATTTAAATACCTTAAGGTGCTATAAAAATGCTAAATATTTTTAGAGGAAAATGCTTTTGGAACTGCTTTGATACTAAATTGTTGAAATACTGGCCTGTACTGAATTTTTTTACTTTATTTATACTAGAAGAAATGTTTAGGTCCTCACAAATTACTACTTAGCTAACATTTCCCTTAAAAGGTAGATAAAATGTGAAAGGACAAGAAAAAAGAAGGTCTGATTAATACATTCATTCACAACCGTTAAGGCCACGGATAATGTTGTCTCTGCTTGTTCTGAAACTGAATGAGGCACAAGACACAACTGGCGGGCTGAGTAATTGCTCAACCAATTGAGTGGGCAGTTGGAAACCTTTATAACGGCTCTCCACCTATCCCACAAAAGCAACTGCTGTGTGCTGCTGACCCACCCACCGTTCTGTGAGTCAGCGTGGGATCAGTCAGTCACCCCAGGGTCAATGAAGAATTTCGGGGTCCCCTCTGATTCACCTTTCAAGGGATAATTTTTTTGCCCACTTCATGTTGTTTTCCAGAGGTGAGATAAATAGGCCTGGGCTTTGCACTGATCAGGCCATAGTTAGGGATCACAGAAATAGGGTCACTCAGTACAGGAAGGGTATATTGGTGACCACCCTGTGGCATCATAAAAGGAACAGCTGTTTCTGTAACAGCCATTCATTTGTTTTAGGGCCAGATGAATTGGGAAGGAATGATCTTGATGCTGAGAGGAATCAACCAAACCCTTAGCTGTTTGTGCAAAACATCGCAGAGAAGGGGAATGAGGCTTGGCAATACTTGGCACAGTTCATGGGCAGGCACGTATAAACAAGACTAGCAAAATCACTGGCCAACTTTAGTGTCAGGGTAGAGATGCTGAAATGACAGTAGCCATTGGACTGCTTAGTATATCCTGCCCTAAAATATGTTACTATATATTTGACACGGATCAGCTCTTTATCAACTGTTCTGAAGTCATCAGTTAGAATGCCTGTGAATACACCATGACATTACAGCAATTCAGCCAACAGCTAAGAAGTGTTTGCAGGCAAGCAGGACTGTGCTTGCTTTAACAATAAAATATAAGACTTGAATAAGAACACAGATTTGTTGATAGTCTCTAAATGTGCATAGTCCTCATCAATAATACTGTGTATAATCTTGTAGTTTGCAGAATTGTATTTTGATTCATACACATCATATAATTTATTTTTTACTATTGCATATTAGAATGTTTACTTATCCTTTTAGGGAGACAGGATAAGGGCAGCCAAAGAGAAAGCTGAATTTAATTATTAGTACATTGCTCAAGAGCCTACGGACCTGTAGTTAAATATACAAATCAACTTTGGACCTTACTTCCTCTGTGCAGCGCTTCTTTTGCCATCTGCAGAGTTTTTAGTTGAATCAGAAACACAGTAAGCAACAGTGGTGTCAGCAAGACTTTCATGGAAGGATCATAGTAACAAACAAAAAAGAAACAGTTTGAAGCTTTTTTTAAAAAATACAAAATGTGCCATCAAAGTTCCATGAGGCAAGGAGGTGTTTACACTGTAAATGTGCAATTGCCACTCCTAAACATATTTGCTGTCTTTGTATCATTAGGAGTATTTTTTCCAACAAAACAAAATGACCTCATTGTTTCCCACTCTATTTTTTTAAAACATTAGCTAGGATGATTGAGATTCAGGAATGTGGGAAAATGGATTCCCAAGCCATGTCTATCCCCTCTAATTCTGAGCTGTAATTTTTGGCTTGGCTTGAATCACAGTCATCACATTTCAGTATGAATCTCACTGTAAAGTGATCTTTCTTAAACATTTCTTTCACTCATCATGGGATCAGAAACAAAGCTATTCTACTCTTTCAACAAAACTCTTAAAATGTCTTCCCTTTTTGACAAAGGGAAAAATAGAAATCTTTGAATGACTTTTAAAATACGTTGGTATGCATGTGTTTTAAAGACAAAGTGTCCACAATTTGATACCCTGTTTGCAAATCTTGTCATGTGTGTGTCAGAAGCTACAGAAAGTTTAATCAGTTTTGTTTGCAATGCATTTTGGGTCTACACAAGATAAGGTAGGTAATTCCTGTTAACATACTGCCAGAAGCAGATGTACTGTGAAACTAATGAAGTTTAAGCTTCAGGGCCCCTAATCCCAGAGGGCCCCTGAAGCAACTTTTTTTAATGAGTGAATTTTTCAACAAAAATTAATGGAGTTTTTAAAGTGTTTGTTATTAAAATAAGTGATAGAATCATAAGCCAATGGGTTGAAGTACTTAACAGTGACCTTAGAATGGAGCATGCTCAGTGTTGCAGCTTCCCTAAAGTGGGCTGGTTGTTCCCAGCAGCCTAGCAGTTCAGCCTGGCCCAGGAAGAAGCAACTGCACCATAAGGGTGGGAAAAGGCCTGCACAGATGTTCCTGTTTCAAGGTCTGCTTTGGATTTTTACAGGTAAATGTTGGTAACCTGTGCAGTTATTAGAGATCTTTTAAAACAAAGGTGAAGTTACTTCTTGGAAATTAGTGAAGTTACTTCTTGGAGACTCCCTAGGAAACTTTTATTCACACAAGTGACTTTGACATGTGAGATAACCCAGTACAGCAATTTTAATCAAAATCTGAGATGTAGTAGTTACACTTTTAAAAAATGTGTGGTGATCTGCCATGGAACAACCCTATTGAAGAAGGTAACAGTGGTTACCTAGATCTGGTTGCTGGTGGGAAGGGACCCACTGTATAACCCATTTTCAAGGACTCCACTCCACCACCCTGTTTTCTGCCATTTGGGCCTTGAGGTCCTCGCAAGGTCAGCACGGCCCTTTGGACCTTGTTGGATGTTACCCTATTGTTGCTGGTTGCGAGGGGGTCCTTATAACAGTTCAAGCTTCAGGGCCCCCAAAATGTAGATCCGCTCCTACATATTGCTGAAATCATGGGAGAAAAGTTCTGTTGTGTTACAGCAAAATTAGATACTCAGAACTATTATTGTGTTACTGAATGTGATTTTCCAAAAGGAATTTTAGCACCGAACTCATCTCAGTTTACTTTTCAAATGAAGAAACTTATGCTGAAGAAGAAATGGAAAGCTATACAAAGCTAAGCTATAAATGATAGCTCTTTTATTCAACTAGAATGGTAGTTTCAAATTTTCTAAACAGTTTTAAAAATACATTTAAACATTTTAACTAACAAGGGTCTGGATCCAAAACCTTTTGAAAAGGTGTTTTAATGCAAGAATTCTGTCACAGAACATCGGGACTTAATAGGAAATATTTGGAAAATATATGTTTCTGAACTAATACTAAAATCTTGTCCTTTTTTTATGGCCCTGGACATACCATCAATGGAAGCACAAACGTGCTTAAATTACTGTTATTGAGTATTTAGAATGATGCAGTGCAGACCCATCAACCTTACAAACAGGTTATTCAGATAAGAATAATTCACTGAATTGTTTAGCAAATAACACCACATCCCATTAATCCAAGCTAAATTTGTTTATTATTTATTTATTTACTTTATACCCCACTTTTCTTCCCAGTGGGGACCCAAAGCAGCTTACATTATTCTCCTCCCCTCTGTTTAATCCTCAGAACAACCTTATGAGGTAGGTTAGGCTGAACATGTGTGACTGGCTCAAGGTCACCCAGCAAGCTTCCATGGCAGAGTGGAGATTTGAACCTGGATTTCCCAGAACATAATCTGGCACTCTTAACCACCATACCATGCTAGCTCCCATGTTAACGGGAAGACCATGTTTATTATGTCACCTGAAAGATTACATTAAGTTTGTAATGGCTGAAATATGGAAAGCTTTTACAGAAAATGAAGATTCATGAGGAAACTGCATCTTTGTTTCCTCTGCATTAACATATCTTGGTATTATAGGACAATCATAAGTTGCTTGGTATTATAGGATGATCAAATGATCCTCCTGAGATCTTTTATATTAATTCTTCCAACCAATATTAGCCACCTCTACAATTTCTACTCCATTAAATAGGAACGGTGCAACTGCAAGTTCAAATATAAACATATTGCTGTATCACAGAACCCTTGCGGTGGTGGATAGAGCCTTCAAGTCAGAGTTGACTTATAGTGACCCCTGGTGGGGTTTTCATGGCAAGAGACTAACAGAGGTGGTTTGACATTGCCTGCCTCTGCAACACTGGTCTTCACTGGAGGTCTCTCATCCAATTACTAACCAAGGCCGACCCTGCTTAGCTTCTGAGATCTGATGAGATCAGGCTTACTTGGCTATCCAGGTCAAGGCGGATGGCATGGTATAACTCTAAAAAAGAATACTCTAATGTGTTAGAAAGGTTGCTATATGGATGATTATACAGGTGACTCAAAAGTGAAAATGAAAGAAAGTGCAAATTAGGCTCCTCCCCTGATATACAAGTCCATACCACTTGTCACAATGCTCCAAAGTGACCAATCTCATTCTTCTAACTGTTGGAAAGAGGTTGGATCCAACAACCATCCAGTTGACAGTACTGGTGGATGCAGATTTTTGTTACATCCCACCAGCAGTCCCCAGAAAATTGATTCATGGGTTCAAGAAACAGCACAGACAGCCATGCAGACCAGGGGACTAAGCCCCTTCATCCATCAGTAAAGCTATGCTTGCAGAAGGGAGGTGATTTTTCTACCTCCTTATGGCAGAGCCATGATGTGGGTGGCTGTTTGTCCACATGGGTCCCACAACCTCAGGAATGAACTTTTAAAGTGTCAGAAGTGACTGCTGGAGGGATGGGAAACACCGTAAAAATTGGCAGGTGTTTCTGTTGAGGGATCACTGGATCCAACCCAATGGCTGCCATTTCCTAAAACTCACTATATGAGTGAATGAAGAAAGTCCTCACATACAAGAGCTTCAGCTGCATACAGCAGTCTGAATTCTGGCGCTGGACCTGAGTCAGGGATTCAGTATGCACTTGCGTCAGCAATTGTGTATACACACCAGAAGATGTTTGTTTCAGATCTTCTACCTTTAAACTGCTTTGGAAAATGACAAGAGCACTCTTTTCTGCCAACTAACATCTACTTGAACTTCTGCAAATCATAAATTTAACTCAGCTGTTGAAAGAAACACTGCTTTCATCTAGCACCTGAGTTCTTATGTGCTTTTGCCTCACTTCTTAAGCCATAACATTGTTTATAAATGACCAATAAGATAGTGAGTGTTCCATGGAACTAAAGAAAAGCAGAACTAACATAAATGGACAGTCTGAAGTAGTGAACAAAATCCAAATTATGAGATAAAGATCTACTTTAATAGGTTTAGAATTGATGCATCTGTTCTGATGCCATTGAGGATGTTACATAAAAAGCCATCCATTAGCTCAGTCCAGACTATCTGCATACACAGATTAGCTCTATACAAGTGATAAGTAGCCCTGAAAAAAAAGCCAAGGTGATAAACTTTTAAGGGTTAAGTCTAGCTCAAGGTGCTTCTAGTTTCTATATTCATAGGCTTTGCTCTCACAAAACATTGGAAATATAAAAGTTGGGGTGGAGCCTGCTGCTATGACCTCACATACACATTCGCTGCCCAATGTCTGAAATGTATGTGATCTCCACATAAAATACATCATCAATCTATCTAATTCTCAACATGATGCTATCTGCAGATATTTAACTCTGAGGACTGGGGCCAGGTATGGAGAAAGAAAATATTTCTACAAAATTGGAGGAGCCCCCAGGTTTGCACAAAAATCTGAAAACTTTAAGAAAAATGGAGTGAGATGGTAAAATGCCCCCCTCCCAAAGACGAGCATTGTTTGCACTTGTGTAGACAATGCGGCTCTCTCAGCTTGCCATAATCTGCTGGAAAGTGGGGGAGGGGAACCACCACCACTTCCTGCAAAATAGCAGGCAGGCCACGGGGGAAGGGAAGGAGACAAAACCAAATGAGATTCCCCTCAGCTTTAAAAGTTTCTTTCTGGAGGAAGAAGCAAAAGCAGGTGCCATTGCATCAGCCAAGATGGCAGAGGCAGCAGAACTATAGAGGGATGAGAAAATGAAGGGAGAGGACTGGATCCCGGCTCAAGCTGCCACCACTCTCTCCCACCACCAAGGCAATGCTGCAGATGGAGGGGAAGTCATCATTCTCCTCTCCCCCTGCTACCAAGGCTGGTAGGCACAGCAGCTGTAGAGGGCAGTCAGGTGGGTGGGTAAGCAGAGTGGCGGAGACAGGCCAGTGAATTGGTGTGTGAGTGAATGGAGTAACTGCTACCACCAGGATTCCTTTTCCCTCATGAGTTTCATATGGGTCACCCACTTTGTCAGTATATTCAAATCTGTGGATATTTAACGCCAGAGACTGGAGTTATGAACAGACAAGCTAGATCTTTCTGCAAACCTGAAAAAAACAGACTTGCAGAAAAATCTGAAATCGAAAAAAAAGGGGGGGGGGTTAAAAAAACCCAAAATAATAGAAGGTGTCAGTGGCCACTGCTTGACAACCACAAGAATACTGCCAGCTTTGAAGCCTTGACAGGATGACGGGGCAGGTCATTCCCAGGGCTGTTATGGCCTTTAAGGGAGGAGACATTAAGGCCAGGCCTGACAGCAACGACCGGGCAAGTTGCTACCACATTATTTGCAAGACTCAGATCACTACTCTACCTTGGAACCTGACTGGGTGATCTTGGGCCAGCACTGCACATTTGGGCCATAGTTTCCTAGACAGAAGATGCCCGGGGGAGGGAAGGAGGGAAAGCTGAAGACAGGGCAGATGAAGGTAGGTCGGCTGGTAGGTGGGGAGGAGAGAAGGAAGCAAGAAAGGGGGAGAGGCTATGGGAGCTGGCAGGGAAAGGAAAAAGGAAATACTGGGGGAGGGGGAAATGAGATGTCCCCTGCAAGTCCTTGTGGGTTCCGTGCCTGTGATAATCTAGTGCTAACCTTATAACAGTATGGGTATAAAAAAATTGCCAAAATATTCCAACCTTCCAACCACTCACTAATGAGATATAACCACCAGCTGGAGATGTAATGCATGACAACTGGGAGTAGCTGGATATATCTGAGAGAAATATATCTGAGAGAAAAGGGAATGTAATCTAATTCTATTCCAGTTGTGCCTGTTTCCCTCTGAAACCACACACAGCTCAACAGTAAAGTACAGTTGACTGATATTTACTGCTAGAAGAAACAGAAATAATCTCTCCTCCTATTTCTTCTGTCACACATTAATGTCCTGAAAGAGTTAAGCAACAAGATTATAACTGTCATGGATGACTACTCTATATGTATGCCTTGCTATAATCCATTTACCACTTTATGGATCCTCAAACCCTCTAGAGAGTTGCCTAGATCTACATGATACTCTCGAGTACTGCATTTTGTACTTGGATCTCTGATTTAGCTGAGGGAAGCTTTAAAACTCATGTAGCTTGACAACTCCCTACTGGCTACACAACTGAAGAACATAAACTTTACCAGTAAAAGCCAGCTGAAACATATCCTTCTTCGTTTGGCTAAGATCTGTCTCTACCACACAGTAGCACATGAAGAAGGCAACCATTTCTCTAAACCTTCTTATTCTCATTGATCTTTTCTACATTTGCAGATATATCTGAAACTGGTCAGCATATTCAGAAGAATACAAACCAGGGTCACATACAGCCACTTTCATTCCTGATCTTAAACACAGGGAAGTAATCCCCACTGATTTCACAGGAATCAAGTCCAAGCACATTTGTAATTTGAACATGTGTCTTCCCAGCACACTTCTGCTCATAGGTGCCATTCTGGGTCATATTCATGAAAAATCAGCTTGTTGCAAGCTGATTGAGACAAGCTTCATAAGTGGAATGAGCAAGTTACTCACAGAATCACAAAGTTGGAAGGGGCCATACAGACCTTCTAGTCCAACCCCCTGCCCAATGCAGGATAAGCCTAAAGCATCCCTGATAAATATTCATCCAGCCTCTTCTTGAAAACTGCCAGGGAAGGGGAGCTCACCACCTCCCCAGGCAGCTGATTCCACCTTTGAACGACTCTGATCGTGAAAAAGTTTTTCCTAATATCCAGCCGGTACCTTTGCGCATGTAATTTAGGCCCATTGCTTCGGGTTCTATCCTCTGCTGCCAACAGGAACAGCTCCTTGCCCTCCTCCAAATGACAGCCTTTCAAATATTTAAAGAGAGCAATCATGTCTCCCTTCAATCTCCTTTTCTCCAAACTAAACATTCCCAAGGCCCTCAGCCTTTCCTCATAGGGCTCAGTCGCCAGACCCCTGATCATTCTTGTCACTCTCTTCTGCACCATCTCCATGTGAATTTTGTTCACATCCTTTTTGAAGTGAGGCCTCCAGAACTGCACACAGTACTCCAGGTGCTGCCTGGCTAAGGCAGTATAGACAGGAACTATGACCTCCTGAGATTTCGATGCAATGGCCCTTTTGATACAACCCAAGACTGAGTTTGCCTTTTTTGCCACTGCATCACACTGACTGCTCATATTTAGATTACAGTCCACTCTTACTCCAAGATTTCTTTTGCATACACTACTACCCAGAAGTGTATCCCCCATCCTGTATTTGTGCTTCCCATTTTTGTGGCCCAGATGTAATACTGTGCACTTGTCTTTGTTGAATTGCATCCTGTTCACAACTGCCCACCTCTCCAGAGTATTCAGGTCTTCTTGGGCGTTTGCCACTCCTCCCAATTTGGTATCATCAGCAAATTTAATGAGTAGTCTGTTTACCCCTTCATCCAGATCATTGATAAAAATATTGAAAAATATCAGCCCCAAAACCAAGCCCTGTGGCACCCCACTGGACACCTCCCTCCAATCTGATGAAACGCCATTGACCACTACTCTTTGGGTGTGGTCCTCTAACCAGTTCCCTATCCACTGAATTGTCCTATAGTCCAGTCCGCAGCTTTCCAGTTTACCCATTAGAATGTCATGGGGAACCTTATCAAAAGCTTTACTGGAATCCAGGTAAATCACGTCGACAGAGTTCTCACGATCTAGTAAGCTCATCACTTGATCAAAGAACGAAACCAGGTTGGTCTGATAAGATCTGTTGGGGACAAAACCATGTTGACTTCCCCTGATCACTAAGCGGTCCTTCAGATGCTTACAGATCGATCCCTTTAAAATCTGCTCTAATATCTTCCCAGCAACAGAAGTCAGACTGACCGGCCTGTAGTTTCCCGGGTCTTCTTACCGTTCTCCAATCATATGGCACATCCCCAGTCCTCCAGCAGGCCTTGAAGATGATGGACAGAGGCTCTGCAAGTTCTCTAGAAAGTTCTTTCAGCACTCTTGGGTGCATACAATTCAGCCCAGGGGATTTTTATTCGTCCAATGCAGCCAGGTGCCTCTCCACAACCTCTCTGTCAATGTAAACTAGCCCCCCAGGTGTCCTGTCGTGTCTACTACCATATCTAGAGGTGCCTGAGTTCTTCAGGGAGAAAACAGAGCAAAAAAGTCATTAAGCCTGTCTGTTTTTTCTCTGTCCTCCATCAGATGTTCTCCTTTCACTCCCAACAGCGGTCCGACTGCCTCTTTTACCTTGCGTTTGCTTCTCCATCCTGGGTCTCCAGCCTCTAGACTCCCAACAAATCTCTTTTTCCTTCACTCCCCTCTTTCTCTCTCAGGGTATCGCTATCATCAGCAAACCAAAAAAGATTTTGGCTCAGTCTGAAAGTTTGTGTTCAGGGTCCTCTCTCATCTCTTAAAGACCACAGCACTGCTTGGGGGGGGGTCTTCCTCTTTTTAAGAATTTTTACAGAAGGGATCAAACTTTCTTATGTGAACTCTCGAAAAGGGCTTAACAGCTGCCCCCCCTTTCACTCCTGGTAAGTTTGAACTAAATGGGGCTTAATGTGGTTCACAGAGATTGAACTGAAAGTTATTATTATTATTTAAAATGAAAAGAAGTTTAATAAGTAAAGTAAAAGCACACACTGCGTAGGTAAACACAATAGTAGTGTGTGTAAAACAAACATTTGAATGTTTTTTCTATTACGGTACATGGAACACACACCAACAAAGGACTGTTATGAAGTCTATCATTACTGCACAAGCAATAAACATCTCTATAATGTTCTGAATGACGATTTTGGCCATGTACAATCGAGGAAGTGATTCAGGCAACTGTACATGACTGCCTCAATTCTCTTCTCTGAGGGCCAAGCTACAAGTGACGAATGACACTTGAACAGCAAGTGTATTTCTCCCTGTTCACTTGCCCTCCACTCAATCCACTTGCCCTTCAAGTGTCATTTGTCACTTGTAGCTTGGCCCTGAGTTGGAGGCGATTATAAACCTTGGAGGCGATTATAAACCTTGGAGGCGATTATAAACCTGTCCTTGAGCTCTGGGGTTTTTCCCAAGGCGCTGAAGGAAGCTGTGGTACGGCCTCTTCTGAAGAAATCATCATTAGATCCTGCTGACCTGCTCAATTACCGACCAGTTTCCAACCTTCCGTTTTTGGGGAAGGTGATTGAGCGGGCGGCAGAGAAGCAACTGCAGAATTTCCTGAAGGAGACCTCAGCCCTAGACCCCTTCCAGTCTGGTTTCCGCCCGGGACATGGGGTCGAGACATTGTTGGTCGCCCTCACAGACGATCTCCGCAGACATCTGGATCAGGGCGGATCAGCACTGCTGATTTTGCTGGATCTGTCAGCAGCGTTTGATACGGTCGATCATGAGCTTTTGACCCACCGCCTTGCCGATGTGGGGATTCAGGGGACAGCACTGCAGTGGCTGGTCTCCTTTCTCCACGATCGGGGACAGAGGGTGGCGCTCGGGGAGAGGGTGTCATCTCGTAGGCCACTGGTTTGTGGTGTGCCACAGGGAGCGATACTCTCTCCATTATTATTTAATATCTATATGCGCCCCCTCGCCCAGCTGGTGCGGAGTTTCGGGCTTGGGTGTCACCAATACGCGGATGACACCCAGCTTTATCTGTTGTTGGACGGGCAGCCTGGATCGGCCCCTGATGCCCTGGAGCGTGCTTTTGAGGCTGTGGCTGGTTGGTTGAGACAAAGTCGGCTGAAATTGAATCCCACGAAGACGGAGGTCCTGTATGTGGGTCGTGGGGAGATGGCTTTGGGACCCCAGCTTCCTACACTTGATGGGGCAGCACTTACACTGGCCCCGAGGGTTAGGAGCCTGGGGGTGATTCTGGATTCCTCCTTGAAGATGGAGGACCAGATCACTGCAGTTGCTAGGTCTTCCTTTTATTATCTTCGGCAGGCCAGGCAGCTTGCCCCTTATTTGTCTCCCCGTGACATGACTACAGTGGTCCAAGCAATGGTCACCTCTAGGTTGGATTACTGTAACGCGCTCTACGCTGGGCTTCCCATGGGCCTGATCCGGCGGTTACAGCTGGTACAGAATGCAGCAGCGCGGGTCATTGCTGGAGCACCGGTGTGGGAGCATATTACACCGGTGCTACGCCAGCTGCATTGGCTGCCAGTGGAGTACCGAATCAGGTTCAAGGTTTTGGTGTTAACCTACAAAGCCCTACGCGGACTGGGACCGACGTATCTGAGGGACCGTCTCTCACCATATGAGCCCCGGAGGACTCTCCGCTCTGGCGGAAAACATCTTTTAAGTGTCCCTGGCCCTAGGGAGGCCCGCCTGGCGTCGACCAGGGCCAGGGCCTTTTCAGTCCTGGCCCCGACCTGGTGGAATGCTCTGTCTTGCGAGACAAGGGCCCGGCAAGATTTGCTTGCATTTCGCCGGGCCTGTAAGACAGAGCTATTCCGCCAGGCATATGGCTAACGCCGGGCAGTGCCCGCCCCCCCCCCCCGTGAAGGGGGGGTTAAACCATCACCCCTATGCAAACACAGAGGCATGTATGAACCACTGGGCAGCATGAATTGTTATATTTAATGTTTTTAAATGTATTATTTAATGTTTTTAAATGTTTTTAAACATGTTTGTATTTGTTATCCGCCCTGAGCCTGCGAAAGCAGGGAGGGCGGAATATAAATATAATAAATTAAATTAAATTAAAATTGAGAACACCTAGGTAGTCATACTGACATGTTTAGCATATGCATGATCACCAAGTGGATGTAACTTGGCTGAACTTTTTTGCTTACCCAGCAGGAGTGTTCCTGATAGACCCAAGTGCTTTTCCTGTTGAAGTTTATCTTGAGCATAACATCATGCTAAGTTAGCACCTTGCACAGTTACTGCTTGTGCTACAGGGCCAGGTCATAGCTTAGTAAGTAAGTAACAAGTAAGTTGCAGCTTACGGCTGCTTTTCTCTGTCATTTACTGCAGAAGAGGCACATATCCCCCAGGGTGATGGTCAGATCATTAACCTACTTGTAAAACAAGCAATTACTTACAGTTTGCACCCTTTCTTTGCATCTGTAAACTCAGGTTATCACATTAACTGCTCGTTGGCCAGGTTCATGAACAGACACTGAAGGCACACAGTCACACCTAAGTAGTAGGTTTCATCTCAAAAATCTCAAAAAGATTTAAAAATCATTTTCCTTAAAAAAAAAACCCTGGAGATTGTAGTGGCAGATTGGTGGCACCGGGTAGCAGCTGTGACAAAGCAGTATAACCATCTGAAGTCACACTGATGCATGCCAGCACTTTGGTGACCAGGCAGCCTCTTGATCCTGATTAGTAAGTGGGACATAAAATGAGCCTTCGGGTTATCTAGTATAACTGAATCTAGGTATGACAAAATAATTTGGGGAAATAGTCATCCAAATCTCCCTGTGGAAAATCTGAAGCAATAAGAAAACAGCTACTCTCGAAAGCGCAAAGGCTACCCTGGCAGCGGTGCCCAACATGCACATGAAGGAGGATTTATGAAGGAGTCCAGATGAGAAAGCCTTGAAAGGTGGAAAGAGGTAGCTTGGGACTCCTTTCCTATCGCGTCTTAAATAAAGACCCCCATATAGTTCAGAAGCATTCAGCCGTTGGTGGTCCTAGACACTGTTTCCTGATCTAGGTAATGTGTAATTCATTGGATTGAGGACCATATACATTTATCAACATTTGAACGTATATTTAAGTAACAAGCATATAATATAGACTTATATTTAGATATTTGGCAAACATTTATAGAAGAGTATGTATAGATTTGCCAAGCGTTTTGTTGCCAGCATGGTTTTTGTTTTGTTTTGCACTAGTAATTTTTTTCTTTTTCTTTTTTAATTAAATTTTATAAATCAACATAACAGTAAACAACTTCAAACATTATCACATAAACAGTATTTTTTTTAAAAAATGACAAAGAATGAGTAGTTTGCCTTTACTGAAATCCTTGTAGCTATTGACTAAACTGCTTTGGAGTCATGGAATGATCATGAATGTTATAAATAAAGTAAGGTCCAATGCAAAGGATCTAAGGAGTGAAGCAGAGGTATATTGCAGGTAGGAGGGGTGTAGAGACGTTAACACCATGGCAGAGGTGATCAGCTGTTGGACTGAGACTGAATGGTGTGCATGTGAATGCTGTGTGGAAGGAATGTGAACAGGGAGTGAATAGAGTTAATGTTTGTGCTAGCTGGTGGTGTGAATAGTGATGTGTGAATGAGAAGGGATAAAGTGTTACAAACAAAACATATGTAATTCATTCTCTCCACGCCCCCAGGTATCATTACGTTCCTGAACCTTGATATTCTAGTGCTAAGGTGAAAAACTGATCATGCTCCAGTTGAGAAATATAGACACAATTGTCAAAGTTTTGAAAGCATATTATAAGCTGCAAATTATGTGCCAAAACACAGCTCAATGCAAATTCAGTAACAGAAGTTAAAGAATCCTCCAGCAGTTTATGTGGAGAGAAGTTTTGGTCTAGTGGCTTCTTTGGGAAGCGCTGTAGGAAACACATTTCTTACAATTTAATGCCATTTCAGATCCAGCTCATTTTCCACTGAGGTCAGTAGGACGTTTACAAGCCAAAACTCAATAACACATATGATTCAGTTAGCAAAGTTTTTCTATCTCAAGTATAAGGGAAACTGAGTAGTTGCTATTCACTAATGGACAATATTAAACCATCATTTATATATATTTCAGAATTTCAGTTGTGGCCTGACTGATCCATCCATCCGTGTGTGTGTGTGTGTGTGTGTAAACGGTTATGCCAATGTGATTTCTTTGACCATGTGATTTCCCTAGTAAACAACAAGAAGAAAGGAAGTATGCCAAAAAAGTGTCTCAGTACAACTATATTATCTGTACCACACTAAGAGTAAATCAATATATCTACAATGAATCTACAATATCTACAGCGAGTCCAATATACATGCAGGGAGAGAGAATTAAGTCCCAATACAGTAGAATTCTCTCAAACTTTGCTCATGACGCCAGAAGGTAAACGGTGCCAGATGGATCCAGAATATAGCTGGTTGGTGGCATCCAAGGTTGCAAGAACAGGTGGCAACGAGCTACACCGGTCTCATTCCTTTCGGCTCGTTTCAGAGAGGGTCCTTCGTCAGGCCACCAATATCCTACAATTCATGTTACAAAATATCAATACCAGTCCATTTCGGGTCATCCCGGTAATCCCATTTATCCATCCATACTTACTATTAGTCAGGCGAATTCGTATCAGAAATCGATTATCAATCAGTTTCAAATTCTAAAGTCAGCTACCATATGAGGTGAGAGGGGCACGCATATCATCAGTTAAATACAGAATCTCATGGCTAATTACCAATTAACACATAATTACTTCATTTAAAGGAACATGACTAATAAATACATTGCACTTCTCCCTATTGCATTCCTATATTCAGTTTGCACACACAGTACCAATATGAATTGTATATCAAAGGGGTTCTAACACCAGTGGAGGAACGAGGGGCAGTTAACTTGCCAACTATATTGCCAATCAACACATTATCACTTCATTTAAAGGAATATGTCTAATAAATACATTGCACTTTTCCCTATTGCACTCCTATATTCAATTTGCACAATCATTACCAATATAAGTTATATCAAGAGGATTCTAATACCAGTGGGGGAACGGGGGGCAGAGCGGGAAGGGAAAGGGGCAGGGAAAAGAGGGCAGGAACAAAAAGGATGGTCCTGTAATTCCTTTCCCTCCTCCTCCCCCTTTCTATTTCTTTCCCCCCCTTCCTTCCCCCTTTTCCCCTTCCCCCCTTTTTTCCTTCCCCCTTCCCTCCCCCCTTTTTTATCTCTCCTCCCCCTCCTTACCCCCTTTCCCTCCCCCCTTATCTCTCCTCCTCCTCCCTCCATCCTTTTTGTTCCTGTCCTCTTTTCCCTGCCCCTTTCCCTTCCCGCTCTGCCCCCCGTTCCCCCACTGGTATTAGAATCCTCTTGATATAACTTATATTGGTAATGATTGTGCAAATTGAATATAGGAGTGCAATAGGGAAAAGTGCAATGTATTTATTAGACATATTCCTTTAAATGAAGTGATAATGTGTTGATTGGCAATATAGTTGGCAAGTTAACTGCCCCCCGTTCCTCCACTGGTGTTAGAACCCCTTTGATATACAATTCATATTGGTACTGTGTGTGCAAACTGAATATAGGAATGCAAATAGGGAGAAGTGCAATGTATTTATTAGTCATGTTCCTTTAAATGAAGTAATTATGTGTTAATTGGTAATTAGCCATGAGATTCTGTATTTAACTGATGATATGTGTGCCCCTCTCACCTCATATGGTAGCTGACTTTAGAATTTGAAACTGATTGATAATCGATTTCTGATACGAATTCGCCTGACTAATAGTAAGTATGGATGGATAAATGGGATTACCGGGATGACCCGAAATGGACTGGTATTGATATTTTGTAACATGAATTGTAGGATATTGGTGGCCTGACGAAGGACCCTCTCTGAAACGAGCTGAAAGGAATGAGACCGGTGTAGCTCGTTGCCACCTGTTCTTGCAACCTTGGATGCCACCAACCAGCTATATTCTGGATCCATCTGGCACCGTTTACCTTCTGGCGTCATGAGCAAAGTTTGAGAGAATTCTACTGTATTGGGACTTAATTCTCTCTCCCTGCATGTATATTGGACTCGCTGTAGATATTGTAGATTCATTGTAGATATATTGATTTACTCTTAGTGTGGTACAGATAATATAGTTGTACTGGGACACTTTTTTGGCATACTTCCTTTCTTCTTGTTGTTTACTAGTGCTTTTGAGGAAGTATATTCTCCCCTTTCCCCTCCCCCCCATGTGATTTCCCTGACAATGAGTTTACCATACAATACAAACAAAACCGAAGACCTTGGAAGTGCCACTGTGGAGAAAGCAGCAACCACATGGTTAGAATTATGTGTATGGCAACTGCTATATATTTAAAGGGTATCATATATATTCCTATCCGTTCAAGATACCTTATCACAAACTATTTAGCCAGAAGTAACTGGAGAAAAGTTGTTCCTGCCTTTTCCACGCTAATTTGGTGAGGTCCCCCCACCAGTAAAAGAAACAGCGAGAGAACATCCATTTAACAATGAGCAGGCAAAACCACCTACAAAATGTTCGTCTCTAAACAATGTCAAATAAACCATGCAAGTGAATCTTGTCATGACAGGTAAAGTTTTACTCAGAGATTTGACTCTATTCTTATACATTGTCTGAGGATATTTCAAGAAGCCCTCCAAGGACATGAGAAGAGGAAGTAGTATTTCTTGAGTTTATAAGCCAACTGATACCAGATCTCAAAACATTTAGGGAACTAGTGTGCACACTATCCAAAGAGGCCTAAGATTTAAATAGAAACATAGAGCTGGAAGGGATCCATGGGTAATCTAGCCCAACCTCTTGCACTATGCATGAAATTTACACCTACTCCCTATTCCCCCAGTGACCCTTGCTCAATACCCAGAGGAAGGCAACAATCTCCAGGATCCCTAACCAATTTGGCCTGGAGGAAAATTCCTTCCTCCAAAGTGGTTTATTGGCCCTGGGCACATAAGAAAGAGCCATGAGACCCGAGTACTGGGTCATTCTTTCCTACCCTCCCTCTTACAATCTGCCTAGGTTCATAGTGAGCCACCTTATATACTAATAGCCAAGTTGCTGTGATCTGAGGATACTTAAATCTGGAGACTGGAGCCATGAATGGAGAAGACTGATCTTCCTACACACCTGAAAAATGCCCCAGATTTTCAAAAAATCTGAAATATAAAAAAGGAGATAAAACAAACCTAAAATGATAAAAGGAGCACTTGTAGCTTTAACCAAATGCCTTCAGCGGCAGTCGCTAGGCAACCATAACAGTTTAGCCAGAATTTCAGACTTGGTTGCTGTCAGTAGAAGGAAGGGAGAGGAGGCAGGGCCCTTTCCAGGGCTGTTATAGCCTTGGAGGGCCAAGCACAGAAACAACCACCACATGACTTGATACCATATGATTTGCATGACTTATCCAGGCCTAGCTGCTTCCTACTACTGAACTGTAGCCCCAAAGACAGTGTAGTGTAAAGGTTGGAGTTTTAGAGTAGGATGGGAGACCCAGGTTCAAATCACTACACTGCAGTGGAAGGTCACTTGGTGACTTTGATCCAGTCACACACTCTCAGCCTAACCTAACTGTCAGGGCTTTTTAAAGAATAATACGGAGGCAAGGAGAATGATGTAAGATGCTTTGAGTTCCCACTGTGGAGAAAGGCAGTATATAATTGAAGTAAATTAAGAAATATAGGTGGAGATGGGGGGATGATAAGAAGTAAGTTGTTTAGTGGGTTGGAAGGAGAGAAGGAAGTAGGGAAAGGTGCTCACCTTATGGGGCTGTCAGGAGGAGGAAAAGAGGAAAGTGTGGGGAAGGGGATACAGGGAAAAGTGAAGTACTCCCTGCAAGTCATTGCAAGTTCCCCACCATGCAACTGGTCCTGACTCAACACTACAGGGCCATAGGGGAGAGGCTGCTGGAGGGAAAGGGAAAGGTAGAGACAGGGAGCAGACAAAGTTGGGTGGGAAGAAGAGAAGGAAGCAGAAAAAGGGGAGAGGCTATGGGGGGCAAGGAAGGGAAACAGAACTTAGTGGAGGAGGGAAAAATGAGATGCGCCCTACAAGTCCTTGCAGGTCCCTACTTGTGGAATCTATTGCTGACAGATGGCCACCTAGCCTTTGCTTAATAATCTCCAAAGGAGAGCCCCCAGCACCAGAGGAAGCCAGTTCCACCGAGGAACCATCAGAAAGTTTTTCCTAAAGTTTAGCCAAAAACATTTTTTTGGTTTAACCTTAACCCACTGGTTCTGGTCCTAACTTTGGGGCAACAGAAAATAACTCTGCTCCATCCTCTATGTGACAGTCCTTCAAATATTTGAAGATGGCTATTACCTCTCAGTTATCTCCTCTCTAGGCTAAGCAAACCTAACTCCTTCGACCTTTCTTCATAGGATTGGTCTTGGGACCCCTCAGCATCTTTCTTGTCCTCCTTTGGACACATTCCCGCTTGTCAACATCCTTCTTTTGTCACCTATGGGCTACGTCAGTCTGAGTTACGGCAAATGACACACAGACACCATCTTATGGTTGGAATGGTCACAGCTTTATTGATTACAGCTAGAGGGAGCATTGGACAGGCATATGGGCAACGGATCCTCGCTGGCATTGGAAAGCCCACTCGCTGTCCGATGCATGTCCTCCCAGCCCCATGCTGGCACACCACAGCATGCATTCTTCTGCCGCCAGCTATGCTGGTTGGCCGTTGCCTCCAGATCCGTCAGGGGGAGCTGCCCAAATGCCCCACTCACCCTTTGAGGATCCAGCCCAATGCTTCAAAACCGCCACAGGAAGAGGGCCCAAGGTCCACCTCCCATCAACACTCCAACTGCTGTAGCAAAAGTTGGAGCTATCCCCCCCCCGAGGTTCCCAACTTCGATGCCCAGAGGAAGGTGGGGAAAAAAACCCAAGGGGGCCCTAGCCAATCTGGCCCCCTGTGGGAAAAATTCCTTCCTGGCCCATGCAGGTGACCGGCACAACTGGCCCTGGGGCTGCTCAGAAAATGGTGTTGACCACGCTGCTGGCCGGAGGAGGAATGGACACTCCTCCTCTTCGTCAGGACCATGCCTCCACTTCAGCCTTGCCCCAGTGCCTATTCAGCCCGCCAGTGAATCTGCAAGCTTCTCTTACTGCAGTGTCCAAAACTGAACACAGTACTGCAAATGTGGTCAGAACAGAGTAAAGTGATACCATCACGATCTCGACACTATGCTTTTCCTGATGAAGCCCAAAATCATATTTGCCTTTTTAGCTACCGTATCACATTGCTGGCCGTATCATACACTGAACACGTGTATGATAGACTGAGACCTCTAGATCCCTAGATACCCTCCAGTGATTTTCTTCTGCAGTTCCAGGTGTAAAGCTAGATAAAGCTGCTTAGAAGAGGAAATTTTGGCAGGTGCCAGTTTTCTTTTTCTTGCACAAGCTGTACCTGACAAAATTCCTACATAGTTGATGAAACCACACCAGCTCTTTCCTCCTTTACAGCTGATAATCCTATATGAAGGCAGAGCAAACAGGGAATATGATGAAGATTCCTTGAGCTCATTAAATAAGTCTTGGATCTTACTTTAGTTTCACATCTCATATTCTCTTTTGGCTCTTCTCAGTATTTTCTGTATGCTTCTAGTACTCATGCTCTGTTGACTTGTACTGAACACATAGTTGGTGGGATTTAAACATACATTTATTGAGCAGAACAGCATTTCCACTAAGGCAAGAAAAGAGGGTGGATTTTTGCTGCATCTCCTTTCTCCTGCAATACCATATGCCGTATCCCACATCCCGAGGGTTTTTTAGGGGCAAGGGTACTGCAACTGCATGATAAAGGGGGATATGGCAAAGAACTGTTCCATAAGCAAAGTTCTGCTCATACATTTTATAACTTACACGTGTATCTACAGCTTGTACTTTTGATTTCTTTGTTAATTTTGTTAAAATAAATCTCAATTTTTGAAGTGTTACCCGTTTTTAAGTCAAATGGTGGACTGAAGGACTAATTCAACATACTAATTACAAGTCTACTGAGAATTAAATGAAAACTTTGTTTAAGTTTGGTTAGAGTCTCAGGGCAAGAGACTGTGTCATCATCATATATCTGATTCTTGTGGTGGACCTCCCATGTAGATCATGGATAGGTAATACAGATCCACGCATGTACCCATGTTGCAAAGAAAAACACCGTTTTCACATATCTCAGCATAACGCTAAACTCATGGAGCGAGAACGTCTTCATGGCGCGATTTCTAACATCATCGCGCCACGATTCCGTTTTCATGGCACGATGACGTCAGAAATTGCACCATGAAGATGCCCTCGTTCTGTGAGTTTAGTGCTATGCTGAGACATTGGATTGGGATTGCCTAAGGGAGGGAGAAGTACATAACGGGAGCACTGAGAAGGCAGGATGAAAGTGCACAGTGGGAAGGGGGGAGGGAAGAGGAAGGGACATGACAAGAGGGTTGGGGTAGAAATGAGCACCTAGAAGGGTTGGGGATGGGGACAGAGCAAGAGGGGAGGATGTGGTGCCAGCAAAGGGAGGACGAGGGATTTCTCCTTTTGTGTCAGCCCTTGCAGATTCCCCATGTGTTACATCTAATAGTAAACTGTCAGGCTGCTGTGGACGATGAAAGCAAAACAGCAGGGCCAACTATAGAGAGGAGATTTCTATATACTAAGTGGACTCCCCTGGCATGTAGAAAAACATGAATTTGTAATTTAATCAAAATAAAAATATTTTCCCTCCACTATCATATAAAGAAAAAAAGGGGGGGTGGGGATTAGCCTCCTCAGTTCCCTGAGAATGTAAAGAATCCTAGAAGGGGGATATTTAGGGTGGTCAGGAAGAATTTCCTAAACATGGTATTTTTCAAGATGATTCGTACATTGTGGAAAAGGGTAACTTGTTGAGATAAATCGAGTGAAAACTGGAGACCTTTTGTGGAATTTTGAAGGCGAGATTATACATGCAACATCTGTTATTGCTGTGCTTAAATTTCAAATTTAAATTTAAAATTCAAGTGCTTACATTTCAAGGATACCGCCAGTATCAATTCCCTTAACTACTTTCAGGGGTTAGTAGGTGGCCCTTTCTTGGGCTTGATTCTGTGCAGGGGCTTCCAGCTGCTGAACCCCACTTGCAAGTTCTGGTTTTAAGGGAAGTCAAAACATCAATAGTTGATTAATAGCTTTAGTCTTTCAACTAGGAATTTTGCATCAATGTACACATAGTTTGCAAAATTCTCTATGTATTTTGAGAAAGATCCTCTTGAACCTTCCACACGGTGCTCCACTTAGTTGTGAACCTTTACAACTATTTGGTTAATGTGTGGTTCAAGAACGTCTCTCTCTTCTTTGATACTTACTCTACCTAGTTACCAAAAGACTTATTTTACTATGGAAGAAAAAGCCAGGAGATTTAATGCCTTATTTCCGCCCTGCCAGTGAAAGAATTGGAGTGCTCCCAGGTATGAATCTGGCCTTGTCACAGCAAATGTTACTGTGGTGAAGAGTCAGTAACCACTTGTTTTTACTGGCTAGGTTTGCCATACTAATGCTTTCTTTTTACTAGTATTGGATACATTTCTTTGGAACAAATTACTCAGTGAAGCAGGTATCAGGTAACTATGACAAAGATGGCAACAGGCTCAGGAACTTGCCTTTTTCCATTATCATACTCCTGCTAATTTTCTTTTAATGTAACATAGATTCTATCCCTCATATATTTCAAGTTATATTTCTATAATGTTTTCCTTTTCTTCCCCCACCTCTATTTTGTACATTATGCTCTTTCTTGATGTTGCCTCTTGCAACTCTTTGATTTAAGCACACACATACACACACACACACACACACATTGACACAAAGTGCAGTTTGTTCACAGACATAGAGGTCCCAGAAGAAATACCCCTCTGAGCCAATTGTAACTTGGATCTTGTACAAAACTATTCACTTGCTTTGCTTTAAGAAAGGTGGCTGTAGTGGGATTTAATAAATCAGAAGTCAAAACTTATAGAGCAATCACTGCCAAGACATTTGCACTGCATTCATTTGCTGTTAATTTCTATTTAAAAGTCGCAAACAACTTTTTATATTACAAATTTGCGTGGCAAAATTGCTGGAATGGGCTTTGGCCAATTCTTGGCTGTATTCATTTAAGCAAGACACTCAGTGGCTGATGACAAATATATTGTAGAAACCTCAATTATATTTATTCTACGATCCACAAATATTCCTTGAAAAAGTTAGTTATCTGCTGAATGGCTGAATCTTTTAATGCACATATCTGTATCATTTTGTTTCATTTCTTTTAGTTGAATGTAAAAATAAGGAGCAGAAATCTTGGAACCAGGCAGAATCGTAAAAGACTTCAAGGATCTCGTCAAAAGTTAAACTGTACAAATTGCACATTTTTCATGGAAGTATTAGCTTTTAGTGCACGCCTGGATCCAAGTATAATAGATTATCCCAAAGTGGGAAGGAATGTATGCCTCAAAATTAGCAGAACTAAGAGCTCAGATCGTTTAGCAGAGCAATATGATCTCTGCTCTTTCAGGGTATTGCTCTTGAAGGTAACTGGAAACACTATATAAAGCTGGAGGCCTGGGAAAAGAAACAAATGTTAGGGAAAGTGTTGATTTAAAGCAACTTTAAAACAAAGAAGATTACCATACAATCCTAAACAAGAGTTACACTCTTCTAACCCATTGACTTAAATGGACTTAGAAGGGTATAACTCTACTTAGGACTACACTGCTAGTAAACTAAGCTGTAAAAATCCCAGAACCTGTAGTTTTCTGATTTGTGAATAGAGAAGTATGCTAATTCAAGTAAGCATGCACCAAACAGTATTATTTATTTATGTACAATATTTCTAGATCCCCTGTCCATCTAAGAGTCAAGCTACAAGAGATGAATTACATGAGGAAGAGCACATGTGAAGGGAAGCCAAGAAGATCCTGCTCAGAGCCTTTGTTAACTTCCTCTTTGCCTCCCAAAGGCTATGTCAGTTTCACCTCCTCTTCTAGGAGGCTAAGAGGAGCAGCATCTCCCTGATTCTGTGGAGAGGGGATATTGACAAAGCCTTCCGATCTCTTTTAAAACTCAGCTTCCCAGCTAACATTGAGACTCCCTTCACATGCTCCTCCTCGTGTAATTTGTCTCTTGTAGCTTAGTTCTCAGTTGCAGAGAGAGATGTTCTCCCTCTGAGGCGGAGGACATCTTGGGGTGTTTCCCACCGTCCAATCGGGGAGGCAGGAAGTTAAACTTTCTTCCTCTTCCTTTGGTGTGAGTGGGACCACCCTCTCTCCTCAGTTCTTTTCCTGCCTCAGGGGAGAGCAGTTCTCATTAGGATAGCTTAGCTACCTTGATTGACCCTATATCTTTTGTCTCTTCTTATCCTTGTGTCCTTTCCTGTTTGTATGTTCTTTTCCCTTGTCTTTCCTCTCCTGTTAGTCTCCAGTCTGTCCACTTGAAAAAAAAAAAAAAAAAAGAGAGAGATAGAGAGAGAGAGGAGAGGGAGAGAAAGGGAGGAAAAACCCCCTCCGGAGTCCGAAGAAGAATGGAGGGACAACCGTGTGAGTCATCCGACTCCGACGACTCATTCCTGGAAAGGGCTGAGGGCTGTTCCCCGGAGGCCGTCCTCCCGGCGGCGGGAACATGCCCGACCGGGTCCGACTCGCCTCAGAGGCTTGATCGGCCCCCCGGCGGAAGAGTGCTCTCAAAAGGAAGACAGCCCGCCAAAAAACGGCCCCGTCTGTCGCAGACGGTGCCGGGAACAGCCGCACAGCAGCAACAAGAAAACGCCGGAACAAGCGCGGCTGCGAGGAGCCCTGTTTCGGCGGGAAGAGCCGCAGCGGCCGTTTTCCCGCCAAACCGCACCATCGCGGTTGCCAACCTCCCGGCGGGAGAAACGCAACCTTCTGCAACACTTCAAGCACAGGGCTCCAACTTTAGCACTCCAGAGACATTCGTAAGTGATTCTACCCCTAATGTTCCCCCTAATATTTTGGAGGCAATCAGATGGTCCCTAAGAAAGGAGCTTTGGTCCATCTGCCAAAATGGGGCCCAAGATTCCTCCACTGCCATTCCGTCCGTAGTCCCAGGCACTTCCCAGGGACATGACGATAAACCCACAGCCTGGCCCACTAAGGCAGCCAAGAAACAGCAGAATAAAACTCCCAGATGGGCAGAGGGGGATTCCTCAATCGATGAGGACTCTGAGGAAGGGGACTTTCTCTCAGAGGAAGAACCAGAACTAGCCCCAGCATTCACTGATCAATCCATTAGGCTGTTCCAAATGGATGATTACAACTACTTACTGTCCAAAACACTGTCAGCACTGGATCTAAAGGAGTCTGACAAAGGGGAGGAGGAGGAGGCTGCCCCACGGGGGACCAAGTCACGACCAAAGGGGAATAGGGAATTTTTCCCCAGGGCTGATAACAACCCCAAAGTTTTTCCTTTCCCTGATTTCTTCGAAAGACAGCTTAAAGCTGAATGGTTAAGGCCAGCATCCACCAAGCAGGTCCCTAATATCATGAAAAAGCTGTATGCATTGCCTGACTTTGCCAATGAGCTCTTGCAGGTACCGATCATAGACGCACCGGTGGCAGCACTTCAGTCTCAGGGTCTCCTTTCAGAAGACGGACAAGGCATGATCAAAGATGGTCTTGACAAGAAAGGTGAGGCGATTTTGAAGCGTGCGCACGAGGCCATGGCCACATCCATTAAGGCCTCTGCCATAGCCTCTGCGGTATCCAGGGCGGCTGTGGTGTGGACCAGAAGGCTGATCCAGTTGCTGCCCCAGACCAATAGTAGGCTCTTAGAAGGAGCCAATAGAATACTCAAGGCCTGCACATTTACGGCGGACGCTACTCTAGATTCCCTATCAATGACTTCAAGAGCAATGGCATCTTCGGCCGCGGCACGGCGCATGCTGTGGCTTCGGGTCTGGCAAGCTGACCTTCAAGCAAAACTGATCCTGATGTCCTACTCCTTCCAGGGCGGCAAGCTCTTCGGGGACCAGCTGGAAAAGATCCTTATCGAGACTAAGGACAAAAAGAAGTCACTCCCAAAATCCCTCAAAAGGCCAGAGAAAAGGTACTTTGGCTATCAATCTTTTAGATCCCATCACACTCTACCCAGAAATCGACAGGATCAAAAGCGCAACTGGACGCTCCCCCGAACTCCAGCACGCAGAGGTGCCTTTCATCCCAAATTCAATAAACAGCAGGGATTCCGTGGGGGTAGACAGGACACCGAGGACAAAGGGCAGAGACCCTGACTCGCAAATCGCTCCGGTAGGGGGACGATTACTCAGTTTCCAACAAACCTGGGCAGAGTCCAAGGCGGATGCCTGGGCATTAGAGATTGTCTCCAAAGGCTATGCGATAGAATTCTCTACCTTTCCTCCGGAGCGATTCCTCATCTCACCACTCAAGAAAGACCCCCACAAAAGGAGCATCACAATCCAGGCTATACAACATCTACTGGAGATAGCAGCTGTCGAACCTGTCCCCGAGGAGGAAAGGGGACAGGGAGTTTATTCAATTTTTTTCACGGTACCCAAAAGAAACGGCGACTGGAGGTCCATCCTGGATCTCAAGTACGTGAACAAGTTCATCAAGTTGAGAAGGTTCCGCATGGAAACACTTCGGTCCATTGCAGAAGCACTTCAACAAGGCGAATTTCTTACTTCAATAGACCTGACGGAAGCGTACTTACACGTACCTGTTGCTCCGGCCCATCGAAGATTTCTCAGATTTTGCATACAAGACATCCACTTCCAGTTCAGAGCGATGCCCTTTGGGCTGGCAACAGCTCCCAGAGTATTCACCAAACTTCTAGTGGTACCCGTAGTCTGGCTCAGGGAGAGGGGCTACCAGCTGCATCCTTACCTCGACGACATCTTAATAAGGTCTCCATCACTAGAAACCTCAATCGAGGAGACAAGGTTTATCATTCAAGTGTTGGAGAAACATGGCTTCCTAATCAACAGGTCAAAATGCTTCCTACAGCCGTCACAACGACTGGAACACCTGGGATTCATACTCGACACCAAGAGGGGCTCTCTTTTCCTTCCAAAGGAGAAGCGGATGAAGCTCATCCGGCTAGCGTCCGATGTAATCAAGCGACCGTCATCATCGCTTATGGACCTATCCAAATTAATGGGTCTACTTGTAGCCCACTCAGAAGCCATATACTGGGGCCGTTACCATCTTCGATCCCTGCAGTCGGCACTTCGTCCCTTCCAACTACAAATAGCACACAAAGTCAACCGCAAGATACAGCTCCCTCTACCAGTCAGGGAGAGCTTGCGATGGTGGACCACGGAGAGCAACCTGCGCCAAGGCAAGAGCTTTCTGTCACCTCGGCTGGTTCAGATCTACACAGACGCCAGTCTACTTGGCTGGGGAGCAACACTGGGGGAATATCCAGCCCAGGGGGAATGGACCAATGTAGAAAGAAAACTACCAATCAACGTACTGGAAATGCGGGCGATCCTTCTAGCCCTGAAGTTCTTCAAAGACCAGATAGCTCACAATCATGTCCTAATACGAACGGACAATATTTCAGCGAAGGCATACATCAACAAGCAAGGGGGAACCAGGTCTTCGCGTCTACAACAGGAAGCCGAGAAGATCATCGGCTGGGCGGAAATCAACCTCCAGTCAATACAGGCAGAGCACGTCCGAGGAGTCCTCAACGTCCAAGCAGACTGGTTGAGCAGACAAGCTCTTCACCCGGGGGAGTGGGCTCTGAAGAGGGAGACCTTCCTGTTGGTATCAGAACGCTTCGGACACCCAGATGTGGACCTTTTCGCCTCACACCTAAACAACCAACTACCGAGATTTTTATCCCGGTATTACCATCCTCGAGCCGAGGGGACGGACGCGCTCCACTCTCAGTGGCCAGCGGGACTTCTGTACGCCTTTCCACCACTGCCAACGATTCCGAAGCTTCTGAGAAAGCTGAGGGAGCAGAGAGCGACTCTGATCCTGATCGCGCCCTGGTGGCCGAGAAGACCATGGTTTGCCACTCTGCGCCGCATGTCCATAGCGCCTCCTTTCAAACTCCCAATTCAACCGGACTTGCTACAACAGGGACCCATTTGGCACCCCAGGCCGGCGTGGTGGTCCCTGACCGGCTGGAAATTGAGCGGAGAAACTTCATGCTAGAAGGCTACCCGGCAGAAATAATTACTACATTGCTGGCATCCAGAAAGAGGTCTACTATCAGGATCTACAACTTGGCATGGAAAGCCTTTACACGCTGGTGTAGGCGCAAGAAACTAGACCCTGCTCTACCATCCAAGACTACGATTTTGGGCTTTCTACAGGAAGGACTGGACAGAGGACTACGCCCAGCTACGCTGAAGAAACAGATTGCTGCGTTGGGCACGGTCCTACCAGTGTTGGACGGAATTCCACTGTCCTCACATCCTCATGTCCAAAGATTCCTCAGAGGGGCTACTCTTCTGAACCCGCCAACTGTGCACAGATTCCCGACATGGCGCCTGAATGTGGTGTTGTCGGCGCTCATGAGACCTCCGTTTGAGCCTATTAGGGACATTCAGTTACGATGGCTAAAATTGAAGACCATATTCCTAGTGGCCATCACATCTGCACGCCGTATCTCGGAGATGAGTGCTCTTTCAATTCGTCCTGAACTCTGCATTTTTCATAAGGACAAGGTGGTTCTCCGAACAGATCCAGCCTTCCTGCCCAAGGCATACTCAAAATTCCACAGATCTCAGGAGATCAATCTCCCGTCCTTTTGTCCGAATCCCACTCATGCTAAAGAGCGGGAATGGCATAACCTTGACGTGAGACGGGCCCTCAAGGCGTACATTATTAGGACAGAGTCGGTACGTCAAACCGACACTCTTTTCGTTAACATCTCACGTCCTAAGCTGGGCCACCGCATGTCATCCACGGCGATTGCTTACAGTATAAAGTCCTGTATTCGAGAGGCCTATAAGGCCATGAAGATGGAGGTCCCAAGGGGAATCACGGCACATTCAGCAAGGAGCGCAGCCACCAACGCGGCTCTAAGGAAAAATACTTCAATAGAGGACATTTGTAAAGCCGCCACGTGGTCCTCGGCTTCTACCTTTATCAAACACTATCACCTGCACACGTACGCTTCAGCCGATGCAGCTTTCGGCCGTACAGTACTCCAGCATGTAGTAGAGGACGAAGGATCCATCCCACCCAGGATATAGGGAACTGCTTTGGGAGCACCCAAGATGTCCTCCGCCTCAGAGGGAGAACGGCCCCTTGGATACTCACCGAGAAGGGTCCTTCTCCTCTGAGGACAGGAGGACATCTTGCCCTCCCGGGATCCTCGTCTACTCCAGGCTAGCAATAGGCTATGTGATCTGTATGTTTTTTCCTTTCACTGATCAGTTGTTCAAATCATTGTGGCATTTTGCTCATTTAATGAGTTACGGCCATTACTGTCGTCAGTTGATAATGTTCTCATGTTTTTTCTTCGTTCTTGTGTTCTATCCTTCTGTTTGAGAGGGACGGTCTTTTCACCCAGTTTAGGGATAGAGAGAAGGAATACTGCTGAGGGGATTTACCCGAACTGAGGAGAGAGGGTGGTCCCACTCACACCAAAGGAAGAGGAAGAAAGTTTAACTTCCTGCCTCCCCGATTGGACGGTGGGAAACACCCCAAGATGTCCTCCTGTCCTCAGAGGAGAAGGACCCTTCTCGGTGAGTATCCAAGGGGCCGTTCCAAAATCACCATGGTGTGAGAGCCAAACTAAATATGATGGTGAACCCGTGACTGTTATGTGATTGCCACTGCCATTTTAAAGTGATTTACAGTGCAATCCTAAGCAGAGTTCCTCTAGTCTAAGCCCACTGAAATCAATGAACTTAGACTGGAGTAACTCTGCTTAGGATTTCACTTTTAATGTTTTTAAAATGCCGCAAGGGACCAGTCCTGATCAGACCTGCAATATAGGACTTTTTCCCCCACCCCATACCATTTAAAGTGCTGAAACAGCAGGGGGCACCCACACACACACTGCAGCTATTTTGGCACTTCAAAAGGCATGGGGGTTGGGGGAGAGCCACAGACCCTTTTAAGAATACTTTAAAATGGTGATGGTAAACCAAAACTGCAGCCAACACAGCACCTTTTAAAGCTGTAATGTGGATAACTAGTAACCTTGATGCTGGTATGAGTAAGCATAGGCAGTGGATGAAGTAGGGTACCCTTGAAAAGGCCACACAAATATATAGTTACGACCCACTGCTTGCTATCTGATACAACTGGAGAAAATAAATTCATAATAGCTAAGAAGTGACCCCAGTTTCATGCATTTGATGATCACACCATGAAATCAAGTGATATGTTTGAACTTACAATAAAAGGGGGCAAAGACGAGCAACAGGTTGGGTACACGAAAGAAACATATTTGAGAGTTGTTTCATAAGTTTAAAAGAAGATAAAATTTCTGAAATCAGGATAGTGCTAAATGTACTAACCAGAGTCAGTATTTAGCAGGAGGGATGGCTAACATGCACAAAAGATGAGCTACTGGAATCTTTCTGCAGGACAGAAAATTATGCAAAAACAAAACAATTTTCTGGCAAGCCTGAAACAAACATCTCTCCTTTTTTATTTCTGATTTTGGACAAGTGACACACATAGCCACATTTATTCCTTTGAAATTACAGAAGGAACACTGTTTCAGATTAAAAGGCATCCAAGACACCCAAGGCCAGATTAAAAGGCTCTTGGCCCTATTTTAAGCCATTTAATTATTTATTTTATTTATATTATTTGTAGTCTGCCTTTCTCATTGAGACTCAAGGTGGATTATATAGTGTAATTCAATATGATCAACAGTGGAGACATTCAATAAATAATACAATATGGTTTAGATTGCAGAAATTTGAATACAAGCCAAAATCTGATACAAAGCTGAAACAACGTTGCAACATAACATAGAAATTTAACATGACATAATTAACAGCCAGTGCGCAGCAGTATATAGGGTGTGCAATTTGGTATTCCCAAGCAAAATATATACCCCTCAAATACTATTCAGTATTATTCAGGTATATTTGGATATATGTGGCTTATTCAGATAAACTAGTATTTATATTCCTGAATAATCTGGATATATTTGGAAATATCCTGGAATTGCAGTTTAAAGATTGCAGCAGCTTGTTTCTCCCTCTTTGCAGGCTTCCCAGGCAACAGGAGGGGAGGGTGGAGCCACTATTGCTTTGACACTTTCAGTGGCACTGGTTCTGTTAGTTCTAATGGGATTCTCTGGTTTGACATAGATGCAGAGGAGTTAGCCGTGTTAGTTGGTAGTAGCAAAATCAAAAAGAGTCCAGTAGCACCTTTAAGACTAACCAACTTTATTGTAGCATAAGAAAGCTTATGCTACAATAAAGTTGGTTAGTCTTAAAGGTGCTACTGGACTCTTTTTGATTCTAATTTGACATTGGCTCTGGTGGGATTCTCTGGTTTTATATTGATTTTGTTGGGCTTGCATTGGCCCTGAGTTCTGCCTGGCATCTTTGAGTGACACCAGTTCTGTTGGACTTGTAACAGTGCCCCTTGCTTCAGTTTAGTCTGCTGGGATTCTCTGGTTTGACATTGGTTCTACTGGAATTCTGTGCTTTGATGTTTGTTCTGTTGAACTTTGTTGGGTTTTTTTGCACTGGGAGGCTTTTGGTCATTGGTTGCTGTTGTGTGTTTAGCTAAGGCTTCCTTTGTCCTGGAGAAAGCCTTGCATTTTTTCCACCATAGGAAACAATGGAGAGCAGCTGGCGACAACTTGTTCAGGGGCCTGTAGAATTGGACCCCTTGAAACCTGGCATAGCAGGGGGGGCGGTCTTCAGTAGACAGGCAGAACTAGATACCTCCAACCCCTGGAACTATTTCCCCATAGATAATAATGGAGCTGAATATATTCAGAATTAGAATACTATACCAGTATTTTTGGATCTAAATATCGGGAATACCGAATATATATGGTATTCCAGATACCCAAATCTGAATAATACGGAATTTTTTTAGTGCACACCCCTAGTAGTACAGTCTATAGTCCCTATCCCTTTATCTTTGAACAATTTCCTTACAGCATAGCCATTACCTGTGTATGAAAGCCATCCTGAATAATTCAGTTTTGTACAGTTTGCAAAAAGTCAGGAGAGTGGGAGCTTCTTGTCCATGAAAATCTAGTTATACCTAGCTTAGTTTGCACAAAACCAGGGAGGTGGGAGCTCTCTTCACCTTTTCAGGCAGGCCATTCCATAAGGTGGAGAACACCACAGAGAATGTGCAGGTACAGGAAGGTGTTCATTTTGCCTGTTTGCAGGGTAGCACTTCAGAAGGCCCTGTTCAGATGAGTGAAGCTGCTGTGTTATTTCTTGTTAAACTAATACCAACATCACACATTGCAGGAAGAAGCATGAGAGTTTTCTTGCAATAGTGATGCAAGAAATCACTATTATCACGTCTTCTGAGTGACGCATTCTGTTGGTATCATTACTGACTACAAGACACACACACACATATGTGTATGCATACATGTGTACATGTGTACATGTGTGTATATGCATCACTTGATAATGTACCAGAGGTCATGAAGAACTGGTCTTTCAGTACTGATTGGTGATAATTTTGCTCCAAATTTTCTGTGATTCAGGCTCAAGTAGGCTGGAGTCAGACACGAGTTTTTAAGAGTTGAAAGTGGTTTGAGAGAGGCTTCACTTCCCAGTCTTTGCACATCTGGTTAAACAGGTTTTGAAAGATTTGAAACAAAACAAAAACCTGCAGATTTGTTTACCGGAGTTGAAGTAGGATGTGTACACATCACAAGCAAGGGTACCTCTTCCAAATTGCCTTCAAATATCTGAAACAATGTGATCTGACTTCAGCCTACAAAACACCAAAATTTTAGACACTCTAAATGTCTGTTCTCTTGTGAGGGGTAATTATGCAGTTGGATTGAAACTGTGAGGTTGGATTCAACTTAGATTACTTCTGTGACCTCTTTGCACAGAACTTCAAGGTTTGGATCCAATTCTTAGACAGGAAATCCTTTCCTACAATTTAAGGTGGATACACAATCATTTGAACAAAATTATGTGTAGAAGGTCTTGCCTGCTCCTGTATGGCATGGGTAGTTCAGAACTCAGTAAATAACATATTCAACTACTACTGCGGGAGATAACAAAAGGAAATACTTAAGGTACCATAATCATCTTAGCCTTTTTCTCCAGGTCACTGTAATCTACCCAAAGATAACTAATTGCACAAAGTAAACATTCCTCTTCAACCACAAAAGGAATCCATTACACAAACATATAATTCACAGTCATTTTTAGTGGGCTGTAAACAGTTTGGAATGAGAATAAAATGGGACAAAAATCAAAGTGAGCATTTTGAAATGAAAAAGTGTTTGCTACAAAAGGTCAGTCCCTTTGCTTGGCAAAATATGCAGAAAAGCCTGGGAAAATGTTGAACACACAAGCAGTAAGGGGATTTTAAAGCCAACAACCTCCCTGTTTCTTTAAACAGACATCGGAACCTATAACTGGATGCTGTCAAACAAACGACAGCAAAAAAATATAACAGCTGCTGAGAAGTAAAGTTGAGAGATAAAGTTCTTTTTTTTAAGCAAGGGACCTTCTCAGAAGTGGACTAAAGGTCTTTCTAAAATCTTTATACAGGGTTATGGATCTCAGGAAGACTTTTTTGGCAGGGAGTCAAATATGTAATTTTGTATATAATTCCTGCCATAGCATTTTGTGCTTGAGAAAGAAAATCAACAGAGATGCAACGACCAATTAATAATAAAGCTTTCGTGGCTGCAAAGATTGACAGCCAGGGTTTGGGAACAGAAGATGAAGAGTGTGATTTGCTTTCATTACAAGGATTCCAAGATAAATGCAGTAGCATCATTCCATCTCGTCAGCCTAAAAGTCATTTGTATGAGATAAAAAAGAATATGTTCGGCACCATACTAAGTAGACTTCTCCAGAAGTAAGTCCCATTGAGTTCAATTGAACTTAAGGTACAAAACATTTAATGTATTATACTATCCCATTAAGCAGAACTTTCCTCCTTCATAAAATCCGCTAATATACAATGTGTGACATTACATCATCATACTCTGCCTGTTTTTGCTTCTGCTATACACCACTGGCTACAGCTTTAGGAGGCGTGAAGTCTTGAGGCATGGTAACGTCACATCACTTGTTCTGTATTAGAGCAGTAGGTCCTATATTACTTGACATTACCAAGGAGACTAAGACGTGAGGGCACTGGTTTGAGTGGTTTTCATAACATTTAGTTGGGCCTCAGTGCTGAAATGAAGGCACTCTATATATGATGGAAAGAGCAGTATTATATCATATGGTCAGAGGTTGCACCCTGGCATCAAAAAAGAAACAACATGGGGCTGACTTCGGTGTGCTCTGGATAAAAACTCCTGCTCCGAGACCATTGTTTTCAATGAACCCATTTCAGCTATGAAGGCTGTGAACTGACAGAAGGGCTGGTGGTGGGAACATGGTGGTGGGGTCTGCAACATCAGCAATGTCGCTATGTCACTTCTGGGTAAAGCCCGGAAGTGATGCTACCCTTTGTCAATTCCAGGTTTTACCCAGAAGTGATTTAGCTATGACTGTGATGTTGCTGAGTTTTTTTAATATATATTTTTCTCCCACCATTATGAGTGGCGGCAGGCAATGGAGCTTGGTGGTGGGAAGTCTGGCAAGCCTAGTGCAGTCTCAGTCCTGAAAGCTCAGAGGTAACACCAAATCATCACCATTATTTTACTATTACTATTAGATAGTAATGTGAGTAGATCATGCCAACCATAAAAGCCACAAAACTTGGAGGGGTCCCAGACAAGGTAGGGATTTCTGCATACTCAAGGGATTCTCCAGGTACATGGGAAAAGATGGGAGAAAGAGCAAAATCACCCCAATTGCTCAGTGAACAGTGAGCACACGAAGGCATGGAATGCTGACAGCATATGACAGCCAGTTAAGGAAATTACAACAACAAAGGACCCAGATGGCACATTAGTGTGTAAGTGTACATTTCTAAAACTGACTTCTTTATCCTTTCCCCATGTTTTTTTCATGGATACCCAGTTTGTTCCCTCTAATAAGAAAACATTAAGGTTGAGGGCCTATGAAAGTGACATTGCCCAACTTGCAGATAAGGTCAGTATTCCTGCATTATCAGGGGATACACTACTCATGTACAAAGACATTACTTTGTAAATAATAAAAAAGAAAACCTAATAGAAAAGGAAGGGGGGGGGGAGGAAACAGAGGGTGAGAGAAAGTTGGCTTGCTCAACCCCGTAAAAGCTTATAGTGTTCTAAATGGGGAAATTTAGGTAGGTTGAAAAATCTCCTATTTCTTTATCTCTACAAGGTTTCTCCCAGGTCTCAAATGTGTAGCAGCAGCAGCAGCAGGAGCAGCAGTAGTAATGTAAGTTTTATAGCACTCCAAATGCTTCAGATAGATAACCATATAATTCTTCCTAGAAGACTATACAGCCAGTGTGGCTAGGATCTGGGAGACCCAGGATCAAATTCCCCACTCTGCCATGGAAGCTTGCTGGGTGGCCTTGGGCTGGTTATGCTCTCTCAGCCTAACCTACCTCATAGGGTTGTTTTAAAAATAAAATTGATGAGGGGAGAATGATGTAAGCTGCTATGGATCTCCACTGGCAACAAGTAGAGTGTAAGTAAATATTATCTTGTAGATGGGGTACTATGACGGAAGTTTGTCTAGGACTACTTAGCAAGTTCATGCCTGAGATAATATTTGAACTGAAGACCTTTTCCTCCTAGCTCACATACTTTGCTGCTACACTAAACTCATTTCACTGACTTTTATCACCTATGCTATACCTACCCAATACCATTAAGCCTGTATGGTATTCCTCTTTTCTTTTGTGTAGTCCCAATAAGACTGCACCCTGTTCGAGATAGCCCAGGGCAGCCCGATCTCATCCGATCTTGGAAGCTGAATAGTCAGCCTTGATGGAGACCACCAAGGAAGACCAGGGCTGTTATGCAGAGACAGGCAATGGCAAACCACCTCTGTTAGTCTCTTCTCTTGAAAGTCCCAGCAGGGGTTGCCATAAGACAGCTAAGACTTGACTGCACTTTCCATCAGCAATCAGATTCCACCAGTCTCAAACTAAGGACTTGAAAATAAGATATGCCTGACTTCTGTGGTTAAATGGCTGAAAGTGAACAAACTGAAACTAAACCTGGACAAGAAAGAAGTAATGCTGGTTGGGAAGCCTGAGGTCTTGAATGACATCGTGCTTCCTACTTTTGATATCGGAGCCTTGCTGAATCAGTTAGGAAACTAGGGGATTATGCTGGACACTACTGGAGAAGCAAGTAAGTGCACCCCCCCCCCGTTTTTTTTCCAACTTAGTTCAGCCAATTTGGCCACCAGGATCCGTGTCATGGAAACATTGAGACTAGACTACTGTAACACATTCTATTTAGGTCTCCCCTTGAAATCCACTCAGAGACTCCAGATGGTGCAGAATGGGACAGCTTGCTCAGTTATAATCAGGATCTAGGCAGAGCATGCATATTAGCCCCATTCTGAAGTCACTCTGTTGGCTGCACATACCTTGAGCTCAGTTCAAAGTATTGGTTATCACATACAAAGCCCTTCATGGTCTTAGACCCTCATAACTGCAAGATGGCCCCTCCACCTAGATCCCACATGAGAACTTTGCTCATTTGAGTAGGGCCTTCTGCAGCTGCCTCTCTGCAAATGGGCAAGATCAACAATTGCTGCACTTGTGCCTTTTTTTTGTAGTGGCCCCCCACCTCGTGCAATGGCCTGCCTAAAGAGACCAGGAAGACTCCATGCTCCTGATTTCACAAACTATGTAAAACTGAATTGTTCAGGATGGCATTTTTATAAATGAAACAGGATTACATGATAACAGATTGGTCCAGCAAAATGTGTTTTGTTTCTATTTATGTAATAACATGCCATGCATTGTTTAACGTGTTGTTTAACACTTATGCTTTGTTCAGATGACGGCTCTGTTTCAAATTTCTGCAATCTTAGTTCTATTACACTGCTTATTAGAGGTATTATCCTATTGATTGCATTGATTTACAGTGTAATAAGGCTTGAGTCTAAGTGAAAAAGGTGGACTACAAATATTGTAAGCAAACAAATGAACACAGGCCTGGTATCTTTCCTTTTACAAGATAAGCCCTGAAATAAATATACATGAAACAGTGCCTGTTAAAAATAATCAGTATTGATTTATTCTCTTATTGTAACAGCTAAGCCTGATCTAAATCTCATGTTTAATCCTAGAATACAGCAGCCCAGGGAGTTTCTCAGCAGATGTCTTACATAGGCCAACTATACCCGTAAGATCCATAAGTGTATCATTCTGTTCCCAACAGTAGCCAGTCCTGGGAAGCTTACATAAAGGGCATAGAGGCAATTTAGATTCCCAAGGCCTCTGAGGATCAGAAACAGAACTCTTGAGGACTCCATTTTTCTGGGGCCACCGAGAAATCAGGTTGTCTACTTGCCTCATTTTCTTTTTGTTATGTGAGGGCAAGAGTTATATTAGTTAAAATCTTGGTAAGCTTTTCTAAGAATCAAAAATGTCTTACTCTAAGTTTCTGCTGGACTCTTGGGTAGCAAGAGAAGACTTGCTATGTTTTTTCCCCCCACTTAAATAAAAGATTAAAGTGAGAGATGACAAGGTTGCCCATACCTGTAACTGTTGTGTGTTGAGTGGCCTTCTGTGCAGGCACACATGGGAACTATGCATGCACAGGCCAGCCACGGATGTTCCAAAGCTCCCAGAAGCACAAGACGCTCACTTGTCCTTTTTATGTGCTTTCCCCACCTGGTGCACTTATAAAAGGGTGGGGAGCAGCTCCCTCCCTCGATTCTAATGATTGCTGCTGGAGAAGAAGAAAAGCTCACAGCAGGGTTGGAGGGAGGGATGTGTGCCTGCACAGAAGACCACTGGATGAACAACAGTTCCAGGTAAGATCAACCTTGTTTTTATCACTGTGGCATCTGTCCAGTCCCACATGGGAGATTAGCAAGCTAACTTACCCTGGAGGAGGGCCTGACCGTCTTCAGTTGAAAAGACTTCAGGACTGCTCTACCTGCTACTGCATCTTGTCTGGAGTCTACATTGATGGCATAATGCTGGATGAATGTAGGTGTTGACCAGGTGGCTGCTTTACAGACATCAGCTAGCGGAATACTTTATTTGAAGTCTGAAGATGCAGACTGGGCTTGTGTGGAGTGCACCTGGAGTTGTAGCAGGCAAGGCTGGATGGACTGGGTGTAGTAGGTTTTGATGAGCCATACAATCCACTTCGAAATGGTTTGTGGAGAGAGTTTTTGACTTTTGGGGGGTCCCCTGAAAACAATGAACAGATTGGGATCTTTGCAGAAAGAAGCTGTTCTGTCTAAATAAAAATATAAGGCAAATTTGATATCCAGTGTGTTGAGTACTCTTTTCTTACTGTCTTGTAGAGACAGGGAGTAACACTGGTAGTGTAATGTCCTAGCTTGGTGGAAAGCAGAAACCACCAGGGCTCATTTGGAGGAGGAACGCGCCAGAACGGTGTTCTGGTAGATCTGAAAAGAGGTCACGTGGGTTTTGGCCCCACACAAGTGATTCCTTTTCCTCCTGGCTGTCCTTGTCTATAGCAGCAGGCTCTGCTGCTTTATTTTCATTTGTGACTCGTGAGAGAGAGAGAGAGAATGAGTGAGTGAGTGCAAGCCAGGGGGGTGGGGGCTGGGCTCCAAAGGAACGTAAGCTGCTTTGAATTTATTCTGCTCTGCTGCTTGCTTTATTTTCATTTGTGATTCGTGAGTGAGAGGAGGGGAGAGAGAGTGAAAATGAGTGCGTGACTGCAAGCAGGGTGGGGCTGGGCTTCAAAGGAACGTAAGTTGCTTTGAATTCATTCTGCTCTGCTGCTTGCTTTATTTTCATTTGTGACTTGTGAGAGAGAGGGAGAGAGAGAGAAAGTGAGTGAGTGAGTGAGTGAGTGCAAGCTGGGTGGGGCTGGACTCCAAAGGAGGGTAAGGTGCTTTGAAATCAATCTGCTGCTTTATTTTCCTTTGTGACTTGTGAGAGCCCCCTTATCCCACACCGGCTCAAAGTGCCAAGGGGGGTGGCAACGTATGACTTACCATTCGTGGCTGTCGTATGGCTAAGTGTGTTGGGTTGGGGAAAGCAATGGTGAACTACCCTGTAAAAACTTCACTGCAAGACTCTGCGGATCTCTCTCGACGCACTATAGGACAGAAAGGCCTGGCGGGGGACGATCTACGGAGTAGCCGAGGGTCGGGTGCGACTGTGTGGCTTGGATCGGATCGAACTTGTGAGAGAGAGAGTGTGTGTGTGCGTGCAAGCAAGGCTGGCTCTCCAGAGGAGGGTAAGCTGCTTTGAGTTCATTCTGCTTTAAGGAAATACCTGGAGATTTTTGGGGAAAGGGGCCTGAGGGGTGGATGGTGTCAGACTATGGAATCCCTGTTATTTAGAGTTCGTCTCCCCCTTCTGCAAGAAGCACAGTTTCTTGGTTTTAAAAGGTTTATTGAAAGACTAGGCTCTGACACAAGTATTCATATTCCAAGGCCTAGAAAGGATCTTGGCTGAACACAGTCATTGTTGAGAATGAAAAAAGAAAGCATAACATGTGGTATATCTAATCCTTCATTCCCAGCCTCCCCCCCATCTTCCATAGCGATGAGAACTTTGCTGAGGAAAGGCTTGGCCCGACAAGGTCTTTGGCTGTAGAAACAAATAAGAGTATTCTCTCCCATGGAAAGCGCGGTCAAAATAACACCTGGACCTGGAGGGAAAGAAAGGCTAACGACTACAGTATTAAACATGGCGTAACTCTGACCAACGAACCACAGAACGTATTAGATCCTGACGGATGGTGCCTTCTGACACACTTCCAGTGATGTCAGGGGGTGTGGCATATGCTAATGAGATATGCTAATGAGTTCCTGCAGTTCTTTTTCTGGGAAATGACCCCTGGAAACCACCTTAGGCAGAAAGGGCAGGCTGAGTTGAAGGACTTGTTGGGAAACGTTTTAAGAAACGAAAGGTCCAATCTGCAGGCTTGTAATTCACTCAACCTTCTGGAAGATGTAATAGCCACTAAAAAAGTCATTGTGGCTGTCAGAAAGCGAAGAGGATACATAGCTAGGGGTTCAAATGGCTTGTACATGTGGGTAGAAAGGAAAAGTGAGAGACTTCATTGGGGAGTGGAGGCCAGAGTGTACAGATTGGCCAAACCCTTAAAAAAATCTTTGCATTCTGGTTGAGCAGAGAGATTTTCCTCCCATGGGGTGATGATAGGTGGAAATGGCTGCCAAATTGATGGAGGAGTTAGCTAGGCCCTGTTCCTTAAGGTGTACCAAATACAGAAGGAATGAAGGTAAAGGGCACATAAAGCGCACATAATAGACCCCAAAACTGCGAAGCGATTGAAAGGTACAACTTTCTTGTGGAAGGTTTCCTTGCTTCTACAAGAATCCTTTGGACTGGAGAGGAAAAAGTCAGTTGAGAGGAGATATGAGTCAAGCTTTGAGCTTGAGAGAAGCGATGTCGTGCTGTATGAGATCCTGGATGAAGAAAGTCTGCAACCAGAAGTAAAGTGTGTGTTCTGTCCTGGGCCATCTGTGGGAGTGTGGTAAACCAGGCTTGCGTCAGCCAGTAAAGTATCTGGTTCCAATGTCTGGTAGCCACTAAAGACACTTTTGTGGCATGTCTTCGGTGTGAATCGCTTGTTTATGATGCCCCATATGGTGTCGCGTGCTTCGCCGAAACACATTAGGCTTTTATCATGACTGTCAGATTGGCCCATCTTTGTCCTGCAGCAGGAACATTTTTTAAAAAAGTGCCTTTGATATCATGGAAACAAGGGTGACCATTCACATAGAAGAGGTGTCCTGGATTTGAAGAGAAGAGAAATGAATGACTTTCTTCAGCGGTGGCAAAAGAAGAACTGAAAGAGGGAGCCCTCACCCACCCTTTTATAGGCATGTCGGGGGTGTGTGTGCAAAAAGGATAGGTGAACCTCTCGTGTGAAGTTCTGGAATGTCTGCAATTGGCCTGCACATGTGCAGTTCCCATGTGGGACTGTACAAATCAACAGTAATGAACCTCGATTCCTAGAGAAGTTTTTTTTGCTGCTCTGCTTCCTTTAGCATTTGGTGGATTCCCTCATTACTTGAGAGTATGTTGAGGTGGCCTCTCTTTCTCCCTATTTTTTGCTGGTTTGCTGTGCTGAGAGGCAGTGACTCTGGGAAGCCCTGGCTTTTGGTAGCTCTGGCATTCTTGCATTAAATTTGTCTCCTCCCTCCTGTTTGTTCCTAGCACATGGTATCCAGAGGCAGACTACCTGTGAGCTCTAAAGTTCCAGTTCACTATCACATCTGTAAAATCTTCCATGAGTTTGTCTAATCCAGTGGTCTTCAACCGATGGGTCAGAATCCACAAGTGAGTCATAGATCACTTGACCATTCTGATGCAACTGAACCATTTCTGACCTCCAGGTCTTCTGCCATCAAATACGTATGAATGGGAGATCCTACTATTATCCTACCATTCCACTAAGCAAAGTCTGAAGCCTTCCCTCTACCTAAGGAGCCTTCCTCCAACAGAAGAGCATTTAAATTATAGGAAAGTTTCCTTAGGCTGAAGGAAGGCTTTGGGGTAGGATCCACCCCCCATGTCTCCAAACATGAAGAGGGCATGCAGTGGACCACAGAGCTGAGGTTGGCCATAGTTTTGTATTTACCAATTATTTAACGGCATATGCCTCCTCTTTATGTTTTTTGGTATTTGCTGTAGCAAACTAGAGCGCACTTGACAAGTAAGTCTGTTGCATAAACTGAGAAATCCACAAAGGGTGAGGTCCAAACATCTAGGCAGCAATACCAGACGTTACGGTATTCCTGCCCTCTTTCTACAGCAAAACTATGCAGTGATGCTATATAATTAAGTGGAATGGGTTTGACACAAAAAATGAAAAGTTGAATCATTAAAATTATCTTAGAATTCAAAGTCAGAAACAGCCAAGCTTTTCCAGGCAAGCAATACAGGCAGAAGAGAGGATACAAGTTTCATGGAATCATAATAAGGTGAAGAGAGAAATTGGGAGTAATTGGAACTAGGAGTACAGTGGTTTGTAATCTTAAATTTACAAATGGACTTTGTGTTCTTGCATAAAAATGAATGACAGTGCCATGCTAAGCACAGTTACACCATTCAAAGCTTATTGACTACAAAGGACTTAGAAGGGTGTAACTCTGCTTAGGGTGGCACTGTTAGGCATGTTAAAAATCAAAGTGATGGAAAATGTCTGGAACACATTTTTAGCAGAGGTGTTAGTGAAATCCTGTTTCTGAAGGTATACATGCTGATCCTGACCAAAACTGGTGTGCAATTACCAGATGATACATTTAGGCAGAAATTCTAAGGAGATCTGTTCAGAAGTATGTTATTCAAATGCGCTTATTCCCAGAAAGTGCCCTTAGAACTGCAGCCTTAATTTTACGTTGTTTATTATCTTCATTGGTATATGGCACTCTTAGAGAATGTGGACTAACATGAATAATAGCCAAGACAGGCAGGCACTGCTTCATCATCCTGAGCTCTAGACCTATGCTTATCCAATGTAACATAGCTGCATCAAGATTTGAATGGCTATTGGTTTATCCTGGTATAAGTGGCAAAAGCTAAATTCAGCCTATACGACTGAATTTATATGACTGCAATCAAATTTTCTACCTGGAGTTACCAATTGCTTGTTCACATGTTAACATTTGCTCAAGTTGATCACTGGATGTCACAAGAATCCTCATAAAAATATATGCAGAAACCCCTATTAAGAGTGTTGCAAACAAACAAACAAAACGGCAGTACTGCCTCTTCCCTTTATTATGCTAAATCATTTGGTTCTTCTAGTTCTAAGGTTAGGCTAGTGAGATACACTCTTAGAATATTGCTTTGTCTTAAATGAAATGTGTGGAAAGTTTCTGTGTACAGTTACAGTGTGTAGACAAGGGCAGGGAGGCACACAGCTTCCCTGCAGCAGCCAATATGCCAGCTGTGCAGAGTATTTAGGCCGTCTTACTAAGACTATGGAAGTAAACATACAGTTTTCATTAAATGTGCCTTTCCCATAATTGGTACATAAGTATTTCCCATGACTCTGCAGTTGAATAACTTGGCTGGAGGCAGATCTGGCCATTAGGAGGAGGGCTTCAAATCTGTTGAGTCCCAGCCATGCCGGGAGACTTGGCACCTCCACATGCTGCTTCCTAATACCAACCCCAGTTTAAAATGTCATCAGAAGCTTTCATAAACATTGGATTTAGCTTCACATAAATTACTGCTGTCCTCCGATAGTTTATGCCAGATTTTAGAGAAAACAACTCATTGAGTAAACAAAGCAGAAGTAAATGCAAAGGAATCGTAATCCAAGTCCACAGGAATAGAAAACTGCATACCAAGTACAAAGTTATAAATACAGTGATAAAATGAGATTTTTATCACATGCAGAGATTAGTTATTATTTACATCTCTGCCAGCTAAAGCCATATGCTGGTTTGAGGTTCCAGTAAGTGAAAGGGACAAAGCACCCAAATCAAACTGGAACAGCGACGATAAACTTTCACATGCCTCTTTATATACTAATCTCATCACCATCCCAATAGGTAATCTACTTCCTTGAATGTTTTTTTAAAATATAAAATGTGATACTACCAAAAACCTCTCAGCCTCACTCCACCCCCTGTATAACATGGGGGCAATAATACTGCCCTATCTTGTAGGGTTGTTGTAAGGATTACTAAAATTACATATGTAAAGTATTTTAGAGAGCAAAAGCAAACCAATTTGGTGTAGTGGTTAAGAGCACAGGACTCTAATCTGGAGAACTGGGTCTGATTCCGCACGCTTCCGCTTGAAGACAGCTGAGTGACCTTGGGTCAGTCACAGCTCTTCTAGAGCTCTCTCAACCCCACCCACCTCACAGGGGATAATAATAACATATTTTGTAAACTGCTCTGAGTGGGTGTTATGTTGTTCTGAACGGCAGTATATAAACCAAATGCTGTTGTTGTTATATGATATTACTGGTATTATTATTTCCATGAACCAAAGAAAATTATGCTGCTAAAGGGTTTTGTTTCCATTTAGCTCCTTTTCTCATACTGATTGGTACGTACTTTTCAATACATTGTTATAATATCTTCATGGTCCATAAACTAATCGGTGTGGATTTCATCTAATATTACACCATATTCACAGTTATATGCAAGGCAAGACTTGCAGTACTTAAAGTAACCACAAACCATGTTGCTGGTATACTTGCTGAAAAGTTTGTTTAGTTATATTTGTTTAAAGTTATTGAAGTAAAAAGACCCCACTAAGTGACACATTTTATCAGTTGTGGCTGATTCACCAAATAAACCTCAACCAGGAACAGAGAGATCTGGCTATTATGGCAACTGTGTAATAGCATGGCTTGTGCTACTGCAAGGCTAGGCAATTTTTTTTTGCCTTACTGATGAAAAAATTGCAGCAACTACAAGTGAAGATACTGCTGCCAGTAAACAAACGGGGGTGGTGGTGGAAGGATTGTACTTGGAGGTATGTTTTGGGCAAGCCAAGATGGAGTGGCACTGTTAGTATCATATGGATTTGCCTTGGATTTGGCTGGCAGTTGTGCCAGTCTGGGAGGTGATGATGGGTATATGCCATGTCTGTTGCCTTCTGTACCAGTGGCTGTAGCAGTACTACCAGAGCTTTCTTTGCTTGAGCACAGAGCTGGCTTTGGGTAGCAAACAAAATGGTCTGGTGCATCACTGTCACCATGCATGCACCATGCATGGGGGGGAGTCTACCTCCCCCTCCCATGGCACTACTGCAATTCATTATCTATCCTTTGCAGGCTGTACATTATCTATCCTTTGCAGGCTGTACAGAAGGTATAGCTGATTGAGTGTGTGATAGCCAGATTGATTTCTGATATTAGTGAGAGACTATGTAACAGCAGTCCTGTATGAGCACAAGTCCTATATGGTTTCTGGACTAAACTCAAAGCACATTGCTTACCTTTAAGGTCCTCAATGGCCTTTGCTTGGGATTAGAGAGGGACACGAACCTGGAAAATGGCGTTTTGTGGTGGTTCGTGGTTCGTGAAAAGCAGCAAACCACAAACCACCATGAATTTGCCCAATTCATGAACCGGTTTATTAGGTTCATGGTTCGTCACTTCAGGGCAGCCGCTGCAGCACTTTTCTAGCTGTTTCCATTTGCAAAAAGCAAGAAGTTTCAAACTTCCCAACCCATTGCTTTTTTTTCACCCTATGGGAGGGGGGAAGAGAACCCCCTCCTTCCCCTCCCACTGAATGAAAAAAGCAGGGTGTGAAGTTTGAAAGCAACACTTTTCTTGCCGCTTGAAAGCAGCAAGAAAAGTGTTACTTTCAAATGCCTGCCGTTTTTCAGCTGATGGGAGGGGGATTCCCTATCAGCTGAAAAAAAGCTGCTTTCAAACCCCACAACTGAAAAAAGCAGGGGACATTTGAAAGTAGCAACACTTTTCTTGCAGCACAAGGGAAGTGTTGCTGCTTTCAAACGCAAGCAGCTTTTTTCAGCTGATGGGGGATCTCCCATCAGCTGAAAAGCAGCAGCTTTGAAAGCCACACTTTTCTTGCCATTTGCAAACAGCAAGAAAAGTGCTGATTTGAGTTTCGGTAAACTTGAAGTGGGAAACCCGAGGGGGTGCATACCTCTAGTGACAAACCGAAAAATGAACAAAACAAACGAGCCTAACGTTCATCATGGTTCATCAGAAATGGGCTCTGATGAACCGCCGGCTTGGTTCATGAAGAACTTTGGTTTGTATTTCAGTTCATGCCTATTTCTACTTGGGATACTGAGAGTCCTTTCCCATATGTTTCTTCCCACTTACTAAGATCAGCTACTGATAACTGATTGATGGAGCTATCTTTTATCAAACAGACAGCATCTTTGGTGGTTCCTAGACACTAGAACCAGATACCTGTCAAATCCTTGGATCCAGGGTCTTTGTGTTTTGAGAGGAACTTAAAGACTCAACAGTTCATACAGGCTTCAGGTGATTTAAGATATTTGTTGGCTGTTGATTATGGTGTGATGACAATAGATTGGTTCCATCTTTTGGTTAATGCTTGTTTAAGTGATGTTACTGTTTTACTGTAGCAGTATATTTTACTGCATCAGTACGTTTCTAATATATATATATCTGTGTATCTGGCTTTGGAAACAGTGATTGTGAAAAGTAAACTTCAGACTAAACAAATAAACAAGAGCTACAGATTCAGAGATAGTAATTTGTAAATGTTTGCCACAATAACAATCATAAACCATAAAGCTAAGTTGTGAAAATAAAACCAATTTTCCATTTTCTGAGCAGCTGACCTCCATATTTTCCTTCTATATTTTCCTTATTTTCATATCTAAAACTATCCACACTATAAAGGGACACTTGTTTAATAAACATGCTCCTTTCTTACAAAAATTATGCTGCTTATTTCTGTTTTGATATTGTCTTATTTCATACCTATCTAATGTTCTGGGAATTATAATTTTCCCAGTTTTCTCTCTGCTATACAAGTGAAACATGAATTCCCAGATTAGATAATTCTACACCAATGTTATTGCATCTTTCACAGTAATGCCAGATAACGATTAGATAAAAACCGTGTTTTGCTTTGTGATTAACTTCATGGTTATTTTGTTGGTGTGGTTCTATTGATTTTAGACTCTCACCCACAAGATACCAGGCAATGGGACTGCCTGTATTCATTCTAAAAACATCTGTATCTCGCATATGATTCTCTAGATCCCCTGAAGAGGCTGTAAACATGTAGCAGATGGGGGATAAAGCTTTACAATTTTCTTCAATACATATAAAAATAATTTTCTTTGGTAACTAATTTCATTTTCTACCTGGAAGAAAGCACTGAGGAAGATATGTCTCCAGAAGGAAGATAGGAAGCAAAGAAGGAAGGAAACTAAACTTATATTTTAGAATGGTCACAATATAGCAGTTAAGTAATATGAGTTTGAATTGGACCAGTAAATAAGGAAAAATATATCTAACAATTACAAATGGGAAGACACCTAATATGGTTACTCACAAGTTATGTAAGTAAATTGGGGGTGGGGAAGGGGTTAGACGATGGTGATTTACCAAAAAAACTATTAGCATTACTCGTTTGCGAGAAAAATGGGGAAAGCAAGGGATGGGTAGGAAGTAAAAATTGGATTTTATACAGCTATGTGAAATATGAAAGTATATTTTTAGCTCCAGAGGATCCCTGGGGAGTAAACTGGAATGGTTAATTTAACAGCCTCAGTTGTAAATATAGCTGAAAGTCTGAAGGAAGAAAGATGAGGAAAAAATATTGACTGTTAGGTTACCCACCTCGTTTTTCAACAGTTTTTATGCACGATTTCACAAACTGTGGAACGGTAGAGCCATCGTGTTCACACACATTTTGTAATGAGGAACCAAAAACTTGATCTGGTTAAGACAAAAAAGAGAAGATTGAAAGAGCAGCATGCACTGTTACATTAAATAGGTACACCTGATATATATGCAAGGGTATAGACTAACTAAAAACAGGCAGAAAAGTTTTTGTCCCCATAGAAGTGATTCAATTGTCTCAAGTAAAGTGAGCTTGCCACAAATTGCATACCAGCCTCAATGTTCCATGGTTTTTGCATTTTTCTTGATATCTTGCATACATATGAGATGCGTTAACACATGGCTAAGCAACTGCAAGAAATTAGTCACAACTTCCACAAGATTGTTTCTAACTGAATTTAGTTGTCAATGTCATGACTTGTTTTAGATGGATTAGGTCAGGAGTAGGGGTGTGCAAGCCAAAAATTTTCGGCTATAGCCGAAAGTAGAAAGCCGAAAGAAGATTCTCTATCGTTAAAGCCGAAAGCCGAAACAAGAATCTCTTTCGGCTTTCGGCTTTCGGGATTCTTTCGGCATTATTTCGGCATTCTTTCGGCTTTTTTCTATGGGAAAATGCCTCCGTCTTCCAGGACGCCTGGAGGAGGCATTTTCCCACCGAATAAGCCCAAAATTGGTGGGGACCTTCCTCTAACCCTTCTCTAACAACCACCCAAGTTTCAGACAGATTGAACTTTGGGGGGCCATGTTATGGCCCCCCAAAGCAGGTCCCCCCATCCTCCCATAAGAAAGCGAAGGAGCAGCATATTGTTAGCATGCTGCTGCTCATCTTTCTTCATTATTTCCTATGGGGAAAAAATGAAGAGGCAGGCTTCCTTTGCCAGGGGTGGCATTTTGCATGCAAAATGCCCCCCAGCCCTCAGGGGCCCTTCTCCCACCCCTCCTCCCACCCCCCACCAAGGCTCAGCCTGCTCCCACTTGGGGGGGCCATTTCATGGCCTCCCCAAGTAGGTGCTCTAATCTCTACCACTGACAGCTGGGGGAGGCTTGTGTTGCCAGGGGTGGCATTTTGCATGCAAAATGCCCCCCAACCCTCTGGGGCCCTTCTCCCACCCCTCCTCCCACCCCCCACCAAGGCTCAGCCTGCTCCCACTTGGGGGGGCATTTCATGGCCTCCCCAAGTAGGTCCTCTCAGCCCCTAAAGTCCACCCCTTACAGCCCCACACAAACCCAATTCCCCCCCAGCTGCCACACACAGACCCAAATCCCCACATTAGCCCCTCACAGACCCAAATCCACCCCCACCTGCCCCACACCCATAACCCCAGGAACAGGCTGGCAAAGGCCAGCCCTTTCCCTTTGTTCCCTATGCTGGGAACTTCTAAACTCTCTTTCCCTGGGCAATTCTGCACAGCCCAGGGGTGCCACAATGGTGGGCACACTTCTGAGTGCCAGCTGGTCCCTGTGAAAGAGCACCTGAACCACAGACACCCTCCCTCAAATTCCCCCACCACCTACAGAGATGGCTGGCCAGCCAGCCCCATTGTTCCCTATGATGGGAACCAACTGCACAACAAAGAATAAAACAAGAACAACACAAAATAAAGTTTAAAAAAAATTATTTTCTCCCTTCCAAAGTACAAGTAGGCAAAGCATTATGACACATTACACCAGCAGTCCCCCACACAGAAAAATTAAAACAAAACTCACTTAACATCAGAGAATCACAAAACACGATTCCTGTCAAAAACACTTTATTTCTTGAACAGCTTTAGGTTACACAGCAGGGGGGAACACCAAAGGGCATGGCAGCACTATCTTACACAAAAATAACACAACTCACTTAACATCAGAGAATCACAAAAGCACAATTCCTGTCAAAAACACTTTATTTCTTGAACAGCTTTAGGCTACACAGCAGGGGGGGAACACCAAAGGGCATGGAAGCAGTATCTTACACAAAAATAACACAACTCACTTCACATTAAAGAATCACCCCAAAAATTGCTGTCAAAAGCACTTTATTTCTGTAACTGCTTTAGGTTACACAGTAGGAAGGCACCACAGAGCAGGAAAGCAGTGTACTACACAAAAATAACACAACTCACTTCACATCAGAGAATCACACAAACACAATTGCTGTCAAAAACGGTGAAGTGGGTTGTATTATTTTTTGTAGTACATTGCTATCATGCCCTGTTGTGCCCTCCTACTGTGTAACCTAAAGCTGTTCAAGAAATAAAGTGTTTTTGCCAGGAATTGTGTTTTTGTGATTCTCTGATGTTAAGTGAGTTGTGTTATTTTTGTGTAAGATAGTGCTGCCATGCCCTTTGGTGTTCCCCCCCTGCTGTGTAACCTAAAGCTGTTCAAGAAATAAAGTGTTTTTGACAGGAATTGTGCTTTTTGATTCTCTGATGTTAAGTGAGTTGTGTTATTTTTGTGTAAGATAGTGCTGCCATGCCCTTTGGTGTTCCCCCCTGCTGTGTAACCTAAAGCTGTTCAAGAAATAAAGTGTTTTTGACAGGAATCATGCTTTGTGATTCTCTGATGTTAAGTGAGTTTTGTTTTAATTTTTCTGTGTGGGGGACTGCTGGTGTAATGTGTCATAATGCTTTGCCTACTTGTACTTTGGAAGGGAGAAAAAAAAATTTAAAACTTTATTTTGTGTTGTTCTTGTTTTATTCTTTGTTGTGCAGTTGGTTCCCATCATAGGGAACAATGGGGCTGGCTGGCCAGCCATCTCTGTAGGTGGTGGGGGAATTTGAGGGAGGGTGTCTGTGGTTCAGGTGCTCTTTCACAGGGACCAGCTGGCACTCAGAAGTGTGCCCACCATTGTGGCACCCCTGGGCTGTGCAGAATTGCCCAGGGAAAGAGAGTTTAGAAGTTCCCAGCATAGGGAACAAAGGGAGAGGGCTGGCCTTTGCCAGCCTGTTCCTGGGGTTATGGGTGTGGGGCAGGTGGGGGTGGATTTGGGTCTGTGAGGGGCTAATGTGGGGATTTGGGTCTGTTTGTGGCAGCTGGGGGGGAATTGGGTTTGTGTGGGGCTGTAAGGGGTGGACTTTAGGGGCTGAGAGGACCTACTTGGGGAGGCCATGAAATGCCCCCCCCAAGTGGGAGCAGTCTGAGCCTTGGTGGGGGGTGGGAGGAAGGGTGGGAGAAGGGCCCCAGAGGGCTGGGGGGCATTTTGCATGCAAAATGCCACCCCTGGCAAAGGAAGCCTGCTTCTTCATTTTTCCCCATAGGAAATAATGAAGAAGATGAGTAGCAGCATGCTAACAATATGCTGCTCCTTCGCTTTCTTATGGGAGGATGGGGGACCTGCTTTGGGGGGCCATAACATGGCCCCCCAAAGTCCAATCTGTCTGAAACTTGGGTGGTTGTTAGAGAAGGGTTAGAGGAAGGTCCCCACCAATTTTGGGCTTATTCGGTGGGAAAATGCCTCCCCCAGACGTCCGGGAAGACGGAGGCATTTTCCCATTGAAAAGCCGAAAGAAAGCCGAAAGAATCCCGAAACGTTTCAGCTTTTTTCTTTCGGCTACCCGAAACGTTTCGGCATTCCCCGAAACGTTTCGGCATTCCCCGAAAGAAGCCGAAACACTTTTGTTTCGGCATTCTTTCGGCATTCTGAATGCCGAAATGCACATCCCTAGTCAGGAGTTACTGAAGTATGAATTGAAACTTTTAAAAAATTTTTACATTCCAGCTTAAAGATTGCTTATTCTTACCTGGTTTAACTTGAAGAGCTGGTTCACATATAACACCAAACATGGTTGTTGCTAAAGAACCTAGTCTTATGTTTGTGTGCTCCCCACCCCCCAGAAGAGACTCCCATTAAATTAGTTGCTTCCAAATCAGCTGCTCCTCAAAACCAAGTCTGAAAACCACAGTTTCTTTGCAATCCTGGTGTGTAGGGCAAACTTCCTTTGCCAGCAGGTGGTAAATTAATTGAATTGGAAAACAGGGAGATGGGAGGGAGGGGAAGCACAAAAGCACAAGATTTTTCCTATCCTATCTTTTGCTGGAGAATGTTCAAGCTTTTGTTTTGTTTTTTTTAAAAAACTAAGTTTCCAAAAGCTACATATAATATGAAAAAGAAGGAACCCAGTCCGACTATAGTTAGTTCGACTAAGCATCGTTCTATGTAGTTTAGCTTTCAAAAGCAGTCATAAGGGTCTGGTATGGATTGGGGCTGAGGGAGCAAGGAAAGGGAGGTTAACTGTGCTCCTAGTCAAAAATGGCCCACCTCTGTGCTTTTAAGCCTATTGTGGGGGAAAGACAAGTATCTATACTGTGTCCGCCTTTTTCTCTACTAGGCTAAAAACAACTTGAGAGGCCATTTTCAATTAAGAGAATGACATGGGGGATAGTTAAAGCCCCCAGTGCTACTGCTCTATATCAGGAATCCAACATATATACCTTTTAGTGTATAAAATGGAGGAGAGGAGAATGATGTAAACCACTTTGAGTCCCCATTGGAGGAAAAGGTGGGAATTAAATGAAGTAAAATAAATAAATGTAACAGAGATCTGATCATGGATTTCCAACATGCCATGTTGTTTAGCCCCAAGTCCACATCATGCTTTCACAGCTGTTACATGAATATGTATGCTGGGCTCTTAAGTGGGGAAAACATGATTTGATTTGATTTATTAGATTTCTAGCCCGCCCTCCCCACAAGCAGGCTCAGGGAGGCCACAACATCATAATTACATAAAATACAGGAGCGTATATATATAAAAAGCACAATAAAAAGCCATAAAATCCAATATAAACCTAAAAGAAAGTACGAAGTACAAAAATCACACCAAGATATGGAATTCAGCATACAAATCCAACAACTACCCTCAATCACTGTCAGGTTAGACACAGAGAGATTTGCCAAGATCTAACCAGCTGGAGCAGAGGAGTCGGGAACGTTCACCTGTCCTTCAACCATCACCATAGGCCAGGCGGAACATCTCTGTTTTACATGCCAGGAATTGTAACAAGTCCCACAGGGCATGGGTCTCTACAGAGAGAGCATTCCATGAGGCCAGAGCCAGAGCTGAAAAGGCCCTGGCCCTGGTCAAGGCCAGGCGAACATCCCTAGGGCCAGGAATCGCCACAGAATCATTGAGATGACCCTCTAGGGTCATCTAGTCCAACCCCCTGCACAATGCAGGAAATTCACAACTACCCCCCAACTGCTCCAGTGTCCCTTGCCCCATGCCCAGAAGATGGCAAAACACCTCCAGGATCCCTAGCCAAACTGGCCTGGGGAAAATTGCTACCTGACCACAAGGTGGTGATCAGCATTACCCTGGGCATGTAAGAAAGCAATGAAAACTAAGCACTGATGTAACCCATTCTGCCCCCCTCCCCCAAGATCTTCCCAGATTCACAGAATCAACATTGCTGTCAGATGGCCTTCTAGCCTCTCCTTAAAAATCTCCAAGAAGGAGACCCAACCACCTCCTGAGGAAGCCTGTTCCACTGAGAGACCACTCTAACTGTCAGGAAGTTCTTCCTAATGTTTAGCCAAAAGCACTTTTGATTAAATTCAAGCCGTTGGTTCTGGTCTGCCCTTGCAGACTCAGTTAAGAGCCTTGGAGTTATACGAGATCCAGCGTTACTACCAGAAAGTTAAGGTAGCTACAAAAAATGCTTTCTCCAACCTCATTGTAGCCTGGAAGACGGCTTCCTACCTCAACATGGCTACTCTAGCCACCTGGATTCATGTTACAGTATCAAGACTTGACTATTGTAATGCACTATACATAGGTCTCCTGTCTAAGTTATCTAGGAGACTCCAGTTGGTGCAAAACACTATAGCTCAGCTGTTATCAGAAGTGAGCAGGAGTATGAATATCACTCCCATCCTGCAGTCACTCCATTGGCTACCTATCAGTTATCGCGCTCAGTTCAAGGTATTAGCTATTACATACGAAGCTCTTCACAGCCTTGGTCCAGCATACCTACGGGACCACCTCTCTCCTTATATTCCTCCATGGCAGCTTTGCTCATCTAAACAGGGTCTCCAGTACGTGCCACCTTGCACATGGGTGAAATCAGCAGCTGCCCATACATGTGTATTTTCTGTGGTGGCTCCCGCCCTATGGAACTGCCTGCTGGAGGAGGTCAGGAGAGCCCCCACTGTCCAGGCTTTCCACAAATGTTGCAAAACTGAATTATTCAAGCGGGCTTTTTTACTCATATAGGAGGGCTCTATTATAGGTCTCATAGAGATGCTCCATTAATGAGTTAGGGACCACAGACTTCACCACTATGTTGCCTTACGTCCTATCTGTTGCTTTAAGTATGTGCTTCTGTGTACTACCTGTTGCTTTAAGTATGATCCTACTGGGTAGTTCTATGTTGTCTGATGTCAGTACTAGAATTGCTTATGCTCTGTTTCAGCATTTCTTCAAATCTGTATTGGATTTTTGCTAATGTTATGTTTTTGTAAACTTGCATTTATTTACCCTATAGCATTGTTTATTGAAATATCCTTGATATTCACTGTATTAATCTCACACTATGTAATCTGTCTTGAGTCTCACTGAGAAAGGTAGATTATAAATGACATAAATAAATAAAAAATAAAGCATTTTACATAAAGCCACTGTCATCATTACACCATAAACATTAGAAATTCAAAAAGCCCATTCAGCTCCACCCACTTTCTAAAAGCACAAAAGGTATTCGAGACTGCCATGGCACCCACAAGCAGCACGTCAGGGACCCCTGGTTTAGATAATCACCCCCCCCCCCATCAGTTTTTGTTGTTGTTTCCCATACCATTTTTTCCAAAGTTTATATAAAGCACGCTAGCTGATTGTTTATATCTCACATGCTAGCTTTTTATTTCATTGTAAGGGAAATACTGTGTTCTCATAAGAAAAAAATTAGCCCTAACCCTTGACAACACTTGTAAATTGTGTTGTTTACAAAATGAATTTGCGTTTAACTATATAATACAGCTTTTTTGCGCTTCATAACTTAAAACCTCTGGCCAGCCGAGAGCGTTTATCATGAAGCTTGTCAGCATAACCAGGTTAGTGCTCTCAGATTACAAATTAGCTTTATCCTCCTTCATCTCTGCTATATATTTTTGACAAATTATAAAAAGAGCACTCCGTAATGGGAACTTTGTCAGCAGAATCAAAATGAATCAAACCTGTGAGGGAAACCATTCAATAGAAGCAGTTTAAAATGTTTAAACAATGTGGCTATAAGATCATCATTTAAACTAAGAGATAGTCTCCACATATCTTTCCAGTAGAGCATGACACTTTGAAAATTGGGGCAAAGTCCTTTGATAGTGCTTCAGTAATCAATGTTTCTTGGCAAAGACTGAAATAATCTTAGGAGAACATGGATAACTAACTATATGATAGGCTGTACTATACTGAGGATTGGTGTATTTACCCTTAGACTGGTTTTCCCACAGGGCTATCAAGCAGGAAGTTGTGTTAAATGCTCCTTCAAAGGATATATATTTCATCTTCCAACATATTATGCATGCACTGAGAATCCCTTCTCAAATAATTTTATTTTTACAGGAAATAGCACACACTGGTCTGACAAAAAACTGAGGTTGTCAGATTTGGGTTCTCAGCTTCCTCAACAGTAGTCATAGTGTATTGTTTAAAACTGCAGCTGCTTAGAATTGGAGTCAAAGAAGCAGGTAACTCTCTTGGACAGGGAAAAGACCCAGTCCTTTCAGTCATTAGAATGAAGGTGTTTTGGTAGGTTGGTTGGAGAAAAAGAACTACTAGATGTCAGGAATTAAAGATGAGAAAATAATTAAGATAGAGATGTTGCATAAATATGATAGCATATTTCTTTGTTTAATGGGCACAAAGCCGTTACAGAAATACTCCAATGAGAATTTTGTCTTGTCCCGAATGTGAGCGGAGGTTTTGGCAAAGCCTCTCACTGTAAAGTAGAGGAAGGGGCATATTGTGTGGGAATGCTTGTCTTGTTGGATGCCCAGTGTGCCACAGCCAATGGATAGGAAGGGAAAGAGTTATTATTTAAAGAATCTCTATCTCTTGCAGTCAGGTTTTTTGTTGGGTTTTCCCTCATTCTCCTGTTCCAGGGATAGGCAGCGTGTGGATTAGCTAGTTGCTTTCATGGGCTGACCATTAATTAGGTTGGGTTCCATTAAACTGGCTGGAGCAGGACCTGCTTTATACTGCTTCACATCTGGGCTGGTTTAAATAGGTCTAGCTGTAAGACTGGTGAGGCCCTAACTAGGTTGGCAGGAATCGTGATTCTTTAATGTGTATAGGAAAGATCTGGCAAGCTCTCTGAGGCATTAAGGATAAAGGAAGTACACCCAAGCCAGTTGTTTATCAGCCATTATTGTCAGAGAGACTTGGGGACAGGGTTCTCTTGGTGCAGGGCAGAGTAAGCTGAAATCTTGCTACTACAAAGCCCAGGGGGAAAGAGTGAGGCTCAGTAATGACTGGTACAGGATTTATAAAGTTGATGAGAGGCGTGGCAGCATTTGCTGCATCAAATTTTGAGCCAGGACGGGGTTGCTGGGATGCAGGCAGCCTTAATGGGCTACCAATTGGAATTAGTCCACTTGGATTGGGGTGGAGTAGCAATTAATTTGATGTTTAACACATCTCTGGCAATCAGTCTTTTAACAAACCTAGTTTAACCCATATTCTTGACTTGTTTTGGGGTGCATGGCAAGTGAATTGCTCTATAGTGTTATCACTTTTGGCATATGTAATATATATGTACTGAGATATACTTGATCAAGAGCTTCAGTCTGTTCCATCCAGCCACAATTACGTTATCAAGATTCGGGAACACTAAATGCCTATGTTTTGAATGTCCTGAAGGAAATACATCCTGCAAATAATATTTCCTACTGCAATGATCACATAGAACAGCCATGATGCAGAGATCGTAGGGATGAGCCCTCAGATTACTTCATGTGTACATTAGTAGCCTTGTGTAGATAGCCTGCTTGCTTCTTCTTCTGGAAACTTTTATTGTTGCTCTTTAATCATTGAAAGCTTCTGAAGTCTATTCAGTGAATTGAACTGAGGGCATTCATATGGTCTCAGGGGATGATGGCATTCGCTACCAGTTCAAGAAAGGCCTTGGCCAGGTAGAAAACAATATGAACGGCTTCTAAAATGGGCTGGCCACCCTTGGCTCCATAGTATCAGTATGGCAGTGTGTGTGTGTGTGGGGGGGGGGTGCATTTTAAAAAGCACTGTATTGGGTTAGATTTATTTTATTTGGATTTTTTTTTTATGCCACCTACCCAGGAACCCTCCCTGAGGTGGCTTACAAAACAAATACAATACAAACATTAAATATTAAAAGTTGTTAATGAAAACCCAGTCAGAGCATAAAATCATAGGTCAATGAGCAGCTTAAAAAGAATAACAGTTTTCACTAAAACGCACCATATCGATGGTGTTAGAAGATCAACACCTTAATTAAAAGGCTGGATAAATAGAAATATTTGGGCCTGGTTCCTAAAAGACAGCAATGCAGGGGACCTCCATTCAGAAGCAGTAGACTCCTGAAACCCAGAGCTTGGAGGCAACATCAGAGGAGGACTTCGGCCCCTGTGCTCTCTTTGTTTGGCTCTCCAGAACAACTCGTTGACCACTGTGTGAAACAAGATGCTGGACTAGATTGACCACTGGTCTGATTCAGCAGGTTTCTTTTTATGTTATGTGATGTTCTTATGTCCCAGGCAAGTCTCAAGAGGGAGGGCATTCTGGTTGCTGTCCACCATGCCTCGGAAGGTGAGGCATGGGGAGCAGGGCTTGTGAGGCAGATCTTAACCAGTAGGCTGCACAATATGGGAGGAAATAGCCCTTTAAGTACCCATTTTGGGCTTTAAAAGTAAGAATCAGTACTTTGACTTACGCCCAGAAACAAACGGGCAGCCAGTGTAAAATCATACGATCCCTGTATCCCTCCCCTGACAGTAGCCTGGTCGCTGCATTTCGGGCCAACTGAGGTTTTCAGACCATTTTCAAAGGTGGCTCCACAAAGAGCACATTACAGTAACCTAACTTGGATGTAATCAGAGCATGGACCACTGCTGCCGGATCAAGCTTTTTGAGGAATAACTGTAGCATATCGGCTGAAGCTCGTAAAAAACACAATACTGTATGCTATGGAGTAGACCTGGGCCTCCAGGATCCAGCAATACCCACAATCTATGAAACTGATCCTTCAGTGGGAGTGCAATGGCTTCCAGGATAGACTAACTCTGCAGCCCTGAGCAGCTTTATCAGTGACTAACAGCATCTCAGTTTTGTCTGGATTGAATTTCACTTTATTGACCCTGATCCATTAACTTCTCCAGGCACCTGTTTAGGTCTTGCACACACCCACCTGAGTCAGTTGGTAAAAAGAGACAGTTGGTATCATCCACATATTGGTGTTGTCTTATTCCTGATCCCCTGGAAATCTGTGGGGTCCCACAGCATAAATGCTATGGAACATCAGTCTACCAGCACCACCTACTAGAGTTGGCCAGTCAAGTAACCATCAAAGCACGATACCCCTTACTCCCAGCCCAATCAGGCTCTCCAGATGAATACAATGGTTGAGGCACTGTAGGCCACTAAGAGGTCCAGGAGAATCGACAGGGATGCACTTTACCTGTCACTCTCCCATCGAAGATCACTGGTCAGGGCCACCAAGGCTGTTTTTGTCCCAAACCCAGGGTTGAATCCAGACTGAAATAAGTCTAGATAATCTGACTCCTCCAAAACCGCCTGAAGCTACACAGCCACTACGTTGCCCCCCTCCCCAAAAAGAATGTTGGCCACTGGGTGGTAAATGTTTAGGTCTGTGTGGTCCAGACAAGCTACCTTCAGGAGGAGTCTAGATATAGCTTGCAGGGTACCAGTTGCTCATCCTTCATCCAGAGCACTCTTGAAAACTTTAAAACGAGAGTGGTGTGTGATAGAAACTCAAAGCCTTCATATTTTCTCCCATCTTTAGAAACATCTAGATTAGCTCTTTAAACATGTTTCACCATTCTATTTATAATAGCTGAAAGCTTGCCATGACAAGGAAGCAACCAGAACTTCTTTTCCAATAATGAAAACTGTAACTGCTCCCAAGAGATTAAAGAAAGCAAAGGGGCCTTGTTTGATTTATTTGCAAAAAGGCTCTTTAGAATGCCACTTTTTATAACAGAGAAAGGGGTGGTGGTGGTAGGAGATGTACACAACACTCCAAACCTCCTGTTATGACAGTTTATGTTTTCCATCCAGCTTATTTAGCTCAAATGTCTGGGAAATAGACACAATTACCACCTTATGGAATGCTACTTAACTTTAAATGCTCCCTACTGAATACAAACCCGCCTCATCCTCTCAAAGTTTATTCCAGTTTCTCAGGAATTGCTCCCACAATAGGCTTCAGAAATGTTTTTGTTCATCATTTAAAAAATTCAAGTAATGAAATATTTTTATTATAGTAAAGAACATTCCCATACAAGAAGTTGTTAAAAAAAGAAAAAGAAAAGAAGAGGAAGGGGGGGGGGACAGAACTGCATTCTGTGCCCTTATACAGCTTTAATCATTCACTCCTTCAGCTGTTATCAATTTAAAACCAATGAAACTCCCACACTGAGTCCATTTGAGCAGTCAATTTTAATATCTTGAGGCATCTGTAGTTATTCTGAATTGGCTGCAAAAGCAGAACTAACAAGTTAAGCTCTAACCATAAGTCTACATCAGGCTGGTAAACCATACATCAAACACCGACAGTTAGTCAATACTATAGTATGGGGGGAGGGGGAAACCCAACCATTTTTAGGACGAGCAATATATTCACAATGTGCTCAGCAAATACGGTTTGTGTTACGCATTGCTGATATATGCTCATAAAAAACCACCCATTTGAGGTAGTAGTGGACATGACAGCTTTGTATGAGGATATAAAAGGAGACACGAGGGGAGCCTGGAATAGTCATTCTGAAGTTCTGAGGCATATAATAGTATGATCATTGAGGCACTGAACTGCCCATCCAGCTTCAAGAAGCCCATCGAGTTCACGAAGTTCACTGTTATAAACCAAATTAAATCGTCACAAGCAATACTGCAGTTTATCCAAACTTCTGGTTTTACTTGAATGAAAACAGCACAAAAGCGTGTACATATGAATGTATTTATTTGGTTTTAATCTGTAATGTTTAATAGCTACTTGAGCCAAGTAGCTTAGAGCCAACAGAAAAGTGGGGTAAAATAAATATATAAACAAACAAATAAACAATAAATAAATAAATATTAAGCCCTTTCTTCAAAGGCGAAAACATGAACCTGACTTACCCTACAAATGGATGGGGTAGTTTTGGACATGATTCTATTTCAGGATTCACAGTTCAGCACAATCTATTTTACTACACTGTTTCTCAGAAACAAACAAAGAGTGTTATGCAATATTATAAAATAGTACTGAGAACGAGATCACAAAATCAAGGCCTGGCCAGAACACAATTTCACTGTTGTTGGGTATTCACAAAAGCAAACTGCTCTATCAAGTGGTACATTTTGTTATTGTGGACTGCTCATTTTCTTAATAGGTTGGAAGGTAGTTTTCTTTATTTCCTTTGCTTGTTTTAATTCCTCCTGAAAGGCATCTGATAGAACTTTAGAACTGAGATTTCCATAGATGGATATTGCTAGGATCTTGCTGTAAATCTCCAGTAACAGTAAGCATTTCCATCACTGGGATGGGACGTCTTCACCTCCTCCTTCCCTCTGTAACCCTAAATGTTCCCTGAAATGTATTCCCTGAAATGCTGCTTTTCTGTTCCCTAAAATGAAGACTGGACACTCTTAGGAAAAGCATGAAACTGGGGATCTCAACTGAAAAGTGCTCCCCCTTCTGGTAACAAAAATGTACAGTGATTTCCAAACCATTGTCTTTGAGCAAAGATGCACGTGAAATAGAAAGAGGAGTCACAGAGAAATCTTACCAACTTTGCAATGGAATAACCAAATGAGTTTGCCAGGGTATCAAACACTGGCTCAAGCTATTAACGTTCTTCTCCGCTAAATGGCCTGCTCCCTCCTGTGCTAGCAATGCAGCTTCCTCCTGTTCTTCTGGCTGGAGAAAGTGAACAAAGCACTCCTCAACCATGTGCAAACAGGAGGCTGTTGCACTTCTCTATCAGGCAGTGACTTTTTGAATGGGAGGAGGAAGAGGGGGTATAAACAGCAATACTAGTGAAGGAGAATTGTGGGATGGGGACACTGTTATGTTTCTTTAATAAAAATAAGAAGTTTCTAAATCATCTGTAAAAGAACAGTTTCGTTTATTTGTTCTAATTACCATGTACTATCATTTTGACTTAGCCCCCCAAATGTATGGACAATTGAGGTATGTCCAACCTCTTAGTGACTGACAGAAAAATAGTATATAAATATTTTAAAATAAATACATCAAATTACATTGCATAAGACATTTTACACAGTAATCAATCTGTGAAACTATTATTTTCCAACTGACTGTCTGTTAAATTGTTACTGTCATTTTTAAAAAAGCAAACAGAAAAGAATGATGACCCCCAACCATCAACTGATATGGTGTCTGAGTAATTTTGCTGTCTGTTTTTTAAAGATTTTGTGGAAATATTATCTTTTTTTAGTCCTAAATGATTTAATGTTATTAGGCAGCCTGCAGAGGCTAAAGGCAGAGTATTAATGAAATAAGTCAATAAACAAAGAACGCCATTTACTGGTAAGCAAATCTTACCTGAAATCAATAGGAGTTATTGGGGAGCAATCTTGTCTAGGTTTCCTATCAGTAGTATTGTTACTGAACCCTATCAATTAAATTAAATGGGTCTTGTGTCATGATTACTGGTTGCACTAACTTGACCTGCCCCCATGGCATGTCCATCTTACCACTACTGAATATTTGTACATTGAACTTTGATTTTTATAGTGGCTTATACGTAGAAAGTTCATAGGTAACCTCTAAGATATGTACAGTTTTATGGTATATACATCACACATATCTGGCCTATGCACTTCAGGCTCAGCAGCTTGGATCCACTGGAAGATTTCCACATGGGCTAGAGTTGTTGTGCAAGTACAACAAAAAACTCAAAAAGCCCCTTTCACTAAGTTAAACATAGCATATTCTAAACTGTTGTTCTGCTTGTGCAAGGCGCTGCGCAACCAATTTCTGGGCACTATAAGATAGAGGAAGGAAAGTGTTGCACGTGTGCACAATGTATAGTAGTCATACAAGATTAAAACCACAAGAAGTCTTTTCTTACATATTTCTAATGGATTGGTGTGCGAATAAGGTATCTAAATATATGCTGCTCTTTCAACTGGTATTTCATTTTAGATTGTGGTATTTATGGATCTGATTTGCTTTGAATTGTTCTTTATTGAGTTTATTGTAATTTATACTATGTGCTGCTTTGAGTACTTTCACCAGAAAAGTGGCAAATAAAAACAAGAGTGGGATCTGCAAGGGTTAGCAGGGAAGAGAAAATTATATTCCTTCCCCAATGGCCCCTACATCACACCTCTTTCTCTGGCTATGATTTTCTTCCCTCCCCTCTAGTTCCTCCTGCCAGACTCCCCCTATGCTCTTATTCTTCCTTCCCCCCAAACACTTGCTTGCCCACCCACCCTTAGTTTTCCAGCCTGCCCACCCCCTTGATTATATGATGTGTCCTCATATTACTTTGTATGTGCATTTATGACATAATTACTCAAAATCTCCGAATGGACATTTAGATATACACATTCGGCAGTAAACTGAATGTTCGGCAACACCCCTCCCCCATGACAACATCACAATATCACATGTTAACACAAATATGGTCATCTAATTTCCACAAGTTTTGTTTTAAAGAGACTAAGCCTGCAACAAATGGTTTGATTTGGTGTCCACAAATAAGTCATATATTCCATACTGCAAGGGACCATTTATTATTGAGAATGTTTACCTTTTCTCTAGTCTGTTGCCATTGTTTCACCTAACATCACACCCTTGGTATCTCTTGCCTGTTCTTACCTCCCTCTGGCCGCTTGCTACCTACTCCATCTTCCCTTCCCCTTGTCTGTTTGCTAGAAAACAGTGGAGAGAAGCAGATATGCCAAACAAGCAAGTCCAAGCTCTGCCTCTAACTTCTCCTTCATGCTTGCTCCTGCTTGCCTTTGCCGCCACATTTTACTGGGGCATTTTGGGTTGCTATGAAAACCCACTATAGCACCTCAGCTTTTTCTGTGATTTCAGCATAGATGTTGTTGTTACCATTTGGGATCTATTTAGAAACCCACCACAATTTTTAAGAAACAAAATATATTTTTCTACAAACTTTCCATTTCTCCTAGGTTTGCAGAAACCAGCATCTGAGTGGCCCTGTTGTGTGGATTTTTGAATTAGTTGGGTTGAATTAGATGTGTGGGTAGGGCACACAAGGCTATTGGATGGTATTGTTCAGGATGACGCTTTTAGAAAGGGACAAGGGCTATGGTTTATGGCACTATTTATTGTATGCATTTCTTATTTTGGTGCATTGCTTTCTAATTTCTGTAATCTAGTTCTGGCATTTCTTATGTCATGTTTCATATCGTTTTTATTGCATTTCTCTGAAACTCTGCAATCCAATCCTATTACTCTATTTATTTTGTCTTACACTGCTCTTATTGTACTGCTAAATTTTGTAATCCTCCATGAATATCAGCAAGAAAGGCAGATAATAAGCAAATAAATATAAAAATAAATAAATTTAAAACTTTCTCTTTTAAGATGGTTGTTGTGGATTTTCCGGACTGTATGGCCGTGGTCTTGGCATTGTAGTTCCTGACGTTTCGCCAGCAGCTGTGGCTGGCATCTTCAGAGGTGTAGCACCAAAAGACAGAGATCTCTTAGTGGTAACACTAAGACGACAGGAAACATCAGGAACTACAATGCCAAGGCCACGGCTATACAGTCCGGAAAATCCACAACAACCATCGTTCTCCAGCCGTGAAAGCCTTCGACAATTTCTCTTTTAAGGTCTGTTACTATTTGCCCTTTTCAATTCTATAAAATTGCCAAGGCAGCTAAATCAGTCTGAGACAATGCCTTATGAAAACAAAACAAAAATGGCAAAACACCACAGAATATGAGCAATAAATTTACAGAGGTATGAACATTCCTTCCATCCTACTTTTTCTGTCTTTACCACAAGAGAGGGAAGAAATAAACAATTTCTGAACTTAAATGCACCTATAAAAAATTGAATAGATTGCTTTCTAGGACATGAAATTTAGGCCGCTCTTTTATTTTTAATCCGCCTCATTCTAATATGCTACTTTAAAAAAATGTTTTAAATGCAAACTTTAACAAAATTAACATTTAAAAGTGCTCCCTGTCAGTGTAAGCAGTGCAACTGCATTTTTGTAACATTTTACCAGATTAAGGGATAAACACTACTGAAGACAATGAAGGAACCTTATCAAATGAGCATTTCACATTGACTTACTGGAGATTGGAATTAAGCTCTGCTAACGAATCTTAGCTCATTTGCATGGCCAGAACATAATCCTAATGAAACTTCATGGTAGGAAACTAACATGCTTTTTCTCTGCAACACATTCCATTGCTACTAAGACCAATGCTAAAAATAGCAGAAATAGCATGGCAGAGCATGACAGAGCATAGAAGAGGCAAGAAATGCACACACACCCCAGTAAGAACCAGACTACACTGGTCAATCAGAGGTATTCTAAATCTGGTCTCTCTAAAAACACATGTATCCGTTTTTCCTTCAGAGACAAATTAAAGGATGAATTCAAGTTATGTTAATGAATCTGAATTTGTTAGCTGGCATCTCATCTGATCCCAGTGTAACACCAAAGGAGATTCATCAGCTACATTTTATTAAACTAAAAAAGGAGGGGAAAGTTGAGAAACAAAGAGTATGAATTACATAGCTTTAAATGTCTTTGGATCAAACCATATAAGACGCACTAGAGATTTGTGATCCAGTGCATTTTTCTTTGTTTGTGTGAGTGGAGGGGCCGTAGATTAGTGGTAGAACATCCGTTTTGCATGAAGAAGATTCCAGTTTCTTTTTTAAAAAAAAATTATTGGTGAGTATACTTTTCAAATTCAATACATACATTCCCTCAATATCTAATTAACCCTATCCCCCACCCTTTTCCTCCCCCCTCTCTATCGACTTCCAACAGCTTTCCAACCCTTAACCCCTCTTATTACTTAATAAATCCCTTACTCTAAGCACATTCTAATTTTTTTTCCCAGGTATTCTATCATATATATCAAATATCCTATCAATATAGTATACTTCTATCAATTATGCTATCAAATATTCTATCAGTATAATATACATCTATCAGTTATACTATCAATGTAGTATAGATCTTATACCCCTCAATATAGCAGACCAGTATAATATAGTATAATATATAACAGAAGTCTTAATTTAAACATATTCTATTTCTTTTAAACATATATTCTATCAAATCTACTATTGTCATTATAATATGTATTAAAACCCCTCCTGTGTGCCCTGCCACCAATGTGGCACAGCATACAACACCGTACTACACATTCATTATATAATATACAATCTGATCCACTAACATATAGTATATATAATATGCCCCATCAGTATATTTATTTAACTATTCCCTTATTCATATACTCTAAAAAAGGTATTACTTATCCTAACCTCCCTATCTTATTCTTTACAAAATCAGTTCTAAATTTTACCCCTTTTCTACTATATTATAATCCAAGCTTAGATTAAAATAGATATAAATTCTTAATGGTAAAGTCACTTCTCCTGTTTAAAACGTCTTATTTTAAAAATTCTCAAACTGCCACAGTTCTCCTTTCACATCCCATTTTTTTTCCAAAAATTGTTTCAATTTCGCCCAGTCCGCCAAATACTGTCCCGGATCCAGGTCTTTGAGTTTTCTTGTCATTTTATCCATCTCTGCCATGTACAACAATTTGTAAATCCAGTCCTCTACAGTAGGTACTTCTTGCATTTTCCATTTCTGCGCATACAGTAAGTAATCTTGCTGCAGCTGTCATATAAAATAACAATGTTCTATTTTGCACTGGAACATTCTCCATTCCCAAGTTTAGTAGCAGCAGTTCTGGGTTCTTATTTATTTGGGTTTGTAACACCTCATTAATTACTTCTAATATATCTCCCCAGTACTGCTTCTCTACTTCACAAGTCCACCACATGTGATATAATGATCCTTCGTGCTTTTTACATTTCCAGCACTTATCTGACATATTAGCGTTCCCCAGCACAATTTTCTTCGGTGTTAGGTACCATCTGTATATCATCTTGTATACATTTTCTCTAATATTCGTACACGTTGTAATCTTAATTGTATTCTTCCACAAGTGCTCCCATGCCTCCATTGCTATTTCTTTATGAAAATTTATTGCCCACTTCACCATCTGTACTTTCACTACTTCATCTTCAGTATACCATTTTAGAAGTATCTTGTAGATCTTTGAAATTTGTTTCTTATCTTCTTGTAGCATTACTTCTTCCAATTCTGAGTTTTCCATTCTTATTCCTCCTCTTGAACAGTCCGATTTGTAAAGATCTCTAATCTGTCTGTATTGAAACCAGTTATAACAAGGAGACAATTCTTCTTCTGATTTTATTTTTGGCATTAAATGTTGTATTTGTATTATCTCCTTGTATTGCTGTTCGTTATCGACAGTTCTCGGGTCTATTACTTCATATGGGACCACCCAAGAGGGGATTTGATCTTCCAGATACATCTTATATTTCTTCCAAATTGTGAAGAGGCTTCTTCTAATATAATGATGCAGAAACAGAGAGTCCGCTTTTATTTTATCGTACCATAGGTATGCATGCCATCCGAATATTTTCTTATAACCTTCCAATGCCAGAAGTTTGCGATTTTTCAACATTATCCAATCCTTTATCCATGTCAAACAAATTGCTTCATAATACAGTCTTAAGTTGGGCAGTTGCAAGCCACCTCTTCCTTTCGCATCCTGTAACACTTTCATTTTAACACGTGGTTTCTTGCCTGCCCACACAAAATTCGAAATTTTTCTTTGCCATTTTTCAAATTGTTTAGAGTCTCGGATAATCGGGATCGTTTGTAACAGAAACATCACACGAGGTAGAACATTCATTTTTATTGTCGTGATTCTGCCCAGCCATGATAAATTCAACTTGTTCCACTTTATCAAATCTCTCTCTATTTGTATCCACAACTTCTCATAGTTGTTCTTAAATAAGTCTATATTTTTTACAGTTAGTTCAATTCCCAAATATTTTACTTTGTTTGTTACCTCGCAGTCCGTTAATTCCATCAGTTCTTGTTGTTTCTGTTTAGTCATATTTTTGCATAGTATCTTCGACTTCTTTTTATTTACAAAAAAACCAGCCAGATCTCCAAATTCCTTTATCTTCTTTATTACCTTTGGCATATTGTCAATTGGATCCTCTACAATCAACATTATATCATCCGCAAATGCTCTGACCTTGTAGGTAAACTCTCTTATCTTTATACCTCAGATTGCGTCGTCCTCTCGTATCTGGATCATCAATATCTCCAAAATCAATATGTACAGCAATGGAGACAATGGGCAGCCTTGCCTTGTGCCTTTGCTTATTTTCAGTTTTTTTGTCAGATCGTCATTCACTATAGTCGCTGCACTTTGGTCTTTATAAATTCCTTTAACTGCTTGTATGAACTTTTCTCCCATTTGCAGCTTTTCCATGGTGGCGAACATAAAGTCCCAGTTCAAATTGTCAAATGCTTTTTCTGCGTCTACAAAAAAGAAACCAACCTCTCTATCACAATGCTTATCATAGTATTCAATAGCATTTATTACTGTTCTCAGATTATCTTTAATTTGTCTATTAGGTAAAAATCCCGCTTGTTCGTCTGCAATGAATTCCGACATCCATCCTTTAATTCTTTCTGCCAGCACCTTTGCAAATATTTTATAATCATTGTTCAACAATGAAATTGGTCTATAATTTTTAACATTAGTCAAATCTTGTCCTTTTTTTGGAATCAATGATATGTTAGCCTCCTTCCAAGAATCAGGGATCCCTTGATCCTGCATAACACCATTCGTCACCTCTTTCAGGAGAGGTGCCAATTCTTGGCCCATTATTTTATAAAATTTTGCCGTTAGTCCTTCCGGGCCTGGCACCTTCCCCAATTTCGTTGATTGAATAGTTTCTTTTATTTCTTCTTCTGTCACTTCCTTATTCAATTTCTCTTTCCATTCTTCAGAGAGTGTCGGAAGTTTCATCTTATCTAAATATTCCGCTATTGAATCTTTGTTCACCTCTTTTTTTTGGTATAATTTTGCATAAAATTTAAAAAAGGCTCTACTAATGGTGACTTGATCACTTAATAACTTATCATCTTCTCGTATCGTACTGATAATTTTCTTCTCCTTCCTCTTTTTTAGTTGCCATGCTAAATATTTCCCAGGTTTATTTGCACCTTCAAACGACCTCTGATTCATCCTATTTAAATTCCACTCCAATTCTTTGTTGTTCATTGCCGATAGCTGTTCTTGCAGTATTTTTATATCCTGATATATTTTCTTTTTGCCTGGTCTCTTTTTGAGCTGAGTCTCTTTGGCTTTAATTTTTTCCATAATTTCTTGTCTTTTCTCCTCCTTTTTCCTCCTGTCTCTCGCATTCAAGTCCATTAGTATCCCTCTGATCACAGCCTTATATGTGTCCCAAACCTTATTTGTCGATACTTCTTTGTTCAAATTGTATTGCAAAAAGAACTTGGTCTCTCTTCGCAGCAATGCAATATTCTCTTCCATTTGTAACAAGTCTTCATTTATTCTCCATCCTCTTCTTTTACTATTCTTACCAAATTTCCACACAATTGGATTATGATCTGAGCCTACCTTTGGCATTATTTCCACCTCTTTAGTCCAGAGCAACAGTTCTTTGGAGGCCCAGATCATATCAATTCTTGATAGTGTAGAGTGTCTTGCAGAGTAATATGTATATTGTCTATTCTTGGGATACTGTCTCCTCCATACATCCTCTAAACTTTCCTGTTTCGTGATTGCAAAGAATGACTTTGGTAATAGTCCTCTTTTTTTGTATAGTCTTAGATTTCTTGTCTTCCTCCAAGTTTGTAACTCCATTGAAATCGCCTGCCAATATTATTTGGTCATAAGACAGTTCATCCAACTGTTTTTGTAAGTCCGTAAAATTTTTTTCTTTTGCACCATTAGGCGCATAAATTCCAATCACCAATGTCTTTTTTGAATTCCAAATTATTTCCACTGCCAAATATTGAGCTTCAACATCACTTAACACCACTTTAGGCTGTAGTTCCTCCTTTATATACAGCACAACACCCCTCTTTTTCTGTTTGGAGGCAGCTACAAATTCTTTTCCAAGTTTTGCCATTTTCAAATATTTTACATCTTGCTTTCAGAAGAAGATTCCAGTTTCAATTCCTGCCTTCTTCAGCTAAAAGGGTGAAGTAGGCAGTGATCTGAAAGACCTCTGCCTGAGACCCTGTAGTGCTGCTGCCCATCAGAACAGACGATACTGACGGTAATAGACCAATTGCCTGACTCAGTATAAGGCAGCTTTATGCGTACAAAGCAGCTGCAAAACCTTGATTTAGTGATGCAGACAGGAGAGAGGTTTAACTCTTTTACCCTGCACCATTTCCCTTACCTTAAATTGCCTTCTGCATTTTATATTTGCCCCACTTCCGGGGGGGGGGGCAATATATAGGCATCATACAAACCCCCTATACTTTCTCCCCAATGGACTAATATGGGGAGACATTTGAGATCAAAAACACATTGAGAGGAAAGAATAAGATTCCCATCTCCCCATGTACATTTCAAATTAGGGCCTTTCACCCCTGTTATTTACAAGGAAAAGGACAGTGGACACCTATCAGAGATTTCACAGTATCTTGTATGGTTTGATCCTCCCTTTAATATCCAACAAAACATGATGTACGATAGGACATTACAACTTATTATACACCAAGCCAAGTTCAGACCACCTACTATCTTTTGTGGCCTGTCAGGACTCAATAAACCTGTTTTTGCAACAGGCAAACAACAAAAACTAGATGTTCACTGGGGGCAAGGGGACCATAGATGGGTAGGTGGCTCCCCATATGGTCTATCAGAAGTCACAAAGGGCAGGCTTAGGATAAAACATGAAATAAAGCATTCAAGATGTCAGATGGTCAGTCAACAGAAATGCCATTGACATGTTTACACAGACTAGAAGCTAAATAAAAAGGAATGGCTGTTATCATGTGCTAATTCACACAGGTAAATGTGGTTCAGACAAATAATCAAGTTCTACTGAACTAAGAACCCACCCACATTCAACTACACATGGTGATTTAATAGCACTATAATCCAAATTTTAAAGGGGACTGTTCTATCTAAGTCAGGGATCCCCAAACTTTTTGAACCTGCTGGCACCATTGGAATTCTGACACAAAGTGGCTGCCACAGGAGGCAAAGCCAACCTCAAAACATTAGGGAATGAGGTTAGGTATAACTGTAATAGTAGCTCTTCAACATTTCAGGCAGAAGATCTGCTTAACAGGATGTTTTATGAAAGGAATGTATTGTTTAAAAATATTTTACTGTATACATACAGTGAAGATATTTGTGCTGTGATAGCAGCTGTTGGCCAAAGCAATTTTTAATAATCTGCACAGCCAATCAGATCTCCAGAGGCCAATCAGAAGCCTTGCTGAACAAAAGCCCACCCACTTTCTAGAAACACTTGATGGAAGTCAGGAAAAGTGTGGGCAGGTGTCATAGCATCTATGGACACCATGCTGGAAACGCCAAACCTAAACACTAGTTGTGAAAGAAATAGCATACATGGTTTTTATACCTCAACTGTACATATGTACATTCCCCTGAGGCAGCTGAGGCACAGGTTTCAAAACAGCCTAACATAACAAACGTCACTTTCCTTGTAAAGGTTCGAAAACAACAGACCTTAAATGTCAAAATGCACATGTGGCGCAGTCAGATATGAATGGAGTGCATATACATAACAGGGCTCCATTTCACTATAATAAACACTAACATGTGGTTCCTGTCTATTTACATAGAAAGCACTGTAAGCAATTTTATATTTAAACTCAGGTCTTTTTTCAATATTTGACTCCAAAAATAAAATACAAATATCATTAAGCTGTTCCAAGGCTAGTGAAATGACAGTCTCACTTAAATTATTTTTAAATATTGTGTTTCTAAGCTTCAAGTGTATGCCTTTTCAGGAAAAAAATGTAACTTTCCCATTTAGACAGGAATTTGGTTGGGATTAAGTAAGGTTTTTTAAAAAACTGTCACCCAGATTCAACCATCAGAATATCAGTGGCTAGAATTGTCATTAAAGAAATCAGTAAGCACTATGTATTCATATTCCCAATTTCTGAAAACTAGCTGAGAACAATTTTCTGCTCTTGGTGTACATTTGCTTCTACTGCAGTCAGCATGCTACTGTACTTCAGAAGAACCAAATTTTCATTCATTAAATAATTATATTAATAAAATCCCACTGGAATCCATTAAATTACCCCAGTGGAAGTGGTCAATGCAGCGTCACTATTCACAGCCTCACTGGGCTGGTTACATTCAGGAAGCAAATGAATTCCTACCCTTATTCTGCTCCTTTAATCTGCCATATTTTTCTCCTCTATGGAGCTGCCCTAATTTGCACTGGTTGAGGCCTTTCCATTAGTTCAAAATTGCTGGAAAACAACCAGAACATCTACTATGCTAAGGCTGTGCACAGCTGGTGCAAAAGAGTCTTTAACTACTTCATTTGCATGAGCAGTTGTGGTTTTAGCACACTCACTGATGGCTGGGTGAATTTTGCAAGCTGAATTCTAGAAGATAAAATAAAAGTTGACCTTGCTCAAATAGTGCAAGTCTTTCAGATGTTATCCAGATATGTCTATAAAAGTAAGGGCACTTGAACACTGTTGTCCTAGTTGAGCTGTATAGGTTCAAAAATCTATGGAAGCTCTCTGTGAGCAGGGGCTTCACCCTTATCCTAGGAACACTTTATGAGACACAACAGAGATCTTCCACTGCATAGAGAATTCTAGGACCTAAAAGGAGGCTAGCCTTGGTATGATGTCCTGAACGCATAAGAAACCTGCCGAATATGTGGTCATGTCCATTTGAATTAACCTCTTCCACATAATGGCTGCCATCTTGTTTCCTGAGGATTTCCTCAGCAGTACCTTGCTGGCTCACCTAAGTTAGGCAACAAAAAGACAAAACACATTTGGGCCACGAGGGCACTGTTATTTGGGAAAGAAGATGTTTATGGACGCTAACTTTCTCAAGATTGTACATAGTGCATTAGATAGGTAAAAATTGTTCTGTTAGGTGTTTGAAGTTCAGAGAAATCTTTCCAAGTAATCTGAGACTAAATTGAACCTCAACTCACATACATTTATCAGCCATGGAAATTAATGGCATCCCTTTGCCTCTTTTGTCCTTTCCAATTCTGGGAATAAACTATCCTTTTAAAAAAGTGAAAGGCCAGACATTCACTGCACATCAGATTTGCTTTCACTGTGCAAACAGGTCTTCATACACATCACAATCTTTCACTATTTCAAATATAAAGCAGATAAGCTAGTAACAAGAGTTCTTTAAACTTCGCAGCCCTCAAGATACCCTTGGACCAGTGCATCTGTGAAACTGACTTGCTGTCCCATACCTTCTTTCACTGTCCAAAACATGAATTAGACAGAGAAAGATTCCTTAAAAAATGGTTACTAAAGCATTCAAACATTCCCGATTCCTTAAAATTAAGACTATTACTGAGTAGCCTTTGCAAAAGCTGCATTGTGGACGTGGCAACCTTTTCTTTAACTGTTATTTTTAATTATTAAACTTTGTTATAATGTATGCCCTATGAGCTGAATAAACTAAACTAAAATACACTTAGAAGCAAAAGGGTTATGCAAAACAACAAGGATAATAATGTTGGACACAAATGGTGTCCTGAATGTCCCTCTAGCCAATCATGATAAGAGACACACGCAGAGTGCTGTAGATGAAGCAATGTATAATTGTTTATTAAACGATGGAGATACAATGGTTACACAGAGAGCACAAAGTACCCTCGTGCCCAATGCTCATTAAAGCTACAATAGCAGTACAAAGCAATTAATACCTTTTGGTTAATTATAATATTTGTTATTCCATTGGCTCAGAAAATACAGTGGCCCCCCATTGGCTCAAGTGGGTGACCACCTGTCATGATACAAATGTCTTATTGGAAGAAACAACTTAGGTCAACAGCATAGTTACAGCATTATCCGATTGCAATTTCTTATCTTATCTGTCCTTGGTGTTATCTCTGGAAGGAACATCTTCCTTCCTTTCTCACCCATCTCTTTCATGGGCTTCTCATTCATGCCCATTCCTTTGGTCTTTGCAACATTTAATAGCAGCGCCCCAATGTTGCTTTCTGGCAACCCTGGGGGCTTCAGCCGAGGAATATTTCTCTGGGTTCCGTGGGAGGAGAGATGCTCTCCTCTCCTGGAATGCACTTGTGGTTACATTAAGTCCCCTTCTCCGATTTGTGGTTTTCTCTCCCAGCCTTGAGAGATGTTTCTAATCTTAGCTAGCTTTCATTGTGACACTTTGCATAGACAGTTTCACAATGGGGGGGGGGGGTTTGTATCAAGTGAGAGACAGGTGTCAGAAGTCAAACAGGTGCTCATTAAACTCATTAAGAGCAATCTACCTGATAGCAAGCTTCACAGTACTTTGATCTTACATTTTACAACAATTTACATGTGCAACATACATTCTGCTTTGGTCTTTTGTTTCAAGTTTCATTTTCTTGCAATTAGCGTTACAAGTGCTACATTAGCTCCTGAGAATAGTAAAAGTGCATAACAGTGATAGAAAATCTCTTTCATTAAATCCATTCCCCACAATAATAAAGCGATGTGTGCCATAGTTGGTCACAGCAGATCCTTCTTACCCTCTGGCTTGCTGTCAATTTCACAGACAAATAGTCCTATGTCTCAACAGCTTAACACTGACCCAACTGTCACTTTCCTTGAAGATAGTTGTGGGAGGGGAGGGAGTCCTCCACTGAGTCCTGTGCCAATCTCTCCTTCTCCACTTGGGGACAGAGCATGTCCTAAGCTTTTTTAAAAAATCACTGTAACAACCTTCTGATGCCCAACAAAAGTATAAATAAAATACTGTACAGCATATAGCCAGGTTTAAGGAAACAAGCAAACTCACAAATTGCTTTTAAAAAAGAAAGAGACAACACACCTTTTATGAGGCCCTTTTCTTGCAAAGATTTCAGTGAAGGTCTTCGAGTGATAAACTTCTTTAATCTGCTTTTAACTCGATTTCTATCAGTTATGTCAGAAATGCTGTAGTTCAGTCTGAAAACTGAAAGAAAACCAAGGAAAATTGTAAGTAATGCTGCATTTTAACATGGAAAGCTTTGTTGGAAATCTGTGGGAAACACTATGTCTTCTATCCAGCTGTCTGACATGTGGGATGATCCAAAAAAGATTCTGATTAATATTATTATGAATAAACATTGTGTGCTGAGGGAATCATATTAGCACAGCTCATAAATTATTGGACAACTATCAATATATTTGTGTATATATTGAATGACTCCCAAAGGTTCACATATCGAGTATTAAATGTGCAGTTTATTATTTCTTAGACAAGTAAAACAGTGGTATGAACAACGTTACAATAGTGGGAGAAGTCAGAAACCTTTTGCCAAGTATGGCAATGTATTGTATATCCATTATAGAAAGCATGGCTACACAACAGCAACATGGTGATGTGAGACTGCAATCTGATCAATGTAAATGAATTTGGCCCAAAGAGTCCAGAACCGGAGCCTCTACTAAACAATTTTACCATTTCCTAACTATTGTGGATATTTCCTCAGTGGAGTCTAACTGTTAGAAAATGGTTCCCCAGTGATCTCTCTAAGTACTTATCAAAGCTTGGAGAAGTTGATCTCTCTCAGCTGAGTTGAACAGATGAGGTGTGTGCGTGCATGTGTGTGTGTGTGTGAGAGAGAGAGAGGGAGGGAGGAGAGAGAGAGGGAGAGAGAGAGAGAGAGAGAGAGAGAGTTTGGAACAGAAGCAGAGACTACTGTGAACTGGCTGATGCTCTTAGGGTGTAGGAACTCTCTCTTTTTCTGTGTATCTAATGTGGGGTAGTAGATTTACTGCCCACTCGGAATGATTCATTATCTTTTCTACTCTATTTCTATATTACTAAATAATAGAACAGAATCTATTAAATAAAGCAAATATTACAAAATTAATTCATTTCCTCCAAAAGAAACCAACCCAAGTAGTGCTACCACTAGGGCTTCTCAACACTTAGAGAAGTGGAGATATGTAACACTGTGCATGATATGAAGGGAAAGACTTTCGGTTATAAAACTAAGAATCAATGACCACTAAATTAAAATCCTTCTAGTCACTAGGACTAGCGCAGCAGCTATAGTCATCCATGATCTCATCTGAACTCATCTATGAACAGAGACCATGTTGGGACCATGTTAAGACCATATGGTTTCTTCATAAAATCTCTTTGAGAAGAAAATGAGTGCATCCTTAATGGAATCTGAACTAAAACAGATTTTTATAATATCCTTTATACTAGGAAATTAAGGAGACTTTATGCAGAAATTCTACACAGGTCAAGATTCTTGCAGGACACCAAAGCATTTCAGTTTATCAAATCTATTCCAGCGTTCAGATTGCTAACTCTGATATCAAAGACACAGAAAAGTCTAATTCCTGAGATGGAAAGAATCAAATATAGGAATGTCATTCTACCTTAATATTTCTATCCCCAAACTTCCCCCAAATATTCCCCCTCTTCAGTTATCACTCCCTCACGCAGCAGTGATTTACACCATTTCTATATACTGCTGTTTTCTGGTCTCGGCACCTTTCTTCTGTCTGGAAGAAGCCTATAAACCTCATCCTAACTTTACACAGCCTATCCTGATCATCTGAATCCACATAGAAGATGCTGGGAAATCTGGCTGTGGACAAACATGCACAAATATTGAAGTCCCTGTGCAAGAAGGTGCAATGGTCATATGAAAAAGTTTGCATCATAGCATTATCTTGGATCTACTTTCTATATTTCCCAAAGTACAGTAAAGCAAATGAGCCAACGATGTAGTGTTACAATGTTGGATTATTTTCTGAGAGACCCACATTCAAATTCTCACTCTGCCGTGGAAGCTCGTTGGGGGACTTTGGACGAGTCACTCTCTCTCCCTTTGCCTAACTTATCTCACAGGATTGTTGCTGTGAGGATAAAATGGTGGAGAGAATGATGTTGTAAGCTGCTTTGGATCCCCATAGGGCAGAAAACTGGGATATAAATACCTAAAAAACAAATATAAATATAAAAAGGTAGTTCTGCTGTTGCTCATGATGCTACAGAGACACAGATGCAATTATTTTCCAGACAAATGTCCCCATGCCAGGACTTGTTTTGGAAGGCCCAGAACCAATAAGCTTTAGCGCAGTCATATAACCTTCACTATAATTTTGCTCAGCAACATGATTAATATGAAATAAACCAAACCAGAGAAAACTCGGAACCCTGGACTGTAGCTGCTTCAAGACAACCATAAATCCTGAAGGAGTCATGAAATACCAGGAATACTAAACTCCAGAGCTTTCTTTGTGCCGGTACACATCAATATGGCATTTTGACACCTTTTTGGCCAGCAGAAGTTAGGGACATTGAGACTGCAGGCCAGAGGCCAGCAGATAAGGCAGCAGGTAGGCCTGCACCGCCTGTCTCAACCACTAATGTCATTAGTAGGTACCATGTATGAATGAAGAGTCAAGGAAAGATAGGACCAAGCCACAGCATGGCCCCTGGCAGATCCCTACCTCAGTAGAGAAACTTGGTAGGGGAGATGAATGGGCAGGAGATTCATGAGAAGTAGAGAGGAGCCCACTGATAGCTTGGGGTGTGGGTGTCTGCATCAGTAGGTAAGTACCAGCACTCTTTTTTTTTTAACAAAAAAGGATTGCTAAACTACACTCCAAGCTATACTACCAGGATTCTCTTGGTATGGAAAGCCCTTTAGAGGAGGAATTGGTATACAAAAGGTTCATCCTGAATGTTGTCTGCTTGAGGATAAAAACATTTTCAGCCTGTCAGTATTGACACTAAACTGGTTTAAGAGTCATTCCTGAGAGACCTGTGAGAAGTATAATTCTTTTAAAGGGAGGAGGCTTGAGAAGGGAAAAATGAAACGATTAAAAGATAGACACTCTAAGACATGCTCGAGAATCTAATGTACATTACAATTTGGATACTAAGAATAAAATTTAAAAGAGGGATAGTTTTGATTTTTGTTGCTGTCAAGGGAGAAAAATGTGCCAGATTATTCATTCTAAATAAATACAAGATACCCAATTAAGGAAAGCAACATTAAAACACATGCCTATGATAATCAGAGCATACTTTGCTTCTGATTTCACTACTGATTTGAAAAGAGGCCTGTTCCATTTTCCCACAGCACTCAACTGACCCCACACATACTTCTGCAAGTTAGTAATCACAAAGGATGTATAAAAGGACACTTTTACTGGAACATTCACAGCATGGGACAATAATCCATCACTTATGAAAAAAAATAAAATTCACATTTTTAGTGGTAGCATTCTTAGGAGGATATATCATAGAATACAGAGATTAGTGTTCAATTAATGGCTGGCTCCTTTGTTCGTGTTCTATTTTAGAACTCTTGGGTTCAAATGGGAACAACCCTTGGCAGTTATCTCCTAAAATTCCAGGGCACTCAGCCCTACTGTAAAAAAAGAAATAAATAACCATTTCTGAGACTGTACGTTTGGTGGCACATTGAAAAAGAGAAATGAATACACAAAATGTTATTTTGTTCTCCAGGTGTTTAATGGCTTTGCTTCACTTTCTATACACTCATACATCCACAGATACTTAAATACAGAGAGATCCGGAACAAAATAAAGTACACTTATATCTCCCGTTAAAATCAATGGGACTTTGATGCGCTTAACTTTGTTTGGGTCATGCTTATAGGTCTTTGTTCAAAGCTTCTACTTGAGTTATCGCACTGCTTCATAGTCACCAGATGTTTCTCACTCAATAACAGCTAACTTACTGGCATCCTCACACTGAGATCAATATAAAACTTGCACGTTTGCCTCAAATATGACATGTTCAAAGTAGAATATCCATATAACAATGCCAACTTTAAAAGGGGGTCCCTGCAAAGTCCTTGGTGGATGAAGGAAAAGATTACTGTTTTGGCTAGCATTCAGAGATATAAGCAGCATTTACTAACAGTGCAATCTTAAGGAGAGTTATAACCTTCTAAATCCATTGACTTCAATGGATTTAGAAAGCTATAACAATGCTTAGGGTTGCCCTGTAAGAATCACATTGATTAAAAAGCAGATATTTGTAAGATATAACAAGTTGGAGCGTAGTGATAAATTTGGCCTCTCCCAGATTCTAGAGATCAATCTGACTGTGACAGAATCACATTGAATATGTGATAAGGGCAATACTGCATTATTCTAGAGACCGAAAAATGAAAGTTGTGTTGGCTGAAAATGCCTTACTTAGACCAACAGGAAAATTCTCTGTTGCCAAACTCTTCCTTCAAACTACTGCAATTAACAGTGCAATACTAACAGCAGCTACTCCTTTTTCTCTCTTTTATTCAGTAGGCTTAGAATAACATAAGAATATTAAAAGAGCCCTGCTGGATTAGACTGGTGGCCCATCTAGTCCAGCATATTGTCTCACATAGCAGCCAATCAGTTACTCTGGAGGGACAACAACAGGGCATAGTTGCCAAGGCCTTCCTTTGGTGCTGCTTCCTGCCAATGGCATTGAGAGGTTTTCTGCCTCTGAATGTGGATGTTTGTTGGGATTTTAGCAAGTGTTTCCATTTCAGTCATGAAAGAGTTAAACTGTTCTGTGTTATTTAATTAGTAAACTTATTTGCATGTAACCACTTAGGCCTCGAATTTGGATTCCTGCTTCATTGTCTAAGCACAATGAAGTAGAATTAGGATTTTCTATTGGGGGGGGGGGCAATTAAGTGATGCTATATATTGAAGTTTTATTGCTCTTTGTCTCAGTTGCTTTCTTACTCTCTCTCAATTACTTTTCTAGCAAGATGTAGTCAGTATAGCAATTTATTATTTTTCTCCAATGTAACCTTATTTTTTATCCTTTAGTAAAGTATTCTTACAGAGCTACACTGCAGTGTGTCTGTTCTCATTAATGCCAATGCACAATCTCTGCATTAACTCTGCTAACTTCCAACAATGTTCCCTATCGTTACCATGACTAGTAGTCGCTGATAGATCTATGCTCCACAGATCTGCAATCCCTTTTAAAGCTGTCTATGTCTGCGATCATCACTACAACCTCTGGCAGCAAATTTCACATTTTAATCACTTGTATAGAGAAGAATTTCCTTTTGTCCATCCTGAATTTTACTGCCCATCAACTTCATTGGATGCCCTTGAGTTCTAGTATTTTGGGAGAGGAAGAAATTCCTCTGGGTCTTTGGCTGAGAGCCAGTGAACTGTCCCCTTTCCTGACTGCCATATCCTACCCGCAACTGCCCTGGGATTGTGTCATGGCTGCGTCCATAGTTTTATAGTAGTTTTACAGTAGCCTGGTACTGTTAGAGGCACCTGGATTTTAGCTGTCAAATTAGTTTTATATTTTTATGATGTTTTAATTATATATTTTCTGTCATATGCCACCCTGAACCTTTTTGCAGGGAGGGCAGGGTATAAGTCAAACAAACAAACAATCAAACAAACAAACATTTCTGTCTACCCTCTCTACTCCATGCATAATTTTATAAACCTCTATCATGCCCCCCCAGTTGTCTCTTTTCTAAACTGAAAAGTCCCAGACTCTTCAGCCCTTCCTCATAGGAAAGGTTCTCCAACCCCTTAATCATCTTAGTTGCCCTCTTCTATATGTATTCTAACTCTGCAATATCCTTTTCAAGGACAAGAGAAGCTCATCTCTTTTGTACAGCTTTGGCATGTCCCAGCAAGTTCTCTAGTACCTAACAAATCTAAATCCCAGCATTCATACACTGAGACCCCTAATCTCTAATCTATGCCTATCTAGCTGGCCCTGGGCGTGGAATTGGTAGTAATTCTGAGAATGCTACCTTTGAGATCCTGGCCTTTATCTTTCTGCCTAGCAACCTAGAGTTTTCCTCCAGAACCACACAACTGGATTTCCCAGTGCCATTGGTACCAACATAAACCACAACCACTGACTTCTCCCCTCTTCTTTCCATCTAGACAGTGCATAATGTGCACAACCTTTGCACTAAGCAGGCAAGTCACCATGTGGTCAACACCTGTCACAGACCACACTCTCTATATTCCTGATAACTAAATCACCCACTACCAAAATCCCACTTCCCTCCACTCAACAAAAACTAGAAGGAGATTTTCAGGCAAACACACCTCAAACAGCTCAGGAACTATATAACTAGGGTTCCCAGGGGCCCACCAGTGACGGGAAAACTCCTGGTGGTTTGCCCCCTGCCCACTGGCGATCACCCACCGCTAGTGGACAGCTCAGGCAAATGCATGGCATGCATGCTCCCAGCTGGGCATGACGACAGCACTTTCAGAAGTGACCACATTGCACTGCCTATGGGATTGCTCTCAAGCTTTGCACAGGTCTGATTTTGGCCCCCAAAGTTCAGGAGCACTCTTGCGGGCAGAGCGATGACACCACTTCTGGAAGTGACCCCATCAGAGAGTGCTCCCATGCTTTGCACAGAGTCAGTTGCGGCCCTGAACAGTCAGTGCCTTGCAAAGCACAGACAAAGTGATGACATCACTTTCAGAAGTGACATTGTCATGCCCAGCCGCTAAAGTACCAGCGCACTCCCCCACTTCTGCCAGTTGCCAGGGACACCTGGCAACCCTATACACAAACTCAAGAATACACACTTACCCCTCTTTGCCTCCTACACCAATTCCAAGCTCAGCTCCATGGTTAGAAGAGTATAATTCTACTTAGCATTGCTGTGTAAGTGAACCAGATGACACTATTTAACCAGAATTAAGAATATTATTACATTTCTTCAGGTTACATTAAAGACCTTGGGCAACAGAAATTTTTAGTTAAAACCGTAAGTTTTCTTCACATCCCACACCCAGCTTTACTTTGGAATTATAACATTAAAACCAAAGTATGGAAATAGCTTGTTTTTAATTATTAGAAGAATGTATTGATAGCATTTATTTATTAAAATGTGCCTCACAGCAATTCCTAAAGTAGGTTACAGTGCAATCACAATCATGAAGTGAGAACTCGGCTCACCGGGCTGCAGTATAGCTGCATAAGCTGGAGCTGGCCTTTGCAGCCCCGCCTGGAGGAAGAGGCAGGCTTCCTTCCCAGGGATATGGGGCTTTGGTCGGGGCCAGAGCCAGGAGCCTTTTACAGGCAGCTCCACTTTCCCTGGCCGCAGTTGCTTCATGTGCTCGGCCTCAGCAGAGCACATCTCAAGCTCTCACAGCCGAGTTCCTCTGAGGCAGGTTTTACTGAAGGCCCTCAGGGCTTGGCAGTAGTATCTGCCTTGGAGATGCTGTGATATTCTCCTGCTTGTTACCTTCAAACTTCAAGAGGAGAGCCAGGGCCCAGTGCCAGGCTCACTGGTACCCCCCCCCCTTCCTCCCATCTAGGCTTTTCCCTCCCTCGCCGTTTATACTTACTTGGGAGGGAGTATTTCTAGCAGCAATAGCTCAGCCTCGTCCTTCAGGCAGCAGGGGCCATTTTGCAGGAGGGCTTGGCAGCTTATTCAGTTAGGTGCAGCCATTTTGAGAGTGGCACCCAGTGACCTTAACCTCCTGGCAGTACAGCCATGTTGTGAAGGCATCTGCAATATGCACAGCTCCAAGAGCAGCCATTTTGAGTGTAACAATGGTGTGGCAGATGTTTTGTCTCACCAATAAATGGAACGATTCTGGTAGCTTGCCCCTTGGGCTGATCGGCAGCCAACACGGATGCCACAAGAGCTTTGGCAGTTTGAGTACGAGAGGAAGCTTTTTCTGCTGCTTCTTTGATGGTATTCTTTGGGCCCCTTTGGTCCAGTGAGTTGGTGTCCCAATTACGTAGGGATGTATCTGGCTGGGCCTTGGCAGCCCAAGAATCAAAATTGTGGGGGATAAGGTTTCCATTAGGATTCGGTGGTCCAAGACTGACCAGTGGCAGCAGGAAACTAATTTTTCATAGTCCCCTGTGAGGATTGGGAGTCTTGTGCTGTTAGGGCCCTTAAGGAATATGTGGGGCACCATGGGGAAGCTACGGTGTGTTGTTCCACCATGAAGATCACACCCCATTAACTAAGTATCAATATATTGTTGAAGGCTTTCACGGTCGGAGTACGATGGTTGTTGTGGATTTTCCGGGCTGTATCGCCGTGGTCTTGGCATTGTAGTTCCTGATGTTTTGCCAGCAGCTGTGACTGGCATCTTCAGAGGTGTAGCACTGAAAGACAGAGATCTCTCAGTGTCAAACTCAGTTGCTAAGATGGATGCACCGCCAAATCCGCTGCTAAGACGGATTTGGCGGGAAGCCTTAGATCCTAGGGCAATCGAGGGGGCCTGGCGTAAGGCTAATCATGCCATTAAAAAACCCTTGGGGGATGGCTTGGGAATTTATTTACCACACCCAAGAATTAGGGCCGAATTTGCCCACCTCTATCGCGGTGACAGTGTACACCTATCGACGGAGGGCAACGAGATTTTTCTTGATGATCTGCGGCAAGGGCTTTGGTTGGCTTTAAGCCACCTGTGGGGTGCGAGGGTCTAAGCAGAGGCCTGACTCTTGCGGTGGCAGGAGAGTTTTGGGAATAGGGTACAGGCCAGTGAGCACCCAGAGGCGCTTCCCCATGAGTGGGGAACAGGGTCTGCCAACAGTGCGGTATGATTGTTGACAACTACCATAACACGGGCAGATGCCTGTGGGGATCTCCAGGGACAAGGCCTTTCCTCATACTGTATGGCTGGGGCGTTAAGTGCTTGATGGGGGGATCCATTTGCCTGTCTGGCCGGGTTGCAGCCATTCCAGGGATGGCCTACACCTGGGGTTGTGGGCTCACCCAGACAGGTCAAGGCGGAGGTCCAGGGGTGACCCCATGGCTTGACCTGAACTGCTTAATTAGCCCTTGCTGTGGTTTATGTTTATGGTCATGTTAATAAATGGCCCTTTAGTTCCAAGCCTGTGTCTGTCTCTTCATTCCGGCTGGGGTTGCAAAAGGTAACTTATTCCTAATGGAGTGTAAAAGACAGTTGTTGATCAAGTTTTCTAGTTGAATCTATGTCTTAACTAGAATTGGAATACAGGTTCAAGTCCATCATGCTGGAACATAATTCCCTGTATCTTCATTCATGTTCCTTTCTTCAGTACAGCAGGAATATAAGTTCTTCCTGAAGAACTTTGTCACAATTTACAAAACATTTATCTCAAACCCCATGGGCTTACCACCTGTGATTAATTCCTATCCAGTACAATGTTATCTCAGTACTTTGGACATGTGTTGAGAGCATTGGTTTTTGAAGAACTATCCATTAATGACTTTCTGAACTGTGACAATGGATATTGACAGTGCTTGTCAGACTAAAGCACTATTGATTGTTGCACATCATGTGTATAGCAAAACCAATTTCTTTCAAGTGCCGCTTTCCTAACTGAAATACATTAGAGCGCTGTCTCTCAGTTCATTACAATGCCCAAAATTACAGCATGCAATGCATCCTAAAAGAAAGGATTAACAAAATATGAACATTGCTAGTGGGATGACATTAAGATGCTATAATAATAAAAAGATTCCTGCAAATCTCAAAGCAGTTATGTTTCATCATAGGTAATCATTTTAAAGAAGAATTCTTGCTCAAGTTACTCCCAGAGATGCACAAACATGTTCATTTTCAGTTTTTTAGAGAGTGCCTATGAAGTACACGTTCTTACTGCCTAATTTGTTTTTGGGAAAAAAGATAGAGTTTTGCTGTTTCCACATTTTATATTCCAATTCTATGTCCAGTTACTTCAATCTAAGCCTGTTTCTCAATAAACACAATAAGTTGTAGCAACTCAGCATACGATTGCTCTGTCAGACAACTACCTGTTTTAAGCCTATTTTTAGAATTTAGCAAATTTCTAACTGATTCTATGTCTCCAATTAAATGTACTCAAAATATAAATTAAATATACAAATTTCATGGCTGAAAACAAATTATTTAGAGGACAGAAACATCCAAAGTTGACTACAAAGTACTTTGCTTTAAACCAACTATCCAAACTGTTGATTTATGTAGGTTGGAGGTCTTCAGTGTCATCTTAAACAGAATTACATTATTCGAAGACCAATGATGTTAATGGCTATAATGACATTGCTTATTTCCTAATTTACATCCATTGAGTAGACCATTATCATCATCATTCACAACAACATAACAAAAGACTGGGCAGGTTAGACAAAGCAGTTATTGTATCTAAATGCTTACAGATGGTTCAAAGAGTTCTAAAAAAGCAGGGAAGCCAACTAGGGTTTCCAGGATCCCTCACCCTTCTGGTGGGAGTAGGGGAACCCGGCACTCATCTTCCTTTTCCTTCTCAGCATGAGCTTTGCACTTTTGTGCTCCCGGGAACGGACGTCATCATGCAGGCCCGGGAGCATGCACACACTTCTCACTGGGCTGATTTGGGCCCCAAACAGACCCAATTTGCCTTATTTGGGGCCAAATCAGCTCTATGTGAAGCACATGGGCGCTCCTGATAAGGTGTGATGATATCCGTTCTGGGATGTCATCATGCTGCCTTGGGATCATGCACTGGAGGTAGGGAGATAATATGCATCCTTGTCTGACACCTTTGCCAACTGGAAACCATTCTGTTTCCCCATATTCTGTCCTGACAGTAGCCTTTTGTCCAGAGTATAGGTTGCACATCAAAACTATCAGATATTGTCTTTAAATGCTTGGTGTGGTATAGATGAAGAGTGAGGGTGAAAGAGAGAGGTGAGTGAGTGATAAGATTGGTTGGTGACTGAGAATGTGGGTGGAGTGCATGCAGTTTTAGACTGAGAGTGGAGAGAAAATATTTAGTCAGGGCAAGAGAGGCAAGCTGTGTGCAGCCTTAGTATTTTTAAGCAGTTCTGAGAGAAAATATTTAGTCAGGAGAAAGCAGGCAAGCTGTGTGCAGCCTGAGCTTGTTTATGTTGTCTGAGAGAAATATAACCTGTGTGGAAGCTTGAACTGTGTGTTTGTGAAAGAACATTCAGTTAGGAGAAAGCAGGCAAACTGTATGTGCGCCTGAGAAAAGGTCTAGTTGTAATTGAGAGAGAAATTAATATCAAAAGCAGGCAAACTGTGTGTGAAGCCTGAGAGAAGATTTATGTGATTGGGTTTAAGTAAAGTAACTTTAAAAATTGAAAACTACTTTTTTGAAACCATCAAGTTTTAGAAATAATATGAAACCGATACGCTTCTTATAGAAATAAAAATTTACTTTGTGTTTTTTTTTTTATATCCCAGAGTATCTGTCATTCCTATATCCCATTCCTTTCCTCAGGGCCACATAGTTCCACAAAAAAGCCAGACCCTTGGGCACGTTACTAAAAGGAGAAATTTAAGTTATTCTGGAATTTAATTCCTGGTGGAAGCAATCTACCAAGAGGGGCAAGAATAAAAGGCTTAAAGACCAAACCTACTCAAGAGAAAGAAAGGGGTCGTAATACAGGGGTTGGAGAGAACAGAAGCATCAGTGATGAAGGATTGTTGGTTTTGTTGGGCTTGCCATGTTGGTCCTGAGTTCTGGTTGGATTCTCTGGTTTGACATTGGTTGTGTTGGGCTTGTAACACTGTCCCTTGCTTAAATGCTGTGTCCTTGGTCCACTGAAACATCTACGACCTGCCTGCCCTACCCTTACCGATTGCTGAAGAGGTGTATTGTTTTAATATCTTTGCTGCTGTTCAATATGGTTTTATGGTTTTAAACTATATTCTGTACTTTGCATTGTATTATTAATTTTATATTGTACTTACTGTTATTATTGTAATTTAACAATGTTGTTACCTGCCCTGAGCCCACTTGTCAGGAGGCTGGGTTAGAAATTCAATAAATTAATTAAATTTTTAAAAAACTATCAGATATTGTGGCACCCCTATTTCTTTTAACAATCTCCACAGCTTTTCCACATAGTCAAAAGCTTTGCTGTAATCTATGAAACAGGCTGATTTTCTTCTGAAATTCCATGGTATGTTCCATTAGCTATCGTAAATTTGCAATGTGATCTCTAGTGTCTCTCCTTTTTCTAAATCCAGCTTGAACATCTGTCATTTCTCATTCCATAAATGATGAGCCTTTGCTGTAGAATTTTGAGCATCATTTTGCTCGCATGGGAAATTAATGTGATAGTCTGATAGTTGCTGCATTTGTTGGCATCTCCTTTTTATGGAATTGGAGTGTAGACTGGGCAATTCCAGTCCGTGGGCCATTGTTTTGTTTTCCATATTTGTCGACAGATTCTTGTTAAGATTCTGATGGACTCCATTTCTACATAAGAATTTAAATTACAGTGTTAAGACTCTATTTTGTAATTTCTGCTGCTGTGTAAAGTTGTTACGAAGTTGTATGTTCATAAATGTTGCTATGAAAAAGAATGTTTAATAAATCAAAGACAATACATTCAACCACAAGGAAGATAATGAAGCAAGATATACAGAAACAAGAACCACTACAGGTGTCCGGTAACGGGCCCATTTCAAACATTGTAACTTAAATTCTTATGTAAGATTCAGATGGGCTATATATTTGCTCATACACAGTGTTGTTGTTTGTATTATCTCTGAGACAGGGGCAGTCCCAACCACCTCCTCCCTGGCCTGAGGCTGGCAGGGTTTAAATAGGCCCTCACAGCCTTTACATTCTCCATCCCTTATTGCTTGAACCAACTGGCCCGTGGAGGCTTTGTCCACCTACCTCCAGATGGGACCTTCCATCGTCTCTCAGAGAATCAGCTGCCTGCCTGAGTCTCTCCCCTGTTGGGTTGGGCCCTTCCTGCTGGCCAGCAGGGCTGCAAAGCTATGACAGATACAGCCTTGTCTTCCAGCTAAACCTCTACTGGCCAGTGGGATCGTGGGGAAAGTGCCAGTCTCTAGTTGTCATCAGGACATGGCCTTGCTGATCTGGGACAGCAACCATGGGTGCCTTTCCATGGAAAGTGTGGGCATCGACCAACACAAGGCAGGGTACACTGCTTCCTACTAGACACCAATAATTCTGTTTTGGAAAAACACCTAAGAAAACAGCTATTGTGGAATAAGAGTCAAGTAACATAGAAATTTAGCAAAGTTTACAGATGATAACATTTTTTAAAAAAAATATAGAAAATTCCTAGCTGACAGCAAAGCTTTTTCATTTAAACCACATATTTCCAATAGTTCCCTCGCTGAAAACTGAAACACTTTCAAAATGATTGTCAAATCTTTCTCTAATATCAGGGTTTTGTTTCTTTTAACAATTAATATGTTTGAGAAACACCAACAAACAATACTGACAATATCTGTTATATTTAATCTGCCAGCACCACATATTAGGGGGAAAAACTCTATTTAATCTGTAAATCCATAACAGGCATCAATATGGAATTCTGTTGTTTCTCTCAACGTTTTTCTGAAAATTTGGCATACTCAGCAATTGTTATTTCATCCCTTAGCTTAAATGGCAGCCATAATGTCATTCCTGAACTTTTAAGAAAACAGTAACTACAAAATGCTTTTATACCCCACCCATCAGTGTTCTCGTCTTGCTAAGATATTTGGCCTTCCAAAATACAATCATTTATAGGGGAGGTATAAAAAGGTTGTAAAGCATTTAAGGTTTCATCCTGGGAACTCTCTGGCAGCAAGGCACAAATGTCACATTCCCTGTGTTACCAGACAACATGCAAAGAATGAGAACCACTGGCCTAAACCATCTAATATTACAGTACCCCAGTGCTGTGGGCTGGATAGTGTAGAGCAGCTTTCTTTGAAATAGCAATCAGTTGATTTAGGGAGCCAACAGATTTTCATTGGGCCTTATATCACTACTGACTGGGTCTGATCTGATTCTGCAGCCTGAGAAAATGTGTTGTTCTGTCCAAATGAACTGCTCAGATTGCCTGCTTACACCTCTATCAAGCTCCCAGCAGCTTTCCTCCAGCTCTGACACTCAGCCACCTTCTCTTTTCTCCATATGTCACCCCTCAAATATCCTTTAATGATTGGAATAGTTGTTTAGTTATGTCCACCTTGAGATATTTGTGAGCACATGCTGATGAGACATTATCTTGGAATCTGACACTGAAGCCCAAGTCCAATGGCTTCAGTAATGTTATGATCCCCTTTCTTTTCCAGTTAAATTTTGCCTTTAACCCTTCTCTTACACCCTCTGGAATTATATTCCAAAATAGTTTAAATTTCTCCTTTAATAATGTGCCCAAGCATCAGGCTCCTTCGTGGGTCTATGTGGCCCTGAGGATTGGAATAGGATATAGGAATAACAGATACTCTGGGATTAACAGATAACTCTGGGATTATTTTTACGAGAAGTGTATCGGTTTCACTCTAGTACTTAAGCTTGATGGTTTCAAAGATAGGTCTCAGTTTCCTCACATAGGCTCAGTCCCACAGATCTTCATACACTTTCTCTCTCAAGCGCACACAGTTTGCCTTCTTCAGATAAATTAATCTCTCACTCAAATACACATAGACTTGAACCACATTGAACCAGAGTTGGGAACCCCTTGGAAGGGGTTAACAGTGCAATCCTAAACAGATTTACATCCTTCTAAAACCATTGACTTCAGTTGAATTTTATGAGCATAACTCTACTTAGGACTGCATCGTAAGAATGTAAAATCCTTGGCCCACATTAAACCTTTTTAGTCCAGCTCCATCTTGATGCAACGTCCCCCCATGGGTCAGTAATGACTTGGTGCTTGCACAGGGGACTACCTTTACCTTTACCTTTAACAACCATCCAGTTGTCTCCTGGGGCCTGGATGATGAGGATGTGGGAATACCAAGAAGACACTGATATATGTGCCTAGGGGAAAACAGAACCCCAAATCAGAAGCATCTTATTGGCTATGGCTATTTCCTGCCTCTTCTTTGTCCTTATCTATCCACTGACTGTAATTCATACTAGTAACATGAGAACTCACATTAGATGCCATTTTTCCACAAAGCAGGAGCCTTCTACATACTGGAAAAGATGCCAGATCTTAGTTGTTCCCACAAATCAGTTCTGACACATAATCAGCATTTATCTTAATTAGCCTTGAAATATGGGAGAAGAGCGACAGAGTGACACTTATCACTGTGCAAGGATATTGGCAACAAGTAAAACAGGAAACATTATGTGTGTGACACAGAGAGAAACATGCCTGGAATTGGACAGGAAAGACTGAAGTTTGGGCCTGGTTTTCACAGTTCTATATTGCTTAGAAGTCAAAGGTAACAACACAGGTGAACTTAAAGCATTATGAATATTTATGTACAGTCTTTTTTTTGCAAGATGTACAGCTAAGTGCAATTGTGGAAATAAAGAAAAAAATAGACAATGATTATATGTTCTGAATTGGAATAATTTTGCAATAATATGACAGCTTAACAACTTAAATGCCCAATATTGTCATTATACTTCTTGTGCAGTTGCAGTGAGACTCAATAAATATATGGTTCCAGTTTTGGGATTTTTTTAAATGAAACACTTAGGGTTCATTTAAAAATATTTTTTTCTTGTTTCTAAATGAAATGAAAATGTGTCTGTGGTTTATTGAATATCATTGTATCAAAGATGTTTTTTCCCCTTCAGAGACTTGTTCATTTGTGGGTCCTGATGTTTTTAGAAAGGATTATATTTAGGGAATGTCATAATCACAAGAAAAATACTTTTCAAAAACAAGGTCGATAGATAAGTAGCAACATGTAGATTTGCTTTTTAACATCTGTAACTTTAGTAGGCCTCAAATATCAGGGTTGAGGAAACCCTCTGCCTTGGAATTGATACAAGCATTACCAGCTTATCCTTTCAAAAAATTGTTCAGACTGCATGGCCAATGTAACGTGGAAGGGAAAATATTCACAGAAGATTGCAGTTCCTTCTCTATGATAAGAAAAAGCAAGATCTGTGATTTTTCTAACTATGATTTCTCAGTCGGATGTTTCATAAGTCCATTCCTCCCAAGTTACACTACTCGGGTGAGTAGATCATTCACAGAAGTTGTCATTGGTTAAGCTAGTCAGAACAGCTGGGATCAAGCTTCACTGACAATACTAGGGTGCCTGGAACCAACACAAGCGCTATGCCTATTCTAAGTTAAACCGTAAGTGAGGCTTACATGGTTGAACACACTTTCTTTTTGTGCCATCAAGTTGTACCCGAGTTATGGTGACCTCATAAGGTTTTCAAAGCAAGAGACATTCATAGTGGTTTGCCACTGACTGCCTCTGCATAGCAACCCTAAACTTCCTTAGTGGTCTTCTATCCAAGTACTGTCCAGGACCAACTCAGCTTAGCTTCTGAGATCTGATGAGATCAGGCTGCCTGGATCATCCAAGTCAGGGCACTTACATGCATTTTTTCCTCAACTTAGAAAACTACATATTAGGAAGAAGCATTCTAAAATTTCTCCATCAGACCTAGTTTTTTGCGGAGGTGTTGAGGGTGTTTCTGTTTTGTATAGAAGAGTTTTTGATCATGTAAATCCCCACCTGCCATCTGAAGTGGTACAGACACAGATTTACCTCTTTTGCTGAGAACTAGGGATGTGTCACTATATATTATACCACCTTTATGATGCAAAGTGAACTGCCAGAAAACCCTGTGAATATTGCATGTAGATTTGGTGACTGATTTATGCTAACATAACGTGATACATAAAACATTGGATAGAAAACCTACTCTAATTTATAGAAAGCCAAAGAAATTGTGTTCATTTAGGGTACAGAGTGGACCTATTTGCATAAATGAACCAATTCCTGCCTCTGGGATATTTTATTTATTACCGGTTATTTTTTTTTTAATCATCACACCATCCAGCTAATTCAAGTTTTCATAGTGGCTTACAGTCTAAACTTTAAACATCTCTGTGTCTCTAAGATGCTACGGGCCAAGCTACACATGACAAATGACACTTGAACGGCAAGTGGATTGAGTGGAGGGCAAGTGAACAGGGAGAAATACACTTGCCGTTCAAGTGTCATTCGTCACTTGTAGCTTGGCCCTATGATACATTTCTGGTTTTTTTTCCCTTGCAGGAGACCTACACAGCTGCCCCACTGGAATTATGAAACAACGCATTAGGCAGCAGATTAAAAGGCCATCTTACTAGAAGTAAACAGCCGTCGTTTTGTGTCACTGTCAAATAGGGTTGCCAGGTCGCTTGGCATTGGGAGCCAGTGTGGTGTAGTGGTTAAGAGTGCGGGACTCTAATCTGGAGAACCGGGTTTGATTCCCCACTCCTCCACTTGAAGCCAGCTGGGTGACCTTGGGCTAGTCACAGTTCTCTGGAGCTCTCTCAGCCTCACCTACCTCACAGGGTGTTTTGTTGTGGGGATAATAGTAACATACTTTGTAAACCGCTCTGAGTGGGTGTTAAGTCGTCCTGAAGGGCGGTATATAAATCGAATGTTGTTGTTGTTGTTATTAAACCGGGAGATGGGGGAGAGGCACGCTTCCCGGCTGAGTCCTTACCTTCAATTTTAAGCAAAATAGCCCCATACCGAGGCTTTGCTTCTTTTGTCATCCCGGGAACAACATCATTTTCAGCTTGACAAGGAAGGCTCTGGAGCATGCAGAAGCACATGCTGGCCCTGCTGGGCCCGTTCACCATGGGGGACTTCAGCTTTCAATTTTCTTAAAAAAAAGGTCTCTCGCCTAAGTTTTGAAAAAGTTACTTAGAAATATGTAGATATATTTGCTGAAGTCTCAAGAATCAAGCCAATACATTTGGGCTTGGAATGCCAAGCCCCTGGTGGGGGAATCCCCTCCCCCAGGTTTTGTTGCCCACTACTGTTGCAAGCAGTGGAAAAAGAAAAATTCAAAAGAAAAATAAGGCCTTTTCTACTTACTGGAAGTTCTTGCCATAGAGTTCTGGCAATTCCTAGAAGTAACGAAGAGTAACTTTAGGAAATGCTCTATGGTAAAGCTGGAAGTTCTTACTGTAGTTGCCAGGTAACTCTATGAATCACAAGAACTCTGTGATAAGAGCTTCCTGTAAGTAGGTGAGGCCATATATTTTTTCAATTTTTCTAACCAGATGCTGCCTTTCCCCTCCCCCATACAATCCTCGTACTGGTTGCCAGATGCTGCCTGAGACACTTAGCTTGGATCCATCTGAGCAGTTCTGTAGATAGAACAATTTTTGCCTGTGGATGGTGACTTTTTTGCTTCACCTATTCTGCTGTAGCCTAAAAGGTCTTCTGTACAGCTGATGGACAGGAGATGGAAAATCCAAATGGTACCACTCATTGTTGTAAAAATATATAATATTTGATAGAAATATGAATGAAGTCATTGACAGTTTGCTGGATGTTAACAGTACCACCATCTGTGAGGGACTTCATACTTCTGTCTTATGGTAGGGCCGTCTATCCATAAGTAGGGTTGCCAAGTCCCCTTACCCTTCTAGTGGGTGAAGGAAGACCTGGCACTCACCTTCCTTTTCATCTTTGCACATGAGATTTGAGCTTGTGTGCTTCACATCAGGCTGATCTGGGACCCAAACAGGCTTGATTCAGCCTGTTTAGGGCCCAAATTGGCCCCATGCGAAATTCAGGAGCACTCTCGGGGCAGCGTGATGACAGGAGCGCACTCTGGAGGTCTGTTCCCCTGCCTTTTCCCCCAACGGGCCAGGTGAGTGGGGGGGATGGTAGGAGCAGGGTATCCCCCACCCCACTGGGGGAACAGCAACCCTATCCATAAGTCCTGTCAAAGCAGAGATTAAAATGACTTGTGTCTCTGTTATTATTAAGGTGAACTTCTTGCAGTGTATTCTTAAGGACAGTTAGGCTTCTAAGGCCCTTCACTTCTGGAGTTCATGAATCTTACCATGTATGGGCCTGGGATGCACAATTTCCCACTCTGCATACTGTTGCAGTTACTCACAATTCTACTTTCTTGATCCTTTGTAACATATGAAGTATCTCCCAGGCTTCTGTGTCTGTAAAGCTCCTTGGTCCAGTCTCATGTTCTCTGCTTACTAATGTTCTCTGCTTACTGTACCTAAAATTCATACATTTCCTCTCCTATAGAATGCTACAAGAGGATGTCTCAAAGAGGCATCTAAACCATGGATATGAACCTTAGGATATAGAAGAGAGTGTCCACGGAAGACTACCAGATTGATTACTGGCAACTTTAACTTGTCTGAGAATTGCATGTGTGTGTTTGAAAAATCATTACATTCCACAATCTATATCTAATTGTCCTCTCCTGATATCATCAGAATGTGTCTTGGTCCTGGATCCAATATTTTGAACTCTTTAGGAATGCTGCTTTGAGTGTACCCCCACAACTTAAATTGTTCTTTCTGACTGTTGTAAAATGATAATGGCAGTATTTCTTTGAGTGGTGGCCACTTGGACCTCTTGGTACCCTGTGAAATATTTGTCACTCCCTGAAGCTGGCCCTGTTGAGTTAGGAATTGAGCGCTGTAACATTTTGCATGTAATGTACTTAATTTGGATTTTATTTCTGCTTCCAAATTTGTTATTTTATTATTGGTGCTGCCAAGTTCAATTAATCTGTGTGGAGTTCTGAGAGATTCTAGTCGTCAGGCAAACTGTGTGGAGGCAGAGTCAGCCTTTGTATATCTTAGAGAGAGTTTATTCTGACTAAGAGCTAAACCACATGAGATGAATTACATGAGGACACTCAAGTGAAGGGAGACCCAATGTGAGTCAGGAAGCATAGTTTGAATTTCACCTCTGAGCCAGCTAGATGGCTCCTCAGAGAGTTTGTTAATTTTACCTCTCTACAGAGCTGGCAAAGATGGCTCTTCAGAGAGTTTGCTTCCCCAAAGGCTCTGTCAATTAATAACAGACCCACTGAGGAGCGACCTAGCCAGCTCTATAGAGAGAGGTGAAATTCAAAGTATGCTTCCTGGCTAACACTGCGTCTCCCTTCACTTCAGTGTCCTCGTGTAATTCATCTCATGTGGTTTAGCTCTAATCAGGCAAACTGTGTGGAAGCTTTATGCATTAAGTATAAGGAATACCTTTATAAACAGATCATCTTAAAGTAATGAAGGAATCATTTAGTCTGATATTGGTTCTCAAAATCATGTCACCTTGGTAATAAGTACCTTGGTAACTTATTAAAGTATAATTGTACAAAGTTACTTAAGAGTATGTTTTTAATGAATAATTTTCACAGACTGTAAAATTCATTTCACATATTTCTTTATATAAAATTCTTTTGTAACCGTCTGCTACTTCTATTATCGCGAACCACTCCTAGATTGAGGATTGGCATTTCATGCCATAAAATCCACTTCAGTTTTTTGGATGCCTAGTTAAATTAATTGTGTTGATTAAAATGCAACAGAATTTTCTGAGAGTTCAACAATTACAGCTTTTTTCATGCCAAACATTTTTTGGAACAGTGAGGAACTTGTGAAGAGGGAAAAGGTCTAGAAAGAAGGTAATGTGATTATCAGAATATTTTGTACTTTTTTAGGACATTGCATTTTGCAGGTCATATGCTATTAAATATCTTTCCAATTAGTGTACTTATATTCTTTTTTAGACAACATGACAAGATTAAACTTATCAATTATATCCCAAGATAGCTTCTTTTCCTAACCTAAACATATTACATAGACAGTGTGGTTGCCACTGACAAAAACTGTTTTCTTGTGGCATGTAATGAAAATGTATGCATGTAAGTAGTTCAGCAAATGAAACAGTTCCATCATATGGAAAGTTTCTATACAGCATGAGAAGTTTCAAGAACTGCACTGTCTTGGAAACTCTGTACTTGCATGCATTGCATACCTTGCAAAGTCCTGCCACACAGAAGTGTTTTTGTTAGCAAATGACCTGCCTGCAATAACAAGAGACATACTCCCATTGGAAACCAATGCCAGTCCACTATACCATATCTGAAGGCTCTGTGTCCTCTTCCTGGATTCTGAGCGTGGCTTAGAAGAAAATGGCCTCTCTCACCTTTTACTACTATGATTTACCCCAAGCACACAGAATATTTTCTATTGATAGGTGAATGCAGTTACTAATTTTGGCACTGGCCTTTGATTGAGATCACTTGAATTAAAGCTGTTTTTGGATTCAGACTGAGTCAGTTCTGCAGCATGCACATGAATATTTAGCCAAATATGATTCACATTCATAAGAGTGACTATGGAATGTCCAATTAGCTTGAACTGCTCTTGTCGTGTTGTCTTAGCATTTATCCTGCACACTGTCCAATGGCACTTCCTTCTACCCACAAGAAAGGGAGTTGCCTAGCTTCCAGGCACTTTCTGACAAGTAGCAATAGTACAGCAGGAGTCCTGTCTCCGTTGCTAATATGCATATTTAAGGGTGCAGATGGAGGGGAGGTCTATTAGAGATCTGCATGAACAAAACAAAAACCATGCAAAAGGTCACTTGAGGTGTATATATTTCTTCAGATGGGGGTTAGTAGAGCAAGTAGACAGAGCCCACTTACTGATCAGACATGCTAAACAAATGGTAAAAATGCGAAAATGGTTTTCTTTTTTAGGACAACAAGAAAGTAGTCTACCTGAAACAGATTAATAGACAAGACCACATGCATGGCTGCTGAGGGGGGGAAGACATAGGGAATAAAATTCTGGGAGCCTGTGGGGGATGCATAGAAATGAGCAAATAATATGATTTATTTTTATGTGAAGTTTGGGGTGGGTCTGGGTGGTTTGACGAGGTCCTAAAGGGAATAATTGCCTGGGAACCTGTGATGGCAACTGGCAACTATGGCTACATCATCAGATTTGTTGATTGGTTAGAAGGTCAGCACCAGACATGGGCACGATCCAAAAAATAATCCCGACTTAGCTGATCGAGATTCTGCGGTGGCACCGAACCCAGGTACCCGAACCTCACCAATCAAGTCTCGTTTCCGATACAGAATCGGGAATCGGGAATCGGGAATCGGGAAGGCCGACGCAGGAGGGCGCCCCACGGTTTCCAGCGCTAAAGGAATGGTGGGTGAGGAGGATGGCGGCCGCCGGGCCCAGCAGGCCCGAGGAGGCGGCGGTGAGCTGCCTCCCCTCAGGGGGTGGGGGGGTCTGTCCCCACGGGAGTGTACCGGTACTGTCACGGGGGGGGGAGTTGACATTTGCCCGGTGGACAGCCTGATTCCCCCCGCTATCAGGGGACCGCACCTGAAGAAAGAGAGAAGGAAGAGACTAGAGCCTTAGCCCACCCACCACCACCAACACTCCCCCAGACCAGAGTGACCAGGCACTAGAGTGTGTAATACTGTGTGAGCCCTCAGCCAAGGAGGTGCCCACTGAGCTTGGCCCCAGAGCTAGACGGCAGCCCTGGAAGCAGAGAAAGAGAGAGGGAAGAGACTAGAGCCTTAGCCCACCCACCACCACCACCACTCCCCCAGACCAGGCACTAGAATGTGTAACACTGTGTGAGCCCTCAGCCAAGGAGGTGCCCACTGAGCTTGGCCCCAGAGCTAGGCGGCAGCCCTGGAAGCAGAGAGAGAAAGAGAGAGGGAATAAACTAGAGCCTTAGCCCACCACCACCACCACCACTCCCCCAGACCAGAGTGACCAGGCACTAGAATGTGTAATACTGTGTGAGCCCTCAGCCAAGGAGGTGCCCACTGAGCTTGGCCCCAGAGCTAGATGGCAGCCCTGGAAGCAGAGAGAGAAATAGAGAGGGAATAAACTAGAGCCTTAGCCCACCACCGCCACCACTCCCCCAGACCAGAGTGACTAGGCACTAGAGTGTGTAATACTGTGTGAGCCCTCAGCCAAGGAGGTGCCCACTGAGCTTGGCCCCAGAGCAAGACGGCAGCCCTGGAAGCAGAGAGAGAAATAGAGAGGGAAGAGACTAGAGCCTTAGCCCACCCACCACCACCAACACTCCCCCAGACCAGAGTGACCAGGCACTAGAGTGTGTAATACTGTGTGAGCCCTCAGCCAAGGAGGTGCCCACCGAGCTTGGCCCCAGAGCTAGGCGGCAGCCCTGGAACCAGAGGAGATAGCTCCCTATTCCCTAATTCCCTATCCGCTGAAGCCCAAAGCTAAAGCTCCTCCTCTCTCTCTCTTGCGCTTTCTCTCTCCAAAAGCGGCAAGCGAGAGCTCGCCTCTGTCCCACTCCACCCGCGAGCGGAAAGTGAAACTTTGTTGCGCAGCACATGGCTATTTATAAAGCCTGGGTCTGCTACGCAGGAGGGCTGTGTTTGGCCGTAAGAGCTGCCTCTCAGGCTTTGCAGGGATGAGATTCGAGTGCACATGGCTACAGAAGAACACCTCCTTCCCCCGCCCTCCCCTCTCTTCTCCCAAATGGAGGAGACGGGCACGCACTTTTCTGGCTGCTCTGTGGTTGGAAGGAAGCCCTGCTGATCAAGGAAAGCTGGGCTTCCATTTGCGTTTCCAGGGTGACAGAAGGAGGGCAAACAGCTCCGGCATTCCCCAGGCTCCGTTTCCACGGGGCTCCGTTCCCTCGGGAACAGATGGCTGGAGCCAGACTGTCTGCAGACTGCAATCCCAAACGTAAACCGATCGATCCGATCGAGACCCGATAGAGCACCCCACCCGAGCGCTGAACCGGGAGCCGTGGATGGAACCGATCAGCCCAGACGGAACTGATTAGCCCGGTCCCGATGGCGCAAACGCCAAAATTGGGGCAATTTTCAGTCCGTAATTCCGATCGTGCCCATGTCTAATCAGCACCCCCCATCCAATAGTGGCTGGTGAGGTCTGGATAACATGCATCATTACAACAGTTACACATGTACAATTTTTGTGTGTGATTGTGTGCGCGTACGCGTGTGTGCGTGTTTACACATATCTGGATAATCTCTGTATGCCAAACAAAAGACCTTCACTGACATTTCTTCTGTAACGTATTTTTCAAAAGCATTATCTACCACTCTAGCAAATGACAACTGATAGTCACTTCTTGAATTATTAGACTAGATCGGATACTTATATCTTCAGTATTTACATTAAATCCTGAAGCCAAGCTATAACATACCTTTGGGATTGCTAATTCTCAAAAAAGATGAAGAAAGGATGTCCCCTTACCTTAAAGATTCAAAGCAACAATTCCAAACTATTCAAACTATGAAGAACCTAACATGGAGCCAACTTGATATCACTTAAGTTTTCCAAATAACCTATGTTATACTACTGTTGTCATGGTTCATGAAATTATACCAGTGAAGTACTTTGAGCACACAGAAACATTAGATAAACACTATTATTATTCTCTGTAGTCAGTACTTCTTCCATACTTCTCATACCTGAAGTCTTTCCTACAAAATAAACGTAAGAAAATATAGACATATTTCTACTGTACAGTAACAGATATGATCTCCTCTTTTTGCAGTAATTCCTTGAAGAGGTAAATATGTAGCCTTCAATCTCCCCTCACCACTGCCCCTAAACCTCATTGATCCAGTAGCAGGCCAGACATTTTGTCCCCCATTCTTCCTGGTGGGCAAATTTCTCCATAGTCTTAATGTAGTTTTTCAACGGAACATATAATTTCTTTTGCTAGCAGCAATAATTGCCAAGGCATTAAGTCTGTTCTGGGTCACTGTACTTCTTAGAAGAGAACTGCACAAATGTATACTTTATGAATACTCTTGCATGTTTATCTATTTAAAAAAATTCAAGTGGAGCTAGGTCATTAGACCAGTCACTTTCCACACCTTGACCACAGGTTTTATTTGTGGCTTAGCAGGGGTTGAGAGGGACATGTCTGGCACAGAGCTCCTTGGAGGGAAGTGACATACATTTGAATATAATTCCTTAGTGGGAGGGAGAGGACATGGTGTGGGGGCAGAATTCAAACATTAAAGCCTAAGCCAGGGCTACCAATCTTTTCAGTGACTAGGAACCAGGCCTCTTGCAAAAAGAGGGAGACATTTGCTCTAGAATTGTGCCTTTTTCTATCTAATATAGCAATTGGTTCTTATCTGTGGATGGCATAATAGAGAAAAGTCAGCCACCTGGAAGGAAGTGGTATCCAAGAGTAGTCTGCCCTACCCAAGACTCACTGGATTTATGTGACTGGTTAAAGATTGCCTCACAACTGCTGGCAGTCTCAGCAGCCGTTGGCTGAAAGTTCTGATAATTCCCTGAGAAAGGCTGAAAAATGAAACAAGAAATGGGCCCTCTCTGTATTAATGGCAAGGGAGTCTCTAACATACAGCCCCTGCCCCCTTGCCCTGACAGCACCAGAGATGCCCAGATGAAAAGCCGGTTTGAAACTTGACACTCAGACATGAAAGAGGAGCCATGGAAATTGACAAGAAGAAAACCAGAATTAACGAGAAATCTTTATTTGAGTAATTTAATACAATTACGTCTTTAAATTCATTTTTTCTTTTTTTCTTGTTTTTCCCCTTGTAAGTGCCAAGCCCCATTTGCCCCTATGGAGGAACTTCCACTGCCCCCATTATGGTTAAATGAGGTCTTCTCTGATGGCTCATTAAGGGTTCTTCGTATTACTTAGCAATTGCTTTTGCCTCTCTGTCCCCTCAACTTGAGAATGACTCTGCATCTTTTTTATAGCAAAAATGGACATGGCAGTTAGAACTAATGCTATCAGCAATGTTTGCTCATACAATACTACTTCCTGTTCCTTGAATACTGACTTCTAGCATTAATGGATCACAATGCAGCATTTTTGTTCTCAGCTAATGTATAGCCTGCAGTCTTTCAGCCCGCACAGATCATTTTCCATAGTGCTACTGCTGGCTCAGTTATTTCAGTTTTCTGTTCCTGCTTCATAACTGTACATTTACTTTGATTGTTTAGAGTCCAGATCTCTAGTTTAACAATTGCAAATCATTTCTGGAAACCATAATTTGAAAGTAAGTATCTATATAACTTCTCACTGCTCCCCATATGAAGACACAAAATATCTATGGAACCAGAATATTTCACTGAAAGTTTTTTTTAAGTGCTCTTTACTGTCTAGGCTTCTTTAACATGCTTGTCCTTAAACTGTTTATCTGGCACGTCAGCAGGCAGCTGGTGGAACAAATAGAAGATCTTGGGAAGCACATTCATTTTTAAAGCGTTAATATACCCAATCCAAAAGACAGTAATGTGCTTCCATCCGTTAAGCTCCTCTTTAAATGTTTTGGATTGGAGAACCATAATTTAAATGAAATGTATCCGCCAACCTGGAAGGTATAAACATTTAAATGATTTCCCCATCATGAAAAAGGTGAACCTAGCCAATATGTGTTCTTTAACTGAATCAAAAAGCCTATATTAGAAGCTTCCTATTTTACAGCACAAAGATCACACTACCCTTTCCTGCTTATTTTGATCACATTACTTCCAAATTACTAGGAAGCTAACATCTGGATTGGTTATAAATAGCCATTAGCCAAGGGAATGGGGTGAGGTAAATCTTCAACATACAGTGCAATTGAGATTCAGTCTTGCTGGCTACAGAACTGCAGTAATATAGTACTCATTTTAATATCACAAGAGAGTATTGGAAGTGATGCAAATGACAATACTACCAAAGAACGCCATTGCTAGTGATTTTTAAAAAAAACAATATACAATGACTACACAAGGTGTCCTGTTTTGTTAAGAAAAGGGCTAATAGGATCCCAGCGGCAATTAAAAAGTCATATCACTGATTCAAGGAGTTTATATTCTGACAGTGGGTAGATAAGAGAGAGTAGCGAGGGAAAGGGGAGCAAGATTATAGGATGCTACCTGAATAGGCACAAGTGTCTGGCCTGTAATGGGCAAACCATTATTTTCACATGTAGGGTTGGACGATGCCACTAAGGCAAATATTTTGGAGTCAAACAGTACACACCAATTTAGGAATGAAAAATGAGACAGAGAGAGGATCTCAAGAATAAATAAGATTCATTCTCCTAACAAGAGGCAAGGTTAGAAAGATGGAATGTCAGGGAAAGCAAAAATATTAAATAGTATTGTGATACAGTAACACAACCCTAGCTACACTACCATTGGTTGTTGCTTGATTTAAGGGGAAATAAATGGTAAGAGAAAGCATATATGCCTTATCCTGAAGAGTCGAGTCCATGGGCCTGTGATCTGGGGCAGAAGAGAAGGAAAGCTGGTCCAGGACAAAGGAAAAACCTGGGTCTTCCAGCTACTAGACCAATGCTCTGCTACAAACAAATTTTACTTGGGTTCAGCTTAATTTATCCATTAAAAATTACGGGGATTTTTAAAATACTGTTTTGTGACATTTGGGGGATTGTTACTGTATTAGATGATGTTTACACTGGATTCCAACCAGTGCGGTAGCGGTGGGCAAGTGGCTTGATTGCTCTTGCTCTAGGTCGTTTTTTAACTTCTGTGCAGGGAATGCAGGAAGTTGCATTGCTTTTCTGTACTTCTATTACTTGACAGCAAAGGAAGGGGGAAATCCGAAGAATAGAAATTCAATGCCTGTAGTAACAGATGAAGCTGTGTCATACCAAGTCAGGCCCTTGTTCTATCAAGGACAGTATTGCCTACTGTGGCAGTATTGTCTGTATCCATTGCTTCTCAATGGATCTTACTTATCTTCTAATCTTTTTAACTGGAGATGCCAGAGATTGTATCTCCATTGCTAAATCATAACCTCTCCCCAGAAAGAAAAGAGGGGCCAGCACTCTGAAAAGGAGCTCCTGCAATAGATGTTGGTCTTTTAGGTGAAGTCAGGACTGGAACTGAGATCTCCCCCCACGCAAGACTTAACTTTGAATTTGGGGCTGCCTCTGCAGGTGCTAGAAAGGAGAAATCTGAACAACTGTATCTTCCAGAACTGTTCACATTTTAGTTTAGAAAACTTAAAGATGTTTTGAAAGCTTAAGACCATTTTGAACACTCATATTCAAGAATATAATTGCACTAAATAATTTTAACAGATATTAAAATAATAGATATTAATAGATATTTAAGCATACAATACTGTACCAAAAGCAGCACTGCTTACTGGTTACTGGTAAATGAGTTTATAGTGAAATCCTAAACAGAGGTACTCCAGATTAAGCCCATTGAAATCAATAGGCTTAGACTGGAGCAACTCTGCTTAGGATTTCACTGTTTAGTTTAGTTGCATTCCTTTATCATTTATATGGTTTGCAGTACACATTTTACTACTACTGAATTTATTTTTAACAAAAATGTACAGCTCTCTCCTTCACACAACAAAGATAAAAATGTTTATAGAAAATGCATTTCTGGGTCCTTTAAAAAAATCTTAAGTCATTCAATACAGTTTTGAACAAGTCTAAAGAGATTTTAAGGCAGGCATTTTGTATTATATCATTCCCTAGGGTTATATGTATGATCGTCTTTACTAAAGCTTCTTTTGCTCCCAGTTGAATAAATATGCATTTTATTTCACTAATCTTGAAACAACAGGAATAAAGTTTACCCAGGTCTTTTATACCTCAGAGAACAAAACAAATACTACAAATCTTTGGAGAGAAAGGATATACAAAAAGGCTTGAGGTGAATGTTTCAAAGTAAATATTCTTAAATGATATGCAAATTATTCTAGCACTTGAACATGATTTATAAAAGGGGATTAAGCCGTTGAAACAAGAACCCAGTTTAAATCATTGGGTTTCAAAGTCAAAGATGAGAGATGGGTAATGAAGAGGGAAGAAGAAACCAGATAGCAATCTATTGCTGAGATTTCCAATTGATATTCTTTAATTTGTTGTGGCCTGTATTAGCTATGATTGTCACTCATACTGAGACATAGTGGGCAGTATAAAATGACTTTGCTGTAACGCAATGTAAAAATGAACTATCTACTACTGGAAATATACATACATTAAAGATCAGTAATAGCTTAATGGCTAAAGAGCAGTGTCTCATAGTTGAGAAAAAAGTGAGTAACACATTTTCCACTACAAAAAAAATATTACGAAAATTGCGGTTATAGTCCTTCCCTATGTGAGTACTGTGTCCACCTCCATAAAGATTTGCATAGGGCTCAACAGTATTTCTTTTCACTTCTCTAACCTCAGCAGGAGTACAGAGATTTTGTTTAGTTCTTTTGACCACCTATTTCTGACAAAACTAGAAGTTAACTTCTTGCTGTTCTGTTGACCCAACTATTTTAGCTTGTAAAAGAAAATGTAGTGAACTGCCCAGATATTAATATCTTACATTATTATGTCCAAAAACTTTAGGACTTCGTTCAAGAAAAATGAAAGCAATTTTTTTCCCCTGTGAAACTGTTATACAGATGCTACATACTTCCAGAATTGCAATATTCTCATTCAGGACAAACTTATAAAGTCTCATATAATGAAAACAAATATTGATATTATTATGCGGTGTTTGATAATGATTGTCTAAAATTCTAAATGACAGCCACTATGGTATCATGGTTCGGGTGCTCCTCTTAGGTCAGGGAGATCCAGGTTCTAGTCCTCACTCAGTCATAAAACTCACTAAGTGATCTTGGGCTAGTCATTCTCTTTCAGCCTAACCTAATTCATAGAGTAGATGAGAGGATAAAATGGAAGAAAGGAGACTTGTGTACACATCTCTGAGTTACTTGGGAAAAGAGTGACTTTCTCATTTCCCCCTTCCATGGCGGCCCAAAATGCTGCCCAAATTCCTGTTCCTGGGAGACACAGTACCCCCAGGAACAAGACTGGGGGGCATTTCAGGCTGACACAAGAGAGGAGAAATGAGAAAGTCATGCTCAGTGGGCAGAAGTCCTTGTGCCCAGAAAGATGCTAGTCTGGATCCAAGTCTATCAGTGCAATGCCAAGCAGAGTTGCTACAATCTAAGCCCATCGAAATCAATAGGCTTAGACTGGAGTAAGTTTAAGATTGCACCATAAATTATGTAGTTAAATAAAATCGTGGTAAAGCAAACAAATGAAAATTACATTCCAGCCACAATGACTATAGAAAGTGCATGAATAATTTCTATCTCCATTTCTTTACTTATAGTGGAAATCTATTTTATTTATTAAAATATATATTGACCATAAAATAGGACATGTACTGCATAGTAAGATGCTACTGCAAAACTATCACAGTTCTGTGCATTTGTTACTGGTCAATCACGTTATTACTGCTCACATTTCAGACAAGATCAATATTATATATTCTCAATCCAGAATAATGAAAAATATCTGTTCACTCATTCAAAACTACAGATGGTATACATGTAACAATGTAACATTACTATATAATATTGTAAACAAAAATTATCATTTTTCTCATGAAGTTCTTCTCTCTCTGAGGCAAATGAGGTGGGAAAGGCATAAAATTCACAGCTCACCAAGATTAATAAACTTCAGAAGGGTAAGTTGCTGCTTCAAGTAAGCCTCAGTAAAATGAACAGGCTACCGCTGGAGGTCTCAGTTACACCCTCTCCCCCAGTTTTTTGGCCAGCTGTGTAAAATGGTTTTACGATAGCTTTTAATTTAAATTAATCAGTTGGTCAGGTGGTGTTCCGGTTTGGTGGCTTGCTGGTTTTTCACTTTCATACTATGTTTTTAACGTTTAGCATGACTGAAAATTTGGGAGCTGCTTTTAATATAAGACACTTTTATGTAAAGCCTTGGGCTTACCATGAGATGAAGAAAGCAGTATGGAAGTGTTTTAACAAACAAATAAACAAAGCAAGCAAATGCTAAAATTTTTAATATAACTGATAACCATCACAAATTCTAATGACTGCAGAATACATCCAAAACTGATTTCAGTGATCTGAACTTCACTGATCAGAAAGAAGTCAGTAAGTTTGTTTATTGATGAATGGAAACCGTTCATAGACTATTTATATGAAATAGATAACAAGGATTTGATAATTTATAGATTAAGGGATTTTGACATTAGAAAAAAGAGAGCTGTTAATTATTGCCACCACAGTTGGAATAATGAGGCAGACACATAAGTTGGGAACTAAAAGGCCGCTTTATTAATGTAACAGCAACATATTATCAAACATGGCAAGGGCCCAAACTAGCAGTACAGGCCGGGCCCTGGGGTCACTCCTGGACCTCCGCCCTGACCTGTCTGGGCATGTCACCCACTGCCCCGGGTGCGAGCCATCCATCATATAGCTGGTATCTGGCCTGACCAGGCTAAATGGTTCACCCCTTTAAAGCTCCCCCACCCGGCCGTAAAGCTGTGGGGGGGGAGGGGGAGACTAGCTTGCCCAGGGATTCCCCACCAGGGCATCTGTCCTTGCAACTGGGCCATAAAGCAGCCAACCGTTCCTGACATACCCGTTTCCCCACCAATGAGCATATGCCAAGAGTGCTCACCAGCCCGCTCATCTTTCCCTAATTTCTCACCCATTGGAAATTGACCTTACCAAGCCAATTACCTCCCTCAACTATTTTAAGTTGTTGTATAGTACAGTACAAGGAAGGCGGAAACCTCCCTTCCCAGAGGCCAATTTGGGAAGAAGGAGAAAAAATTCCTACTTTGCCCCATACAGGCAACTGGCTAATCCTGCACTGAAATAAGGTGAGGTGGGTGGGTCGAGCACGAGGCGTGACTGAGATGTCGGGGCAGAGCAGCTTGAGGAAGCCCACAAGCTCCACCCTTGACACATACCCTGACTGCCCAGGAAAGTGCCTGCCTGCCTCCCTCCATTCCCGGAGGCAAATAACGGCACCCGGCTAAGGTGGCAGTTGCCACCTGCCAGGAGTGCCACATTACTTAGAGAAAGTGCAGATGTGATGAGTGTGTGTTATGTGCCATCAAGTCACCTCCAACCTATGGCGACCTTATGAATGAAAGACCTCCAAAATGTCCTATCATTAACAGAATTGCTCAGATCATGCAAACGGGAGGACATCACTTCTTTTATTGAGTCAAGTCATCTCGTTTTGGGTCTTCCTCTTTTCCTACTGCCTTCTACTTTTCCTAGCATTATTGACTTTTCCAGAGAATCTTGTCTTCTCATAATGTGACCAAAGTACAATAGCTTCAGTTGTTCAAGTCTAATTTTCCTTCCACCAATTTTTACTCCACCTTCTTCTAGATTTGATATGATATGAATATTTGTTTTAGAGAAAATTGGAAACCTTTTAGTTCAGATTGTTTTTCTTGTTTTGTTTCTGTATTATGTACGTTTTTGATTTTTGTTTGTTTTATAGTATATGTGTAATTGTAGTTTTTTTAATTATATAAAACTACATAATTTTAATTATATAAAACTTCATCAGTTCTTTGAGCATCAGCTTCTTTGGGGCCAAAATCGGCCCCAAGCAAAGCTCAAGAGCCAGTGCCATAGTGTGGGTTGTTAGCACCCGGGGCAACTCCAGTCAAGTGGTGCCCCTGTCACCATGTGCACATGCGCAAAGCATGCATGCACTCTCCCAGGACCGTGCATGGCTCCTATCCACTAGCCTGGCTGGGAAGAGAAGGCTGCTAATTCCAACTTGGGCAGGAGGCTGGGGGTGTTGCCCAGCGAGATCCTCGCTCTTCCTTCACTGGCGAGGTGAGCTGAGGGGAGGGGGGCAAGCTTGCCCACTGCTCGGTGAAGTTCTTGGGCGGCGGAGGTGAGAGGAGCTTGGTAGGGACGGGGCTGTAGGAGGAAGGTGGACCGCACCTGCCTGGCCCACGCTTGCATATAAGGCGCTCACCGCCTGGCTCTGCCAGCACTTCTGCTGGGGACGCAGCAGGAAAATCAGGGAAAGGGTGTGAGCCAAGGGGTGGCTGCTGGCTGGGAAGTGCCGTAGAGCCACACTGACTCCCGCCTGGCCCGGCCTCCCTGCTGAGCGTCACCATGCCTGGTGGCTACCCACGCTGCCAGCTCTGCATGCTCCCAGCCAGCAGCCACCCCCTCTGCCCTCTCTTTGATGGTGCCTGGGGCAAGCGACCCCCCCTGCCTCCCTAAATCCAGTCCTGTCAAGAGCACTCCTGCAGACAGTGTGATGCCATCACTTCTGGAAGTGATATCATCGCATCTGCTGGGAGTGCGTGTGCAACACTTGTGCCTGGGGTGCCTGCTGGTGGTGGGTGAAACTGGGCAGCTTGGAACTGGGCAAATTGCTGAGGCGGGCAAGTGGGCAAACCACTGGGAGGTTGCCAGCCACTGGTGGGCACCTGGGATCCCTAATCTCAGGTAATCTTATATACTAATAGTGAAGTGGACCTGATCTGTGGATATTTAAATCTAGAGACTGGAGCCATGAATGGAAAAAATAGATCTTCCTACACACCTAAAAGTGCCCCAGGTTTGCAAAAAAATCTGAAATATAAGAAAAAAATACATAGAGAGTTTTAAAAAAAAGATAAAAGGAGCTTTATCCAGATGGTCTCAGTGGCTGTTGCTAGACAACCAAGTAACAGTTAGGTCAGTATTCTAGGCTTCGTTTCTGTCAGGAAATGGCACAGTGGACAGGGTCCTTTCCAGGGTTGTTTGGGCCTTTGAGGGAGGACTCATTGGGGCCAGGCCAAGAAACAACCACCACATGACTTGATACCACGTGACTTGCATGACTCACCCAGGCCTGGCTGCTTGATACTGCTCAGCAGCCCCCCCCCCAGAGTCACTGCAGTGTAGTCATTAGAGTTTCAGAGTAAGTTATGGGAGACCCAGGTTCAAAGTACCACTCTGCCATGGAAGCTCACTTGGTGACTTTGATCTAGGGTTGCCAGATCCAAGCTGGGAAATTCCTGGAGATCTAGGGTGTGAAACCTGGAGAAACCTGGAGAAAGTGGGGTTTGGGGAGGGAAAGGACCTTGGCATGGCATAATTCCATAGAGTCCACCCCCAAAAGTAGCCATTTACTCCAGGTGAACTGATCTCTGTGGCCTGGAGGCCAGTTGTAATTCCAGGAGGTCTCCAGCCACTTCCTGGAGGCTGGCAACCCTACTTTGATCCAAGTCAAAAAAAAACCTCAGCCTAATCTACCTGTCAGAGTTGTTGTGAGGATAAAATGAAGGCTAGAAGCATGATGTAAGCTCCTTTGGGTCTCCACTGTGGAGAATGGCAGTATATAAATGAAGTAAATTAGAAAATATAAATGAAGATGGAGGGACATATAAAAGGTAAATTTTGTTATGGGTTTAAAGGAGAGAAAGATGTAGGGAAAGGTGAGCATATGGAAGCTGCCACAATGAAGGAATGAGGAAGTGCTCCTCAACATTGGGTTGCCAGTTATTCCTCACTTCCTGCCAGGAGGGTGGAGTACCTGGCACTTACCTTGTGCAGAGCACCAGGTCTTCATTCACGCACCCTGGATGATGTCACTTCCGGAAGTGATTTCAACATGCCAGCCGCAAGAGCGCTGTCATGCTCCACACAGGGCCGAATTGGCCACTTTGGGGCCCAAATCAGCCCCAAACAAAGTACAGAAATGCTCCCACAGACGGCGCAATAACGTCACATCTGGAAGTGACATTGCCGCACTGGTTGGGAGTGCACACACAGCACACACTTCTGAGGTGCCTGCCACAACCTTCAGGAGCATGTCTCCTGCCATCGATCGCTGGGTGATCGGTGGACAAGGGGGCAAATCCCCAAGAGTTTGCCCACCACCGGTGGGCATCTGGTAAGCATATCCCCACAAGTCCTTACAGGTTCTCCACCATGCAATTGGGCCTGGCTAAGCTGACACCACACAACTGGGCCATAGGGGAGAGGTGGGGGGAAGGTGAAGATGGGGGCAAACAAAGGTAGATGGAAAGCAGGAAAAGAGGGAGAGGCTATGAGGGGGAGGGAAGGGAAAGAGGACATGTTGGGGAAAGGGAAAATGAGATGATCCGTGCAAGTCTTTGTGGGTCCCCCACTTGTGATTTCCATATTGTGGAAAAACCTGGCTAGAAAGTCCTTGAAGGGGTGCAAAGGCAGACAGTCAAAGAAATCATGCTTCCCAGAGCCCTGAGGGCTTTTGGGGGACTGTGAATGTTCCTTAAGTTGGGACCAATAAAACCTACACCTAGGTTAAAATTGAAAGGCAGTGTGAGGAGGTCTGTAATGCAGCTGAGACTGCTGACCAGAATACCTAGGGTATGTTCGATGGGGAGAGAATTGCCTAGGAAAATTCAGACTTCTTCAAATTTTTTTAAGGCCACATCTATAGTTGAGTTAAAAAGCTCACTGTTTTAAAAAGGTAAATCCACCACCCTTGTTGGAAGGAACTAGTGCTGTAGACCTCAGCCAGGCATATCTGCTCAAAGTGATGGCAGATGTCATCAAAATAATCTGCAAGATGACAAGCTGCATTGGCCTGTTGCTTAGAGAGCCTAATGGTTGCTCCCTGCAGCCCCTTGGCAAGTCGTCTTTTTCATCCAGGATAAATTGGAGGTAAGAGCCTATGTTTTCCCAGAGGAAGAGTTTGTATCTTACCATTATTGTTTGATAATTGGCAATTCTAAAAAAAAAAGGGTAGAGGAAGCATATACCTTATGTCTGAAAATATCTAACATTTCTGCCTTCTTTATGTAAAGGGACTGTATTATTGTATTTACTTCTTAAAAATATTTATTAGTCATCTTTCTACCTTGTGGGAACTCAAGGTGGCTTACAATATACGTTGTGCCCTTCTTGGTACCTTTCCCTTGCAGAGCTTCAGTTATCAAAGGGTTAGCACAAGGTAAGTTAATAGAAAGGTGTTACCCTTCTGTCTTGACTTATACTTATTCTTCAAAATTTTGGAGGTTCCTACAGTGGAGGCAGGTTTAACCCAGACATCCAACGTGCTTTGTTTTACTGATAAGGCTACAGCCCCAATTGCCTCAGAGTCAAAGGCTTGAACACTGATTCCGTTACAGGAGTGGAGCAAGTTACTTCTATTTCAAGGGACTTTGCCATGTGCACCAATTCTTCTCCACTCAGGGAGAAGGCAAAAGCATCTGCTGCCACATCAGAGGGTGATGGTTCTAATGCGGTCTCAGAGTCGGAGTCATGGTCCTGAGGGCATGGATCCAAGCCTGTGTGTTATCCTTCTGTACAGCCAGGCTGCCTTTGAGAGCCAGAAAGTGGCTGAAGGCCAAGCCCTGGTTTGTAGTGGGATGCCCTGTAGAGATAGTATTCATATCCAGAGTAATAATAATGAGGGTAACTGCGACGTGGGGAGTCCTTGTACCCATACTCATAGAAGGAGCAACATGGAGAGGCATACAGTGAATATTGGCTCCAATGATAAAGACAGCCCTGATAGTCCTGAGGATGCAGGTCAGGTCAGATGGAGGAGGGCTCTTCTCGATCCAGGATCTCACCCTCAGAGGTGTAAAGAGGGGAGAGCTGCCCAGTATGAGATGCTGGAGAGGGAGTCTTCAGAACTGGGGCCAGTTCCAATAGTTTCCTCAGAACCAAAGTTGATGGCAGCTTTGACTTAGACTTATGCAGAGACATTGACTTTGTTGATGATGGTGAGTGAGAAGACCTAAGTGCTCTGTCTTAAACTTCACTGGGGGGCGGGAGAGGGCAGGGGACTCCAGTTGGCTCCAAGGAGATGGATGAGATCTTGGAGCTGAGTTTGAAGTTGATAGATGCAACACCAATGCTGGAAATGATAGGAGTGTTGGAACTAGAGGGACTGATGAGTCTTTCTTTCGGACCATGACAGAGCTTACTGCAATCTTTTCAAGGCACTCTCCTACAAAGCTGCTTTTAGGTTCACAGCCCTCTCGCTGCAAGTTTCTGGGGTAAACTACTTACATTCAGTGCATCTTGAAGTACTGTAACTTTACCAAGGCAGAAGCATGAGTCACAGCCATCCATCTGCACCATCTTAGTTTCCTACTGGGAACATTTTCTGAAGAGGGCTTTTGAAGCCATCAGTTTGCACTTGGAAGACTGAGTGAAATATCTGCACTAAAAGAGCTCTTCTTTTTCTTTTAGGAGATGAGGGGGAGAGAGAGAGAGAGAGAGAGAGAGAGAGAGAGGTCCTTCTTCAGGGGTGAACACTGAGAGCTTAAATATGGTAATTCTAGATGGGAAGCCATGTTAGTCTGTAGTAGCAGCAAAATTTAACAGGAGTCTGGTGTCATCTTACCAATACATAATGTACAAGCAGGGAGGCAGAGAGATAGTATGTTGGAGGTAAGCTCAAAGGACAATCCTAAGCAGGTCTACAATGAACCTGACAGTAACAACAACAAAATCAAAGCAGAAGAAAGAAATAAACACATGGCTGGGTGCAATGTACAGTTTGGCCTTACTTGGTGACTGTGATAACTCAATTCCTTGAGGGTCACCAATATTTCAGATTGTCCAGGGCTGATCACATGTTAGTCCACTCCAGGAATTATAGTGGACTGGGAAGGACTGAGGGAAATTCTAGAAAGAAGGGATTTGGTTGTTGTTTCTGTATGCAAGGAAGCAACCTGGACATTAAACTCTGCTACATCTTGATTCTCATTCTTAAAAATCTCTGGCCCTGACTATAACTGTAATTGACTATAACTAAGCGAACTGCTTGTACAGTTTATACGGTCTGCTATGACAATATAAAGAGGATCTGCTGAGTCACCAGCAGGGCAACGTTGCAGCTTGCAGGTGAGGCTGGCTTTAAAAGGCTGGCTGCTTGTCCCTGGTAGCAATGAAGCCTCAGATAGGCTGCAGGCCTGGTTTAGTTTTTTCACCTTCCTCTGGGCACCAAGCAGGGATTGCCCACGTGAGGGGGTTTGACTTCAACCGAGCTACAGCCATTGGTGCACTGGTGAGAGCTGGGTGGCACACCACCTCCTGTAGCAGTTTTGTGGCACTGGGCCAGATCTAATGGGGTGAGTAGTGCTGGCTGGGCAGCTTACCCCTCTCTTTTTAGAGTCCCCTTAGGGGATCTGAGGGAAGCCAAATGGTACATGCCAGCCAGGCTGTTGCAGGCTTCACCGTGGGTGTCAGGTTAATTCCAGGGTCATACCCGATGGGTGCTACACCTCCTCCCATCTCACAGTGCTCAGCAGGTGGGTTGGAGCAGGCATGCTATCAAGCAGCAGGTGGGTCATTTCATTCTGTGGATCTGTGCCCTATGCCATGCCAGTGCTCCAATGCTTGTAATCAATAAAATTGTGGACTGTTTCGACCAATATCCATGTGTGCATGTGTTTATTGCCTGAAGCAGCCTCACACATAGCTGATACAGTCACAATGAACATTCATTGAATAGACAGCTCTTTGCTTCTCTGTAGCCTACAATGCAAATCTCATGCTCTCATAGCTTCCTGGACCATGGCTACCATCTACAATATTCTTTGATAACATTCAGTGAAAACCACATATTCTATTCCAGAGCAAGAGCCAAGGGGAAAGGGGGATATTGGTTGTGCAAACTGCTCTTCTTGCCTAAAAACAGACTCTGCTGTAGCATTTAATTTTTCTGGTTTACTCCACTTTAAATGTGATGTAAATAATATTGTTAAAATGTGTATGTATTTCTTTAGCTTGTGGGCAGTTGCCAAGATCATGGACACTTCAGAAAGAAATTTTGATTTAAAGAAAGAACACTTTTGAAATGCCCTTGTTGCAGTTACTGAGCATATCGTCTTTGTGCTCCACAGTCAAACTGGACAATGGAACGACCACCTGTTAACTGCTAACAACATGTCATTACCAGTTCTCATGCCTTTTTAAAGCAATTTTGGCTCTGGCTGCTGATAATTCTGGCGACGATACTGGTGTGAACATTAAGGGCATAGAAAGCCAAAGGCAGAAAACTGACAATACAGTTTGTGCTTTGACTACTAATAAGTAAGTGAATGCTAACATTTTTCTAATTCCACATAATTACTGAGTCTCGAGGGGCCAAAAGAAAATTCCAAATACATATTTTTAAGAGAACGTAATCTAAGCTATTTAAACACACACAAAGCTTGAATCAGTAGACTCACATTGGATTGCTTCTATTTTTTAAACAAAAGTTTAAGTAGGAAAGGGGATCCTCACAACTCAATGTAGTTCAAGAAATGGACTGTATGATAACTTTTTGTCATTGGTGGGAATTTGATCTGTCTTCTAAATCATTACTGGTGAGATGTTACAATTATTATGCCAAGAAATATAAAAGACAACAACAAATGGTGAGACAGCTTAGTGGCACTTTGCCAACACAATGGCAAAGAGGTAGGGGCCCCTAGATTGTATCTTTTCACCACAAGCCATTTTAAACTAGGATTAAACAAAGCTATACATAGGAAGTTTTAGCAAAGCTGAAAAATAATCAGCCTCACATCCTAACAGAAATAAACTAGAGAAACTTGTGTTCAGTACAATATCAAACAAATCTGATCTTGTTTCTATATAGATATATAACATAAAGGGACACAACATTTACTGATATTCAGCGATATCCACTGAAGACTAAACTGTTTATTCAGGGATTTGTATCTAAGCTATCTCTCATCCCAGCCTATCATTTTAGCTATGATAGCTAAATAAAACCATGCCCAGAGAAAATATACCTATGGATTCTGGGAATAAACAACTAGGAAAGCTGGTTGTCTTCGTATTCTTATAAGATTCCCGGTGACATCTAAGTTTTTGGAAACACAATCTAAGTCAAATGGTTTTTTGGGTCCAAACTAGTGAAGCATTTTATACGTTCATATGATACTTTAAGGTATTAATCTTGTATGGTGGTGTTCCTAGAGACCACACTCCCACACAAAGGTCCCACTCAACCTGAACATTTTTTCTGCAGAGAAACAATCAAGATGGCCTCATATTTAGGATAATACATAGACCAAATTCATATTTTAAATCATGTAGCATACCAACTATCTGCCATCATAAGTGCACATGCTTCCTTGTAACCATCACTATAATTATTTCACAGGGATTTCAAGTGACACTGTCCTTTTCCAAACAATCATTTTGGCTGTAGTCTGATAGAAAAGTGAAGCACTGCCTTGAGTCTTTTGTTTTAAGCAAAAAGGATAAAAAAGTGATCGTGAACAACTAGAAAGTTACCTTCTCTATACAGCAGATATTTCTCCTCCTTTATTTGTTCAGATTATTTTTACACTCCATTTCCCCTTTTCTCCATATGTTATAATGATAGAAAACAAGCCATAACCCCACGCTGTTTCTGTCAGCAAGACTGTACCACTCATTATTATACCACAAGGACTCTAGATCAGTCTAGTTGTATTATAGCTCAAAAGATATTGATAAATGTGACAGGACTTGACAGAGGCTTTGATGACAGAAGGAAGGAAGGAAGGACGGAAGGAAGGAAGGAAGGAAGGAAGGAAGGAAGGAAGGAAGGAAGAAAGAAAGAAAGAAAGAAAGAAAGAAAGAAAGAAAGAAAGAAAGAAAGAAAGAAAGAAAGAAAGAAAGAAAGTTGGGAGAACAGTTTAGTATCTTTGATAGTAACACCAAAAAATGGGGAAAACATGTAGATAAGATGGTCAAAAATTGTATTTATTTTAAAAGATTAGCAAATGGAATCATGAATGAAGCAAGCTTAAATTTTAACCCTGAAAATCTCATATGGGTTATGTTGCTACTTCAGGTGTTCTTGTTTGGCAGAATGCAAAGAAAAGTGGCTCTAGAAACTTTTGCTCTTATATCATTGTCAGCTGTGCAGTAGTAAACAATGTACCACAGTACCACCACTTAAAGTTTGCTTCCTGTTTTTAAAAAACACCCAGGGTAGAAAAACAACCCCAGAAATGTGTGTTGGAGTACTTTTTCTAGACCATATGTTTATTATCCAAGAACCATTTTAAGAGCTCTGAAGAGTACCTGAACCAGCTCTCATGCTCCTCTGTCAGTGCAGCTTTGTGTAAAGGTACTCCTATTCATCCTTGTTCGTATGCATGTGTTCTGGATGCTTTCCAAGCTTGTCAGATAGCTAATGCTGAACTGTATCATATAATCACTTAATATTTCTTTAGATCTATGTAACAGGCACTTACTTAAAGATCTTCTGTTTTCTGGCTTTGACTCTTTTGATTCTCTCTCCAAGCTGCTCAGCAATTCAGAACTAGAAGATCTTTGAATTTTGAACTCTTTGCTCTTCGATGTGCCACTCTTATCTTTGGACTAGGTGAAGAATTAAAAAAAGAAACAATATGATTTAGTTACAATATTATACAATAGTGTTGGACTGAAAGCCAATATAGACCTGGAAAATAAATATGTTTATCTGACACAACAAAACAAATATTTAAGTTCAGGAAAGTATGCTTCAAAATCTTTTCAGCTACAACACTACTAAAATTAAGACAGTAAAGCAAAAGTTTAATTCTGCCGCAAAGCTGGGATAGTAAACAAACTTTTTAAGAATGTACTAATCAATGAGGATTTTTTGATAAGTGCATAAATTTAAGATCAAAATTATAAAACTATACAGCATAAATAAGAATGTAAAAATACTATTTCAGTTGGAAAGCTGAGCACATGCTCCACCTTCTTCTGTTGATATCAACTGGATTTAAAATAGTTTGAATTTGGCTAAATTGGGTTATGTTTATAGGATTTTTTAATTTATTCAAGGAATAAAGCACTTACCCCAATTAATGCACTGGGAAATTCTTAGTAAATATCCATTTAATTGGGTTACAAGATTTACTTAATTGCTTACATTTTAGGATGATTATTAGTATGATTTTAGAGTGATGGAGATTGAGGGCTTTTGTTGTTTACTTGGCCACTAGTGTGGTACAGTGGCTAGAGTGTTGGACTCGGATCTGGGATTCAAATCTCCACTCTACCATGGAAGCCTGCTTGGTGACACTGAGCCAGTCATATACACTCAGTATAACCTACTCCACAGGGCTGCTGTGAGGATAAAAAACAGGAGAGAAGAACAATGTAAGCTGTTTTGGGTTCCTATTGGGGAGAAAGGTAGGGTGCCACTGCATTATTTTCTACTGATGTAATAATATTTTTCTACATTGCATCTGCATTCTGAATCATGTCTAATATTCTATGCATGTTTCAGTTTTCTGTAACCCTAGTCCCATTACAATATTAGATGTCTCATCCTGTCTATTGCATCAATTTACATGTATAATGCACCTTTAGTCTCTATGAGAAAGGTGGATTGTAATCATAGCTAACTCCTTCTTTGATACAGACCTCAATGTGGTAAAGGGGTCTGAGAGTGTCAGTGAAGCAGAGAGCAATACCGTCAGGTATTTAGACTCCTAGCAGAATTACTCAAGGCAGAATGGTCAAAGATGAGACACCATACTATGATCTATCCACCTCTTCTGGCATCAGTGCTCACATCAGCAGAAGAGAAACAGCAGTTACAATGGTGATGGGGGTGGAGGAATTCTTGAAGGGTAACTACTGGACAGCAGCAGTAGTGGGAAGTGACACGACTGAAGGAGCTTTCACAGACAATGGCTGTGTCACTTCAGCTAACCCTGGTTAGTACTGTGCAGAAGGCAATGGTAAACCACTTCTGATAATTTCTTACCTCAAAAATACTATGGTGAGACAACTCAAAACAAAAGAAGATATAGTGCTAGAAGACAGGACCCCCCCCCCCCCCAGACCAGATGTACTTAGTTGGCTAGTGGGGAAGAGCTCAGGACAAGTATGAATACTGGTGATCTTAATGATGGGACTAGTTTAAAGCCAAAAGGACATCCAGTTGCTCATGTGAATAAATGCAAATGGAAGTCCAAAGCTGTGTAATACATATAATGAGAGCATGGAATGTGAGATGTTTGAATCCAGGTAAGCTCAAAATTGTAAAATGAAAAATGAAACATTTAAACACTGTAATTCTGGGTCTGAGTAAACTAAAATGGACTGGATTCGGACATTTTCAATCAGATAATTACAAAACATTTTACTCCAAGAATGACAAACTCAGAAGAAATGTTGTTGCTGTTATAGTGAGGCAAGTCATAGAACAAGAAATCAAGAGCTTCAATGCAAAATTTGACCAAATAATATCATTCAGACTTCATGGAAAGCCTATCAACATAACCATCATTCAAGTTTACATCCCTACTACAGACGCTAAAGAGGAAGAAACTGAAAGTTTTTATGCAAGTAGCCAGGAAAAATTGATCATACACCTAAACAAGATGCATTGATAATCATAAGTGAGTGGAATACAAAAGGGGGAGACAAAGCAGAATCATATTATCATAAAATTTGAACTAAGATTACCAAATGAAACAGGAGAGCGACAAATAAAATTTTCTGAAGCCAACCATTTGTTCCTTGCAAACACATCCTCCAGCAACCGAACACATGACTTTATATGTGGCCATCACTAGATGGCCAATACAGAAATCAAGGAGATTACATATTCAGAAGCAGAAGATAGAGAAACTATATTCTCTCCACTAAAACAAGAACAGGAGCTGACTGTGATACAGATCATAAATTGTAGATCATAAATCTACAAATCTTCTCCACAGGAGCCCAAGTAAAGAAAGCTTCCAAAGTTGCAGCTGCCCTGGTTGAATGGGCTGTGTCCCTCAGACCTTGAACCTCATAGACCTTGTGGATGTACATCTTTATCTGGAAGGCTAAAGTTGATTTTCAAGACTCTCTTGCATAGATTTATTTATTTATTTAGTCATGTCATGTCATGTCATGTCATGTCATTTATAGTCCGCCTTTCTCATTGAGACTCAAGGAGGATTACACAGTGTGATATTAGTATAGTCAATATCAAGGACAAATGCCATAGGGTAAATAAACACAAGTTTACAAAGCCATAGCATTAGCAAGAATCTAATACAGAGTTGAAGAAATGCTGAAACTGAACATAAGCAATTCTAGGGCTAACATTAGACAACATGAAGAACACATATTTAAAACAACAGATAGTACATAAGGCAACATAGTGGTGGTCTATGGTCCCTAACTCATTAGCAAAGCATCTGAGACCCCTCCCTACAATACAAAAGCCTTTTTGAATAATTAATGTTCCATATGAGACAAACAGAGAATCAGAGTCTGAACGTGGCAGTTCTCTTGGTATAAATACGAAGCACCCGTCTAACATGCAACTTATGCCATATTATTTCCTTTTGGTATAGTAGGCTTGGGGCAAAAAGAGGTAACACTGTTGGTTAATATGATAAGGTGAGTTTACCTTTGGAATGAGGGACAGATCAGTCCTTAGTACTATTGACTCTTTTTTGGAAGGTACATATCTCTTTCCTGATAGACAACGCTTCTAACTCTGAAAGTCTCCATGCTAAGGTTATGGTGACTAGGAAGACTACCTTCCAAGATAGGATCTTTAAGTCAATGGAAGGTAAAAATTCAAAGGGAGATTTTGTAAGGGCCTGCAAGACCTTGGACAGGCTCCAGTCTGGGAATCGGTGTTGAGTAGGGGGTGCTAGTTGTACCATTCCCTTCAGGTATTGTTTTATTTACTTATCAGTCACTATATTCACCTGTCCACTGTTGGCTAGTATAGTAGCAATGGCCACCACTTGTCTCTTTAGGGTGTTTGGTCTTAATCCCTTTTTCCATCCCACGTGTTAAAAAGGCAGTAGTAATATCTTGCCTACAAGGATATAAGGGATTCACACCCTAATCAAATGCCCATTTACGAAAGGCTGCTCCGTGTGTAATTTTAGCCGGCCATCTGACCTGAAATATAATGTCCATGATTTCCTTGGACAGTCCAGTTAGTTCTAAGTCATTCCATTTAGTCTCCATGCTGTCAATTTCATCCAAGATAGGACCTGGCTCAGAAGATCAAAAGGGCCATTACTGACAACTGGATCAGATTGGAGAACCAAGGTCCCCTTGGCCAGTATGGAGCTAGCAAGATGATGTGCACCTTTTCCCGCCATATCCTGGCCAGCATATTGCTGAGAATTGGAAACAGAGGGAAGGCATAGAGTAGACCCTTGGGCCAGGTGTAGTGTAGAGCATCTATTTCTTCTGCCTCCAACTTGTTGATTCCGGACCTCTTAATTTTCCTGTTCTTGAAGGAAGAAAAAAGATCCATCACTGGCCTTCCAAAGCACTTGGTGATGTCTTGGAACACTTGGTTGTCCAGCATCCATTCGGCTGGACATCCTGTTGGCTTAGCCAGTCCGCTTGAATATTCATTAATCCCTGAAAATGTTAGGTCCTGAGTCCTAAGACGTGCTTTTTTGCCCACTGAAGGATATGAATTGACTCTTGGTATAGAGGAAGAGCTCTTCTTCCCCCCTGGTGGATATATGAGCCTTGGCCAGGATGTTGTCCATCTGGACCAAAATGCATTTCTTCTCGAGTAGTTTTTTTTAAAAAGGCTAACAAGGCAAGCTTTACCACTCTGAGTTCAGGCCAATTTATAGTGTCTTATTTTTCTGTTGGAGTCTACTTTACTTGAATGACCCTACCTTAGCAGTGAGTTCCTCATCCCCTAGAATTGGCATCTGTTGTTACTAGGATGGGTGAGGGTAGGCAAAGGGGAACTCCTTGCATCAAGTTGGTCAATGATGTTCACCTCCTTAGAAATTCTTTTAAGGCAGGTGTCAGTAGGATGTATTTGTGTCCTTTCTCTTATGTCTCTTTGATATGGAATCAGAGTCCATTGTAATGTTCTTGCATTAAATATGGCCCAGGTCACTAAGTCTGCTGTAGCTATGAATAGACCCAGTAGCTGGAGCCAGGTACCTCACATCTGCTTGCTTGCACATTGTAATATCACTATCTAGTTCCTGGACTTTGCCTGTTTTTCTGATGGCAGAAACTCTCACCCACTGAGTGTCTATCCGGGCTCCCAGATGCAGTAATACCTGCAATGGAACCAGTAAACTCTTTGAGGTATTCATCAGGAAACCATGTGTTTGGAGTAGCTAAACAACTGTCCAGGTGAGGCAATGGATTGTAGAATGGAATGTAAGGACTCCATATGGAACTTTTGTTGGTTCACTCAGACATTGAGGTACTTTAAATTCAATATCACTCTCTATTATCTCAATTTGGGGGAAGAACTATAAAGAGTATGCAGTATATCCCCTGGATGTGCTGATGCAGGCGTACTGACTCTTAGCTCCAATTTTTGAAAAGGTGTTGGAAGGCATCTTGTATCTGTCTTGCTTTCTGGGTATCGTTCAGAAGTGAAGAGGAAATGGAACAGTGAGGGGGAAGCACCATAAACCGTATCTTGTATCCAAGTTCCACAATGGATAGGACCCAATGATCTGTGGTAGTCTTTTTTCCATTGATCCACAAAATGTGGTAGGCAGTCATGCAGAGGGCTTTTCATTTAATGCATTTGTATCTCATTGCTTGGCAGTAGGAAACTGTTGTGGAACCTTGACTGGCAACTGAACTGTCATTCAATTCTGGCATCCTTAAGGTCTCTAGCATTGCATGACGGCCTGTATGATTGAAAGGACTTAGTCTTATAACCCTCGTCTTCACTTGTAGAAGGTATAGCCTTTCTTTAGTTTCAATAAAAACGTTGTAAAGGGCACTGTGCCCAAAGAGCAGTTGCCTGGAAAAAAATTCGACAGAGAGGTTAGACTTAGATAAGGTGTCCACCTTCCAATGATTCAAGCAAAGGCTTCTTCTTACTATGCTGGCAGCCTGAGATCTGGCATAGTACGGGATGTTTGAGAGGCATCCAATACAAACTGGGCTGCTCGCTTGATCTTTATCAGAGATCGTTTGAAAGTCAAGGGGTTGTTACAGATTGCAAAAGGTTGTCTGCTCCTGTTACCACTGTGTGGGTGAAATTAGAAAGGACCTCTGACACTCTGATCGCTAGCAGCACAGCCTTGTGTGACTTTTTAAAGAACAGAATCGCTCTTTCTATCCACCAGGTCTTTCAGTACAATGTTGTCACACTTAGTCAGCACAGCACCCAAATGAAGAGCTATGATGGGGACGTCAACTAAGGGGTGTGTGTGCTTTCATGATCTCATCTGGTAAGGTGTAGACCCTTTTTTTGAATAGTTTGCCAGTTAGATCCGTAGCCTAGTCAGGACCATTCTGAGTGTAGGACCTCTTTAAAATTTTCAGAAAAAGTTGGTGTTTCCCCTATCTCTAGAGGATAATTTAGGGTGGTTACCACCTTTTTCAGAAGCCTCTGAAAATAATCTGGTTGGAAAAGCCCAGTTGAATTATCTGTGTTGTCAGGCTCCTCCCCAACCACTCTCCCTCTTTCATTCTGTGTGAATGTGGGAACTTTGGCGGAGTGGTAGAGGTGGACATCTCTGTCCCTCTGCTCTTGCCGTCTTTAAGGACTTTCTAGAAGGTAGTGCATTTTTGAAGCACTTATGACACAATTGGTCTCCCTCAGAGAGGGATGAGAGGGACGATTCCGAAGAATATGGTGCTGTGGAGGGGGAGGAGCTTTGTCTGTGAGGTCATTTGATTTCCCTGGAGTCCTGCCCAGCTGCTGAGATTCCTCCCCCGATCTTTCCTCAGTAAGCTCCCTTCTCTCCTCCATATCAAGTTGAAGAAGGTTTGAATTGGGGTCCGAAGGCTGAGGGGAGGTTACTCAGGCTGGTCTCCCAGCCTGCATCATCCAATCAATAGGGTGCTGTCTTTAAAAGGCAGGAAAATATGGCACGCTCATCATACTGGCTGCCCCCATGGTTGCCGGTGTTCCTGAAAAGGCGCTTGGAACTTATCAGCAAGGAGGCCCACCTGCCAAAAAAACCCTCAAATCTGGTGTGTTGGCCCACCCGACAGGCATTGAGTGAGGTTGGCCATTGGAAAGGCAATCAATCCTGCCCATGTGGCTGAATCTGCCTGTTGGGGGGGGGGGGGATGTGCACCCAGCCTTAATCCCTCATTGCTGCCTTCTCGCCCTTCTCCTGTCTCACAGACACCTCTATATCTGATCATAGTATGGGCAAGGTCGTTCCAGTCAGGGAGGTATCCGAAACCTCTGAAGTTCCTGACCCTTCGCCTGCTTGTGTTGCAGGGAATGTGGCTTCCAGCTGCTGTTCCCCTTTGCCCGACAGGGAGGGTTTATACCTCATGCAGTCTTTTTTCTATATAGATCCAGGCCCTTGGATCTTTTTTGAAGGAATGTTATCCATCAATATAGGGATCTGGTCGTCTGACAAGAGGATTATTCTCCTCCATTTGAATAGGTAGAGCTAGGCTCTAACATCCTCCTGGAGCGGCAGGACTGTTCAAACTAGAGGGGCTCCAGCGCACAGCCCCAGGAAAGCACACACACAAAATCTGCATAGCCCTGCTTGGAGTGAGAGGAGGCATGGCCTAAACCAGTCTGGATGCCTTCCCCCAGTGAAGGAGAATGTCTACTCAGAGCATAGCTTTCATTTATTGGGGATTTTTAAAAAACCAAGTATAATAATGTTTTAATGTCATAATAATATAATGACAAGATTACTTTGTATTGTGGTTACATGGATTTCTTTTAGGTTTTCAAAGATTAGCTATCTATGCTTTTGGGGTAAAAAGTTCTGTGTTTGAGGTTTTCTGTGCTAACACTGCACGTGTGCAATGTTGGGTTTCCTTTCATTTCTCTTTTGTTTTGTTTTTCTACTGCTAATGCTGGGGGTCTCTGGCTGTCATAATACCATATAATCGAAACCTAATAATGTGATGGGGCATGTGTGTAATTTTTTTTAAAGGGGTGGTGGAGATGTGATAGCACAGATGACACTGACTGTGATGGTAATGATGATATCTGCACCTCACCACATAATCCTCTTTATTTCATGGCTTTGCAGGAAAAAAAGCCAGCACAACACAGAACGCACATTGGGATTAAAAGTGGTGTGCAGAAAGGTAGGTGATCAAAACAAATCTGTTCCTTGAGAAGCAAATACTCAAAAAGAGAGGGGTAAATCATCCATGTGAAAAAGGCTATAATGCCAAAATATAATTTAAATAATGTTCTTGAAGAATTTAAAGACCACGTAAAAACAGATTTGCATTACTAAATTCAATTGATCATGAACTGGCAGAACTGTGGGCTGAAACCAGAGATATTATCAAGGAAGAATGAATAGAGACTATTCCTGTAGCCAAAAGAAAGGAGACACCTAGATGGTTGACTGATGTAACTTAAAATTGCCAAAGAGACAAGAAGTGAAAGTAAAAGGTGATAGAAATAGAATCAAAATTATAAATACAGCTTTTCAGCAACCTGCATGTGGAGACAAAACAGCCCACTCGGTTGCTGGTAAAAGCAGCGCACGCCTGGGCTGCAATTTGCCTCTTCGGAAGGAGGAGGAGACAGCCCAGTTTCCCGGGCATCTGGGAATTTGGTGGGGGGCGGAGACTGCAGCCTGTTCAGGAGGCTCTGCTTCCCCCGGCCGCAGTCTTTCTCAAACTCTTGGAGAGGCAGGACGTGTGCCAGCTTTGGCTGAGTGAGGGAGGTGGCGGTGGCGGTGGCCTCGGTGGTGGCAGCCTCAGCAACAGCGGCCTCAGCAGCATGCATGGAGGCAGCGGAGCCTGCCACGGAGAGCCCAGAGGCACTAGGAGTGCCTTTTTGCCTGCAGCGGCTGCCGCCGCTGCAGAGGAAGAAGCTGTTGCGAGCGGTGGCTTCGACCTGAGAGGCTGCAGGGCAGTCACCCACGGCTGGGCTGTGCGCTGTTTGGCACGCTTTCCCCCCTGGGCGCTGCAGGGCCTGGGGGGAACAGCAGCAGTGGCAGATCGCCTGTTTGGCCTTCTGGCAGGCCTTCTGCGTGCTCGTCTGGGTGTTGTGGGCCTTGCATTTGGCTTTGGGGGGCTTCCAGGTGTCAGACAGCAGTAGTAGCAGGGGGTTTCTGGGGGGCCTTTGGTTCGTCAGGCCCATTTTGGTGCAGTATTTGAGTGGCTATCGGGGGTAAAGTTTGGGGGTCCTAAGCCTGTTCTGGGGTAGAGTGTGTAGTTGGTTACCCTCCCTCCCATCGCTCATGTGTACCGCACATGTTATTCCCTGCAACAGCCATTTTGTATTCAGGAGGCCATTTTGTGGTGGGTGGCCATTTTGGGTTTGGGGGCCTGTAGGCGACTGCCCCCCTTCCCCCGCCCTTTTGGTACCACTTGATTACTAAGGATGGAGGTTTATTGTTCTGTTGGCTAGCCTTGAAGCTATTGCTATCCTTGGTACTATCTGACTGGTAAACTAGTGGGCCTGCCTGGAACCTATTACTTCCCTTTATACTATCTGATTAGTGAAGTTGGTGGTACACCTTTTTTTGGGCAAGACAATTATGCCACCCAAGAAGGGTAGGGGCCCTTCAAAGGGCAAGCAACCCTGTAAGAAGACTTCTGCTAGGGGGCTTCCTCCTGCTTTGTCCTTGTCGGAAGAGGATGAAGCTGATGTTAGTTAGTAGGAGATTATGAGGTGCTTGGCTGCTTTGGAATAGGCTAAGGGGGTGCCTGGGCCTGCCTTGGAAGAGGCCAATTAGGAAGGCGTCCAGGGATGTGATTAATAGGGAAATATTAATGAGACGTTCTGCTCTTGAAGGTGCGGTTGGCTCTGCATCAGGGGAAAGCAGCAGTCATTGTGTGGATCCTGGTTGAGGTCCTGAGATGCCCATGGTGGATTTGGAACAGAAATGCTCTGAGGAGACGCCCCCAGTGGCGGTGGCAGTCAACCCCATGGATACAGGGGGTAAGGACGACACACCTTACACAGATCAATCCTGGCCATGGGGACATGTGGGCCAGGGGGCAGCTTTTGGGGTGCAGGGTAACATCGGTCAAGGGATAGCATTCGGGGTTCAGGGAACAACTCCAGCCTCTGGCCTGCAATTTCCAGCTATGTGGCCGTCTGTTGGTCAGGCCCCCTGGGCCAGTCAAGGGATGGAAGCAACCCCTTTGACTTTGGTTGCATATTCCCCATGGGGTGGAGGAGTTACAATGTATCTGTGCTACTCTGCCGGATGGGCTGGCATTTGGGCCTGCTATCCAAATCAATTCTGTGGCTATAGCAATGTGCCATTCCATGCTCTCCCTTTCAGGGATACAGCTCTTCCCCTGGGTGACCATCTAATACAGGCCACGAGGGATAAGATCCTTAGGGGGAAGTATGTTGATGTCTTCTCTCTCCTCTTCTGGGAGTTGGAGAAAAAGGACAAGGATGAATTGGATGATAGGGATAAGGAGAGATTGAAACGTAGGCATGTTGATCGGACCTGGGCCAATTGGCTGCCTGGTTTTCTTATATATGCGGGTGTCCTGGCAAGGGCACAGCCCCAGTATGCAGCACCTTTGTTTCAGTATTTAGATATCATTTACAAGGGATATACTGGCTTCTTGGGTGCAGTACGATGAGGAGTTCAGGATCAGGGTGGCCTTAAATCCTGGCCTCCCTTGGGACCGTATTCACTAGCAGTTTTGGCTGCAGGTGATGTCCCCAGCAAAGCCAAGTGTTGGGGACTGGTCAGATAGTGGCCACCTTGTGCAACGATCTTCCTCGGCCATGGTTTCCCGCTATACAGCAGGGTAGCAGGTTCAACCCCAGCTGCTCTGCTGGGACTTCGTCTTCAAAAAAGTGTGTTTTAAGTAGTCCTGTAGGTTCAAGCACAAATGCCCATCCTGTACAGGGCCACACCTCCATAGTGCCTGCCCCAAGGTCAGACATGGAGGGGGAAATAAGAAACCCAGGGGCGGAGGCACAGGGGGCTAACAGTTGGCTGGAAAAGGGTCCCAGCCCGGTAAAGCGGAGGGTACTTGAACGCCTGTTTCGTTTGTACCCTAGGAGGCAGGACACTCTTTTTCTGTTAAATGGGTTTATGTTCGGTTTTAGGATCCCAGTTCAGGGACTGCATTCAAGTTTTATGTCAGATAATTTATGTTCCGTTGTGAGTAAGGAGGACCTAGTTTGTTCAAAGATTGCTAAGGAGTGTTCAGAAGGCAGGGTCTTGGGCCCCTTTAGTACACCCCCAGTCCCCAATTTGGGAGTTTCTCCCTTGGGGGTGATCCCCAAGAAGGCGTCAGGGGAGACTTTGAGCTCTTGGGGTTTTCCTTTGAGGGGAAGTTCTACTTGGATCGAGCCTTTCCAATGGGTTGTTCCATTTATTGCACTGCCTTTGAGCGCTTCAGCTCCTTTCTGGAATGGGAATTGAGGTGCGGGTCGCATTGCTGCGACACAGCACATTATTTAGATGACTTTTTGATGGTGGGGGCAATTGGATCTGGACAATGCGCCCAGCTGCTGGCCACCTTTATCGAGCTTTTGGAGGAGCTGGGGGTCCCTTTGGTGCACGAGAAAATGGAAGGCCTGTCCCAGGTGCTGACATTTTTGGGCATAGAATTGGACACGGTTCACCAATTCTTTAGGCTTCCCCAAGGGAAGGTGGATGACCTTAGGGCCAGGCTCCAGGAGTTTCTGAGCAAGCATAAGGTTTCACTCTTGGAACTCCCGCAGCTGGTGGGCCATTTGAATTTCGCCTGTAAGGCGATTGCCCCAGGTAGGGCTTGCTTGAGGCAGCTTTGTGATGCTATGTCATCACTGCATGCCCCTCATCACCACCTTCGTGTTGGTAAAGATATGCAAGAGGATCTGAAGGTTTGGGCCAATTTCCTCAAGCATTATAATGGGGTGACTTTCTGGAGGGAGGACCTGCTGCTTGAAGCTGAATTGCAGGTCACCTCTGATGCTTCTGGCTCCACTGGGTTCAGGATGTATTTCCAAAGGCACTGGTGCACTGAGCAGTGACTGCCTGATTGGTGGGCCATGGGTCTGGATCGGGACTTGACCTTTTTGGAATTTTTTCCCATATTGGTGGCAGTTCACCTGTGGGGCAAGGAGTTGGCCAACCACTCTGTCCACTTTTGATGCGACAATCAAGCCGTGGTGCATGTGGTCAACTCCTTGACTTCTCGATCAGCAAGGGTTATGAGGCTAGTGCGTGCCTTTACATTGCTTTGCCTCCGGCGGAACATTTTATTTAAGGCTGGACACATTCCTGGAGTCAATAATGGAGTGGTGGATGCTTTGTCCTGCCAACAGATAGAGCGGTTTTGGCAACTTGCCCTGGAGGCTGAGCTGGAACCCACGCGGATTCCTCAGGAATTATGGCTGCTTGGGAGGCAGAAGTACTCAGAGCTATCCAGCTCGCCATGGCCCCCAGCACGTGGAGGGCCTACATAAGAGTGCTAGGACAGCTGGAGGGGTTCAGGCGGGAGGTCAGACTGCAGCAGTGGCCTATCCCAGTAAATCATATCATGCACTTTTGTGTGCATCAAAAAGGGTGTGGTTTAGCTGTTAAGACAATAAAGCGGCAGTTGGCTGCCTTGGCCTTTGTCAGCAAGGACCGGGGGTTGCCTGAGGCCACGGGCAATATGGGCAACTTCCAAGTGAGAAAGATGCTGGAAGGGTGGTCTAGGGAAGCCCAGACCCCAGAGAACCCATTTCACCTGAGGTGCTTCAGGGTCTTTGTGCTGCTTGGGCATATATCTGTAATTCTGGTTTTGAAGCCAGGTTATTTCATACAGCAGCATTAACAGCCCTTTGGGGGGCTCTATGAGTTAGTAAACTGGTAGTTCATTCTGGTACAGACATGTCAGGTCGAGCCCTTATGGCATGTGATGTTAAATTTGAAGGGGATGGGGTATCTCTCTTGATCCACAAGTCCAAGACTGATCAGGGGCAGAGGGAGGTGACCGTCAACTTGGAGACCTGTTCTGATTTAGTTATGTCCGGTTTGGGCCATGCGTAGGTATTTGAGGGTTTGAGGGGAGGAACAGGGGATATTATTCAGGCATGAGGATGGTCGACCTTTGACCTGTTAGCAGTTTTGGGCAGTGACTTCGAGGGCCCTGGCCAAATTGGGTTTAGTGGGCATCACATTCAGCACCCATTCCTTTCAGATTGGGGCGGCGTCAACGGCTGGGTCCCCCGTTCAAATGATTCAGCACGTTGGTAGGTGGAAGTCCTCCGCTTACTGATCATATGTGAGACCTTTGCAGTTTTGAGTGTGTTACTAATTGGTTTTTCCATAGGTGCTGTGTCGCACCGAGTGAAGAAAATAATTCTGATCTGTGGGCAAAGTATGGTCTTTTGGGCGGCCCATCAAGTGAGGAGGACATGGATCGGGTCCCAGCTTGGTTTGAGCGAATGGGCTTCCGTTGAATGGCAAGGCCAGTGTGGCCTTCGGTGGCAGGACCTGTTGACCTTATTTTGGGACTGGAGTGGTCCTCAGCCTATAGTGGTCATTCACCTTGGGGCGGGATGACTTGGGGCTTGTTCAAGGCAGGGCCTTGTCTATACAGGCTAAACTTGACCTGCAGGAGATAGGGTGTTGCTGGCCGGGCACACTGATCATGTGGTCAGCAATGTTGCCTAGATGTGTTTGGCGGGAGGCTGAGAATTGGCAGGCTATTGAGAGAGCACAAATGAAGGCCAATCGGGCCATTCAGAAAGCACTTGGGGAGGGTTGGGTATTTATTTACCCCACCCCAGGATCAGGGCCAAATTTGCCAATCTTTATAGAGGTGATGGGGTACACTTGTCCATAACGGGCAATGAAATTTTCCTGGACGATTTGTGGCAAGGGCTGTGGTTGGCTTTAAGCCACTTGTGGGGTGCTAGGGCCTAAGCAGAGGCTTGGCCCTGGCGTTGGCAGGAAAGAATGGGAGAATAGGGAATAGAACCAAACAATGGCCCATAGACTGGAAATGCTCAATATACATTTGAGTCCTGAACAAAGGAGATGCCAAAGATTGCAGCAACTCTTGGATCATCACATTAATTTCCCACGCAAGCAAAGTGATGCTTAAAGTTCTACAACAAAGACTCTTACCATACAGATGGAATAAGAAATACCAAACATTCAGAAGAGGAATATGGTCTAGAGATCATATTGCAAATTTATAATGGTTAATGGTGCATACTTGTTGTTCCAGTATTACAATAAAAAGATATATGTAAGAATTTACATACATGCACAAAGGATTTACATACATGCACAAAGAATGCATGTAAGGATTTACTCATTCCATAGGGATGAACAGACATATGGTACCACCTTTTCTTCCATGTAAATCACTCCTCAGAACTCTCCATTTCTAGGTGGTCTCTGACTGATCTGCTCAATCCCTATTTCCAACTTTAAGTACATTTTTACAGCATTTGCCCTCTATTAGAGTAGAAGTTCATATCAAGCTATGCAACTCTGTAAGATGCCCATTATTCTGCTGGCATGGTATATATACATGATTACAAGAATGATAAATTAATGAGGAAGCCATTGTGAAGAAAACTCCATGCATTAACTGATGGCAAATGAAAACAATATAAAGAAAGTTAGATAAGCTCCCATCCTAGTATGGTATTGGGTACAACAGTAGCAGATAGCCCACAAGTAAATCAAGAAATTAGATCTCCCTTTGAGTAATGTCCTCTCTGGGTGAATTCCCCAGCATAGTTCAGAACTTGGTTTGGCAAAGTGAGCCTTTCTACAGAATAAAAAATCTAAAACCATTTCATTTTTTCTTTGAGTACAATGTTAACATTTGGAGACCCTATTATACTGTCAGAGAAATTATCAGGAGTATGATGGAGTACGATGGACTGGCTTCCAGTCTGAGACCTCTGGAGTCCCCTTGACTACTTATATGTTTGTGGTTGTGGTGGCTTAGGGAGAGATCTCATGTTCCAAGGCTCCAGGTTCCAGCAACTTTTAGAAACATTTGGTTTCTAGGGAACTAGATGTCTATACTAAAGGTGTTAACTATGCCATTAAAACTATGTTTTCCAATACCCCTAATGCATGGGATATTGACTCACAACATTTAAGATACCTGCTTCCTGTTATCAGAACAAGAGGTGAATGGCAAGGAGTGAAGGACATCTTCTTCAGATCAAATTACAATTCAAGACAAAGAAGAATTCTCTGTGCTATTATGGTCTCTGTGGGTTGGGGGTAAGTATCTTAAGCTGCTGTGGTTTGTATTTTAAATAAGGAAATTAAGAAATTTGGTGTTGTCATTGGCTTGCTGTAGCAAAAGGGAAAAGCATTACTATTTAGTGATAGGGTTGCCAGGTGCCCGCTAGTGGCTGTTAATCTCCCAGGGATTCCTGCCTTTGCCCCGCCAATCACTGCAATCTGTGGGAGGAGGTTGGACTCCAGAGATTGCCCACCATCAGCAGAAAGCTCAAAGTAATGGCCGGTGCAACTAGAAGCAACAGCATCATGTGAGGGCCAAAATTGGCTCTAAACATAGCAAAATGGTATGCTTTGGGCCGTTTCTTAAAGAATTGACCTTAGCACAATGATTTTGCTTCCAGTCGCACCTGAAGGAGGGGACTAGTAGTAAATGCCTCCTGTGCCTCCTCCACCAGTTGCCAAGGGGACTTGGCAATCTTATTTAGTGCCATTCCCATACTTTCACTTTCAAAGTGTTTTCCAATTCTTATTTTATTCAATAGTCTCACTATCAGTTCTATAAAAGAGGTATATAGATCACACATTAAAATGTCAACAGACTAGTTTCAGCAAGATCTAATGAAAAATGCAGCAAAGGGTGACTTTTCTTATAACCCCATATCTTGCACAAATAGTCCTAGCATAATTAGGAGAGAAGATATGTAGAATTTATAAAATGTATGGTGAAAATCACAGTGAGGGGGGATGCCTAAACCAGTTTGGGAGGGGCAAATAAAATGGCTGTCATAAAATACAACCTTACTTCAGAGAGAAGTAACAATAATTGGTTAAAAAAGAATATTTGCTAAGTCTGGCAAATAAGTAATATGAAAATGCATAAAAGAGTCATACGTATTAATAGTCCTATCCAAGATTATATACTGTAGGCTGCATAAACAGAAAATGCAAAAATTCATTAGTTATTAAGCGCTTGTGTGCTTTTACAACCCACAGTAAACTAGCCTGTTTGAAATTTCACAGCAATAAATGCAGTATTCTGTTTTAGGATATAATCAAATAGCATTTTAGTCTAGCAACCCTACTTATCTGACACTTTAAAAAATTCGATACATTTACATATTATTATATTGATTGAAGGGAGGGGGCTTTTTACTTAGTTTTCTACTCTAAAACCCCCACAAATGTTTAAGCATGCAACAGTGTGAAAGAGTACATCTTAATTAATAAAGGTAACAACCTTCCAAAACTACATACCATGTTTTCAATTGCATTTTTGATAGCATAGAACCAGTCCAGTATGATGAAGTCTTGATCTAACTGAAGGAGGAACTCGTTTCCTGACGTCGTTGTGATCTGAATAGCAATGGGAAATTACAAATAAGTACATTATAAGATATACATGTTTATTTTTATGTAATTTATAACTAGGGTTGCCGGGTCCAGGTTGGGAAATTCCTAGAGATTTGGGGGTAGGGCCTGGAAAAGGCGGGATTTGGGGAGGGGGCGTCAGAATGGTATAATGACATAGAGTCCACCCTTCAAAGCAGTTATTTTCTCCAGGGGAACTGATGTCTGTCACCAGGAGATCAATTGTAATTCCAGGAGATCCCAGCAACCATCTGGAGGCTGGCAACCCTATTTATAACACATCATCTCCTGTAACTTACCATTGTTTTCTCTGAATGCTATTAATTCTTTCACAGAATGTTGTGTTTTCAGAGTTGCCAAGAGAGTTGCCAACTTTAATAGAGGTTTCATGTATGGAAATAAGCAGCTGAAACTTATCGTATGATGTAGGTAAATAAGGTCACCTGGTAAATAACATCCATTAAACTTCTATTAAAGGAACAGGCCTCCTTTTTCTTCAAGTAGTCGACACCCCTATGCAAATTACAGCTGAGTTTTAAAGCTTTCTTTTACATAAATAGTAGCAAATTCACGTAGACATAGAAGTAAACACATTCTGAAAAGAGTAAACCTAAGTAGTAAATGGCAAATGGCCTTTTAGCTTCTCAGTTCAGGCCTTCCTGCATGACTGTTTCAGTTTCCTCAGCGCCGTTTTCAATCTGCCCATGGCAAGCCCTAGCTGTAGCTGAACGGACTGAGTTAGTTATATCCACTCTGCTGTTCTCGGCTAAAATCATTCCTAATTAAGGTTTTTTGGGGGGGAGAAGGACTGTGCATGTGATTAAAGTGGCCACTGGTTTGCCCCTAAAGCAAAATTTAAAGGCTCCTGCTCAAGCAGAACATCTCATACACTTTGAGGGAAGCAAAAAGGATGTTGATTCTGCTAGACATATTTGCCTCACAGTTTTCCTTTAGTGATAATCATTGTTCAGTCCAGGACCATGCTAATCATGTCTCATATTCCCACCTAGGACCCACAGAAAACTTTTATGCAATAATTAATAGTAAAGAAGAGCTAAGCAGTTGATATGATGGCTATCGAGTTAGAAGACGTGGGTTTCAATCCTCAAAACTAGAGATTCCATTCCACAGATGGGGGTGGGGGATTCCCTGCTCCCACCTTTCTCCCCCTGCCATCATTCACCTGGCTGGCAGGGGAAAAGGTGGGGAACAGGCCTCCTGGGTGCGCTCCTGGGGCCAGCACGACGCCATCATCACACCACACTGAGAGCAGTCCCATACTTCGCAGTGGGTGATTCAGGCCCCAAACGGGCTGAATTCAGCATGCTGTAAAGTGCATACACACTCCCCTGCCTTGCGCAATAACGTCACTTCCAGGAAGTGACATCATCGTCCCATCGTGGGGCCGAGAAACATGCCAGGATCAAGAATAAGGTAAGTGCAAGGTTCCCCACCTCTTGCCGGGAGGGTAAGGGGACCAGGCAACCCTTCTCGAAACTCAAGAAACTATTAAAAACTCATGCATGACAGAGACTAAAGGTTGTGGTCTGTTACACAACAGGATGCTGCCCTTCCATTTTACCCAGCTGCTTTCTCTACCCCACAGAAGCCACCCAGAACAGCAGCATGACGTATTGTATGGGGAGCAATACCAAGAAGAATCATTTGTGCAAACTCAATTCACAGAATCACTGGATCCACCCAATGCTGACAACTATTGTACAGCCATTTACAACTACAACTATTACATTATATTTAAAATCGGATAGTACTGATCCATGTGAAAAGCACTTCTAGTCAGTCAAGGGATCACTTGATTTCAGGAAACCTGAGATGGGGGGGGGCATCCCTGGTATAAGGATAATGTGCTGTGGTGCAAACACTTATAAATTTATACTTCCCCAGTTCACTTCAGGTGTTTTGATCCTCTTCTGATATAATTTTTTTTCATTTATATATTTGGTGCTTTGTAGAATCTAATATTTTTTTTCTGTCAACAGACTCATTTTTTAATCAATTATCAATCCATTTCTTTTCAACCTGTCATCTCTCTTGTCAAATATTAGGCCGGTTTTATTGATTGATCACAATCCATCCCATCTTGAGAAAAGCTTACAGAAAAGGAAGAGTAAGTAATAGTTACAGCTTAAACTGGAACGTATAATTAGATCTTTTTGAGTGGTGGAAGCCCAGGACCTAGAGACAGCTCCATACTAAAAAGTTTTTGTACTCCTTTTGCTATGCTATTATTCTAAAATTCCTACAACTTGTCATTTAATAGTAAATAATAGCATACTCTTGTATTCCTATGCATACTAATTTATTTGTATACCCTGCTTTTCTCCCCAACGGGGACCCAAAAGAAACTTACCACATTGTTCTCTCCTCTCCATTTTATCCTCGCAACAACAGCCCTGTAAAGTAGGTAAGACTGAGCAAGAGTGACTGGCCCAAGCTCACCCTGTAATCTTTCATAGCAGAGAGCTGGCATTTGAACCTGGGTCTCCCTGATCCTTCCTATATCTTAACCACCATACCACACTGTGCCAAAGCACACTGAATACAGTGGGATTTATGTCCAGATAAACATACAAACATTGGATCTTTCTTGACAAATGAATGATCCTTAAAAAGCACAATTCAGAATTCCACACACGATGTTCCCAAGAAGTAAACAGCGACTCCACCCTACTCAATTATTTTAACTTCCAAAATAACTGCCTGTGTGTAAGTCTTAAAACAGCTGCTGATTATAGCAGGAGCCACAGATGTAAATTGTGGGTGGGTGGTGGCTTAACAAAAAATATCCATTATAATATATGAAACAATTATGTATGGAAATAGAGGACATCTTTATACTTTATGGGTGTGATGCTCTGGAATAAGGGATGTGGAAACTGTCGTGTGTGTCCTTGATTCAAGCACGGTATTACATCAGGTGACATTCGAAGCAGGGAAAGTCTAAGCGGAGTTACATCCTTCTAAGCCTGTTGCTTTAGAAGAGTATAACTTTGCTTAGGATGGCACTGTGACTGATGGAATCTCTCTCTAACATGCTTCAGTGTGAGACATTTTTAGAGGTGTGTGTGTGTGTGTGTGTGTGTGTGTGAAATGTTTTATATAACATTGCAAATGCATTAATGTGCACATGGATTAGATGAAACACAATGGTCAATCCAATCTAGCTCATCTCAATACAAAAACAAACCACTACTTACATTAGTACAAGAAACAATATTTTCAAAGTAAAAGCAACACACATAATTACAGCGACCTGATTTTGAAGGCTTAAGAAGGAAGCAACATAGTTCACTCTTCCGTTGAGTAAATTTGAGCTTTATTAAAATACAAGTATTTTCGCATTGCATAAACATTTGTACCCTTATGATATGTAAAAGAGATACTTCAGTGCTAACAAGACCAAAGCAACATTCATTTTGAAACTATCTTTGTCTTAATGTGCTGTTTGTAATAATCATATATAATCGGTGATGTATGAATATATCAGCAAAAGTACATCATAGAATAGGGAGAAGTGAATTCATTCAAAATCCTCTCTGTTTGAGATACAGTTCAAGGCCCTTTCTCTGTAATCTTCAGAGTTACTAGACAGTTTCAAGAAGACTGCTACTGCTCTCTACAGTTTAAATGCATTCACTTCTTAATTATAGTCAGTAATTGACTTTGTTCTGCTCTGTCCCAGACATTCAGAGGAAAGCGGTTCCAAAGGCTTTGGCTTGGTGAATTACATTAAATGGTAGGTTTTCTAGCCCACTTTTAAATATTTCTTACTTAGAATTCCTGATTAAGAGTTCTTGGAAGGGATTCTTAAAACCATATTTTCACTTCGAACAATAACATTTTTAAAACCTTTCGGAAAAGACTGCAGGGAAAGAAATGCCAGATTTGGCTCAAAGGTTTGAACAATCTACAATTGCAGGCCTAAATAATGTATAACTAAAAACAAGCATCAATAGCTCCATATTAAATAATTTTGCACTTATCAAGCCAGGCCGAAGTAAGCACAAGGACTATATAAATATCAAAGAGAACATGCAAAACTCTCTCAGCAAAAGAAGCTGCCCTCCATGTTGCCTTTAATTCTATTCTTATTTAATATCCACAAAATTATCCAGCCCTTAAGAGCAATTCATTTTTCAAGGCACCCGTTCTGAGAGATGAATACCATTTTAGAGTGATAGTACTTACTATCGAAAGTACTATTAGTACTAACTATTGAAAATATTAAACGATGGCTAAAGCAATGAATGACTTTCCTAGTTCTCTAACTTTCATTTAGGCAGGTGGTTATTAGTCAAGGTTCCTGTGTCTTCCTTCAGTCTCTGCCACTGACTCACAGTATCTAGGGGGGGAAGGCTTATATCACTGGGCTGGACCCTGATTTCTACTGTCTGAAAGGGCCCAAAACAGTTAATAAAAGAGTACTGATATCTAGCTTATATAAGCAGATATAAAGGTATTCATGAGCTGACATTAAATAATTGCTACATATCTCTAAACTGGATTCAAGTTTTTAGTATTGCTCAGATTTAGATTTGTGTTCCTTGCCAATGTCTGCAATTTCATTAATTTTGCATCTGGCCCTGGATCCCTCCCCCCAATACACACACCAATAGGACTCATAGCATGGGAAGAAGAAGGTAGAATGTATTGGGCTATGGATAATGGAACACAACATGGAAGCAGAGTAATTCTGTGACTATACTCCAGGTGACATTCCCTGTTCTTATCTACTCACCTCTGCTTCTTTCTTTCAAAGAAGGAGAACAGTAAAGTAAGTTAGGAGAAATTTAGTTAAACCATACATTAACCAGAATAAATCTGCTTCCCTCAATTAATTTCAGTGAAGCACTTTCTGTCTTCATTTTTTCCATTCCATTTTCAATTTGAAACAGGAGGGAAAGAACCAGGACCGCAATCAGAGAAAGCAGTGAGCCCTGACATCCTTGCCTTTGCACAACTGGCATTAGGGGTGCCATTCCCCCGCCTGGGGTGAGGAATCCCCTGCTCCCACCCTCCACCCCTGCCCCCACTTACCTGGCTGGGAGGGCACACTTCCTGAGGCGCACCCCAGGGTGGTACAGTGTACCCCTGGGTGGTGTGGCGCACTCCCGTGTCCACAGGGGCCCAATTCAGGTCAAATCACACCCCACAACAGGCCTGATTTTGGCCTGATTCATCCCCCTGGTGAGCAAAGGAGCACTCCCAGGCCACCCCTTGATCTGTGCAATGATGTCAGTTCCCAGAAGTGATGTCATCTCGCAAGCTGGGAGTGTGCACATGTGGACAGCGAGGTGTGCTGGATCCTTGATCTCCCGCTGGGAGAGTCAGGGGACCTAGCAACCCTAACTGGCACTGGCACCCGCCAGGTGGGGCCTGGAGTTCTCCCAGAATTACAATTGATCTCCAGACTACAGAGAAGAGTTCTAGAAATGGATAAGATAGAATGTGCCCCACTCCCGACACACACAGCAATTTCTGAATGGTAACAAAAATTATATGCAACTCTCCCCCCTGCCCCCAAACCTACAACCAATTTGCATATATTTGTTTACTTTTAGTGGGTAGCAAAACACACCCATCTCAGCTATTTATTTTTAGTGAGTTCCTAGAAAAGGGGCAGGCGAATGGCATGGGCAGCCATGCTGCCCTTTGCCTGCCCTGCAGGACAGGGGGTGTGCGGCAAGCCGGCCACCCCCTGTCCTACAGGGCAGGCGAAAGGCAGCGCGGGGGGCTGCGAGGCTGCCTACGCTGCTGCCCGCGTGCTCCGGCAGCTGGCAGCTGCTCCCGGTGCCCCCTCCATGGCGGCACCGGGGGCAGACTACCCCCCGGTTATCAAGCCAAGCTCCAAAGAGGCTTGGAAGTTATCACTGCAATGAAGAAATGGCCACTATGATGGGTTTTTAAAGAAATTATTCTGGTGAGGGAATCAGGAAGAACAATTTGCTATATTCCTAGAGTCCATGTCTGCAGAAATAGCTTCGAAAAACCGTTTAGAAGGAGCTTTTGTCTCAGCTGCTGTTTTCCTTCCTCCATCTCCCTTATAATTTGGTAAATATGTGGAAGTGTGGGAAAGAGGGGGAGGAGGGAAACTGGCAGCTGAGACTGCTATCACTGAGCCATTTTGAGAAGAGGTGAAATCCAATGTGGGGAGGGGCTGAGCTTGGGTTGAAATGCTTCAGAGATTTCCAAACTGGAAAAGTTATATGGCAATCCTGGGCAGAGTTGCTCCAGTCTTAAATCCTTTATTTCAATGGGTTTAGACTGGAGCAATTAAGCATAGGATTGCACTGTTAGTTTCCCCCTATTTTTGAAATTATTCTCTATCCCTCCTTATTTGGTGTAATTTATTTTATTGTATGGAAGAGCAAAATATTAATAAGGGCTCTGAAGCCCTGTTCTCTTGCCCCTGGAAATCCTGCTTAGGCCCCACCTTGGCGCTGAGATTTTATATCACCAGGTCTTTCTCTATTTACCTTCATACATTTGCTTGAAGACTTAAGAGCTAGACACCTGATTTAAATGCAACAGACCCATTTCTTCCTCAGAACCAATTTTTGTACTTCCTATTGCACATATGGAATTGTAGAGGATTCACAGACCAGTCCATGTTTCTATTAAAAGAAGGTATAAAGAAAAGGTGCTGGATTATATCCAAGCTTCTCCTTCCATGAACTAAAAGGGCGCTTCTGTTTGTGCAATATCTGCTGATTCCCCTTCCACCTGCAGACTAGAGTTGCCAGCCATCAGGTGGGGCCTGGAAATCTCTCACAATGGCTGCTTTGGAGGGTACAGCCTACAATGTTGAGGTTGCCAGCTCCAGCTTGGGAAATTCCTGGAGATGGGGGGGGGGGGGGTGAGCCTGGAGAGTTTGGGGAGGGGTGGGACCTCAGCAGAGTATAATGCCATAGAGTCCTTCCTCCAAATCCACCATTTTCTCCAGGGAAACTGATCCCCAGCTACCACCTGGAGGTTGGCAAACCTAGCCCTTATATTCTGCCAGCCCCAAGTTCCACCCCCAAATCTCTAGGGATTTCCCAAAGCAGAGCTGGCAACCCTACTGCAGACCCACACCACTTCACAAGCTTTCCTGAGGGTTCCCAGACCCTCAGAAATATCTTTTTAAGAGGCTGCAACAGGAAGTAGGAAAGGTCCATTCTGTGTGCTTCTCTTTGCTTGCAGTTCTTTGGACCTGATCCATAAAATTCCACATTGTTCATTTTTCTTAGGAAGTTTGACAATCAGATTTGGCCTTACTTTGCCATGTAAAAAAAATCCAAGGATAAATAAATAAATAACTCAGGACTCTTTCACAGCAACTTGTCTTTGACAAGACTATAATTTTTCTGTTTTAAAACAAGTTAGAAAAAAGAATTTTTCTTTACATATCATAGCTACTTAAACTGCCAGTTAAAAATAAATGCATGCAACAGTGATTGTAGCAAAACTTGTCCACACCCTTTATGAACAGAAATGGAATCTAATTAATATAACATGTTTAGGGCACATAGTTGTTTGATTAATTTGGATTTGAAACTCCATAGTCATTTAATTAATTTGGTTTGAATTACATTTGAATGGAATTAAAATATAAACAGTGATTGTCAGAAACATGACAAAAGAATGTAATACTGATCGCCACTTTGGGGTCAGGAAGGAATTTTCCTTCAGGCCAGATTGGCCAGGGATCCTGGAGATTTTTTGCATTCCTGTGGGTATAGAACCGGGGTAACGGATGGAGGAGGGGGGATAGCTGTGAATTTCCTTCGTTGTGCCAGGGGCTGGACTAGATGACCCTTGAGATCCCTTCCAGCTCTGTGTTTCTATGTTGTTGGACATAATTTCACCAATAACTTAGGGCCAAACTACAAGTGAAGAATGACACGTGAACGGCAAGTGTATTCCTCCCTGTTCACTTGCCCTCCACTTGCTCTCCACTCGATCCACTTGCCGTTCAAGTGTCATTCATCACTTATAGCTTGGCCCTTATTCTCCTGGCTATGTTCATGAATGAATGAGTGAGTGAATGAATGAATGAATGGGGTGGGATGGGGAAAACCATCAAGTATTAAGAATATACATGGTGTTGTATATAAGGATGTTGATTTTAATATTCTGCATGTGTAAATAAACGCATACTAAGCCCACCCACCTTTGGCTGGGATATAAAGGCCCAGAGATCTTTGTTCCTGCTCATTTCTGACTCTGACTCTTGAAAGGTTACACTCTGGGAATCTTGTTGGTCTCTAAGGTGCCACTGCAGACCCATAAGGCTACCTGCCTAAACTATCCACGTTCTATGTATATCCCATTCAGCTGTGGGGGTGGTTCCCCCCCCTTCTATTTCATAATATGATCTAGTGTAGGGAATGAGGAGTGTTAAGTTACTTAGAGTATTCAAAGGTGTTTATGCCCACCAAAGAAATGACATTATCAGACAGAATATCTGCCTCAGATTACAGCTGGATGCTGGTAAGTGGTAACCTCCAATAATTCATTCTGACATGTCCAACATAAATGACATAAAAAAAAGTGAGGCAGAAGGATCTCTCTGAAGAAAAACATCCTTAGCTAGGCTTTCAAGAAATGCCGCTAGTTAAAACATTTTGTGAGAATGTATCTGCCTTGTATCCCCCCACGTTACTAGATGTTAAGTAAATATATGCTCATTGTCAAAAAAAAAATGTTGCTTTGGCAACTCTCGTATTAAAATGCATTTGTAACCCCCCATCTGTCAAGAAAGTTTTGAAAAGTTTGTTTACTTTGGAAAGCAGCCTGATCCAGGGTTATCCCAGCAAACAATGATAGCAGTCTTCAGAAGTTGTGAGAGGAACAAGTCACTAGGGATCCATTTTTGTTTTAATTGGCACACACAAACACTTTTCTGGTCTGTCAAGAAGATCAAGCTAATACGCATGGAGGGTGTTATATTCTCAGCTTTTGGGAGTACGGAGGCTCCCTTTATTTAAGTAATTTAAACGATAGACTGCAAAAACTTTGCAAGTCAGAAAAAAATGTTTTATATTTTCATGGGGAATATTTGTTTTAAGGAACAGAAAATGTTCTACATATCTAAAGATGTTGAACCTTATGTTATAATTAACCTGCTTCTTCTGACTCTGTGTAAAAATTGTTAAAAATTCACATGCTGCTAAATAAAACAGCCAACAAATATTGCCTGCTTTTTTGCGACTTTCCTCGCAGTTAAAAAATGGGAGGGGATTTGTATCCAGATGTTTACAAGATATGTTTTCAGTGCATTTTGCCATGATTGATTTGCATGTACATTTGCAGGAAATCTCAGTGGTGCCATCATATCAAAACAACCTGCCTATGAAAGCAATTTGTTATTTAATGGAAAGAAAACAAATGCTCACGCTATATGCACCAGAAGATCTCAAGTGGGTTTAGCGTTCCAAGAGCTAGGGTCAAACTCACAAAGAAGAACATTTCCTTAATTGAAATTGAGTTGTACCTTTGATTCTTGAATCATTTTCTTGTGTGTGCTTATATACCACTGACACATACAACATAATATCCTTTGAAGTGGAATTTGAATTCCGGAGCAAATGAATATGTTTTAGGGACACGTGGACTCACAGATTTAAGAGTGTGCCATGCTATAACTCCTGAATTGCACCAGTCCAAGAGAAAGTACTAATATTGGTTCTGCTTTGCATGTAAGCAGCCTGGAATAAGGAGTGGTCTTTCACCCCTTGCTAATAGGTACACTGTGCATTCTTGCAATAAGGGCAGTAGTACAGAACACAGATTCAGATTTTAACAAAAAACAGGGTATAATCATTTGTGTTTCTGCTCCATTCACATAGAGAGTAGCGGACTTAGATTAACAAAAAAAGGTATCTATGGATGAGTGGTGCTGCTGAGCCCCCTCCTCAGTCCATTGATTGAGGCATATCCAGGATCTCCTTCCTTGCTCACTTCCAGTATCAGGGTTAAGTAGTGAGCAAAGTCACCAGGATTAAATAAGGGATTCAGGTCATAGAAGGAGGGAAGTTTCAATGCTCCTTCCCCACATTTTCCTTCTTTGACCATCACTATTTGCTTTATGTAAACAGGAACGTGTGACTACGAGCATCAATGAGATCTCATTTAGGTAGAATGCACAGGGGAAGGAGAAAGAGGGTGGGGCTTCCTAAGTTTCTATTGCATTAACATAACAGGAGTTTTGGTGATGGCACAGCATTTCCATTTGCAGGAGAGGGGAGTTCTATTTTAGCTGATTCCCCCCCTCCCACTGTAGACCCCTATGATGCCCCCACCACAGTGTCTCTATTGTAGTGACAGTTGGGAAGTTGCCTGTAGCACACCCAACAATTCACTGGATAAAGTGGGTGCGAATGGTATAGAAACACCAACTGAAAGAGTGACTGCCTTTGTAAAGAACAAGGACTTAGCAGGCAGGTGGACATTCTGCTTCCCAAACGGAGTTTTCTGCTTCCCAAATTTCTTCAATATGGTCAAGCAACAACAGAGAAATTAATTATCAAAAAGTCAGTAGCTTCTTTTCATCACACTGCCCGGAATGCACTGGGAAGGAAAAAACGGCCCAGGACAAGGTCCTGCTGCCCCTGGTCCACCCTGGCCCCATCCTTATACAAGGCTCACAGTGGCAGGGCTGCAAATGAGGATACAAGACAACTTCTTCTATATGAACCCAGTTTCTGGAATGCCCTGGAGATAAGAGAGGCTGGCCATGGCCATAGATCTCTGGAGGAGGGGGAAAGATTCCTGGGATGATTTACCAGAATCTGTACTGTATCCAAAATGAATCCAGGCTATGCTCTTTAAGTGCCATTAGGCATAGGCCAACTGCAATCACTTTTCTTTGGCAAAAATCCTGACAGTGACTTCACAATGCCTATGTGTATTTTTGGCGCTCAGAAATCATAATTCTGATCTTTCGGTGTCAGGCCTGGCCACTTCTGCATGTGAACAGGCACTGTGGGCAGAGTACTTAATCCAGAACCATCAACATTTTTTGTATATTGGATCTAAGTTTAACCACCTGTAGCCATTGCTTGTTAAAGCAGGGAGATCCTTGTGGGAGAAGATACACATTTAAATGAGAGCTTATGGAGATGTGAATGCGGTTTGAGCTTGCTCTGGTTTTATACCCAGGGGCTCCTCTTCCTGATACTCCACTGCTAAGTGATTAAGACAAAAGTGGCCTATCTCACAGTGACTGGAGAGTACTTTATTCTCCAAGAGAAAGGTAGGGTTGCCAGTCCCCTGCTGGGGGCAGGGATCCTCTGCTCCCACCCTCCACCCCGGCTTACCTGGCTGGTGGGGGAGGCATGGGCCTCCTGGGGGCATGCTCCCAAGTGGCACAGTGTACTCCCACAAGCCTGATCCAGCCTGGATCAGGCCCAATTGGTCCAGCTCAGGCCCAAATTGGCCTGGAATGGGCCACTGTGGAGCAAGGGAGTGCTTCTGCATGCTGCAGCAGCCCATTCCAGGCCAATCTAGGCCCAAATCAGCCCGGAGTAGGCTGCTGTAGAATGCAGGAGCACTGCCGTGCTTCGCAGCAGCACGATCTGGGCCCAATTTGGGTCCAATCTGGCCCAATTCAAGCCCAATCCGCCCCCCCCCCAGAGCACAGGAGCGCTCCTGAGGCAGCTGTGGCCCACACGATGACATCACTTCCCAGAAGTGCCTGAGGAACAGAAGATAAGGTAGGTGCTGGGTCCCCCACCTCCTGCTGGGAGGACAGGGGGACCTGGCAACCCTAGAGAAGGATGGTAAGGACATGGCGGCAGCAATGAAGCAGCCAGCTGGTGACTGCAGCATATACCAGTGTTTGATTTGTTGGTATGCTAAAGCCAGAAGATGCATTATAAAAAGAGAGCTCAAACCATAATCACAGTTTCATGATCCTACTTTTAATGTATGCCGTCTCCTCTTATAATCTCCTACAATCTCTTAAGACATTTCAGGTAAATTATATCTGCTACTCTTGTCAGATCTCTCTCCTAAGCCCTGAAAGTGAAGAAGAGACCTTGATGAGGAAAATAGGAAGGGGGAAATTACATACATATAAATAATCCAAGCCTCTCCATGTGCCCTTAAATGTTAGACTATGATCAAGGGGACTTGCTTCCAAGCGTACAGGACTGAAGACTTAATTTATCCATCTCATAATACCTTTTTGATCAATCATCCTTGAAAATATCAATTAAGAAACTTTATACCTTGGATTACGCTCAAGCATTCTGTCAACTTTACATCATTGTTATCCATTAAACACCAACATTTTAATAAACAACGCACTCAATCACAAATATATGTAATTCCCTACCTTCTCTTCAAGAATATTGTTTTCCATGACAAATTTTAAACCAAATAGCATGTTTTGATGAATTATATACTGTACAGCTCCCCACATATGTCAAACCTATCAAAAGTCACTGGAGATAATGATCTTGACACTTGATGGAGCATTCAGAAGACCAGCAAATTTGAGGAGATTTTTTACCACCAAGAACATTTTAAAAAATGGCCAGTTGAATTGATTGTTAATCCAAACCCATTTAGTTTACATTAGGTTGAAGTTGTTGGGAGGTTTTACTGCTATTGGAGGTATCTTAATACCAGAGACTTTGCCCCAGTTGAAAAAGGGAAGGAAGCTCATTTTAATAACACACTGGAGTGCAGCTGTACAAACAAACTATTATATAGAAAGATGTATTTAAAGAATTCACTTTTGAATACGACAACTACAGCAGGAGGGTGGCGATGATGAAAAAAGAGAAATAAGAGGACAAGCTTTGGAGAACTCAGTGACCCAACCATCTCATGAGAATATATTTGTAAAGTTAATCTATAGGTAAACTTACCACTATGGGTAAAGGAAGATTCTGCTCTTGGTACTTAATTAGCAGAGCAGTCCTAAGCAGAGTTCTACCATTCTATACCGCTGACTTCAGACAACTTAGAAGGAAGTAGCTCTGCTTCAGATGGCACTGTTAGTCACAAATGTCTGAAAATGCTAAATATGTTGCTATAACTGTCTGTATTTGGTTGGGATCACAAGTGTTTATGAAACATGTAGGAATTGCTTTGTTTTGACTTGCACTAATGAGAAGAACACCTGTTAACTTCAGAACAGTACCGAATTATCTGCAACGGATTCAGGTGAGGGTGTTTTCTTTTTTTTTGCATGCCTGTGCATCACTTTCTTCCAACACAACGAGATGTTTATACAGAAATATAGCTAAAAGAAGAACAGCAGTTTGAACACCCTCCAGCTAATCCAGATAAGAACAGGATTCAGAAATCTGTTGAGACTTAATGCACTAATTTAATAAAGCAAGCAAATAATGTTGCTTTTTAAAAAATACAAAAAATCCTGCTATTGGATTAGAGTTAAGACTCAAGCTTTCTGAATTAATGGTGAAGCCCACAGCAATTCTCAGAGTACCACTAGGAGATGGAGCCCAGTGTTTTTAGGCAGGTCAAGTGACAGAGTTCAGCAGTGTCTGATGTTCTAGGGAAAGCAGCCCGGAAGTTTTTAAAAGACGGGAGGCGGGGGGGGGGGGGGGGGTCCAGTGCCCTATACAAAACTGTTAATCCTGCTACGCTTAAAAAAAAAGTGTGAGGAATATAAAACAAATCAATTGTTCCTTTCTGGCAATTGTGGGCTTATAAACCACCTATAAAAAGGGGGAGGGGTATCGAGCACCTAGTAGGCCACAATATATGGCTGGTGTTGGTTTAATGTCAGAGGTTGTGCAGGTGGCCTGTTACAAGCAGGCTCTGTTACATTAATAACTTTATCTAGGTTTGGGAAGGATGTTTTTCTCCCAGGTCAGTTAAACTAGCAACATTAGTGATGGTGTGCCTGAACAACACTGTCTATAGCTTGGTCTGCTTGCTAAAGTAATATTTCCTTCTCAGGCATTTAGCTTTGATGTGTTTTGGTAGTCATATCTTGTGACCAAAACGATGTGTAATGAATGGGGCAGGAGTGATAACTATGAAGGTAGTAACTACATGGCCTTTCGGAGAGACAGCAGTGACTGTAAATATGAGACTTCTCAATTGCATATGTATAGGATGAAGAGGCCCCTTGGCTCTCACTTTTTTCTCAAAATAGCTGGACAGTAAAACTAGTTCAGCTTAGGGTTGCCAGGTCCCTTCACTCTCCGAGCAGGAGACTGGGATGCTGGCTCTTACCTCTCCTCCATCCTCTCTTCTCCCTCACTTGCATGCGTGAAGTGCGCGCTCCCAGGTGGTGTGATGACATCAGTTCCGAGAAGTGACATCATCATGTGGGGTCAAAGGGCAGCCTGGGAGTGCTCCCTTGCTCGCCAAAGAACTGAATCACCCCCCACGGGGCCTGATTTGGCCAAAAACAGGCTTGCTGGGGGCACGGCAGTGTGCCGTGATGCTCAGGGGTGTGCCACGCTACCAAGGGGGGTGCCCCGGGGGCTCGATAAGTAGGGGCAGGGAGTAGAAGGTGGGACCAGGGGATCCCCCGCCCCAGGCTGGGGAATGGCAAGCCTAGTTCAGCTCCCACTGAAACTTCTCATGACTGCAGGAGATGTAAGGGATATGTCAAGGCAAAATCAGCATGAAGAACTGGGAAGGAGGAACCACTTCACTTATTCTCTGATTGGGGCTGTGGCAAGGAGCACCACTGGGAGCATAGGGGAGGCAGAGATTTGCCAACTGTGGCCTAGATGCAGAGCACTGGCAATGGAGTGAAGATGGGAAAAGTCTCCCCTGTCTCCCCTTCCCCCACTGCAGTGTATTGAGACCCCAAATTATATTCCTAGGATCAAGGGACCATTAAGAACAATGCAGGGGTCTGCAGTGGGGGTCTGCAGTGAGAGACAAGAAATAGTGAAAATTGCCTTCCTCTCCTCTGCCAACAGAAGTGTCATAGTGTTGGCAAGACAGCACTTTTGGATCCAACTCAGTACTTAGTAAAGTGCTTTGCAAGCCTGATAGACTGTTCTTGATCAATGAAATGGCTGGAGCAGTACCCCTTACAGCTTCCAAACAAAATATGCCACATTACAGGTGCTGCAATGATGAGGGGAAATCACCTTCCCGTCCAGTGAGAAAAGCTGCCAAGAGAAGAGAGATGATTTAACTTGATTGAGCATCATTGATGCAGCACCCCATTCTCTAGTGTATTTTGCTTCTGAGGCTTTTAAAATCAACTCAGGGGAGTCTGGTGACAGACCAGCTGCTTGAGGGAAAGGAAGGAAGGCCAGGAAACTCCATAAACTCCTTTTGTGAACTCTTCCACCGGATCCAGCCCAATACGTAGTAGGTGTAAAATATTTATGCTTCTTCTAAGATCAAAATTTCTTTGATTTTGAGTCCCAGGCCAAATACAGTATTCAGCCTTTGCTATTATTTGTACAGAAACTAAAAGATTAAATGATTTCTCATGTAACCAGCTCAGGATTGTAAGCAGCTGAGACCCAAGCTACAAGTGACACCTGACACAGGTTGGACACTTGTCAGCTTCCCTCAAGTTTTGATGGGAAATGTAGGCGTCCTGGTTTTACAGCTTGGCTCTCCATTACAGCTGCAAGACCAGGATGCCTACATTTCCCATCAAAACTTGAGGGAAGCTGACAAGTGTCCAACCTGTGTCAGGTGTCACTTGTAGCTTGGCTCTCTGTCACATGAGATCCAATCATAGAATTCCTGACAACTTTATTTTTTATTGAAAAATGGCTATGTTCTTTCTTAATTTTTTTCTTGTTGGCTACTTTTTCTTGTTGGAGAAAATGTTTCTCAAATGGAGCTACTAGAACCATTGAAGAGTATAATTTAGATTGGGTAAAACAGCATGAGAGAAAGGGTGAAGCCTAGTGAGGCTCCCCAACCCAATCCACCCCCATGTGTAATTAAATTAAAAGCATCAACAGACTTAGGGTTTTTTTATTTGAAAAGTATAATTTATAATTGAATCAATCAAACATTAGAAATAATAATAATATATGATTTATAACGTTACTTTACACTTAGCTTACCAATCCTTTAAACCACACCAAATAAAGCCAACAACCCTCCTCTACTGTACAAACCCGCCCCCTTAATTTTTTTTAAATAAGGACAAACACAGAAGTAATCATGTTTACTAATACATTAATGAGCAATCCTATTGATTACAATATTAATAATAAATATTACTACTGCCAAAATATTGATAATTAATTATTAATAGGAATTATTGTTATGACTAGAAGTTATATTGACAGAGGGTAGAAATGTAACTATGTCAAAATCTATTTTATAAATACAGAGAAATAATCGCACAGCAAGACTTCTTGGGAAGGTAGAGTTCCCTCCCTAAACCCAGACAAACCTTCTTCTATTTCCTCTTCAATAATATTTTGTCCCCTTTTGTTATTTATGTTTATTTATTTTAATTTTAGATAAATAAAAGAATAATTGTGAGATACTGAACAGAAGAGAAAAAAATAACCCCACCCCAATTTCCCTCCCCCTCCCACCAATCCCTCCCCTTCGTCTTATTCTATAAGTTAATGAGACTTAAATAAGGTAAAATAGTAACAATCCGTAACTGTCATGCTCAGGTTAAGCAAGACAGTTATCAGCCTAAACTAACTACTTTAATTGTTACTTAGTGAAAGGAGCTTAGAACTATTCTAATTATTCTAAATTGGTTCTCCCAACCCCTATCCCATAACCTCTAAGAAGTATTTAAATTTACAAAGATACATATAACATCTATAAAGGTATATTAACAAAGATTACTACAGCTTCAATAAGAGTCAGATGTGTTTGATGGGGATTTTACTCCCCATCAAATAAGGAACAAACAAATTGCAAAACAAGAAACTTATGACAGCTAGTTTAGCTCTTTTGCTTACAAGTTTTGCATTATATCACATTGTGGTCTCACCTGCACATGAATTCAAACTTGCTTTACCACGAAAATAAATTGCATTTGGATATTTAAAAAAAAAGGTGAAGAAGAAACTGAAAAAATCCTGTTGATACAGGATACTTGCTCAGTGGGGGGGAAAAGCTGAAAAAGTCAATTCTCTCCTTATCAATCACGCTTTTGAGTAGAGATGTGTAAATGATTTTCCACTGCAAACATAACCTGGTGAAATTAACATTTACATGAGATTCACAATAAAACAGCATGACCGTGACATGAGCCTACATTGAAATTATCAAGCATATCTCTTCACTCAGTCTGGAAACAGAGCTAAAACAGGACTGAAATATGGTAACTCTTGAATATAATATGGAACAAAGACTTTACCTAAGTGGAATTATAGGTGCATGGCCTGCATGTCAACCATCTCTTCCTCACAACTCTCCATATAACCGTCCAGTGAAATCAAGCACCAGTCCACTGGCATTCTTCTAATTCTATAATCTCAAAAGGCAGGTCAGCGTGTGCACATTTGACAAAGAGCTGGTGACTTTCTACAGCATTACTGAAATTAGGGTCTGCTGTGATGTGAAGATCCTGAAATGGCAGAAAAGCGATATATCGAACGTAACATGAGCAAGTTGGGAGTTTATCTAAGGCCAGTGTCTGCCAGTATCAGTTGCCTGCTAGGTAGACTGTTAGCAGTCAGATCCCTCCTCCTGCTGGGGGGCAGTTTATAGATATGAAATAATAAACACCCTCCTTGATATCTCAGAAGCACAAGGCACCGCTTGGCACAAAATGGAGGCCAGCCAGGTAAGAGCTGGAAAAATATTTTAGAAGGGAGTCAAAGTAGTTGACTGACTAATGGCCTCCTCCAGGCCCCAGAGAGATATATAATTCAGGACAATGAGGTCTCCCAAGAAACCCCTACCTAAACTAATCTCATCCACGTCCAGTCTTACTTCTTTTCACGCGTTTACCCTAATTAAGCACCACGTAATATTATTCACCAAACCTGGTACCTTTTCCCATCCAGTACGCATAGGGTCATCAAGCACCATTTACACCGATAGTCCACCTCCAGTGGACCCATCAAGCCTCTCCTACCTCATTATCCACCTTTGGAAAACCCATCAAATTATTGTTTTGGCGGCAAGAATGCCAGCTCACTTCAGGGAGCATCTTGCCCTATATCTGGAGCCCCTAGCCACCAGAGTGTGTGTGTGTTTGGATCCTAACACATGCCTCCAAATCCATTTGGGTCTTCTTTTGTTATCTGTGAAATACTGGTTATTTTTCTGCTGTCTCCGCAGACCTCTGTCCTCAAGACTGGTAACTATAGCCTTCCCCAAAATTGCTTTCTCCCCTTTCCTCCCTGATTTCCTCTTAGTTAGTCTTGTATATGTGCTGTGTGTGAATTTTGTATGTTTGCCCTTTTATTCCTCTTTTAATAAAATAAAATAACCTTTTTGGATGAACATCTGGCTGGTTTATTTCAAAAGTTCTCTTAACAGAATAATTCCCATAAACATAGGTGAAGAGTCCCAGTTACCCCCCACACCCGCTCATCTCCTTCAGCTAATTTACCCAACTAATTAGGAGACTGCCTATTTGGGTAACAAGACAATCTACATTATCCGCTCTGCTCTTTTCAAATCCTAACAGGACACTGTTACTTCATGACAAAAACCAAAAGGCAGTTTCAGATTTTAAACAATATTATCCCTTTCTCCAAAATATTAATAGATATATGACCATATTCCCCAACAAAATCTTTTTTCATATAGATACCTGTCTGTGTTTTCATTAAGAGTAGCAGTTTCTGTTGTGTCCCAAATTCGCACCTGACAATGAAGCATTAATCTGTTGGCTGACTTTTTAAAAAAAGGTTTCTCGTACTGGATCGAATACCTATGGTACCTTACACAAACTTGAAATTATGGCTCTTATAGCATTTTAAACTCGAATAACAAGAAACAGTAATATTAAAATTAAACAGAGTAATTTCGAGAAATTTCTCTCCCCCCACAAAAGAACATTATGATGCACTGTTGTTTCAATGCAAAAACAAGTATCTCTGTTTTCATTGATAAGTGTTAGACAATAAGATGTTTCAAGTATCAGAGCAACATGGGGAAATCTATCATGGTGGATATCTGAATTCAGAGATATCCATGATGTGAGAGTAGTTTCCAGAAACCTCTCACTGTATCTAAAGGGCTTTGCTACAGAGACATGTTCTGGGAAAATCCCAGAAGGGGAGACCTCTTCACTATGGTCTGCTCTCAGACTTTAAAACCACCCCAGTCAAGACCTGGACATTCACTTTGGTTGTCTTTCTTCTCACTGCTTTACCTTCCTGCAATTCTAAGAAGACTAGCACCCTTCTAATTCTATTGAATTCTCTGTTTAGGATTGTGCTGTTACAGTCTTTATTTCCTCTCATAGTACTTCAGCTAGCCACTGTTTGAAGGGACCAGGAAGAATTTTACCTATTCTTAGATTGACAGAGAGAATCTAGGACTTGCCTTCCTCTTGCCAAACAGAGCTGTTAAACTATATATGATGTGATGATCTCTTGGTTAAGCCACTGTCATTTGCTTATGACCTTCATGTTTGGGCAAGAGGCAAGGAACACATTAATAGGGCAAACCGAGCTGGCTCCCACCATGTTCCCTCTCAGGGGAACCTTAAGGATCCAGGCTTGGGTTCATTTTGAACCTAGCATGGCATCGAGTCTCATTGCTTTCTTCCCCATCTTGCCCACCTATTTCCTGTCACAAGCACAACAGTTTATTTCCCCCTGTGACTTCAGTATTGTTTTTCCTTGGGTGTTAAACATGGCTTGGCTTGGTTATTTACTTCTGGCAGCAAAAAGTGGCAATTTTTAAAAACTAGTTTTATTTGGAAAATATAAGAACTTCAGGTTTCAACAGGCCAAAGAGAGCAGCCTTCTAACCAAACCAAAAGGAGGGGGGAAATGTTAGACAGACACATTCTTTTCAATGAGGTCCCAAGAAAGCTTTCAATTAAGCAAAAAACAATTGACTGATGTTCCACTCCTTACTGGCAGGAAGCTCTATGTAGCATTTCTAGAGCCTTTTCCCTCACTGTGCCCAACATGTGGGCTCAGTGTCAAGCTGTGAGTTTATAAATCTTTCTCAGCACTTATCTAAGCTCAACATGAATTATAGGATTGCCAAATCTATTTGATGCAGAGTTTCTTTTCTGTCATTGTTGTTGTTCAGTGGAAGGAGAAAAATGTATAATTTTATGGTCAAAAAGATGGCCCTTCCTACAAAATTATAATTATGAATGATCCCTAGACCGTTAGGGATTTATCCATTTTATTTAAAGGTCTATTCATTATTCATTATTAATTTCAGTACAAATTTAAACTGACTAGTAAGGTACTATAAGATGCTGCTTCTTTCATTAAGCTACTTTGCATGAAACAGATAAAGAATGTTCCATAAAACAACAAAAATATTTATGGTGTCCATTTGTTTTGGGCACCATAGTTTTGGGCAGTACAGTTTAAGAAGAATGATGACAAGCTGGAGCATGTCCAAAGGAAGGCAACAAAGATGGTGAGGAGTGGAGACCAAGTCCTTTGAGGAAAGGTTGAAAGATCTGGGTATGTTCATCCTGGAGAGGAGATGACTAAGATGTGATCTGATAGCCCTCTTCAAGTATTTGAAGGGCTGTCACATAGCGGATGGAGCAGAGTTATTTTCTGTTACCCCAGCGGGTTGGACCAGAACCAATGAGCTAAAATTAAATCAAAAGAGTTTTCTGCTACGAATTAGGAAGAATTTCTTGAGAGTCAGAATGGTTCTTTAGTGGAACAGGTTTCCTCGAAAAGTGGTGGTTTTTAAGAAGAAGCTAGATGGTGACCTGACAGCAATGATGGTTCTATGACTCAATATGAATATATGAAGATTGGGAGAGGGAGGGCATGAAGGAATGAGTCAGTGATCGGCTGTCATGTCCCTTACATGCCCAGGGTAATGCTGATCATCATTTTGGAGTCTGGAAAGAATTTTCCTCAAGGCCAGATTGGCCAGAGCTCCTGGAGGTTTTTTGCCTTCTTATGGGCATAGAGCAGGGGTTACTGGGAGAGGTGAGGGCGGAGATAATTTCTTGCATTGTGCAGGGGCTTGGACTACATGACTCTTGTGGTCCCTTTCAGCTCTATATTTCTGTATGTACACAATGAAATGTACACTTGCAAAATATCCATTATCTGGAAGGAGATACTCCATATTTCAAAAAGCTTTGGGGAATGCAATGCACCAGCATAGACTGTGGCCTTTCCAACAAGAATACCATGAGTGATACAAGGCTGATCTCCCTTCAAAAAAGTCCCCAGATGTGAAATTACTTGTCCTCATAAGATGTTAGCTGTTCGCTTAGGAATGCACTTGAAGATACTGCTGGGATTGGAACAAACCCAGTTCTTAGCTGGCGGCACCCACTGAAAATCAAGCTTGCACCCATCTGCATGACCCCAGCTCATAGCTGTAATCTAAGTTCTATTTCTTGGTTATACAAAGTGTTTGGAAAGGTTAGCCCACATATGCACACATGCAAAGAATTACCCAACATAATGCTACATAAACACAAGCAGAAATGCAATGTCATACAATATAATCTACAAATACATTCCAATGAACTGTTGTATAAACAACTGAATGGTCACGATGGGATTCAACAACTACTGCACTGTCATGGTGCAAGGGCATGGTTGAGTCTCAGTGAGAAAGGCAGACTATAACTAACTAACTAACTAACTAACTAACTAACTAACTAACTAACTAACTAACTAACTAACTAAATAAATAAATAAATAAATAAATAAATAAATAAATAAATAAATTAAAAACACTAACGTGTGCTAACCAGGATTTGAGTCAGATTGGTGCTTGAAAGGGTGACTTCTTGGGAATCCTGTGTAAGCTAACTTGAATACCATGGGTGGAGAAAGTTCAGTTATAAATACATAAATAAAGACATCACTTTCTATGCTATTCTTCCAACAGTGCAGGTATCTAAGGATGCTGCAACACTTGATGGTAGTTGGTTTGTAACAGCAACCATCAGTACCATAAAGCTGTGAATATCCAAAGCCTTTTCAGCCAAGATTGACCCAACTACAAGCCTGTGCCTCCAATATATAGTAGCAAGCTGTTGGAATAGGATCAAGAAAGGAACATAACAAACTAGGGTAGGGCCTTCCCACCTTTGCATCACATAGGACGAGTACATGTAGCCTGTCTTTCATTTTAGCTACATTCATTTTTAAGATAAATACAATAAATAAATCATAATGTTCTACATAGACTGATTGCCAGGATACACACTCTCTATGTGTGCATGTGTGTACACACACACACACACACACACATCTGACTTTCATATCTGTACATAGAATTGTCAACTACTTAATAAGGCTTGTAAGCTATCCCTTTGACTGTGGGCCTAATAAACTTAAAGTGTGTGTGTCTGTGCCTGTATTTTTTAATATCATTATAATAATATTACATGGCAGGCAAAAATATAATGAAAATGATAATTTGCCAAAAAGATTTAAAAAACACTGAGGTGTTACCTATCAAAAGTTCTCCTTCTGTCTGTGATACAGCACAGATTGCAATCGTGACAGTAAATCTGGTGCTATTGTTAATGCCATGGCACTTTGGTTTTTGGCTTGCTTCAGTCCAATCTGTGACATGCTTGTGAATATCTTTCTTCTGTTCTGTCTGTATGGCATATGGATTTCTGGGATACAACGTCAGACCTATCCACATAACAAGTGTTCAGAGCACCTTATCATTTTTAAAAGCCAATTACTCAAAAAGACAAATGTGAAATGTTTCACATTTAATGATGAGCAAATCTGCAAAACAAATGCAATTTTGCTACATCTCGGGGAAAAAAAGTTTAGTTTAACTGTAAATATTGCAATGGAGTCTTTAGCAATACACATGATGGGTAGGGACCAGCTCATATTATGCATATTTGTACATGACTGTCACTTAAATTTGCAGCATTTTTCATAGTGGCTTGTTTGAAATAAATAGAAAGAAAATAAGGCACAAATGACTGAAATAGAAGCCTGCAAAAATGTCATTGCTCACGTCGAGCATTGGACACTTTTAAAAAAAATATTTTGAAAGTCTCACCCAAAAACATGAAAACTGCATATGTCTACAGAGGTAGAGGTCAGTAATGAAACAATTAACAGCAAAAATACGAAACCATTTCCTAGAAATATTTGTCAATACATAAACAATGTTTGGTACCACACATAAGTTCTCTATGAAGCCTGGAGTAGTAGCCGTATGTCCTATTCCCAAACTGAAATGGTGTCAGTCGAAATACCTAAAGACAGGGTTTCAAAGCAACGTTTTGCCGGAACTAGAAGGGTTCAAACTATGATTCTTTTTGATGTAGCAGCAAATTATTAAGATTTAAAAACCTGCATGTCCATATGTATAGCACAATCAATTGCATATATGTATATGTAGTGTTTCTTGTTGTCAGTAGAACGTCTCCCTGAGGTCTTTCATACTTATATACACATCCCAAGGTCTTTCTCACATGAGTATTTCTTGTTCACTTGTTTCAGCTCTCAAGTATAGGTAGAACTAGAATGGACTTGGTCCAAACTGTGCTCAGAGAAGATACAGGATAATCCATGAGACAATAGTAAAGCAAAGATCTTTGGACTTCAGATTAAAAAAATGAGCTACCAATCCTGTGTACACATACTCAGGAGTAATTCCCACTCAGCTCTGTGGGATTTTCTTCCAGGGCTGAATCCACATTACCTCCATGCGTCCCAGTGTTGCACTAAATGTTTGCTAAACACCCGGAAGTATAGTGTCTTTCTAGCGCGATTCAGAAATTGCGCTTGAAAGACGCTATACTTCCGGGTGTTTAGTGAACATTTAGTGCAACATCGGGACGCGCGGAGGTAATGTGGATTCAGCCCTGGTTGCATTATTTCATTATTGTTTGATTGCTCTGTGATACTTAATACAAGATTAATACAATTCAGTTACTTAATAAAACATAAGCTGGCATGAGAAGCTGAATGAAAGTATTCATAATGTTAGAAGAATCAAAATGTTGACATCTATAACATCAGGCAGTGTTCACCTTACAATTCATATGCTTTAGATGGCATCAGTAATCGTAAATCGGAGTTTGTTTGTTTTGCAAAAGTCCATCCAGAATACTCTCTCAGCTAACACTATGCTCAGTTAAGAATGGAATAAATAATTCAAGAATTTTAGTTATATTTTTATAATCCATCTCAGCTGTAAAATCTCAGTTCACAAAATGAAATTTAACAAGGCAGAAAGGAGGACTGCAAGCGGAGGATAAGATGTTTATTTTAATTGAGATCCTGTTAATGTTCATCCGCCTTATTAAGAATGTTGACCCACATCTGTGGATGGCTTGAAGATGGCCAAATGTGCTAAGCTAATACCTGATTTAATTTGGGAAATGTACTGTTTTACCTCTACCTACAGCCAAGCTGTAACAATAAATTCCCATATAATTGATTTTCAGAAGCTATTGTCTTAAAGCCACAATGAATTCTAAAGGGAAAAAAAATACAAGCACCTCTCAGCTTTAGCATCAATTCCTAAGAGTAAATGTTTTCAAATGCTTAAATGCTTTGTGGTTGTTAAGTATAACGGGCTCCGTAACAAAATGAGCCACAGCTACATTTTACCAAGGAGGGTTCACTTTTCCCATTTCTATTTAAAACAAATGACCATGAATGGATGAAGTTAAAGGCAGAACATTATAAAACAGAAGAACTCCAGGCCAGTGAACTGATGAACCATTCTCTCTATCTCTCCTTTTCCTTCTTTCATGTTTTTGAGATGTAAATAATAAAGCTATGTCTTTTTCCTCCTAGCTGCACAGTGAAATATAAATTTACCTAGATAGAATGCAAATCCAGAAGTCACATAACACCTTTTATTAGTACCAACCAAATGAAGGTAGCCTGAGTTCACCTATGAATATGTTAGTGCCCAACTGGTCTGCTCAAATAATTTGCAGGGAGGGCGGGACATAAATTAAATAAATAAAAACAAAAAATCTATCATACATATCCAAACCCATTTTTAAAGTAATATTATTTCAGAGGCTATCTTAATCCATTATTTTAGAAAGGACACATAAAAAGAAAAGTAGCATTTAATTTTTTTTATTTCTGTTATGAAAAGGCACCTAATAATTAATAATGTGCCAATGTTATTCAACACTGGAACAATGCTGATAGAGGATAAAACTCAGACAGAAGAAAAGCAATTTGATTTCACAAGCATTTTTGTCCCCAATTTTGCTCACAATTTTATTTTTAACTTGTGATACCTTTCAGGAAGTAGGCTATTCTAAGAATTTCTGGAAGCAAAGCTGTAGTTTTACTGGCAGATTGTAAAATGAAAGCTTTAAGAAGGACTTTTTCCCCAATTTACTTTGAGCTTAATCTGAAGGGGTTTAATCACAGCTTGTACACATCTTTTTTTAAAAAAAATGTTATAAGGGTGTGTAGTGGGGAGTAATAATCAGGCAGGAAATCATTACGACAGATGCTGACTTTGGTGATCCCATTTACACATTAACAATCTGATGCAAAACCCCATCTAGGCAGTACCTGTGTTAACTGAAGTGTCAGTCGGTCATTAGGCAAGAGAGAATAAAAGGGAAACAGCACATCGTTTTTTGTTAATGGCTGGGATATTTCCCCCCTCTCCTTTGCACCTGTTATTCTACTCTTTCTTTCAGCTACATTTCAAAACACTACAGTTGGGCTCTCCTTGCCAACCTGGGATGGCATAAGCCTGGGTAACAGAACAAAATGTGAGGAGGTCCTTCTGTCTTTAACGCCTGTTCTCCAGTGAATCAGCCTCCAATTAATCTGTTTCTTCAGTAGGAGTTTAATAAAAAAAAAGTCAAGCACACACATGCTCAGTCTTGTTTAGCAATAAAGCTGTGTTCACATTATCTGCCTAGCCAGGTCAAAAATTGTATATAATTAAATGCCAAAAAGCACTTCAAAATTATAAGGAGGCTTTCGTTTTTTAAAAAAGGCTTTTTTGTATATAATTGATTGTGAATAGCTGGGTGGCTTTAATACAGAATGAGATAACGAGGAGTGTGATGTCACTTTTTATTACATATTTCAAAAAAAAAGTTTGTTTCATGGCCAAATGACACATTAAAAAACCCTCTCAAGTTATTAGGCATGCTAGTTTGCATTTTTATGAACCAGTAAATGCAGTAACCCAGATTTTGTATCCTCACCATAGAATACAAACTGAGTAGGTTGTGTACATCCCAGATCTCCACACTGTCACTCAGATACCTCCCACAGCATCGAGATGCTTTTATGAGAAGCTACCAGTCTCCAAATTGGCTTTGAGAAAAATACCCGTTTTTGCATTGAAGTAGATATTTTATATGTATGAATGTTCTAATGTAGAGTATTAGAACCAGTTCAAACATTCCCTCATGAATGAGTGCATGCATGCACCTACACATGCTGCCTGTCTGCTCCTATCTCCCAGTGGCCAATATGGTGAGAGCCCTTCCAAGCATCCACATTTTCTCCCTGCCTTTGCCAGCATCACTCACTCATTCAGAAAATAGCTTTCTTTATTGACCATAGATGCAGAGGAGTTAGCCGCGTTAGTCTGTAGTAGCAAAATCAAAAAGAGTCCAGTAGCACCTTTAAGACTAACCAACTTTATTGTAGCATAAGCTTTCGAGAATCACAGTTCTCTTCGTCAGATGCATGGAGGGCATCTTGCCCTCCATGCATCTGATGAAGAGAACTGTGATTCTCGAAAGCTTATGCTACAATAAAGTTTATTGACCATCAGATTATATCTTCTATTTTGCTGTCCTGCTTGGGATTCTTCTCCTCTAATGGCAGATGATTTTTCCTCTGAGAAGACAAATGAGTGGACTTTCCTATGACTGTTCATAGAAGATCAACCACCACCAGATGTAAGAAACATAAAGAAGGCAGTGGAGTTACTATTGCTGAGCAGAATCAGCTTCTGTTAAGAGAGAGAGAATAGTGGCAAAACTCTCATAACTACACCAAACTTAAAGAAAAGGAGCACCAGAAAAGGTCAGGAGAGTATGTTCCCAGGACAACACTGCTAGCTGATTTTTTTCTGCACTGGCATCCAGGGCAGAGATGGAGGAAGCAGTGATTACAAGCAGACTGAGGCTTAATTACAAAGGTTCTGTCTAAGGGCCAAGCTACACATGACGAATGACACTTGAACAGCAAGTGTATTTCTCCCTGTTCACTTGCCCTCCACTCAATCCACTTGCCGTTCAAGTGTCATTCGTCATGTGTAGCTTGGCCCTTAGGAAGATAGTGCATAATTGGCGTTGTAAGTTCTATAGAAGATGAAATGTAGGATCAGATTCTGTTAGTGAGAAGCTTAGCAGAGTTCCTAGGCTTATGGCAGATCATTTCAATCCTACAAACCCAAATTATTATACAAGTGTATAGTTTCTGCCACTGTCTTCTACCAGTGGGTGAAGACTTCTGTTTTGTGTGGCATTCCTTCAATGGTTCCTCCTTCCTGGCCTGTAATTTTTATATTTATGTTCTTTAGATTTAACTCATTTTATGATGTGTTTTTCCACTGCTCTGTTTTTAGTTGTTAGTCACTTTGTTGACCCTGGTCAGGCTGAAAGGCAGGACATAAATCTTGTAAATAAAATAATAGTTAATAATGTCCCATACTCTAAGTACAAATCCTATGTCCTGTAGGAGACTAGAAATTACTAGTTTCTGTATTGCATCCATGTACCTAGAAACAGCTCCCACCCATCAGTTTTCACTAAAGAAAAGCAGTTAATTCATATCCAAATGTCCAAAATCTCATAGACAGGAACTGTTAAGAACTTCCCTTTCTCACCCACATCATTAGACCACAGATCAGGAAGAAGTGGAGAAGGATGTGCTGGGGGGTCTGCCTCAGAACCCCCCAAAATAAGGCATTGCCTTCCCTGTTGTCAAGAAATGACATGCATTTTCTTGGAGATTGGCACTGATTTAAATGTGCTTTAAGTTCTTAGTACTCGTTTAACAGTCAGTGTGGAATAGTGGTTAGAGTGTTGGGCTAGGATCTCGGAGACCTGGGTTTCAATCCCCACTCTGCTATGGAAGCTTACTGGGTGACTTTAGGCCAGTGACACACACTCACCATAACCTACTTCATAGGGAGGGCTATTGTGAGGATAAATTGAAGAGACTGTTGTAAACCACCCTGGGTTCCCATTGGGGAGAAAAGTGTTGGATGATGTTGCTGACGATGATGATGATGATGATGATGTACAGTTTAGGTGACTAACCAATAAAAGTGACACTAACAATGCATGTTTGTGATTGATTATCTGAGTTAGGATGCTGAAGCTGGTTATGCATCTGTCCTTTCTGGTTGGAAATATATGGGCATTTCCCTTTCTTTTTCTTTGTATTCTATGCTGTGTTGTTATAATGCATATTTCCATCACCAGGTGTTGCTACAGTTTTGAATGCACAGCTAACAGCTCTACAGCAACACCTAGTGGCAGGGACATGCCATGAAAACAGCTAATTGTTCAGTAATTCCGAATTCCATTGGTATACCCTACAGCAAAAAACTGCAAATTATGTAGGTAAACTGAACTTTATATGACAAAATTGTATTGATGATCAAATATATGTATTATGTAACTTGGGAGATATTCAATCAGCTGATAATCTGCAATAATGAATACAAAACAATATAAGATCAAGATTCATTTCAAACAAAAGAACTGATCAACCCCAAACCATTCATATTTGAACAGACAATATTAAGCACAATATAGCTCCTCAGACTGCCATAAGTAGAGAAATGGCATCCATTTCAGCCAACATAGACCAATCCAGGACTGATTGTAGGGGGGGGAAATTGCATTCTACATTGAAGAGGGAGTAGGGAAATCCTACATCATTTCCTCTACTTCAAATACATTTAAATATGATTCACAATACTGGAAAAACAGTGCTTGGTTACTAGAAGTCAAAACATTCCCAAATTTATCAAAATGGCTTAGCAAAATGCAAGGTGATGACAAAGTGGCTTTAATTAATCCAGTACTGAAGCAGTAACTGACATACTAGAAGAATCACTATAAACTGAGAAAATTGAGGAGAAAAAGTATGATTGAAGCAGGCACAAACAGTGTGAGAGGTGTGCACTAAGGGACTGGTGAAATCACCTAAATCACAGATAGCTCAGGAGTGGGCCTTGGGTTAGGGTTGTCAACCCCCAGGTGGGCCTGGAGATCTCAGAGAATTACAACTGGCCTCCGGTCTATAGTCAGGATCAGTTGCCTGGGAGAAAATGGCTGCTTTGAAGGTTGGATTTTATGGCATGACAACCCACTGAGGTCTTTCCTCTCTCCAAGCTCCGTCTCCAAATCTCTAGGAACTTCCTGACTGAGAGTGGGAGCTGGCAATCCTACCTCAGTTTATGCCTTCCCTTCTGCCCCCTGCCCCAGTCCTCTCACTGCAGGTAGAAGATAATACATGAAAAGAACAGTTCTAAGTAGAGTTACACCCTTCAAAGCCCACTGAAGTCAATGGTTTAGTGGAGGGAAAATGAGGGCACCAAAATAGCGTTTCATGATTCTGCAATGTCTCTTCTGGCTGTGTTGCCAGAAGTGATATCACCACATAGCAGGTCACTACAAGTTACACGAAACTCTATGGGATTTACCAGAGATCCAGAGAAATCCTAGGGTGTCCTGTGACAAAGTGAAGTCACTTTTGGTTATGTAGTTGGATGTAACGTCATGGTGTCACAGGCTGCCGATTCAGTAAGTTTCCACCACCACCCAGACTCCCAGGAGTTGCCACCCAAGGACTGGCAACCTTACTTAGAAGGGTCTAACAATGCTTAGAACTGTACTGAAACTGAGGTTAGTCCACATTTATTTTATTAATAGCACCAGAGCCCATTGTGTGAAACAATACAACGGACTCTAGCTACGGGGCCGTGCTGCCCCACCAGGGCGTGCCCAGGCCACGCCACGCCGCGCCATGCCTGGGCTGCACCTGGGCTGCCAAGCCGCACTGTGTTCGGCTACCAGGCTGCACTGGGCCCGGGTCACCAAACTATGCCGGGGCCACCAGGCAGCACCATGCCTGGCCTGGGCCGCTGGGCTGAATGGGCCAGTCGCCACACCTTCCCACTGCCTCTGCAGCCCCTCAGAAGCCTGGTGTAGGTGCATCTGCAGGCCCCTCACTGTACCTGCTCCAGGATAAAAGGTGAGTCCTCACCAATATAGCTTGCCCTTTTATATAGTAGGATAGAATCAGAGACAGGAGGCAGGGTGCAAGTGACCTCAAAATCCAGAGGCCTCCGAATTTGTGTGGGGCCTCAGTGAATGTTCAAGGGAAGCATCCTGCTTTCTCGGCACTCGCAGTCAGCAGGCAGCAGTATTTACAATGAATTTGCACTCGCAGGGTATTTGACGATCTCTTGTCCATTTGCTCTGCCTTTTCGGGCAGGGCGGAAGGGGAAAGAGCAGTGATACAAATCTGAATGTAACGTTCCAGCTCACCGCCCCTGAGCTTGGCTGATGTTCTTACCTCTGCCTGTAAAAATACAGCTCTGATGATGATAAAGCATAAAGTGCTTCTTGTTTGGTTTTTGATTCTGTCTTGGAATGTTCCCAATTGGTTGTAAGAAGGTCACATCTCAGTATTGAGACAGGCAATTTATCATTACCACAGTTTCCGCTGGAAGCCGCTGTCTTCGTGCAGGCAGCCAAGCAGGGGAATTGCTGAAGGTCCCAGCAAATCTGGGACCAAAGGAGAGCTGTGGAGGAAGGTCAGGCCCCCTGGCGACCGAGGTCTGAGCTGAGATGCTGGCTGGTGGGGACCGGGACTGCCTGGCAGGCTGGCGCTGCTGCTGCACCAGAGTCCTCGAATGAGTGTGTGGTGCCTTTGCTCCATTCTCATAAAGGAATTCAGGTGGCATCATTGCCAGCTCTTTGCCTTCCAGTACTGTCTTCCCATCGATGTTATTTTTTCAGGTCTGATTTGTGGCAATTTTATGAAACACTTAAAATGCCATTACAACCCCAGCTTTCCGCCAGGCACGTGGTGGGGGCTAGGCTGGGCCCCCACTGGCCACACTAAAGATCTGCCCACCACCCTACATAGGAGCCAGGGCTTGAAAAGCAGTATTTTAGCATCGCCATCTGAAGAGAAGCTGTATTGTATAAAGTTGTTTTAATGTCATTTGTATACTGTTTTATTTGTTTTTAACTGTATTTATGTAAATTGAAATGTTGTACTCCGCCCTGAGCCCGCCTGGCGGGGAGGGCGGACTAAAAATCTAATATAATAAATAAATAATAAATATCAGGATGAAAAGAAAAACTCTGTCATGTACTAAAGTGTTTCTTGCTTCTCTGTTTTGCAATCTGTAAGTGGAAATTATCATGGCTGTCTGTTCAAGAAACAGAACACCAAGTAAGAAATTTCTCTTCAGACTTGCACATAACATGAATTGATGCACATTAGAATATCATAAGCTAGTGGGCTTTTCTAAGGTGCGATAATCTTAAAAGTAGTTTTAGAGAAAGGGCTGCATGAAAGAATTTTTTTTTCAGTTCCTATGATGACATGGCCCTCTGCTAGTTATGGTAAAAATTAAGATGGACCATATCAGATAATAAAAAAGAAAAACCTAAACAGACGCACACACACACCCCATTTAACTGCTCTCAAAGCAACTTTGCTGTTTCATCAAAAAGTTTTACAAAAAATAAACACTGGCTGATGTACATAGTATTTGTACCCAACTATTAAAACTGAGGTCTAATACTGGGAAATGAATGTCTAGAATTCCCATTTCTACTGGCTTCAGGAACTAGCAGACTTTACATTGAAATTTACCGATTGTTTTTGAACATGTTGCCGATTTTAGTTTTTTAGAAACCAATTAATGTTGACAATTATTTTGTAGGCTATAGAACTTTAAAACGGAAATCAATTGCCTATTGTATAAATTTTACCATAGTAATTAGAAAGCATAAATACAGTTTGAGATCTGTAGGGAAAACAGGCTTGTTTGAGAGAAGGACATCTGGAGTTCCGGGCAGTGCATTCTCTGTGTTGGTATGTGAACTTTACTTTAGGATTAGAGCAAAATGGCAGCCTTATGAATATCTAAACCGTCCATCACCCACTGAGCAGGAGGCAACCTCTAGAGCAAAAAAGTTTCCAAAAATTGCAAGATGTCATAATGCAATAAATTTCAGCTTCCAGGCTGTTATATTTTACATTATTTTGCTTCATGGGACTCCTTCAAATATTGTAATAAATATGGCTTCTGCACATTAGAAAATTATTAGAGTTATTTACGGCCAGGAAAATATGAAGATGGTAAATCCAATCCTATCCATGTTTACTCAATAGCAAGTCCCACTAATAAAAACAAAACTGCTGCTTTGGAGGGTAAATTCTATGGCATTATGGCTCAGTGAGGCTCCTCCCCGCCCTATATCCTATGTTCCCCAGGCTACAACCCCAAATCTCCAGGAATTTCCCAACCTGGAGTTGGCAACCCTAACAGGACTGCACCCCTAAATTAGAAATCTTAAATTGTCTGGTCTCCATAAATATCAGGAATTTCCATTCTTCTTTTAAAAAATCTATAGAACTGCTTAATTCTACTTCTTCTCCCATATGAGTTTCAAAACCAAGTTAGAGAACTTGTCACTTCTGGGCCAAAGTAGAAAGCAGGCATACTGTGAATTTAATATAATTCAGAGGAGGCTATTTAAAGCCTCTTCTTCCCTTAATTGGCCCAAAACTGGTCAGGCCAGCCCCCGCAACCAGGCTGTTCAGTCTGCAACAAGTGGACTGACCGATCAAATGGTCCAATCAACTTTCCATTTAAAACTGTAGTGCCAGCAAGAAGAGATCCCATTTAGGTGGGCTCCTTCCCTTCATCCTAAATTAGGAGGCTGGTTTTAGGGCCAGTCATGAAATCCTTGAGCAGTTTGGCAGGAAAAAGTTCAGCCACAAGGCTGAAGAATACAGTAAAGACTCTTTTCAGTACAAAAAGAAATAATTACACATTTTCTCATTTAACGCTTGCCAGACTAGAATGGCATGTTGATAATCTGTTGCTGAGAAATTTGGGATCTATAAAAAAATCAGAGTAGGGGTAGAACTGTTGCTAAAGGTTGGCCATCAGTTGGTTATCACTGACCCCTACAATATCTTACATCATGACATTTGGTGATGCCATCCTTACACTTAGTACTATATACTTGATTGATGTCAAAGCTGTTACAAGATGGAGCTCTATGGGACTTGATCCAAGATGGCCCTTTATGGGACTTGATGTGGGAACTGTGATAGGAATTTTCAACATCTGCCTCGATAAATCTGATTACTATACCACAACAGTTGGTCTTTAAGGTGCTAATGGATCCAAATCTTGCTCTTATACCACAGCATTCCACCTTCTGCACTCAAAATCTCAAATCAGTTACAAACTTTTAGTTAAGAGATCTTCTAGGAAGCTGTACCATCATCACATTCATGCTAGTGCTGGAGCTTAAAAACATCTTGACAAATACAAATTGGTTAGGTAACTGTAGAACTAAATCTGCATGAAATTAACTCCTTTTATTTGTTTCCTGAGTGGGGAGAATTGAAATGAAAATTCTTTCATATGAGATTATAGGGTTAGGAATGTCTTGTAAAAAACAAAAGTCCAGGACCAAGAGCTAAATGGGATTTCAATTACAGAAGGATTTTAAATACAATGTTTCTTGAGTAGTTTTTTGAAACTATTGTTCCTATAAAGCAATAGAATTACTGATGAACCTCACCTATTTTGGTCAGCTATTAACTATCACACATATGCTCAACAGAGGAGGTCTTTTATCTAATACTTTAACTTTTACAGAAGATTCAGAACCTTACTGTAGACATTTGAAAGAGTTACTTTGAACTGTCATTTTCCATGGGACTGAAGCTCCATACTTGAGAACTCAGATAAAGAAACTTAATTCATAGAAATTTCTTTACCATAAGACAGGAAGAAAATGAAATCTTTCCTTGCCTAGTAAAATAACCATTTCTCTACTATTCCACCTAACGAAAGTATAAACATGAACCTCAGTCAACAAGGGTAACATATTCCACTACAGTTAATTATCCTGATTTAGCCCAAGAAACAAGGTTTTAGTCTGTAATCTGTGAGGAAATCTGCTGGTCTAGTCCTAAATCCTTTCCTCAGCCTGGTGATTATCAACTACATTTTTGTACAGGAGGGAATTAATGCCACATACTGCCTAAGCAGCTTTGAAGTAAAAAGGCCTAGACCTGTAATAACTTTTATATACTGTATCGATTCAGAGGGAGAGAGGAAGGGAAGGAGGGAGTCTAGAGCTAGAGGGCTTTCTTGTGGATTTCCATGTTCCTCTTTACCCCTATATTCTGTAAGTACTGATACCAATGTGAACCTTCATATTAACTCACCACAGGAGACCCCCAGGTAACCCTGCACTGCTGCAACCATAGGCTACACATAAAACCAGAGGTAAAAAGGCTGGAATTACAATTAAACCTGATCTTTTCCCCCCAGCTAGTAACAACAATCAATACAGCTTTAGAATTTGATAACAAGAAGCCTTAGGAGAAAATAATCATGTTGGCAACATACCACACAGAGGTATTTTTTCCCTGAAAGTGTATGTACCACAGATTGAGTACCATTTATATTCAGCATGATTACTACCTGCACAAGCCCAGATTTTTTTTTCAAAAAAAAAAATAGCACTTTCACATAATAGGAAGGGGTTGTGAGTCTGTGACAGAAACTAGGAAGAGAACATTGAAAACCTCTATTCTAAACTAAGAGTTGATTTCAAAGCATTTTAATCTGCATGCACATCTTCATCACTTGAACGATAATTAAATCTCGGAATCACAGGTGATGTCCTCACATAGTCTCTTTGCCTGGCTCCCACTGGGCCAATGAAACAGGCCTCCCTGTGAGGCCTGTTAGCACAGATCAGGTGGTAATGTGGAGGGACAGATGAGCTTTAGCTGACAGATGGCAGGATGACCTGGAAAACCTGCCCCTTTTTCTGGGATCAGGCAGCAGCTGACAGGTATTATTTCATAAAAAAATGTCTAAAAGGAATCGCCAGGGTCTTCGCATTAATCTGAGGCTGCAACCAGCCATGTAACGTTTATGTCAGAACAAATCTGTCTCTATGCAGGAGACGGAAAGTGGTTTTTGATGAAGTTGTTCATAAATTTTAATATAATATGCCCGATGGTGTCAGATATAGTCTCATATCTCTTTTATATTTAAAGGCTCTAGTGAAACACAGAAATATTCAATCTTCAACAAGCTACTTTTAAATAACTAAAAAGTTAACCAAGGATACCTTTCGTGCATTTCCCCTTATTTTCAATAAGGAATTTGCATGTATAATCTCCCTGTTTTCAAATGAAAATGATTTCAATTGCAGAAAGCCCCTTCAAGCAGTTCGGCTGCCAGCAGAAAAGAGCAAAGCTCTCTAAGCCTTTTGCATAGTTGCTTTTGTAGGAATGAACGGTGCCCCAAAAATAAATACTGAAAAGAAATGCAGGCGGTGTTTGACAATTGCAAAAGATCTAATTGACAGTGAAGCATTTAAATCAAGAACCTGCTCTTTAATAACCTGAGTCTGCATGAAGAATCAAAGCATTTGTTTTACTCTCATAGCCTCTAAAAGTTTAGACTTTGGTAGATATTGGAGATCCTTTTAAGTCTAGTTTTAGTTTGACAACCCTTATATAAAAGAGTAAAAAGTGGGTTATTTGTACCCCACCCTTTGACAGAGTCAGTTAAATATAAACATTGATGTGTAAATGAATTTAGACACAGACCTGTTCCAGAAAATAGCTACTTTTGATATTTGTTTGGCATTGGCTAGAAAATTACATGGTGTACTGTCTTTGTGGTACTACCTGTGCTCAATTTTCCTAGTTCAGAGTCATTTCACTGCAGAAATACCCATTTAAATATCTCTTGGGGTACTTGTTAAAAAAGAGGGGAGGGAGACCTCACAGATAACAGATGTACAAGTGATGAATATATTGCAGATACAGAACTACCATCACACACCTCATAATCACACTTCACCTGCCCATCTGGTACAGACCTGTGGCTTGTAAGTAATATTCTTGGGGATAAAGTGATTTTTAAAAAAAGAGCAGCAGTTAATAAAAATTCAGGCTTGGGGAGATGAATGAATAGGGAACAACTGCTTGATATCAAAACATTCAAAAATATTAATTGCATGTCTAAAATTCTTGGTTTTAAGTTATGTTTTATTGTATCCAGAACTATTTATACAAGGTCTATATTATTAGAAAATTTGGTTTTGAAGGAGGGCTACTATGCCTAAATTAAAAACTGACAAATAATAAACAAATAAATGAAATTACTAAGAAATATACTATGGTTACAATAAAGAAAAGCCTATTCATCAAATGTAACTACCTCCTATTGAGGCTGACAGAAAACAGATACTTATTAATTTAGGACATTTCTATGCCATCTTTTCATTTCTATGCCATTCCTGCTCAAGGCAGCTTACAGTTAACAACATAATATAAGAACAAGTCTTTAAAAACATAACACAGCCAGCATAAAACATCACATAAACAGCAGAAAAAACTATCCATAATACAGAAGCAGGCCATTTAAAAAGCTGGTAAGGGAAAAGCTCTGATTAAAAGCTTGGGTAAAAAGATGTGTTTTAGTACCACAAAAAACCTAAAATAGTTGCCGAGCAAAATGAGCAAAGGAGGAATGTATTCCAAAGGTGAGGAACTTCCACAGAAAATGCACTGTCTAATCACCACCTGCCTCATCTCTGAAGCCAGAGGCACAGAAAGCTGGGATTCAAAGGTTGATATTAACTAGAGATGGGCACAAACTGGGGGGGGGGGGGACTCTGCGGTTCATAGTTCGTCGCATTTCATAAACCACGAACTTTCACAAACCTTTGCCCCAGTTCAAGATCTGGTTCGTTTGGTTTGTGAAAACGTCACATTCAGGTCAGCAAATTGTCACTTCCGGGCCGGCAGAAGACCACTTCTAGGTCTGCAGAATGTCTGCAGGAAGTCCATACCCTGTTGCCTAGGAAACTGATTGATCGGTGCCAGGCTGTCTGCAGTGATGAACCAAAAAAACCCCCGAACCAAACAAACGAGCCTACAATTTGTGGAGGTTCATGAGAAATGGGCTCTGATGAACCGCTGGTTCACGAACCACAAACCAGCCTGGTTCGTCATGAACTTTGGTTCGTATTTCGGTTCGTGCCCAATTTGGGAGGACAATTTGGGAGGAGACGGTCCTTCAGGTACTGTGGCCCCAAGTTGTTTAAGTCCTTAAAGGTAAGAACCAACAATTTGAATTGCACCCAGAAACAGATGGGGAACTACTTATCTCTTGCATCTTCAATGGTAAACTGACTCTCCACTTTCAGTGAATAATGTCATCTGTGGCTACAGTAGGTGTGTAACAAGCCACAAGAAGCAAATATTGCAGCTCAAAGCAGGAGCCAGCTCTCTCACACAACGGGGCTGGAGGTTTGGAAGAGGAAGTAGAGACTGATAATTAAATATAAATGTGATGTAGGTATTTGTGTTATGGTCTTACGTTGTGGTTTATTTTTAACTACTCCTTATTTGATTTGATTTGATTTGGGCCACTCTTCCCCCACAGCTCAGAATAGATAATAATATTTCCATATCTCAAAAAAACCTCAGATGTGTTGCCCATTTGATTATTCATTTATGTTATGTATAGTCCACCTTTCTCACTGAGGGCCAAGCTACAAGCGACGAACGACACTTGAACAGCAAGTGGATTGAGTAGAGGGCAAGTGAACAGAGAGAAATGCACTTGCCGTTCAAGTGTCATTCGTCACTTGTAGCTTGGCCCTGAGACTCAAGGGGATAACACAGTGTAAGTCAACATGATCGGTAACTGGGACATTCAATAAACAATACAATACAATAGGGTAGGTTAAGCAGAAATTTGAAAACAAGCAGAAATCCAATAAAGAGCTGGAAAAATGCTGAAACAAAGCATAAGCCAGTTGATATGGCATATGAAGCAATGTGGAACTATTTATTAGGTTCATACTTGCAGCAACAGGCAGTACACAGTAGTATAGATAGTAGACTTACCCCTTTATCAATGTATCACTCTGCAACATTTCTTACAGCACTCTCAGAATTTTACAGACTGGTAATTTAGTCAAACTGATTGCAACGAAAATGTAATTGATCTTACATGTCCTCTAGGTCCACGATGAACATCCCCACTAGCAGGTGAAGGAAAACTCTAGTCAACTTTAGAACCTGAGAAAGTGACATGGCTCTACTTTAGAACTTGAGGCAGTGACAGGGAAACAAGCTATATTCATTTTGATACCCTACGATAACGGTAAAGGTAGTCCCTTCTGCAAGCACCGAATCATTACTGACCTATGGGGGGACATCGCATCATGATTTTTTTTTGGCAGACTTTTGTTACAGGGTGGTTTGCCATTGTCTTCCCCAGTCATCTACACTTTACCCCCAGGAAGCTTGGTACTCATTTTACCGACCTCGAAAGGATGGAAGGCTGAGTCAACCTACCCTAGCCCCAATATAATATAGCTTTAGATGTTCAATCATAATCTAAAATCCCAAGTTTGCCTTTTTTAAAAAAATGTTTCTGCTGCCATCAAATCACCAATGCAATCCATATCCATTGGCGGATACACGTCTTGCAGCAAACAGAACTTTCTTGGTCCAAACAAGCCTGCAGATCCACCTTAGTAAAACTTGATCTCCTTAAATGGACATGTGCAAGAAGCCTAGAAGATGCTAGTCAGAAAAGGTTCTGAGAAAAATGTCTCACACTAACCTTGCAGGAAAATATTCAGGCACTGAGGTTAAACAACCTTCTGCCCCTATTTATTTATTTAGGTATTTAACCCTGCTTTTCGACACTCAATGCAAATTCAAAGTGGCTTACAGAATCAAACGCACAAAAACAAGTTACCTAACAACAACATTTCCAACCATCAGCAGAGCTCGGAGGAGGATAGGTGGCAACTGTTCTGCCTTTCATGGAACCACTGTTCAGGCAGGCAAGCAGGGAGGCAGGCAGGCACTTCCTCCATCCCTCCCTTTCTTTAGGAAGTAGCTTCCTTTAATGCTTTCAGTGGCTGGAGGGGAGGGACAGAGCAGATGGTGACAGTTCCAATACCTGCTCTAGTTGAGACAGATAAATCTTTCTGCTGCTGTGGGATATCCACAGTAGCAAGGGGAAAAACAGAAATACTAGCCCTGCATGGGGATATGAGGGAGGGAGTGAAATTCTGTTAAAAAACAGCACAGAATCCCTTCCTGCAACTTTCAGCATGGACACAAAGCATGGCTGAACATCTTTATCCTTTTTGAGGGATTGTAGTACAATGGAAGAACTGGGCCTGGGACAAGATGCTAGCTCTGAGGCCAAGTCCCTCAACCTAGGGTTGCCAGCCTCCAGGTGGTGGCTGGAGATCTCCTGGAATTACAACTGTTCTCCAGGCCACCGAAATCAGTTCCCCTGGAGAAAATGGCTGCTTTGGAGGGTAGACTCTATGGCATTATACCCCACTGAGGCCCCTCCCCTCCATAAACGCCTCTCTTTCTAGGCTCCACCCCCAAAGTCTCCAGGAATTTCCCAACCTCGACCTGGCAACGCTAGCCTCACCTACTGTATAGGGCCTCCGCACTGGTACTAATTTTTTATACTCATAATGGCAACTTTTCATTTCAGTGAAGCATGTGTAAAGATAAACAAAGTTCTTGTGTCTTCTCTCTTTACCCCTTTCAACTCCCCATCACCAGGCTTAATAATCTGGAAAAAAGATTGCTCTTTAGGCCTTAAGTTTCCTTTACTTGGCATCAGGCACAAGAGTTATTCCATGAATGAAGCCATTGGACTTTACATGCTGTTCACTGAGTTTCAACTACCCAAGAGCAAAGAATAACTACAAAGCTGTTGATGTTTTAAAAATATAATTCATATAGCATTATTTTATTATGGTTGCAATTTGTATGAATCTTGTTTATGCTGCAAAAATGCATAGTCTTATAATTATCCACTCTATGAAAGAGAACTTATAACTTGAACTTACTGAACTTCATCTTGTTTAGATTTTAGAACTGTCATGTCAATGCATGCACATTTTGCTACCTACGACTTCAACAGTTTTGCAGGACCAGTGATATTTCTTTCTGCCAAACAAAATGCATCTCAAGGCCTCTCTTCTTTGTATCAATAATGGAAAATTAAAACACATATACTTTAAGGAAACCATATATGTCAAACTGTAAATCTGGCCAAGAAAAGACTCTACCAAAACAACAAGAATTAAGGAAGAACCAGAAAACAGGAAGTGAAAAGTATAAGATTTAAACCTTCCAATTTTTTCCTTAGCACAGGGCTTTTTTTAAGAGAGCTCATATCTAAATAAAGCTACATCTTTTGATCTGAACCCGCCCCTCCCCCACCACTTAAGCTGTTAGGGGTAGAAAAGCAGCAGTTATTACATACTGAGAAGGATAACCTGTGTAATTACTCAAGAGTAGGGGTGTGCATCCCAAAAAGATTCAGGTTTCCTGCTTTGGGTTTACCAGAAGCGGGGGGGGGGGGGGAATCAGAAATACCAGAATTCTGAAGCGGCAAACTGCTTCGGAATTCTGGTATTTACTCGCTTCGGTATGCTCTATAAAGATTTGGAGCATACTGAAGTGAGGGGAAGCAATCCCACCCCACCCCCACCTCCCACCCCACCTGGGGCAACCCCTCCACCCCTATCCCCCACCCACTTACCTGGCTGGCAGGGAGAGGGGGAGGGTGATCAGCTGGGCAGCGGGACGCCACCGCACACACGAGGCCAGGACGGCCCATTGCCAGCTCCTCTGCCGCCGCTGCCCACACGACTCTAGGATGGCCCGGAGCAGGCCCCTCTGCCACCGTCGCGGCCCGCGCGAGGACAGGATAGCCCAGAACCGGCTCGTCTGTTGCTGCACCGCCTCCTCTGGGCTTGCAGGGTGGTGGGGAAGGCCGGAGCCGCCTCCTCCAACCCTTCCTGCCCCTCAAATAGCTGCCGTGGCAGCCATTTGAGGGACAGGAAGGGCTTTCTCCACCTTCTCTGCTGCCACAGGGTGGCAGAGAGGGCCAGAGCAACCGCTGACGCCGTGTTCACCACCAGCGAGGTAAGTGGGGGTGGGTGGCCAAGGTAAGTGCGGGTGGCTGGCTGGAGCTGGGGTTGGGGGGGGATGTTTAAAGCACCCTGCCACTTGCAAGTGGCAGGAAAAGGGCCCTTTAAACTGCACCAAAGCTTTCCAAAGCATTATGAATGCTTCGGAAAGCTTTGATTTGGTATTTCCGAATCTTTACGGATCAGGTCCAATTCAGGTCAAATCGGGCATTTTACCCGAACTGGAAACCCAAAGCGCACACCCCTACTCAAGAGTAACTATCCAGTGTTAATACTGCTTCATATGTACAAGAACTGAGGATTAGCATTGAAAGCAGATTACAAAAGGAGTTCGGTTCTGCACACAGAGTTAAAAAATGTGGTTATCTAGATAGTGGCCCAGGTTCTAGATAGCCAATCTCAGATCAGATAGTTGCATGGTGTTTTCCTGCCAAAGAAATCTCATGTATGACAGTGCTAAGGTTGCTTATAAGGCTGTACATCTTGCAGACATACCACTTATGACCATGCTCTGTGTGTCACATAGGAAACTCCTGCCATGCCAGATGGCTTTTGCTAACATGCTCAGCTTTAACTGAGCACCTAGTCCGGAAAATCTGTGATCAAATGAGGTGCTCTCCTGTATACTTCCGGGTGTAGAAATATTGTGCCACATCAAATGTATATCTATATCTGTATCTAAATCTAAATCTATTGCTCAATCTGGCTGTATTAATTCAGGGGGAGAAAATTCCGTTTTCAGTTTCCGTACAGAAGCTTCGGTCATCTGACATTACTGAAGCTATTGAGTGAACAGGAAACCTGGACATCACTAAAAGAAGCAGATGGGGCATACATTTCCAACGTAGACCATCTGCATGTTTTTTCCCTCACCTCCCACTTTGTAAAGTTCTTAGAGCTCATTCTAGTTGCAAAGGTCAAGTTGTGGCAGAAGGGTAAACAAAATACAAGCCTTCAAAGTGTAGAATAAAGAACTGTGGATCTCCAAAGGAAAAGAGATTGCATTATTCCCCCATCGCTTGATCTAACTCCCTATACTTAGAAAATGCCAGTTAGTGGAAATTGCTATCAATCTAGAAAATATTTACTAACTGACTCCTTTGATCCCCTAACCACTGGTGAGACACTGAATGCCAGATGGGCTCTGGAATAATACCAGATGCTGCAGAGAGGGGGCGGCACTTTTTTTCCTATTTGCGCTACTGCCCCTGTGCAATGACATCACTACCAGAAGTGAAACCATTGTGCTGATCCATTCCCAGGCAGTGCTGTGCAGATGCAGGAGACTGGGTGGATGAGATCGCCACTCTTGTTGGAGCCACTCAGGAGACCAGGCACCTGGGCTGGCTGGCCACTTCCAGGCAGCCCCACACAGCTGCAGGAAGCTGGGCAGGTGGCCAGGCTCATCACTCCCACCAGCGTTACGCAGGAGGCTGTGCACCTGGGCTGGCTGTCCACTTCCAGGCAGCCCCACACAGCTGCAGGAAGCTGGGCAGGTGGCCAGGCTCATCACTCCCACCAGCGTTACGCAGGAGGCTGTGCACCTGGGCTGGCTGGCCACTTCCAGGCAGCCCCACACAGCTGCAGGAAGCTGGGCAGGTGGCCAGGCTCATCACTCCCACCAGCGTTACGCAGGAGGCTGTGCACCTGGGCTGGCTGGCCACTTCCAGGCAGCCCCACACAGCTGCAGGAAGCTGGGCAGGTGGCCAGGCTCATCACTCCCACCAGCGTTACGCAGGAGGCTGTGCACCTGGGCTGGCTGTCCACTTCCCCAGGTCAGCAGCAGCACTCAGGAGGCTGAACAGGTGGGATGGGCAGGTCAGCTGCCTGGAAGCAAGGGGAAGGGGAAGGGGGAGGAGGCAGAGCCTGGTGTCTAGTATTTGAAGACTGTTTTCTTCTGGATAGTCCACAAAAATACAGGACACCCGGTAACCCTAACTCTAGCACATGGCATGATTGTAATCTCATCACAAATAAACCCAGCATATCCATTAGATATCAGATAACCACAGTTTTTATGTTAAAAACAGCAAGAGTTTAATCTGCATGTTTGCTAAGAAGACATGTGAACTGCCCATTACCCAACCAGTAAAAATTATGATCACTGGGTTTTGAAAAGCTAGTAAATAGCCAGTTTTGCTGCATTTTACTATGAACTGCCAAAATGAAACCGGAAACCCACTGACCGATACTTATATCTACATGCCTCCAGCTACCATCAGAAACATACCACTCAGTTGATTGTCTACAGCCAAGCCTTACGTTACAATCATATCTGCTCCAATGCTCTTGATCAAGACTCACTTAAGAGATCTCACTTAAGAGATTTACAACAAGCATTTGGGGGGGCTACAATACCCACCAAATGAGGTGAGGAAACAAATTGACAGGGCTAGTAACAAATTGACAGGGCTAGAAACAAATTGACAGGCCAGACTAGTACCCAGAAACAGTCTGCTCTAGGAAAAAACCAAAAAGAACTAACAACAGAACACAACTGGTTGCCACCTATAGTTCCCAGCTCAAACCCATCCAACGTATCATCAGTGATCTACGATGCCTTTCTCTCACAAGCCCCTGTGCAATGACACAGGTGGAAGACCTCTCCTTGCCTACAGACAGCCCCTCAACTTTAAATGACTCCTCACCTGCAACCATGAATTGGCTAGCGGAGTCACCAACACAGGTACCAGACCTTGCAACAGACCCAGATGCCAACTCTGCCCTCATATCTACCCAGGAAATACAATTACAGGACCCAATGGCATCAACTACACTATCTCTGGCTCTTACAGCTGCTCATCCTCCAATGTGATATATGCCCTCATGTGCCAACAATGTCCATCTGCTCTGTACATTGGAAAAACCAGCCAACCTCTGCGCAAAAGAATAAATGGACACAAATCTGACATTAAAAATGGCAACATCCAGAAACCAGTGGGAGAACACTTCGATCTACCAGGACATTCAATCAAAGACTTAAAGGTCACCATAGTTCAACAGAAATATTTCAAAAACAAAATCCAACGGGAAACTGCTGAATTCATATGTAAATTTGACTCAGTCAGACTTGGATCGAATAGAGACTATGAATGCTTATCTCATTACCAAAAGTAACTGCCTTCAGGCGTTCTATTCAGATTCTGCCATGGAGGAGAGGGGGTCACACCCAGCCTGGATTGTGCATTCCACCTCTTTCATGAACTTGTTTACATTTAAATGACCCTTATTCTCTGCACCCTCTCCCCCCTCCCCTCACCACCTATATATCTCTGTCCAGTTTCTTCATACCCTCCATGCATCTGACGAAGAGAGCTGTGGCTCTCAAAGGCTTATGCTACAATAAAGTTGGTTAGTCTTAAAGGTGCTACTGGACTCTTTGCTATTTTGCTACTACAGACTAACACGGCTAACTCCTCTGGAGTCACCAAAATGTGTAAGGTTATATTGTCATCTGGCTAGATTTTTCCAATAATTTTGAAATTAAAACTTAGTTAAACTGCAAGCTAAATACAGTTTCCCTGATCCTGTTAGGTTGACCTTAAAAGGCCCAGAGAATGCCATGCAACCTCTCCACTGTCAAGGGCTTCCCCATTCATTTTCTTGGGTAGCGCAGCTTCATACAAGCACAGAAATGCACAAATATAGCTACTCCCTCTGTTGAAGTCAATAGGGAAGTCTCGTCGCAGATAAACACTTCATATGCACTGGAATGATCATAGGATTTTGGACAGCAGTAACTATATGCTAGAGAATTAAGACAAACTTTTAGGTAATGTGGGTCCGGAAAGGTCATTTCAGACTTCACAGCTTCCTACTGTTGGAAGTGGAGGACTTTACGCTGTCTCCCAGGCTTGGCTTTCAGAGGAGCACTGCAATAGAGTCAGTGATATAGAGAGGTTGAAGGCCTGTCCATCCTTTCAACTATCTTAATGTTATGCTTTTGAACTGCAGATTGGTACTCTTACAGTGATTTCAATGGGCTTAGGCTGGAGTAACTCTGTAAATCTGTATCTCAGCTGGACACTTGTGGTTCTAGGTACTAAACCTATACACATGGGCCTGGTTGTTTTGAGTGGTAGACGCTGCAAGTGGAGCAGAAGAAATCTACATCTGAAGACCTGAAGAAGGTTCTACTAAAGGAATATCTATTTCCTTTACTATGGTGCATTTACTTGGACAGAAATTTGGAATGGCTCTTGTACTTTTATCTAAGTTCCTTTATGTGCTAAATTAAGAGTGGGACCACGTTATGCAAGGTCAACCCCCCTCTTTTGACAGTTTAATAGACAGTAAAACTGAATCAAATTTTAATAAGTTCTTGTTTTTGCATCAAAATTCATTGGATAAGCAAGCAGACTACATCAAACAGCTGGACACAGAAGCTAAACAGAAAGTGGTTCAGAGCTGGATACTAATCTTAGCTCTGGCAGAGCAAAGGTTAAGGCAGAATCCCTATATCTATACTTTCATCAGCTGGGTAGGACTGGAGATAGGATGGCACTGCTACCAGTCACATGAATTGAAGGAGAAGATTGACAGAGGTTATATGAAGGGACTCTGCCTAACTTCAGCTCATTCAGATTGGGGAAGTTTCTCAAATCTCAGGTTTGATTACAGAATATCAATTATTGCTTTTCTGTCAGGTTTCAGGACATTCCCTCTGCTCCAAGTGCCACAGTTCTCTGGAGTTTTAGCTTCATCATTCCCTGCCTGTGGATGGACCAACCTGGACAAATAGCTATGGGAGGGACAAAGGAAAGTGGCTTCAGGGTCCAGAAGGCAGCTAGAAAGTGGGTAGCTGAAGTTGCAGTCACTGTATGCGTGATGAGAGCTGGTAGATCTGTTACCATCCAAACTGGGCTCAATCCAGAGAAAGACACTTGTATGGGTGAGGAAAGAAAATACCTTATCCAGATTACACAGAGACCTATACTTACCTGAAAGGAAAACTGTAAGGGGAAAAAGTATGCAAACAGAAATATTTTTTTTAAAGGAAGCAAATGGAAGAGATCTGAGCTTTAAGAATGCAAACCCTCATTCCTGATCTCCAGTCTCCAGCTAGGTGGGCTAGGCCCTCTCCTCCTACCACGTCATTCCACAATGTTTGGGCTCCTGTCTCCTCACCTGTGCTGGAGTGTTATCCTGAAGGATAAAGAATGCACTTTGGTCTCTAAGGAGGGAAAGGGCAGCTGTGGCATGTTGATGTTGCACATGTTAACACCACCATTCCAAAGGAAAGAAATGTATAAATCAAGTAAGGTGAAAGAGCATGAAAACGTTTGAAAATGAGAACTGAAATAAGTACTATTTATTTTATCATGAGTGTGTGTAGATGATGGCATGAAAGTGAGTTGGAAGGTAAGGGAGGGAAGAAGAATGTATTTTAAGAGCCTTAGAAGTGTGTGCTATTTTCTGAGCATTTACACTTGGGTACTCAGTTTCATGTTTTCTCAGTGCCAGTGGTCATTTTTATGAATCTTCCTCTAAGCGTTACATTGGATCTCCCCCCCCAATTTTTTTTCAATGATTGATTGTTGCAAAAAGGCTGTTGAGGAGTGTGAGAGAGAACAAGTTTAGACCATCCTTTAGAGACCCTTCAATGGTGCCTTCAGCAGTATAACTTAAAAGGAAAGGGAAAAATATTTTTGAGTAACTGTCTTACTTGATTCATTTCTCCTAAGCACCACTGAATATCTCCATCTTCTCCTCCCTTCCCTTTTGTTCCACAGTTTCATTCTTTTTTAAAAAGCCAATAAAGACTCTGTGTGTGTGTATGTGTGTGAGTGAGAGTGGGGGTGGGGAGAGGAGAGGGAGGGGGGCGAAGAGAGTTTTTATGTAATACAGGCCTTGTCACTAGGGCTTGGGTTTGAAAATCTTTTTCCTTTTTTTACTCTTTAGTTTACAGAACAATTTGACATGGTCGAAAAGTAAAATGCAAACTAAGGAGACAGCAACTAGTGCCACCCTTAGTCTCATGGGACACCCCAAATTGCCAACAGCTGTCAACGCTGCCTGGGGTATCAAGTGAAAGAAGCATGCTGTTGTGAGTTGATAACTCTTGTGCCACTGTGGCTACTCTTTTTAAACAAAAACTTATAAAAGAACAACCTCTTTCTAGCCAATTACTCTTTAAGAAGCAAGACTATGAAAGGTAGAAACTCAGTTTTTTAGTAGTAGTAGTAGTAGTAGTAGTAGTAGTAGTAGTTTATTGTATTGACCATAGGTCATAACAATTTAATACACCATAATACAAAACACAGCCAGGCAGGGTCAGAAGAACCAGATTAAAACATGGATGTGAGGGTGATCTGGCTGCGACATCTGTCACCCCATTGATTGCCAGGGTTGATTCGGCTGATCTGGCTGGCTAGGTGGGTGTCCCCTTCCTCCCTCACTGCTCCATGTGCATCCCTCCTGAAGCTGCACGCTCCGTGGAAGAGAACGACCATCCCAGATAGAAGGAGTGTACCGTTCTTCAGTCAAGGGTATACAATAGCTGTGCTCCCCTGCTAGAACCTCCAAACAAGCTCAAGGTCCATTTGTAGGGGAACACAGGGTAGAAACAATTGATATTCTGGAAAATGAGAACTCTATCATACCCATTTGGAAAAGTCCAACATTTTCAAACATGATTGGGAAGGGGAGAGTTTGTTGAAAACCTCATTGGAACTCTCAGCTATCAAATAATTCTCAGAGAACTACAGAACATTTTATGGGAGCTCAGGAAACATAAGGGAGTGCTTTTATTCCCTAAACCAGGAACAGCCAACTTCTCCATTTTTAGGGGTCATTTTAAGCGTTGTTCAGACTTTCAATTTTGGCACTCTAACCATATGTAAAGGAGCAATACCTGTATTTTCAACATTACTACAGCTTTCATACACTCAAACATGTTCCTTGAAAATCAGTTCCTGTGTATCAAAGGTGAATGCCCGTTGTCCCTTTTCACAGTAAATGGTGACCACACATATTGGGAAGATTGCAAGTAGCAAATGCACACATGATGCATGATCAGTGTGTGAAAATCAAACATCTAAAAAGGGCTCCACTCTCCAGACGGTGCTCTATGAACTGGAAGTTATGCTATATACAAACTGACTCCCTCATTAGCTATCAGACTGTATTATAAAGTTGCCAATACATACAAAAAATATGTGTACCACTAGCAACAACGTCTGTTGTGTGAAAAAATACAATGGGCTTTAAAAAGCTGATTGGGCCAGCCCTCTTCCAGCGACAAGTGGGCGCTTTGCAGCGGCTGGGAGGCCAGAGTGGAAGGGCACTGAGGGGAGGCATGGGAAGGAGTGCTTAGGCTGTTGTATCAGCAGGCCTCCTCCTGGCAGAAAGCAAATGCTTTGCAGTGGCCTCGAGGCCAGACTTGTCAGCAATGCACCTGCGCAAGGATAAAAAATTAGTGATCACCAATATGGGTTGCCTTTTATATAGTAGGATTATAAAATCCATGTATTCATGCACAGCAGGTATATAAGAGCTTTCCTAATTTTCCGAACGCAGGCAAACTCTCAATAAGAGGAAGGGAGGTCGGAATTGTATGAGAGTTCAGGAACCCCTATTAGCCACATGCAATGTGTTTGGAGGTATTAGGGGGCAAGGAAGGAAGGAGGATTACTGTTCTGAACATATGTGGAGACTGGTCAGCCTTAGTCATGTTTGTTAAGCCATCTCTGAACAGAATAAAACTGAAATGTGAAATATCTTTATTTTTTGAAATTTTTTTATTTTTTTCTACTCAACTGAAACCATGCACAAACTTTTTACCACATAGGACCACCAAGGACTATGTAAAAAGGCTTTTGTCTCTGCATCCAACTTGCCCTTTACGACTTGATCAAACATCTAGGAGAGTCAGCTGAAAATTGTTGGCAGAGTAACTTTGCAGCAATTAGGATGCTGGACTGATTTAAGATTTTTAAAAAAACCCTTTATTATTAGAACTGTTAAAATTGGATAGGGAGGAGAAGAGTCTAGCTTCCTATCTAGCTTAAGAGAGCGTGAACTGTTAAGAGTTCTAGAAGGACAGCATAAGATTAACATTCTGCCGACAATCTAGCACCCTTTCCTCATGGGCAATTTACTCTTCTCGTTTTGAGTGTCCGCTCCTCAAGGATCAGATTCATTTTGGTTAAGAGCAGCAGGACTCTAATCTGGAGAACCGGATTTGATTCCCCACTCCTCCGCTTGAAGCCAGCTGGGTGACTTTGGGTCCATCACAGCTTCTCAGAGCTCTCTCAGCCACACCTACCTCACAGAGTGATTGCTGTGCAGATAATAACAACACACTTTGTAAACCGCTCTGAGTGGGTGTTAAGTTGTCCTGAAGGGCGGTATATAAATCAAATGTTATTATTATTACTTGGCCACTTACCTTTCCGCACACTGCTTTTAATCACAGTGTGGGTGCTATCTTTTTTTGTCTGCACCGCCATGAAATAAAGAGGCTTATGTGGTGAAGTATGGACATCATGTAGGGGAAAAGATCCTTAAGAAAGAAGTACTCCCCCTTCAGTACTGTCTGTTTAGAGGTTGCTGCTTCCTGCAGGATCTTTTCCTTTGTACACAAAGACACTGCTCTATTTCAGCAATAATGAGGGGTAGAATGGGCCACTCCACTTCAGACAACATGTTTCTTGTATAAAAGAACAGAAAACCAGCATAGCAAGCCCCACCTCTTCTGTTTGCTTGCTATGCTGATTTTCGTTGATTTAATTTAATTTATTTGACTCCATTTATACCCCACTTTTCTCCTCACTTCAGATCCAAAGTGGCTTACAACGTTCCCCCCTTCTCCATTTTATCCTCATAAAGGCAAGACAGGTGAGGCTGAGAGTGTATGACCAGCCCGGGGCCACCCAGCAATCTTCTATGACAGTGCAAATTTGAACCTTGGTCTCCGAGATCCTAACCAGACACTCTACCCACTACACCATGCAGGGCTTTTGAACATTAAGAAACATTGAAAATCTGACCTTCTGCTTTGTGTGAGGGGGAATCTGGCCTTCTATTCCAAGACCTTTTGACTAATCCAGGCTGCATGTAATTCCCCAGCTCACCAGGTGCAAGTACTAGCGTAATGTTCTTTCACACCTAGTCAAGGGCTATACTGAATCATTCTAGAGAGAATACTTTTAAATGGGGGTGCACAATCACAGTCTAAAGGGAGAGGTGCCTGTAAATCAGCAGATAGCCTGTAATTTAGCAGCAGTTTTACAAAAGCCAAAAACTATTCAAGTAGTACCAGATGTAGAAATGGAAACATTCAAGAAGCTTAGGATTCCTCAAACAGCTGTTAGTGCCATTAAGAATGTGAAATAAATCCAAATCAGCAATAAATAAGATTTATTTTTTCCCTTACAGTCAACAACTGCTGAGACTTTTAAAAAAAAATGTTTGCCACACAAGTATCCACTGAGAATGGTCAGCTACCCCCTTCCCTGACAACTCAAAACAGAGAAATAGGATTATTTTTAAAAATGGCGTATAGGCAGAAAGATTGTGAACAGACCACCCTGTTAAATATTGCTGATAGGAGAAAATGTCACCCATTAATCTTTCTAAAATATGCCTGTCTATAGAAATTGTGCAGTGAGAACATGCCCTTTGATTGTCTTATGCTTGGGACCATTTATACAGCATAAGAGATGGAGCATAATTTGGGGGGCATTATAAACTGTAGCATGAATACACAAACACCAATTTCATACCATACGTGAGTTTCCTGAGTTGTGAAGGAAACAAACATATTTACAAAAAACCAAATAAACCAAAGAGACTGCATCGTGGTAAAAGCATACAGATTGGGCTGGGCTACCTGTACATGCTTCTCCACCTTTAACTAGGTTTAGAGCCTTCAGAAATGGTATGTACTATAGTTCATATGCGCATGCATACAGGGAGGGATGTGGCTCCAGTAGAGAACCTATAAGAATCGTAAGGTTTCCTCCTGATTAAAGGTATTTTATGACCCAAAGCAGGGTCTTTTTGTAGTGGTACCCCACTTGAGGAATGCCTTTCCTAAAGGCAGTCTATTGGAGTCTCTTGAACTTTATCCACCATGTCAAGATCATATTGTTTACCTGAACGTTGCTATTGTCTCATTTGTTTATGCTGCAACTGTATCTTTTATTTCTACTTATTTGACCAGTTTTATTATTACTTTTGATTTTGTACATTATATTATTAAGAGCGGGTTTTTTTGCCATCTTGGAAATTCCCTGAATTGAAAAAGAGGGACATAATATATTTTAAATAATTAAAGAAAATATTGAGAATACTTTGACATAAAAATGCATTCCTTATACAGAACTAACATATCAGAGAGTGGGGTTCAAATAAGACCACAATCTTAATCTCTTATCTGCACAGTCTGAGAAAGGCCTTACAAGTAGAATTGTGCTAACGATATAAATTAGTCCTTATATGGATTTCATCTTCAGACAAAGTCCTGCAGAAAAAATTGAATGAAACCTAGTGGATGCACCTTGCAGTTCTTTTTTCTCTAGACGGAAGATTCCTACAAGCGTACAGTTCAAAGCTCATGTACTTAAAACTGCTTTTTAAGAAATTCAATATCCCCAGCCTTATTCTAATCCAGCTCATTCAAAGTTGACAAAGACAGTTGGCTCTGTTTTGTGCTTCATGATGCACCCTACATATGGATATCCCAGCTGTATTGTCTTACTGCTTAAGCAACACCTAAGTGTCATAGCTCTGTGATGTTCATTTCTAGGTCATGCCACTTTCTTTATGCATCACAAGTTATGTTTCAACATCTTTTTTCCAAGATGAGCCAAGTCGTCAAATAAAATATGTTTGATAGCATGGCTTTTCTTCTCCCTTTTCCTGATAGAGTACCTTTCACTATTTGGACTGCTTTGACCTATTTGTATTTTATTTTTTTTATATAGGCTGCTTTGGGTTGAAAAATAAAGGAAGGATATAAATAAAATAAATTAATATTTCACATATATTACAAATCATTAGAGCAATCCCGTCCTTTTAACAGATGTCCCTCTGAGCTCATCTGGAGGGCAAACTGGCACCCAAAGGGTTAACATATAAACCAGAGTCTATTCCTATGTATACCAGGGTCCCCTGAGTGGCTCCGCCCATCACTGTAACTCGATGGCAATGAGAGCTGAGTGAGAGAGGGAGGAAGAGGAGGAGTGATAGACCGTCTCCCTCTTATTCTAATGCAATTGTGGAGAATTAGATTCAATGCTTAGGTTTGGTGATGGTGTTTTATTAGTACTCCAAACAATGGAATAACTATGAAGGCACAGGCTAAAGAGTACAAAAAAACCCACATAACACAAAAAAGGGATTTTCACTTTTACACACTCCATACCATTAACAGTTATAAAACATACCCTGCCATAGTGATGCCACCAGGATCCTCATTTCAGGGGGACCCTCATTTAACCTCAGGATAGGCCAGGAATAAAAGATGGAGCCTGTGTCAAGAGTCATGCCAAAGTTGTAATGAAATGCAGGTCAGCTCCTCCAACAAACATGCAAAGCCCATCTAAAGAGAGATTGAACTTGAGTGCCATTTCCTCAGGAAACTTGGAGCCTCCTACCTGAACAATTTGACCCTAATGAACAACCTAGATTTCCAAAACAATAAGCACCAGACCGATCCCACCCAGTTCCCCCCAATATTTTAACAATTGTTCAGGGAGATTTCAGCCCTTCCTAATCCTGTCAATCACTAAGCCATTGTTGTTGTTTTTTCCAAATTTCCTCAAAAGAACATTTTTACACTTTTATGCAAGCCATAAGAACTCTCTTTTACAATATTAACAAACCTTCTTTATCAAATTTGCCCATGTCTGGGAAGATTGGATTTTTATCACTTTCCCATTCAGATGCCAATGTCCCCTTCCTCATTTTTGGTAAAAAGGTATAAAAAGTTATCCCTCAGTCCCAATTTCGGTAGCCAGCCTGGAACTCCTACAGTTACCCTAACTTCACTGTTGGCTTCCCTTGAATTTGCTTTGCTGCTCTTTCTTCCCCTTTCGGGTCAATTTCCAAATTCCAGTGCAGCTTTACCACCTCCAAGGAATCCCTTCCCCCCTATTTCGTTGAGATCAGGTTTGTATGTCTTTGGTTCTCCCCTTTTCATTTTCCCCTATAAAAGAATAGCTGTAAGAAAAAGTGTTACCTTTATTGTTACAGGGCTTTCATGTGGAGAGCGATTTGGGTAATAATATCCAACAAAATAATACAGATCTCCTAGTTGTGGCAATGCTTAAGTTGTTCCTAAATGTGCTGGTGTATTTGTAAGTGCGGGTGACAAAATAAAACATATGACCTGTCCTGTTGAGCAATGGAAAGATCCAAAAAAGAACTCCAAAAGAGTAAACACAATGGATCACCTGTCCTCTCAAGGTGAAAGGGTGTCAGATGTATGGGCACATAAGATCATACAGCACTTTAGAAGAATAGTAAAGTGTGCACAAAATACTACTGTTACAAAAAGAAAGCAAACGGAGGCTAAAATGTAGGCAAAGCAAAAAAAAAAAGGATCAAAAGTAGATATGGGCATGAATGGGAAAAAAAGCCTGAACAAGCTGTTCATTGTTCGTTGCCATCCACGAACAACGAACAGTAACGAACATGACCCTGTTCACAAACATGTTCATTGTTCGTGGCCCTTTAAAGATCCCTTTAAACTATCAGCTGGCAGGTGGCAGGGGGGATTCCCCCCTGCGGCCTGCCAGCTGATAGTTTAAAGGGCCCTTTCCTGCCATGTGCAACAGGCAGGGCCCTTTAAACACCCCGCAAACTGACCTTCCTAATGTCCAATACCCACCAAATTAGCAGGGGACATAGTCCTTACTGTCCTCTGAAGACCTCCCAAGTTTCAGAGAGATTGCACCCCGGGAAAGGCATGATGCATGGGTCTCCCCCTTTGTTGTCATTTTCTCTTTACAGTGGCCAAAACGGGACTCTCTGCTGGAAGTACTTTGAAGGGTTAAAGCCAGAAAGAAAGCCAGAAGGAGTTCAGACAGAGTTCAGTCCCTGCTGTTGCCAGGGAAATTGATTGAAAGGCCCCAAACTGTCTGGCTTGACAAACGGCTGACGAAGGCAACGAACGAGGCTTGCAACGATCACTTGTTCATTTAGAATGCAGCCTCACAAACAGCTTGTTCGTGAACAGATGAACGGGCTGTTCATGGGTTTTTTCCATTCGTAATGCTGTTCATGCCCATTTCTAATCAAAAGTCCAGCAAAAACACCTGTTAATGAAGAACGGGAACAAATAGACCAAAAATGTAGGCAAAAGGGTTTTTTAAAAACAGCAGAAAACACCTGTTGGAATCCTATTTTTATACTCTAGTTCACTTATACAAGATGTAAATGATGGTAATGAATATGTCTTAAGTTCCAGTTGGACAATCTGGGCTATTTCAGGATAGGATTGGAAGTTGGGGTGCCTGACTATGCAGTGGGAAAACAAGGGTAAGTGAGCAATTGATCATAGGGGTTGAAAGGAGACAGAAACCTGGATATCTGGGGATTAGGGTCAGCAGATTCCCTTAATGGGAACCTTTGATGGTAAATGGCAACGTTCTGTTAAAACACTGTGTTTGATATGCATTTCTGAGCAGATTCTAAGGAATGAAGTGCTACCTTTGTAGCTTTGATATACAAAATGGATTACTTCTCGGCCTTCTGGTTAAGATCAAAAAATGATATACAAAATGGATCCAAGCACAATAATAGAGTATCTAAGTAAGCTGCAAGGAACTGTAATCTTTATCAGGTATGGAAATTTACTGGTCTATTTGAGGTTTTGCATGGGAACCTATCGATGAGCAAGATTCAGGACCAGTAGCAACTTAGAGATAAACTAGATTTCCAGGGCATGCACTTTTGAGAGTCGAAGCTCCCTTCATCATACTCTGAAAATCTAGTTGGTTTCTAAGGTGCTACTGAACTCGAATCTTGCTCTTCTACTACAGACCAACATGGCTAACTTCTTGAAAATATTTTCCTATCATTGTGACTTAAAAGTGATTTAACTAACTATTGAAACAGTAGGTGTAATTCCCGTGCCCATAAAGTGAGAAGAAGCCAGTGGAATCTATTTGTTCCCAAGTTTGGGTGCTTTTTTCCCGCATAGGGTGGTGGGACATACCCCAAGCTGTGCTTCCAGAGAACTGACTGCCCCTGTGGCCCCTTGGTTTCAAATGTCTTGTGTCCGTGGACCCAGACTGTGCTTATCCTTTGGGGGAAGATGGCACTGTGGACTGGGTACCCCCTAAATGCATAATGTTAAAAGATGGGGTTACTGTTGGAGTATCCACTCCCCCGTAAAAAATGCTTGCTTCAATTGGTGACATTTTAACTTGTGGCAGCTCACCTTGGCAAGGGATTCACGGAATGAGGATCCCGGTTGAGAAGCACGGTGCTGCAGAGTGCAGCAGGGACAGAATTCAGGGAGTGTCCACAGCGGGAAGGGCAGAGGGATGGGGGAGAAGAAACACCGGGACGGCATGGAGGGGGCAAGGTTGAGGCGGAGAGGCGGAAGGATCAAAAGAGAGGCTGGGAGGCAGAAAGAGGCAGACAGTAGTGAGGAGCGAGGGAGAGAGCAAGGTGCAAAGTGCAAAGTGCAGGAGGAACAGCAGACAAGCGGAGGAGGAAAGAGGCAAGAGGATCCAGTGAGGGCCAGGGGCTGGCAACCAGCCAGCAGAGGCTTGCCTCCCCAGGCGGAGAGCTGAAGGGCAGGGTGAGCTCAGAACCTCCAGGCGAGACAGGGAGCCAGCAGCTTCGCCACCCAGTGGATTAAGAGGGCCCAGGGAATCCCCACCACCCCTCCCCTCACAGATGGCATACAAGAGTCCTCACAGAGCATGGCCAATTGGGTGAAGGGAACACACCCAGGTGAGGCCGGTGATGAGAAATCAGAGACACTGACAGTGCTAGTCAGAGCATCCTGCTTCTGAGGCCTGGGGAAAACTGTCACATAACTCAATGCCTTGGCATATCTCATAAAGAGGAATGCTGTGCTGTCACAGTACCTGGTAATAAGTCCCTCAGAACTGATTCAGAAATTATATTTTTCATCCTGTTAATGGTCCTAACTTTCCTTGGGCATATTGCATGTATAATATGTGTTATACTATAATGTAGTGATCAGTTGGTTCAAGAAAATGTAATTCTTACAGTTTGTTTTTATTCTGACAGGAAGTGGAAATGAATGCATCCAGCAGGTCAATTAAATGTGCAGACCTTTATAAATAGTGTACAGGTGGTTCTGTTCACAAAATGTATTTTATCCATAAGAAGCTCTGAGCATCCCTGGATTCATGCTCCAATATATGAATGTAATAAGTGAATTAAGCAGTCATTAGTATTGTCATCAACAAGTGCTCTGAACGGAGTAGTGGTGTTTTTGTAGTTGGTCACAAACATGGTCTTAACACAGACATGTAAATTTCTACTGATCATGTCAGAGAAAAGCCAGTTTGGAAATTACCTTTTCCTTCATGATCATGTAGCTGAGAATGATTAGGCTAGGACTGGCCTCATAGAAAAACAATGCATTGCGTGAATCAGCCCTTATTTCCCCATTTTTAGGCACACAGTGTTTTATTTATTTTCTTCTTTGGTTTGGCATAGACGATATGTATTTGCAAAGTGGCTACAAAATGTCTGAACAATATTACCTGAAATAACACAGCTGGTAACAATGATCTTAGAGATTCCTAACGGTTAGCAGGATGTTGTTCCAAGAGTGAATCAGATGGTCAGTATGATCTACTAACAATTAAGGATGAAGTGGAACCAATATGGACCTCTCCGTTATTTCCTTTTTATTTTTGAATTCTGTATAGAGTGTTATGTAGGTTGCCACCAGTTTCTTAATTTCGTATATCTCTTTCCCTCTTTTGTACTACCAATATGCATTGATAAAAGACTGCAAAAATCAATCATGATGTGATTAAACATTTTATTGCACCCATTTACCTTTTCTGTGCTGCTTTACCTATGCACAGGAGCTCATTAGCAGATCAGTAAAACATTGCAGAAAAATATGATGAGTCATATATAGTCTCATCCAGGTTTTAGCAGTCATATTGTGAAACAAACAATGAATTAAAGGAACAGAAAGTGATGATCAGCCAAAAATGATGGCCAAAGTGATCTATTAATTTTAGTCATTTTCTTAGTAAAACTGGAATTCAGGAGTAGTGCAATTCAACACAGATAGACATTCTGGAACAATAATGTGAAGGAACAAGGGAAATCCACTCATTCCTACTATAGTTCTCTAGTTCTAGTATAGTTCTCTACCTGATGTGCATGAACACCAGAGCATTTGCCTGAACATCTTATACTGTCCTAAAGAGCAGACATACTCAAGATAGACAGTGGAGGACAGTCCACTGGACTGTCCATTAAAGCATTTGCTATCAGATGAGTAATGATAAAAATTCACCTCACCCAGAATGTTATTGCTATGTATTGTTCTGCTCAAGCCCCTGCTAAACAACACTGCACAGTCTGGAATCAGGAATCTCTAGTTCTCCTTTATTCCTACTCCTTCCCAGTTTTCTTTGCCAGTCCAGGTCTGATCGATCCCTATCCTGGGCTACACGGCTGTGCCATTAGCTGGAGGGCAGGAATGTTGCCTCTAAAGAGTTGCAGTGCCTGGGAAAGAGCAGGCTGATAGGTTTGTAGCAGATTTGCTAAACACTTAATTATGCAGACATTACTGAAGACTGTCACTGCCAAATAATGAAAGGTTCATATGTCTCAGTCTGTTTTGTGGGATTACTTGGGGGGTGGGAGAAATCATGTAAAAGTAGCAGTTTTTCTATCAAATACTTGTTGCTTGTTTTTCCTTCAAAAGAGTTTCTAACCTAACTTACATGCTCTAATATTTTCACTGTTTCATATGGTGTATTGGAAGTTTTGCAAATACTTTGAAAATATAGTCAGTGTTTTCAGAGAACAGGAGATGATTCATAATCCAGTTAAATTGCTGCAGCTCTACAGAAATCAATGGGAGTATGTAGATAGTGATCTCTTTTTCCTTAATATACTGATTTACACCCCTGAAAGGGGCGTTGGGAGACTATTACGGACAGGAAGCAATACCGTAAAAGGAAGGCACCACACACACACACACACACACAAACTAACTACTGTAAGAACTGTCAGTTAGGCAATATTTTACAAAAAAACCCTCTTAAGACAAAAAAAAATTGAGACTCTAGTTCTCTAAAGGAAAAAAAACCCTCAGCAAAGTTTGAAATCACTGTCGCCGTTGTGTCAGATAAAGAGGAGCTGAGAGGCCAAGGTGTGACTCCTCCCTAGGTGTCCACTTATGGCAAGCAATATCCTGGAGATTCCTGCCTCTGCCCACCAATCCTCAGCTGATTGGTGGGAAGTAGGGTGGAAGAAAGGAATTGTCATCTCTGCACAAGATTCCAGCACAACCCAGAAGTGCTGGCATTGTGCTAAGGCTGATTCTATAGCACTTGGCCCAAACACATGGCAGTAAAATACTATGTTTTTGGTCAAGTGCTAAAGAATTAGCCCCAGTATGACACTATCACTTCCGGTCATGTGGAAATGATGTTATTGTTAGGGGTGTGCGCTTTGGAGAGCCAGCTTGGTGTAGTGGTTAAGAGCGCAGGACACTAATCTGGAGAACCGGGTTTGATTGCTCACTCCTCCACTTGAAGCCAGCTGGTGACCTTGGGTATGTCACAGCTTCTAGCTCTCTCAGCCCCATCCACCTAACAGGGTGTTTCGTTGTGTGGATAATAATAACATACTTTGTAATCCGCTCTGAGTGGGTGTTAAGTCATCCTGAAGGGCGGTATATAAATCGAATGTTGTTATTATTTGGGTATCTGATTTGGGGAAAATGCCCGAATTGGATCCAATCTGTAAAGATTCGGAAACCCCAAATCAGAGGTTTCAAAAGCGATTTGGGTCGCTTCAGGAAGCTTCGGGGCCTTTTCCCCCTGCAGGCCAGTTGGAGTTTAAAGGGCTCCCTCCCACCACCCCACTTACCTGTGCCTTCCCGGCGGCGATGGAGGAGGTGGCGCGGGCAGTGGAGGTGCTGGCTCTCGCCTTCCCCACCACCCAGTTGCTAAATCCGAAGCAGGAAAACCAAATTTTTCCCTGTGCACACCCCTAGTTATTGTACAGGGATGATCTCTGTGCACCCCAATGCATCCCTACTCCTCCCCCCATCCAAAGAAATGTTTCTTAAGGAAGGCCATTTACATGCCTAATCTTAGTTCTAGAACTTTCTGATTCCTTGCTCTGTGTAAGTGCAAAGCTCATCAGTGTGATGCATAGAGACTACAAAGAACAGAATTTTATATGTATAAATGTATAAGATTTATACGTTATAAATCTTATACATTTTCCTAAAATGGACAAATACAGCTACTTGTTTGTTATTTTCCTCCCAAGGTTGCAAGGTGATATCTACATTGTAATACGTAAAGGAGCTTTGTGGTGAAGCCTCTGGGAAATATTGGCTGAGCAACTATAATGTCACTGAACACTCACAGGCATTAAACTGTGGAAAGAATAAAATGATACAATATAATGTTTGCAAATGGTTGCTCCTCTGAGAGGAAGTAAAGGCTCAGTTTGGATGGGACTAAAACCACACAGAGGACTTATGGTAGTGGTGGGGGAGGGGATATTTTTTAATCTGAAGGCAACATTTCAGTCACCACTAGAGATGGGCACAAATAGAAAAAAACCTGAACATGATGTTAGTTGGTCGTTGCCATCCATGAACAGGGACTCATGAACAACCACGAACATGGCCCTGTTCATGAACATGTTCGTGGTTGACTGTTCGTGGGGTCCAGCAGGCTCTCCTCCAGCCATCATCCAAGTCTAGATCCCTACTGTACCACTTCCAGAAACCTGACCTGAGCAGGCAGCAGGAAAGCTACTAATAATAAATAATAGCTTGGCCCCAGAGCCTGGCAGCAGCCCTGGAACTTGAGGAGGCAGATCCCTACCACACCACTCCCAGAAACCTTACCTGAGCAGGCAGCAGGAAAAGTACCAATAATAAATAATAGCTTGGTCCAGAGCCTGGCAGCAGCCCTGGAACTTGAAGGGGTAGATTCCTACCGCACCACTCCCAGAAACCTTACCTGAGCAGGCAGCAGGAAACATACCAATAATAAATAATAGCTTGGCCCAGAGCCTGGCAGCAGCCCTGGAACTTGAAGGGGTAGATCCCTGTCCCACCACACACAAAGAAAATTCAAGCTCCAATGCACTCTCTCTATAAAAATGCCAACAGCAACTGTCTCTCCACTGTCTGCAAAATCAGAGCTGGGACTGGAAGCCCCCCTCCACCCTGCTCTTTGCTCCCTTGTAACAAATTTGGAGCTCCACACTTGAAAGGAAGACCTGCCTATCAAGCTAAATTGGGCTTAGATTGGGGTTTCCTGGGCAACAGCAGGGGTTCAGACAGAGTTCAGACAATCCCTGCCTAAGTTACCAAGGGAATTGATTGCAGGTGCCAGACTGTCTGGCTTGATGAATAGCAACGAATGAGGCTTGCAATGACCACCTGTTAGTTTAGAATGGGGCCTCACAAATAGCTTGTTCACAAACAGCCGATTGGGCTGTTTGCGGCTTTTTTTTTGTTCATATTGCTGTTCGTGCCCATCCCTAGTCACCACCCACTTTTGAATTGGACATTGGCTTTTGCTGTTTCTGGCCAACCTGTGTTTACATTAATGTGAGTTGAAGGGCTGAGAAGAGGAGGATGCTGCTGCTGAGAGAGACAAAGATGTGGCCCTATCTCTTACTATGCCGCTTTTATTTATTTATTTACTTATTTACTTGTGTGTATAAAGTGTCATCAAGTCACACCTGACTTATGGAAACTTCAGCAAGGGGCTTTCAAGGCAAATAAGGAGAGGTGGTTTGCCATAATCTGCAAAGTCTTCCTTGGTGGTCTCCCATCCAAATACTGACCATGGTTAGCTCCTGAGATCTGATGATATAGCTCCTGAGATCTGATGATATTGGGCTATACCATGTTGTCTTCCCTCCCTACTTGCTTACTTACTTCATTTATACTCCACCTTTCTCCCAGTGAAAACCTAAAACAGCTTACATCATTCTCCTCTTCTCCATGTTATCCTCACAACAGCCCTGTGAGGTAGGTTAGGCTTAGCGTGTTACTGGACCAAGGTCACACTGAACAAACTTTCATGGCAGAGTGGGCATTTGAACCTGGTTTTCACAGATCCTAGGCTGACACTCTAACCACTATATCACACCAGCTCTCAAATTTCTTAACAATATTATAGAAGTCTTGGCCAGCCAACCAATGCCACATTCCAAGAGGTGAATGGTCCCAACAAAAGCAAGTTTGCTGTAAGAGGACGGGACACTAATCTGGAGAACTGGGTTTGATTCCGCACTCCTCCACTTGAAGCCAGCTAGGTGACCTTCGGTCAGTCACAGCTTCTAGGAGCTCTCTCAACCCCACCCACCTCACAGGGTGTTTGTTGTAGTGAGGATAATAACAACATACTTTGTAAACTGCTCTGAGTAGGTGTTAAGTTATCCTGAAGGGCAGCATATAAATAGAATATTATTATTGTTAAAAGAAACTGTTAAGCAACTCAAGGGCTAGATGAAAACTTCATGTGGAGCAGAAATGGTTGCTAGGCCACAATTTCCCTGGGGCCTCAGCATGTCTGGCCCTGCCCCTCTCCCAATGTAAAAAACCCAGTCAGTACAGATGACAGCCCAGTGAGTTCACTGAGCCCAATGAATTCACTGAGTTCACTGAATGTGCAGGGCGGGAGAGAAGGGACAAGCACTCTGGCCCTACCTGTTCCTCTGAGCAATTGCCTGGTCGTCTGCAAGGTGGGACTGCACAGAGGAAATGGACGCATGAATCTACCTCCCCATGATCAGTGACATTCAGAAAACAGTGTTGCTGATCACGGGGAGGGAGCGTACGCATAGCCCAAGCAGTCACACCCTGCTGATGACCCAGTGAACCAGGAGAGGCAGGGGCGGAGCCAACACAGTTGCACCCACTCTCACTCCCCCCAAGTTCACCGAATGTGTGGTGCTGTTGCCTGTAGTGGGCCGAAGAGAAAGGATTACCCAATCCTTAAAGAACAAACAGGTTCTCTAGGAATCCAGATGCTCTCATTTTAACTCTTTGATTACTGGAAAACCTAGCAAATGCTTTCTTGCTTCAGGAGATCACTTGCTACAGTTTCAAATCAAGCAAGATTAAAGTGAACAGTTATGGACTCCCAGAAAGATTTCAAGCTATCGCTAATGCCCTGAGATTTCAGCTGCTGGTCGAGAAGACTGATAGACGTCATGCTGGCTGCTACCTGTTTTTCACATGAGAGCAAATAGAGGCAGGTGGACTGTCTATCTTCTCAGACCATAGAACAACTTGGACTCAAAGAATTTTGTACACACACTCTCTTTTAGTGGTCCTGAAATAGACTGAGGAATATAAAGTTGAATGGGAAGGCATCTTGGGATATAGGAAGCTAAGTGTGAAAAAGCTCAGAGGCTTGGCAGTTTAAAAAGGAGATAGAGTAGGTAGCAGACTGAAAAACAGCAACATGCACAAAATACATGCTGTATTCAGTGCATGCACAGCTCCCCAATGGGACAAATAAAACGCTAGATGCCATTTCTGGTCTGGAAATGGGGGGGGGGGAATCTGGAACCTCTTTCCCCTGAGCTACGGTCCCATTCCAAATCAGGTCCCTGTGGCAACTGAAAAATTAGTTCCCTGCAGCTGCCCTCTGGCTGCAGGGAAACTGAGTTGAGTAGGGTCATGTTAAAAAGTCATGTTTAATTTGGCCCTGAGAGAGCTCCATGAGGTACATAAAATGGTTGTATGGAAGACAACATTTTACCAACTGCAGTTCCCCCTCCCCCATCATTACAGCATGGCTGATGGGAAAGATCTACATCTAATGAAAATTTTCTTGCTATATAATTCGACAAGGGGGCAGTGAAGAAAGGCATGAGGCAGTGAATAAATTTCACAAATTGATTTGAACCATGCAGTCTAATTTGTACCAGAGGGAGGAAGAGAGGCCACTGAACCTCCACAATATGTTCCTCATACTATCTATCTGGTGAGACACAGTTTCCAAACACCTCTACTATGGTCCTGTTCCTGACATTATAAGTCCACTGAATTTCTTCAGGAGCTGCAAAATACTTCCCAAACTAGGGGGAGAAAAATGACTGGGCCTAAATGGGGGGTGCTCAGAACATCTGGGCTGTTTTAGCAACAGAACTAGAAAATTTGCTTAGAAGTAAGATTAATATTTCAGTTTAGGGCTAGATTTGTGTACTTAACCATTGATCTACTTCATCCAAATGCAATACCAGAAGGAAAAAAAAAACAATTTTTGACTGTTGCAATTATTGATTCATTTTTTATTGCTGCATAGGAATAGAATATATATATTAACATATTTCCTTTTATTGGAATTTAATATAAAAAATCTTTTAATTATCTAATAAATATTCTCTTTCTTGCTTTAGTGGCTTTTTTGCTTCCATTGTTTTGTTAGTGGTGTGGTCCTTGTTCTCTTTTTCAATTTCAGCACAGACAAAAAGTGATCAGTCCAGTACCTTGTAAAAAATTGCATCAGAAAAAGGTTCAGAGAAGCAGTTTCTAGGACACAGCCATTGCATGCTGAAACTAGAATTGGGTGTCAGGTGACATATGTGTATAAAATCTCTCTCTAAATGGTTATGTCCTTGCATATGCATAGAATGAGCTGCATTTATCCCATTCACTCCCTTTGTATGCATGTTGAACTGAAAAAGATTAAATAATATATATGGGACGAACGCCAACTCTGAGTGGCATTGAAGCTCTGGAGATTGGTGAATAATATATAAAACCATTTCTCCTTTGCTAGTTGCACATGTCCTGGTTTGTTGAGAGTTCTAAATCACTTTTAGGTATTCACTTTGTCACTCAGACTTAAAAATCTATTTCTACTCCTTCTCTCTTTCGGTTCCTTCCCCCCTCATTCCAATCAGTCAAAATTCTAACTTCCAAGAACAAAAGTAAAAACTCCTCTGTCATGGGGGACCAAAGGCTAGCATTTTAAATGAGCAAGAATTAGAGCATTAAAAACACAGAGCATTTTTAAATCTATAAAAATCATGGATACTTAAATAAATGGAACTTTCTGTTGCACCATTGTAATGAACTTGCCTCTAGTGAGGGAATGGAGTCACTCCTAAGGTTGCCTACCTTCAAGCAGGTACTGGAGTTCCCTCAGAATTACAACCGCTGGCTACAGAGATCAGTTGTCCTGGAGAAGATGGAGTATACACTCTATGGCAATATGCTCTGCTGAGGTTCCTCCCCTCCTCAAACCCTCCCCTTCCCAGGCTCCGTCCCCAAATCTCCAGAAATTTTGCAAGCCAGTGATAGCAAATCTAGGTGCTTCAGTCTCATCACCTTTTAACAATCCTTTCTAGGCCACTGTTATCATCAATCCCACATATTTCAACATAATTTAATTATGTGTGCTGGTTGTTCTGTTGGGTTTTTTTAGGCTCAGACCTATCACATCTGAGGTAATAATGAAGACAAAAAAGCCTTTGGGCACTGGTGAGTGATTTTAGCTCCTTTTCTGAATAACCACAAGAAGACCCTCTCTTACACACCTAAGATTAAAATAAGTATTTCCCAGACTGGGTTTGTAATTTACTTTGGGTATTAAAAACTGAAGTACCTGACCATAATAAGGTTTTCCAAATTTTGCCAGGCTACATTTCAGATGGAGGGGCACAAGCTGGGCACAGGCTATTTTCATGCCACTCATAAGTAACATGGTAAATGTCGATGTTTTTGTCGATGCATGTATCATGCAAAGCAATACTTCCAAATTGCAATCAATCAATCAATCAATCAATCAATCAATCAATCAATCAATCAATCAATCAATCAATCAATCAATCAATCAATCAATCAATCAATCAATCAATCAATCAATCAAGTGTTTAGAGTTTAAAACTGGCATGGCAAAAGTATCACCGTTTCCCCTGATTCTCCATACAATGTCTTTGTGGCTGCCCCAATGACTTGGCAGCATATGTGGCTGGATATATCACACTTTCCAGGCAGGCCTAGTTCAGATCAGGACTGTGGTGCATGTGGAAAAGAGGCTTCAGCCTTTCCATCCGTGACATTTTCCAGACGTGATATGACCCCAAAGAATCACTATTTTTCTCTGCTAGGAAATGTATAGGAAGTGATGGCTACGCATAGGTTTACACTGAAGCAAACAATAGCTCAATGAGGCTGTTTCAGGTTGGGAAATATGCCCAGATGATGAGGTCATATTGGGGAGGTCCTATATCAGTTTCCTCAGCTTCTCAAGTAAGGCAGGTTTTTGTCGATGCATGTATCATGCATTAGGGGCATTATTTTTTCAGTGGTAGACCCCCCCCCCCATCTTCTCCCAAGAGAAATTTGTGTCATTTCTCTTTCCTTTCAAAATACAAACAAAAAATCTTCATTTTTAGAAAAGGCTATGGGAGAGGATGGTTACTTGTGATCGTTGATAATTTTTGATATGCTGCTATTATTTTTATGCGGCTATAGACTTCGATTGGTAACAATTGGTTTTGTTTTATTTTAGGGTAATTCCATGATGTTTTAATTTGTAGCACATTGTTATGTTAAGGTTTATTATTAGCTTCTGGGGATTCTGATATAAAGCAAAAAAAAAAAAAGGCAACCACACACACACATTTGCCACGTGACAGGCACTGGATACAGCCTTCAAGCAGTTGTTTCTCTCCACTGCAACCACATAAAGAATTGTCTCACCAAAACCACTCTCCCTGATGATGGCTCTGTTGTCAAAACTCTCCACATGACTGCAGAGAATATTTCCAGTGACCTGTATTTGGTAAATATATTTGTGGACATGCCTAGAACTAATAAATTGTCCAGTTTATCTGAGTTCTGAGTTGAGATGCCCAAATGTGGAATAAAGTTATTTTTAATAAACAATAGTGTGGTGATCGCCCACACAAATCATTATTCTTGCTAATGAAAAATAGCGTACATTGCTATAATGAAAAGATAGTTATGTCCTTGAATGTTAATTCCCTTGACTGCTATGTTTGCTTTTGGATTCTATAAATAATGAGATGATCAACACTTGTATGAGATTTTGGATTACAGATTTTAGTTTGTAATTAAAAAACAAAACAAAACAAAGGACCAAGAGATGACAAACTACTTTGTACATATTTAGCAAACCAACCCTGAACACATTTACTTGCAAGAATATCCTGCTGATCTCAAAGGAATTTACTTCCAAGTAAGCCCGCTGAGGTTGGCAGTTTGATACTACGGACTGCATTAAACTTCACTGGATAGAAAAGCTAAAATTATCATCATTGATAATTAGATTGTTAATTAATTCTTCCTTCAAGGAGTGCAAAGGAATGAGGTTCACCTCCATTTCGTTCTCAAATCCATGCTGTATAGAAGGTGACAATCAGAAGCAGTGATTAGCCTATGGCTTCCTCACTCCATTGGTCAATAGGAATTTCAACTCAAGCCTCCTTGGTCAGCGCCCAGTGTTCTACTCACCACATCATGCCAGGTCTCCAGTCTAATTACAGGCATGATTGAGAACAGCCACACATACTCCATGAACAAACACCATCAGTATACCTTTGTGTTACCCATCATAACTTTTGTGATTGATCCCCTATGGCCTATGGGATATGAACTTGAGGAGAACAACAGTGGTCCCCCTGTCTTGGCACAACCAAAGTGGCACATGTTCTTGTACAGCACAGATATCCTCTGGCAAACCTTGGAGACAGGCATGCTCTGAATTTGTAATAGAGGTGAGACTGGGTCTCAGAAAGGAGAGCAGCAACTTTGCCCTCCAGCTCAAACCCCATCATCTCACCCAGCAACTCATGGGACTGGACCATGAATGTTTGGTTGGATACAATATAGAATTTTTCAAATATGGATCATTCACATATGTGCATATACTCCCATGTAAGCATATCTCGACTGAGTAAGCATATATATCTCATATGCATTTGATACAGATGCACATAATCTACACACATAAGATAAACACAAATATACATATGTGAACATTATCAATGTATAAATATACACACATATAAATATATGCATATGCATACAAACAAACATACACATCACGCTTAAGTTAATACACAATCACAATATTGCTGTAACTTTTTGTGTATGCCATCCTTTTATAGTAAATCCGCTTGCTTTAAACAGATGGTCTTATCATTTCCCCCCTTTATTGTAGCTGATTAGGATTTGGCTTCCCCTACAGTATTTTTTGAGATTATATATACTTCAGAGGTATAATTTCTGGGTTGGTAACTGAGTAGATATTTAGGAAAGAAAAGAGAGACAGAAAAGACGAGGTCATGCTGTGATTATTACATACTATTATTATTTTCGGCATATGAACATTAGACTTTTTAGCATATATTACATACCTTTGCAATACATATAGCTCAAAAACTAATGTTCACTCAGTGTGAAATTAATTAAATGATTAATTAATTTAATCATAATCACACCATGAACTAAAATCCTACATAGATGAAACAACCTCAGAATCCTTTCACATATGTGTATATATATTTAAAAGCCATTTTTCTATATTTTATTTCTAAAAATACAATATTATGCTCTGAGTATAAGTGAAAGCACATTTTATATAAGCCCTCCCCCACTCCTTTAAATCTAGTATATTTAACATGGCTTTAATTATTGGGTTTGATTGTTTTTGAAGATTTTTTTTTTTGTATTTAGATGGCACACACACATTTTCAATCATGTCTTAATTACTTTTAAAAATGCTGCACTGGCTTAGGGACAAGACAGATAACTTGTTAAGCATTTGAAATTTCTGAGCTGTTTTCTCAGTTCTGGCAGTCAATACCCAAGTCCAGATTGTAACCTCCTTTCTGTCTCCAAAGCCTGCCTTGGCTGCGTGTCCAGTGAGGGATTATGGATTTAGCAAGGAAGGTAAGTGTGACTGCAAGCATTGGCTCGCCATCTGCTCCCCAGCAGAGCTTGGGCCAACCTGCGTAGCCCGCAGCAAGACCAGGGCACTGTTCTCAATCCAGCCCTTTCCAACCTGGCTCAAGAAACACATCACATTCAGTCAGATGATTAGGTCTAAGTAGTCCATATGTAACAGAATATTTTTCCTAAATACCAAAATGAAAACAAAATGAATGCCATTTTCCTCCCCACTTTCCTTGCTCGATACATCAAGTTTTACACAAATAAATACTCGCTTAAGGTTTATGCAAATGATAGAAAAATAAAACTATGCATTATTTAGCAGTTCTTCTATTTCAAGATCTAACAGACTTTATTCACAGCATGTTTTTCCCTAGTTTATGTTGGCCTTCTTTTTTATTCTATTTTTTAATTCATCTCTTTAAATTATTCCTTTTTAAATCATTATCTTATGTGTCTTCATAGATTTTCATGCATTAATCTATTATTAATATATTTTTCCTGCTATATGCAACTTAAATCTTAAATTGTTTAAATGCCTTTTATGTGTAAACGTTTATACAGGATTTTTTAAAAAAAGAAATCATCTGCACTTTAACAATGAGAAGGTTTTCCCCTCCCCACCACCCCATTTGTAGCTAGTAACCTTGCTGAAAAACTCACTCACTAATATGTCCTTTTATATTGGATGTACTTAAGAGAAAATAATCAGGCACCATGTGATAGTCATCAGAAGCAGAGTTTTTAAAGCAAGCTTTTATAAAAATAGTGCTCTGTTAAAATGATGTATTATATCTTAAACCTTTTGGTTAGCAAATGAGATTAATACTATTTCCCCCGATTTATTCAATTTGCCCTATGCCAATTTGGGTCAAGATTTTGTTTTCTTCCTGAAAAAGAAAGCTGCTCAAATTAGCCTTGTTTATTTTAGTGCTTCCTATAGCCCAGTTGTGAACATGAAAATAAACTGAACAAATAGCATGTCTTTTTTGCTTAAACTGTTGTCTGCTCAAATGCAGAATGCACATCGAAAACAATCCAAAAACTGCATAACCCATAATACAGTATATTAAATTACAACGTTGGTCAGTAATGGAAACTTATTCCCAGATATGAATTATTTACAGTCCATTTAAGTAATCCATATTCAGGTGTGGCAATGAAAAAAAAGTACAACATAAATCTTTAATGCTGACCGGTTGAGAGAGCAGAGATGAGGATTACAGACATTTTAAAGGAGGAGGGGAGGGGGAAAAAACCTAAACGAATTGATATAGCCTGTTCACTGGCTTACTGCACCAGCGTGCTAATAAATTGACGGATGGTGTGTCAGGGGTATGAGTAGAAATCCCAGCATTTCTAACCAGGGTGGGATCTAATATCACTATCGAAATAAGGAGTTCCTTGACCCTGATGTCACAGGACACAGCATGTTCCTTGTTTGGTACACCCTCTAGACGCTTAGCATGTTTAATTTTAACAGACACACTTGTATACATTTTTTACCCTATAGCTGCACTGAATAATGTCCAAGACAGAAAATTGTAACATGGAAGAATCTCATAATGTCATGAACTTTTGTTTCATACCTTTCTGGTGCAGTTGCGGATCATTCTACATTAATGACATTAAAGGTACTTGATTTTCAGGACAAACAGCTTATTCTCAAAAGAACCAAGAAGTGAAAGATACAACTGATGGAAAATACAGGGTGGCATTTTACTGCTCTATCTATTCCCTCCCCAAAATAATATCGCTCTTTCCGAAGTAAATGACAAGATCCCGGAACTGTTTTCCTTTTTGTTTCCTGGAACAGTTACCTATATTAATTCATCTTATAAAGATCATTGCTCTAGAACGAAATCTTTGCATACATTAGAAAGAGGAATTAGCATTGTACTGTGTACAACATTCCATGCTAACTTCTCTCCAAGCAACCATTAAAGGTCATGTTTTGACGACTGAATGGCATGTCGGCACCTTGGTTCCCTAGAGAGGCATTCCCCAGGTACATGCAAAAGGTTATTAAATTACCTTCCAAGCAACACTATCTCTTCGGATGAAAATAATTACAGGCTTTTAGAGGCATCAGAATGCTTTTCCCCTCTCCCCCCCCTCCTTCTTGTTTTTTAAATAAGATGAAGATGCAGTACCTAATGACCATTTGTGTGTGTGAGTCATAGAGCCTGTCAGCAGTGACAGGACAAATGAGCATAATGGCATAGCTTAAAGGGGAAAGGTTCATTTTAAATAGTGACAAATAATATTTAAATGGCATTGTTGGAGACCCATCATGCTTGTAAAATGTAGTTTGTATCTTTTCTTCATCCTTTAAATTCATCATTGTCAAATGGTATTAGCTGTTAACATGCAACATCAGGTGCCGATATAATTTTTAACTATTAAATGTGGCCATAACCAAACAACAGTGTATCTTGATTGTTCCTGCATTTTGTGGTGCAATAAATAAGGCATTTTTATAATTTGCAATTTACTCTGCTGTGCTACAAGAGTGGGGGGGGGGACTATATAATGAAAGTCTTTGAGAGAAGAGGGGGAGGGAAAAAGGCTTAACATGTGATACCTCGAATGGATTTCTTCTTGCTAACATGCTAAAATGCAAATAACTTACTTTGAAGACTAATATAATTCACAGGTTTGAAGTACCACAGGCAAGATCAGATCAGATATTCTAATTTGGTCACGGGCAAACAAATACAATGGCATAAAGAGAGAGTGGGAGCTTCAATTAACAGGGGTCGTCATTAAAGTTGCTCTGAAAACACTTGATGGAAAACGTATCCTTGAAACTGTTTCATGACAAGTATAGGGCAGAATTCACCAGCACAAAGGCAACTGTACTACCCAGAAAAGTTAAATCAAAAAGATAAATAAGTACCTGAGTTTTTTAAAAAAAATTACAAATGAGTATAAAGTCACACCATGACAAGTAATAAAATCAAGGGATTTTTGGAATCCCCAAATTTCATTAAGAATCTCATAATTCTTGCATAATTTTGCACAGTTTTATCACATTTATGGCTCTTTTATTTTCAGATGACTTAAGCCAAAAAAATGGAGAGTTTAGTGCACCTACAAGTTGTTAAAAGTTATAGCCAATTTTCTGGAAAAATTATGCCAGCTAAAAACACCACATTAAATATTTACCCTGTTGGATGTTAAAAAACGCTTACAATGAAAAATGTTTTACATATTGACTATTCAAAATGGCCTTCACTTTGAAATTGTGAAATGGAAAGGATTGCAGATGTACAAGAATAAATATAAAAACAAATGAGTTGACTTGAAGTGTTGCCGGCTTTCATAAACATGCTACTGCAATAACATGTGACATTAATATTTAATTACAAAAGCACTGCTGCAAAATCTTTGAAATTAATGTTTTGCAAAATTAACATTCCGTGCACAGAAGCAAAGTCGTTCCAGGCGCGACTGTGATTAACAATGCCATTCACTTTACATATTATATTAATATATTATTCAAGCTAAGAATTAACACCTCCTAATTTAAATAAGGTGCTACATATCATGATGAGCTAAAATGCTTTGCTTAAAATGGCCCGTCTGATTTTAAGCAATCTGTGTTTATCATTTAATATTTGTTACTGAATATTGTTGGTTGGTTGTGTGTGTGTTTTTAAAGCCCTCTTTGTACATTCATTTTTCAAAATGTAGTAATTTCATTAAACTGGAGACTTCAAATTCTTGAATTAAGAATTCAGATGAGCAATCTCTGGCATTCTGGTAACTCAAGACTATTCTTGCTACTCATTTTGGGATATTCTCATAATGACCCTGAATGCAATCCTGCTTTTATTGAAGCCCTCAGCAAGACCTTTATTGATAGTAAAGGAAAAGAATTGCAACCATGGTTTACTATTGGTGATTCCTGAGTGACTGCTAAAAAGCCAGCCTGCAGTTCTTAGACAATAGTTCCATTAAAGTAAATGTACTGATAAGGAGTAAGTGGCTACAAAACTGCATTGGCAACATGTATTCTTTTTGAAAGAGCAATGGGCCAGATACCTATAAGGGATTTGTCTGGACTGCACCAAATGTCAGCCTGTTTCAATTTTGGGACCAAAACTGATCTTGCAGAGGTGCTCAAATCTTTCTGAAAATAGCCGTTAACATTTACCTCTTTTTTTTTTAGCTCGTTCGCTGCTGCCACAGTTTCTTCTCCATAATGCTGCTTCAGTATCATTTTTCCTTCAGATTACTTTAGCCTTTTCTTTCTTGCTTTCTCACATGAGGGATCCCAGCCAATCATGGAGCACATAATGAACTGGATAACATCCCATATCTATGTATCTACCACAAATATTAATATGTGATGATGCCATGAGAGCAAACCAAGCCAACTGATAGTGTTAGCAATACTTCCTAATTCAGTCACATGTGTGATCCCCATCAACCAATGAGATAACCAATTTACCTCACTTTCACCACCTTAAGAGGGGCTACTTTTAAATTGGGAAGGGTAGCAAATATGGTAGAAGACGGATGATCTTGACAGGCTGGAAAACAGGGCTAAAACAAACAAAATGAATTTCAACAGAGATAAATACAACGTTCTGCATTTAGGAAGGAAAAATCAAATGCATAATTACAGGATGGGGGAGACTTGTCTTGGTGTAGTATGTGTGAAAAGGATCTAGGGGTCTTAGTAGACCATACACTGAATATGAGTCAGCAATGTGATGTAGTAGCTAAAAAGGCAATTTTCGGCTATATCAACAGAAGCATAGTGTCCCGATCACACAATGTGATGGTATCACTCTACTCTGCTCTGATTAGACCTCGCCTAGAGTATTGTGTTCAGTTTCAGGCACCATATTTTCAGAAGAATATATACAAGATGGAACTTGTCCAGAGGAGGGCAACGAAGATGGTGAAGAGTCTGGAGATCAAGTCCTATGAGAAAAGGTTGAAGGAGCTTGGTATGTTTAGCTTGGAGAGGAGGCGACCAAGAGGTGATAGGATAACCATCTTCAAGTACTTGAAGGGTGGTCATATAGAGGATGGTGGAGAGTTGTTTTCTGCTGCCCCAGAAGGGCGGACCAGAACCAACAGGTTGAAATTAAATCAAAAGAGTTTTCGGCTAAACATTAGGAAGAACTTCCTGACAGAGCAGTCCCTCAGTGGAACAGGCTTCCTCAGTAAGTGGTGGGCTCTCCTTCTTTGGAGGTTTTTAAGCAGAGGCTAGATGGCCATCTGACAGCAATCCTTATTCTGTGAATTTAGGCAGATCACAAGAGGGAGGGCAGGAAGGGTTACATCGGTGTTTACTTCTCGTGATCTCTTCTTACATGTCCAGGGTAAGGCTGATACATTTTGAATACATTTTTGTATTCTTCAGACTTGTTGAACTCATATTATTCCTAAATGGACTATATCAACTCCCCCAATACACAACATTTAAGAATCTCTGCTATAACTAGGCTTGCCAGGCAGGGTCCAGAGATCCAGACTAGAGATCAGTTAACTTGGAGAAAATGGCAGCTTTGGAGAGTGGACTCTACAGCATCACATCCCTGCTGAGCTCCTTCCCAAGGGTCTGCCCCCAAGGCTTCAGGAATTTCCAAATCTGGAGTTCGCAACTCCAATCATAACTGATGTTTTATGTATGTAAGTACGTATGTATTTGCTGGGTCTAAAGGAAGTACTAAAAGTGTGTGTGTGTGCGTGTGTGTGCGTGTGTGCGCGCGCGCATGCGTGCACACACACAAGCCATCAAGTTGCAATTGACTTATGGTAACCCCAGCAAGGGGCTTTCAAGGAAAGTGAGAAGCAGAGGTGGTTTGCCATTGCCTTTCTCTGCAAAGTCTTCCTTGGTGGTCATTCATCCAAGTACTGATTCTTAGCATCCGAGGTCGAATGAGATCAGGCTATACCGTGCTGCCTTCCTTCCCACTACAAACGTAGGTAACCATAATTACTAATTCACAAAAAAGAAAAAAATGTAAATGCAGAAGTGCCAAGGCTTCATCCATGAGCATGCAATGTGTAAGCCTCCTTTTTCTTGGTTGTTGGTGTATATACAATTAGCTTAAGCATATTCGGAATGTTGTAGAGAACAACTTCCACTTAAAGTGCAGTCCTAGCAATTGCTAGGATAGAGATTGCCAAGAAATGGAGAAATAAGAAAGGGCCCTCACTACAAAATTGGCATGATTCCATCTGGAACCATTTTATATTGGGTAAAGTGGATTGCTCTACAGGCATTCAGAATTTGGAAGCCTATCGAAAAAATTTCCAAGCAATATGGTGTCCTATTGTGCAATTTTTTCAGGAAAAAGATATTGTTTCTTCTTACATTCATTATCAAGAACTATTGAATTTCTAGATGTATGGAACTCCTTAGGAATTGTTATATTTTGGGTTTTGTATGATTATGTTTATGTGGAATGGGTTTTGTATAGTTATGTTTTAAGTTAATGTGGAATAAAAAATAATAATAATAATAATAAAAAGAGTGCAAGTCTTAAGCACTAGAATATCTCATTCTCAAGCATTATGAAGTTTAAGTTAGTAACGTGCTTCACAGAAGATATTCAACACAAAAGTGAAGTTCACTCCATTCACCACCTTAATTTCAGAGCATGCTGGAGGCAAGTAAAAGAGCAGTGTTCAAAAGTATGCTTTGCTGGTGGAGAGGTGCTGCTGCAGAAACTGTAAGCCTGATTCAGAGTATGTCTCAGGGCAATCGGAGAGTGTCCTTGCAACCAGTGCGCTTGCTTAGTGGACATGTAGACTTAGCTTCACAGCAAGTATTTGGGAGATCAGAAACCATATCAAAAAGGGAGTGTGGGAGAGCTGGGCCCCACTTGAATACCACATTCATTCCCATTCCATCTTCTCTAGAATACGGTCTGAGCATGCTAAGCAGCAGTGGAGCATACCTACATAGCACAACACTGTTGTAACAGGGCTGCTGGTAATTACTTGGGATCAGGCCAGAAGGAGCTCTGGTTGTACAGGACCAACCAAGTCCCCTGACATATGAAACATTCTCATGCTGTCCTTGCAGGTATCGCCCACCACCAACCTCAGGAGTGTGTGATAACCCAGAGTTTTGAGAAGCAGAGCTACACAGTAAAAATGAGCACAGGGATGTTAAATTTAGTGGAATTCATGTTTTAGAGATTTAGCTTTGATGAGGGCCCTCAAAAACCACCATATTAATTGGAGTTCAAAATGGTCTTCAGAACAGACTTGATTTCCTTTTGAACCAGTTATTTTGATACACTTTTTCCAAGGTTACATTAATGTTGGTTCTAAATGATACCTGCAGCAAAACACCAAACTGACTACCATGTCTACTTTGTTCCTTACGGAGATGGTGTCCATCTGTCACCTGAGGGCAATGATATATTCCTAGATGACCTACGGCAAGGGCTTCGGGTGGCTCTAGGCCACCTGTGGGGCGCGAGGGTCTAAGCAGAGGCTTGACCCTTGCGGTGGCAGGAGATTTTGGGAATAGGGTGCGGGCCGGTGAGCCCCTGTGGCATTCCCCAAGGTTGGGGAACAGGGTCTGTCATTAGGGCGGTATGCTTGGGCGGCTACCGTCAGGGAGGGCAGACACCTGAGTGGATCCCCGGGAACAAGGCCTAACCTCATGCTTGGGCGGCTGGGGCGCAACAGGTGCTTGAGTGGGGATCCTATAGCCTAGCTGGCCGGGTTGCAGCCATTCCTGAGATGGCCTACACCCGGGGCATTGGGGCTCGCCCAGACAGGCAAGGCGGTGGTCAGTGTGCTGACCCCAGGGCTTGACCTGTACCGCTTAGTTACCTCTTGCCGTGCATTACCTTTATGGTCATTTTAATAAACGGCCCTTTATTCCAAACCTGTGTCTGTCTCTTCCTTCCGGCTGGGGTTGCAAAACACCAAACTGACTACTATGTCTACTTTGTTCCTTACCTATTCATCCTCCATGGAAGCTAGTGATTTCAAAACATGATGAGTGGTAAAATGTTTCTTTTAATACATAACAGATAGACAGAACAAGAGATATATGTTAATATTAATTTGCATTCATTTTGTTAGCAAAGTTTCTATTTACTTTTTTGCACATACTTTTTAGTTGTTTATTTATTTATCCAGAAAAAGTGCAAGGCTCCATAATTCCCAGTCTGAAATGGAAGTTAAATTTGGCCTTGATTCCTCTTTTCAGGATTGTTTAGTTCATCCATTACTTAAACCTGTATAGAAGTAAGTGCGAACAATACATCCTTCTCATGTTTTGATTCTTTCTGAAGCCCTCTATTTCTATATCCTTTAATGGGGTTCAGGACACAGTTCTATTTCTGTTTCTTGGCTGAGGTTGAAATCGTAAGAGCCTGTAAAGTTGAAATGTTCTCCTTTCCAACACTCCCAAGATTATGTCTCCTTCAAAGAGACATTTTAACCCCATGTCCACCGTAAATACTATTGAGGCCTCAGCCCACATGTTTTAGCCTTTCATCTAAAAGGCTTAGTAGAAGCTTCTCCCCACCCCCCACCCCACAAAATGAAACTTTAAAAAGCTGAGAATCAAAGCTGACCAGTCAATAAGGCAATCCTTATCACTCCCTACATATGCTACAAGATGATCGAGACCTATGACCAAGACCTTTAGTTCATCTTGCTGTAACAAAACTTTCCCTTGCTTACTGTTTGGCTTATCCACACACACACCCTTACTCCTTGGCAGAAAATACAGTGTTAATGATTGTTTGAAGGGGAAAAGAGAGTTGCCAAATAGGAGGGAAGGAAGATACAAAACTCTATTGGTCACGGGACAGACACCAAAATAGGAGTAGTAATGGAACCAGGAGGTGGAACACAGAGGTTTTGGGTACATTCTTGGACAGAACCCCATGATTTCAGACAGCTCTAGGGACAGAGTTCAATAGGTTCAGGACACAATCCACAGCAAAAGCTGACTATTTATAGCCTTACAATGTCAGGAAAAAAGGCATCTTTCTGTATTTAATTATTTGAACATTTGTATTCCATCTTCCCTACATTTCAAAGTAGCACACCATCAGATGAAATAGTAAGAAGACTGGCTTAAGGGGAAAAAACAAAACAAAACTTTAAAATCAAACAAAATACAGAGTAAAAATCACAACAGAGAAGCCTAACAACATCCAACTACCAAAACTTATTCAAAGTATTGCTGGAAAAAAACAAATGACCATAACAGCCTTGAGAAACGTTAGCAAGGAGGCAGATTTGCAATCCTGCCCAAGCAGCCCCATCCAGAGAACAGGAAGTGGTTCAGATAGATATTTTGGTAAAGTGATAGAGACTGCAGACTTTGTACTGTGTGTTGCTGCAAGTATGCTCTTATTGGGTACTTTTGTATTTAACATGTCATATTAAATTGCTTATATTTTGTTTCATTATTTCATCAGCTCTGTATCAGACTTTTGCTAATTTTCAAACTTCTGCAACCCATACCCTATTGTATTGTTTATTGAACATCCCAGCTGTTAATCTTATTGACTTCTGCTGAGTAATCTACCTTGAGTATCAGTGAGAAAGACGGACTATAACTAATGTAAATAAAACAGAAATAAAATAAGAAACAAAGCAGTTCGGGGTGGGTAGAGTTGGCAATAGCAGGAACTCAATAAGTAGGGCAAGCAGATACAGTTACCAACAGTATAGAAACTTTTAAAGGCCAGAAACTGCTACCCCAAGATTATTCTGGGCAGAAAAACTTACCTTATGTTCTACTTCAGTGGGAAATAAAAACAGACTGAGACCTAGCAGTTTATTTGTTGCTCGTCTAGTCAGGGGACTGGAGCTAAAATTACTAAATGCCATACCTCACATAATCACTCCAGAAACAATGGTGTAAATTTTAAATGGCCCGTGATAATTGAGCACTATCATGTTTAAGAATAGATAGGTTTTAATTTCACTTCTGTCCCAGCTTAACACTAAGAATTAGTTGCTACTTTTTAAGAGGCCTTTCTCTTAAGCGGTTAAAAGCTCCTGAAGTGGGGAACTCATAAATGAAAGTTATTACTCATCTATTTCTTACTATTAAAATGCTTCCATTGTTTTAAGATTTTTTTAAAAAACCTTGTGGCATCTCTACTGGGTATTTAAACCCTAGGTGGCTGTTAATAATGAATGTAAACACAGGTTTGTTTTTTTCTGTTTGAAAAACTTTGCAAAGTTGCTAATAATAATGATACAGAGAATCTAGGCAGATATCCCAAACAGCTTTATGTAGAAAAGAGCAAGAGTCCAGTAGCACCTATAAGTCTAACAAAATACCACAAATTTTGTTATTATAGGTGCTACTGGACTCTTGCTCTTTTCTACTGCTACAGACAGACTAACATGGCTGCCCACCTTGATCTAGCTTTATATAGCTTATCACGGTCCAATTAATGGAAACTACCATGAAGTCTAGAAGTTCAAAAGGCAGGGAAGGTTTCTTTGTAGAAAAACAGACAAGAGTCTTCGTGTGAAGCTGTCATAGTTATATCATCTTTCTACACTAGCATCAGACATGGACTGATGATGCACAATGGCGGTGATGCTCTTAAGAGAGTGCATGCAAGTCCTTTTAAGAAATACCAGAAGTTGGCAGAGCAATATCAGCATATGATTAATCCTAGACCCTTTCATAACCTGGCTTGCAACACACATAAAAGCTGGGCAGCTGCCTGGGACCCTTGAGAATCTAAGAGACCTAGTAACCTGTCCCATGCCCAGGGCAATTCATATACTGCTTTGTCAGCTCTTTGGAGACTGACAGGGGAGAGAGTAGGTTCAGAACAGAAGTGAGTAAGCAGTTTGCTTTTGGCGGGAAACGGGCGAGTTAGCTATTGGCAGGTGTCTTAGCTAGTGGCAGGTGTCTTAGCTAGTGGCAGGTGTCTCTTCCACAAGGACCTACACAAACCTGGAGTCAGAACTGCTCCCGAAACAGGATAGAAGTAAGGAAAAGGATGTGGCAGTGGTCTTGGACTGTAGGGAAGATGGAGATTTCCATTCAGGTCCTTGACTCTTCATAAGATTTGACAAATCTTATATTTCCACAAATATGAAGGCAAGGCTTTCAAGAGGGGGGCTATGATTTAGTGGTAGTCCATATGCTTTGTATACAGAAGGTTGCAGGTTCAATCCCTGGCATTTTCAGAGAAAGAATACCAGGTATATGGCATCTTTCAGGTCATATCTACAGGTCTGACAGAGGGACCGCTAATTTGGGTACTCTAAAATAGTAGTTGTTTTCCTAATACCCTGAAAACTATATATGGTACTGTAATTCAAAAAGATCATAGTTTTACAAGTTCTTCACTTAACTTTCCACCTACACACTGATCCACATGCCCAGCTTCTCAATGAGATCAGTTCTCATTCTGCACTCTCTGCACTTGCATTAAAATTGTGTGGGAGAGAGTACAGCTCGGAGCAGGCATTTAAGTGATTCATACTGGCAACGTTCTAAAGGAAATAGTTTTGGGGGAAAGGATAAGTGGAAGAATCATGCACAGTTGTGCAATCCTTGACTTTGAAACTGAAAAGTGTTTTTCTTAGTAAAGGAGCCACCTCTCCTTTCTCAGAAATTGTTGCAAAGTCCACCCTAATATTCAGCGGCAGATTTCAGAGGTATAAATTCTGTTACAGTTATTGGAATTGTGACAACTTTTGCTACCCAGACAGTCTTGCCCATTTGTTAGTAATTGTTTCACCTTCATGGAATACAGTAGTCCCTCTTTGACTCTGCTAAACAAGCCTTTGCGGACATGGTGTCATTAACCTGAATCCTAATGGCTATGGCATTATAATGGCCACAATGAAGTGCATCAACAAGAGAATCAAGAGCCACTGTATAAGGTTGTGGCCTGTGTCTTATGGATCGATACCACATCTCCAACAAAGGTAAAAGTGTCTCCTTTCAAATGGCTAGAATTTTTACAGATGTGTATGTCAGACTCCCCTTTCCACCTCCAATCAATGAATTTCACTCAGCTGGGTTTTCTACAAAAACAGAGACACTGACACAGAGACAGTTGGGCACTTCTTCCTGCCCCTGAGATTCTTCTGGTAGTTTATGCCCATCTGTTTTTAGTTCTATATTTAAAATACCTGTCCCTCAAAAGCCAATCCGTTCCTCATTTAGAGCACAATAAATTACATTCTGGCTCATTTGGGGGGGGAAACAGCAGACATTGATTCTTCTTCTTCAGAAAAACAACTGTGCTGCAATGTGGATGGGGAAACAGCACCAGCATGACCATGCAGCTGGCTCTTCTGACCACTGGCAATAAGACTTACAGTCTTGACTTGAAGACAGACTTGAAGTTAATGGCCTTAAACTGGAATAACTCTGTTTAGGATTACACTATTAGTTCAGGTTCCTCACATGTAATGTGCCGCTGTCATTAAAGATAAGGAGCAAGCAAGACTGGACACCTTGGACAGATTCTGTAGGTCAAAAGAGAGCAAGTAAGTGGAATAAATGTATGGAAGGTGAAGCAAATATTTGCTTTGCATAACTTGAATCCTGACTTTCTCAGGATTTGTCAGTTTGGCAAGTTCTCACAAGTAGACATGGGCATGAACAGCATTACGAACAGAAAAAACCCACGAACAGCCCAATCTGCTGTTCGTGAGCAAGCTGTTCATGAGGCCCCATCCTAAACAAACAGGTGGTCATTAAAAGCCTTGTTCGTTGCCTTTGGCAACCGTTCAGCAAGCCAGACAGTCTGAGGCCTGTTGCAATCAATCCCCTTGGCAACCAGAGGGAGGGACTGAACTTTGTCTGAACTCCATCTGGCTTTCCTTCAGGCTTTAACCGTTCAAAGTACTTCCAGCAGAGAGTCCCATTTTTGCCACTGTGAAGAGAAAATGACAACAAAAGGGGAGACCCATGCATCATGCCTTTCCCAGGGTGCAATCTCTCTGAAACTTGGGGGGGGGGGGTCTTCGGAGGACAGTGAGGACTATGTTCCCTGCAAATTTGGTGGGTATTGGACATTGGGAAGGTCAGTTTGTAACCCCTCAAAGTAGCTTCCACCAGAGAGTTCAGTTTTTGCCACTGTGAACAGAAAATGACAACAAAAGGAAGGACCCAAGGATCATGCCTTTCTTGGGGTGCAACCTCTCTGAAACTTGGTGGGTCTACACAGGACAGTGAGGACTATGTCCCATGCAAATTTGGTGGGTATTGGACATTGGGAAGGTCAGTTTGTGACCCTTCAAAACAGCTGCCTTCCAACAGGCAGTTCTGTTTTTGCCACTGTGAACAGAAAATGACAGCAAAGGGACACATGGATCATGCCTTTCCAATCTCTCTGAAACTGGGGGAGTCTTCAGAGGACAGTGGGGACTAAAGGGGGAGAGCCATGGATCGTGCCTTTCCTGGGGTGCAATCTCTCTGAAACTGGGGGGGGGGTCTTTAGAGGACAGTGGGGACTAAAGGGGGAGAGCCATGGATCATGCCTTTCCTGGGGTGCAATCTCTCTGAAACTGGGGGAGTCTTCAGAGGACAGTGGAAACTAAAGGGGGAGAGCCATGGATCATGCCTTTCCTGGGATGCAATCTCACTGAAACTGGGGGGCAGGTCTTTAGAGGACAGTGAGGACTAAAGAGGGAGAGCCATGGATCATGCCTTTCTCAGGGTGCAATCTCTCTGAAACTGGGGTGATCTTCAGAGGATAGTGAGGACTAAAGGGCGAGAGCCATGGATCATGCCTTTCCCAGGGTGCAATCTCTCTGAAACTGGGGGGGGGGGTATTCAGAGGACAGTGACGACTATATCCCCTGCAAATTTGGCGGGTATTGGACATTGGGAAGATTCTTCCAGGTGTGAGAGGGACGGGGAGAATCTCCCCGTTCCAGCCCCCATGGGCAACGAACAACGAACATGTCTGGGAACAGTTCATATTCGTCCATGTTTGTTGTTCGTTGTTGGCACCAAACGTCGAACAGGGTGTTCGGGTTTTTTTCCCATTCGTGCCCATGTCTACTCACAAGTCAAGTGAACTGTGCCCCTTGGGATTGCTGGTATGAGAGGGAATAATATTTTTGAACTCTCTCCTATGTTAAAAGAAATCAGTGCAGACAGAAAATTAGAAAAGCAGTGGAAGTGATGGTGTAGAATCTTTCTCTTTGTTGTGTTAAGGTTTTTTCCTTCTTCTTCGAGGGATTTTTTAAAAATTCAAAATGGCATCCAAGACCAAGCAGTACAGTTCATTGCACCAATTTGGTATTTCAACACTTTCTTCTGTGATTGTGATGATTTCCTACAATTTTGCAGGAATCTAGGCATGCTATTATAAACTGTTTCCCTTGCCTTCCAAAGTGGTCTTCAATGGTAGTATGTTTAAGGTTCTGTTTTAATGACTGCAGAATAACAGGCTCCCTATTGTGAGAAAGGTTTAATTTTTCTTTCAGGACACTGAAATTCTGAGACAAAATCTAAAAAGAACAATAGTAGTGTTTTATTTTTCTTCTCTGAATGGTTCAAACATTTAAATAGTCATAGACACAGCCAGACAAAGTAAAGTTACAGCCTGGACTGAGGTAAATATTTTCTTCACAGTCTACAATGTTAGAAAAGTTTGTATACAATTTAAGCAATTAGGTCACAGAGACCTGAAGTGCTATGTCACCAGTCAATGATATTTTTTTTGAGTCAAGGACTCATTCAGGGACTTGAGACAATTTCTGCCAAACTCCCACAAACTTGACAATTAGTTTTTCTCTTTTTGAAAGACAAGACTTGAACCAGATTAGACCTATTTATATGCAGGGTTCTAATCTACCCAAATTTGCTCCACCTTGCATTCAGGCTCTTTTTATAAGTTCTCATCAAGACTCAGACACCAAACTAATATGTCTGCTCTCTCCCAGCCCCTAGACCTTATTTTAACATGTGTGTTCTCTCCAAGGTGCTTTCAGCCTTGGTTAGTAATTGGATGGGAGCTCTCCAACGAAGACCAGGGTTGCATAGGCAGACAATGGCAAACCATCTCTGTTAGTCACTTGCCATGAAAACCCCACCAGGGGTCACCATAAATCAACTCTTGACTTGAGGGTACTTTCCACCACCACCATCCAGATACAAATTATGCTTGAATATGGACAGATTACATTAAAAAAATATTTTATAGAAAATTCAACACAACTAAAGTGAAACCCAAGACTTCAAAATCACACTGAGGGAGATTTATAACAAATAGTTTAAACAAATGTAGATACCTGTTAAAAGGTAAAAGGCACTATTTGTTTTACTCTGCTTTGGCACATACAGGATTTTAGATCTGAAACACTGCAATACAGTAGAGGAAGGCAGCTTGTACATGAAGTTCTACATATGATGTAGTTCAAACTGAATGACATAAAACAACTTTCTAACTCTATACTCTCCAAAGGTGTTCTAGAGATCATTCTGGTTCAGAAGCAGTTAACCAAACTGATGCTGATAAATACTAGTCTTTCTACCCATAATCTGCAGGTAGTAGAACTATGATATTTTAAAAGGGGAATGAATTGGTATGATTTGTGGTGTTTGGTTGTAAAGTGCAGTGGAATGCTTCTTTTTATTTGAAAGGTTGTCCTAATGTTACTACTGGATCAGTAATCATCATGAACTGAATTTTGGTTGGGATTGTTTCCACGTTGCACACTGAAGAGGCCCCCTACTTATGGTTTAAAAACCCATGCACACTCTACAATCTAGCACCCTTAACTCTAGAGAATGAATGTCTAACAATGTGGAGCAGATGTTGAATGAATTGCCAAGCTGAGATTACTGATGTGCAAAATGGGAAAAAAGACAATGGCGTAAACTTTAGGAGAAGAAGTTAATGTTGGTTGTGATCTCACCAATAGAGGGAAGTATGGGACAAGAAACAACACTATTTTATTGGGTTTCTAAAATAAATAGTACTATCCTCTGCAGAGTTATTACAGTCAAAGCCCACTGAAATCAATGAGCTAGACTGGAGTAACTGCATAGGAATATACTGAAAGATCCTTAATTGCTAAATGAGTTTGAAAATGGAGACATTTACACATTTATTTTTAAGGAGAGTGACTTGTTATGCATTTGGCAAAATCAACCAAATATGAAAAAGAAATTCTATGTCATAGAAAATTGTTGACAATTACCTGTTTCTCTAACAAGACAAACCCTTCAACTTTGTCTCTGTCTGCAAGGTGTATTTCCCTATTAAGAGCTGTCTACATGGAGATGTGGAAGTAAAGTCAGCCAGTGATTCTTTTACTATGTCGAGCATAAATATAGCTGCTAGCATAAAAGCAAGCATGTGACAACACTGAATTATTAGCAGACTCGAAAGCTTGCACTGGTCCACCAACTGGCCCCAAAACTTGTGTTTACGCACAAAAATTCAGCTCAGGGATGAATGCTTGTATCTCCCTTGATTGCAGTGGGAGCTGTACCTTTTTACACCAAGACACAGCTTGGATTTCTATGCATAACATTTGCTGTAAGTTATTATTATCATTATTTATCATTGTAAACAGAGCTTGGCCATTTTGGGTTTTGTTCCAAGGAAAGGGGGAAAAATGAAAATTAGGCTCTTAGTGTTAATCAGTTACATCACTGCTATTCTCCTTCTGAAACTCAATGCTGTCTTCATAAAACGATCTTTGCTGGGCCATTCCCTGTTGGCATAGAGGCAACAGTAGAAGTATTTACCATTATCAACAACATTGTGGTTCTTTAAATGAGCTCTAATGGTTGCTGTCTGTAGATTCAAGCCTTAAAGAAGATTTTAATTTTCATTTGTAATTTAACCTTCTACACTGTGTATAAAACTGAGATGCATTTTAAACCAGTTGCCTCAAGCAGTGGCTATGGAACACAAGGAACGTATTACCTAAACAAAACAAAGGCCTAGAAAATCATCACACAGGATTCCAAAGGTATCATCCTTCTGTCTGACAGCCCAGTGTGGTACAGTGGATAGTATATTAGTCTAGAATTGGTCTATTGGTCTAGCCACCCTGAGCCCATCTGTGGGGAGGGCGGGGTATAAATTGAATTAAATGAATGAATGAATGAATGAATGAATGAATGAATGAGGAAGCCCAGATTCAAATCTTACTCAGTCACAGCAGTCACAGGATGACCTTGGACTAGCAAGTGTCTCTCAATGTAACATACCTCACAATCTGTAGAGAAGACAAAATGGGAGGGAAGAGCTATATTTTACCACCCTGAACTTTTTGAGGAACATAAACATTAAATGTAAGGGGAGGGAACCTATGTCGGAGCAGCACAAGCAATGGTTTGTACTGAGTCCACCCTTCAAAGCAGCCATTTTCTCCTGGGGAACTGATCTCTGTGGCCTGGAGACCAGCTGTTGTTTCAGGAAAACTCCAGGCACCACTGGGAGGTTAGCAAACTTAGGTAAAAGTCACACACACATTTTAACCAGTGTTTCTGTGCCTCAGAATAGTCATGAAGTTGGTTAAAATCACAGAGATCAGGATGAGAAAAGGCTATGTTGAATATGGCTTTCAGACTGTTAATGGCCCAACTCATTCCTATGATATCTGTCTGATATAAGAAATCTCTTATACCTAGGGTTGCCAACTCTGGATTTGGAAATCTCTAGAGACTTGGAGTGGAGCCTTTGGAAGGCACTTGGCAGGGATGTGATGCCAGAGCATCCACACTTTAAAGCTGCCATTTTCTCCAGGGGAACTGATCTCTGTAGTCTGGAGATCAGTTGTAATTCTGGAAGATCTCCAGGACTTACCTGGAGGTTCTCAAGTCTTCTTATACCCATTCATTGGACATACACAAAAACAGTATTGGCGATATGCAAGGTCAGCCTCTCTATATATGGAACTTTTAATATATATCTAGCAAGTCAAATCTCATTCAAGTCAGCAACTAATATCAAAAGAATTAGGAGTTTGATTAGATTGTTTTCTCTTAATCTACGCCTCATTCTTCATTCATAGATCCAGAGGAGTTAGCCATGTTAGTCTGTAGTTGCAAAACAGTAAAGAGGTCAGTAGCACCTTTAAGACTAACCAACTTTATTGTAGCATAAACTTTCAAGAACCACAGCTCTCTTTGTCAGATGCAACATCTGATGAAGAGAGCTGTGGTTCTCGAAAGCTTATGCTACAATAAAGTTGGTTAGTCTTAAAGCTGCTACTGGACTCTTCTGCATTCAGTCTCTGTTTTAATTTCTTGTGATGTTTTTCTAACACAAATGCTTGCACAAGCTTTTGCATGATCAATCTGAATCAAAATCTCATGTTACCATTAACTAGTTAGACATTTTGCCAGATAGAACCTATGTTGTAGAGTGTATCATGCATTAGCCATGGATGTATACGGATTATTCTTGGATTATTCAATCCAATACATCATCCTAGCCCAGCTGTACTCTTCTAAGCTTTCAAATTGTTTGTATTCCTAACAGTTACCATTCTGTGTAGCCAATCAAATTCAACACTGGGAAGGTTATGCACGAGATCCTCTTACTAAGTGGATAGGACTTGTTATCAAAACTCATCTATATTTTACACCTTGTTTTGTTCAGAGAACTAAGACTTCAAGTACCAACGAACTCAGAGTAAAAGCGCACACCCTCTAAGGTTAGTTGGTGGAATAATACTTCTCAAGAAGGCCTCTCCCTTGCACTACCTTGCTGAGACGGGAAAAACATGGTTGCACTTACCTGTAACTGATGTCCATCGAGTTGTCATCTATAAAGTCACACAAGAGCAGTGCCCATGTGAGACTACACAGTGATCATATAAAATAATTTCAGGGCTTAGGTGGTAGTCAGCTCACAACATTATTTGGATTTAGTTTCATATTCATTAATTTCTATTTCTAAAGAGTAATTTGGCCTTGACCACTGATCACTTCCCATGTATCTGCTATTCTACAGTGTTTATATCTTTGATTTCACACAGATTATGACAGAATCTTAACTTTATTCGCTGGGGTGGGAAAAGCTATGCGCCACCTCCTGCTACAGTCACACCATGAGAAATTTTAATATTCAGCCCTAACACCAAATACTTGTAAATGTCTGAAATAAACTTTTTAAAAACAAAGTAATAATCTACCTCTGCTTGTAAAATTATGTGTGGATTGTTTATTTTTTGAAAAGTTAAGAAAATAGATGCTCATCATCAATTGTTTATCATGAACAGGAAAAAAAATCATCCCCTCACAAATGATATTCAGAAAGAGTTAAAACAGCAAATAAAATTATGAAAGCACTAATGATATTTTTATAACAGAGCTCCTGCTATTCAGCTGTATTTCAGCAAAAACATTGCACATTTTGATGACTGTCAAAATTTACATAACTTACTCTACATGAATTAACTATGAGGTATAAAATGCAACTTTGGCTGAATAAAACTGAAGCAATTGTAATGCAGGATTCCAGGCAGTACTAAAATAATATGAGATCAGAAAAGCCAACTACAGCAACAACAAAATGAATATTATGTGGGGCAACCTAGTCAACATTTAGAGTTGTTACGGAGAAATAAATGAAGCAACAGAAGACAAGGAAGAAATACACATAAAGCACCTACAAAGGCAACAATACTTTTATTTTGAAAAAGTATACAAACAATTCTTCTCACAGTTTTAAATTATATTTTGAAATATTTTTATTATTTGTATTTTTGGTTATTTATGCATGTGGGTATGCACGCATGCGTATGTGGTACCTACAAATAAACTTTATGTTAAGGTATAGAAGAGCACTCAGTAGTACAAGATATGAACATGGTATAAAAATGTTAGAATGTCTTGAAAACATTACGTGTAAAAGGAACCAATTCCAGTCTTTTAACATCTGTCCTACGGATTCTTACCATTTATCTGCTGATCAAAATTTCGTATGGTGCCAAAAAAAACAACAACCCATCTATGAAGTCAAAGGGACTTGGTGGGGGGATCTTTGTTTCTCGCTAAAAGCCTAAAAGTTATACCCAACTGCAGCACGAAGAGTAAAGAGGTTGTTATTCATATTAACTACATTTACATTCCTATCGCAACATCCAGAGAGCTAATAGTGGGGTTATTAACATAACAAACGTAAATGTTCTATATAAATAATACTGTTTCAGGCCAGCAACCGCTCATCTGACAGCATTTAGGCACAGGCTCAACATCTGTTTATGAACACTTTGCCTAATGATATCATCAGATATCATTAAGTGCGGCAGAATACAGCACAGAGGCAGGTGCAGCTGCCTTCAGTACCCATCACAGAGGAAGAAAAGAGCTGCATTCCCGATCCGAAAACCCATCATTAGGACAATTTTCTTCGACAAACCAGCCCTGTGATTTCAATCTGTATATCACCTGTAATTGTAGTTTTTAGCAAGAAGCTGATTCTATACATTTAGCAACGGATCACGTTGATGGCCTGAATACTGGAAACACATTTGTGGTACCAGCTGCAGCAGCTTTTTTTAGAGCCTGTGTTAACAAAATACTGCTAACAAGGCAATGCTTGGAGTGCAGCTTTGTTTCTCTTTCTTGTTCATAGTGTTTAGATGTGCATAATTATGGAAATTAGCGATTGATTGCTTCTCAATAATAATTGATTATTGGTCACTGAACCTTTACCAAAGCACTTCACTGGGAGGTGAGTGCAGGAGCTAAGTGAGATCTTAGCCACTCTAAGAAATGGAAAAGAAGGGTCCAAAACAACCTTCGATTTCTTTATCAGTTTCCACAATAAACAGAGCAAAGGGATAATAAAATGTCCCAAAGCCTCGCTTGCCTGCAGGCAAATTGTACAGATCACAGTGAGCCTGCCGAATTTTCCCTGTGGACTATGTAAGAAACATACATCATTTTTATATATGTCGGATGCTCTTTGATTTGAAAACATTTCTGTCCATTTAATTTTTCTTTTTCAATCGGTTTTCTTAAATTGTACAATTTAAGGGTTATATCAAAGAATAAATATTAATTCTTCAGTCAAAAACAATCTGACAAAATAACGCACTGTCTTTCTTAGCTAAGAAGCAGAAACAGTGAAGAATCATCTATTGTTACAAACAAGACAGTCTATTGATTTCTTTTACATTAATCACAATTTTGGACTAGGATAGCATTGTGGCATTCTAGGGGTAATATAGGATGACACTGTTACAAGAGAGAATGCCGTTATTAGTGGCCTAATCACCCATTGTTGGTTTGGATATATTTCTATTAAATCCAATAAAAATATATTGGCCTGAAAGAAACTGCACAAAATATGGAACATCTGCATTTGTTTGGCAGTAAGCTTGCATTATTAGAGGCTACTCAAATGCTTACGCCAGGATTTCTGAGTCCGTTAAGATTAAAATAAAGTAAAAATATGAATACGGTTTTGACACTATGTCCTATTTATCTTTAGCGTGCTTGTTTAAAATATTTCATTTTAACACAAACATGTATCTTTGATAGCACTATGTCTCTTCAGAAATAAATAGAGAAATTAAATTCTCTCTTCTGGCTGAAGCTTGCTTGTAGTTAGCATAGTCTTTTCTTCCACTGTGATGTAGCAACTTCAGAGGAAGAGACGGCTGGTGCTGAACATCAGCCAAGGAGGGGAGGGGCCTCCTCTTTCCAGAAGGAGCTGTGAGATGTATGGTGGACAGTAGCCAGTTACATCTGGTAAATGCATGGGCCACTTATATTAGCGACTCCACAGGGTATGCCTGAGCTTTCAGTAGCTATGGACCTGTACAGTATCTTTTTGATTAGTGCTAACACAGATACATCTGCTGAGACAGTCATGGGCCTCTACTTATTAGGCCACCACCTCAGTCTGTTTTGTGCCCGCCTGTATGTCAGTCCTACCACCATCAAAACATATATGCTTGATGTACACAAAAAGCTTTAGACGAAACAATAAGGTCGCAATTCAATATAGACATAAGCATACCTAGGGTGGTGAATCCACTTTGACTCGCATTCTCACGCCAACCTAATGTTCTGGGAAAACTGCAAGTCACATATTTTGTAGCAGATTTTGACTTTTTAAAAAAAGCCGTATTAACACTAGATCTGCTTATAGTCTAAAATAATGATTTTACTAACTTTCCCTGTGATAAATGAAATGTATACATAACAATATATAATCACATTATATTCAATTTAAGACATTTAGTAACATTCCATTTGGACCAGATGTCTGCCATACTTCAGAGGCTTTCCCTTTATTAAATACCTAGGTAATTAATTCTTAATTACAAAAGCTGCAGTTTTTCTATATAAACATTTGTTCAATCCTTTCAAACCTGATATACAAATACTAAGAAAGATATGGAACAAAAAGTTAAAACAATCTTAGAATTAGAAGTTAAAACAAATTAGAAGAACTGTTGCGACTTGTGCAAACTTTTGCTTAGAATCTGTGTTGAATATTATATGAGCTTTACAGAATGAATAGGGTAAGATCCTCTGCTTGCGAGTATATGGACCGTGATGGCTTGTGGACTATGTGTACTAATTCTTAGGATCCAGAGTTACCCAAAAATGGCAAGAATTTGGTCTGCAGCTTGTACACATTTCCCTACCAGCCTCCCTTTTGGTAATATCAATGACACATCTGATAACATACATTGGACCTTGCCGTACAGAAAACTGCAATGTACAGGAGAAGGCAGTAAGAAGCTACTGACCATGACATTTAGACTGTGAGCATGAGTATCCTTGCTCAGTTTTGGCCTGTGGGGCTAATGCACTAGCTTAACAGTATCATAAAACATTCCTGAATGTATATACTGGTTTGATATACTAGGGTGTGAGGGGATGTCTGTTGTGTGATAAAAACAAACAAAGGCCTGCTTGGTATGGGTCTATTCATGTAGTTCTCTAGTCTGTGTCTTTGTTTGATATAGTTTCACTTGATCCATTCCAACCAGGGAGGGACCTCTCACAAAATTTCACTAGTCCTAGCAAAACAGATCTTGTTTCCCTCACAATTTTTCAGGTACTCTACCTGATCAAGAGCCTCCAAATTTGCCTCAAAGTTTCACTTTATGTTGGCAATTCCAGTTCCAAGTACTATCATCTTTGACCTTGTTCCAGAAAAAAAATAGGAGTGTCTGCCCATCTCTGACACAGTTCCTGCTGTTCAGTATTCATAGTGCCTAAACTGAGTAGAACGTCTGCCAAATAGTATGAAAGATAAAACTAAAAAAAAAAAAAGTATAACTAATTTTCTAAATGAAGAGTGCAGTAAGATATTTATAGATATATCTTCACATGCAGCAAATGATTTGCAGATGCAAACCAGAAAGCTAGTTTTAGAAGCCCAGAAGGCATTTTTTTTATTACAGATGCAGGTAAAAGAGGCATCTTTTTTGGATTTTCAAATATACGGGACCAGGATACAGTTTTCTTTTTCTTATCACTGCTCTGCACACAAATCATGTTTGACTTGTATTTCATTTAGAACTTTAATCTAAAATTAGCATTGCCTGTATATTACTTCTCCATCACATAACATTTCTTAAAACAACCAATGGCTACTAAAAAAAAAAGAGCAAATAAGTAATAAGGGAACAACCAACTCTATTCAACCAACAGAGTTGCTAGGTGGAGCAAAAGGCTTGAGGGCAGGGACAAGTGCAGACATGGTGAGTGTGTGATGTTGGCATCAGCACCAACATCACCATGTCACTTCCAGGTACAACCCAGAAGAGACAATGAGTAGCTCTAGGAATTGCTAGTAACTCTATGGTACCATAGCTTCTGGAAATTCCCAAAGCTACCCACTGCCACTTTTGAGTTGTACCTGGAAATGATGTGCCAGCATGGAGGATGCCAGCATTTTTTGTTTTACTTCTTCTGCAACAGAGGTAATCATCATGAGGCCTCTCACCATTGCAGGAGGCCTGGCAACCCTACAAATCAACAAGAATTCTCCCATTGTCTTCCTTAAAGATAAGACTGTAAAAAAAGTAGGTTAATTAATAAACTATGAAATACCAAATGACAAATGCTCCTGCCAATTCATAATGGAGACTGTTCGAGCTTGGAACAGTAATTTGCTTAGGACTTGTAGAGAAGAAAATTATACCTTGTTTTACAGAGCTATATAGTTCTCAAAGTTAGGGGGGGGGGTGCGATTTGCACTGGAAAAAACTGGCTCTAGTCTTGTACCTCGTCAGTAGGTGATTTTCATTCAGCCCACACCTCCCCTGTAATATGAACATAAGAATACTGACATACCACTACAGGACTGGTAATGGAATAATTGGTGAAGTGCATTGTGCACTCAGGAAGGTACTGTAGAAAAACAACATAATAACTTTAGGAAAAGGTCGTCAGTAGTATCTTCAAGGACTCTAAAATATCTCTTGAACAGTTTGGGCAATGGCATCTAAGACAGCTACAGTGGTACAAAATTATTTAAGTTTCAAGGCAATTTGCTAAAAGCTTTGTTAGGAAGATGCAGCAGCAGAACTTTTTCTTTGTTTAGAGTCCATCTGTCATCCTTTACTTAGAAGTCTCTGATGCTGCCTTGTCCATAAAATTGTCGCCTGCTCACTCACATGTGACAATATGTCAATTATTTTTAAAAGCCTATGACCCTCATTATCTTTCTTTCTGCTTTTTTATTTCACCAAATATGCCCTTTTAGTTGAATAATGAAGCATTGAATGATGATGGCCACAATCCAGCAGTTGAATACTACAAATACAGAAGCAGCTTTTCAATGGCTCGTTATTGACTGACGTGATCATGGATCATCCTTGCCTTCCATTCCATTTCATTGCTTCCCAGAGAACTTTATTGTGCATAAGGTCTGTTCAGTCTGGGTCTGGGTCTGCAATAAAACAAAGAAACCCAAAACTAACTTCAACTGTCTGATGTTCAAAGTTTGACATGAACTAATGAAATGAAATAGTATTTAATGAGTGAAGATGGCACTATCCTTAGATGAAATCTACAACTTGGAAACAATGAATTCACCATACCTGAAATAACACTATTTACTACAACTAGGAACTCAAGATTTCATTAGGTAAGAAGACACTTCTCCTCACTGGGCAGCGGAAGGACATCAATTCCTCTCATTATCTGGCCACCCCAAACTGGCTCTGTGGGGTTAAAACAAGCTTCTATGGCAGTTTGGGGACATGTATGAATGGAGGGGTACAAACAAGGGAGCGGGATTAGAAATCCCTATGGTACAATCGGAAGTGATTTCTACTTGTATAGGAGCTTAGAAAACATCCTATAGTTTGATGGAGCTGCAAAAGGCTTATTTATTTATTTAAAAGGTATATTTATTTTATTTATAGCAGGATATGAGTGCTGGAGCGCCTAGGAGGCCAACAAGATTTCAGGGTAAAAGTTTTTGAGAGTCAAAGCTCCCTTCTTCAGATACTGCAGAAAAGAGCAAGAGTCCAGAAGCACCTATAAGACTAACAAAATTTGTGGTCGGGTATGAACTTTGAAGTGAGTTGTGACTCATGAAAGCTCATACCCTACCACAAATTTTGTTAATCGTATAGGTGTTATTGGACTCTTGCTCTTTTCTACTGCTACAGACTAACACAGCTACCCATCTTGATCCTTCTTTAGATTCTGTATGATACAGCATCTGAAGAAGGGAGCTTTGGACTGTTGAAAGCTTACACCCTGAAAATCTTGTTGCTCTTCCAGGTGCCACTGAACTCAAATCATGCTGTTCTACAGCACAGCAACATGGCTACCTACCTGAAATTATTTTATTTATTTATATTTAAAAGTCACAGCTTCCTTTTCTTCAGATGTTCAAGGCAGTATACACTGCATAAGCATTAAAAAGGGGAAAAAAGGAAATTCAGGTTTCAAACATCAGTGAAACAGGTATCAATTAAAATCAATATTCAACCAGATGAAATCTTTTATGCATTACAAGCCAGAGGGAATAACAATATTTTAATCAGGCCAGAATCCTGAACATTAAAGGACAACAGTCCAAACAATAGTCAACTGGCAAGACAGAGCTTTTGTTCCTTTGCAGGCTTGTCTCTTTTTAACTGCATTTGTGTTTTGTGTGTTGTTATGGAGAAACAAAATATCTCTGCTAATCACATCATCTTCTTTTACTCTGGGTGTAGTATGCAAAATGACTGCCCATGCTGTTGCCACAAAGCCCTTCTTCCCTTCCCTTCCCCAGTTAATTTAGCAATGATGGCTATTGAGATGATAGGAGAGTCCTATCATTTGTTCAATTTACCTTTTTAATTGATAGCTTACAGTGTGTTGTTCTAAGAGTGTCCATTTAAAAACATTACTTGCCATCTGCAACATTTACCACCTGCTCCTCGAGCTTTGGCTTTTGGGCAGGAAAAGGTATCTGCAGGAGTACCAGATTGAACTAAAAAAAGAATAGACTGAAATGATGAAAGGCTTTGTGATTACATTTTAATATTTTGTCCTAAAAGTAATGCATTGAACAACAAGTTGCAGTATATCAGGCTATCTTAGACAAAATCCAAAGGAATTGTGAATTATCTTTTGCTGATGGGATGGCTTCAACATTCTGTAACAAAATATATTTTGTTTCAATTCATTTGTCTCTTTGTACACCTCATGCTACCATAGAGGCTGTGGAAATTGTGAATGGTTGCATGGAGACAGTTTGGGGATAGATGAGAGCTAAACCCCAACAAAACAAATGGGCTGCTGATGGGGGGGAAGGTTTGACCAGGTGCCTCCTATTCTGGATGGGATTGCACTTTCCTAAAAGAGCAGATTCACAGATTGGTGGTGCTGCTTGACTCAGACCTCCTGTTGAATAAGCTGGTGGAGGCAGTGGCCAATTGCACCTTTCACCAGCTTCAGCTGGTAACCAGCTGTGGCCTTACATAGGTAAAAAGGATCTTGTCATTGTAATGCATGCCCTGATAACATCTAGATTAGACTACTGCAATATGCTCTGCATATGGCTACCCTTGAAGTGTGTCTGGAAGTTAAACCTGGTACAGAACTCTGCAATCAGGATACTGAATGGGTTGCAGGGACCATATCACTCCAGTCTTGTTCTACCTTCAGTGGTTTCCAATATGCTTCTGAGTGCAAATCAAGCTGCTGGTATTGACCTCTAAAGCCATATACCAACTGAGGCCAACATACCTTCAAGACTGGAAACTCCCATATGAACCTACAAGACCACATGATCATCTTTGGGGGCCTACTTTGGATGGTCCCTCATCTGAGCTAGATGGATGACAACCCAAGAAAGAGCTTTCTCATTTGTGAAACCAAAATTATAGAATTTTCATCTCAGGGAGATTTGTCCATTCCCCTCTATCATTGTCTTCCACCAGCGGATGAAGTCCTTTTTGTTTTGTTTGACTTCCATCACTAACCAACAACAACAGGGAACCACTTCCTGGATTACACAAAACCAAGGGAGCACACAGGCTCAAGGAAGTCACAACCACACACAATTTATACAGTGTAATTCCAATAATTATATGTCATAAAGTCCCAAACTTGCAGAACCATAACGCCCAAATTACAGACCAATAGAATACAGAACCAACATCCAGTGTAAATTCCGGTTCGATATGACTTTCGTTAATGTGGGATAAGTTCAATATTTACCGCTAATGCGGGTTGTAATTACAGACAAAATGTCCACGGATTATCGATGGTAGCAGCAATGCCACAATTGTCCCATTGTATCACTGCTCTTTCCATATTGGAGGTTTAAATTGCGGGAAAAGATATGGATAAATAACGGCCTGAAGAAGAAAGTGGGTTGAAACGAGTGAAAGTGAAGGAGACCAGTTAAGCTCGTCGCCGTGGATATTGCCCTTGCCGTGGACACTGTTTTCAGTGAATTTAGTTGCCACAATTGGTAAATTGTGGCATTGCTGCTACCATCGATAAACACTGGATGTTGGTTCTGTATTCTATTGGTTTGTAATTTGGGCGTTATGGTTCTGCAAGTTTGGGACTTTATGACATATAATTATTGGAATTACACTGTATAAATTGTGTGTGGTTGTGACTTCCTTGAGCCTGTGTGCTCCCTTGGTTTTGTGTGACTTCCATCACTGACATTTGTCAAGAAACTGGCCAACTCTTAGCCTGCTTCTTGGACAAACGCTAGTTCAGGCATTTCTGGGTAGGCCTCAAAGGAGGATTCTGGGAAACTTTGAGAAACGCAGACTTAGCAGTTACTAGAAAAACTTCTGTTTTGTAGAATCCAGGTGCGAGTGAGATCATGGAAGTATCAACCACAAAAGCAGGAGAAGGAGGTTCATCCGCTATATTCCCACTCATTTGGAATCAATGTTCAGGTTAGGCTTGCCAGTTCTCTGGTGGGGGCAGGGAATCCTTCACCCGCAGTCTACACCTCCCACCACCTCACACCTGGCAGGCAGGGCAGCAGGTGCAGGAAGAGGACAGTGGGGAATGCCCCCACATCATGCTAGGAATGGTGTCATTCTTGGCACGACATGGAAACAATGGGTCATATTGGGGGTGACTGAGTAAAAATTGGCCCCCAGTTTAATGTTTGAGGTCAATTTTTACTCAGTCAGCCCCCAGTGCAATCTATCACTTAGTGTTTGTTTCCTTTGAGAAAGTGAGGAAGGTTTTCATTGCAGGACACACACACACTCAGCCATCACTGCACTTTCATTATTGGCTTTCAACCAAATGTCACCAAAATTGTCGTGGAGTATTTTCTGCCTGTCCTTCAAAGAATCCCCAAGTTTCAAGAAAATTGGGCAAAGCATTAGAATTCTATGGGCCTCTAAACAAGCCAAGGCTTTTTTACAAGAAAAAAATGTCTCTCTCCAGCCCACAAGGAAGGGTGAGAGGAGAAGGAGAATGGCAGCTCTCTTTCGGATTGGCTGGGAGTGTTGTTTGCTCCTCCTTTGCAACGATTTGATTGAAAGGGAGAAATTCAGTACCGATTAAAAGCAAACTCATGCTGCATTCCTGGTAAACACCAGAACTTGGAAAAAACAGATTATTTTCAGAAAGCGGTTTCATCATGACTATGAAGCAGACAGATTAGCATTTCCATTCAGAGAGTAAGACTCAGAAACAGTTATTTTTTAAAAAAATTTGTATGGCTCGTGATTTTCATTACTCACACCCCTAATTATTACACACATTAGATGTAACGTGTAGTTTGCTTATGAAGCAGTTTTGTCAGATAGGGCTATGTGCTGCAAATCTGGCAACTTAACACCTTTTACTGCCACATACCCTGTTAGTGTTTACTTTAGAAGCTCTCCATAAGACAACCCTCCCAAAAGGGGGGGGGGGAGAATCAAGAGGCAGTGCTGTGACTACTTACACATGACTGCGCACAGCATGAAATTAAACAGGCACTTCAAACATCCTAGGAACATTAAAAGTGTCACCAGTTGCACAGTGTGTTTCTACCAATACCTATACCTTTCAAAATGACTGGGAAATTTATTAATTTTGACTGTATATGTTAGAGAGATTATAGAAAAGAAATTCTTGAACTACAATTAACTCTGCCTAGGTGAAAATGTGGGACACAAAGGTTGTTAACATGCAAGTTAGATAAATAAACAGAAGTGCCCCATCATTCTGAAAGCAAAAAAAAAAACCCTTTATCTTTATGTAAACATCAGTATCATGATCTATGTATATCAATTTGAGTATTTTTCTAATTCAAAGTAGGAGGGGAAACAGTATTTTATAAACAAAGGACAGCTCTGGATATGGAGGCAATGAAGTATTTTTTCAAATTGGATTTTTTGGCGCAAATTCTTTTCTCCTCCTTGAATAATCTCTCTGATAAGTACTGCAGGACTCCTACTTGGCCATTTTTAAATAAAATTCTCAAGTGAAATGTATTATTAAGAATATATTACTTAGGATTTTTATTTTTAAGGATACTAAGGATTCAGTGAATCAACAGATTAAGTTGGAATTGAGTACAACAGCAGACAAGATGTTTTGCAGTGCACCTTAAAATGGCACTGCTTCTAAGCTTCTTTTTCATTATTTGCTTAAAATAACATCACTTGAGTTGAGTCTTGATCAACTATATCATAAGAAGAGGGAGGAATATAAAAGCTTTTGGAAATAATATCCAAACCAGCAAGCTGGAGTTCAGTAAAAAAGGTTAACATTTACAAGAAGTATCTTTCTTGTTCTTCGCACAAAAGAGATATTAATACAAACCATATATTGTCAATACAAATTCTCAATAGGAATGTGGTTTAATATCGTACAGTTGGCATTTCTCCACATTCCGCTGGAGCAACTTCCCTGCCATCTGAGCAGGTTTTTTACTAAATGCCACTGAAGTGGCTTCACTTCAAAACAACACTCGAGAAGGTTTTGTTTTGTTTTGGAGGGTTTTTTTATTTTAAATGTCAGTGTTCTGACTCCAGCATAAGATATACTTTCTATCTGAAAAGTTCACTGTTTGGCTGTTGAACCCACAAATGCCTATTGCTTAGGCCAGGACAAGCTCTTTACATAGCAGTACATGCTAGTGTTTTATTTCAACCTAATAATGCACTATTGAGAGGTATTAGAAAACAACAAATTCCCATATGCCATTCAGCTTTGTACATGCTGTTTGGAAACCAGTTAATAGTTTGTGAATTAAGTAAGATTTGAATCCTAGAACGAAGAGGAATTTGAATCATGTTCCTTTTGTTCCATCATGGGTTTAAAAAAAATATTTTAAAGCACAACCAAAGAACACATTTGGGTTGCAAACAATACTAACAATTTAGAATATATATTTTTTGACAAACATTAGGATTTTTATCTTGCTTCTTCAAGAGATTTAGCCTTAATTAGTTTTTGCTGCAAAAGAGACTACCTTTTTGGAATCTGTCTGTGTAACTAACTTACTTTGTTGAAGCTGATTTATGTTCTAGTGAAGTAAAGCATGTCATCATGAGTGATCTAGTAACAATTTATATTTCATCATTTTCATTTTATCATTTTCTTCGCATGTCTGTTTTAATTTGTTTTCATAGTTTCTTCAGCCCCTCATCCAATTTCCAAAATCAGGAAATAAATTACACTCACATATATGAATTCACTCTGAATACGTCCAATCCAAAACAATATTTTGCTGCATAGTTACATTTGAATTGACTGATACACAAACTATAGAGATCTTGAATTTATTATGATGGTGCTTTTTGTACTCTGTACTGATAGAGACCATCAAACAGAAATAAATCCCAACATTTCTTGTTGGTCAACACAACTTACAATTCATTTAATTAATACATACCACAATCCAGGGCTTTTTTTCTGGGAAAAGAGGTGGTGGAACTCATTGGGTTGCCCTCGGAGAAAATGGTCACATGGCTGGTGGCTCCGCCCCCTGATCTCCAGACAGAGGGGAGTTGAGATTGCCCTCTGCGCCGCTTGGCTGATCTTCTGTCTGGAGATCAGGGGGCGGGGCCACCAGCCATGCAACCATTTTCAAGAGGTTCCAGAACTCCGTTCCACCGCGTTCCAGCAGAAAAAAAGCCCTGCCACAATCCATACAAATCATTTTTAAAATGAACCTCATAAAATGCCTCAGCTCCATTTTCAAACTTCCTTGCAAATAAAAAGGTCTTACACTGCATCCTTAACACATCCAAAGATAGTACTCCTTTACTTCCCTAGGGAACCTATCCCATAAAGTGGGAACTGCTATGAAAAAAGGAACAAGCTCTGGCAGATACCAAGTGGGAAGCCTTGGGTGGGGAGATGGCTGAAACGTGGTAATTAGAATAACATAATTGTTGTACAGGGACATATTAAGACAGACAGTATTTCAGGTATGTGAGTCACAAGCTGTGAAAAGCTTTAAAGCACCTTTAATTGACCTCAGAAACAAACCAGCAGCTAATGTTGTTGTTTTAAAATAGGTAACATATGCTCCCGTTGGCTAACTCCTGAGAATAACCTGAATGCCACATTTTAAACCACTTGGAGTATCCAGGGGGTCTTCAATAACTCCAAGCAGAGCATGTCACAGTAACAAAAGCATGGCTTGGTTGGCAGTATAGATAAACAACGTGCAGTGTATAGAAAATACTATCACTTACTACACCCACTTTTCAAAAAGCAAAGGTATATAGTTTCCCAAGTTAGCTACCCTGGTTTTAATTCCATTCTATGCCACCTAGAATGAGTGGGTCCACTCCCTCCAAAATATCAACATCACCTACATCTTGTCTTGATTAAGCTTCAGCCTGTTGTGTTTTAGCCACTTGACCATAGAATCAAAGCATTGATCAGGAATCAAAATAGCTATATCAAGCATCTCAGATAATGAAATAAAGTTTAAGATGTCATAAATATATTCAGGACAGCCAACTCCAACTTCCAAATGATTGCATTTAGTGGTCTAATAGATAACAAAATCAAGCCCTGAGGTGCACTTCAGGACCACTGCTGCACAAATTGTTGCTTTGCTTTGTACTCTCTTTTTTCTTACTAGCCAGTAGAGGTGGGCACAGCCAGCAAAATGAACCTAAATTTGACACAGTCCAGCCTGGTTTGTGGTTCACGAGCATGCGGTTCATGGGACTCATATTTTTCACAAACTTTGGTCTGTTTTGCCTGGTCCATCAGTCTGTATCCATGAGTCCAGACATCCTGGCGCCGATCTATCAATTCCCTAGGCAATGGAATGGACGTTTGCAGACTTTCTGCAGCCCTGGGACCAGCGAGTCAGAATTCCATCCCCCTTACGTCCTGGTGCTCTCTGTGATTACAAAACATTTCAGAACTTTTGAAATTCATTGGACAGACAAACATGAATTGATTTTGCATAGCAATATTTACTGATATATTTATTGATATATTTATTGTATTTATTGATTGTATTGTATTGCACTTTTGCACTTTAGCACATTCTAAATATATTAATTGAATAGTTTTTGACTGCACTTTATATCCCTGCTGTTCTTTAGTCTACCTTGGTTAACAGGGATATCCCCTAGTGTTTTTTCTTTGGCCCTGGGAACACAGCAATCCTAGCCCTCAAAACCTTGATAGGCAGCTCTGGCTGCCAACCAGAGAGCTCCCATTCTTCTCTATGCCAGCAAGGAGCAAGAATTAATTCCATAGGCAATGGCTGGGAAAGTGTCTGTGTGGTGAGTGAGGGGGCTCTTCCCTCACCCTTTCCTTTTTGATTTTGCTTCATTGCAATTTTTTGGTGCTGCAAGACAGTGCAAATCCATTGGCATTTGCAACTCCTAGTATCTACTGGAAGTTTCCTGGGGACAGCCGTTTTGGGGGTCTAACTCAGACCTCCAAAATGCAATCTTGACCAAACTTGGAGGGTAGCTGTAGGAGAGCCTGCTGAAGCCTCGCTGTGAGTTTGGCATCTCTGAGTGCAAAGGGGGCAGTCCTAAGGCCCCCGGAACTGACAGACCATGGATTGACAAACCGGTCCATGAATGGGACAGGTCCATGAAAAGTTCATTGTCCGTGATCCGTGAAACGCAATGGAACATGGGCCAATGGTCCATGGTTTTTTTCCAGTCTGTGCCCACCTCTACTAGCCAGCTGTAAAGTTCAATCACATCACAATATTACCTGTAACAGATTCATAATTGATTACATCAGTGAAGAAGACTGACAAGTTTCCCAAGAAGAAAGAGTTCTGTATATTTTGGTGGGGAAATAGATTACTGTCCACTTTTTCTGATAAAGTCTTTCCAGATAAAAAGAGGGGGCATAGCTTAGTCTGGCATATATCCTTTGCATGCAGAAGGCCCCTATGTTCATACATTAGCATCTCCAGATAAAAGAGTATCTGGTAACTATGCTAGGATTGATCTCAGGGTAAAACCTCCAGGTCCATTGCCTAACAAAGAAGACAGTGTTGGGCTAGAAGATCTGACTCACAATAAGGCAGCTGCCGATTTCAAAATGAACCTAAATTTGACATGGTCCAGCGTCTTTCATGGTTCGCCATCCCATGCATAGTTACATGGAGAAAAGTTCCATTAAAACCATTATGATTTACTTCTAACTAAACGTACATCTGATCAGATTGAACACAAGGGAAACTGCCTGTCCATTGATTTTGGAAACCTTTTTAGTAGAAATCAGTTACAAAAAGAAGAACACCCTATTTTATTGCTAGATAGCACAATAAGACAGTATAGTGGCCTGTGCACTCTGTCTCCTCTGTCTTTCCAACTTCTCTCTTTCTAGATGAGAAGATACTGTGACAGAAAGGGAAGCAAAAATGGCCCCCAAAGATGTCCTCAGCACTGAAAGAAGCTGCTTTTGTTGTACAGAAAAGCCTTACAGTAAAAAAGAACTGCAAGCCTAGTGCAGCAAAGGCCCTTTCCTTAAATGTATTGGGAAGGATGAAAAATATCCTTGCCACTGGGGCACTGATCAGTGATTTTACGTAATAGCACGCACAGTAGATCCAAATGACATGACTTTGTTCTTCTGGAGGAAACTTGGTGTCTGCTTAGATAAAAAAAGACTAAAACCACAAATGGCTGTTCCTCTAATACCAACTCCGTATTCCTGTCAATGGGTGAGAAAGGACTGGCCAACTATGTCGAAGATTGCTGATAAATCTAAACAGTGGCTGTTTCCACACAGCTTACCTTGTTGTGGAAAATAGCAAAATCTCACGCGAAATCTCGCGAGAAGATGCTGTTATCACGCGAGAAGACGCTGTTATCGCACAAGAAGACGTGATAACAGCGTCTTCTCGCGTGATTTCGCACGAGATTTTGCTATTTTCCACAACAAGGTAAGCTGTGTGGAAACGGCCAGTATCAACATGAATGATTGTCCCTTAATCAATTTTATATGAAGACTGCTAGCAGTGCAACTAAAAAGTGTCTCAGTTCCAAACAAGACTGAGATGGGTTAAAGGACAGAGCTTTTATTCAGGAACCCTGGGAGTTTCCCTGCCACTACATCCTCTAACTGGAAACTGACTTGTTGTCAACCATATCATCCTCTGCTAATGAAGACTTCTTAAACAGACTTGATTGAGTATATAGGCCATTAGCTAGACACAGGCTAATGTGTGACTCGAGCTGTAAAGGTGAGGAGTAGACATGGGCATGATCCCCCCAAAAATACCGATCAAGCTGTTCGTGGATCCACGCTGGTGACGACCCCAGATCTCCGATTCACTCCGATCAAGTCCCGTTTCCGATCTGGAATCTGGGATCGGAGGGGCGCCCCCCGCCCCCACACACGTAGAGCAGATGGGGAAAAAAGTTTTTAACCAGCGACGAGCCACGTCCCCTCAGGGAGGGGATGTTTTCTCACACACACACACATGCACGCACTTAGAGCAGGGGGGGGGGAGTTTTTAACCCGGCGACGAGCCGCCTCCCCTCAGGGAGGGAACGTTTTCTCTCTGTCACACACACAGGCACGCACGCATTTAGACCAGAGGGGGGAAAAGTTTTTAACCCAGAGTTTTCTCACACACACACACACACTTAGAGCAGAGGGGGAAAACGTTTTTAACCCATCCCTGCCTCTCCAAATAGAGAGAGAGAGAGACACCCCGTCAACAAGTTTCAGCCAGCTTTTAAAAAAAAGCAGGGATAGAATCCATTCCTCCCCACTCGATTTTAAAAGCAAGCAGCCAGTGTTCCAAAAGCATATTTTAAACAGGAAGAAAGTAAAACCAGGATCCACACAGATCCTCGTGGATCCTATGGTTTTTTAAATAGGAAAAACACAAATGAAACATCAAATCACATACCAACTTCTTGCAAAAAGCAGGCACTGGGCTGAGAAGCCAGGAGGAGGAGAGAGATATCTCTTTTCAGTTAACTCTTTCAGCACTGAACGAACTAGGAGAGGAGCGCAAAACAGCTTGATAGCTGCTCTCAAAGCAAGGGTTTTTTGAAAGAGTTAACACTGAGAAGAGATCTCTTCTTAACTATTTCAACAGCACTGAATTAACTCAGGAGGAGCGCAAAACAGCTTCTGCTTCTCTCTCTCTTAACCCATTCCTCTCCCAATCACTTTGCTTATATTTTTCTCAGGAAGCCACCTTTTCACTCACAATAAGCCTGGGTCTGCAACGCAGGAGGGCTGTGTTTGGCCGTAAGAGCTGCCTCTCAGGCTTTGCAGGGATGAGATTCGAGTGCCCATGGCTACAGAAGAACACCCCTTCCCCCGCCCTCCCCTCTCTTCTCCCAAATGGTGACGAGACGGGCACGTTGCTGGCTGTTCCATGGTTGGAAGAAAGCCCTGCTGATCAAGGAAAGCTGGCCTTCCATTCGCGCTTCCAGGGTGACAGAAGGAAGGGAAACAGCTCAGGCATTCCCCTGGCTCCATTTCCCCAGGGCTCCATTTCCCCGGGAATAGATGGCTGGCGCCAGAGTGTCTGCAATCCCGAACAGAAACCGATCGATCTGATGAAGACCCGAGCAAGCGCCCCACCCGACCGCTGGATCGGTTGCCATGGACGGAACCAATCAGCCCAGTCCCGATGGCGCAAACGCCATTATCGGGATTTTTTTCAAATCATAATTCAGGTTGTGCCCATCTCTAGAGAGGAGCCAATAGCCATTTCTGTAATAATGGCTGCATTTCCCCAATCAACTATAGGCATGGTGATAGCAGATGATTTAGCCTATGTAGTCTAGTTCACCACTTGATTTTCTCTACAAGCTTAAAGACTCATCCATATGAATTTGTGATGGAGGCATTTCACAGTGTGAATATCACCTCACATTCTAACTCTAAAAGCTACTTTTGTTTTTAAGTTTGGGATATTAAGTCATAGGGACTGTTTTCTCATACTATTTATTAACTGTAAAAACTTATCAAAAATTCTCAACTACCAATAGCTCAGTAAAATTCACTGAGATCCTCCAAATATTATTACCTGATTAAGAGAACAGCCATTTCCACATTTCCTTAAAGGGACAGCACACTCACAGAACGCTAGTGGCTTTTCCCCTTGACTCCGGACATCTCTGTTTTTAAAACAGTTGCAGGCTGTTTGGCTTCCATTTTTTGACTCCTAAAAAATGGAAGCCAAACAGCCTGCAACCATTTTGAAAAAGGAAATGTCTGAAGTCAAGGGAGAAGGCTGCCAGCGTTCAGTGAGTGGGCCAACCCTTTAAGGATGTGTGGAAACAGCCAACGTCTAAACAACTACTCAGAATAAATGGATTAATCATTGGAATACTACACAACACTGTCTCATTACAGAACAGTTAACAGAATGCTGGACTTGGAGCACATTCTTATCTATAAAGCTCACTATAACATTGTTTGAATCACTTAGCTTACATGCTTGATTGGAGGATAAAACGGTAAAACTCAAACATTACACTTCTATCTCACATTTCTTCCAAGGAGCTTAGACAGCACAGAAGCTCCCCTACTCCTCTTTTTTTATCTTCATAACAGCTGTGCATGACAGACTATATTGAAAGAAAAAGACTAGGTCACCTGCTGACTTTTGTGGCTGAATAGAGATTTGAATTTGGGTCTTCCCAACACTAATCCAACACCTTAACCACTACACCACACTTGGCATATCACTATTTATATCATAGATGAATGCTGGGATACAAGTGTGATAAATAAGTCCTACCAATAGCTGGGCTGGTATGTATGTACGAAAGTCCCATCACAGATACTGCAGGGCCAGCATTAAAATCTGGCAAACTCATGCAACTGCTGGTGGCCCAGTGACCCAAGAAGGCTCACCGTTAACCTCTGACTTTCACTTGCTGCTCCTTGCTATGCTGTAACTTTTCTACTTAGGTAAGCAAGCAGGAATAGCAACAAAGAATAGCAATCATTGCCTTCTTCTTCTTGCAATGCATTGGGCACAAAAGACGTGAAATAAGAGAAAGCAACCCATCAAAAGAGAGGGAAGCCCTTCTCATCAAGGGCTTTCCAGAACTCTTTTTAATGTAGTGTTTATTTGGATCCCAGGCACAAGGCCCCACTTCCACCCCCCTCTGTCTCTTCACAGGTACTGTTGTTGCTAGCCTGGCTATTTCACTGGGGCACCGTGCAGGAAGGCTTGCTTGCTTGGGAGGAAAACTTGTTGAAGAGCTAGATGGATACTTGCTTGAGAGGAGACCTTTCTGAGGGCCACATGGATGCAGGCAGTACTTCACTTTGATCTGCAGATGCTGACCATTTGGATCCCAGGCCTCTAAGACCCCACTTCCACCCCCTCTGTCTCTTCACAGGTACTGCTGCTGCTAGCTTGGCTATTTGACTGGGGCACTGTGCAGGGAGGCACGAGCTTTTCAGTGAGAGCTGAAGGGTGAGAACCGAAGGGCTCTTAGCCTGGGGCATGTAGCCCAGGACCAGTCATCAGCTACACGAGTTAGAGTACATGAGCGGACAGGAGGAACATCACTATATTATGAACTGCATCTAGGATGGGTGCAACACCTCTTCGGCCATACTTGCTGAACTATACCATGATTGTGTCCTAGTCTGTTGCCTGCACTGAGAGCACCAGTATGTCTGATACTCCAATATGTGGCTATGGGGTCCAGTCCTGAGCTTCTTACTTACATGGTGAAAATGTCTGACAAATGTACTATTCAAGTACAATTGGGAGCTGGTAAATATGGGAGTGGGACTTACCAAAGGCACCCAGCATTGAGCAGTAATACTCGCTGCTTATCCAACTCTCTAGAATTCCACCTGCTGACAATGGGACTGCTTCCACCTCCCCTGATACATTAATCCTATGCAATACCAGATCTGTTAGGAACAAGATTTAATGCACTGGTGGGATGTTGCAGGAAGAGAAAATTGATGTGGCTTGTCTAACAGAGACATGGATGCAGGAAAATGACAAGATGTGTCTATTCCAGCTAACTCCCCGTCCTACACCAACTTCGCTATGGTAGTCGAGTCCTTCACCTTCCACAGATCTCCAGTACAAGCTGTACCTGGTATTGATGGCATGTTCCTGCTTCTGGGAATTAGAGACAGACTGGGTATCCTGCTTGTTTACAGACCACCCAGTTCCCCCATAAGCACTCTTTCTGAGTTGACAGAGCTGCTAGCAGACATGGTGTTGGAGACACCTAGACTTATTGTTCAGGGAGACTGCAACATCCATGCTGAGTGTTCAAAGTCAGGCCCAGTTCAGGAATTTATGGCTTTCTGGAAACCCCAGGCCTCTCTCAAACATCAGGCCCTACACATGAAAAAGGCCACACACTAGACTTAATATTTTGCACTGAGCCTTTGAGTGAAATCCTTCGCTAAACATTGGAAATTAGGCCTGAACCATGGTCAGACCATCACCTGCTAAAGGCAAAAGTGAATATAGCCCCAACACCCCTCAAAATAGGAGGTCCAGTTAAAATGATTCACCCACAAAAGCTCATAGACCCTCCCAGATTTCAAAATGCCTTGGGGGATTTTAGAATTCCAGACACATGCTCCACAGAAGCTGCTGTAGGAATGTGGAATGCAAAGCTCCTTGAAGCTATTGACACCATTGCTCCTTGTCAACTCCTCCAGCCCTTGGGACAGAAGCCAGCATCATGGTTTACCATGGAGCTGGCTGACCTGAAGAGGGCTGGAAGACGTCTAGAAAGACACTGGCGAAAAACCCGCATTGGAAGCTGATAGAGCTTGCTACAGAACACACTGGAAGATCAATGAAACAGAAGTGAAAGTGGCAAAGAAGCACTATTTTTTGGCAACCATGGCGTCGGCTAGTTCATGACCCTTCCAACTGTTCAGGATATCCAAACACTTTCTAACCCCTAAATCTGAACCTTTGCAGTCGCAAGAACAGACAATTAACTGTGAGGTCTTTGCTAAGTTTTTCGCTGATAAAATAGCATGAACATGCTCTGATTTAGATGCTAGATGCAATGAAAACGAGATAGGAGAAATGCTTATACACAATCTGGCCTACATTTAGTCAAGTTTGAATCAATTACAATGACAGACCTTAACAGGATCCAGGCATCTATGAAAGCCACTACTTGTGTGCTTGATCCTTGCCCATCTTGGTTGTCAAAATCAAGTAAAAACCACAAAAATGTGCCACTGAGTTCCATTGTAAATCAATCGCTAACTCAGGGCACCTTCCCTCGGCCACTCAAACAGGCAGTCATCCGTCCACTAATTAAAAAAACATCCCTAAACAAAACTGATGTGGCCAATTATCACCCAGTCCCTAATCTGCCCTTTCTGTGTAAACTGATTCAGAGAGCAGTAGCTGACAACTCCAGATCTTCTTAGAAAACTCTAGCACTCTAGACCCTTTCCAATCAGGCTTCAGACCAGGGCATGGGGCAGAGACAGCACTAGTAGCGTTAGTGGATGATCTCCGTCTGAATACAGACAAAGGCCATGCCTCCTTATTGCTCCACCTGGATCTGTCTGCACTGCAGCCTTTGACACAGTAGAACATGCCATCCTGTTGAGCTGTTTAGCAACAGAAGTGGGCATCAAAGGATATGCCCTGGACTGGTTTAAATGATTTCTCATGGAACGGACTCAAAGGGTTGCCGTTGGAGATCAGCTATCTCCCCAATGGGAACTAACTTGTGGGGTTCTGCAGGGCACAATCTATCTCCCATGTTATTCAACCTCTACGTAAAACCTTTATGATAACTCATTCGCAGCTATGGAGTGGGATGTCATCAATATGCAGATATCAACCCACAGACAAATTATCACCCGCATAATCTTACTAATACATTCAAAAATTTATTTATAACATACTCAACACGTATCATCACCGCAAATAGTAGAAGTAATTAATTGCTGAATCACATAAATACTTATGATAACCCTATTCACAGTCAGAAAACCACTTTCACCGGTACCTTCAGGTTCCTACAATAGTTGATAAAGTGCTTAGTGCTCTAAGTGCTTCCAATATTATTATTGCACAAAGATATAAAGTGCAAATGCAATACAGCACCATACAAACACTAGTCCTTTCAGTAGCATATAAGGTCCTGAGCACCATATGTCCAACTTGCAGGGTAAAATGTGATCATAAATAGTTCACTCCAGCCGACTGTATAGATTCCAATATATGAGCAGTCCTTTGATATTGCTTCTTCTGTAATAATGATTCCTCTAATGGGTTGTCTAGATCATAATAATGCCCGTTTCAAAACATCTTTTTCAAAGAGTGCAGACACTAGAGAAAAATACAGCAATTAATAATAATATACAACATATGGCTTTTATAACTGGGGTCAGATGCAGCTTTAGCCCAGCATTACCAAACTTAAAAGAGATCACTGAATCGGATTTGGTAATACCAAATTTAAATTTACCAAATTTATTTGGTAAAATTCAGTAAACTTTGGAAGTCATGGCTGGGCTGTTCCTTGCTCTTCCTTTGCTAGGGAACAGCAAAGAAACACTACTTCCCACCTTTTTTAACCAGATGGGAGGGGGAGAAAGGAGGGGGAGTGAGGGAGAGGCAGAAGGGTCCGGGGAGGGGGGTGAGTGGTCAATCCTTGCAGGAGCTCTCTTTCTATGGCCAATGGGATTCTCAAGAAGGAGAGTGCATTTTTAAAACTGTCCTGCAAGGAGTTAAATTAGGCAGGCTTGCCTCAGAGCAGACTACTGCCTGCTTGCTGCTGCTGGCTGTTGGTTCTCTCTCTGTAGTCTTGAACTCTGGCCTGCTTTGGACTGCGACTGGATCCTGACCTGGAGTAAGTGGATTCCTGCTGCTGCTGCCTGCTGAGACCTGCTTCATCTGAAGAACTTCTGTGGATGCCTGATTTGAGAGTCATTAGACTCACTGGGTTTTTTTCTCTTTGGGGAGAAGGGAGTTGGCCTGGTGTCTGGGGTGTTAGGTTTGGGGGGGAATGGGAAAGTGATTTTTTTTTTACTTTGCAATTTAAAAACTGCTTTTTTCTCAGTGTGAGGTATTTTGGTTGGGCTTTTGTGGGGGGGGGGTTGGTTTGAAGTTGGTTGTATTTACTGTTTGTTTTGCTGCGTGTTCTTCTAAGGGTTTTTATTTGTTTGTTTTATCCTGTTGGGGATGATACTGTTGTGGGTGTTGTGGGTGTTTTTACAGTTCCAGTCAATTTTATTAAATTCATCTCTGTTTATCTTGATTGTTCTTTGAGGGGGAGTTCCCCTGTTGTTATTGCTTGGGATGTTGTTTCTTTATAGCGTTCACTGTTTTTTGCTTGGTGTTTTCTGTTGCCGTAAGTTTGGTTTGGTGTTCAATTTTTGTTCATTCAGGGTTGATGTTCTTCTGCAAGGTACATGGTATTTGCTGGGGTGTTTGGTTCACTTTAGCTTAGATTATCTAGTGGTGTTTCGGTGTACTTTCAGGAGTAGGCCTCTTGAAAATTTGGTGGATTTTGTTTGCAGAATGGCACTCTCAGCCCCCTGGATAGCCCCCACAGTTTTTCCCTTAGGGAATAACGGAGAGTGGACGTTGTTGGGGGCACCTTCTTTGGGAGGCCATAAAGTGGACCTCAGGCTTGTGGAGTCATTAGAGGACAGTTAGGAGTAGGTCCTCTGCAAATTTCGTGAAATTTGGTCAAACAATGCCCCCCCTCACCAGGCACTGGATATACCTGAATTGAGTTTCCTATAGGAAACAATGCCCAAAACTTAACACATTTTATTTGTATTACTGAACTGAACTGGAGAATTAATTTGGGTATTCGGAAAATGCTGATTTTTCCCCCACTTTGGTATTACCAATCCTGAATTTACCGATTCCTTTTCCTGTGCGCACCCCTAGTCAGCAGTAGAGGTGTGCACTTCAGGTTTCCGATTTGGGTAAATTACCTGAAGCGGACCCGATCTGTAAAGATTAGGGATATCCGAATCTTTCTCTGATTTCTAGGAATATCCGATTTGGACATCCCTAATCAAAGCTTTACAATGCTTGCAAGCAGCAGCGGGGCCCTTTAAACATCATCCCACCCCCACCCCAGCCCCCCACCCTACCTACCTTGTCAGCAGCAGCGGTGGCTCTGGCTCCTCTGCCGCTGTGCCACTACGCCGCTGCCTGAGCCTATGTTTCCCCCCCTCACTTCAGTATGCTCCAAATATTTACGGAGCATACCAAAGCAAGTAAAATACCTTGATTCCAAAGTGGCTGGCTGCTTTGGAATTAAAGTATTTCCGAATTTTTTTCCCACTTTGGGTAAACCCGAAGCAGGAAACCTGAATCTCCTCCCCTTGCACACCCCTAGTCAGCAGTCTACTACTAAAAGTCTACTACTAAAGTCTACTTAGCAGTCTACCACTAAAGTCATCAGAACATAGTATTAACAAGGATATTTGTTAGAATGGGAGGTCGGGTCAAAAATAAAATAAATAAAATAAATAAATAATAAAAGATTTTTCACAAGAAATTTCTGAAACATAACAACCACTTAATTACTACTCTCTGAAAGCTTCCCACCAGGTTAAAGCGAACAAGAGTGAGCAATGAATGACAGACAAGGTCCTTACCAGCACCAACAACTGGGCCAGCAACAGAGTGCATGAAACATTGACATACAGTACAAAATGCCTGATCATCAATAGATAAATGGGAAACTCAAGTGTCCAAGAGAAATAATCTATGTTTGTCTACAAAACAAAGGACGATAGAGGATTGGATCCAAAGTACCCAAGGAAGGCAAACTTAGACAATGGGACTTTTCTCTCCTACCCTTCTCGCTGAAGCTTTTTGAGCCCCACAAATCTGCTCTTCGGGGATCAAGGGCCCTCAATAACAGTGTGGGGTGGTGACAGAAGTTTCTATTTCACTAGAATAAGTGGCATTATGATAGCAGAAGAGAACCTTTGGTCCCAGCCTTCTGTTTATACATCAAACTCACATAGGGGACAATGCTGTCATATTCCTGATGTAAGAGCTTCATCACATTTTCTTAAAATTTGGGCCCAAAGTCCACCTGATGTCCTGAATCCTAGATATGGCTCATCTGGATATTTCAAAGCAAGGAGAGTGGGGAGTAAATAGTAACATCTTGAGTCAAATAAATTCCTTCCTGACCATATTGTACCACCACTGAAGTATGATTGTTTTTTTTTAAAAAAACCCTCATATACTTTCTAAGTAATTAGACTTAACTATGAAAATCTCTACATCCATTTCTCTTTTTGACTAGGTATGACAGCACATATGTTATGTAAAATCTCCCACTGTTTTGAGGCTCTTGCAACACCTACACTAAGTACAACAGAGAATGATAATGATGGCATTTCAGCATCTATTGAAAATTTCTTATATTTTTCTGGTTTGATACTAATTTTAAAGTTAAAGTTTTTCCCCCTTACTTTATTTGACAAAATGGTGACATATCCATAAAAATAAAATTGCTTGTAAAATCTGTTTCATGGTCACAAAATGGAAACAGCCACTCCCCCCATAGACATGCAAGAAAAAGTATTAATAAAGCCATATTTTGGGGAGGGGGATATTGTCAAATGTATGGTTTACAAAAACTACCCTATATGTGTCTGGGATGGGGCGTGGGACTTCAAGAAAAAAATCTATATCTCATCTGCAGTCTTTCAGGGGACAAATTAACACAACTCAATTTTGTCCCCTCATAAATGGATCTATAATAGGTTGGTGAAATTTGATTGGAGGCTGTGCTCTTTATTGTCTTGCTTTTCCGTGTCTGTTATGTGAAGCATTGCCAGTGCAGTTCTTCAGAGAACAGCATAAGATGAAAGTATCTGAACGCTTAGGTTGTCACCTTAAAACAAACTGTCACACATTTTTCTTCACACATTTGAAACCCAAGTTATCAACCTTAACAAGTGTTGTTATCAAAAGAATTTTGGTGCCTTTGTTCTTTCCCTTTTGCAAGTAAATTACACTTTTAGGATTTATTAAGACAAGAAACAATTTTGAATAGCAGGTCAAAACTCTCTATGGAAAAATTCTCATTACTTTCTAGCCTCTAGCAGTATTTACCACTCCAACTTATCCATCTTTTCTCTTGTTTTTTTATATATATATATATATATATATATCCAGAATCTTGTTTCTGTGCCTAATGCTACAACATTGCAGCAGTTTGTTCAAAGCAACACTCTTATTTTTGCTCTTAGCCAGTGCTATACAAACCCTGATCAATTATTGAAGTGTAAGCCCTGAAGTAACACAGCCATTACTGCAGCAGGCAGATAAAAATGGAACACTTTTAGCTACAGTATATTTACTTTTGAGTTTTCGCAAACAAGCCAACAAGTTAAACTACCTTGTCTTTCACTTTGTTTGACGTACTAATATTTCCTGCATGTTCAAAAAAAGCCTTTCTTTTTAAAAAACTCCACAAAGTTACTGGAAAAATGTGATGGCAGCTTGTTTGTGGGGATACCTAGATTCAACATTTGCATGAAACAGCCTTGAGATATAGAAAGGGTAACATTAAAGTTCACAGAAACCTAATACAGAAAGCTGCTATCTGTGATGCAATAAGAACCACATTTTTTACAAGCTTTTTGGTGTTTTAAGTTCAGCAAAACAGCCAAGCAAACATATGGTAATGACACTAACAATGATGCTAAAACAACCAACATCACTATACTAATTAAGATCTGGGGAAGGTGGGGGACTCAAATTAGAGGTGCAGAAAAATCCTCATAAAAATCAACCACTAATCACTTGTGGACTTCTCTCTTTCTCTGTAGCTCAATCTTGTACTGACAAAGGAATGCCCAAATTGTCTTTCGTTTACTTTGCTTATTTAATTATACTGAATTGATCACATGGAGACAACCAGCTGAAGATGGCACATATTCATCTTCTGATTCAGTTGCCTGTGCATCTGCAGGCAAAATATGGTGTGTGTGTGTTGTGTGTGTGTTGTGCCCCCCTCCCAGTTTAAATGTCTGTTCTGGGTTGTAAGGACGAAATGATAGCGAGAATGACTGGAAATATTCCAGATCTTACCATACATGTGATGTGGCAGAGACAAGAATGATGTCTTATGTTAACAGAACTAATAATGTTTGACATTTGTGTTTTATCACTTATAATACAAAATGTGGGAAGTTTGGAGAAACTACAAAAACAGAACTTTAAAACAGATCTTTGTAAAAGGTCATACAGAAGACAGTTTGCTACGAGGCTAAGATCTTCTGAAGTAAGGAAAAGGCATTATCATTCCATAGGTTATAAACTGATTTTCAGAGAAACATGCTTCCAGGATGGCCTGGCTCTGCTAGGGTCTATGAGGAGGTCCAGTTTCCTACCATTTGGGGGGAGCAAAGTGTCAATTATTTATTCTCATATTTAACACCATGTTGAACAGCACTTGAACTTACTGCATCAGATGCTAAATGACTGGCAATGCTTTACTTCCAAACAAACATGCACAGGATAGTAGCTCAAAGCGTAATCCTATGCAGAGATATTTCATTCTAAGCCTATTGGTTTCAATGGGCTTAGACTGGATTTAACTCTGCGCTAGACTGCAAACATCTTACAATAGATGTTTTCCTTCAGGTTAATCAGATGTCAATAACTGACTTGGAGGTGCTGTGGATGTCTACATTGCTCTTTGGTAGTAAACAGATCAAGCCTGCTTAGAGTGTCAGACTAGGATCTGTGAGAAACAGGTTCAAATCCCCACTCTGACATGGAAGCTCACCGGGTGAGCTTGGGCAAAGCACTCATAGCCTTGCCTACCTCACATGGTTCTTGTGAAGAGAAAGTGGAGAAGGGGAGACTGATGTAAGCTGTTTGGAGGCCCCATTGGGGAGACAAGCGGGGTATAAATGCCATAAATGAGTGAGTGAGTGAGTGAGTGAGTGAGTGAGTTCTGTTCAGAGTGTCATATTGTGTTATGTGAGACATTCTTGAATATAACAACAACAACATTTGATTTATATATCGCCCTTCAGGATGGCTTAACACCCACTCAGAGCGGTTTACAAAGTATATTACCATTATCCCCACAGCAAAACACCCTGTGAGGTGGGTGGAGCTGAGAGAGCTAGAAGCTGTGACTGACCCAAGGTCACCCAGCTGGCTTCAAGTGAAGGAGTGAGGAATCAAACCTGGTTCTCAAGATTAGAGTCCCATGCTCTTAACCACTACACCAAACTGGCTCTCATGTAATACCCCAAGGACATCAAGCTGTGTGACAGAATATACTCCTAGATGAACAGTTCATGAAAAACTATATAATGCTTGCAAAGTCACAATAAAATATACTTTGAAGTCATGTACTGAAAAAGTACATGATCATAACTGACAGTAGCTTGCTCATGTGTAAGCACCACCTTGTTCTTATGGCATGTACACTGGAAAGCACATTCAATTAAAAAACTCTCATAGCCAAAATGATATAGCTACCATAAATAATTTTTTAAGGTTATTGTTACACTATAGGTGCAAAAGAGGCACATTTCTAAGGCAGTAAGAAATCAGTTTAAATTACACAAGGATTACAGCCATGGGCACACACATGATACCACAATATGCTAACATATTCATGGTGGACTTGGAGCAATGCTTCCTCAGCTCCCATCCACTTAAACCACTCTTGTACTTAAGATTCTTGGATGACACCTTCACCATTTGGACTCATGGGAAGGAAGCCCTTGAGAAATTTCATCAGAACTTCAACAACTTTCACCCTACTATCAATCTGAGCCTGAACCACTCTACACAACAGGTATACACCATTGTACAACTACATGATGGACAGATAAATACCACCTTATACCAGAAAGCCATCGACCGATACTCATATCTACATGCCTCAAGCTACTACCCTAAACATACCACTCGGTCGATTGTCTACAGCCAAGCCTTATGTTACAATCTTATCTGCTCCAATGCTCTTGATCGGGACTCCCAGTTAAGAGATTTACAACAAGCATTTTTGGGGCTACAGTACCCACCTAATGAAGTGAGGAAATAAATCGACAGGGCCAGACTAGTACCCAGAAACAGCCTGCTCCAGGACAAATCTAAAGGAACTAACAACAGAACACCACTGGTTTTCACCTACAGTTCCCAGCTCAAACCCATCCAACATATCATCAGTGAGCTACAACCCATCCTGGAAAATGATGCCTCACTCTCACAAGCCCTAGGTGGAAGACCTCTCCTTGCCTACAGACAGCCCCCCAACCTTAAACGACTCCTCACCTACAACTATGAATCGGCTAGCAGAGTCACCAACACAGGTACCAGACCCAGATGCCAGCTCTGCCCTCATATCTACCCAGGAAATACATTTACAGGACCCAATGGCATCAACTACACTATCGCTGGCTCTTACAGCTGCTCATCCTCCAATGTGATATATGCCCTCATGTGCCAACAATGTCCATCTGCTCTGTACATTGGAAAAACCAGCCAACCTCTGCGCAAAAGAATAAATGGACACAAATCTGACATTAAAAATGGCAACATCCAGAAACCAGTGGGAGAACACTTCAATCTACCAGGACATTCCATCAAGGACTTAAAGGTCACTGTAGTTTAACAGAAACCTTTCAAAACCAGAATCCAACGGGAAACTGCTGAATTGGAATTCATATGTAAATTTGACTCAGTCAGGCTTGGATTGAATAGGGACTATGAATGGTTATCTCATTATCAGAAGTTCCCATTATCAGAAGCTACTGATTGCATCTACTCCCACCTCCCCTCTCCACCTATATATCTGGCCAGTTTCTTCTGACCCTCCATGCATCTGACGAAGAGAACTGTGATTCTCGAAAGCTTACACTACAGTAAAGTTGGATAGTCTTAAAGGTGCTACTGGAATCTTTTCTACAAGACACATTCTAAAAATCTATGGACATGTAGGTGACTGGAAACACTCCTTCCCTTCTCAGCCCTAAACAATGATCAAAATAGTTGTTTGCTGTTTTAGCATATTCAAGCTCAGCTCATTGTTGTATCCTTCCAGCAAGAAATCCAAAAAACATCTTGGATATACTTATATTCTTTAGAACTTCCTACTTCCATATGAACTTACCCAACTGCTCTGGTCACATTCTGAGGTGCCCCTTTGGGTGCCCCTCCATCTGAGACTAGACAGACTGCAATCAGAGAAAGTACCTTTTTGGTCATGGTGCCAAAACTCTGGAACACTCTCCCCTGCAAGATTTATCTGTTTCCCTCTATCGTTGTCTTCTGCCAGGAAGTGAAGACTTCTTTGTTTTGTTTGGCATGCCCTCATTAACTTTCATTGGTCCTCCTTCCTGTTTGTGTCTCTCTGTGTTTAAAATATTCTCTTTATTTTTAAAAATATTTTATATTTATCTGTGTTTTAAACACTGTTTTGATTGTTCACTGTCTTGGAGACTCTAAGCTGAGTGGGAAAGCTGCATACAAATGTTTAAAATAAATAATAAATGAGAAATAAATATTGTGAAGTCCTACTTCCATCCCTGTACCAAACCCATCAGGCACTAATAGGGCTGCCAGGCCCCCTCACCTCTAAAGTGGGGAAGAGGTGGCCGTGTTGCACTAATAGGGCTGCCAGGCCCCCTCACCTCTAAAGTGGGGAAGAGGTGGCCGTGTTGCAGGGGCCTGATTCATCTTCCTCACATGCACACTCTGCAGGCCTTGATGATGTCACTTCTAGTTGAAAACCAGAAGCAACAGGGTCTCAGCGGGGCTAAATCAGTCCCACTGAGACCCGTAGCTTCTGATTTTCAACCAGAAATGCATCTTCAAGCCCCGGCACATGTCACAATTTTGCCATGTGCTCCAGAGGCTCTGGGCCTCCCTTCCTCCTACTTCCCCCCTCTGGCCAGATGTGGATGGCCAGGGGTAAAATGAGGGATATTGCAATATTTTGACCTCTGTTGAAATTCCTCCAGGTAAATCCTATGAGAAAAGGTTTACTAGAAGATAATTTGGTATAGCCCCTGAGAAAGCAACTAGGTGAAACCAAGTCAGCTAGTGATTTGTCGGGCTGATAAAGAGGAGTAGCCCCCTTGCAATTGGCAAGATACACTTTGGTCAGCTACTGCCTTCTTTATCATCGCCTCAGAGAATCTCCATTCTTCACGGGATACGCCACAACTGTATAGAGACTGTTTCTAAGCTTGACTGTTGTTTGAAGGAATTTATGGACTATACTTCAGGATAATATTATTGTATCACAGGAAATAGAATTTTGACTATTTATATGTATTTATATGAAATTTTGTATGCATGTGTTGAGGAGTATTTATATGGATTAGAGAACTGATTGTTCGTTACTGTGTTTATGAATTGATATTAATATTGAGAGTAGCACTTTGCACGTTCTTCATTGATTGAACTGAATAATTACATACATTGACTATTTCTTTTAGTTGGAGGGAGTCTGTTGGTTTCCTTTGTTTTTTATGCTGCCTTGAAAATTAAAAAATGGAAAAGCAGAGTAAGAAATACCTTTAATACATTTTTATTATTATTATTTACTTAATTTATACAAACTTTTCTCTCCAATGGAGACCCAAAGTGGCTTCCAACATTCTCCCCTCCTTTATTTTAGCTTCGTGTGAGCTAGGCTAGGCTGAGAGTATGTGACTGGCCTAAGGTCACCCAGCAAGCTGCCATAACAGGATAGGGATTTGAACTTGGGTCTCTCAGATCCTAGCCTGACACTCTAACCATTACACAACATTGGCTTTTAAAAAGAACTAATTGTTCAAGCACTTGAGGTAAGAAACCATTGTGATTCAGGAACTAAAGACTTGCTGAACTAATCCAACAATATAGCAGTGCATCGCACAAGATATTTCTTGTTGATGGAAGACAGACACTACCACACCTAGGTCAGCATGGTGTTGGCCTCCTGGTGAGATGTCAGTAATCAGTGTTCCACTTATTGGTGTATGCTTTGGCAGATACATTGTCCATCCAAACAGGAACATGAGAGCCTTGAAACTGATCCTAGAAGTCAAGCAATGCTGCTTCATAGTATAAAGCTCCAGCCAGTTGATTCTCTTCCAAGACTCTGATAAAGACCACATCTCCTGATCCCCTGATATGCTCCCCTGCCAAAGAGGTTGTCATCCATTGTGATTAAGGTATTGCTTGGGCTACAAGACTTATTTCCTGGGATAGGTGCCATGGAGCCAATTATGATGAAATGTTGGGGATACTTCCAAAGAAAGAAAGGTCTGACTGGTGATCTCAAACTAGAACAGGACAAGCATCCTCTGAAGAGATCTGGAGTGAAATCACAAACATTCAACCAAGTCCTGGCAACAAACCATCATGATTAAAAGTGTTGCCAATATTACAAGGTCCACTCAGCCACTCCTCTGTAAAGATGAAGCCAGGTCTTTCTCTGCTCTTCATGAATGACAGTATTTTTTGCTATACCATGTCCAGAGTCACTCACAAATGCTCCAAGCACTGAGTCAGTGTCAGAGCACTCTTTATTAGCAACAAAGTCATGGTTTTAGAAGAAAAATGAGGCCTATAAAGCCCTCTGAGCATGGTAACAGGAAGGGGAATGAATGAGAATACCATTAAATGTATCTTGAAGATTCCAGTCTGCCATGGAAAACTAGTACCTTAGTGAGTACTTTTGGCCACCCAAGTGACACCGAATGGTCAGGCTTGTACTGGAAATGCTGATTGTTATTGTAGAAATGAAGATGGTTACTGTGGCTGAATGAGACCAAGATAAAGTGTCTGAAAGACAGATGAAAGTCAGAAAATCCTGGTGTTTAATGGCTACAGGTAGGAATTTCAACATTCCCAACCTGAACTGCACATTTCTGAGGAACCTGTTAAACCCTTTTAAATCCACAACTGCCCTCACATATTTATTCTTTTTGGAAACCAAGAAAAAGTTGAATTAAGCCCAGTGCGCCACTGGTCTTGAAGGAAGGCTTCTGTACCTTGCACATAAGCACTGAAATATGTGCGAGACCAACTGCCATTCTGAAGTGTTCCTGTTTTGTGGTAATGCAATGAAATATTCTGGAGACAGTCTTGCAAATTCCAGCGCATTTCCCTAAGACTCGTTTCCTGGATTTCTGGTTGTCTACCATCAAAGCATAGCAATGTACAGGTGATACTCCTTACAGATTCCAGGGAGTGGGATAAGATGGCATTAGAATTAACTTTGCTTTCTTGAAAAAGAAGACTAAATCTGAGTAAGGATATATTTCCGTCAGTCAATTTTTATTCATCCCTTGCCCCATGGCAGAGCCTTGATCTGGATAGCCCAGGCAAGCCCAATCTTGTCTGATTTTGGAAGCTAAGTACGGTAAGTCTTGGTTAGTAATTGTATGAGAGGCTGCCAACGAAGACCAGGGTTGCAGAGGCAGGCAATGGCAAACCACCTCTGTTAGTCTATTGCCATGAAAACCCCACCAGGCTTCGCCATAAGTTAGCTATGATTTGATGGCACTCTTCACCATCACCCCATGGCAGCATACATGGTTCTCTCCTCAATTTCATTCTCACATGCAAGGATGATAAGAGAAAAAGTGACTGTTCCAAGGTCACCAAGTGATTTTCATGACATAGGAATTTGATCTTTTTGAGATCTTGGAACTGGACCATTTACAGTGTTACTTCAATGGACTTAGACTGGAGTAACTCACCATAGGATTGCACTGTTAGTCTTATAATGTCTATACTTGTGGGACTTGGAAGTCTGCCTGGAAGGATGAAAAGACTACTGAGGTTTGGATTTGCTGTCTGATTGCTTGCTTGCTTGCTTCTGCAGTGCTTTCTTCTGGCCCTTGATTCCAACAAGGATTAATTCCAGGAGATATGCTAGATAGAGGAGTCTGGTTCTGCAGCCGCACATTCCATTCCACAATGGCTATCACAGCTCTGTACTGCAACTGGACAGCAACCAAGGAAGAGTCAGGCAGTAAAGCTGCTGGCAGATTTTTTTCAGACCACCTTTCATCTATTTCCAGCTGTTCCATTGACTTATAGACTACTCTAGCAAAGACCAAATTCATATCTCAGGCACAAATATAGATTAAAAGCTTTGAAAAGCCTTTTGCCTCTGTAACAGGAGAATTTAAATTCACCTTTAATATTCACAAGTATTACATCATTTGATGTCCAAGCCACTACTGCAGTATCACAGAAACTTTGAAGTACTTCTTGTGTAATCCTAAGAAGAGTTACTCTACCCTAAGGCCATTGACTTCAATAGGCAGAAGGACAGCTTGCAGCAGATGCTATGCAGACCTTAACTAGCATCTGCTGCAAGCTGTCCTTCTGCTCTTAACAAAATAGTACCCATTTCCTTGTTTGCATACATTGAGACCCGGAATGGGAAGGAGGAATCACTATGAGATCGGACCTTCGGACACTCACCATGAAGGGTCCTTCTCCTCTGAGGTAAGGAGGACATCCTGGGTGTTTCCCACCATCCAATCGGGGAGGCAGGAAAGTTGATCTTTCTTCCTCTTCCTCTGGAGTCTGTGTGGGAACACCCCCTCTCTGCTCAGTTCAGGTGTTTCCCTTCAGCAGTCAGTAACTAAACCACTGGGCTAACCTATAGTGTCAAGACAAGAACTTCCAAACTAGAGAACTGTCACAACTACAAAGAACAACAGGATCGAGGTCCTACACAGAACAGCAGAAAAACAGGGGTGTCCCAACAGAAGGGAACATTAAGTCAGTGGTAGAAGGAAGACAAAAAACTTAGGGTTAAAGTAAGAAAGAACTCAATAGAATGAAGAGCTCGGGAGGGCAGGATGTCCTCCTTACCTCAGAGGAGAAGGACCCTTCACGGTGAATGTCCAAAGGTCCGTTCTCCCTCTGAGTCGGAGGACATCCTGGATGTTCCCAAAGCAGTCCCTCTATGATCTAGGTGGGATGAGATCTTCGTCCTCCACGACGTGCTGTAGCACCCTTCTACCAAATGCCGCATCCGCCGATGAGTACATAGGTAAGTGATAGTGTCTGATGAAAGTGGATATTGAGGACCAGGTGGCTGCCTTACAGATATCTTCAATTGAGGCGTTTCTTCTTAGGGCTGCATTTGTAGCCGCACACCTGGCTGAATGGGCTGTAATACCGTCTGGAACCTCCAACTTGAGAGCCTTGTATGCCTCTCTAATGCAGGTCTTGATACTATAAGCAATAGAATTTGAAGACATGCGTTGTCCCAGCTTTGGAGGAGAGATATTGATGAACAATGAGTCTGTCTTGCGTATGTTCTCAGTTCTGATTATATACGCTTTAAGAGTCCTACGCACATCTAGATTGTGCCACTCTCGTTCTCTTGGATGTTTTGGATCTGGACAGAATGAGGGAAGATTAATCTCCTGTGTCCTATGAAACTTTGAGTGCGCCTTGGGCAAGAAAGTCAGGTCCATTATCAAGACTACTTTATCTTTGTGGAATATACACAAATCTGATCGAATGGACAGAGCACTCAACTCTGAAACTCTTCGCGCTGAGGTGATAGCTATGAGAAATATTGTTTTCAGTTTTAGCCATCTAATAGAAATGTCCCGAACTGGCTCAAACGGAGCCCTGGTGCAGACAGGACCACATGCAGTCACCAGGTAGGGAACCGATGCACTGTTGGCGGGTTCAATAGGGTAGCTCCCCGGAGAAACATTCTGATGTGAGGGTGAGTTGCCAGCGATGTCCTTCCAAACCTGGGGACTATCATGCTGATTGCCGTGATTTGTTTCTTTAGAGTAGCCGGTTTTAGTCCTCTTTCGAGGCCCTCCTGCAGAAAACCCAAGATGTCACTGAGAGACGGAGACATCGGATCTATCTTCTTACGCCTACCCCAGTGGACGAAGGCTTTCCATGTGGAGTTATAGATTCTGTTCGTAGACTTTTTTCTGGATGCCAGGATAGTGTCTACAATCCGAGATGGATAGCCTAGTTAGAGGAGAGATCTCCATTCAACCTCCAGCCTGTCAAGCACCACCATTCTGGGTGAGGGTGGTAGATTGGGCCCTGGTGTAGCAGATCCAGCCACGCTGGTAGGCGAAGAGGAAGAAGGACCGACAGTAGAAGTAGGGTTGAGAACCAGGGTCTCCTGGGCCAGTAGGGGGCTACTACTATTAGTGTTGCCCTCTGCTCTTGGATCTTTCTTAGAAGCTTTGGGAGCACTGGTAGAGGTGGAAAAGCATAAAGGAGACCCTTGGGCCAGGAAGATGTCATGGCGTCTGTGCCTTCCGCTGTCAGATGAAAATACCTTGTGAAGTACCTTGGGACTTGGTGATTTTGAGGAGAAGCAAAGAGATCCACTGTCGGTTTGCCGAAGTGATCCGAAAGAAGTCTGAATGTCTCTTGGTTGAGGAACCATTCCCCCGGGTGTAGGGACTCCCGACTCAGCCAATCCGCTTGCACGTTGAGAACTCCCTTGATGTGCTCCGCCTGGAGAGAAAGGAGATTGTGTTCCACCCAGCCGATGATTCTGTGTGCCTCTTGATGAAGACGGGAGGATTTGGATCCCCCGTCTGTTGATGTAGGCCTTGGCTGCCACATTGTCTGCGCGGATCAGAACGTGGGTAGAAGGCAATTGATCTCTGAAGTGTGTTAGAGCCAGGTAAATCGCTCTCATTTCCAGCACATTGATGGGTAATGTCCGTTTGGTCTGGGACCACCGGCCTTGTTTGGGGCTGCCGTTCATCATTGCACCCCAACCCGACAGGCTGGTGTCCGTAAAAATCTGAGTGCATTGAGGAGTGAGGAAGCACTTGCCTTGTCTTAGGTTGTTCTCGACAGTCCACCAGCGCAGACTGGCCTTGACTGGCTGTGGGACCTGTATTCTGATAGTCTTCTTCTTGGCTATCTGAAGCTGGTACGGTCGGAGTAGAGCTTGCAGAGGTCTGGCGTGGAATCAGCCCCAGTAGATGGCTTCTGAGTTGGCCACCAGGATGCCCAGTAATTTCATCAATTCCATGATGAAAGAACGTTGTTGATTGATGATGAGTGTCGTCAACTTTTTGGTTTTCTTGATCTTTTCCTCTGGTAGGGTTAAGGTACTCTTCCGTGTGTTTATTATCAGGCCCAGGTGTTCTAACTTTTGAGATGGTTGTAAGGAGCACTTGGCCCTGTTGATCAAGAAGCCGTGTCTCTCCAGAAATTGAATTGCCTGTAGCGTGTCTCTGGTGGAAGAGTCCTGCGACCTTGAACGGATTAGGATATCGTCCAAGTAAGGGTGCAGGTGTAGTCCCATCTCTCTTAGCTTGACGATCAGGACGACAAGTAATTTTGTGAATACTCTGGGAGCCGTTGCTAGCCCGAAGGGCATCGCTTGAAACTGAAAATGCATGTCCCCCACGCAGAATCTGAGGAATCGCCGGTGAGGTGGAGCTATAGGAACGTGGAGATAGGCTTCCGTCAGGTCTATGGAAGTCAGATATTCCCCTAGGCGCAGGGCCTCTGCGATGGAACGGAGGGTCTCCATCCTGAAATGCCGAAGCTTGATAAATCGGTTTACATATTTCAGATCCAGGATGGATCGCCAATCCCCGTTCCGCTTGGGTACAGTGAAGAAGATGGAATAAACTCCCATTCCTCTCTCTGGTTGTGGGACCGGTTCCACAGCTCTGATGTTGACCAGGTGCAAGATGGCTTTGATTGTAATTGCTCGCCTGCTCGGGTCTTTCTTGAGCAGCAAAATTAGAAATCGCTCTGGTGGAAGAGAGGAGAATTCTATTTAGTAGCCGTAGGAGACCACTTCTATGGCCCAGGCATCCGCCTGGGATTCTGTCCAAGCTTGACAAAAGAAAAGCAGTCTCCCCCCCCCCCACCGGAGCCTCCCTCGAGTCAGGGCTTCTGACCCTTGTTCTCTGGGTCTGTCCTGTAGTTGCGACCCCCTTGGTTCCTGTGTGGTCTGTTTGTGAAGGCACCCCTGTGGGACTGAGGTCTCGGGAGGGTCCAATGTCTTTTAGTCTCTTGTCGCTGTCTGGGTAGCATGTGACTCGTCCTAAAGGAATGGAACTGGAAGGTGCGTCTCTCGTTTCTCCGCAGAGAACGTGGTAGAGCCTTCTTTTTATCCTTTGTCTCCACCAAAATCTTGTCAAGCTGTTCACCGAACAGCTTTTTCCCCTGGTAAGGATATGGCGTCAGAATCACCTTGGACTGGATGTCTGCTTGCCAGGCTCTAAGCCACAGAAAGCGACGTGTGACTGTGGCCGACACCATCACTCTGGAACAGAAGGACATCGCATCCAGCGTGGCATCGGCTGTGAACGTACTAGCCTTTAGGATCGTATTGGCCCCTTCTAGCAGTCGCTTGTTGTTTTCCGGTAATAGTTGACTCATTCTCCTGATCCAAACTATGGATGCCCTCGACACTGTGGAGGCAATGGCAGAAGCTTTGATTGCCATGGCCAGCGCCTCATGTGCTCTTTTCAATGCCATTTCTCCCTTTTTATTGAGGCTGTCACGTATGGCGCCTTGTCCATCCTCCGAGAGAAGGCCTTGGGATTGTAGAGCTGCTACCAGAGCATCAATGGCCGGCACCTGTAAAAGCTCAGTAGCAAAGTTAGGGAGAGAGTACAGTTTTTTAACATTGTTAGAGAAATGTTTGCAAGATGCTGGAGTGTCCCACTCAGCTTTTAGTTGTCTCTCATAGTATTTGGGAAAAGGAAAAACCCTGGTCTTTTCCTCTGACCTAGGGAAGAATTCCTTATTTCCCTTGGGTCTAATTTTGGGGTCCCTTGGGACTGAGTCATCCTCTCCCTTGAAAGACTCTTGCAAGTCTAAGGCAGCCAGGGTTTTTGTGAGAAGATACTGGCAATCTTCTGCCTGGAATAATCTATGTGACTGTTCTGAGATAGGAGACTCTTCTTCCTGCTCTTCCTTTGGTAGGAAGTCCCCAACATCAGAGTCCTCACTAGGCAAAGACTCTGCCTCTAGCCAACCTTTTGTCCCATCTAGAACGCTGCTGGATGGGGTCTTTCTGGCTGCTTTTGTGGGCCAAGGTCTGCCATGGCTCTGAGCCCCCTTCGGTTCCTGGAGCCCCATGGAACAGGAGGCCTGAGAGGGATAAGAACGTTCAGCTTCACAAAGGGAAAGAATTTCTTCTCTCATCGTTCGTCTAAGAACCGTCATAAATTCAGGGGGCATGGTAAAGGAGGCGGCACTTACTTGGCTCTCTTGGTTACCTCTAATTTTGTCTGAGCTTCTATTTTGACCCGTTTCTCCTGCCGGGAGGTTGGGAAGCACGTCTTTTTGCTTAGGCGGGAAACCACTAGCTGCACCTGAATTTGCCGCCAAAACGGAGCTCCTTCTGTCGGCGCTGCTCTGGGCCTCCTGGCGTTGGCGCGCAGGGCTCCGAGGCTCCCTCTACAGCAGTCGGGGCCATTTCTTGGAGGACTGGTTGTCCTCTGTGGTGTTCTTCTTGCCGGGGAGCCACGCAGCCTCGGGAGGCATGCCGGCGCCGGCTGGGCTCATTCCTGCCATTGGTAAGACAGCTCCTGGAGAATGGCCCGCCCTCTCCAAAAAGCTGTCCTCCGACTCCGAGGAATCAACCGAAGCCAATTATCTTTCCGATCTTCTCCTTGCTTCTGACCCACGGGAAGGGGAAGGGGAAGGAGAAGGGGGCAAGAAGCAGAAAGAAATCAAGAGGAAATTGAGAAGAGGAAGTAAAAAGGAAAAAAGGTATAGTGTAGGAGTTAGCAGTAAGAGAAGTATAGAAGGCAGTAAGACTAGCCTGCAATAGAACTGCTCTCCCCTGAGGCAGGAAAGGAACTGAGCAGACAGGGGGTGTTCCCATGCAGACTCCAGAGGAAGAGGAAGGAAGATCAACTTTCCTGCCTCCCCGATTGGACGGTGGGAAACACCCAGGATGTCCTCCGACTCAGAGGGAGAATCTAGATGATACACCCTTCCTGTTGTCAAAGCAAATTTTCTTTTAATACCTGGCATCAACCTCTAGGTCAGATGAGGCAGAGACTGCATCTGCTGCTGGATCGATATGTGCTGAGGCTATTGTCAAACAAGGGCTATGAGAATTAAGTGGGACTGTGTTGGTGCCCCCTGCCTGTCTCATAATGAAGATTGTTCCCCTTAAGATGAGGAACAGGCCTCATCTCTCAGCAGGATCTATAGGAAGAATGAGAGTAGGAATACCTATTAAGGAAACGGTAAGAGGCAATGTCAATCGTAAGTTTTCTGCAACTTGGCATGGCTAGTGTAGGAGGACAGAGAATCCCCCTCCCCTAAGCAGGCTTATTATAACATTTAAGCCCTTGGATATAAGTTTCTTCTTCAGGTCACTTAGAACTAGAACTTTAGATCACCAAATGAGAGTGGACTGCAAGAGGACAGTCAGACACAAGAAACTACCACAGCATTTTTAGAGCCTGTAAAATCTTGGAGAAACCTCTGATTTTGGTGTACCTTGGAATCTTGAATGGGATGGTAAGAGAAAAATTAACCAAGTGATCAACCAAGTATTTGATTACATTTGTAGAAGTAATATCTAGCAAGGGCTACCAGCCATGATAAGAGATAGCACACTTCTAAACACCAGTTAACAGGAATAAAAAACAGGAGAAGACGTGTGTGTCCTACTCATGAGATTCCAGAGTGACCTGGTTAGTCGGTAACAAAGTGCTAGACTAGCTGGACCAGTTGATCCAAACAGGCAATTCTTCTATTCTTAATGTAAAATATACGTTGATCCCAAATATATGTTTGTTGTTGCCTTAATTCAAAGTGTTTTATTTTTATAAAATTCAATTTCTTTTCATTTCATGCAAACAGAGCTGATAACATATTCAAAGAACGCCTCCAGCATTTGTATCCTGAAACCTTTGCATTGGAATGTTAGAATCCTTGAAAGTGAAGTATCCAATTTGTTGATAGTAGTGTCTGTGATATTATTTTTAGAGCTTTTTGGCAGACAACTCCTACATGGTAGTTTGGATAAACCAAGAACACAATTTTTAACAAAAAGCACTGGGGGAAGGGGTGTGTGTTGAAAACTAGAGAGAGAGAGAAAGCATAAAAGGTGGTACAAGCTATTGTGAATCTTCTGTTTACTTAAGCATTAGCCAAACTTACAGTGTGGAAAACTATGTTTTACAATGATTAATGTTAGGATTATAGTTCAAACATGAGGATAGTCTCTAGAAAAATATATTAACTTCCTGACTATTATATGAAATAGAATATGAAATATAGTAGAAGATTCTGGTTGCCTTTATTATAAACTTCAGGTATGATACTTACAATGTAATATCCCAGCTGCATTGGTAACGCATGCCTAAATTACCATAGTCTAGTCTTCACAGTGACCTGTACCTAACCAAATAACACACACACACACTATACATGCATGTGTACATTGAGTATTTTAAAAGTACCTCTTTAAACAGTGCACACTTGAGTTGTGGAATACTACTTAACATCATGAAGAAGTGTGTGTGTATAGTGCCATCAAGTTGCAGCCAACTTATGGTGACCCCATCAAGGGGTTTTCGAAACAAGAGATGTTCAGTGGCTTTTTGCCATTGCTTGCCTCTGAGTAGAACCCTGGACTTCCTCAGTGTTCTCTCATCCAACTACTAATCAGGGCTGACCCTGCTTAGCATCTGAGATCTGACGAGACCAGGATAGGCTGGATTATCCAGTTAGAGCATAATGAAATAGCACTCTTCTATGTCCATGATAGTTTTCAGTAAAAATTCAAGCCTCTAGATCTCCCACATAACATAACATGGAATCTTGAATCTTTCACAGCTTCCTGTGAGAATGTCATCCCAAGAGCCCTGCCGAGAGCTCTTTTAAGATTTCAGGCTTCCGGTTCTTTCCTGTAAGACCTGATTTTGACTACCAAAATATGACAGACTCCTAAAGAGGCATTTACTTGATTGACAAAGTAAGCAAGAGACACTTTTATAAATTAGGAAGGTTTTTTTAAAGCTTAATTTTTAAACAATGCATTAACGGTAGGAGCAAGAGGAAATGGGAAACACAGTTTATTTCTCCTGTCCACCCAGCTCACTGGTCCTTTCCCTCAAACATCACTTTGTTGTATCATCTGGTTTGGCAGATAGACTCCTTATCCAAGATTAAAAGGTGGATTGCAACTGCATGCGTGGGGCATACCACATACCAATTCAAACAATATAGCAATGACTGGTTGCTGGGGACAAGTCTGGTGCAGTGGCTAGGCAGGAAGACATGATTTGAAGGGCCCCGAATCTGACTACTAACAATTAATCTCCACTAATAGGCAAGTGACATGTCTATTCCTTAGCCAATCAGGCATTGGCTCCACAGACCCAATTAACCAGCAAATTAGATCCTTGCCACTCCTGGCTGATTAAATCCTACCGAGAAGAAATGAAGGTTCTTCTAGCCAAAATAATCAATATATCTTTTCCCTGTGGTTCTGAAGGTTGCAGTAGCAAAACCATTGAGGAAAAAAGCCAAAGTAGAATTGGTCAATTACATATAAGGCAGCATCAAATCATCTTTTTCTTCTGGTAAGGTGAATGAGCAGATGGTGGCAGAACTCCAGATATATCTGAATGACATTTCTGCTCTTGATCCATTTCAACATGACTTGAGGACTTCTTGTGTGTGAGAAAAAATATTAGTCACATTGGTATATACTCTCTGTTTACAGAGGCTTTGTTCTCTATTAGTTCTTCTTGATCTAGTGGTAGCCTTTGATACGGTAGGCCATGTTATCTTAAAATATTAACTGGAAAAAAGTATAGGAGCATCAGGGAGATTTTGGTCTTCTTTTCCCAGAGACAGTTCCCATATGATATGATATGATATGATATGATATGATATGATATGATATGATATGATATGATATGATATGATATGATATGATATGATATGATATGACCCATGTGGGATAAGAAGTTTGGACTCTCCCAAGGCGTCATTCTCTTCCCTACTTTTTCAATATTATTTATGGATCAGATCAACAGCAAGAACCATCATCCTTTTTTGCAACTGTAGCCATAATTTGATTTATAACAAACACAATACCCCTCCTTTATCCTCAATGAGGAAATAAAACAACTTACATAGTTATCCCCTCCACTTTGTACTCACAACATCCCTCACAAGGTTGAGATAGGCCTGACTGAGAGGGTGTAACTGGCCCCAAATCAACCAGCAACTTTTTGTGGCAGATTGGAGATTCAGACCCAGATCTCCTTGATCCTAGTTTGACTTTTTAACTAGTACACCACACAGGCCCTGACTGGTCAGAGAAGCTGTTAAACCCCCTTTGTTTTGTCACAGAGTGGTTATTTTCCACCCTCCCTGTATTGATTGCCCTTGCTGGCTTCTAGTGAGTAAACTTTTGCAACTACTGCAAATATCAAAGATTTCTTTGGGAGATAATCTGCGCCAGTATGGTAAGATTCCCTTCATGTTTGGCCCTACAACAACCATGATCACCCTGAAGCCACTGGCCAGTTTTGAGGCTCCTGGCTTTATCTTCGCCTTGATCATGCCTGCCACCAACCCAGCCAACCAACCAACCGACCAACCAACCAACCAACCTTAACTACCATTCAAATGCGGGGAAGGGGAGCAACTGATAACCCAGGCCAGGATGTTCTGATTTCCTCCATTTTTGGTACTCCAATATATTTCAGATTTGGGGGGCAAACCCAGGGCTTTTTCAGGTTTGTAGCAAGATCCATCTTTTCTGCTCATAACATGATGATTTGGCCATGATGATAATTTGATATATTCAAGTGTTGTTGTTTTTTTCCAGCTAGAGGTTAAGCTTCTATTCATCCCATCTTCCATATGGATATCAATTTTTCATAAGGCTTAAAAAGATGAGATTTCTGAGCTAACTTATGCAAACTAACATTGAAAAAGATGAATTAAATTGATTCAGAAAGTCATGATCTGCTTCCAACCAGTTCATTGTTTGTTTGTATGCCTGTTTACAATAAGGAAACCAAATAATAAAAATGAAGCCACTTGTTTCAATGTATGATTTCAGGAAACCTTGCCCCAGGGCAGTCAAAATCAGTACCCAAACTAATGATGCTTCTTAGCACACAAAAACGAAGGGCATAATTACAGAAAAGAATCAATATGCTATTTCTGTTTAACCTGTAATCTGTGCAGTCCTACAGAAAGCAGTTGTATTTTGCCAGTCAACATGAGGTGAAAAAGACCTGGAACAGTAGAAGACAACCTTTTTGCCTGATTGCTAAAAAATTGCAGCATCTCTCTGTGAAGATACTCATATATCAGCACAGAAACAAGGGGGAGAAATGAGGGTTGTTCTTGGTCAGACACACTACACATGTTGTATATAGAGCTAATTTTCTTATTGCACAGAAGTAAGGGTTGTCTAGAAATATCAGTTTGAAACAACAGTGTTTTTGCTTTCAGCATAAATACTTAGAAATGTTATTGCAATGGATGAAAAGAATATTGTTGTAATGGTTGGTCCTAAAAGATAAGTTTTTGGCAGGTTCCTACTGGATATCAGTGATGTCCACACAGAGATATCAGTGGTTGAGTTTATACTCGCATTTTCACTACCACAATCCAAACTAATTCCAAACAACTGCTGCTGGCTTCCAGCCTGCCTTCCATCTTTCAAACACAATCTCAGTTTGGCTTTAGGTCTCTTGCCCTTTGCTCTTCTGCTAGTCTGCCTTCCAGTCACATGAAGTTCACCTGGGAGACAGCATCAGGAAAGAGAGTGGGAGGCCCCTCTATGCCCCAATGATCCCTGTGCACACATACTCCTTCCCGGGCTTTTTTTCAGGGAAAAGAGGTGGTGGAACTCAGTGGTGGAACTCAGGACCACACAATGACATCACTTTCGGTCAGCTTGAACAAGGGGGGATTTTTTTAAATTTAAATCATCCTTGGTGAAAATGGTCACATGGCCAGTGTCCCCGCCCCCTAATCTCCAGACAGAGGGGAGTTTAGATTGCCCTCTGAGCAGCAGCGCAGAGGGCAATCTAAACTCCCCTCTGTCTGGAGATCAGGGGGCGGGGACACTGGTCATGTGACCATTTTCAAGAGGTGCTGGAACTCCCACCACATTCCAGCTGAAAAAAAGTCCTGCTCCTGCCATCAGGGTAGGGTTGCCATGCTGCAGCCAGCAACCCTTGGGAGGAAATGTGGGGCAGGGCCTGGCACACCAGTGTCATGCTGCCATGCTTGTGTCACTTTCAATAAAAACTGGAAGTGACATGGCAAATGCTTGAGCATTTCATAAAAACTCTATGGTAAACCACAGAGGGTGCATCCCCCCATTCCATTTCCTCCCATTGGTACTCGAGGAGCCAACAGGCAACAAGGCAGGAGACGTGGCATCCTTACTTCAGGAGGAAACTATCTTTTCTTCCACAACCTAGATGATTTGTGTCAGATGGCCAAAAATGTCATAGCATGTGGGCTTGATTTGTGTCAGATGGCCAAAAATGTCATAGCATGTGGGCTTGAATGGTTTGAGGGTGATGAGTGCAGAAGCCAACTTCCTGATTAGGTTCATTGCCAGCCAGGCCCCCTGTTCTCTGCTGGCTCTACCTGAAGGAGACTGCAGTGACGGTCTCTGCTCCTTGTAAAAGAGATAGTACCATATATGTAGAATACTGAGCACCAAAACTGGGTGCCTGCGCAATACAGCATCAACCATCAACTCCAGTTGATGACATCACCAATTCAGGTCAAGAAAAAGTGCTGGAGCTGTGGTCTGTCCCAATCCTAGCTCAATTACACTCCTATTTTTGGTGTGGAGCAAGAGAGGTTCTGTGTCAAGGAAAATAATCAGAATGCCACCATTTGAAGGCCTCCCACCTCTGCCCTAGAGGCATAAAGATAACCCTTTTGATTTGATGTATTTGATGTACTGTTCTCAGTTTTGAAGGTATAACATAAATGGTGGTTAAATATGATAGTTCTTTCTCATTATTAGCTTTGAAGTGAAAATTCTATTTGACAACTCTGTGGGTTTTCTGTCCAAACTATTACAGGCAGCTAGAGTCAATAAGACAAGTGCAACAAGAGCATTCCTGGAAACGGGTGATTCTAAAAAAACGTATTATTTGCAGAGAGGCTCTGGATTCTCCTTTTCAGGAAAGCCTGAAGATCAAAGGCAAGATGAGATTCCTAAGGAGGCTCGGCAAACAGGCTAACAACATGGAGCAAGGGACAGAGGGGCCTCAGAAAAATAAACACACTGTGTTTAGCATTGTGATCAGAAGATGCTGTGCTCTTGGCATTTCCCAGGAAGTCTGTTTTTCTTTCGGGATAGCCAGCTGACCAGGAAAACAAAGTGTAGCTGTCACAATGAACACTGAGTGCAGCTGACCAGTCATTACGCTTTAGGCAAAAGATCTGTCCAACACAGACCATAATCAATGAGTCAAGGGTTATGTCAGGGCTTGCAGTGGCTGCTGCTGGGCAGGGCCCTGGCATGTCCAGTCCTGATGTCAAAGGGGTGCCAGAGATGCTGCAGGACCCTGCTCTGTGGAAGGAGGGACAGTATACCTCACCCAGACTCCCTCTCAGTCCACTCGCTGGCCTGCTCAACCTGCACCACTCATCCCCTTTGACCTCCACCATCTCCTCCTCTTCCATCAACTTGCCTCCACTCTTGCTCCACTTCAACTCCACTCCATCACTTCTACTCAATCAACCCACGCTGAATGCTCTCCTGAGCCAGCTTTTATAGGGTTTCCCTTGGCTGCCTCCACCCTTCCTTCCAAGCTCCTCTCTCCTGAGGCTGCCCAGCTGTGTTTGCTCTCAGGTATTCCTTCTCTTTCATTAACTCCTCCCGGCCTTCCCTGCCTCTCTAGCAGGTTGGGGCTGAATGTAAAGGTGTCTCAGCTGAGGCTTCCTCCAGGTGTGCCTTCTTCTCTCCCTCCCTCATTCGCCTTTAACCTTCCCTGCAGGACTGGGCTGGCAGGGCCTTTCCAGGTGCTGTGCCTTGGCCGTCTCTGCCTCTGCTCATGAGGTGCCCTTCCAGCCAGCATCTGGGTGTGGCTGTGCTTCCCTGACTTTGCTCTTGAGGTGCTGCCCTGGCTGGTATCTGGGCTGCCTGTCCATTGCTGCTGGCCTGTCCCTTGATGCTGGGCATGGCTGCCCTTCCCTGGCAGGCTTCCCCCTCTGGTTCTTCCCCTCCCACACTTGCTGCTAGCTGTGGTGCCTTCCCTGGAGCCTCTGGGTCCCCTGACTCTGCTGCTGGGGTGCTGTGACTGTTCCAGCCCCCTGACTCTGCTGCTGGGGTGCTGTGACTGCTCCAGCCCCCTGACTCTGCTGCTGGGGTGCTGTGACTGTCCCCCCCCCGGACAAGTGCCTGTGGAAGCAGCTGGGCGGATGTCTCCCGGGGGTCTCCCATCCTTTTCTCCAGGTAAGTCCGGGGGCTGGGTTGCGGACCCCGGACAGGTTATACTCAGCCCGCACAACTGAACATCACTTGAGGACCCCACGGCAAGGTGGAAGTAAAGGCAGCATTAGAATACCTAGCCAGCCGAGCCCTGTGTGGGAGGGACTGTGCAGGGAACAACTAGCCAATCAGCAGCCATGTGCACACAGCTGATCCATTCGTTATGAAATGTAATATTATTAATAATAAATTTCTTATCTTAGATATTCAAGAAGATACATCTCACTTCTTATACTAGTGTTATGATTGTTATATAAAAACTGGCTTCTTCTTCCATGAATTAAAGTGATGGTCATTAAACAACAAATTCTCAAGGCTGAAGAAAGATTTTAAGGATTCAAAATGAGGCTTAAGCCCAGGGAATTTGTAATATTATACTGATATACATTTAATATGGATATATGTAACCCCCAGAGTCCCGAGGGCCAGGTTCAATGTCTAGAGATATGTTTACAAATTCAAAATGTAAAACCAATTTACATTTGGTCACAATCCACTTGGTAGAGTGTGCAGACAGTTCTGTGGGTTTGGCCAGAGGCTATACCTGGAACTGTGTCCCAAATATCCAGAAGGCCTTGCAACAGCAGGACTCTTTTTGTGAAGATACTGTATGAATCCTGGAGCTTGGTAGGTGCCCTAGAAGCAGTTCCCCTTTCCTCCTGGCAAGAGGAAGTGGGGCTACTCTGTACAAGGGTGTTTGACTCAAGCAGTCAACAAAAGAGTTCAGCTGCCAGCAATTCCTGCTCTTTGCTCTTCCCCACTACTGCTATTCTCCCAAGGAGAAGGGTTCAACTCTTCCCAGCTAGCAGTTTCAGCTCTATGACCTTCTAAGATCCAAAGCTTGGAAACAAACATTGCCTTCCAAAGAACAGTAGCTTCAGCAATCCTCTCTCTCTTTTCCAGTCTTTTCAGCTAGCCTAGTCCTGCATTATACCACATCTCCTCGTCATGGTGACCTTTCTTTAAAAAAAGCACACACGTCCCATGAGCCTTTGCTAAACATGCAAATTAATACAGACCTAGGTACAGCTCAGTTATCTGCTAGTCTGGTCTGTCTATGTATCTGCAGTCTATTAATCAGACATAGGTCCTAGGCTCCAAACCTTTTTTTTTCAGTACAGGATTACATATATATTTGTTATTGATCATCCTGGTTTTATTTACCTGTGCTTTGTATATGAGGATTTTTGCATAGTGGAATATAGTAAGAACATACTTGGTTGGAACTGCTCCCACTGACTGCTTAGGGTCCTTTTTGTTTACATTTTTTGTATCCAAATTTAATGCCCTCCTCGTGAAGTAAAACGAGAATTTATAAACCAGAGAATAAAGGACAGAACTACATGGCTGCTAAAAAAACAAACCAAAGGAAGCTCCAGAGAAATGTTTTAAACTATGCTATGGCCTTTTCTTCTAGTCAAGTATAGTCATGTATGGTTTTGTTGACTACTTTTGATTAACTGGAGTTGTGCCAAGGAACCATCCTTTAAAGACAGGCCTTGAAGATATTGCTGAAAAGTAGAAATATGGCACTTTGGAACTGTCTATTTTGACAAAAAATACGGCTTGGCTGAAATGGAAAAATTTCCTCTCAAATGCTTACACAGAACATACTATGTGCAAAATTCTGTTCCTAGGCAGTCACAAACCTCTTGATTGCACCATAAATATTCTCATGATCTTATGACATATGACCTACTGTGCACACTCTGAAGAAAGATTAATTTTGAATATTCATTATTATCATATGTTTAAAAAACATTTTAATGTCACACAGAAACAAAAGCTATTCACGGGCCAAAGCCCAGTCACTTAGGTTTGCCATGGATTGATGATAGTACATCAAAATGTCAGCAAATCTGTATTTACCTAGTTGGATGAAGAAAATCTGACAAATACTATTTAAGATAAGTGGCATTTTCTCCTAATTGTTTTCAGATGGATGGATGAAAACCTAATGCCCTGCTACTTTGGTGGCGCTCTTAAATGGTTTAACAACTCATGTATATACAATACATTGGCAGACACAGTAAATGGAAAATCAAGGAACCAGCCTGTTATATGAACATCTCAGTGATTACACAGACAGATTTATATGTGCTTATTTACACACAGAGAGACACACAAACAAATATCTACAAATGCAAACTAAATGTGTTTTATTCTTTCACTGTCTTCTTGTATCTTTAACTTTATTTTGTAGTTATAGTATTTTTCTCAAATCCAAAATTTGTGGTGAAATATTGCAAGTTCTAGATCTTGGTTATGCTAAACTATGTAAATACACAGATCTGGTTCCTACACAGCTCACAACCATAGTTTATTTTGCGATGATTTCTGAAACCAAGAATCAGCTAGCGGAGCAGGCAGTCAATTCCTCATTTCACCACCATTGCTCTTTATCCCCCAGCCTGCTTCAAAGCACCCAAAGCAGGGTAAAGCTTTGTTGTGTCACCAGTTCCCTTATCCTAGACGGGCAGAAATATGACAGCAGAGAAACTGCGCTTGGTACTCTTTGGCCCTTATTGGTATGGCCAGCAGCTGCTGAACCCTGTTCCATTTCTCAAAAACTAGAAAGAGTGGGAAGCACCAGCCTTTAACATTAACCTTTTCCTAAAGAAAATAGCTTCCTGAGTACAATTAGAGTGCACACCCCAAATGCAAAGTTCCAAGAGGTTCATCTCTGCTCCATGCCATACAAGGCCCTTACTTCAGATAACACTATGCCCTCTGCCCCCCCCTTTTATATTCCTCCTGGCTGTTTCCCCCTCAAATATCACCTGCCACATATCTTCAGCATTCCCCCCATTTGTTGGATTCAGACTAAATTGGTAATTTCTGATGATTCCGCTCTCTTGCTACGGACTTCCCTCGTGTCATTCCTCAGGGTTCCCTATCCCCCAGGAGCAGCATTTCATGGAGATCAGTGAGCTGCAGTGGCAGGGGTGGGGAGAGGAAAGTTTCATTCAGCCACTGGAAAATTTAAGCTGGATCCAACCCGTTGAGTCCAAAAACCTAACCCAGGACTCATTCAAGAGTCCTCACATTCGCACTTGTCTCCATTCATACAATAAACATACAAATGGATCGTGTTTGTATCAAACAAGGAGTAGAATACAAAACAACTCATCACTGATTTTCTTGTATTTTTGTCCACAGAATAGTGCCAGATGAAGATATCAGAAGCCCACATGTCAGAAGACCAAATGTTAGACAGTGGTATTTATTTATTACTTATTTATTTGATTTGATTTATACCCTGCCCTCCCCACAAATGGGCTTAGGGGGGCTAAAAACATTCACAAAACACAGCAAATCAATCACAAAACCATAAAATTAATATCTTGAGTCATTAAAATAGTCCCGGCCTCAAAGAAATTCTGTTGGAGATGCTTGTGCCTTGGTGGAATGGGTATGGATCGGAAAAGACTTCTGCCAGCTTTAACACAGTTTAATGGCAGAAATGATCCATTTAAACAAGGCCTAGAATGACAAACAAAAAGACTTGCTTTTTTTTACAAAACATGCAACCCCTTTAAATAGAACAATAAAGCTCTTTTAATATTGAGACTGTCTTTGATGACAAGTGCAGTGAAAAAACTGGCAGTGTACTGGGTTGAGACAAATGAAATTTGGCAACAAACTTGGGTAAAAATTGCAGGCTAGGTCCTCTTCACATAAGGAAACAGAGCCCAGAAACTTGATAGGGGTAAAGAGCAGCCCTCTTCTTCTTTATATGAAATGGCACTAGAGGCTGAATAACTCTCAAAAGAAACAGCAAGTTTATTGAACAGGCAGAGATGGAATCTGGTCAGTCGGGATGAAATTCCTGAGGTAAAATACTTTTAAAGTAATTGGCAAAATAGTTTTCTGGCAGCTTACTTTCAGTGTTTACAATCCTGTTAAGTTTCCCTTTACAACAGACTCGGGTTCTCCTTAGAGCCAAATCCCCTTCTAGACAGTGGGTAGGAATTATTCTTCTTCACCTAAGAAGACATAATCCTATTCACTTAGCTTGAATAGGAGTCTCCAATTACTACCCACTAAATTTGCCAAAAACGCACACCTAACTCCATCTTGGCTGTGTAAACAGGTTTCAACTTGTGCTGTTTTTTATACTTGGAATCCTTAATTAAGTCTTCCTTACAACAAGGTTATTACAGTTAGGGCAAATATTTTCCTTTCCCTTACTTCAGAAGGGAACCTGTCTGACTCTCCTTGTCAGATTCTCTCACACACTCAACTCAACAAAACCTCAGTCAGCACCAACTGTCATCCTGAGGGCTGGTTCTGACTGGCCAATCAGAGAGAGGAGGGAGCAGCCTGTCAATCAAGTGCTCCTTCCAGACCCTACAAATATGAGAAGCTGAATTGATTGGGAACCTCTTTTTAGAAGGAGCTCCTTGCCTGTGACTTGCTTATCTTTGGGTAAGAGACTTTCTTGGACTCATGTAATTGTTCTCCTTTAATGATCTACCCAGTTATAATGGATGGTATGATTTTCTATTGATTGAACTAATATTAATATTGCTGAATAACTGTGTTTTAACAAAGGCTTAGAATGGAAGCAGAGATTCTGTAACTGAGCTACTTTTTATTAAGCATCTTTGTAGTTAGGGCGGGCACAGAGTGTTAGAGGGAAACAAGCCAGAAATAGGCACAGGTACTGCATTTGTACATGGGGAGAATCCATGGTATAGACTAAGTATGGTTAGCAAATCAGCTTTATCTCCTGGATTCATGTGGTAGGGGAATTTCTAAGTTCTGCTATTGTCCTAACAATCAATATGTAGCTGTTGTTTCAATGACCTGGATATGTTGGAAAGGCTAAGAGCAAATGGCTAGGTGAGAAGACAGAGAGTGGAAGATTGCCTTTCTGAAATGTGTGTTGGTATTTCAGCAGCTGTTAGAAAAGATGGTGAAATTTTAACTGACTTCAGATGATCAATTTATAATGACTATCTTAATTAAACCATGGTTTCACATTTCATCTGAACTGAGCCAGTAGGGTTGCCAAGTGTCCTGTTCTCCCCCAGACAGTCCAGTTTTTTGGCAGATTGTCTGGTGGAAACATAGTTGAAATATCGGACACCAGCACGGCATGTACCCCTGCTCGGCCAATGACCACCCAGCCTGCTGTGCAGCCAGGGAGCAGCCAGCATACTTGACTTCCCTGTCCTGCTACATTGCATGCATGCCCCTGCTTACCTGGCCTGTCTCATGCCTGGGGAGTGGCCAGCCCACTTGCCAGCCCACCCTCTTGTGCTCCAGCAATGATGTCACGAAAGTGACATCATTTTTGTGACATCATCACACTGGGCTTGGGAGCACACGTGAAGGAAAGAAAAAAGAGTAAGTGCCAGGGCTCCTGTCCAGTTTGGGGGAGAAAGCCAATAAAATAAAATACAATACAATTTGTTTATGTCAGCATTTTTGTAGGTGTAAAAACTTACAGTGTACTCCTAAGAAGAGTTATGTCCTTCTAAATCTGTTGACTTTATAAACTGTATATGCTATTTATAAATTGTAGATTAGTTTAGGATTGCACTATTCACACTTGTAGTAATTCAGCCAGCCAGTTCATTTTCGATGTAACATAACATGGGGTGCCAACATATTTCTCAGTTTCTAACTTCTCTAGAATGCTGAAGTGCTGCTAGTTTCACCATTTTTATCACATCCCACACTTACTTAACCAATCAGCTTTAACCAGAATATCCCAACATTTCCAATATCAAGCACATATCATTCTAGCAGCAGCCTAACACTATCTCCAGATTTGAATTTTGGATGATCACTACATAATTCAATGATCGTGCTGCTTATTATGTATTTACAAAACATTGTCCTCATACAAAATTACAGAGCAACACCTAGCAAATTTGGCTATTAAAAGAAGGTTCTGAATAGCAGTTCTACCACTCTCTGCCCCTTATATTCACATATAAACAAATAATGCTATTTATTGTTTTGAATTATAGAAAAGTAGTATCAATGATCAGTCCTTTTAAAAGTAATGGCACTTAATAAGAACACACACTAAATGTAAGGAAAGAATCTTTAACTAAAATCGGATCAGTTGGGCATTTGGTAAAATGCATAAAAAGCTCCTGAGGATGGATGACGAGGTGCCCAAACTCATTTTACTGGTAGCATAAGGTAGGTTGGTGAAACCCAGCCATGAAACTCTAGTTCATTAATTTTCTACACCAACTGTCTCATACTGCTTCCATCCACATAATAAGCAGGCCATTAAAATACTTTCCTTCTAATTGTGGTTTGGAAGAAATTTGTGGGTGTATAATATTATTGACAAAGATATTGCTCTGTTACAGAAATTATGAGTTAATGTAGAATTCAAAGTATACATGATTAATAGATTACTATATGTTTCTGAGGTGATATAATTGGCATGCTGTTGTCTCTGCCAACTGATGACCAGACAGCTAGAGCAGACCTAGCCAATAAGCAGAATCTACCATCTGGAAGTTGGAGTCAATGTGGATCCTGTGATACAAGATTCAATCTGCCCTGCTAAAGTTTGCAGACAGTTCTCTGGACTCTCCCAGGTGTTTGCTTATTCATAAGAAAGTAACATTTTATAGTTTAATTAGCTAATAAATCAAGTTTCATTATTTGCTTTATTATTATTTTCAAGCATTTATCATTTGCTTTTCCTCCAAAGAGCTTCTTTAATTTAAAGAACACCGTGAGTATCAGTCAAATACTGTGCTCCACTATATGACTTGGCTTTGAAGAAAACAAGCAACAGTATTACGTAGCCATTCAGGGAACAATAACTTGTAAATGTTCCAAGCCTGCAATGCAGATTAACAGTACTATGTTTCTCAGCCATCATAAATATCCAATTCTAAGCAGCATTGTTAGCGGTCAGATTTGTCCCCATAATATTAGAAGGCTCATGATTATGATTACGCCATTAACCCCTTCTCTGAATGTACTTTAGGCACTAGTTCAAGTTCTAAAGCTACTGCCCAGGCAGGCAGAAACATGGAAGCTGCTGCCCAAATAGGAAGAAAACACAGAAGCTGCTGCCCAAGCAGGAAGAAACAGGGAAGCCAGATCCTGGCCGAGAGATGGAATGTGCAAACATGGGGAATGACAGGCAAGGTCAGCTCACCCTTTCCCATGCCCTGGAGGTGCACTAAGGCTATTGATACAATAGGGCCTGCCCAAAGTTCTTGAACTAATCAATGCAACCCATCCTATTGATCTCCCCATAAGCACTTTCCTATGCTTAGGTGATTCAGAGAACTGATAGCCTTAACCCTCCACCTCATAGGTCGTCAGTCATAATTAATAACTTTAGTTCTTCGACCTAATCAAACCTTCCTAGTCATTGTCACACCCCGGAGACATTTTAACTGCTTATTGTTCTACTTTGGAAACAGTTCACTAGTTTTCTCACCCAGGATACAACTTCTCAATCCTTTGTTCCACCCCAGGAACAACTATTCAAGTCTTTGTTTTTGAGGTAGAAGATACAATCTTGCCCCTGGGTAGGATCCATGGTATAAAATAGACTGCCACTCTGCCATAAGCTGTGTGCATGTTTTGGATCCAGCATCCACCCTCGAACTCTGTTCAAGTCTTTCCACCTTGAAGTGCAGGCCAGTCAACACTTGGAGCGTGAGGATGCAGTGGTGCTGGTGTTGCATGTACCATGACATCATTTCTGGGAAAAACCAAACATGACATCACACCACGCAAGGAATCCCTGGAAATGCTATGGTAAAACCAACGATTCCAGCGATTACTAGATGCATATGAACTTACTTCCAGGTTTTCCCCAGAAGTAATGTCAGCACATGTGACAGAAGCTTGTTTTCCTTCCATGCTGCCACTCAGAGCAGTGGCAGGCGACAAGGGGAGCCAGCTGAAGGTCTCCCTCCACAGTGGGAGACCTGGCAAGTTGCAACCCTCAGTCCAACCCACTACTTAATAATCTGTATCAAATTCTCATGAACACATAATGGACAAGTCAATTAGAACAATAACACATGTGGGAAACTGAGTTTGAACAGCTCTGCCATACTTTTGGCATTCAGCTTAAGAAAAGGCAAATAAAAATTTTCTCACATTGCTTGATAGCAGAGTCCACAGATTTCCAATATGAAATCAACAGAAAAATGTTCTTTTCATAATATTGAATTATATTACAATATTTTATGATAATAATGCATCTGGAATAGAACAGAATCTACAGGGTCAGATTAATTGGATTTTGGCACATTTATTAAATATCTATATTAAAAAAACCTTCTAAAGTTAACAGTCAGAAAGTATCCTCACAGTGTGGTGGAGATGTTGATGCTCTAAAAAGATATGACAATAATGAGAATTAACAAGGTAAAATTATTTCCGTTGCGAAGCAAAACACTAGTGTCTGCCTTATACAAATGAAATTTTCTTAGAACATTGCCTTTCCCCTAATCTACTCATTCATTGACTAGAAGATTAGTAACTTCACCAGTTTATAAATAATGCAACATCTTTGAATTTAACAGAACAAAAAAAAATCTACAAGGAAATCATGTATCTAATTCTGAACTGACCCATTATGATGTCACAGGGTCCTATTGGAATACAATGTGTTTTGATTTCTGCATTCAGTTTCATCCTGTGTACCGATATTAAAGCTGTAAAGGGCTATGGGGGAAAGTACAGTGCTCTGTGGGCATGAACCCTCCGCATGAAACAAACATACTTCTTCCTGCCTCACTCCTCCCACCTTCCCTTATTGACTTTGTACACACTTTCATCCTAGATATATTTTTCTCAACTTTCTGGAGCCATGCTACACCCAAATAGAATGTTTGTTCATTTATCCTGATTAGCTGAGAATTTATTCTAGCCTATTCTAGTTACTTCTCTCTAGTAGAGTTGGGCACGAATCGAAATAAGGACCAAAGTTCGTCACGAATCAGCCAGTTTGTGGTTCGCGAACCAGCAGTTCATCAGAGCCTATTTCTGATGAACCACCACGAACTTTAGGGTGGTTCGTTTGGTTCGTTTCTTGGTTCGTCACTGCAGACAGCCTGGTGCCAATCAATCAGTTTCTAGGCAATGGGGTTTGGACTTTCTGCTGACCTGGAAGTGACCTTCTGCTGACCCAGAACTGACGTTTTCACGAACCAAAAACTAACTGGTTTGTGAACCAAGGCAGGTTCGTGAAAGTTCATGGTTTGTGAAATGTGACGAACCACGAACTGCATGGTTTGTTTGTTTTCTGGTTCATGCCCATCTCTACTCTGTAGTCATATTACCCTGGACTTAATTGCGTATCTAACCCAAAAGGGCAAGCAAATTGCAACAAATTTGTTTCCTTTGTTCCCCATGATATAGTTCGTGGTATCCTATCCAACAAATGGTGTTATTCAAGTTGTGTCCTTCACAGATAAGCATCTTTACCACAGAAATCTGCCTCTCATTAATCTCCTGGTAGCCATATTGCTGTCTACCCTTGGACATCAGAGCAGCCCTTCACATCAATCTTGTACCTCCTAACTTTCCTGCTGATTCTTTAACACCTTAGATTTCCAAATGACTTCAGAATTATCTAGCATGACCCAATAAAGAATAAAACATATACCAAGTTTTCATACTATTCACCCTAGTTTACATATCATGCACATTTTTTTTAGTATAAATAAGATACCCTAACAGGTGGTGGGTGTGCAGACACTAAGATTGAGGTTCATTAGGTTCACCAAGGTTAGTTAATATTAGCAATGTGTGTCATGTTTGTCCTGTGATCTTAAATCTCTTCTATATTGAATGTGTGAATGTTAACATTCCTCTGTTTTGTTACATATTCATTTTGGTATAACTCTTGGTCTGTGTTTTTGTAGCCATTCCCCTGTTGTCTATTTGATAGAAATAAAACCTCATTATTGTTCATAAGTGTTGTTTGTCATTCCCCAATATTGAACAAAAGTCCCCTGTCATTTGCTGATATATACAGGAAAAGATCCTGTAAATATAAAATAATCTATGTGGTGCTGGTCTGCACTCTGGATGCACTTAGAGGGACGCTTCTGAGGCCAGACAGGTGTCGCCAGTTCAGATAACACCACAGAGAATATGATTAACAGATTCACGAACTGAAGCTAGACACATGGGGGGTATTTCTCTAGAAATCTGAAGGAAGTCACAAGTTTGCAGAAAAATCTGAAATGTTAAAAAAATACATTGGGGGATTAAAATTCCCCCAAATAATAGAAAAAAATACTATAGCTTTAACAAAAGAATGTCCACTTAGCTGTCAGTGGACAGTTTGGAAGTTACTAAGCAACCAATAATATTGCTGAGCCTTCCAAGCCTTGGTTTCTGTAATCTGGAAGCCAAAACAGCTCTGGAAAAGACCCCAGCCCCAACTCTGTCATATTCCCAAGTGGAGGAGGACTTGTCACAGATAGGCCCAGTGATGACCACTTGCTACTTATTACCCACACAACTGGGTGCAGCCCAGCAGTTGCAGTGCAATTAAGCCCAGCCCAGCGGCCACCATACAATTGGGCCCTATCTGGTGGTAGCCACCATATAAATGGGCCTGTCAAGCAATGGCCACAGTGAAACTCAGCCCAGCCTGGCCTATACAAATAGCAGCCACTGCACAACTTTGCCAGATTTTTCCTGGGAACAGGCTGCCAGGGGAAGGGAAGAAGGGAAAACTGAAAGCAGAGAAGAATGGGAAGGATACAAGGAAGCAGGAAATGAAGAGAGGCTGTGGGGGTTGCCAGGGATGAGGAAATAGAGAAAATAGCAGGGGAGGGGAGACAGGGGGAAATGAGATACCCACCACAAGTCTTTGTGAGCCTCCAATTATTTTACTGAATTTCTTTCCTCAATTGACTTTCAAAAATCTATGCAAGAATATGTATCTGATATGTCAAATAATTCAGATGATACATCTATAAATGCATATATGATAGCTGTAAATAGCACCCTACCTAATACATCACAGGAATTGCATGAAAGCTGCTTCCCAATGGCCTGGTCTGGTAACGTCTGCAGAAAGGAACCAGATGGGTCCACCAAGAACATAGCTCCTTTCTATGTTTGCCATGCCAGAATGGGAAAGAACATTTGGCCTACACAGATGGTTTGTTTCTACAGACATTACTAGGGCATTGTGGGATAAGATCAAAGGAAAGCATCTCCTATGCCAGTCTAGGAAAACTGTATATAAACTAAAACTAGTAAGAAATCTACTTGAATATTAATAGACAGCAAATTCACTCCTCCAGGCCCTCATATTTTTACTTTCGTGAGCAATTACGTTTATTCAAATGATGAGAAGATTTTGAGGGGTGCTGTGTCTAATGAACATCTTGACATTTTGTGTTATGAGCTCAGCAAGTAAAACCATCAATGAAAAGTGTGCTGTTCTTCCTCAACCCAACTGAGATGGCACCATGCTTTAGAGGTAGCGTATCGGCTTTGCATGAAGAAGATCCTCATTTCAATCCCCAGCATCTCCAGTTAAAAGTAACAAGTAGTAGGTGAAGCAGAAATTGAGAAAGCTTCTGCCAGCCAGAGTAGACAATACTGATCTTGATAGATCAATGGTCTATCAGTATAACGCAGCTTCATGTGTTCACGCAATTTTCTTTTTAGTTTGTGATAAGAACACTGTTGCATTCAAATCATCTTCCGTCAAAAACTAAGATTAGCCTACTATTATTTATCATAACAATAACTGTGGACTCAACTGTCAACACAAGAGACTTGTATTTTCACCACTATTTAACTCAATGTATTTTTTATTTAACAAGACGCGACATAAAAGACAGAAAGATACAAAGATGGATGAGTACTGTAAAAACAAAATATGCAGGAAGCCATGTCAAAAGACATTGTCTAGAGTGTTCTGTAAGCTTTCCCAGCATAATTGCTAAAGTAAAGAACATATTATCAAGCAGTACTCTAGCATACAGAAAATGGTGTGTGTGTGTGTGGGGGGGGGAATGGTTAAGCAGGTAACGTGATTTTTTTCCCTCCAGAATGAAATATGGCAGGGTACATGTCATCCTAAATTATTATCTGAAAAAGGAATGTCAGAAAGCAAGATAGTTAGCATTCAGTGACCCAAGTAACAGAGTAATCACAAACAGCAGATTCTCATTTTACATTTACTGAATTGGTCTTAAATACACTTGTCAGAAAATGAACCTGACTACCCAAAATTGGTCATTCTGTAGGTACTCCAAAACAATTTGATCAAGTACTAGAAATATAAACACAACCATCATAATTGGGGAACAGGTTACCATCCTCCAGTCATAGAAAAAGGGGAAAGAGAGTGCTGGAAGTTCCCAGAACTAGGGGAAGAAAATGGGTTGCAGCTTGCAAGTAAGCTTCCACCAAACCCAGATTATCTTCCCCAGATCAGGGGAATGGGTTCTAAGATTCCCCTAACCTTAGGATTCTCCCATTGAGCTCTCTAGGGAGCTTGGTGGGATGGTCTCTAGATTACTACAACCACCTACAAAGAAATTGGGAGTACAGATGGAAAGAGAGGAAGTGCCTCAATGTTCATGAAATAAATTCCCTATCATGCAGAAAATATGATCAACTATAAGAGGAGAATAATTGATGGCAGCAATAACACAATTATAACATTTAGGAGTTTGCAAGCCTTGTCTCTCTATTTCCAAGGAGCTGTCTGCTTTTCTGACCTATGAAGTCTGATAACCATGGAAACTCTATGGAGTGTCTTAGATACTTGCTTTCATGAACTGCCTTAATAAATCAAATGCACCTTAGACACTACCCGTTACTTTCAAAGGATGGACTTCCAGACAACATTCACATGCAGATAGATGCTTTTCTTGGGCTGTGCATACAGGTACAACAATCCCCGTTACATCTGTGTTAGCTTGAAAACAAGCTTGTGTACCCAAATGAAAATCATGGGTTTGGGGGGTGGGGAGGTTCCTGTCAGAAAGTAAGTCAGACACAATCAGACAGATGACAGATTCAGGATAATTATACACGCCAGTGCAACAACAAGAACTGTGTCAGAAACTGAACCTGCAAAGTTATTGCAGCATGCCTATTTGATACAATTTCAATTAGTAAAATAGGTACCAAGTCAACATAACCTGTCTGCCCTCTGTGCAAAGATTCAGAGAGGCTCTAGTAAGTCAACAAAGCAAACAAAACAAAACAAAAAGCAATATACTGAAATGAGTTTTCAGAATTCTCCAAAAATGACAGCATAGTAGGCCATTTGATTTTAATGTCACTCATGCCAGATCATTGGACTAGAAAGGAAGATCATTGGACTGACATGACTAGTTTCGGAGCACACCCATAGCAATGCTGAAGCTAAAATGTAGGAAGTCAGTGCCCTACCCATAAGCTACTCTGAGCTTTCTAAACAAAAAGTGCAATATAAATCATATAAACAACCAAGTAAATTTTTTAAAATTGAACAATGATCGTGTTTAAATGGTAGGGGGAGAGCCTCTTATAATTTCCCACATCTTTGTGATCACACAGCATTCTCTGACTCATAGTTGATGTACGAATGATTCACATAATTTTGAATACTAGTTCAATTAAAAGCTCCAAGAAGATGAATCTTTTTGAAACAGCCAGAATTACAGAATACCATAACAGCCAAAGAAAATAGCAGAGCAACACCAAAACAGAGGAACAAAGGAAAGCGATAATCATTGACTTTTCTGTACTTTTTATTCACATTTCACGTCCCACTATGCAGTTGTGAGGATTGATGTACACAACCATATTTCCTTTAACATGCTGGTGTTTTTTCATACTGGAGAACTCTGTGTCTCTCTTTCAAACAGTTCAACACAGTGTAATCAAGAGTGAACTTTTACGTCAAAATGATTGTGTGAATTCATCCTTACATACCGGAGAATGGGGAGACAGAATGGGGGGTGGTAGGCATAATTAGGTAAATCCTAGATATAACCTGGTAGAATCTATAACTGGATGAAAACTTGTCATAAAATTATTCCTTTAGATTTTGTCTGTAATCACATTTTGTTCTAAGACAGATCCACTGCTTTGAGATGAGCTCTACATGGGCAATCTGGCTATTGAGACCCTATTGCAGCACCTTGAACTACCCCAAAGCATCACTGTACTGTGTTCATAATGTTTCAGAACAGCATCTAGAGTGGCCAAGGTCTAGCAGGTAAAAAGTACCTTTTGAAAGCACTAGAAGATGTATGGAAACTCTGGGTCCAAGCACAGGCATCTTTCAGTCCCTGTTAGAGCTGTGCACGGGTGGGTAGATTCGGAATACCCCGAAATCCAAAGTGGCAAGCCGCTTCAGATTCGGGGTTAGGGAATCGCTTCAGTATGCTTCGTGAAGATTCAGAGCATACTGAAGTGACGGGTAACTCCCCACCACCCCCACCCACCCTCCCTAGGGCAACCCATCCCCCCTCCATCCCCCCTAGGGAGACACCCCACCCCCCCAGGGAGACCCCTCCACCCCCACCCAACCCTGGGGAGATCCCTCCAACCCCCACCCACTTACCTGGGTTATCAGCTGGGTGGCGGTGGTGGCAGCACAAGGCTGCGTGGCCTGGAGCCAGCCGGCTCCTCTGCCACCGCACCGCCACCTGAGCCTGTGGGGTGGTGGGGAAGGCCAGAGCCTCCTCCTCCAGCCCTTCCTGCCCCTCAAATGGCCATGGTGTGCCGGCGCCGCAGCGGCCATTTGAGGGGCAGGAAGGGCTTTCTCCGCCTCCTCCTGCCCTTCCTGCCCCTCAAATGGCCGCTGCGGCGCTGGCACGCTGCAGCCATTTGAGGGACAGGAAGGGCTGGAGGAGGAGGCTCCAGCCTTCCCCACCACCCTGCAGGCTTGGGCGGCAGCGCGGTGGCGGCAGAGGAGCTGGCCTGGAGCCACCGCAAGGTAGGTGGCGGGGGAGGTGGGGGGTTAATGTTTAAAGGGCCCCGCCACTGCTTGCAAGCAGCGGCGGGGCCCTTTAAACAAGCCCCGAAGCTTTCCGAAGCATTTTCAAATGCTTCGGAAAGCTTTGCTTCAGTATTCCGAAGCAGGGCCAGCTTGCTTTACCCAAAGCAAAACCCGACGTGCACAGCCCTAGTCCCTGTTTTGAACTAAGCATAGCCTTAGTATAACCTGGATTACCATTATTGTAATTCTTTTCTGTTACTATTCATGCAACCCTGTGGTCTCGAACAGCCATCATATTGTAATTGATGATAGATTAACATGTAGTAACTGCTACTATCAAATGGCAACCTGTTCATTTGAAATTTCTAGCATGTGCCCTGGGATTAGTAACCATTAATGGGACTGATAAACTCAAATGTGACAGAATTTTCCTATGTTAACCATTATATATAGTGGTCATGTCATGGGAGTTCATCTTTACTGCTGTTAATATAAGCCACCTTCATCAAATATACTTGCTGGGTTTAGTATGGCTCTGCTAGAATTTCCTCCAATATACACAAAGAGCTTTTACTGACAAATATTTCTATCAATCTCTAATTACAGCTTTAATTCCTCAGAACAAGAAGCACCTAGTCTACAGTGTGAAGAGTTCTTCCTGTGGGTTTTATCATGGAATCATCTACCTGATCCACCTTCAGCTCTCTAACACAATTAAATTTGGCTACAGCCAGTCCTCAATTTCTAGTCAGCAGCCAATCCGTTGGGCAGACACAATTTCTAAGCATCGAAACATGCAAACTGATGACAAAGGTGCTCATTATGTTCAGTTTACAAAAGAAAAGCCCAGGTCAAGCCTGACTCAGACTCATGTCCCAGAGATATATTTCCACACTGCATAATTTAAGATGTCTTGGGGACTCTGTGGAATGTATTTCACAGATCTGCTAGCTCTGGCACCTTCTTCAGCACCCAAGGAAACTTCCTCCAGTGCTTCTAAAAAGAGGGCACTGCAATAACGTGGATTAGAGGCAAAAGAAATACACCATGATCATTCTCAAAAGCAGCATTCTTGTTTCTTAGCGGACACAGACTATATGGCTGTACTCTAGAGCTGGAAACATGCTGTATTCTTGAGGGCATGGTATAGTGTTTTCATTGTCAGACTGGGTAGGATCTTAGAAAACCTGGTTCAAATCCCCACATTGCCATGGAAGCTTGCTGGATAGCCTTGGGTCAGCTATAGTCTCAGTCTAACCTACCTCTCAGGTTTATTGTGTAGATAAAAAGGAGGAAGGGAGAACTTGTAAGCCACTGTAGTCCCACTGGTGAGAAAAAGTAGGGTACAAATGGAGCAGATAGAGAGGGGGAGAATGGATTACATTCAGCAGGTTGAATGTTCCCCTATATAAACTCCACACTAGTCAAATGTAGCGCAATTATCATCACTTCTACAAATAGCTAAACTGGGACTTCGAATTCTGTTGTCATCAGTCAGCTATTCTCCCATTGTTTCTCCATTATTTTATCTAGGAGATGATTTGTTGCAATTTTTTTGCTTTTGTGTAGAATAGAAGCACGATCTCAGCAGTGAATAGACAGATCTTGCACTACCATGTTGTCATTTTCACTGACATGTTTTGGTGCAGGTGCATGGGTGGTATGACAGAAAAATGTACTTCCTGTTTTCAGCTTCAAGATGCTTGCTGAGGTTGCCATTTTGGAAAAAAAAAACTTTTTAAAGATGGGACTATTACACCATTGAGAATTAGCACTGTTTCTGTTTCCACCATGAGGTGATATTCCTATGTGAGGTTGTGATGTCTTGTGGGAGGGGGCGATACTGGGCAATGTTTACCCTAGCAAACTTACAGAGCTTTAGGACATACATTTGGAGAGAAAAGAAAATTTGCCAGCATCTCTGAAGCAGTCACCATAATAGGGTCTTTTAGGGAAGGACTACCTGGGATATATAATGTCTTTGCTGCACCAAGACCAACATGGAGCATTTAGAAAACAGCAACTGCAAATATCTACCTAGAAGCTCTGTAGAATCTGTGATGACAGCATGTTTATGTGTCTGTGTCCATATGTTGACATATTTTATGAATTGATTTATATGTTTTATATATAATATTCCTTTGTCATTTAAAGCTAAATTTTATGTTGTGATTGTTCAACACCTTGGGGACCCTAAAATGAGCAGAGAGGCAACAGACAAATGTTTTAAATAAAGAAATAATAAATACATTTCTGAAAGCAAAAAGCATGCAGGGATGGACATACTAGTGATACTTAGGTCAAACTGGGAAGAAATTAGGTTGCATTTCCTACAAGGGGGAAGCAGGTTCATGATCATCATAGAACAATATCCCTGTTTAAATGGGAAAATCCAGGAAGGAAATTATTTCAAAGGCCAACATCCGCTGCTGTTGCCACAACAGCATCTTTGTTTGTGGAGAAAGCCCCCAGTGCAGAACCACCCCAAGTGAAAATCAGAACATCAGAGAGAAATGTTCTAACTCGGCCAGTGAGTTTTCTACTTGCAGGGATTTTTAATATGTATGAAAACATTCAAAAGTAATATATCTCAACCTGTTTTCTGAAGACATACAGTGCATACTATCAGACCATTACCACTTCATTCCACCTCATTTGCGTGCATATGTAGACTTTATTTCAATAGTACAGAAGGGCTACAAGAAAGGAAAAGCTGATTGTGAACTTTGATGGTGCCCTTTTTTAAATAACTGAAATAAAACAATAATATGTTTTCAGGTCTGCCTAGTGTGGTTGAAAGATTGGATGACGCTGAAGAATAAGAAATTATTGGCCCTAGAGGGATACAAAAAAATATTTGGATGGCATGCATATCTATGGTATGATAAAGTAAAAGTGAATTCGATGTTCTTACATCATTATATACGGAGAAGCCTATATGCAACCTGGAGGAAGTACAGAGACTATTTACAAGAAGGAACCCCCCTGTGGGTGGTTCCATATGAGGTAATAGATCCGAGAGCTGTCGATACTGAGCAACAGTGTTTAACTTACAAGGAGATAACCCGAATAGAGTCTTTTAAACTTAAAATTAAGACACAGGACGAGTTATCACCAAATTATGACTGGTTTCAGTACAGACAGATCAGAGATCTCTACAATTCGGACTCTGCAAAGGGAGGCATAAGAACAGAGAATTCGGAACTAGAGCAGACACTTTTAAAAGATGACAAGAAGGAAATTTCTAAGGTATACCAAGTACTGTTGAAATGGTATACTGAAGATGAAACAGTTAAAGTACAAATGGTGAAGTGGGCCATAAATTTCAATAAAGAAATAACAATGGAGGCATGGGAATACTTGTGGAAGACTACAATGAAGATTACGACGTGTACTAATATTAAAGAGAACATTTACAAAATGATTTATCGTTGGTACATGACACCAAAGAAGATTGCGCTAGGGAATTTGAACACTTCTAACAAATGCTGGAAATGTAAAAAACATGAGGGTTCCCTGTATCACATGTGGTGGACGTGTGGGGTAGCTAGGCAGTACTGGGGGGAAATAATAAGAGTAATAAGGGAGATTTTACAATTTCAAATTAATAAGAACCCAGAACTCCTGCTACTGAACTTGGGAATGGAGGGCATTCCAGCTCAACACAGGACACTGTTATTTTACATGACAGCAGCAGCTAGACTTTTGTATGCGCAAAAATGGAAAGTACAAGAAGTGCCAACTATCGAAGACTGGATTTACAAATTGCTGTATATGGCGGAAATGGACAAAATGACAAGAAAATTGAGAAACCTTGACCCAGGACAGTTCAACACAGATTGGGAGAAGCTGAAACAATATTTGGTGAAGAAATGGGAGGTGGGAGGAGAACTGTGGCAGTTTGAGAACTATTGAAATACAATAAAATGCAGAGGGGGGTGACTTTACCGGGGGGGAGAAGAGGTGAATGAAAATTTCTAAGCAGTTATGTCATTAGATTATTATATGTAGAATAATATATAGAACATTGATAGAAAATAATTAACCATAAGGATTAATCATAAGGACTGACTAATTAACATTATTTTTGGTAAAATTTGTATAATGTACCAAACTGAATAAGTTTATCTGAAGATATATATGAGTCAAATTGATTGATATTATATGATAATAGTTATATAGATTTATAATTGAAGGGGAACAAAAACAGTAATGTAATTAAATATAACTAAAGCAGAAAGAAGAAGATATGTAGAATGAGTAACACATAGAGCATAAGTTAAATTGGTTGACTTATATGAATGTATGGTTTATATGGTTTATGATCTATAGAAACATTTGAAATTATGAAAAATGAGATAAATTGTTTATCCAACATGGAAAAAGGGACTCAAAGTTAGGGTACAGAGTATCAAAAATAGTTAAAGAATTATTGCTTAGAATAAAGGGAGAATATATATTTGTTAGATAGAGGAATATAAAAGGAGTAAGGGAAAAGGGACAAAGGGTTGGAAAACTGTTGGAAGTCAACAAAAAGGGGGGGAAAGGGAGGGGGTTAGAAATTGGGAAATGGGAGAATTGATTGTAATGTGAAAATAATTGATCCTAACCCAATAAAAAATTTTTCAAAAAAAAAATAATAATATGTTTTCAGGAAGAGGAGGAGAAAACGTATGTATTTTCCTGGGGGAAGGGAAAGGGATAAGAAGAGAAAGCACAGTCAACACTCTCCCAATGATATATGATGGAATTATTTTCCTGTCAGTTTCCGTGACAGTACTTTAACACCACAATTTGCAGTTCAGCTCCCTTGAAAGTGACAGTTCACAGTGTATGTAAGATCAAGGTGACAAAAAAGTGTATGTAACATGAAGGTGGCTATTTTTTATTGCAGAGTGATCATTATTTAGGAAATACTTTATCCTTTTTGCAGTCTTGTTTACTTTAAGCCTAAAGCTGCATTAACAGCCTACATTTTTTAAGAGCTCATCCCATTGGAGTTAACAAAAGGAGGGAGGATCTTTTGTCCCAAATTTCAAAGTTCAGCACTGCACCATTACATTTGATAACACACACAGAACACAGAATACTGACCCGGCTGGCTAATCCAAGATATAAACTACAAATTTCTTCATCATTTAAAAACTCAGCAGACATGGCCATTCAAAGGCCCTCCAGCCAGAGCACTGCCTACACCATGTAAATCTATTCCTTTAAGCACTTTAAGAAAGGTTAAGCACATTTAAGAACTCATGGTGAACTATTTTTATATATAGTTAGTATTACTGATTTGTTCGCTATGGCAATTTCACACAGAAAGCCTTTGTTGGAAACTGAATTTCTCATGTAATAATTAGCGGTGGAATATTACCCCAAACAGGTGTCTGTAGCCTGTCAAAGTCAGAACAGGTGATTTAGAATTAGCGTATTAAAAGAACTGTGAATTAGCGAAGCAAAAACGTGTTAATTTCTTGTTCCATCTGTTAATATGAATTCACTGCCAAATATTTTACTTTGTAGAACTGTGTGCAGGGATTGGCAAGAACATACACTATAAAAAAAAAAAGTTTAAAGGCCTGAATGTTTAAAAATCATGACATACGTTACTGCAAAAATAACTTCTACATTTTGAGCATGGATTTCTTTTTTTTTTCTTTTGTGTCTTTTGAAACTTCATAGTACAGATCAACATACATTTTTTTAAAAAATGGAGCTAAAGCTTCATGGAGCTGAAACTGGCTTCATATGAACGTTCGACAATGGAAAGAACCGTTTTTATTTTAATTGAACATTAAAAGAAAGGCTCTGCTTGTTGATCAGACATGCGGAGTCTTAAAAAGTATTTATTTTCATATATTAACCATGACAGTGAATGGACCCTCCATGTTCAGAGGCAGTTTATCAGAGCTAGATGGATTTTAGTCTTATCCAAGAGACCCTTGCTGTATCTTATGTTGTTAAGGGGTGTGCTAGTACTCCATCCTTCAACAAGACCTGGAAAAAACTAAGAAGACTATTAACAGCTTTAGCAACTGTTCATGCAACTTGTAGGGCCCACCTCACCATTGCTACACAGATAAGGATTGCTCAAATAAACAACAGCATGGATCTCCAAGAGCTAACCAACAGACATACGAATGCCTTATCCCCTTTACGATGCAATTTGAGTAACATAAACATGACACATAAAACACTGTTTGAAAGACCAACTTATCCATATTCATTTAATGGCTTGTAAAGTTATCATGAGAAACCACACCCTAAATAAACTAGTTATGATTAGTATGATAGCCTTAATGCAGGCCACTCCATTATCTATGCTCCATTAGAATGTGAGAGTCAGTTTGGTGTAGTGGTTAAAAGCATGAGACTCTAATCTGGAGAACCAGATTTGGCTCCCCGCTCCTCCACTTGAAGCCAGCTGGGTGACCTTGGTTCAGTCACAAAATGAATAATAATAACAACATACTTTGTAAACCACTCTGAGTGGGCATTAAGTTGTCCTGAAGGGCGGTATATAAATTGAATGTTGTTGTTGTTGTTGTTGTTGTTGTTATTAGGGGTGTGTGCTTCAGGTTTCTGATTTGGGGAAAATATCCAAAGAAAAATTGGGGGGAAATCAGGGCGTGCTGACCCCGATTTGGAATCAAAGCTTCCCAAAGTGATTCAGGTCGTTTTGGAAAGCTTCAGGGCCTCCCTGGGCTTCAGCTGGCCCATGGGGAATCCCCACCCCGATGGGCCAATGGAAGTTTAAAGGGTCCTTTCCTTGCAAGTGGCAGGGAAAGGGCCCTTTAAAATTCAGCTGGTCTGTGGGGGAGGGAATCCCCCGCAGACCAGCTGAAGCATGAAGGGCTTTTCTGTTTCCCCGCTGGCCAGCAGACGCCCACCCCACTTACCTGGGCCTTCCCACCTCCCAGCTGGCTGTCACAGCAGTGGCTCTGGGCCTTCCTCCCTGCCCAGCTTTGGGATTCTAGTTATTCCGGATCATTTTCCTGCTTTGGGTAAACCCGAAGTGGGAAACCCAATTTTTTTTCTGGGGTACACCCCTACACACAGCTTCTAGGAACTCTCTCAGCCCCACCCACCTCACAGGGTGTTTTGTTGTGGTGATAATAATAACATACTTTGTAAACCGCTCTGTCTTGAAGGGTGGTATATAAATCGAAAATTGTTATTGTTGTTGTTGTTGTTATCATCATCATCATCATCATCATCATCATCATCATCATTATTATTATTATTATTATGCCAACTCAAGGTCTAAAATCATGGTATGAAGTTGGCTTATCTTAAATTTAGTTTTGTTTGATGTACAAAAAAAGACACCCAGGCTTAATCCTGGCTTGCTTCTAATGCTGCTTTCACTGTCATGAATTGCAAGTTGGGTTACCAGCTGGGTCTCTGCAGGGGAGATGAAGAAAAGAGGAAAGGTGATTAAACCAGAGTTTGTCAAATGAATATGAATCTGTGAACTAAACCTTGGTTTCATAAACTAACCATAATTAAAATAACCCAGGAGTTAAATTTTGTTTGGACTTATATGACTACCATGTCTATGAAACCTTATGGAACTAGAACTGTTAAGTCCATTAGACTTATAAGATGTAATTCTATCTAGGATTGTACAGTAAGCCATGTAGACATTACAAATGTTCCAAAGTATGCCATGTAGACATTACAAATGTTGCAAAGCAACTTGCATTTTACAAAAATGCATTGTCTGTTTCCTTCATCTAGTTCAATATATGTGAGTACTTAAGAGTACACAAACTATTTCTTTCTATACTTCTTTACTGCTGAGATTCTGAGAATCAATCTAACTGCTGAGAATCAAACTAACAGGAGATAACAAATTTGGCACTTCTGGAAAAGAAACTGCTGCCTATACATGACTTCCCTCAGAGAGAAATTGTTAGGCACTCCAAATGTTTAGAGTTGCCATTGAAAGGGGTGCTGAATAAAAATGAGAACAACACCCAGCACCAAGTTTCTGTACTTCCCTAGGAATTGCTTCCAAGAAGCACCTTCTATATATAACAGTTGTCTTTTAGGTATTGCCAAATGATAACTTATCAGGTATAGCCAAATGTTGTTTGCCAAATGACTCCTCAGCAGGAAGTGAATGTGAAAAATGCATTCTGGGGAGATCTTGGCTGAAGAAAACATGGCTATGAACAGCTAATGTGATGTAGCCACAAAGAAGGCAGACATAATGGATAATTTGGATAGCCAATCTAGCAAAGAAATGAAGGAAAATAAATTACAACCAACTCTGTATCCCTCTGTTCTACCTTCTCCTCTTTCTAGTGAAGTCCCTAATTGTAAGACAACAGCTTTTGTACACTGAAATAAAGAAATCTTACAACAGACCAATTTAGGGCCTAACTAAAGAAATGACAGACACTTGGTTAAGATGGAGGCCACAGCAGGGACTGGGGCAGGCGGCGGGGGCGGGGGGTAGACTTATCCTTTTCACCAGTCAACAACACCCTCAATTTCACCAATCAACACCGAAGTGCTCACAAGCTGATGTTTGGTCTGGAACAGAAACAAGACAGGCATTCTTTCTGGAGCTGGGAGGGGGAGTTTACCTACAATCCTCTTCTAGAGGAAGAAGGGTTAATCCCTTATCGCCCCACACCCAAACTGGGATCCTGCATGGCTACTAGTTGATTTTTTTTAAAATGCTGGGAAGTTCATATCTCTGAGTCCAATCTAGCTAGGTCCTAAATTACACAGGGAGTTTATTGAAATGTGCAAAAGGCACACGTGGTACAGATTGCAGGCGGGGAAAGTTATTTGTCAGAGTGTTCCACCATACTAAAACAAAACTGCTTGTAAGAAGAAAGCTAGTATATCAAATGGAACACCATATCAACCTTTTCTTCCTGACACATTAATTGTTAGAGTTTGCATTTTCTTTCACTTACACTATGAAGTGGTAGAGTTCAAGAACAATCTTACCAATGCATGATTCTACATGTCTGATTCAACTTTAAAGTTTTAGTACAGCTAGAGCATGTACATGTAAGTATACCAGTCAAGGCCCAAATGAAGGATCATCTCCAACGGCAGTGGTAGAAGCAAAGACTTAAATCAGCAGAAGTGTAATCTAATACTTGGAAAGCAAGACACAGATTGCTGATGTTGGCAGATTTCCCAGATATATCCTATATTCTCCTTTACTGTTTGTATGGGATGAGTTTGGGCTCCTGTGAGCAAAAAAGGTCCAGAAAACTGTGCCATTCAGCGTTTGAAGAGAATCGTAACTGAAGACTGTTGTTGCCTCAGGATTAGATTGTAGCATCCCGCACAAGGGTAAAAGTTGACCCTTCTCATTAGTTTCTACTCCCAGTGCTATCAACTGTGGAAATAAACCACTGCTTTAAAGAAGTGGGCTTTTAGTTATTTGAATAAAACCTAAAGACATATATATCCTATTCCACATATCCAACAAATGGTGCTTCTCAAATTAACAGAGTTCCGTTAACTTAATTTCTTGCCTAAATGTCTGTATTTATATTCATACTCTGTGAATTCATAATACTGGATAGATTTGAAGGACAGTATGACATTTTATCTAATTCTTATAGACTGATGTGCACCCCAATGAAGAGAACCCTGCAAATAGTGCTCTGCATGCTGCTTCCATCTGCCTATACCTGCTTTCATATCAAAAGGTTGGCAATATGACAGTTCTGACAGCATCAATGATCTGGAGGGGTTGAAGAGACACTGCATTTAGACCCCTCCAAATTAAAACTTGAAGTAGCAGGTGCATGTGTGCTTCCTGACGTGAAAAACAGTAACTATAAACATTCAGCCTGGATTCACTGTCAAAGCCATATATGGCCTTATTCAGGTTTCACCCTTGAAACAGGCAAAACAAACAACTGCCCATTAACATGCTTTCTCTCTTGTGGCCCACCAGCTTGTGGAATGGCTGCCTGAGATCAAGAAAGTACCATTTTCCTGGCTTTCTGCACTCTATGCAAAACTGAGAGTTATACAGGTAATAGAGCTGTACTGTGTTCAGGAAAGTTATACAGGTAATAGAGCTGTACTGTGAGGAAATAGCTCAGAGAGATGCTTGTGATAAAGGAACTGTAGACTATACTACTGGGTACTGTCTCTTGGTGTTAGGAATCCTTCTCCCTGTGGAGGCGGGGGATCCCCTGTTTTCACCCTCCATCCCCCGCCTCCACTTACCTGACCCGAGGGGGAGGAAGGCATGGGAACGGGCCTTCTGGGCATGCTCCTGGGGCACTGTGATAACATCACTCCTGGGAGTGATGACATTGTGCACCCTGAGAGTCCTCCTGCACTTTGCAGCTGGCCAATTTTGTCCCCAGTCGGGCCTATTTTTGTCCATTTGAGGCCAAAATGGCAAAAATCAGCCCCCATGGTGGGATCCAAGTCATGGTCATTGGTAAATAATTTTGCCTTCCTAGCTCCTATATGCCTGAAGGAATCATATTCATATAAATAACCTAGAATAACTAAAAATTTGGGGAAAGGAATCAGCTTTTCTGCCTTATTTATACCTTGAGTTTACTGGATTAACCGGTTGGCTCTGCGAAGTTGGCCCATGTTGATATTAAATGCTGAAGAAAAGCAAAAATTAAGTGTTCATTTCCTACAGCCTGGTCCCTTTACATCAACAACTGGCCTCCTTTTCCTTGGTGAGTGACAGGAATTACAACCTTAGTACCTATGGCCAAGAGGAACAGTCCTCCCCCGTTCGAATAGAAATGTGGCGGCAACTGTATGTTGTTGGCATCTTTGCATGCTTAAAATAAATTGGCCATTTTCTTTCTCAGGGAATGGGCCCCCAAGTCTATATTTATAAAAGACAGGCTGCCAACATTTTTAACTTTCTGGTGATAAACTTTCTTTTTAAATGCTGGATAATTCAGTGTAAATGTCATATGAGACTTTAAAATAGAACATATCTATTTGCTCATAGTATTTAAGAAATACAATGCCATTATGCTGTTATCAGTGGTAAAATATGTCTAATCTTGATAAAACATCACCTTTAAAAAATGCCTGTAGGGAAAGGGGGGAAATTCAGTGACTGCATTTTATGTAATTTTAAAATATACAATACATTAAAGGTTTGGTTGACTTATCTGAAAAGACATATTTTTGGCACATAAATAAAAGAGGGAAAGAGAAGAAATCAGACGGCAAATAAAGTATGTAAATGAAATCAAAGGTAAGGGAGCCCTCCTTCTTTGTATAAATAACTGTGTTAACAAATTTTTATGCATATATACAGCTATTTTGCTTTGGCACAAACAAATTCATTGCTTCTCTCCAAAGAATGGATTAGAACAATTTATTTTATAAGATTTGGATAGACAGGATAAGAAATGGAATGGCCATCTATGAGAAATAAATATAAAAATTATTCAAGCTCCATCTCCTTTATGTTCATAATGAGATCCACCTCATTCAAATTCCCTTCGATTGGAACAGTGCTGAGGAAGCAAGAATATGATTCCATAGGAAATGATTTCTAATCTTGGTGATAACATTCCAGCGTAATACAATTATTTACAATTGACTATGAGTTAATCCCTATAGCATAATATCTTTCATACAAAAATGTCAGCTTTTATTGATGAAACAACCTAGGAATAAACCATGGTAGTTGTGTTGGTTTTTTTAAAACAAAACAAGACTTGTAATCATATACATGCCAGGTTTAATAGTAACCCAAACAGTATGACAATGTGACGAGCCAGGAGGAAAAAAAACTAAAAATGGTAGTATTTACACAATTTTACCCAGTATCATAAGTAATGAAGCGAGAGTCATTCATCTGGGACTTCTGAGGTGCTAAAAGGAGGTTCAAGTAATGCATGTACTGTAAAGTACAAGAGTGAAGAAGCCTCATCTCAGGACTGAAAATGTAATATCCGTTTTCTATGACTGCAACAACTAGAGTTTACAATTACCTTTTTCAGCCTTAGCAGAAACAATTCTATGCGTGCTGCCAATCATCTGCTGAATTCAACCCAAATCAACTTTCGACTATAGATGGGCATGAATAGGAAACAAACAAACAAACATGATGTTCGTTGTTCATTGCCATCCACAAACAGGGATTCAGAAACATCGACGGACATGACATGTTCACGCACATGTTCATAGTTGGAGGTTCTTGGGAGCCAGAACCACTCCCTTGGGACTTAGCTGAACTTGAGCCGGGGAAAGGAGAGTCCATGGGTCTCCCCCTTTCATGTCATTTTCTCTTCACAGTGGCAAAAACTGGACTGTCTGCTGGAAGCTACTTTGAGGGGTTACAAACTGACCTTCTCAATGTCCAATACCCACCAAATTTGCAGGGGACATAGTCCTCACTGTCCTCTGAAGACCTGCCAAGTTTCAGAGAGATTGCACCTCAGGAAAGGCATGATCCGTGGATCTCCCCCTTTCATGTCATGCTCTCTTCACAGTGGCAAAAACTGGACTGTCTGCTGGAAGCTACTTTGAGGGGTTACAAACTGACCTTCCCAATGTCCAATACCCACCAATTTTGCAGGGGACATAGTCCTCACTGTCCTCTGAAGACCCCCCAAGTTTCAGAGAGATTGCACCCCAGGATCCGTGCTCTGCCGCTTTCCCCTTCTGGGGTGGCAAAGGCGGTCCCAGCCCAAGCAGCTGGGGCTGCGGGCCAGGAAGTCCAGTTTCTCAAAATCCATTGCAAAAACAACACAGAATTAGGATAATCAAAACAAAAAAGACTATGACTTGGATTCTGTCAAAAATCACCTTTCTTGCCTTGTTGTTCCTGCTGCAGCCCCAAATGTGCCCTACAATGCTGCTCTGGCGGAGATGGGGGACTCCCAGAAACAGCATGAGGGGGACACTTCTGTCTGCATTGGATGGACAGAACTAACATAAACCATCCTCCTTCCACTCACAGAAATGTTTGTGGGATCCAACCCCTTGGGTGAACTAAATAGCTAGTTGCACCCAAGTCAAAGACACATCAATGTATATGAAATTTAGAAGTTCATTTTAAAAATTTATTTACTGCCTCTCCAGAGACCTGCTCTGTCTGCACATGAAAATCTAGGAGGTGAATGATTTACAGTACTGCAATATCTGATAACAGGAGGATCCTATCCAACTTATTTCCCTGGAAAAGTGACTCACAATCAAAAGAAATATGTTTCTTTTATGTTTTACAGAAAAATTTAACCAGAGATACAAGATTTTACAATGAAAGGGTGTTTCAGAAAGTGATGGAAATTTTTGATCTAATATGCATACAGATATTTCAGCTTCCACAGATAACGGTTAAAATGCATACAGAAATAATATGAAATGCATATAATATGAAATGCATACAGAAATAATATGAAATGCATACAGAAATAATAATATGCATATAGAAATTTCAGCTTCCACAGGTAACGGTTAAAATGTAGGGCAAAGGCCACATAGGTGCATATACTATCAGTATATAGTATAATAATCAGTATATAATGAGAATATGTGAAAAGGAAAAGGACAATAGAATGATTGAATATGCACAATATTCTGGGAAATGGGGAATAAGGGGAATTAGACTGCCTTAGGTATAATTAAGAATCCCCAGCTGGGTGTCCATTTTCTGTGTTGCCAACTGTCCCTGATGTGCAGCTGCTTTCAGAGAGAGAGAAAATTCTTACAGCAAAGCAATGTGAAACCGTAACAGTGTGCCAGAACTAAAACTGACAGTGATCTAAGTCGATGATAAAAGCAGCTGCATCACCCCATCCACATGGGTAACGCTGCTAAATTCCTTGGACCAAAATGCAAGTGTCTGACTAAGTATGCCCTTCTAAACGCAACTGTAGCAGTCCAGCCTTATCTTTTCACATGGGCTGGCCCAAGAAGCTTAAGTTCTCAGACAATGAAAGGAAACAGGTGTCTGAATAAAACAGTTTGTGTAGCCTCCACAATAGCTGCCTGGGGAGAAATTCAATCTAGGTACCTCCAACACACTGGCTTTTCATCACAGTGTATTTACACAAGATATGTACTGTGTACCTATTTTGAACATATATTGTATCATGCATTATGGCACCGACTGGTTTTGTTTGATTGACATAATCTTGGCATTTTGTAATATTTGTTGTATAAGGGGTTTTTGTGTTTTCTTTAAAAAAAAATTATGCTTAATGTATTTAAAAACTTGTTTCCCAAGGCCCTAGGGATGCAGTACAGTATGTCTCTTTTAATAGCCAAATTCCATTGCAACACCAAAAGGAAACAAGTTCTATATGAAATAACCTCCCAGGTGATCTCCCAATCTCTAAACTATCAGTTAGAAAATCCAGACTAAATGTGCAAAATCCATCCATCAACTTGGACACTGCCACTTGTCATTCCAGAGAGCGAATCCAGGCTGTTGTTCTACTCCCAAGATGAAATGGGCAACATGTGTGGATGTGACATGTCCAGTTGAAATGGTTAGGAGGACTGCAGATGCACATGTCTAGATAGTAAATCTCAGCCGATTTACCTGAGAGTAAAGCCCAGTGATCATCACAACAGGGGATGCTTACAGTCCCAATACTGAGGGAGGTTTCAGCTAGCAGTTGGGCTTTTGGAGTGGCAACTCCTTTGGAATGGGCTGCCTAGAGGCGTAAGGGAAAGATCGTCTCTGGAGATTTTTAGGAAAATATGTAGGGCTGAGCTATTTAAATTGGCCTTAGGAAACAGATTTATTAAGCTGATTGACAATATGTTGTAAGATTATTTTAATATTTATGCTAGTATCTGTATGCCCTGACCTGGACAGCCCAGGCAAGCCTGATCTTGTCAGATCTCAGAAGCAAAGCAGGGTCAGCCTTGGTTGGTAATTGGATGGGAGACCTCCAATGAAGACCAGGGTTGCAGAGGCAGGCAATGGCAAACCACCTCTGTTAGTCTCTTGCAATGAAAACCCTGCCAAAAGTCGCCATCAGTCAGCTATGACTTGAGGGCACACTCCACCACCACCATCTGTATATATAAGTGGTTCTGTGGCTCTTGAAGACCCATGGCAAATACCATCAACCAAAAGAACTACAGCATTACTATGCCATCCTATCAAACACAAACATACACACAATAATGAGACAAGACACAATACAATACTATTGTCATATATACCTATCTGTATATCTGCCATGAATGTATTCTGTGTTCATGTCTGACATGAATGTATGCTGTGTTATGTACTGGTCCTCTGAGGGCATGAGAAGTTTTTTATTGATGTTAAGGCAGTAGGTTATCTCACAAGTATTTACTTTCTCTTTCCCTGCTGCCTCCAGAAGTGTCCTTGAAGGCAGACTGCTGCCAGCTCGAAATGTATCTTTCTTGGGAACTGAGATGATTTCTGGTTGTTGTGGATTTTCCGGGGTGTATAGCCGTGGTCTTGGCATTGTAGTTCCTGACGTTTCGCCAGCAGCTGTGACTGGCATCTTCAGAGGTGTAGCACCAAAAGACAGAGATCTCTCAGTGTCACAGTGTCTTTTGGTGCTACACCTCTGAAGATGCCAATCACAGCTGCTGGCGAAACGTCAGGAACTACAATGCCAAGACCACGGCTATACACCCCGGAAAATCCACAACAACCATCGTTCTCCGGCCGTGAAAGCCTTCGACAATACATGAGATGATTTCATTCTTTGTTCTGCCTAGCCTAAACCTAGCTGCTCCCTGACAACCCCCCTGGTTCTTTCGCGCCCAAAACTTTAACGGTCCTTATCCTGATGGTGGGAACTTTCCCTATAACTAACATCACCAACCCCAGTTACGTCACTTCTGCCAATTCAGTTGTCTGAGCACCTTGAACTTGCTGGATCTCTAATAAAGTTACTTCAACTAATACACCTGCATGTTTGCTGTGGAGAACTGGGGGATTCTACCTGCCAAGGACTGACAACTAGAAGATATTGAATATAAAATAAAACTGTAGGCTGTCAGTAGAGGTAGTGCTGGCCATAAACACAGGAGAGCTTTAAAAGGGAATTAGACAAAATCATGGAGGAGAGTCCCATCAATGGCTACTAGCCATGATGACTGAATGGAGCCTCCACATCCAGAGGCAGCAAATCACTGAATGTAACAGCTGAGAGCCGGCAGCACCAGGAGAGGGGCTTGGACTCTATGCCCTTAGTTTGGTCCTAAAGGACAACTGGTTGGTCGCTGTATGAAGCAGTAATGCTGGGCTAGATGGACCACTGGTCAGATCCAGCAGGTTCTTTTTCTGTTCTTATGTCTTTTTAATTACCATAGTACCTCTGAGCATGTAGAGTTCTCTCCTTACCACCACTGAACCTTTGCCAATGCTTCTGTATTAGGGTTGCCAGCCTCCAGGTAGTGGCTAGAGATCTTCCAGAATTACAACTGGTCTCCAAGCCACAGAGATCAGTTCACCTGGAGAAAATGGCTACTTTGAGGGGTGGACTCAATGGAATTATGCCATGCCAAGGTCCTTTCACTCCCCAAACCCCACTTTCTCCAGGTTTCTCCAGGTTTCACCCGCCAGATCTCCAGGAATTTCCCAACTTGGAGCTGGCAACCCTATTCTGTATCCTAAGGAGAAGGACTTGCAAGTCAGAGTTGTGATACAAAACAGTGCGTAAGTTTTCACGTTCTCCAGAAGCCTTTATTAGGCTGAATGTTAAAAATAAAAGCTTCCCTGTGTTAAAAGCCACCCTCTTGCTGGGATGTTAGTGCAGAAGCTGCAGAGAAGGGTAGGTGAGGGTTGTTGCAGAGGATGGCCCTTTACTCCCATTGCCAGCATGAGGCTCACAGCTTACTCATCCTCCAATACCCCCAGTGGCTGCAGTTATCAAGGTGGGAACCGTTTGCCAAGTATAAGTTCCACCAGGCAATGGCCTTGCACACTTTCCTGAAACATGGAGCAAGTGCCACATAGGGCCACATAGGAGAATGATCATCAGAACAGCCACAGGTGGCATGTCAAAGAGCTACATGTGACTCTCGTGTCAATGAGTTAGCATCACTGGTATAAACGGACACTCTTTGGAGTGTATGACAGAAAGGGGGGCAGACATATTTTAAATAAATAAATATGGGGTTTACGGCTTTAAGGCCATGCGCCAATTTTGCTTCAGCCTAGTTAATTCCAATGTGCAAAAGGAGTGATTGGTGTGGGTAACTAGAGGGTCAGCCAATCAGGGAAGTGCGGCAGGAGGTTATTTACTTTCAATTAACAGTGTACGTTTTGGATAAATGAAGCTGCTGTTTGTGGAAGTTAGAATTAAAATGCCTTCTTTTAGTTAATTCAGATCAATGGGAACTATGCATAATTATTAATTTACTAAACTACTTATCATTGTAATTTACTAAACTACTTATCATAGTAGTCTTTTGAGACAGAAGAAACTATTGATCCTAGAGGTTCTTCAAACACTATGCTTGGAGGCTATTATTCCCTCCCATTGCAACTAAGTCCTCCTTCAACAAGCGGCAAAGCCTTTTTCTTTGGCGATGTTATTTTAAAAGGGAAGCAATCCTATTTCCTCTAACATTCCAGAATGTGGATAGATAAAAGAATACAGCTGAAAAACAGACAGACAAGACTCTAAGTAGCTCAGTATGTACATGAGATCCTTTTCTTTCCAAGCAAAGGTATTTGCTGTACCTTACAAAGCAGGCATAGCTTAAGAGTCTCTGGAGCTTTAGCCACACCTTGTCAATTTTATACATGGTGCTTGTCAGCAAGACAAACCTGACAAACATCAGCATCATGATTGGCAGTACCGTGACTGATAGCGTGAGTCAAATCAATCGGCAGTGGCACTAGGATATCCCCCCTCTCAGACAGCAGAATTACTTACAATCTTTTGTGTGACCTTTTTAGATTTAAGCTGTGAGGGTCAAGTCTCTGATTGTGTTCTGCATGCAACAATGTATCAGGGATTCCATCATGCACATATGATATTAAAGCAGAAACTGGTGTCCTGTGTAGACAATGGAAGGCCTCAAGTAAAGCATCTGCCTTTTGTTGTAAAAACATAAATAAATACAAATCTTGATGTTGTAGAAGTCTAACTCTCCTGTTAGTGCAAAAATTTAACTTGCACACATAACGATGTCTTATAGTAAATTAGAACAGAGGATCTATCAAGATCAGTATTTTGTAAAAGAATGAAAGGACATAAATCTGATATCAAAAATCACATCATTCAAAAACCAGTGAAAGAACATTTCAATCTGCCAGGGCATTCCATCACTGACCTAAGAGTAGCAGTTCTCAAGCGGAGAAATTTCAAAGGAAAATTAGAATGCGAGATTGCTGAAATTAAGTTTATTTGCAAATTTGGAACAATGGATCCCACAGAGTTGAATCAGGATTTTTCTTGCATTACAGATGCTAACTTTGCACCCACTTTGCAAGCTAATGATAACATGTATTATAGCTAGCCTCCTGGCACTCCAATTTACAATAACCCTCCCACCCTCTACCCGGATTATAAGGACTCCCTGTCTGGTCTCTTGGAAGCGGTGGCCAGCTGGGCCTTGGAATTCCCGAAACTTTTGGTTCTCGGGGATTTCAACGTCCATGCTGACGACGATGCCTCCATGCAGGCCATTGACCTGGTGTCCTCCATGGCGGCCCTAGGACTCTCCCAGTTTGTTTCGGCTCCCACGCATCAAGCAGGTCACACGCTGGATTTGATTTTTGGGGCAGGGATGATGGTGGTCCTGGATGCCTATGATGCAGTGCCATGGTCAGATCACTTTGTTCTGAAGGCTCGTCTGAGCATGCCGCTCCTTTCCCGGGTGGGCGGTGAGCGGATTTACGCTCGCCCGCGGAGGCTTATGGATCCAATTGGTTTCCAGGAGGCTCTGCGGGATCCGATGCCCCCTGGCAGTACGTTAGATGAGCTGGTGGATGATTGGCATGGCCGTCTTTCCGAAGCCATCAACGCTATTGCCCCCTGCCGTCCTCTCCGAGCCCGCAAACGGGTAGCTCCTTGGTTTACCGAGGAGCTTCGCCAGATGAAGCGGTCTCTGAGACGATTAGAGCGAGTGTGGAGGCGGGGGCGTGACGAAGAGGCAAGAACATCTTATAGGACGTTTATGAAAGCCTATGAGGTGGCAGTGAAAGCAGCAAAGAGGGATTTATTTGCTGCTTCCATTGCATCCGCTAGCTCACGCCCGGCTCAATTATTTCAAACAGTTCGGTCCTTGGTCTCCCTCTCTCAGGGAGACCACCAAATTCTTAATTCAACTATTGGCTGCGAGGCTTTTGCGAGCTATTTTGCGGGTAAAATCTTGTCCCTTCGCCGTGGCCTGCCACCCACTGTTGATACAGTAAGGGAACTGGAGACCCCTTGGCCGTCTTCTGGGTCCGTATTAGACCATTTCAGGCTGCTCTCTCAGGACGATGTTGACAGGATCCTGCAGGGGATGAGGCCAACCACCTGTCCTCTGGACCCCTGCCCATCCTGGCTGGTGAAGGCCAGCTCGGAGGGGCTACGGGACCATCTGGAGGCCATTGTTAACATCTCCCTGAGCTCTGGGGTTTTTCCAGGAGTGTTAAAGGAGGCGGTAGTGCGGCCCCTCCTGAAAAAACCATCTTTGGACCCCACCGACCCGTCCAGTTACCGCCCAGTTACCGCCCAGTGTCGAACCTCCCGTTCCTGGGCAAGGTGATTGAGCGGGCGGTGGCGGTACAACTGCAGGAATTCCTGAATGATGCTCTAGTCCTGGACCCATTCCAGTCTGGCTTCCGTCCTGGCCATGGGACGGAGACAGCCTTGGTTGCCCTCACAGACGACCTTCGCAGGCATCTGGATCGAGGCGGGTCAGCGCTGCTTGTGTTACTTGATCTCACAGCAGCGTTTGACACGGTTGACTATGATTTGTTGGCCAGCCGCCTTGCTGACGTGGGGATTAGGGGGACAGTCTTACAGTGGCTGGTCTCCTTTCTCCAGGGTCGGGGACAGAGGGTGGCGCTCGGGGGAGATCTATCGGCCCGTCACCCTTTGGTGTGCGGGGTTCCCCAAGGGGCGATACTCTCCCCAATGTTATTTAACATCTATATGCGCCCCCTCGCCCAGTTGGTGCGGAGGTTTGGGCTGGGTTGTCATCAATACGCGGATGACACCCAACTTTTTCTGTTGATGGACGGCCGGCCAGACACGGCCCCAGACAATCTGGCCAGAGCTTTGGAGGCTGTGACGGCATGGTTGAAACAGAGCAGGCTGAAATTGAACCCAGTAAAGACGGAGGTCCTGCAGCTGGGACGGGGGCTGCCAGATGTTGGGATCCAGCTCCCTGCCCTGGATGGGACACCACTGGCAACTTTGCCAGTGGTAAAGAGTCTGGGTGTGTTCCTCGATGCCTCCCTATCGATGGAGGCCCAGGTCACGGCGGTTGCCAAGTCTGCATTTTTCCATCTTCGTCAGATCAGGCAACTTGCCCCCTACCTGACGCCCCAGGACCTGGCTACAGTGATCCATGCAACGGTCACCTCCAGGCTAGATTACTGTAACTCACTCTACGCTGGGCTACCCCTGGGCCTGATCCGGAAACTACAACTGGTCCAGAATGCGGCGGCACGGGTCCTGACTGGTATACCTTACCAGTCACACATCACACCTGTCCTGCGCCAGCTGCACTGGCTTCCGGTTGAATTCCGAATCAGGTTCAAAGTGTTGGTTCTTACCTTTAAAGCCCTGAGTGGGTTGGGACCGGCATATCTTCGGGACCACCTCTCCCTGTACGTTCCCCGGAGATCGCTCCGATCAGCGAATAAATATTTACTTGTGGTCCCCGGCCCTAAGGAAGCCCGCCTCGCTTCAACCAGGGCCAGGGCTTTTTCAGTCCTGGCCCCAGCCTGGTGGAACGCTCTGTCAATGGAAACCCGGGCCCAGCGGGACATATTATCGTTCCGCCGGGCCTGTAAGACAGAGCTGTTCCGCCAGGCGTTTGGTGATTGAAGGGGGCGGTGCCATGTCGGCCTCCCACCTTTGGGGTGGGGAAGGTTCTCCCCACCACTGCACCTTGTTAATTTGTTTTATTATTTGTATATTGATTTTAGTTTTTGTTTTTATCAATTTTAACTGTTCACCGCCCAGAGCCCCTGGGATGGGCGGTATATAAATTGAATAAATAAATAAATAAATAAATAAATACACGGGGGCTTTTGGTGCTAATGATGTGTACTTGGGGCAGAAATAGTGACACATGAGTGAGAAAGAAGAACAAGTTGAGTGTAAGGTGTATATGACTGGAATGAGTAGGGCTTTGGAGAGAAGAGGCCCAAATCTCTTCTTCAAATTGTTCAATTCAGAAAAGACTGAGGTGCTGTTGGCTAATGAAGATGCTGCTTCGGGACTGTGGACTCAGCCTGCCCTGGAAAGGGTTGCACTCCCCCAAAGGAGCAGGTTCGTAGCTTGGGAGTGCCACTAAATCCTAGCCTACGGTTGAAGGCTCAGGTCTCCTCCATCATGCATAGTGCCTTTTATCAATTCCAGTTTATTCGCCAGCTACATCTGTTCCTCAAAAAGTGTGATCTGGAATGAACTATGCTCTGATCACATCCAAGTTATATTGCTGTAACATGCTCTGTATTAGGCTGCCCTTGAAAATGGTTCAGAAAGTTCAATTGGTCCAAAATGTGGTGGCCAGACTACTGTCGGGAGTTGATTACAGGGATCATATCACCCCTTTGCTGAAAGATCTGCACTGGTTACTCAGTGCACTGGGCACAATTCAAAGTGCTGATTCTTACTTTCAAGGCTCTAAAAGGCTTGGGACCAGGGTACCTGAAGTACCATCACCTCCTATACTACCCAGCACACCAGTTAAGATCTCCATTTTAAGCTCTGGTCTCTGTTCTCTCATCTTCAGAGGTGAGGTGGGTGGTGACTACAGACAGGGCATTTTCTGTGTTGGCAGTTCACCTTTGGAACACCCTCCCCCTTGAAGCTTGCCTGGAACATACTTTACTAGCTTTAAGGCACCAGGCTAAAACACATCTTTTTTTTACCCAGGCTTTTAATTAATTAGGAGTTTTATCTTAGGTAGGTAAAGTATGTCCCAAAGCAGCATCTTCATTGGCCAATAGCACCTCAATCTCTTTACCTTATTTTACCAGCTTTTTATTGATCTGTTTCTGTTTTAAGGATAGTTTTTATGCTGCTTATGTCCAATGGCTTGTGTTATAATAGCCTGTGTTTTTAACTGTAACCCGTCTCAAGCAGGACTTTGAAGAGGCAGCCAGGAAATATTTAAAATAAAATAAAAATCTGGCAAGAATAAACAAATGAGTAATTGCTATCCTAAGCAGAGTTGCACTCTTTTAATTCTTTTGAAGTCAATGGGTGTAGAAAGCTTAGGCTATCACTCCGCTTAGGATGGCACTGTTTGTCATCGAATGTTGGTCTTCAAATGCTGTTAATAGTTTGTTAACTTTGAGCTATTTTTTATCAAGATTTCCTTGTGAGGCACCTCAAGGAGGTTTCCTGGAGAGGCAGCATAGGAATGCACTAAATAAATAGAAGAACAGGTTCAGTTCAAACGTCTCATGATATCATTACTTCCTTTAACTATGGTTAGTGTCCTTGTCCACATGGATGCCTGGCAAAGCCCAGTAGAAGATGGCTGTTGTGGGTTTTCCGGGCTGTATTGCCGTGGTCTTGGCATTGTAGTTCCTGACGTTTCGCCAGCAGCTGTGGCTGGCATCTTCAGAGGTGTAGCACCAAAAGACAGAGATCTCTCAGTGTCACAGTGTGGAAAAGATGTAGGTCATTTGTATCTACTCAGGAGGGGTGGGGTTGAGCTGAGTCATCCTGTAAGAGTTTCCCAGGGTGTGGAATGCTAATGGCGGGAGGCTTCACTGTATCCTGAGGAGGTTCTTTTGCATATGGATTGGTGCTTGATGTGCTAATCTTCTCTGCAGGGCTATTGTCGGGTGTGGAGTGTTTTGTTGGCCTGGTGTTTTTCAGAACTGGAGCCCATGCTCTGTTCATTCTTAAGGTTTCTTCTTTCCTGTTGAAGTTTTGATTATGCTTGTGAATTTCAATGGCTTCCCTGTGCAGTCTGACAAAGTAGTTGGAAGTGTTGTCCAGTATTTTGGTGTCCTGGAATAAGATACTGTGCCCTGTTTGAGTTAGGATATGTTCAGCCACTGCTGGTTTTTCAGGTTGTCCAAGTCTGCAGTGTCTTTCATGTTCTTTTATTCTTGTCTGGATGCTACGCTTTGTGGTCCCGATGTAAACTTGTCCACAGCTGCAGGGTATACGGTATACTCCTGCAGAGGTGAGGGGGTCTCTACTGTCTTTTGCTGATCGTAGCATCTGTTGTATTTTTCGGGTGGGTCTGAATACTGCTTGAAGGTTATGCTTTTTCATAAGCTTTCCCATCTGATCAGTAATTCCTTTGATATATGGCAAAAACACTTTTCCTGTAGGAGACTGTTTTTCCTTGGTTGTTTGATTCATCCTGGGTTTGATTGCTCTTCGGATTTCATTTCTGGAGTAGCCATTTGCCTGAAGTGCGTGGTTTAGATGATTAATTTCCTCATTGAGAAAGTGCGGCTCACATATCCGTCTTGCACGATCCACTAATGTTTTCATTATGCCTCTTTTCTGTCGGGGGTGGTGATTGGAGTTTTTGTGTAAGTACCGATCAGTGTGAGTTGGTTTCCTGTAGACCTTGTGACCTAACTGAAAGTTTGCTCCCCATGGCTCCCCATGGCCCCATGGCTCATTTGGAGCCATGGGGAGGAAGAATTGATGGGGTTTTTGAATCATCTCAACAACATCCACCTGAACATACAATTCACCATGGAGAAAGAAATCGAGGGAAAACTCCCATTCCTGGATACCTTGGTCATCCGCAAAGCAAACTTTCAGTTAGGTCACAAGGTCTACAGGAAACCAACTCACACTGATCGGTACTTACACAAAAACTCCAATCACCACCCCCGACAGAAAAGAGGCATAATGAAAACATTAGTGGATCGTGCAAGACGGATATGTGATCCGCACTTTCTCAATGAGGAAATTAATCATCTAAACCACGCACTTCAGGCAAATGGCTACTCCAGAAATGAAATCCGAAGAGCAATCAAACCCAGGATGAATCAAACAACCAAGGAAAAACAGTCTCCTACAGGAAAAGTGTTTTTGCCATATATCAAAGGAATTACTGATCAGATGGGAAAGCTTATGAAAAAGCATAACCTTCAAGCAGTATTCAGACCCACCCGAAAAATACAACAGATGCTATGATCAGCAAAAGACAGTAGAGACCCCCTCACCTCTGCAGGAGTATACCGTATACCCTGCAGCTGTGGACAAGTTTACATCGGGACCACAAAGCGTAGCATCCAGACAAGAATAAAAGAACATGAAAGACACTGCAGACTTGGACAACCTGAAAAATCAGCAGTGGCTGAACATATCCTAACTCAAACAGGGCACAGTATCTTATTCCAGGACACCAAAATACTGGACAACACTTCCAACTACTTTGTCAGACTGCACAGGGAAGCCATTAAAATTCACAAGCATAATCAAAACTTCAACAGGAAAGAAGAAACCTTAAGAATGAACAGAGCATGGTTTCCAGTTCTGAAAAACACCAGGCTAACAAAACATTCTATCCCCGACAATAGTCCTGCAGAGAAGATTAGCACATCAAGTACCAATCCATATGCAAAAGAACCTCCTCAGGATACAGTGAAGCCTCCCGCCATTAGCATTCCACACCCTGGGAAACTCTTACAGGATGACTCAGCTCAACCCCACCCCTCCTGAGTAGATACAAATGACCTACATCTTTTCCACACTGTGACACTGAGAGATCTCTGTCTTTTGGTGCTACACCTCTGAAGATGCCAGCCACAGCTGCTGGCGAAACGTCAGGAACTACAATGCCAAGACCACGGCAATACAGCCCGGAAAACCCACAACAGCCATCGTTCTCCGGCCGTGAAAGCCTTCGACAATACACCCAGTAGAAGAGTTGGTTTATTAACTATCGGGTTTTGCATGATATACAAATGCAGACATCCTAGCTTAATCCCAGTTTGTTCCTGGTGCTATCATCACACCAATAAAGGCTGAAGCCGGACCATTATTGTAGGTAGAAGGATTTCCACTTGTGGAGCATAACTTTCTTACATCCTCAACCAAGTAGCAATATTTGGGGAACATTCTGAGCTGCAGCAGGAGAGGGAAGGACTGAAAGCCACACTATGTGGGTGGAAATCCTGCCACCCAAAGAAAAGCTCTGGTGGATCCAAGCCTATGATACCAGAAGAGGTATGGGGAAGCACAAAGGCAATGAAACCAGCATTAGTTAAGGTAACCATCTGCAAGCCAAATTCTAGCTTTTCAAACACATCTCAGTTAATATAAGCTGTAGTTCTGTATTCTGTATGAATTGAGGTCCATGTGCACGCTGGCACTTTATGCAGCTTTGGCTCATGCTCCAAGCGTTCAGAATCCTGAACTCTAAAAAGGTACCCTGGCTATTGATGACAAGACTTTGGTAACCTTTTACTATATAAACCAAATATCTCCATCCACCTAATGTTCATCTTCCAAGTGCAAAGAGCCACAAACATCTTAGTACGGAAAACACACACACAGATGGTTCCTTCCACTCCTTTCCCTAAAATTTGTAGCAGATAACATTTACTTCTCAGACTGGCCAGGGTTCCACTATGTAAATCCTCAGATTAGATCTGTGCTCCAGTGTATTATAATAAAAGAGGAAATACTATTTTATAGACTGCAAACCCTGTAAGTTGAATTCATGGCAAAGAGCACAGTCCTCGCAATGGGACTGTGATAGATAATTACACTATACACTACTATAGGGAATATGACTAGGATTGGACCTTGCTCTGCAGTTGCCATTACATACTAGCTAATCCAGCTTTGCAGATGCCACAAAACCTAGGCATACTGGGTCAGGTGGAGAGCAAAGCTTTAGCTTTAAATCAGAGCACTTTGTGGCCTATGTACTATCATTCAAGTAAAGCTTTTATGCCCCCTAAACTACTGCGATGCATGTTGCATTCCACCAAGATTTAAAATTCATCAGACAGACAAAGTGTACATTTAATACCCACATGAGGGAATACAGAATGCCTTTCAATACATCAAACTCCTAAACCTTTTACATCTTTCATTGTTAAGCTACATGGATTTTGATTTGTACAATTTTAAAAATATTCTGAAGCCCAGTCAGTCTAACACTAAAAAGCACTGTTGCACAGTAAGAAATCACGAAATACAATTCAGCAAACCTGGTGTAGTTGGTCCCCAGGGATGCTTTTTTCCAATTCTGTTTGTCATAGCCCAGATCCATCATGTCATGCTAGCCTAACTTACTACTGCCGTCTCTCTCTTTTTCTGGCACACTCCAACTATTTTCTGTTGAACTACTGCTGTCACAAGAAAACATATAAAAATGCTCTTTTGCAAACATACTGTTTGGTCTCCAGTGAACTCTCTAGAGCCATGGATTTCTCTCGCTGTCTTTATCAGGGGTGAATGTTGACAGATCACTGAACCTTACTGTCAGCGATGTCAGGCTTAATGCTATTCTGTGCAAGGTGGACGGGGAAAAAACACAAAAAAAGGTTTATCTGACTTGCATCTAGAAAGTCCCTTAAACTGCAACAGAGAATTATGTTAAAAGATGATTAGCTTAAAGGCATTTAAGAGAGGTGTTGTTGTTGTTTGTTTGTTTGTTTGTTGTTGTAGCAGCAGCAGTTGGGTGTCTTGCTATTGGGTGAAATATGTATTCCCCTGAGAACAAAGGCAGTAGCAATTCTTTTGTGCTGAGATGGCAACTTTAACAATTCCATGTATTTATCAGAATTGTGTCACGATCTTAGTGAGTTTTGCCCTTCAGGTGAAGTTGAAGGTAGATGGGATGGATATGGTCCTGAGCAATACCACTCAGATATACATAGAAAAATGTCTCGCCATGTCCGTGGGGAAAGAAACAAATGGAAAAGAAGCTCTCCAAGGATTTGAAAATACGTAACACAGACAAATGTCTCCAAGATTTCAGAAATGAAGGCTGAGAGTTTTACATGGCATAAAGCCCCAACATAACCTGCTAGAAAGAAAGAAAGAAAGAATATTATCTGTGATGTTTAATTCCCTCTTTCCCTATAACAAAAAGATGAATCTTTAAAAATAATAACAAACATATATGCTGAATGCATCCCTGAATGCACACCCAAGGTCGGACTGAGAAAAGCTCAAAACACTGCCACTGAACCAAAGTCACATAGAAGCAGAGGAGTCTGAAGCACTTCTTGGTTACATACACATTTTCTCTAAGGGAAGTTATGGTACTCTTTTCCATGGCCACAGACATTAGAACCGATTTGCTTGCCCTAAAATGATAATGACCAATGGGAGGCATATAGTAATTTGGTACGAAGCAGATATATCTCTTCATGCACCATCAGTGAGATCCAGGGGACTTTCAGAAGGAAATAGCTCCTAATTAATGATGGTGCAGAGCCTCATGAAGTGTGAAAGAATGTCAGAAGGAATGTGGCGAGTAAGCATGATTCCAAAGGGAATGACAATGTAACTGTAGAAAGCAATAAAGATTTAGAGCTAACATGCGCGGGTGACACTATGCCAGGTAGCTGGAGGGGATTTAACCTCAGGCTTAGAACATCTGAATGCCCCACAAACATAGAGGTAAGCCTTTATAGGGAAGAGTCCAGGCCTTGTTCTTCTAATAGTTAATCCATTGAAAGCCATATAAAATCAGGAAATACAGCTTCCTCTGTGGTGTCCTCAGTAAAAAGAAAGATCTTTCTTTGACTCAACACTAAAAAAAATTGCATAAATATTTATCAAGACATCAATGGTAATCATTTTCTCTCCATCACACAGTTTTCCTCCATAAACTAAGTACCAATGATGTGCATGCCAGTACTTGAAAAAATAGGTCAGTAACTTCTATGTTGAACTAATGAATATGCAAGTGGCCTGAAAGATAACAGCTAGACATTTACATAGGGCTGCCAGACCCCCGGTGGGGGCGGGGATCCCCCACCCCCACCCTCCCACCCCCGCCCCCACTTACCTGGCCAGCAGGAGGGCGCACACCTTCCATGTGCGCCCCCCTGTGGTGCTGCGTGCCCCCGCGCACAGCAGCCCCAGGATCAGGCCTGTTTTGGCTTGGATCGGGGCCCCTGTGGAGCGCAGGAGCGTTCCTGCGCTCCGCAGGGGCCCACAACGGGCCCAATCCACACCAAAACGGGCCCAATCCACGCCCGTTTTGGCACAGATCCGCTCCCACACTCCACAGGGGTCCAAAATGGGCCCAATCCGCATCAAAACGGACCCGATCCGTGCCAAAACGGGTGCGGATTGGGCCCATTTTGGCATGGATTGGGCCCGTTGTGGACCCCTGTGGGGCGTGGGAGCGTTCCTGCACTCCGCAGGGGCCCACAACGGGCCCGATCAGCGCCCAAACGGGGGCTGCATGATGACATCACTCCCAGAAGTGACATCATCACGCTTGCAGGAGCGCGCACCTAGCTCCTCCAAGGTAAGAGCCAGGCCCCAGTCTCCCGCTGGGAGATCGAGGGGGCCTGGCAACCCTACATTTACACCTAACTGATGATTCAAACTAAAGCTTACTGCATGATGTTATAACAGAACCTAAGACAGTTTGGGTGCTACTGTATTGCCTTCAGCTGCTCTTGGAGTGACTAAATGCATAGAAGTGTGACTAGGTCGACTCAATGTTATCCACAGCCTAACTCTAAGAGGAGAATGGTCCTATGGAAAAGTCAAACATATTTAATCCACTTGCATCTATCAAGTGTATTGGAGGGGAATGGAGACAGTAGGACCAGCACTGATATAATGGCACAGCTCCACACACACTTGGGGCTCCCTTGTTTCCTTCCATGAACAGCGCAAAATATAATGCTGTATGTATGTGTCCCAATCTATAAGACGCAATCAGCATACAAAATAAGCTTATATACATTAAGCAGATGTCTCAGGTACACAAAAGCTGCTACTATAGAAAGGTGAGTAGAAAGGAAAATCTGTTTTCATTCAGAAATTTGTACACAAGCTTGTAACCGGCAGGCTATCTATCAGTGCAGAACAACGTGCACATCCCCGTGGTCAACTGTGCTCTGTGTTTTAACTGACTCAGCTTGATGGAAGTGAATCAGAAGCTCCTACATTATGTCATGCACTGACTGGTCCACTGTTGGACAAAGTATACTGAATGACATGATGGACATTCTTAAGCTCGTGGAAATCAATTCCTTTGTGTATCTCTATGGAACACTGCAACCTTGGTGTAATAATGGGTGAATTTGCCACACTGCAAATCATAAATGAATTGCATCTAGTGTCTATGGCTAGGACAAGAAATAAACTTGAACTCACGGACACACGATTGATACTGAGTTAAACCACTGATCTATCAAGGTCAGTACAGCCTGCTCTGGGCTTTTCTGCACAGGTTTTTTGCTCATGCATGGCTTCTTAATTGCACTTTTCCCTCCCTTACACACCATATCTGAGAAACAGAAAGAAAGCACAAAAAGAGAACAGAGTAACAAGCAAGGAATGACCACACAAACCTTACTATGTGTAAAGGAGGGAGGAAGTCAAAGCGGTTAAGAAACCAAGCCGGAAAACCTGGCGCAAAAAAGCCCTCGGACTGGTAGCAGCTCTCCAGCATCTCACATAGAGAGATTTTTAATATCACCCACTACCTGATGCTTTTAACTGGAGATGCCAAGGATTAGTCCTGGGACCTTCTGCTGGCAAAGCAGAGGCAGGCAAAACAGACCGTTAAGCTAGCAGTAGGTTCTGAATACAATTTTTGCATTGTGAGCTAATGAAGAACTTGTCAGGGAAATGACACCTGACTCTTAATATATCATCAGTACTATGAGCTGGTGAATTTGTCTTTCAAGCCAAATAACTGCAGATTTTATGAGCATCACTACCTTGGCAATTCTAGTAACCTATTCCTTATATTCTTAATATCTGGTCTGCAAATATCTTCTAAATGTTGTTGTTAATGTGTTCTACTCCTGAAATAAGATGTTTTTTTATCTGCCTTTTGAAGGTTGTTGCTTACGTGTTTGTCACCTACTAATATGAAAAGTTTCCCTACTATATAAATCCTGCTCTTCTCATTTCAAACATCCTTCTCAAAAGGACTTTTGAAATGAACTATGCATTTTGCAATGCATTATTTTCCTGTGCTGTTTTGTAGGAATGGCTAGTAGCATAGAAAACAAGGATTGCTGAAATCTTTTATCGTTATCTATACCAGCAGATACAGGTGTGCACCCGAAAAAAGATTCAGGTTTCCTGCTTCAGGTTTACTGAAGTGGGAAAAAATGTCAGGAAAACTTCAATCCCAAAGCTGCTTGCCGCTTTGGCTTCGGGTATTTAAACTGCTTTGGGATTATTAGGTAAGATTTGGCCATTGTTTCCAATGAGAAATGCCACTTCCGGCTATCCAGGGGGACTGGGAGAGCCATTTTCTTACCTAATAATACCAAAGTTGCTGGGGACCTTCTCCTAAATCTCCTCTCATGACCACCCAAGTTTAAGAAAGATTGAACTTCGGGGTTCATGTTATGGCCCCCCAAAGAAGGTGCTCCTATCTACCTCCAATCTCCATTATTCCCTATGGGTAAAACTAGGAGGCTTCCTAGGTGACTAGGGATGGCTGTTAGGAGTTCTCCTAACTCTCCCCCCCCCCCAAGTTTCAGAAAGATTGGACTTCGGGGGTCATGTAATAGCCCCCCCGAAGAAGGTGCCCCTATCCACCTCCCCCCCCCCCAAAGAAAAAACCTGAATCCTAAACCTGAAGCATACATCCCTACCAGCAGGATTACAGCTATAAAGGAGTCCTCACTAGGTTTACCTGAAGGTACTCCTATTTATTCTCTTTCATTTTTTTTGTTTCTCTGCCTTCTTGAATTTTTAAATTATTTACCATGACATTATTTTGTATTAAAGGGAAGTAAAAAGATTCTACAAAACACTGAGGACAGTTTGATTAACCTGATAAATAATTAAATAGAGCATGTTATGTCTTGCATGTAAATACGTTTGTGTGTATTAATGGAGGGGGGGAGTGTTAATATTTGTTTCTAAGGTTTTACATGCAGGCCTCTGAGACAAGAGGGAGGGAGGTTGGATGGGTGAATGGAGTGTGGTATGACTGGCCAGTAGCTGTACCCTAGGGGTGGAGTCAACTGGAGTTTTTACAGTACTGAGGGAGTGGTCATTCTGGCTAAGTTAGGCAATCTGTGTGAGACTATGTGAATAATCTTCTCAATAAATTTTTTTTTTAAAGTTCAGTGAATCTGTTTGGAGTTCTGGCCAAGTCAGGCAATCTGTATGGAAGCTCATGTGTATCTCAGAGGTTATTATATCTAGGTCAGGCAAACTGTGAGGAAAAGCCTGGGGGAATTTATGTCTGTGTGGATAAGAGGAGTGTTTATTCTCTTAGTGAAGATTTGTGTGGAAAATTTTTCTTTGTGTCTGTGTCTGTGAAGATATAACTGTTTTTCAAACCACAAAGCTTAAGTTAGGATTTGTGTTCAGGTTAGGGAAAGAAACTTGTTTTAGAGAGATAAAAAAGCACGCTGAGATTGAACTGCACCAAATGTGGAATCTAAGTCACAGCAGATTCAAGCAATTTTAACCACAAAATGCATTGCAAAGGCGTCAAAGTGGGCCCATATGCTTTCCAGGTCTACCTTTCAAGTGCTTGGGTGAAGAATCTTTCACAACCCGTAAAAGCTCATTTTTCTGTCATCACTGCCACAGAGCTGGCACAACAATATGCTCTCACCTGTGCTTGGTCATGTTCACTTTTAAGTTTTTCTCCATTTGGGTGCCAACAATCTGCCCAAGCATTTAATTGCGCAAAGCTCCTCAGTAAACCAAGGAGCATTCTGGGCTTTGCAGGAGGGTAGAAGGTCCTTGGAAGCAGTCATGTCTACAACCTGAGTTATTTCTATATTCCACATATTGACCAAGACTATGACAGGAGCACCAACGTTGTTGACTAGAAAATCCCCAAGAGATGTCAGGAAACCATCCAGGCGGACCATCTTATAATGTATGAAGATGAAACTTGGAAATCTTGCACAAAAGCAAAAGAAATTAAACTAACTTGCTCTTCCCACCCCTTACGTGTTGTATAGGGTGCAAAGTCACACTCAGGTGGGGCACACAATCTATTTAAAATTGAGAAAACATGGTTCTACTTCTGGACAATGTGTGACTTTAGCCCAGCTGGAAATTCACTATCTCCAAAATCCTTTGTTTTACTATATGCTTTGGCAATTATCGTGATCACTATCCCTTACACTGACTTGGTTGAGCATACTGAAATTAGTGGAACATGTTCTTCAAAAAGAAAAGACTTGCTGCCAAGCAAAATGCTCAGAATCATCGAGGTTGTCTTTATTTATACCCCACCTTTCTCCCCAATGGGGACTCAAGGTGGCGTTCAGAATTTTCCTTTCCTCCATTTTAGCCCCTCAATAGCTCTGTAAGACAGGTTAGGCTAAGAGTGTGTGGCCAAAGTCATCCAGTGAGCTTCCATGGCAGAATAGATTAAATCTAGATATCTTAAGCCTCCTTGAGTACTCATATTTGTAGTGATGTTTCCAATATGGAGTAAGCCAGGATCCGGTGCTGGATTTGTTATCGGATAAGCAAAAACTGGCAAATCATGGTGGCTTCACCACTTTGGCATCAACACAAAATAGTCACACCAATTGGACATCTATTTTTCCATACAATTAGAAGCAAGCAAAAAATGCAAGTACTGATATAGCCTTAGACAAAATCCTAACGCAGCAGAAAGGTAATACTAAAACAACATAAAGCAGATTTTCAAATCCCCTAAAACTCTCCTTCAGGATAGATGTTAAACTTCCATAAAATGGGAGTGGTAGAGGGCTGGGGAAGAAAGAGACATTGTTGGGCATTCTGGAAAGCCCCGCTCTTCAAGCAGTCTTAACATGGAACAGGAAAGGTTGGAGACCTGGGCCGATTCCAGACGGCCCTCTGCATTCCGAAACGTCGCGTGTCGTCGCACGGAAAACACGATATTTCGTGTTTTCCGCGCGACGATGCACGATGTTTCAGAATGCAGAGGGCCGTCTGGAATCGGCCCTGCTATCTCCAGATTGGGAATTATCTTGGGGGAGGGGGGTCTCCACAGGACACAATTTTATCCCCCATGTTATTCAACCACTTCATAAAGCCTTTAGGAGAACTCATTCATAGCTATGAAATTGGATGCCCTCAATATGCAGATGACACTCAGCTCTATAGCTCACTATTCAAAGCATCGCAGGATGCAGTAAAAATCTTGGGTCGCTGCCTGACAGCTGTGGCCAAATGGCTGGGGGAAAAAACAAATTGAAACTGAACCTAGAAAAGACAGAATTTTGCTGGTTGGGAAGGCAGAGATCTTGAAGAACATTGTATTCCCCACTTTCAGTGGCATTTGTCTGATCCTTACAGACTCAGTTAAGAGCCTAGGGGTTATACTGGATCCAGTGCTACTGCTAGAAAAATGAGTTAAGGCAGGCGCAAAATATGCTTTCTACAAACTCAGGCTAGCCTCAAAGATGGCCCCCTATCTTAACACAACTGATCTGACCACATGGATCCATGCCATGGTAACATCGAGCTTTGGCTACTGTGATGCACTGTACACAGGTCTCCCCTCCAAGTTAACTCCGAGACTCCAGCTGGTGCAGAACACTGCTGTTCATTTATTATCGGAAGCTAGAAGGAGTGTAAATATTACTCCCATTCTGCAGTCACCCCACTGGCTGCCTATCAGTTCCTGGGCTCAGTTAAAAGTATTGGCTATAACAGGGCTTTTTTCTGGGGAAAGAGATGGGGGAACTCTCACCCAGGACAACTCCCAGTAGGAGGTGTCCCTGTCACTACAAGCACACGGCACAGCCACCCCCTGAGAGAAAGAAAGAAAAAGGAAGGGAGTGAAGAAGAAAGGAAGAGAGACAGACAGTCATGGAAAGACATGGAGAGGGAGGGAGGGAGAGGGAGAGAGAGAGAGAGACAGAGAGAGAGAGAGAGAGAGAGAAAGAAGAGGAAGGAATCAAGGGAAGAAGGAAGGATCACAAAGCAGAGCCACAATCTTAAAGCACATGCCCATTGAAGCAAACACACTTCCCGCTCCTCTGCCTCAGCTGTCACACATGCACTTACACGTGAGCCAGTCCTCCACGCAACGAACAGGGCTTCCACCCATGTAAATGTACCCCGGCGCAGGCTGCACTTCATGCCACGAGCGGCTCTTGCCAGCTGCACACTCACCTACCTGGGAGTAAGCCAGCAAGCAGGAAGTCTTGGGCTACCTCTGCCTTGCCTCTTCCTCTCTCCTTCCTTTCTCCTTCCCCCCAAGTTCCCTTCCCAGGCACTTCAGGGCCGAGGTGGCATTGCTGTGAGTGTGGGGCTGGAGAAGTGTGGTGCCCGCAAAGGAGTGCCCAGCATGGTGAGAGAGGGAGGGCTCTCCTCAGACCTGGCCCGCCCCTTCCTTGCTCCAGCCTTGGGAAAGGGGAGAGCACTGGGTGCATCGATCAGGAGAGCAGCTGGCCTGCCCGTCTGCCCACTCAACCAAGTGACACCAGTCCCCGGCACCAGCTCTGCCCTTAAAGGAGCCCAGGGGAGTGGGTGAGCTTGCAAGTATACTTGTATTTTAACTGTGTAAATTTGGATGTTTTTAGTATTGTTAATTTATAATAACTGTTTTATATATTTTAACGTTTATGTATTTGTAATCTGCCCTGAGCCTGCTGGAAATGTGGGGAGGGCGGAATAAAAGTCAAAAATAAATAAATAAAAAATAAATAAAGTCCCTGGGAGCCGCCAATGTGGCTCATGAGCTGCCATTTGGCCACCCCTGCTCCAGGAGAACTGATCTCTGCCAGCAGTCACGCGGGTGTTTGTGAGAGGTGCCGGAATGACATTCCATTCCGGCTGAAAAAAACCCCTGCATGTCTGAGAACCCCCTCTCTTCTTGCTGTGAAGCACGGAACGCTGGAGCTGCTCCCCATCTGGACTGGTAACTATAACCCCCAAACCCTGAAACTCTATCCAACCTCCTCTCTGCTTTTCCTAGGAAACTCGATATGTGTGGGGTGTATGTTCTTATATGATTGCTTCTGACACCCCACTTGGTCATTTTGAGAGTACTCTGAAGGAAGGAATCTGGTATACATTAGTGGAGAAGATCCTTAGTTACCCCTTCTCTCACTGCTTCTCCTTGTATGCTAATCCCCCCAAACTCACATGGAACCCTCCCCCCATATGGGTAACAAGGATATGATGCCATACTGCCCACCATCAGAAGTTGCCATTTACTCCAGAGAAACTGACCTTTGTAGCGTGAAGATCAGTTGTAATTCTGAGAGAGCTCCAGTCCCCACCTGGAGGTCAGCAACCCTCGTTATGCTAGGACAGTTAAATATTTCTTATTTTGTATGTTCACAAGCTCTCACAAAGTGTACAAATTAGAAGAGTTCAATTTTTACAGTGAGAAGAATGGATAGTGTAAAAAAATCCATTTACTAATTTTCTGACTAAGTACTGAGAATTTGCCACCCCAGTCAGAATGAAGAGACGGACACCAAGCTTGGATCTAAGGGCCGCTTTATTAATTAACATTAACCTGTAACAACAACTAATAACTGCGGCAAGGGCCAACTAGCGGTACAGGTCAAGCCACATGGTCACCCCCTGGACTTCCGCCTTGACCTGTCTGAGCGAGCCCTGAAGCCCCAGGTGTGAGCCATCCTAGTGGATGGCCGCAACCCAGACAGCCAGGCAAATTGGATCCCCCTTTTCAAGCTCCTAAACCTCAGCCATACAGCAGTGAGGGAAGGACTTGCACATGAGGTTTCCCAAGGCAGTCTGCCCACGCAGCATGGCAGCCGTCTCAAGCAGTACCATCCACTCCCCATTCTTCCCAATTCATGGAGAAGTGCCAAGGGTGCTCACCGGCCCGTTCTCTATTCCCAAAATCTATCCTGCCATGACATCACTAACCAGCACGACCAAGCCAATTAACTCAACCCCAGCAATGGTGCAAGGTAGGCGACAAAACCCCTCATACCCTAAGCCAATCTAGGTAAAAGGGGGGAAAAATTCCTACCTGGCTCTGAATCCAGCAGTCGGCGAATCCTGCACCAAAACAGGGAGAGGAGGGTGGGCCGAGCACTTGCAAAGACTGTGGCTGGGGCAGGCGGAGCCGCCTAAATAGGCAAAAGGCTCTGCCCCCTGGCAAAGACCCGGATAGCTGGGGAAAAGCATCGTCTCCTCCTCCATCCGAGGAGGCAAAGAACAGCCTGCAGCGCACACGGCCCGCAGCGCGCACGGCCAGTATTTTCAGTATTTACTGAAAATACGTTTTCTGGCTAAAGCAAGCCACTTGAAAGTAGATTCTTTGGGTATTGATGCAGCTACTGTTTTATGACTATATCTAATAGTACTGTGGCTGGCTCCTTTGTGGATAACAAAATACACACAATGGGGCTATGTACAGATGAGGAAGGAGTGGGTATGCAGAAAAACACAACTTCACACATTAACGAAAATGGGAAGAAAGCATCAAACATCAACCTGATGAGGATTCTCTAGAAGGAATGGAATGTTGATAGCAGCTAAGCTAAGGAAAGGAAAACAAAGGAGCGGGGTAACCAGAATGCTCAAGCCCATGAGAGCTTAAAATCCCAAAGGGAAGGATTCTCAGGGGAGGGATTTCAAAACTGTCCCTTGGTGATTCTTCATGGGCCTTCAACTTATACTACCTATTTCAAAGACAGTCATTTTTGGTATGTAATGGAACTGGCTGATTCTTGACTATTATGGTTAAAACAGACATGGGCATGGAACAAGTTAATGAAAATGTTTCTTGCTAACATATTGTGTTCAAAAGTCTTTAACACATCCCACTGTTTTTTGCAACAATTTCAGTTATAAATTACTGTTCCGGCCCATTCCGTTCCATTCCGGCTTTTACACTTCCCAGTAGCAAAAAGCATCCTCAAATAGAAAAAAAAATAACAGCATAGCTGAAAGATGCTCCATCTTAGAGTTTGGTAAATCTCCAAGAGACAGAAGGAGCAGTTTCTGGAGAGGCGGGGTAGAAATGACCCAAACAGATAAATAAATGAAAATACAGAAACGATAAATATTTTCTACTCACTTTTGCTATCTAAAGATCCTATGGATGGCATCAAGAGAATTATTAAGTGTTTATAAAGCAATGGCGAGTGTTCAAATGATCTCATATGTATTATCTCATTGTAATCCTTACAACAAACTTTTAAGATAGCATTATTCCGCGCCCCCCCCCTTCATTGCAGCTGGGGATGGGGGCAGACTGAAGCTAAGAGAGGCCAAGGCAACCTAGTGTAGTCATGACAGAGACTAAATTTGACCTAGGGACTTCCTGATTCAATTCAGTCTCTTACAATGGAACTCTAAACAGAGCTACTCAGAATCCTACTTAGTGGGGCTTACTCTCAGGAAAGTGTTTTTAGGTTTGCACTATTGTGCTGTACTAGTGCAGGACTGCTCAGATTTCAAATGGGGATATTAGCATTGGCATTAGTTGTGTTCAAACCATTTAAGGCTTCCCAGATAAAAAGCTACATCTTGACTTATGACCAGAAGAAAACAGAAAACCAGAACTCTGAGGTAATATGCTTCTAATGGTAGCAGTGACAGCACAATAAAATAAAATTCCAAACCATATAACTTCAACCAGCACAATTAAAAAAATAAATAAAATTTCATCCAAATATACATACATTGTTAAAACTAAAACAGAAGCATTCAGGAGGCCCATAGTAAAAATATTTCCATATTTTAATCATTTCCATAAACATATCAAACCATGTAGCTTATAAAATATATTCAAGTATAGTCATTAAAATAATATTTTTAAAATGCAAAAAACTTCAATGTCCTGCTGCCACTGGACCCTGAAAACAAACAAACAGCACGCATCTTTCCGATTCATTTTTTGGACTGCTGGATCTAATGGTTCACTTACTTATCAACCTGCTATGGAATAATCTGGCACATCTCTAATTTTAATAAGCTTCAGAGGGATTCAATGTAATGCAGCCTTTGTTTACATCAATTAACACTCAGAGAAGTACAAAAGAACTTTTTAATGGCATTTATCATAAAAGTAGCAAAGTAAGAGCCAAATTACATACACATCATTGGAATTTCCATCATTCTTTCAATATTTTAACAAAAAGCAGCCTCAGTCAGTATGAAAGGGCCAATGAACAGGGCTGCCAAGATTCACCATGGATCTTATCAGCCACTTAGACTTCTCCCGTCTTGCCATCTGTCCACTGAAAATATTCCCCCCAATTTGGGGGGGGGGCAGGGGGAAAGATATGGGTTTGGATTCAGTGATCTGTCCCTCAAAGATGTTGATGGATGAAGACATTTGCTACATTTTCCTCCCTCCCCATGAGCTGTAACTAGCTAATTATACACCCAAGGCAAGAATATAAAATTGTGTCTCCCTATACTTTCATAATAGGTTGGTAAAAAGGTAAATATGTAAAGAACAAGAAACAAGAATAATATTGTTTATTTTAGTTGTGAGATCATACACAATCAAGTAATGGGTGAGTATTTAACTTACTATTTTAAAAATGCAAAATTAAACTATATCAGATATGACCTTTTTTACAATTGTGCTTTTTGTACTTTCAATGAGACGAATTCATCAATAATTGCATCAAAATTAATATTGTGCATTATCTCATATAATACCAACAAGATGGACGTTTGTCCTATTCCCTCCCTTTTCCTTACCCGATAGCACAGCAAGGCCCAGGCCCTGCCAGACCAGCACAGCAAAGATTCTAGGCCAGGCCCTGCCTGGGCAGCAAAAAACAGGGTTAACATACCTGTAACTTATGTTCATCGAGTTCTTCTGTGCTGACACACATGGGGACTGCGCAGGCGCAGGCCAGCCGCCGGAGAATTTTCTAGAGCTTCCATGGCTCCGAAGGGGCCGTTTGTCGCGCGCCTCAGCGACCGTTTTCCCGCCCAAACGGTCACGTGATCCTCCAGCGACCAACGGCCCCTTCCCTCAGTTCTCCCTTGCCGCCGCTTGACCAACACACTTCAGCCATAACACCTTAAAAACACCAATTTCCGTTACAGCCATCACATTATCGTGCATTGGAGTTCACAGCGGGGTAGGAGGGAGGGTTGTGTGTCAGCACAGAAGAACTCGATGAACATAAGTTACAGGTATGTTAACCCTGTTTTCATCTTCGTTCTTCTGTGCCTCCACACATGGGAGTGTACCAAGCTTCACACAATAAGGAAGGCGGGGGTGAAGTCCAACACAATTTTATTAAGCAAACAAGAACAACAATAAATAGATATGCATATATACATCTATGTAAAAATACTGTGTAAGGACACATAAATACTCAATATTTACATATATACACACCCCCAGGTACATATATACACTTTCACTCAAGGGTACCCAACAGGTACGCCAAGAAAGTCATTCCAAAACTCCCTCAGGAAAAAAGGGAGTGTAAGACAGCCTTGGCCACAGATACATCCTGCTCCGCATTGACATCAACGGCGTAATGCCTGACAAAGGTGTCTGCAGAGGACCATGTGGCTGCTTTACAAATGTTAACCAGGGGCACCCCCCTGAGGAGTGCCGAAGAGGATGCTTGGGACCGCGTGGAGTGGGCTCTGACATGAAGCGGGCAAGCCACCCCTGCCAGGGAATAGGCCTTGCTAATGGCCGTCACAATCCACCTAGACAGGGTCTGTGAGGAAGCCCTGTTACCCTTGTCCTTGGCCCCAAAACATACAAACAGGTGAGGACTGGAGCGGAATCCCTTCGTCCTATCCAGGTAATAGGCTAGGGCCCTCTTCAAGTCTAGGGAATGGAGGGCCTTTTCCCCCTTAGAGGAGGGTTGAGGAAAGAATGCAGGCAGTGAGATATCCTGCGAGAGGTGGAAGGCGGACACCACCTTGGGCAGGAACCCGAGGCAGGGACGCAGGACCACCTTGTTGGGATGAAACACAAGAAAGGGAGGGTCAGACCGCAGTGCAGACAGCTCACTGACCCTTCTGGCCGATGTGACGGCCACCAAGAATGCTACCTTGTAGGATAGCATATCCAAGGGGCATGTAGCCATAGGTTCAAATGGAGGCAACATGAGACGTGAGAGCACCAAGGACAGCGACCACTGAGGCACTGGCGCCGACACAGGTGGGTAAAGATTGTACATGCCCTTAAGGAACTGGCGGGAATGTGGGTGAGAAAACACCGTAGCACCCTCAACTCGGGCGTGAGCAGCTGATATCGCTGCCAAGTGTACCTTGAGGGAGGACACCTTCAAGCCCAGGCCACGCAAGTGGCACAAATACTCGAATACAACCCCCAAGGGACTGCTGTCAGGCACCACTCCTCTGGCAAGTGCCCAGAGCTCAAACCTGCGCCACTTGGCCGCATAAGCGCGCCTAGTGGATGGCCGACGGGCATTCAGGAGGACCCTCTGTACCTCGTCAGTAAAGCCTACAGGGGAGGAACGATCCGCCAAGCCGTTAGGTGCAGCTTCCTGGGATCGTGGTGGACTAGGCTCCCGTTTAGGAGAAGGTCTTGCCGAGGGGGCAGACTCACATATGTCCGTTGGGACATCCGCAGGAGCTTCGGGAACCAAACCTGCCGTGGCCAGAAGGGGGCCACCAGGATGCAGTCCGTCCCGTCCTCCTCTATCTTGCACAGGACCCTGGGAATCAAGGGGAACGGAGGAAACATGTAGTGCAAGCCCTGCGTCCACGTAAACTGGAAGGCATCCCCAATAGAGAGGGGGTCGCTCCCTGCCCTGGAACAGAACGTGTGGGCCTTGGTGGTCGCCGCAGTGGCGAACACGTCTATCACTGGATGACCCCACATCTGGAAGATCGGCCCAACGCACTCTACGTTCAGTTCCCACTCGTGGTCCAGCAAGGGGACCCTGCTGAGGGCATCTGCCCGGGCATTGTCTGACCCAGCCACGTGTATAGCACGGAGCGACACGCCGTTCTTGATAGCCCACTGCCAAGTGAGTGTGGCTTCCCGGCACAGGGCCATGGACACCGTGCCCCCCTGCTGATTCACGTAGTACATGGCAGTCGTGTTGTCCGTCTGCACCAAGACCTGACGATTTCTCAGCAGTGCTGTAAGAGACACAAGTGCGAAACGAATGGCCCTTAGTTCAAGCACATTGATATGGAGGGTCTTTTCCCTGTCAGACCAGACATCTTGCACAGACACATCACCACAGTAAGCCCCCCATCCCAACAGAGAGGCATCAGTGGTAACCGTGATGTCATGGTGTTGATACCCAAAAGGGGTCCCTCTAAACAAGTTGTCATCAGACAGCCACCAGTCCAAGGAGGAGAGGATGACCCTCGGGATAGAGAATTTGAGGGACGGAGGGTGCAGCAGAGCATCGTACCTCCGCACAAACCAGTTCTGGAGAGGGCGCATACGCAGCCTAGCGAAAGGCACCACAGAGGTGGCCGCTGCCATATGCCCTAGTAAGCACTGGATAGTGCGCACAGACTGGAATCGGTTCCTTTTAAACATGGACACTAGACCCCTTAGGGACCGAGCCCTCTCCAAGGGGAGCAGGGCCTTACCCTCCACAGAGTCTAAAAGTGCACCAATGTAGGACACCTTGCAGTTGGGCACCAGCTTGGATTTCTCCAAGTTCACCAGGAGCCCCAGGCGTTGGCAAGTGCTAAGTACCAAGGCAATGTCCTGCACCAGCCTAGACTCCGATTCAGCCACGATGAGCCAGTCATCGAGGTACGGAAAGATGGTACAGCCTTCTTCCCGTAGGAAGGAAACCACAGGGGCCACACATTTAGTGAACACTCGTGGGGCAGTGGACAGGCCAAAGGGGAGCACCTTATACCGGAAAACCCTTTGCCGGTAAACAAAGCTCAGGTATTTCCTGTGCTCCTTCCGTATGCCCACGTGAAAGTATGCGTCCTTTAAGTCAAGAACCGCAAACCAATCCCCGTGTTTGAGCAAGGCGATCACAGCCGCCAACGTAACCATCTTAAACTTGGTCACCTTGAGGAAGGCATTAAGGCCCCTCAGATCTAAAATGGGACGTAAGCCCCCATCCTTCTTAGGGACCAGGAAGAACCTAGAGAAGAAACCCTTTACAGAGTACTCATAGGGCAATTCTTCCACAGCACCCTTGGCCAAGAGCGACACGATCTCCGCATCCAGCTCGGCCATAGTGTTATTGACAGCTGCCAGGGGTGAACTGCATCTAGGCAGCTCAACGAACTCCAGCCCGTATCCCAGTTCAACAATAGTTAAGACCCATGAGTCAGATGTTATTGACTCCCACTCAGAGAGGAGTGGACTCAGTCTGTCCGAAAAGTTCGGGGATACGGCTGGCGCGACCTGTCAATACTGCCTCCCGGCGCCCTGCTGATCTCTCTGCTGGGCCGGTTGTTGTGCCGGACGAGGCTTGAAGGGCCGACGCCTCCTTTGCTGTTGTGCGGGAGGGTAAGGCCGCTGCTGGTAGGCAGGATACTGATGGTAGCCTGGCCGCTGCTGTTGGTATCTGCCCTGGTAGTGGTAAGGGCCGGACCGGGGAGCGTACCGTGGCCTGGAGGAGGGCTTGTCCGCAGGAGCCAGACCCAAGGACCGTGCCGTCTGCCTGTCCTCCTTTTTCTTTTTCAGGGTCTCGTCGGTGGACTTGGAGAACAGCGAGTCCCCTTCAAAGGGCATGCTCTCCACCCTGGAACGCACCTCTTGGGACAGGGCCATAGACCGCAACCAGGAGTGGCGCCTGAGGACCACCGCCGAAGCCATCCCTCTAGCAGCAGTGTCAGCAGCGTGGCTCCCAGCATTCATTTGCTGTTTAGACAGCCGGACAGCCTCTGTTTGCAGGAGGGACACCACAGCCTTCTGCTCAGGCGGGAGGTCTCGGGTATAGGATGCCAACTTCTCCCAGAGGTACAGCTGGTACCCTGCCATGATGGTCTGGTAGTTGGCGATCCTCAGACCCAGTGAAGAGACAATGTACTGGCGTCTGCCCATGGCATCCAGCTTCTTGCCCTCCTTATCGGCAGGCACCGAAGAGTGACCCGACCGTCGGGGGTTGAATTCCTCCGTGACTAAGGAGGAAGGTGGAGGGTGCTTCACCAATGCCGGCCAGGTGCCCTGCTTGATCTTGTAGAGCTGCTCAATCCTCTTGGATGTTGGAGGCTGATCACAGGGCACCTGCCATACCTTCTCCACGATTTCCTCAATACCCTCGAGCATTGGAAACCCAACGTACGCCGGATTATCCCCGTAAATACGTTTGAGGAGCTTGTCCTTGGTCTGGGGAACTGCTGAAGAGATATCCATCTCTAGAGCCTGGGCCATCCTTGCCATCTGGTCGGCGTAGATGCGGAGGTCCTCGAATGGGGAGTCCGCAGATGGCACTAGCTCCTCAGCTGGCGATGGTTCGGACCAGGACTCCGACTGGTAGCCGCCAAAGCTCTCCACATCCTCCTCATCGGAACCGAGCTGGGATTCCGGAACCTGGAGCGGAGGGGGAGCCCACGCCGACCTCGATGTCGAAGGCCTCGGTTCCGACACGGAGAAGCCCGCAGGTGCCCCCTCCCATTGGCAACGGTATGGCGAGGGGAGGTAGGAAGCCTGTCGATGCCGGGACGCAGTGGACCGGACTGATCGGACACTGTCCCCGGAACCATGCCGCTCACGACCGACCGGAGGTGGAGACGGACGGACAGGCGACGGACGGCTCCGACGAGGAGACGGGCTCGGTTCCAGCCTCGGCGACCGAAGGGCAAGCGATGGTCGGCTCCGACGGCGCGGGCTCGGCTCCGGCCCCGACGAGAATTCCGCGGGCACCGTCTCGAAGGCCATCGGATCCGGCACTGGCACGGAGATGCCTTCTGGCTCAGGGGAGCCCAGGTGAGGGGAAGGCGTGTGAGGAAGCACGATGACCTCCTCCTGAGGAGCGGGACGCGGCGACCGATGATGCTTGGTCTTCTTCTTCTTCTTCGCTGGTTCCGAAGAAGACCTCGGAACCGACGCGCTCCTCGCCTTCGAAGGGGACCTCGGCTTCGACCTCTTCGCCTTGATCGGGATCGAACCGGTCGTCGGTTCCGACCGGGGACTCGGTACCAGGATCCTCGGTTCCGAAGCTGGTCTCGGATCCGACCTGGTAGAAGACGCGCTACGGGGCGGCCGCACCAGTCCCTGCGCTGGAGAGGCCGCTCTCGACGTCGAGGTACTCGGGGGACGCGGTTTCGACCCCGACCTCGCGGAGGCCACTGAGCCAGCTCTGGAATGCCGTTCGGCAGAGGGGCTAGGGCCGGCCTTGGGGGAGGGCAACGGAGCGCCTCCGGACATGACCTTCTGCCACAGGGAGGAGTTCAGTCGGGCCTTGCGCTCCTGCCGGGCCTTGCTGGTGAAGCCCTGGCAAATCTTACAGGCCGACACATTATGGGTCTCCCCCAGACAAAACAGGCACAGTTCATGGCCATCGGTCTTGGCCATTTTCGTGTGGCATTGGAGGCAATGCTTGAAGAGAGCCTTTGAGGCCATCTTCAGGGGCACGCGAAAGGAAGGTCAATAACAGTCCGAGTCAAATTACCGAGTCCACAACAAAGTCCAAAACGAGATCCGAAGAATAGTCGAGGTCACGAAGTCCGAAGTCAAAAGCCAAGCAATCAGTCAGAATAAAGCACGAAGCACAAAAAAGCACAGAGCAACGAAGCTCACGTTCTCTCCAAGCGGCGGCAAGAAGAGAACTGAGGGAAGGGGCCGTTGGTCGCTGGAGGATCACGTGACCGTTTGGGCGGGAAAACGGTTGCTGAGGCGCGCGACAAACGGCCCCTTCGGAGCCATGGAAGCTCTAGAAAATTCTCCGGCGGCTGGCCTGCGCCTGCGCAGTCCCCATGTGTGGAGGCACAGAAGAACGAAGATGAACACACCAATTGACTTTGGCTTCACTTACTTTCCACTGATATAACTGGAAACTGGTCAGCGAGTTCTGCAACCTTTATGAGTTTCTGATTGGTCACTAAATTCCATACGCATCCATTAACCAAGCCTGTCAATCTTTCCTTATTTTAATATGCCTCGCCCTCTTTCTACAGTTTTGCGTTGGGCAACCATAGCTTTTGGTCCAGAATAGAGCCTGTGCCTTTAAAAATAAGGGGTGGGGGAGAGCCCTCTAGCTCCAGTGTAAGGACATCCTTGGCTAAGGTCCAAATGACAAATAGGCAAGAAGAATTAAGACTGGTAAAGGAGGGAGCTGACAGCCTGCAAAACCTAAATTGTGAGTAAGTTCAGTAAGGCTTTTGCTTAACTTTACTTTTTCTGTAAAGGAGGCAAGCAGCAAGAAGCTGAGCTTGGTGGGACTCCCCCCTTTTGTATTAATGAACCAGCCACCCTTATTTGTTTTAATTTATATAAATGCCCCCTTTTCCTGATGGCATGGAATAGGAGATGTCTTTAGGTGTGTGTATGTACCCCTCAGCTTTGTGTACCTGAGGCAAGTACTTCACCCTTGTTATGCCTCTGCCCTCCCTCCAAGGAGCTTTTTTCTGACCTCAGGGAAAACAAGTTGATTCCTGGGATTGAAGTCCCCCCCTCCCCATCTACTAACAGCCATACAGGTCAGGATGCTGCAGTGAAGCAGAAGAGAGCTAAATCGTCCCTCCTCCTTTTTCCATCAACAGAGCTGCACTTACAGAAGTGGACGGAGGGAATGATTTCATCCTCTTCCCCCTCCTCACTGTAGCTCTCAGGAGCTTTTAGTGCAGGTGGCTCCCATGACTCTAGAAGTCACCTTTCCCCATGCCAGAGGGACTGCTGAGGAGAATGTAGTAAACAGCCATGTTCCTGCTTTGGTGTGTGAGAGGAGTAGCCAATCAGGATCCATGGAAAGGCTTGAGAAGCCAGATTTGGGGGAGGAGGGGAGGAAAAAAGGAGATTCTCTCAGTTTTTACTTAGATAGGGCCTGCATTTTTAGAGTGATACACTGGAGAGGTCCTGTCTCAATAGACTTCAAAACTCTCAGAGTCCACCTTTTGAGCAAGGATAGGCAAAAGTAGTAAAGGGATAGAAAGAGGATAATGCTTCCAGAGAAGTAGGCTGAAAGAAAACCTTTGCTAGGAGACTGGTGAATTAGAGACCAGTTTCTGTGGAAAACTTGGCTGTTACTGCTCTCTGCATTCCGAAATACAGAACTGTAACCTTATAAAGGAATGGGCCTAGCAAGACTGTGTTACACACGTAAATAGTTTCTATCCTCTTTTCTGAACCACCTTATCTCCCTGTCCCTGAGGGAAAATAAAAGTTACTATTAGAGAAGCGCACAGAACAGAAAAAAAACGAACCACTCTGTTCATGGTTCGTTAATTTCCACGGAACACAGACTTAACGAACTCACCCAATTTCCGAACCAGTCCGAGGTTTGGGGTTCAGGGGGGAAGACTAGAATGGGGGGGAAGAAACCAAACACCTCCCCAGTCCCCAGTCAGTAAGAAAAACAAGAAAGCAAGATAAATGAAAAGAGGCTTTTCAGCCCCTTTTCCAGCAGCCAGAAGTGCAGGCCAAAGATCTAAATCCTAATCCCAACACCAAAGCCAGCCACCAAGACACCAAGCTTTCCTCCTTCTCCCACTCTAGAGAAACTGAAACCAGGAATCACACAGCATCTCCTCTTTATGCGGAAAGCCAAGAGATTGAACAACAGAGGAACACTCTGGTTGGCAGAAAAACCTGCCTAACATGGTTCTGGAAAGAAGAGATTGGTGTTACAATGGCTGCTGAAGGCCCATCTCCTCAGTTGCCTTGGAGATTCTAACCCTCCCCCCCTTTTCCTGGCTGGATAGGCCAGAGTGGGAGCTCTCTAGTTGGCAGGGACAGCTGCCAATCAAGCTTGGAGGCCTCAGATTGGGGGCAAGCTAAAGACTCCCACCATTGCCTGGGCGAGGGAGTATTTGGTGCCAAAAGTGTCCAAACCAGCAACAGAACAGTAAGAAAAGTTCAGTTGGTTCGGAAAAATGCGGTCCCATGGAACACATGGTTCTTTGGCTACGAACCAGCTGTTCCGTACGGAATTTTGTTTCATAGTTCGTTTTGTGCCCATCTCTAGTTACTATTCTTTCCATTTCCTTCTCTTGGTGCTGGACTTATTATATTCAGAAGCAAATTGGATTAAGTCTGTCAGGAAGAGGGTTGGGGGTAGAGACCACACTGGTCAAGCTATATATTGCACTAACTCTCTTCCAACATCATTTAACACCCTGACCTTCATAGTAGGGAATATTATTCATGTGGAAGTGTTCAATTCTGTGAGCAACCAGCAATCTGGAGTCATACATCCAAAATATAGGTCTATCACCTCGGTGAGGTCATTATCATGGCATTAGCATCACAACTTCAAGAAAATTTTCTCTTCTATTTTTCTCCTGCCCTTCCTACAAATCACTCAAGGTAGTGTACATGGTTCTTTTTTTCCTCATGATAATTTGATCATTGGATAACTGAACCTACACATTAATAAACTTGAAGATCTCTCACTCCAGGGTAGTTTGATTATTTACATTATCTTGCCAATCAGCAGAGGATTTTACTACACTTCAGATGAATTGTGTGACTCAACATGTGGTGAAACTGTAATATATGTGGCCCTTTGATGTTTTCCCAGCCACATGAGACACATGGGCAAACACAGATGGGCAAACATTTAAATGAACCAAATGTATGTGTGAACTAACCCTGTGCACAAAGCCTTCCTTTGGAACTGGCTCTGTTGGGATGTCTAAATCCAGAGGGAATATCCATGTCACCAGTACTTAACCAAGCCATTCGGTCATTTAAATATTCTCTAGCCATCCAGAAACTGTTGACATGTAAAGACTCTCAAACACTCAGGACAACATCTAAAGGTCACCTGTATTGACTCTCACATAGCAATCCTATGCACAGCTACTCCAGCCTAAGCCTATTGAAACCAATGGCTTTACACTGGAGGAAATCTGCATATGATTGTGCTATTCGTCTACTACTCAAGCAGGTTCTTTGTACAATCAGTGTGCAGACGAAGGCAATGGAACCCTTATGCTATTACAGAACATTCCATCTTAACAAAATCTCTGAATGCCCCCCGAAGCCCATTCAAATAAGAGCAATTGTGCTGTATATATGAACATTTAAGGTTTAAAAATCTTCCCTAACATTGTAACAGCCTGAAAGTTTCATTTTTGTTTCCTTTTTGGGTTGCTGGGGTTATCTTGTGGTTCTTTTTTTCTCCTTTCCAGCTTGTTAGTTGAGGAATTTTTGTGGGCAAGGCTGCCATATAAATAGCAATGGTTTTTGTTATATTTTGCACAATGCCAAGAAACCCTTATGCCTGGGCCCTATCTTAAACACATTATTTTATTATTTCGAGGTAAACTCAATATTGCACAATAACAGAATTATGTTCTTTGGATGTAAAGTTATTAGTGAATCTTCTAGCATGTTACCCGAGGCAGTGAAGATTGCATTTTCTGGTATTGTGAAATTGTAACTTCCTATTACTAATCTGATAGAATTAATGCAAACAACTTGATAACAAGGTTATTATTATGCTAACAATGGTTAAAAGTGGCTGAAGTGGAACAGCCTGGCACATCTGAACATTTCAGATCAAAGGTCTATTGAACTGAAACAACAAATAGAATCAATTCCTTGAACTGTTTCTGCATTTCCAAACTTGCAGTGTTCCACCCTAGAATGTGACTTAATGAAATACAGATGAGAAGTGCCATGGAGCAGCCAGTCCTGCTGCAACAATGAAAATTAATGTACCACTCGCTTGGCTGGGGAAACCAACCATTTATTGAAGACAGCTTTGCACTTTAACACTTCAGTCTTGGAGCGCTGAGATAACTTATTTAGTCACAGCTAACTAAGAAGAAGTTACAAACTGAGGAAAATGTTTAGTTGGGAGGCAAAACTGAGCAATCTTTGCAGAACTTCTTCTATGTCACACTCCTGCCTAGAATGTTAAGATTCTTTGTAATCTTATTCATTTAGTAAGTAGACACCTGTTTTGATTTCCACTGCGGACAAAACTTTTAGCAGCACTGAAAGGTCTTCAACATTCAAAGAAAAAACTTTTTTTTAAGAGTGTGATTTTTAAAAAAAAAAAAAAAAACCTTATAAGGATGAAGGACAGGGCCGATTCCAGACGGCCCTCCCCATTCCGAAACGTCGCGCCTCATCGCGCGAGAAAACGCGATATTTCGCATTTTCCGCGCGACGAGGTGCGATGTTTTGGAATGGGGAGGGCCGTCTGGAATCGGCCCAGGAGAGACAGAGATTTGTTTTAATGTGCATTGACTCATTACTCTTTGGCTCAGAGATAAACATATGATCAGCATGGGAAAGTCTTTAGAAGGCTCCAATATAGGGTTCGTCATGTTCTGTGGACTATTGATTGCTCATGAGATGGGCACCTCCAGCCATCATCCAAATCAAGATCCCTACTGCACCACTCCCAGAAACCTTACCTGAGCAGGCAGCAGGAAAGGTACCAATAATAAATAATAGCTTCACCCAGAGCCTGGCAGCAGCCCTGGAACTTGAAGGGGTAGATCCCTAACCCACCACACACAAAGAAATTTCAAGCTCCAATGCAATCTCTCTATAAAAATGCCAACAGCAACTCTCTCCCTCTCCACTGTCTGCAAACTAAGCCAGAGCTGGGAGCCCACCCACCCCGCTCTTTGCTCCCTTGTAACAAATTTGGAGTGCCACACTTAAAAGGAAGACCTGCTTATCAAACTAAATTGGGCTTAGATTGGGGTTTCCAGGGCAACAGCAAGAGTTCAGACAGAGTTCAGACAATCTCTGCCTAAGTTGCCAAGGGAACTGACTGCAGATGCCAGACTATCTGGCTTGACGAACAGCAATGAACGAGGCTTGCAATGACCACCTATTCGTTTAGAATGGGACCTCATGAACAGCTTGTTCGCGAAGAGCAGATTGGGCTGTTCGTGGCTTTTTTTTGTTCGTATTGCTGCTCATGCCCATCTCTACTCATGAGCTCACCTCTCTCTCACTTTCATGTGTGCATCTCAATGGTTAAGAGATTATGAAGTAAGATGCCCCTAGTTCAAATCTTGCCTCAGCTGCTAGCAGGGGTAGCACCATGGTCTCTGGTGCCCATGGCTGCCCCTACATGCTCACATATGGAGTGCATGTGCGTGCCCCCTGGACTGCATGATGACATCACTGCGTGTGACATCATCATGCAGCAAGCGAGCCCCATTGGCCAGTGGGCGGCTGGGACAGTGCGAGGTTGCCCGCGCTCCCAGTTGGGCGTGGCAGGTGACTGGGGAGGTTCTGCACACCGCCCCGGAAGCCTGCCGTGCCTGGCCCATGGCTGCTATGCCCGGCCGGGGGTGTGTGTTGGTGGTGGCGGCGGCAGCGTGGGGCAGGAGGGCTGGCAGGCTGCAGCACCTGTGGGCCAGGCATGCCAGCTCTGCAGTGTGTGCCCCTGCCCCGGCACCCCCTCTGGCGCCCCCTCCAGCACCTCAGCACTCGAGGCGGGGGCTGGACCTGCCTCAATGGGCACGCTGGCCCTGGCCGCTAGGTTACTAACTGGATTTAACTGTCTCAGAGCCTTCAGTTCCTATTTGCAATATGAGGACTAAAATACTTACTCGGTTTACAAGTTGTTGAAAAGATCATTGAGATAAAGCATGAGAAATGCAATATAAATGCAAAATATTATTCAAGCAGCCTTAAAGTATCCATGTAGAGACCCTGCTGTAGACGCAGAAGTTGAAGAACGTTGAGAAAGGAGAAAGGAGAATGGGAACTGGAGCTGGTTAGAACCCCATAAAGGCTCAGATAAACCTTTAAATGATACTCAATAGGTTTCCTCGAGGGCAAGGTGGGATCTTGCCACATAAATTCTGAATTTACTGATTTGTATGTACTTTGACACATACATACTTCTGACAAGTCAGCTAGAAGTCACTTGAGTGTCCCTGTTCTCACTAAAATTATTTCTGTGAATGCCCTTGAAGCCACCCGCCAAGCCAAGTTTTAGATTATTTCTATCCAGGGTTTTTCTTTTAAATAGCACAATAAGAATCTCTGTGGGCTCCATAATGCTAACTAACTCCTCATCAGCTGCTTTCTCTTTTTGCAAAAATCTAGGTGGGCGATGATGTGCTTGTTAGCACATTTAACAAAAGTGTCATTAGTTCTTCAGACAATCCAGACCTCCAAAATGCATCATGTGTCATAAGAGCTAAGTTTTTAACTACTTAGCATTCTGCTTGGTGTTAGGGGTCTGTCTCCTCCTTTGTAAGAGCAAACACCTTAAATGTTCTGAAAAAACAGAACTATCTCCCTAGGCACATGCCTATTAAAGTTTCAGCAAATATTTATTAGTCTGATCTCTCTCTCTCTCTCTCTCTCTCTCTCTCTCTCTCTCTCTCCCTTCCTTGCTGCTTCCCATGCAACTACATTAATTAAATAGTTTAGAAGCAATTACAAGACTTACTTGAAACTTACATTATTGGCATCTGCTTATATATTGACTTGGGAAGGAATGGTAGCAACCATCCATTTTCACTGTTTATGTTACTAATGTGTGGCAAAAGGAGATAGAATGAAACGTCTTCTAACTTTGTAGTGCCTTCAAATTGTAGACAGAATTAGGGAAATACTGAAGGGTCTATTTATTAGAAAGGTAAGACCAAATAATGTGTTTAGTTTAATTTTTCATTCCAATGAAGGTCTGAAAGATATACAAGAGTGGCAAAAGATCCAGAGACTTTTAAAAATCAAGATCATATATTTGTGCATGTGAAAGTAATATGAATAGAATTCACAAAAAGAAAACTTCTTGGGTATTATCATTGAGTCGTGGAAACGTGGAGTCAGGACCCTGGCTTCCTACACTTGATAGGGCGGTGCTTACACTAGCTCCGACAGTTAGGAGTCTGGGGGTGATCCTGGATCCCTACTTGACAATGGAGGATCAGGTCACTGCGACTGCCAGGTCTTCTTTTTGTTATCTTCAACAAACCAGGCAGCTTGCCCGTTACTTTTCGTCCCGTGACTTGACTACAGTGGTCCAAGCAATGGTCACCTCTAGGCTGGACTACTGTAACACACTCTACACTGGGCTTCCCCTGAACCTGATCTAGTGGTTACAGCTGGTACAGAATGCAGCAGCGCGGGTCATCACCAAATGCCAATGCATGTGCACATAATGCCGGTATTGCGTCAGCTGCATTGGTTGCTGGTAGAGTACCAAATCAGATTCAAGGTTTTGGTACTAACCCATAAAGCCCTATATGGACTGGGACTGGCGTAATTGCGGGATCGCCTCTGCCCATATGAACCCCAGAGGACTCTTCGCTCTAGCGATAAGCATCTATTAAAGATTCCTGGCCCTGGGGAGGCCCACCTGGCATCGACCAGGGCCAGAGCTTTTTCAGTCCTGGCCCCAACCTGGTGGAACGCTCTGTCCAATGAGACCAGGGCTCGGTGAGATTTATTAGCTTTTCGCTGGGCCTGTAAGACAGAGCTGTTCCGCCAGGCATATGGTTGATGCTGGGCGGTGCCCCCTAGCCAGAGGAGTACCGATATGCCCTCCTTACTAGTAACACCTCCATCTCTCATATTTTCCTGCCAAAATACTCCAGAGATGGCTAAAAAGGTGGTCGTCTAGATTGTGTGCCATTGTGTTTATATATATATAAGTATATATATACTATGTATATATATACTATAGTATATATATACTATGTAATAGTATATATATACTATGAAATATACTATGAAATATGATTTTAAACTTGGTTATAATCTGCCCTGAGCCCCCCCTCTCTCTATATAAATATAAATAAATAAATAAATAAATAAATAAATATTTCCATCAGGACATGGGGTTGCCAGCAAAGAGCAGACCTTTTCAAACAATGCTACTCATGTACAGAAAAAAGGAGCAAAACCAAAGCAAGCAGGCAAGGAAGTTCTAGAGGAAATGATTTGGAGACCCAGAACCTATTTGCATGACATATGGAAACAAGGGAGGAACATGTTTCATCTAAGCACTGGAGTCATCAATCGCTTATGAAATCTCAAAGGTTTTTTTTTTCCAGTCTGTAAATTGCACCTTCTCGTGTTGTGCGTGGCTCCCCCCACCCCCCAGAAGCTGCACTGGATTAGGGCTTTATTCCTAAAGTGGTAATGTGTAAACAAGGTCTACAGCTGCTTTCACATGTCATATGTTTCACAACAAAGCATTGAAAATAACATTGCCATGAAGTTTAATTCTTTCTTGGCAGTCTTTAATCTGGAGGTCCATGATATTGTGATTCTGGGCTAGGGTTGGCATGTGCTTACTGGATGTGGGAAATTTTCCACCCCAGTAGGCCTTGCCTGTTGGCTCTCCAGTGGCCAATGGAAGAAAAACAATTAGAAAGGGCCACTGGTGATGGCTTGACATCACTTCCTGGAAAGCCAGAAATGATGTCAGTTGTCTCTAGTAATTGCCCCAAACTTTGTGATTTTACAGTAGAGTTCCAGTGATTGCCAGAGAGGCATGATGTCACTTCTTGGTTTCCCTGGAAGTGCCATCACATCATCATAGTCAGCTGCCCCCCCCATGTCCCCATATCCCCCAGTGTCCTCACTGATTGCCAGGCCAACTTGGTAACCACATTCTATACACCAAATATTTACATATGCCATTTGTAACTCATGTACAGATAAATGTAGACTCTGGAAAGGTACAGGCTACTAAATTTAGACTTTTTGAAATCTTCTCTTCTTCTGGAGGCAAGGAAGTCAGTGATACATCTCAAGGCCTATTAGTTGCTTTTTACCTCAGATTGTTCACTAGATGTTGTCCTAATGCAGGGAATAAGGGATATAACAGAACTTCCAGTTCTTCCCCAACAGATATGACTGCTTTCCCAAACGCCATGATCATGTTTAGGAGACCTTTCTCAAATAGCCATTTTTCACTATTGTTATTAATTCCTCATGCAAAGCACCACCTAGGGACTTCATAGCATGTCAAGCTATTGCTGATCAGCTCTCTATTCAAAGTACAAACCTAGGTAGCAATTGTACATTGTGCTGTATTCTTTATTTTTTATTCATAAACATTTATATTGCACTCTTCCAAATGCTCAGAATAATATGCAAACAATATAATAGTTAAAAACTTCACAATTTAACTATTTCGTCTACAAACTTCGGTTTCAAAATATAACTTCATCAAAATAGATTCCATTCACCATTTAAAATTATCTAAAGGCCAAATTCTAAAAAAAAAAATGTCTTGCAGGCTCTTCTAAAAACCAAAAGAGCTGCAAGTTCATGGATTTATTCTGGCACTACATTCCACTGAAACGCCCATCTCTCGCTGGCATGAACCATACTTCATGATGGGATAATTGTGGTTGAGATTGCCCTCAAGTCATAGCTGACTTATGGTGACCCCTGGTGGGGTTTTCATGGCAACAGACTAAGAGAGGTGGTTTACCATTGCCTGCCTCTGCCACCCTGGTCTTTGTTGTAGGTCTCCCATCCAATTACTAACCAAGGCCGACTCTGCTTCTGATATTTGATGAGATCAGGCTCACCTGGGCCATCTAAGTCAGGGTTTGATGGGAAGTACCAATTGTAAAAAATGAATGGGCAGATTTTATCATGCACCTGAGTATATGCTAGGAGCGGTGGTCCCTTAGATATGTGGTCTCTAGGTCATAAAGGACTTTGAAGGTCATAACCAACATCTTAAACTAAATCCAGGAACAAATTGGTAGACAGATACAGTGGCTTTAAAATTGACACAATACATTCAAACCTGCTTGCTTCTGTCAGCAGGCTAGCCATAGCATTCTGCTCTAGCTGAAATTTCAGAGTTGTCTTCAAGAGCAACCCTATGTCCAGTGCATTACAGAAATCCACCTGAGAAGTTCTAGTAAACTGGATCAATGTAGCTGCACCGGCTGTGTTTTAACACAGTTTGCCAGGTAACTGTTGCTTATTTCGCGTTATACATCTATAACAGTAACTACATAACTTTTTCATGCTGAGACTGAAAAATCAGAAATATTCAGAACTAAATTCTATCCTTCAGCCAACCAAAGACAGTAATGCTGCAACAGTTTACATTTTAGTACTAAATAAAAGTGAGCCGAGGCAATTTCAGGGATTCTTGGTGTCTCGATTCACATAGCTTTTGCAAATATCAGAGGTGAAGTGAGCTAAAGACCTGTTGTCCCAGGACTTGTACAAACAAGCCTTAATTTTTGGTATATCCTGTAAAATATGATCCCTAAAACAAAATTTCAAACTAACTTAGATGAGGGAATGTGAAATTCACAACTCTCTTGCTTAGAAGAAACTTCTGCTTAGCAAAAACTTGCTACTGCATCTTATTTTGAACAATGTGGAATTATATCAGAATTTGACTGTATTGAGGGTGCATGGAAATCTTCTCCCACTCTTTCTGTGACTGCAAAGAAAACCAAAAAGGGGGTTCCAAAGAGGCTTGGCAATGCCATTATCTGTAGTGGAAAGCTAAAATATTGTGGAGAACTATTGAGATAATACATCCTCCTCAGATTTGTGGAAATGGAAAAATTCTGTGTGGGAGGACATCAGAAGAAGAAACAGAAATCCAGAAAGAGAATAAACAGAATAATAGCACTAGAAAAAAACCCAGTGCATTTGCAGAAACCTGAGAATGTTTAGCTTAAAATCCTTGCTTTCTTTTTGTCATTCTGTTTTTATTAATGCCTTCCAGAGAGAGCTCTGAACTGCTCTGATAGACTACCAAGCCACATCTTTTATTATGTCTGGAAAGAAATTATTTACGTCCATTTGATTGACTACTTTTTTTACATGTCTGTGTGGTAAAGTATTTTCAGCTTCAGCTGCACTTAACCTCCTTCTACTCATCATTTGGCCCCTCCCCAAAGTCAGTAAAACCAAACAGCAGCCTTATCCTATGTTGAGTGAATGTCAGTTTTAAAATTCCAATGTTGTTTCCAATTTCAGATCAATTCACAGTGCAGTCCTAAGTAGACTAATCCCAACAACTTCAAGTGACTTAGAAGAGTGTAATGGTGCTTATGGCTACAGATGGGCACGAACAGCAATACGAACAAAAAAAAGCCATGAACAGCCCAATCCACTGTTCGCGAGCAAGCTGTTTGTGAGGCCCCATTCCCGGCAAACATATGTTCGTTCCAAGCCCTCTTTGTGGCATTCGTCAGCTGTTCGTAAAGCCAGACAGTCTGGCACCTTTCAATCAATTCCCCTGGCAACATAGGCATGGACTGTCTGAACTCTGTCTGAACTCCTTCTGGCTTGTAAACCCTCAAAGTAGTTTCCAGCAGACCAGTTTTTGCCACTGTGAAGAGAAAATGACAGGAAAGAGGGAGACCCATGGATCATGCCTTTCCCGGGGTGCAATCTCTCTGAAACTTGGAGGATCTTCAGAGGATAGTGAGGACTATTTCCCCTGCAAATGTGGTGGGTATTGGACGTTGGTAAGGTCAGTTTGTAACTCCTCAATTAACTTCCACCAGACAGACCAGTTTTTGCCACTGTGAAGAGAAAATAACATGAAAGGGGGAGACCCATGGACTCTCCTTTCCCCGGCTCAAGTTCAGCTAAGTCCCAAGGGAGCCGTTCTGGCTCCCACGAACCTCCAACTACGAACATGTTTGTAAACATGTCATGTCCGTCGATGTTTGTGAATCCCTGTTTGTGGATGGCAACGAACAATTAACATTGTGTTCAGGGGTTTTTTTTTCTGTTCATGTCCATCTCAAAGAGCAATCCTAATTTAGAGCCTTACTCAGGCCAAAACAATGGCATTTACTCCCAGGAAAGGGAGTAATCTAAGGATTACACTGTCAATATCTAATTTGTTTCTGGTTTTAAAAAAGAAACTCCTTAATGGCAAGACATTATACAATGTCAGGATATTCTTATCTGTACTCTTCCTCACAGAGTTGGGATTTGTATTTTTCCAATAGATGACATGTTTTTTTTCATATTGAGAATACCCATCAGATTAATTGTTTGATAGAATTTTCTCTCTCAGATGGTGTAACTGTTTCAATTGCCCACAACATGTCACTATGAAGTGTTACCAGAACTGCTCTATTTGAATGGGGAATTAGCTAGCAGTCTGGAACTAAATTTAGTGCGGATCTTATAACCAATATATACCGGGGTCCCTCTCCAGACGCTCATGCAATAAAGAGGTAGACTAAATAAAGGTACAACGTGTTTTACTAAGTAATGTGGCATATGCCTGAACTAGCACACACATACAAGGTTACACACAAGAGCTAGGAAAACAGAGTAGGAAAATAGAGACAGTTGGATTAGCGGGACAGCCCACTTGAGAGCGATGAAGTTGGGTATACTCACAATCCTGATGCGGAGCAAAGATGTGGCAGCGAGATGAGGTGGTCTAATGCCTGCACTAGATCCGAAATAGAGTGACAGCAAGGGGTCTGGATAAGAATGGCACGTGCACCATGTGGCCTGGGAGACCAGCTTAAATACCCCAAAACGTACCCTGGGGCTGGTGCAGTTTCGAGTGGTTCTCACGGGTGAAACAAAGGTTTTAATGGTTCTACAACTACCCTAGATGGGCCGCTTTAGGAATCTGATTATATTATTGTGACACCTTGGGAAGAGGGGACAAAGGAGGGAGGGAGAGATCCGGGTGTGTTGAATGGATGTTCCAGCAGACAGGGCTTGTCCCAACATCATCTCTGGAATGCAGAGGCTGCTTTGAGATGCATTCTCTAAGTGCTTGGGATGGTCGGCACTTAGCTTCTTCTCCGGGGCGGCTATTAAGATATGCAGAGCAGGGTGAGGCTCGCCGCTGCGGACGTGGTCTGCTCGCTTCCCCGAAATGGCTTCTCTCAGCAGGCTGCTTCTCTGGGTCTTCTGGCTGCCTGGGAACATGGCTGCCGGCTGGGCATGACTGGGGCTTGCTAGCAGGCTGCCTGGTAGCAAGGGCAAGCTGGGTGACCGGCCTGTGGGAGGCTCCAGACGGGAGCTGGCCAGGGGGTGCCTGGTCAGGCTCGCTGGAGGTTTCCCTGGCTGGCACCTGGCTGCTAACAGCACGGCTTGGGCCCGGGTGAGGCAGGCTTCCATGGAGACAGGGAACAGCAGGTATAACACAGTCCATAGCAGAGATAGGAGACAGGCACAGTCCATGGTAGATAATAAACAGGCAGGAAACGGACACGTGTTTTGGGGTTCAGACACGCAGGAAAGTCAGGATACTGGCATGGGCAGTGCTGCCCAGAAAGAGAGTCTCTAGTGTAGCTCTACTCCATAGCTTTAGTCTCTGGCAGAGACAGGAATAGGCATAGTCCATAGCAGATAACGATACAGGCAGGAGACAGACACGTGTATTAAGGTGCACACGTGCAGGGCCGTCTCTGGTGTAGCAGTAAAACAACAACGCAGGAAACGCAAACACAGTTCATGGCAGGCCTTAAAGCAGGAGAGGGGGGCTACTTGGCAACAGAAGTTTCCCATGAAGAGTAACTAATTGTAGTTTGGTTTGCTAGCCATTCCTTTGAAAGCTCTATTTTCCTAAAAACAGACTAAGAGCCCTTACACAGTTCCATTTTAACTTAGTTGTTATCCATTGCTGCCCCCACTTCATGTAAAGGGATGTGGGAGGTGGTATCAAATAGCATTTACATCTGTTTACGAACTATGTGTAAATTGCTGTGGCCATTTCAAACAGTGCCGCCTTTCCTGGCACTGGAAGTGGCTATCCCCTCCCCATTGCCACCAGGGCATTTGTAATTTTTTAACAAAATCAGCACAAAAATATTGCTATATAGCTGCAGCAACAGGAATTCTCTGAATTCCGAGCATTCATTTTTTTAAAAAGTAAGTCTCTAGCCCCTTCCATTACAGAGATATAAGGAAAATGGCTGCGCTTATCATTTCAATGCTATAGTGCTAATCTATATCCATTCCAAAAAAATGAATGCACTGGAACTGAGTGAGAAAATAAAAAAGTGGCTCTGTCAGAAGTGGTACAGATATTTCAAGCCGTACTCTGCAGTGAATGGGATGTGCTGTGAAATTAGAAAAAGTGCTTTGAAGTAGGAAAAATATTATCCAATAACACCAGCTCAACCCCACATTGCAAATGGGATACTAGTGGCTTTGTCTGAAAAGTTTTTTTTTTTTAAAGTTAAAAACCAGCAGCCAAAATGGGTGAAATGGCACAAAAAATCCACCAGCAACAAACATCCAAAACAGTTTGTAAAGGGTGTGTGAAAAAGGCCCAAGCTGGAATAGGAAGAATCAACAATTAGAGTCGAAACAAAAATTCATTCATCTATATGGAACTTTTGTATAATTCTAACCTTGGACAGGATTATAAAACCACACCTTTGTTTAACTATGCATTTCCGAGAAGGCTTTGTTTAAACAAAACATTGAGAAAGAAAACTTTAGAAAAATATTCCCAAATCTTTTTTAAAAACATAGCATCTGACAACAAATGAGCCTTGGCTGATGATGATGATGATGATGATATGATAATAATAATAATATATTTAACATATGACAAAATTCTTTGTTATTTTTGTTGCATGAAGTTAATTTGGCCTCCCTACTGAAATAGGAAACAAGTGTGGCAGAACATAGAAACAATGCTGAGGAAAACAACAGAAACTATTATTATTTTATTATCATTATCATTATTATTAAAGTAGGGTTTTTTTGAGAGGAGGATAAAGCTTACAATATTCTTGAACCAAAACAGCAGAGTCTGTTTGAAATAATCCCCATAAAAGGTGATGAATAATTACCACACGTGTGAAAATCCGAACCTAGAAGTGAGGGCTAAAGCACAATAAATCTTGGAGATCTTGCAAATTATACATATGACCTCCACAGCCTTAGAAACATTCTGTATTCTCAGAGAAGCAACAATGATTGGTGTACAGTGCTGTGCTGATCCTGTACCAGAGACAAAAACAAGAACAAAATCTGTGTAATACTAACCCAAATTGACACCAAGAAGGCAGTAATTCAAGTTTCACTCTTGGCTTGCTCACAGAGGCTTCCTCCTCGCTCTCAGCCTGGAACACTCTGTATGAGCATGCTCAGCATTGCTGAGCATCATGGATGAAGGAGACATCATTTTTATCCACTAGATGGCAACAAGCATTACGCATACCCAACACTTTACAAATGACATTTTTAATGTAGTAAAATTCTAGATTTAATCTAGTAAAATTCTAAAGCCTAAACTTTAAAAATCACTTGCAAATACCTTCATGTCTAAGCCATCTATGATAACAGCCACATAAACATCCACTGTCTGCTTTCACATATGCTGAATAACACACTTTCAATCCACTTTAAATGTACTGTGGTAATCGTTGGAAAGTGTATTTTTTGTGTGAAATGGAAAAACCCACTTGCCAATGATTGCCACAGTGCATTTAAAGTGGATTGAAAGTACATTATTCAGCATGTTTTAGTGCACTTTACAACTGGATGCAGTTGCAGTGCACATTGCAACTGGATTTTTGTGTGTGAAATAGAAAAATCCAGTTGCAAAGCGCACTGAAACTGGAATAAAAGTACATTATTCAGTGTGTGTGAAAGCAGCTGTACAAGTATTTTCCATATGTTGTTGGTGCAGGTTATCTCTCTTCTCTTCTCTGTACAACAGAATTTAGATGTTTGTCTTGCCTCATTACAGGGCAAAGTAGCCTTATTGCCCCACTTGCATCAAAACAGAGAGGTTGGCAATGATGAGAGAAAAGTGATGCACAAGAAAAAATACATTTTCCTGCAAAGCAATCCTTATCACATTAAACTACAGTGCATTAAGGACCAATTCCAGAAACCTGAACTCATTTAAAGACGCCCAAGGAAGGACACATTGCCCACCACTTTAAAGGATGCCTTTATTCATTAACATGCTTGCACAAACTGAAAGAAAAAAAAGTAGAAGTTGCAATATGGTCCACCAGAAAATATCAGATTTATTTGTGAAAGTTATTCATAGCCTTTGCTACGTTAGGCGCGGCAGATGTACGAGTGTTATGTTTGTTTATTTGAAATGGGAGTCCTGAGCGCAACAACAAGGAATCTATTTTTGACACATAAAAGTGAAAAGTTAAGGTTTTTTAATTTTGTTTTTGGTGCTGGAGGAGATGAACATTGAGTGTTCTCCAACCCACCCACCCCTAACTGTTGAAGTAAACAATAAACTCAGGTTATGTCCCTTAATTAATTGCAACATTATTTATAAAGTAAGGATGGTATTACCAATTAATTTATTAAAGCCTTTGCACAGGATGGCCAAAAATGCAGAACAATTGTTTGTTTCATTTTCTGGCGGCACTGAAACACTATATAGATGCTGAAATCTCAATTAACCTCACGGATGTTAATGAAAGTGAGGACACAGGAAACTTCAAGTGAGGGAAAACATTTGCAAAAAAAAAATGAGATTTGCAGTTTTATATCTGAGGGGAAAATATATATATATGTAAAGTGCCTAGACCTCTTGGATGCAAAGGAAAAACTGAGCAACAATATGACTTCAAGATCTATAGGGAAAGAAACTTGTTTTGTAAAAGAAATTCTTAAAATAAATTACTGGTGGAGATCCATCCTGGAGGGCGCATGTCTGACATGTTAGCATATGCTAATCTGTAAGTAAAGCCTTTGCAGAAACATGTTCAATTATGCATCAAGCTGAAATTTGCACAGGTGAATTGATGAGCTGCCAAGGGTCCTTTTGAAAGAACCAAAAGCATGACAGAGCTACAGAAAGGCCATGGTGAGCATTCCAGATGGCCATGCAAGGAACTCTGTGCACACAGAGGAACTTCTAACCACCTCCATTCCAAAAGTTGCCCCCCATCAAGGCACTTGTGAAGCCTGGGGCAACTTTGGGAGCAGCTTGCAGTGCTGTGTGAAAAGTTGGGAGCAGATTCTGTATGTTTCCCCAGTGGTGATAAAAGCAGGTCGGGGTAACATTTTTGGTAGGAAAACAGAACAAGGGAAAAGAATTAAATAATCCCTCCATCTTAAACACATGGAAGAAGCCCTGCATTAAATTGCCGTACTCCAAGTGATATTGTTATTTTAAAAATCAGGAAAAATTATCACAGATTTATATATAACTTGAAGTTTTGCCCTCCACCTGAAAATGACAGGGAAGCCCCCCTATGGCCACAGGAAAGGAATTTGTACTCAGCCATGTGATGATCTGAATCCTGCCTGTTTTAGAGCTTTGCTTACCAGTACGTTGTATATCGCTGTTTTTCATCTGATTAGTGATATAATGTAATTACAGTTTAAGATGCTAAGAAATCACAGGAGGTACTGTACCAGGGATGCTTTTTGAGGGGTGTTGCCAGCATAGCTGATGAAGTAAAATTTCAATTATCTTGAGATGTCTCCTCAGATAAGCATCAAAACAGAACGTGCTTTATAAAATGTCAGTGTCCATGGTTCCATTTCTACACATCACCAGATCTCTGGCATTTCCAGGAGTTTCTTGAAAAACCAACTGAGAATAAAACTTTATGGATTTATATGTATTTTTAAAATGATAATGATTAATGTATGCAAAGAGTCGCATGTCATGGTGCTGGCAGTCTTTCCACATCAATTAGCAAGGCAAATTGTATCAAAACTCAAAGAAGCTACTTCTGTCTCCTCAGTTCAAAAAGAAGGAAAATGAGAGTGAACAAAAACATATAGTTAAAACTATCTTTATAAAATCTTGAGCCAATAAAACAATAGCTGTATTTTAAGAGTATATCCTAAAACATAGATCCAGAGGAGTTAGCCGTGTTAGTCTGTAGTAGCAAAATCAAAAAGAGTCCAGTAGCACCTTTAAGACTAACCAATTTTATTATAGCATAAGCTTTCGAGAATCAAGTTCTCTTCGTCAGATGCCTGATCAAAACTGGGCAGATACATACTTCCATGTAAACTATGAAAGTGGTGCTCTACCTGACCATAGGTATCTGTCCAAATAGGAATTGTACATATAGGCCGTTTCCACACACGTTGAATAATCCACTTTCGATACGCTTTAGTGCACATTTGTAACTGATTTTCCATGTGTGGAACAAAAAATCCACTTCTAAAGGATAACTAAAGTGCATTGAAAGTGCATTATTCAACGTGTGTGGAAACGGCCATACTGTCATACTTGTCAAACACATTATGATCGGGGCGAATGGACACTTGTGCTTTGATTTCTGGGCTGAGATGCAACTGGCCCTGTACTTGTGGGGCATTAGGGGTTCAGTGCAACCTGTGATGGGCAGGAGCGGAACTGGGTATTTTGGCCCACAATGTGGGCACAGCATACAGCCTTTTTTGTAAATACAGGTCCCACAATCCCTGGCTAGGCATTTTTCCATTTCTTCTGAAACAGCTGAGACTGGCAAAAATGGCATAACTTGCTGAATAACTTTCCTACATTTTTTTAAACCACATGGAGACCTGAGAGGTAGACAATTTAAACAGAGGCACAGGGAGAAGGGATTGCTTAACCCTTTCTTCTCTCACACTTTGGTTGTTCAAAACAGCCTCCTAATCAGCTTCGCTCTCTTTTGAAAACAAGGGGGAATTTTAAAATGTCTTTTTCTTTGCTCCAGAGAGCAAAGAAATGTTGTCTCTGTCATGAATAGGTTAGGCTCTGCCTCTTCATCTACAGTATGGACGACATTGGAGAGCTATTTTAAGGACTATTGAGATGGTATATATAAAGAAGTTCTGAATGCATTAAAATGCTTCATAAATGTCAACTTTTATTACATCACTAGGCTTCTATTACAAATCCTAAGGGAAAATAGACTATTTGTGATATATAGCTAAAATACTATCTAGTTAAAATGTTTTAGTAGATAGAGCTATTTGCCCACTGGTGACTGGAAACTCACAAGGGGACAATGACAGGTTCGTATAACATGGAGCTAGAGGGGTCACTTTGGTTTAAATATCACATCAGTGTAGCATGTATTATGATGGTAGAAGTCCTAGACTTAGCAGCTATTCATTTGGGCCATCAGGAAAGGAAATGATATCATGGGATCCTAAGAGCAACGTTATGGTTAGCACAAGCTGCCATCCTGAATTCATTTAGTTTGCAAGTTCTTCCCTTTGGCAGCAGGTTGGGCCCAGCTCAAGCATCTTGACTCACTTATCCTCATGGTATCATTATCACATCAGAAACAGCATTGCCGCTGGAGATCACAGTATAAAAACCCCAGGTACACAGAAACCTGAGGGCTTTCAAAATATGCACTTTGTAAAGCATCTGTAGGGTGTAACTTATACATAGCTTGTTACAGTCACAGAGTTCTCTGAAGTTTTACGCAATATGCCTTTAACAGAACTGTCTTTCCTCAGAAGGATTCTTTTTTTTCCTCATGGGGGTGGGGGTGGGGGAATCCACTTGCTGTGAAAAACATGAATGCTTTTCGTAATCTGGCATGCATTTCTGCACAAGCACGAGGTGCTGCCTTTCAAAAAGAGGACAGCCAACGCTCTCTTCAAGCAGCCAACACCAAAATATCTGCCTCACTTGCTAAAGAGAAACAGAAAAATGGAGCAAAGTGGCTGAGCCAAGTATTTTTTTTTCCTTCTCTCCTAGGAAATGTAGTGGTTGGACAGTTCCAAACATGTAAACAAGTCAGATTTGATTATCCATGAGTGAGTTCTTGTAGGATTCATCTTGTTTCTCTCTTTGATTTTCACAACTGATAAATTAAGGATGTGTGCCATGTTTTGGTATGTGGAGCTACAAATATGTATATGTGATTCCTTCAGCTCTGTGGCACTTGCTTACATGAATGAAACAACACTTCTCAGAGCACATTTCTGCTGCAATGCCTTAAATCTGTCAATTGTTACATACCAGGGTTTATCATATCATGTTTAACCAACAGCTCACTTCTTCCAAGTTCCTCTTGCTTCTGACATGAACTTATGAAGCTCCCTTATACAGACTCAGGCCATTGGTCCATCTAGCTCCAATCTGGCAAACACTTCTCCAGTCTCACACAGAGAGTGGTCTTCTCTGTGTGCATGCAACCTGGGATCTTTAACCAAAACCAGGGACCTTCTGCTGCACATGCTGTACCATAGCCCCTCTCTTAAAACATCTGAATATTTAAATATAGGAAACTGAGCCAGAACACTGCTCTGTTTAGCTCAGTGCTGTCTACTCAGACCAGTAGTGGCTCTGCACAGTCTCCAGGGAAAAAAAATCTCTCTCACGCACGTTCTCAGATCCTTTTTAATGCAGTACTGAACCGGGACCTTTCTGCATGTAACACATGTGCTCTACCACTCTGCTAGGCCTGGCCCCAGGTTTTGGGGGATGGCTTGCACTGGTCATCCATTAACGGGTCATCTACCCTCCAACACACACATGTGTGTGCACACGCGAGTGTACACACACATTTGCCTTCCTGAACAGGAGCAGAGAGCAATTCTTTCATGTTCCTTTTGGCCTTACTGCCACTGATGGAGCTTAAATGAGTGGAAACCATCAGGCTCCATCCCTTCCTTCAGGTGCCACTCCTAGCAACAAATCAGACATAACTTCAGAGGCCACTATGAAGATCTCCCATTTCCTAGTGTGATAATCATTAGGAAGAGCAGGGCTTTTTTTCAGCTGGAACACGGTGGAACGGAGTTCCAGAACCTCTTGAAAATGGTCACATGGCTGGTGGCCCCACCCCGTGATCTCCAGACAGAGGGGTGTTTAGATTGCCCTCCGAGGGCAACCCACTGAATTCCACCACCTCTTTTCCCAGAAAAAAAGCCCTGAGGAAGAGACCACAGATCATAACTATCTTGGGCAAGACCCACAAGCTGCTACCTCCAGGCACCTCTCCCAAGCAGAAAATGGGAAACTGCTCTATATCAGAGACATAACAGAATAATAATAGTAGTATGGATCCAGAACTCTGTGCAGTTATTTTTAGGTTCTATGCGAATGGATATTTCTCTCTTCATTGAAAGAGAGACATTCAGGCATTCAGAGCTATCCTAAGAAATGCAGTGACTCTGTGAGTTCTGAGAGCTGCACGTGTGTGGACTCTTATGTCAGTGAACAATCACAGGGTTTTAGAGTTAAAATGATATGCAGTATTGCGTTCACACACACACGGTATTATCTGAACAAGTGCCAGTAAGGCCACCTTTACTAATACATTTGAAATATATTTGCTTTTTTGGGGGGAGGTGTAACATTTTGATTCCCCCTCCATTGCTGCAAGTTATTTTAAAATATAAAAATTACTATAACATTTACAAAACCTCAATAATAGTAATCCTCTCTATTAAATCAGACGTTACCTCATTAAACAACCAGCCTGAAAAGGTGTTAATGTTACTATTTCAAACAGGGCAAGTTGGCACCTGTTTATTCCCTTATTCATTTTAAAACAGCTTTGAACACCAGCTGCAAATGACTAACGTTTGTTGCACCTGTAAAAATTCCTCTAGCTAATAAAAAATAGTCCCACATCATTAAAACATCAGGAAAGGAATTTGGATGACAAAAGGCAATCAACACAAAGGGGGGGGGTACAATAAAAGAGCGATTTTTTGTAACTCCATTCATGCAGATTATTTTCTGATTTATAAATATACACATATATTTACACTGCATTTGTGAACTGATTGCTTTATTGATACACCTTTTGTAAAAGTGTCTGTGTGGCCAGTGTAACTTGTGATCCACCATCTCATTTGCGGCAACAGTGTCAATATCCCTCATGCTTCTTTTGCCTGCCTGGGAGTGTGGGGAGAAAAGGCTATCCAGCAGCAAGTTAGACACTCTGCATTTACAGCTGGCTTATTGGGTCACATGCCAAACACGTCCAATACAGGCAGTATTTTATATTGGGGGGGGGGTTATTATGGATGGGGGGGGACTGTTGTGGAACGAATTACATTGTTAGGCATGCTAGTTTTAAACATGTCTACAACTAAGCAACTGCTGCCTTTCCCAATGCCATTTCCAACACTGCCTCGCTTAAAATTCACAGCCTCAAAGCTGCAAGCAGAACAAAATGAGAAAAAAACAGTGCTGTTATGGTCATTGACCACCAGATGGCAGCAATATGTTTCATGAATAATGCAGTAAGACAGTGCCATCCTCTCCCGTTATACATTTAAAATTACTAATTAATAATTACTTTTCAAACATGGTAAATGTAGTAAAAGGCAACAGAAGAGGATCAGAGAAGCTGCATTCTTAGACTGACATTACTGGCTGCCTGGTGTATTCCAAATACTATTACTCTGGAACTATTCCGTTACTTGAGCCTCACTGGGTTTCATTGCTACTGCTTCTGACAAAATTATTATGTATATATTAAAGCATTAAATATTGTTAAGCTTAACTTTTGCAATGGAGATGTGCCTTGAGCTTGAAATAGGTTATTTTCCTTTCTGATATAACAGAGCTATCAAAAGGGAGAAAAGTGAAGTACATGATTTCCTTAGACATGAATTCACAGACAAATATACTTACACATACCTTTAATTTCCTAAACAGATTAACCCTTAAAAGATTTCACATAATACCAATGGTTACAGCAGGATAGACAGAAAGGCAGGCAGGCAGACACTCAACTTATATAACAGGAGTAAGGATATCCAAGTAGCGGGACACTCTCTTTGGAATATTCTCTCTCAAGTATTCATTGCTGACTTTTACAAAGAAAACCAAAGTCTTTTTTTTCTGCCCAAGTAGACCCAGAATATGTTTTTTAAAAAACATTTATTTGCAGATGAACCTATTTGTGTGTTACTATCTGTCTTGAGACAAAGACAAAGTGCTTCTGTGTGGTTGACTCCCACCAAACACACGAGTTATGGTGACTGGCTGAACAACCGAAGGCCTTCTCAACAGTGGTGCCAGGGCTCTAGAACTACTTCCAAAGGGAACTTTGCTTGTCTTCTTGTCTGCCCGAATTCCAGTGCCAGGTAAGGGCAGTCTTTCAGGAGTGCCTTTGATAGCTAGGCACAACTTAGGGTGGGGGTGGACATGAAGAAGGTTCATAAAATTAAACATTTGAGTGTAGAAACTAGATAGAAATACCCACCGAATAATACTAGAACTTGTGGGCACCCAGTGAAATTGATGGGCAAGAGATTGACGATGAACTACTTCTTTACTAAGTAATTAAATTCTGGAATTCATTGCCAGTGGACATATGCTGACAATGGCCATGAATATGGATGCATTAAAAGGAGAATAGACAGATTCATAGAGGATAACTCCATCTGTGGCTACTAGCCATGATCAGTAAAGGAATCCTCCTTATATAGAGACAGCAAGCCTCTAAAATCCAGTGCTAGGAGATACCATCAGGGGGAAATCTTGGCCTCTGAGCTTGTTTCTTGGCCCTCCAGGGCAACTGGTGAGCTGTTGTGTGAAACAGTATGCTGGACTAGATGGGCCAATACTCTGGCCCAATAGGGCACTGCTTCTGTTCTTATTTTTCTGATAGCTCCCACCATTTTTTTTATTTTGTTGTTCGTTTATGTTCCTCCCTGTAGGATGTTTCAGTTTTATTCTGTGGTTATTTGTTTGGAGGTTGTGTTATGCATCTCTGTTCCACTCCTAGCAGAAGAGCCTCTTGCATCAACAAAAGGCCCCTTGCACTAGAGGCCAGAAGAATAGATCCAATCCATTGTTTGAATGTCACTTTACGTTGTTTACTTTCATTGATTCTCATTCGCCATCATGGGAATTTTATAAAATGGAAAGGTAGGTTTCAGCAGAGTAAAGGCCAAAAAGGAATAAGGAATTTTTAAAAAACAACTAAAAAGCACCTCATGGAATATTATATTTATACTGCAGGGCATCAATACAAGAAAATGAACGTTATTGATATAGACATTTGGTACGTGTCTTCATTCAAATTGGGCAGTATGGAAGATGAGATCTTTGAGTATGCCTTGGGAAAATGAGGCGTGGGGGATTGATTAGTCACTGGAGTCAAGAGGAGACAGATGTCTGGGTACCTGATAGTTAGATTTTGCAAATTCCCTTAATGCAGACACTTTATTGCTAGTGACAGGAACCTGTTAAATACATAGCAGGATATGATATCCTGAGAGGGTTCTGAGGGGACCATAATCTATCATCAGGTAAAACTTCACTGTTCCTTTGTATCTTTGATGTACAGAATAGATCAGAGCAATATAGTATATATTGGCACATGTTGCAAAAACTGTGATTCTGATCAAACTTGGAGATCTACTGATCTATTTGAGAGTTCGCTGGGAGATCATCCTATTGAGGTGAGTTAAAAGTGATTTGACTAACTTCTTTGAACAGCAAGTATAATTTCTAGGCTCATAAATCTGGGAGGAGGAGGAAGAGTGAGATGAGCAGAGTCCACTTGATCTCAAGTCTCAGTGTCTTTCCCACACACACAGTGTGGAAGGGCAAAGTATACTTCCAGAGCACTGAATTTCTCCATGTCCCCCTGGTACAGAGCTATGCTTGGCCCTTGGGGGAGGTGGCACCAAATACTGGGCAACCCTAAATGCATGCTAGTGAGAGATGGGGTTGCCATCAGGGTATCAGCTTCCATGGGGTAAAAAGCTCATTCCATGTTCCGATATATAGCCTTAGCATTTTATCAGTATGGACGCTGTGCCATCACAGAAATCCATGCAGTGAAAAGGCAAGAAAATGAAGATGGCCTGACTGCCTCCTGGCACAGTCCACTTACCATCCCCAAAAGGTGAACACCTTGTACAAAGAAGGAACAAAAGCATTTCCTTCTCAGTCCAAAGCTACTGTATGTCCAGAAAATAGTCTGATATGCTCTACACAGATGGAAGGCAACTCAAGCATCTGCAAGTCTCATATAGTTATTTGCTGGAGGGATTTCCAGTAACATTAAGCATTGGACAAAGCATTGGTCAAAAAAGCATCTTGCCACTAACCACATGACAATGATAACCAGTGCTCTGAGATTTTGTACCACTTTATCTATTCATTTCCCTATATAATTTCTTTTCCCTATTTCCCTATATCATATGCCCACCGCTTCCTTACCATATATTTCTCAGAACTGATGAATTGCTTCAGCAGTCTGCATACCTGTCATCCTTCCCTAGCTAAGTCAGTCAGATTGTTTTTCCTTTGCCTCATCCAGATGGACAAGCAAATGGTATGAAAGGATTCGTCAGGTCCCACATGTACTAAATAAGTCAAAAGCATTTTGGCTACCAATGTCCTCTTTTTCAGGTACAAAGCAAACTGAAATGTTTTTTTAGTAAGTCCAGTAATATGCCCACACATATCTGCAGAATCATGAGGAAGCTTTGGTTCTGCTCCATTTCCCCTTGTAACTTAAGATGGTTAAAAGAGAAGTGGGTATAAAGGTAGCCTCCAGTGCAATCTTAAAGAAAGTTACACCCTTCTAAGCACATGGATTACAATAGACCTTGAAGGGTGTACCTCTGCAAAGGGTTGTCCTGTTTCTGACCTAGAATCAGAAAGCTGCTTCTCTATCAAAATGTACCTAGGAATGAAAACAAACCAGCACATGCCGACTTGCCAATCAGAATGTTAAATTCAGAGGAGGTTGATTGACTTTCATTTTAGAAGAAACGAACAGCAGGAGGAGAAGAGATAAGCCCTTTCTGGAAAGTTGTGCCACGGGGATGCAGCACTAAACCTTCAGATGATTTCTAAAAACTAATCTAGTTACTAATGTTTCAGTAACCATATTAGCACTGATGGCAAAGCACTTCATTACGCTGTTACTTTCTTCAGCAGCAGCCCCCATCAAGATATACCTAGCCAACATAAAAGTGGTGTTGATAAAAAGAAGAGCAGAGAGAACAGTGACACCGGTACAGTTGCTGACTGACAACACTGCCATCCGTGAACATGGTTTTATTTTGTTATTACAACCATCTCTCTGTAAATGACACTTAGGATTATTTAAGATTATGTTGTAATCCTTTTAATCCCCAGTGCTTTAAATTTCAGGCTCAACACCAAAGAGCAAACTAGCACTTAGCGGAAATGTTTAAAGCATGTGATTTGAACATAAATCTTCTTTTATTCACTACTCTTCTGATGGAGACCTAGTGTAACCTGTCAGTTTGCCAGGGAGACGAAAGCAACATTCAGCAGCAAATTGCTCCGAGAGCTGATCTGGTCCTGGGAAGCTGCTTCGAATAGCTCCGCTTTCTGGTTCTCTTAAGTCAACAAAAATAAATAATCACAAGGTAAAGGGTTACAAACACTTCATGGTGTGTGACGGTGGACCACAGGAGAATCCAATACCTACACAGTATAGAAATGTGAGTACTATGAATAGATGAATATTTCCACTTGTAACCAGGACCGGTTCCAGCATCGCCAGCACCTGAGGCAGCTTAACGGCTGCCTCTGTGCGCACGTGCACAAGCGCACATACGTGCCGGGCTGCGTGATGATGTCACCGCATGTGACATCATCATGCAGGGCAGGTGCGCGTGCAGGGGGCCTTCCAGCTCTCCCATTCAGTTGCTCTGCAGGCCAGGTGCAGCCAGCCGCCCTGGCCACTGGTTGCGCCTGGCCCACAGAGCAACTGAATGGGAGGCTGCCCGCTCAGCTGCCCCACGCTGCCACCGCCAGCATGCACTCCTGGCCAGCAGTGGCAGCTCCGTGGTGTGCGCCCCTGCCCCTGGGCTGGCACCCCTCCAGCACCTTAGCACCCTGAGGTGGATGCTGGGCCGGCCTCAATTGGTGGGCTAGCCCTGCTTGTAACTTAAGATGGTTAAATGGGAAGCAGGTATAAAGGTAACCTCCAGTGCAATCTTAAAGGAAGTTACACCCTTCTAAGCACATTGATTATTCTTATTTCTAACTGGTATACACGCAGAAGTACTTGTAGACCCAGGGGTGGAAATCAGAGAAAGCTGTGTTGTTGTAAAGAGTGGTCTAGCCTACTTAGTTTTTATTGTAGGTCTCATTTATCCTTTTACTTGTGTTCAGCTAACAGAAAGCAACTGAAATACTTACAGTGCAATCAGAATCAGAGATAAGCACCGACTTGGCTTAGAAGGGCATACATGTTTAGTTCTGTACTACCAGAAAATTAAATTTCTTTTTTATTTTAATTAAAATTATGTAATGTGGCACATTGTACTAAACTAGATTATGGTTGACTGATAATATTGTTCTCATGCCATCTGAAGGGACTGACCTTCTTGATGAGTTAGAATTTGACCCTCTGGCAAATGCCTAACAACCTCTGTGGATCCTAGACAATGTAATTTAGTGAGGATGATTTTGAATTTCTCATCCATGTTATTTTGACCAGAAACACTACCCCCCATTTCAGTTTTGCTTCTCCCTAGTGCAAACTGAACCTGTAGTTCTTTATTTTACACCATTTTATTTCCTCCTTTCCTTTACCCCCTCCAAAACATATACATTTGTCAACATTGTCCGGCCATCAATAAACCAGCATTACAAACTATATGTATACTATACCTAAAATTACACTGTTTGTACAAATTGTATATAAAAATATAAACAAATCTACAAAACCAACAGGAAAAGTGGAAACTGAAACAGCTAACAATGATATAAAAGAATGGTTGCTTATCCCTATTATTTTCCAGTGATATAAATCACTCTGGCTGCACCCTCCACATACTTGGAAGTCAAGTCCCATAGAAATCATCAGGTTTAGGACCAGACTCTAAGCAACCTTGTTAAATTGTTTTATAGTCATTAAAGTAACTCATATTTCAGAAAATACATACCCTTTTGAATTGACTATGAGAGGCAAGTCTCATCCCTCCCTCTCCTTAAACCCTTTTTGTTCAGGAAAGAACCTGGCATTAAAGCATGAGAAATCATACAAATAAACAGGCAAATTCCACTTCTTCAGAGTGCAGCTTATGTAAGCATTCTGCAAAAGTTCTGTTTGTATGGGTTCACTAGGCCAGAGAGCCCAGGTCTTAAACCCAAAACAAACTACCAATCAAGTTTTAAAAACAAATGGAATGTGGCACATGAATCAACAAATCAACAGGTTCTCAAGGTTTTTAGCAGATTCAATCATCAAGACACTTTAGCCCCCCAAAAAAGATAGTGGGAGAGAGTGCAAAAATTGTTATACTTTCAAACTGCTTTAACAAACAAAGTACAAACACTGTCTTGGCTCACTCTATACACAGAAAGGAAGCCTGGTTGGGTTTTTTCCCCCCCTACATCTGAGATAACTGAAAAAACAAACAAATTAGGAGGTAATAAATCATCTCCTACCTGAAAAACATTCTTTCTGCTGGACTTCTCTGTGGTCCATTCAATGTGAGCTCCATGCAAGTCCACCCATTCAGGCTTATACCCTGTTTTCTGTAAATAACAACAAAAAACACCATAATTATGACAAAGGCATAATTAAAAGATAATATGACCTGGCCGAATGTCCCAAATCTTCAAAAAGAATATGAACCTTTTCTTAAAGTTTAGATCAGAAACACTTTAGATGCCTGATGGATCTTTTTTTTTTTTGCCCTCAAGCCACAGCCAAACTTATGGTGACTCCATAGAGCTTTCAAGGGAAGAAAGGTTCAGGAAGAAAGGCCTGCCTTTTCCTTGGTGGTCTCCCATCCAAGTACTAACTAGGACTGACCCGAGATCTAACAATACACTCCTATACACTAGATGCTGGCACCTTTCAATTCTATATAGGCGCAGTTCTATATAAAGGAGACTGTACTGTCTCAGAGTCTGCCTCAGACACTAAATTGTTGAAAAGTCCAGGAGGAGCTCAAACTTGGTTAGAGAGTCAGACTAGGCGCTGGAAGACCAAGGTTCTATCCCCACAATACCATGGAAGCTTGCTGGGTAACCATGGGCCAGTGTGAAAGATGGGCAAAAGACCTGTCCCTTTCTGAGAGTCACCAACTCCCATTCCAGTTTGGTATAAAGCAGGCTAATTTCAGTGAACACTTCAAAGAAGAGACTGTGATTTTCAGGGTAGCAGGCTAAGTTATTGAAAAGCCCAGACAAACCTATACTGTGAGATTCCTAAATTTGGGAGAATGACCAAAGATTTGCCTCATGTATGAATGCTTGGCTGATGACTACTATCTGCCCTCCTTCCTGGTTAACTGAAATGTATAACTTTAGAAGCTCAGCAAACGCGGTTATATATAGTCTGAAGCCTCTTTACTGAACAACCTTATTCCATCCAGGATAGTTGATCAAAAGTTGCTATTTGTTCGTTCTTTAATTCAAGCCTCATCTAGAATTCCTACCTTCAGAAACCACTGGAGTTCAGTCTGTGAGGTGGCGATGGTGGTAGAAAGCTCGCTGGTCAAACGACACATCACACCACCTCATTTTAAATGGCATTTAATGCCCTGACCTTCCTAGCCAGTTACATGCTCTCAACCAAATTGTCATGACTCCTATTGACCCGTCATATGTCCAAACTGAGGACTCTGACTCAGAGGGTTCTAGCAAAGAGAAAGCCCTGAGGAGCCTGAACCAGGAGACCGGGAGGGCCAGCAGGGCCAGGAAGGTCTTGACGTGGCACAGACATCTTCTGACTGTGCCCCTGCTCTACCAGGAACCACCCTGCCATAGCTGGCAAGCGAGCCCACTCTGCAGGCCCCTGAGACAGCTGCTGGGCCTCTGCCAGGAGGAGATATAACTGGGGCTGTAGTCTATCAGGACCCACCAACACTCTGCAGGAATGGTGGCAGCAGAGGGCCCAGGCTGAGGCAGCACTCAGGATGAGAAGTGCCAAACTGGCTGCAAGCAACCTCACCATAAATCCAGAGCAGAGTGCTGAGAGCAGTGATTCCACACGGGATCCTGGCTGGAGCAAAACGTAGCCTCCTGGGCTCCAACACCTGCAGCTGAGCCAGATCACCTCTCAACCTATTTAGGCTACAGCTTGAGAGAGCACCATTGCTGGATCAACCAGTCCACTAGGTGCAAGCCCTGTCTTTAAACTCTAGTTCTTGTCCTGAATTGCTGTCTGCCTGCTTTGGTTAATTGTTGAATAGAGAAAAAATTGAAACTAAACCCTGGAAAGACAATGGTAATACTGGTTGGGAAGCCAGAGGTCTTGAAGAACATTGCTGTCCCTACTTTCAGCGGGCTTCAGTAGACCCTTACCTATTCAGTTAAGAGCCTAGGGGTTGTACTAAATACAACATTACTGCTGGAAAAGCAAGTCAGTGCAGCTGCAAAAATGCTTTCTTCGAACTCAGTCTAGTCTGGAAGAGGGCCCCTACCTTAATGTGGCCAATACAGCCACCTCAATTCATGCCATAGTAACATTGAGACTAGGTTACAGTAATGCACTTTACATTGGTCTCCCCTCAAAATGAATGTGGAGACTGCAGTTGGTGCAGAATATCATGGTTCAGCTTTTATCGTGAGCTAGATGGAGCAAACGATCACGCCAATTCTACAGTCACTCCATTGGCTTCCTATCAGTTAGCAGATTCAAGGTATTGGCTATCACATGCAAAACCCTTCATAGCCTTGTTCCCTCATATGACCTTCTGCAGGTGCCAGCCTTCTGCAGAATCAACACCTGTCTGTACCAGTGCATTCTCTGTTGTGGCCCCAACCTTATGGAATGGCCTACCTGATGAAGGTGATAAGGTTCCCCTCTCCTGGCCTTCTGCTAACTGCAAAACTGAATTATTGAAGAGAGGCTTTTCTACACAGATGATAAGGCAGTACTGTATCAATATGTTTCAGAAAAATACCTAAGTAAAGAGTTAGGAATGATATTGTGATCTATACTATACTATAGTGTAGTCCTCATTGTCTGTTGTAAGTAGGATCCTATTATATAATTCTTGCATCGTTAAACACCTCTTGTTTCAGTTCTGTTTAGATTCTTGGTTGGCTCCAGATTTCTACAATCCAAATCCTATTGCATAGTCTGTCAGGTGTCCCATCCTGTTCACTGTACGTTCTGTACTCTGTGCAATCTACCTTGAGTTCCAGTGAGAAAAGCAGGCAATAAATAACATAAATAAATAAAATATAGATACGGAACTTCCTCAGATTGGCAAATATTGATAAATGAATGTTTTTTTAAAAAAAAAATGGCAGTTCTATTCTCTTTCAAATTTGATTTCTATACTCTTTCACATTTTAATTCCAAGCCACCTCTCTTCATTCTAAAGACTATCACAGCAATCCTAAGCAGAGTTCCACCCTTCTGAATCCATTGATGTAAACAGATAAGAAGGGTGTAACTGTGCTTAGGACTGCACTGTCAAACACCAGATTCTTTCAAATACTTGCTTGCTCTTCCACAAACACTCTATAACACCTGGGATTCAGAAGGTCTCTCGTTGCTATTCACCATTGAGAACACAACACTTATTGAGTACACCATTTGCCCTTGCTATCCTTCATAAAGTCTGTAAATCCCTCCTACATCCTTCAGTAAAATAAGTCAAGGCTAACATGAGTGTTCCCTCCAACACTTAATGTCCTTGCTTTGTGTTCTTCAGTCAGACCAATTATGTTATATCAATGCCATTGGAAGAGGCTGTGCTTATAAATTGCTACAACTGCCTGTTATGTCGAAATCTTGCTCTCTGTGAATATGGATTTCAAAGGCATTTTCAGTACATATATTAGTTTGCAGAAGGCTAACAACCGGGGGTAAAATATCTTCTGAATAAACTCACCGAGTGGGGGAGGGGGAATACATTTTGGACTAACATTTTATGTCAAAATGGAGATTCTTGTAAAAATATACTTGCAGAAAGTTGCTGACAACTTTATCTAAAGAAGAAGCATAGTGCTGAAGACACAGTTGAAACCAAAGTAAAATTCAGTGTACATTACAACCAAATATTACAAAGACAGGCAACCAAACACACAGCATTTTATTTCTTTTTAAAAATGTGTACATCCTGAACATACCACCTGCTGTATGTGCAAATACAGGTGTGGTTCTCCTGCTCCAGCGCAGTGCCAAAATTTGTAGTCTTGGAAGGCAACCCAAGATAATGCTAGAGAACTGATGTTATTGTGCTAGCAAACGTCATCATTGCCACATACAACATTTTAATGGTGTGCAAAGCCTTCCCAAACTATAAAACGTTGGTGAAGAAAATACAGAGCAGCAATGAAACTTATATATAAGAACCGTGACCATAAATGGATGTGCCTGTGTGCCTAGGCCTTTTGGTTACCACTGAGCCAGGTATATTAAGCTTATACTGAGTCAGGCCGTTGGCTTATCCAGGTCATAGTTGTCTATTCTGACAGGCAGCTACAGGGTCTCAAATAGGTCTTCCACATTCTCTACTAGCTGATACCTTTAAATGGAGATGCCAGGGACAGAACCTGAGACCTGCATGCAAAGCAGATGCTTTGCTCTTAGAGTTGCCAGCTCCAAGTTGGGAAATTCCTGGAGATCTTGGGGGGGGGGGTGAAACCTGGAGAAACCTGGAAAAAGTGGGGTTTGGGGAGGGAAAGGACTTTGGCATGGCATAATTCCATAGAGTCCACTCCCCAAAGTAGCCACTTTCTCCAGGGGAACTGATCTCTGTGGCCTGCAGACCAGTTGTAATTCCGGGAGATCTCCAGCCACAACCTTGAGGCTGGCAACCCTATTTGCTCTACTACTAAGCAAGAGCTCATATCCACAGAGTACCCTATTGTACTCTTTATATATGGTAGCTAACCTGGCTGTATTTGGATTACAATCTGCAGCCAGCATGATAGGAGAGATCTCAGTGATTAGGGATTTTTAAAAATATGATTTCATGATACTTCAAAGAACCAGTATTTTAAAGATGCTTTGAGCTAAAGGTGGGGAAGCATTTTTAAAAGACATAAATAAAAATTATGAGATAAAAGTGATAGGCTATTTCTATATTCTAATGTGAAGTACAAATACAGGATGGGGGATACACTTCTGGGTAGTAGTGTATGTGAAAGAGATCTTGGAGTAAGAGTGGACTGTAAACTAAATATGAGCAATCAGTGTGATGCGGTGGCAAAAAAGGCAAACTCAGTCTTGGGTTGTATCAAAAGGGCCATTGCATCAAAATCGCAGGAGGTCATAGTCCCTCTCTATACTGCCTTGGTCAGGCTGCACCCACCTGGAGTACTGTGTGCAGTTCTGGAGGCCTCACTTCAAAAAGGATATGGACAAAATTGAGAGGGTGCAGAAGAGAGCAACGAGAATGATCAGGGGTCTGGAGACTGAGCCCTATGAGGAATGGCTGAGCGCTTTGGGAATGTTTAGTTTGGAGAAGAGGAGATTGAGGGCGGGACATGACTGCTCTCTTTAAATATTTGAAAGGCTGTCATTTGGAGGAGGGCAAGGAGCAGTTCCAGTTGGCAGCAGAGGATAGGACTCGAAGCAACGGGCTTAAATTACATGCAGAAAGGTACTGGCTGGATATTAGGAAAAACTTTTTCACGGTCAGAGTAGTTCAAAGGTGGAATCAGCTGCCTAGGGAGGTGGTGAGCTCCTCTTCACTGGCAGTTTTCAAGAAGAGGCTGGATGAATATTTGTCAGAGATGCTTTAGGCTCATCCTGCATTGGGCAGGGGGTTGAACTAGAAGGTCTGTATAGCCCCTTCCAACTCTGTGATTCTATATTCTGTCTCCAGAATCTCTCATTCATTTCAGAGGGCGTATTCCAGTGAAAGCAACAAATCACAATCCCTAACTTTCACTTAATTGAAAGAAAAGGAACAAAAAAGAATAGGATAATCTGGATTTGTTTACCCTTCAAGATGCTTCACCTTGATTTCTGTATATAAAGAAGTTGAATTGGTGGTTGTGTTGAGACCCACAATCAATATTACTTCACAGAATAATTTATTCCACTGCATTTTGGAGACTTATTCTTGTACAAAATCGGACGGGGATGTCAATTTTTGGTAAATGTGAGATATTTACCTGAATGTCTTAGATCTCATAGTGCCAGGTTCCATTAGAGCTGTCCAGGGGCATCTAAGCCCTAGATACTGTCTTTAATACAACTGGCAAGGTCAAGCCTCTGTGCCTTTCTTGCTCTAAATACCACAGGACGGGTTGTTCATGTTGCCCCTGTAGTCATCTCAAGGAAGAAAGGCAGGGATAATTCTCCCAGGCCCAAAATGCCCCTGGGTTCACATGGTTCTTTCAGGGCCTCTAAAACAGCTGTGACTTATATGAAACTTATCATTCATGTATGCCAGATCCTAGAGACCTGGGCTGAATCCACAATTACCGGCACATCGCTAAGCAGGTGGAGTGAGAGCGTCTTTCTGGCGCATTTTATGACATCATCGCGTCATGATGCCACTCTCGTGGTGCAATGATGTCATAAAACGCACCAGAAAGACGCTCTCACTCCGCCTGCTTAGCGCTGTGCTGGTAAGTGTGGATTCAGCCCTGGTTCAAAGCCCAGAAGGAACCTGCTGTAGAATTCCTTATTCCTCTTTCCCCTTAGTTCTGTGGCAGATTTCATATGGCCAAATTTTAAAATCTGTCAAACACTTCTGGGGATCTCTTTGTAGGATTCTGCAACAACAATACATAGGATCGCAAGTGGTCAGGAGGTTTAGACTCAACCATGTGATAAATCAAAATACTTAGAATGAGAAAATGCCATGCTCGTATAGACAGGTATTCTGACCCAGCAAGGGTGACTCATACCTGGAAGGTTTCTATGACTGGACCACCTTTCTGGATGCCATCCATATCTCCTGTTACAGATAATGAGTAGAGTAGAGTGAACATTTCTGAACAGGGTTGCCACTTACCTAGTTTTGGCAGGGAACCTCCCATTGACGCTCCCTGTCCCCTGCCCTCATTCAATGGAATGTGGTGGATGAGGGAAAGACAATTGATGCTGGGACATCATTTCCTGTTTTGGAACAGGATTTACATACAAAAGAAGGTAAAAACCATAGAGATTTGGAAATTCCTAGAACACCGTGATGTCACTTCCGGCTTCAGAACTGGAAGCAAAATTATAACATCCTAGGAATGTTCATATCTCTATGGTTTTTACTGCCCTGACCTGAATGGCCCAGGCTAGCCAGATCTTAGAAGCTAAATAGGGTCAGTATTGGTTAGTCCTTTTATGGAAGACCCCCAAGAAGGCCAGGGTCCACTATGTAGAGGCAGGTGATGGCAAACCACCTCTGTTAGTTTCTTGCTTTGAAAACCCAGCAGCTCTGGAGAAGCAGGGGGAGGGGGGAAGATGAATTCTGGAAAATGGCACAGGACAGAGTTACAAATGAAAACAAAGTAATGGTATCAGATGCCGATCAGGAATAACACTTGTTTTTGCAGGCTAACAACTAGATATGTATCTCACACAGCCCAATTTTATGGCTGTTTACTCAGAAGTAAGTCTCAGGAAATGCAATGGGACTTAATCCCACGCATAGAAGCATAAATCTTGATTCTGTAAACAAGTCTGTGTTTGCAGCTGTCTAAAAAAGTTTAATCTGGAAATAAGGGGAAGGGAAGGGAGTGAGTTGCTTTAGCCATTTGCAGTTTGTAAATAAGAATGTTATTATAGTTATGCTAAATATCTATTCCTTCTATAGCAGTAAAAGGAGGATTATTGGAATAATTTTTATTTCATTCTTGTGTGTTGCTGGAATTTAACTGTGCATTGAACTATTTTTGTTTCATATTTTTGCATCCTTTTTTAAAAAAAAGATTGCTTTATTCACAGTACTTAATCATCAAGAATTAATGAATTAATAACTTTGTGGTTTAAAACTGTATCTATCATTTTAGTAAATCACATCATTTCCTTACTAAAAATAAGATTGCTATGTTATTAAATTCATACTACAATGAACGTACACTGACTTCATTACATTATTCAATTAATGGTTGAATTCTTCCATCCTCCAAAGTAAATAATACTTGAAAGAAAATTCAGTAAACAAATATTTTAATGAAATTACATGTGAATATTTTCTTCCTTTGCTGCTTTCAAAAACTAGCAGGGTGAATGGTTTTTGAAAACATTGCATTAGCCGCATCAGAAACAAATCAGACTGCCTCAACAGAATGCTTTTGCTAAAGAACTTTGTTCCTGATCCGGAGGCTTACAAAGGAACAGTTCTGTGTTATTATACATGATGGTAGTGGGGGAATGCAGCCATCAATGCAATAATGTGGACTCTAATGTTTGGTGGCAAAATCTGGATAGTGAATGAAATTCATAATCTGAAGCCATCTATATACTATGTTTCTGTCCCTTAAAAAAATGACCTGGATTGAAAAGACTTACACCCATACCCAAGCACTTCCGGGCATTTCCTGGCGCTTTCCCTGAATTCCTGCTCATATTGCACTCTTTTCAGTGCATCCAAAGCCATTCCATGAAGTCCCCAGTTTCCACAAGCAGTTATACTGCACCACAGAGGGCTGCTGTTTGGAGGGAGACTCTCTGGACCCCTCTTTGTTTATACTGATACTTATATAACAGCATGATGCTGACCTGGGAAAGACAGTCCTTGCTCCAACTTGGCTCTTTGATGATGTGACATTGCCAAATCTAACTTTACCAGGGTCCCCAACTTTTTTACAGCCTGCAATCACCTTTGGAATTCTAATACAGGGTAGTTGGTGCAACCACAAAATGGTTGCTACAGCAGGCAAAACCAAACAGAAAATGGCTGCTGCAGGAGGTGGAGCCATCCACTACATGCCAGGGAGTAAGGTCATGCATAAGTCTGCTAATAACTCTTCAGCATTTTAGATAAAAGCTCTGTTTAATAGGATGCTTTTTAAAAATTAACATATTGTTTAAAATGTTTTCTTTACTATACACAGCTTACCTTCAGTCAAGCAGCAAAGATCTTTGTGCTGTGGTGGCAGAGGCTGCCAAAACAACTTTTGAAAAATCTGCACAACCAATCAGATCTTTAATGGCTAATTCAAAGCCCTGCTAGGCCAAAGCCCCACCTGGTCCTGCCTACTTTCTAAAAACACTTGGCAGGTGCCAGGAAAAGTATCTATCTGTATCATGGAGTTCACAGGTGCATTGGAGATCCCTGAACTATACAGTGTTGTGATGTCATCACCGTGGCTCCCAGCTGGCTGACATCTCTCTTCCCTGAAAGATGACCCAGTCTGAAAAAACAATGGCACCAAAGTAGCTACTGATAGAGGCACGTGATAGCAATGGGGAGAGAACAAGGTACAGAAAGTTTCAGGAACATTATGGTCCCTTGAAATGCTACTTTTGCATGCAACACTGAAAAACAAGAATTATCAATGCAACTCAGACTTTTGCCACAAAAGTATACTAATCTCAAACTCTGAATGAAAATCACACTGGCAGGTAAACTGTGTTCAGCGTTGTGGTTACTGTAGGCTCTGGTATATTTTAGGAACGATCTTTAGTCTGATTAAGGAGTGAATGAAGAGAGTTTATTCAGGAACTGCAACTTTGACAAAAAGGAGAGAAACAGAATAGATACTAACTACCTCAGTAAACAGGGAGGGGGGACTTCCGGGAAGAAGCAGGAAGTAGCCTAAGAATACCAATCGGGAAACATGCAGGAAGGACAGAAGAAAGGAGTAAAGAAGGATCCCCACTCTGCCATCTATCTAACGGTCAGACCCCCTGCCCCTTGCAAGTATTCTGTCTTCTGCCTTATCTGTGCACAAGACATTGTATTTCCAACAGTTACAAGTTGTGCAGATGTGTTGCAGAACCTAAAGAGTCTACGAATCTTGAAGACCAAGACTGGCAATCAGTAATGATGAACACTGGGAACTACAGCTTATTATTTATTAATTTAGAACATTTATATTCTGTTTTTCCAGGGATCTGCTCAAGGTGGCTTACAGCTAAAACAATACAGTAAAACAATAATACTGCACAGCCGTTAAAAACAAGCCTGAGTATAAGCACAAGCCATTAAACATAAAAGACAGTCCTCAAGCTCCAGCAGGCCATGCAAACAATTTTGAAAGATCAGACCATAGTTAAATGCCTAGGTAAAAAGAAATGTTTTGGCCTGGCACCGAGAAGAGAGTAGGGCAGGTGCCAGATAAGCCTCAAGGAGCAGGGCATTCCATAGGTCAGTTGCCACCAATGAAAAGCCCTATCTCTGCATCATCACACCTCACCTCTGAAGGCAAGGGCATAGAAAGGAGAGCTTGTGCGGAGGATTTTAACTGGTATGGGAGGAGGTGTTGCATCATAATCAATGGCAATGTTCGCTGGGGAATATATTGTGGCTCTTGCACAGGATTTGAATTAAGGAGGTACTACTGTAACAGGTTCTACGCCATTTCTAATACACACACACACATTTCCTTTTTCAAAATTCAAACTACGCTCCATTAAATCATTGTAGCACCTAAGCCAATTCATATAAATCACCAACACACACACCACATGGTTTCCTTTTTCTTCTCTTTTTTCCTCCAGCATACCACTAAAGGAAAAGGGCAAAGTGCCCTCTGGCTCAGTACCAATGGCACAAATGCCAATAACAAAACAAAAAGGATGCTCATCACCTGATAGATCTGAATTTATTTATTGCTTGTGACTCCTGTCAAACAAAGCACCTTTTGCGTCTCCCATCAAACCAATAAGGCATGGCAGGTTTGATCAAGCCTTGGGATGCCATCACAATAGAGTTCTGTCAAACCTGTCCCTGCTTAGCCCACAGTGTCAGAATTTTATGGATTTCTTTGGGGTTTTCTGGAGTCCAGAGAAGAAGAGGCTCAAACTCTGCAGTAGCTGGCATTGAAGGGAAACAAGCCATGATTACTTGTGCAATGTAACTGTCACATCTCTGAAGGCTACAATCAATGATCTCTCCTTGAGGCACATTTTTGTTTTTAAAAAAGGTATGGTGAATTGTGCTTTGAAATACAGAAACTGCACGAACCGTGTTAGAGAGAGTCATAAGGAATACTCAAGAACAATATAGAAAGTATCACATTTAGACAGAGATAAAAATCACTTTGCTAACTTCCAGTGTTTTTCTCTTTGGTAACACCCTATATTAAGGTGCCATTTATAACTACTTTATTATTATTTATGATATGCAAGCCACTTTATAGCAAACGGGATAGCAACTTAAATTCATGTATTAAAGATGCAACCACAGGGTTTAATACAATTTACGTCTTATAATATCCTTTGTAACAGATTCTCATCGCATCATCTGTTAAGCATTTATTACTAATGCATTTTATAACATACTTTATAATACATTATTTGAGGAAGTAGTTGCATTTAGAGATCATTTCATAAATAAGAATAAAGCATTTATAACTGGCACCTTAATTTAGAGCGTTACCTCCACTTTATGGGAGAGCCACTCACCATCCGTCTCACTTTGCAATTATTCTCAAAAAGCACCTCTTAATAAAAGATATGCTGAGTTCTATTTTCCCTCCTCTCTCATCTGATTAAAAGTTTATTGAGTCATTTTCTTACATCTGCTCTCAGATGTCTGAGGCTTAGCAGCTCTGATTTTTTTTGATGATGCCAAACTTTTTATTCAATAATGTTTCTGAAAAGATGAGACATGAGAAAGATAACTGCTTACCAGATTGGCCACAGCTGGCTGTTTGGAATCTTTGTAAAATTCTATTTTCCGACCAGTAAGAACAATCCAAGAAACAGTCCAGTTTTTCCTTTGAAGAAAGAGCAACATAAAAATGAATGAACCAATTAAATAAACACTTTTTTTCTTTTATGGAAGATAAACTTGCATTGGTAGGCCATGGTTCCAAATTATTCTCAACTTGTACAAGTATAAACACACATTTCTCCAACATTCTACAAAACATGGCAATAAGCAAGAGGTAAAAGGAGAAAAAATCAGGAAGAATATGGACTTGTGAACAAAGGGGAATGCTGCAAGCTGATGGGTAAGAGACGGCCATGATCCACTGGCCAATGGTTTTCTTCAAGAAGGATAAGTGACTTTAAAAAATGTAAGTATCAGAAAATTCAGGTAAGGAAATTATCCATATACAGAATAACTTTAAGTGGATCTCTGCTAATGGTAATATAAATAACACTGCATGTGTGTAGCCTAGTGGATTTGATTTTTTTTTATTAATTTGCTTATTAACATATTTGTATACTGCATTTTCCCCCTCATAAGGGGCTCAAGGTATGATATATGTTGCAACATGGAGATACAGACTTCTGTAACTTTCCCTAGGAAATGACTATAATCTGATCCAATGATTATATGAGAACCAGTATGGTATAGTGGTTAAGAGTGTTGGACTCTAATCTGGGAGACTCAGGTACAAACCCCACTCTACCATGAAGCTTGCTGGGTGACCTTGGACCAATCATTCTCTCTCAGCCTAATCCACCTTTCATGGTTGATGTGAGGAGAAAAGGGTGAAGAGAACGATGTAAGCCACTTTGGGTCTCCACTGGGGAGAAAGGCAGGATAAAATGAAGTAAATAAAAATATATATATTTCTCAGGATTCAATGTAGGACAAAGGATAGGAAGAAGACAGATATTGAATTGCAATGTGTAATCCGCCTTGAGTCTCAGTGGGAAAGGTGGACTATAAATAGCATTACCAAACAAATAAATAAATAGGAGGAAATTGAGGGAAACATTTGTATCTATATAAAATACAGGAAAGAATAGGAAGAAGAGTTACAGAACTACAGAAACTAAAACAGATATTAAAATACATTTTTATAGTGGCAGGTATTTTTATGTGTACGCACAAATAAATGTGAATATGGAAAATCCATGCGCCAAAGCTGTACAGCTAAAAAATAAGCCTTGACTAGCTGCATCTCTCTTTTAAGACTTCATTCAATAGTAAACCCAAATATACTTCTGCATACCATGTGAAATGATCCTGAGTTTCACTTGCCTCCTAAACTCTTTTTTTCTAGAAATAAGATATAATTCAAATATTCAATAATTTATGTGGTACAGTACTCTTGTGCAGCTCTATTGCCTCATGTTTAAATGATGGGAAGTTGGCTTGTGTCAAACTATGTCCCCCACACAAATCCATGCCACAGGTAGGGTTCTCAGGTGCCCGCCGATGGTGGGCAAACTCACAGGGGCTTGCCACCTTGCCCGCCGACCTGTCAGTGGCTGGTGGAGGTGGCAAGCTCCCGGAGGTTGCCTGCCACTGGCAGGCAAATCAGAAATGCGTGCCATGTGTACGCTCCCAACAGGCCCTGGCAACATCACTTCTGGAAGTGACGTCATGCCAGCTGCAGGAGAGTTCGTGTGCTTTGTTTGGGGCCGATTTGGGCCCCAAACAGGCAAAATTGGCCCCACACTGAGCATGGGAGTGCTCCCGTGGCCAGTGTGATGTCATTTCCAGAATTTACATCATCATGCAGGCACCGGAGCGTAAGAAGACCTCACTGCTAGCACAAGGTAAGTGCCAGATCCCCCCCTCCTACTGGGAGAGTATAGGGACCTGGCAACTCTAGTCACAGGCTGCATGTGACAATCCATCAAATTACAATTCTTCAAATTACAAATGCTTGGGCCTGGAATTCTGAATGGATGCTTGATAGGTTGGCTTGCTGGTAATCATAATCACGCTATCTAATAATAAACTGGCTAGCTCATGTGCGGAATTCTCTCAGAATTTCAACTGATCTCCAGACTAGAGTTCAGTTCCCCATGGAAAATGGCTGCTTTGGATGGTAGAATCTATGACATTATACCACATTGAAGTCCCACTCAGACCCCGTTCTCCCCAGGCTCCACTCCCAAAACTCCATGAATTTCCCAACCCAGAGGTCACTCACAACCCTAATACATGGAAAGGCAGTGTTGCAAATATGACCTATTAGAAAGACAATCAATCATAAATATACAACTATAGTATAAGGAATTTGGGACTAGAAGATATCTACTATAAATCCAGACATTTTATTTCCTGTTCATCATTTAAGCATGCTTATGAAAGGCATAATTTGTAGAAATTATATTGCAGAAGCCACTTCTTATAGGGGAAGACAGATATAGGATCCAGAAAAATACTAGGAATACATAAGGCCCAACTCATTTATTACTACTGTAATAATATTTTACCCAAGGGAGGTTACAATGGAGTCTGTATCTTTGATCTGGGCCTAGGCCCCAGCTGAAGGCAATCTTCAACCCCTCACCCCCAAAGATGCAGGAAGAGATCACTTCTCTACGTTGTTTTCAGGTACTGGACTCTTGGGACAGCATTTAACAGAGGTTTGCACAGAAGGCACGAGCCTCTTGGCTCAAGCCAAAGGGCGAGAGCAGAAGGGCTGTTCGTTTGTGGCTCTTAACCTGGGGCATGCAGCTGAGGCACAGATATCGTCTGTTCCAAGTGGAGGATGCTAGAAGAGAGGAAGAGTCCCTCCATTGACTTTCCTGATCACCGGGAGCAGCTGGCATGGGAAAATTACCTGTTGGACAATGCTTACATCAAACAGTATCTAATACTTAGCTTTCCTAGGGTGCATTTCTGAGCTTTCTCTCCCCAGCCCATGATGTTTGGTGGATGTACTGTTCCAGAGCAGATGGAGCTGGTCGATATGGGTGTGGGATCTATAAAAGGTGGCCAATACCAGGTAAATTTGCTCACAGTTTATCTAACCTCTTTAGCATTGAGTTAACAATGCAAGGGCCACTACCTCTCCCACTGCTACTCTAATACTATGCAATACCAGATCTGTTTGGAATAAAACTGCATGCCTTATTGGGATGTTGCAGGAAGGGGAAATCAATACAGCTTGCATAATGAAATCATGGTTAGAGGAAAATGATGTGGTGTGTCTGACCCAACTAACTCCAACTGGCTATGCTATAGCCTACACCAACCATGCTTTGGCAGCCTAGGAGGAAGGGTTGTTATTATCCTTTTTGAATCCTTTAACTTTCACAGAGTCCCAGTGCAAGCTAGCAGGCACTGACTGTATGCTCCCTTTATTGAGAACCAGAGACAGATTAGATGTTCTACTTATTTACTGTCCACCCAGCTCTGAATTGGCAAAAATGATCTCAGATGTAGTGTTGGAGACACCTAGACTGATTGTTCTGGGGGACTTCAGCATCCACGCTGAATTCTCCACATCAGGGACCTAGTGACAAGCTCCAGATATGAAAGAGGTCACACCTTGAACTTAGTATTATGCACTGAGGCTTTGAAGGAGGGCCTTGCTTTGGAATTGGAGATACAGGCTGAACCATAGTCTGACCCTTATCTATGGAAGGAAACAATCAATATGGCTTTGACACCCCCTAAACAAGGAGGACCCGTTAGAATGCTTCATCCACAAAGGTTCATGGACCCTTCTAAATTCCAAAATGCCCCAGGGTATCTTAGGATTTCAAACACATGCTCTATCGAAGGTAGGAGCATGGAATGTGAAGCTTCTTGAAGCCATTGACAACATTGCCCCTCGCTGACTTCTTCCTCCCTTGTCACAGAAACCTAACCTATGGTTTACCATGGAGCTGGGTGACCTAAAAATGACTAGAAGACATCTAGAAAGATGCTAGTGAAAAACTTGTGTTGAAACTGCAAGAGTGTGCGATAAAGCCCATTGGAAGACCCATGAAGTAGAGATGAAAGTAGCAAAGAAACACATTGCATCAGCCAGCTCACAACCATCCCAGTTATTCAAGTTATCTCGTCATCTCCTAACTTGTAAAACTGAATCTTTACTATTAGTTGTGATCCTTTGCAAAGTTTTTTGCTGAGAATAGCAGAAAATAGCATGAATATTCTCAGATCTGGATGTCAGCTGCAATATAGGTGAGGTTGAAGAAATACCCATTACACCATCTTGTTCACATTTGGACACTTTTGGACACTTTAAACCAGTTACAACAATGGATATTGATAGGATCCTGACATCTGTGAAAGCCACAATCTGTACACTGGACCCTTGTCCATCTCAGTTGCTTTAAAATCATGTAAAGACCACATAAATAAGCCCTTGAGGTCTATTGTAAATTAGTCACTAACTCAAGGCACCTTCCCCCAATTTCTCAAACAAGTGGATATCCACCCACTACTTAAAAAAAATCTCTAGAAAAAAATGATGTAGCCAATTATCTCCCCATCTCCAAGCTGCTGTTTCTGGGAAAAGTGATTGAGAACAGTTGTATCCCCCATGTTGTTCAACCTCTATGTAAAGCCTTTGGGAGAACTCATTCACAGCTATGGAACTGGATGCCATCGATATGCAGATGACACCCAACTCTATATCTCACTATCCAAATCACCATGAGATGCAGTCAAGATCTTAGGTTGCTGTTTGACGGCTGTGGTCAAATGGCTGAAAGCGAACAAATTGAAAGTGAACCCAGACAAGACTGAAGTGATGCTGGTTGGAAAGGCAGAGATCTTGAAGGATACCGTGATTTCCACTTTCGATCAAGTTCATCTGACCCTTGCAGACTCAGTTAAGAGCCTAGTGGCTAATATTGGGTCCAGTACTACTGCTAGAAAAGCACATTGAGGCAGCTGCAAAAATGCTTTCCACAAACCCAGCCTAGCCTGGAAGATGGCCCCCTACTTTGACACAGCCAATCTAGCCATTTGGATCCATGCCATGGTGACATCGAGACTACTGCAGTGCTCTGTCTATTGGTCTCCCCTCTAACTTGAAAACTCTAGTTGGTACAGAACACTGCAGTTCAGCTATTACTGGGAACTAGGAGAACCATGAGTGTTACTTCTACTGTCACTCCATCGGTTTCCTATCAGTTACCAAGCTCAAATCAAGGTTTTGGATATCATCTAGAAAGCTCTCCAAGGCCTTGTTCCATCATATCTAAGGAAAGCTCCCACTCTCCTAGCCTTCTGTAAACAATGCAAATCTGAAGTGTGCAAAAGGGTTTTTTGCTTAGATGGGAGGGTTGTAGTGTAAGGAAGTTGTCTCAAGAGATGCATCAGTAAAGGGATAGGGAACCCATCAGTAAAAGGATAAGGAGGGACCACAGACTTTTCTACTATTGCTGTAAACAATGAGGGACAATAGACTTCACTACTGCTGCTATAAGTATGATCCTATTGGGTAGTTCCTATGTTGTTTAATATGGAATTTGCTTATGCTGTTTCAACATTGTTATATCTTTAAATCTTTCATGGTTTCTTTTTCTTTAAATTTTACAAATTGCATGTATATATCCTTTATATGTATATTGAAATGTCTTAATATTGATTGTACTAACTCACACAATGTAATCCATCTTGAGTCTCAGTGTGGGCTCTAAATGATGTAAATTACATGCACACACACACACACATGTACATACACACACATGATGGAGGCAATGAGGATGGAGTGGTGGAGGAGAGAAGAGAGATGAGGCAGATTTCTGAGGCAACTGCCCTCTGGACCAATGGCTGTCCAAACCCTGCACTCTGGCTTCTCCTTTTAGTTGTTTAAATCCTTTCAGATGCCTACAATCAGTAAAATGGGGAGACATAAACTTTATCTAACTAGTTGGTAGCATGTAAGCTTTGTGTTCCCTAAAGGGTTCTTATTTGTGACCCTACATTATGGTATTTTATAGTGAGGTAAATATAATCTCCTTCCATCAGCTATTTTAACTTGACAGACAAGATGTGCAGAGGGAACTGAACCACAAACATTTATTTACAGAATATAAGGTATAACACAGTAAAGATTTAGTGTGGAATAATCAGTATGAAATGTACAACTGGCTCTCCACTGTACTCGCCAGAGGTTATACATTTTCCCCCATGAGCTAACACACTGAGTTGAGCCTTAGTTAAACAAATGCAAACTCTGTGGGCAGAATGGATTCCTTTTTCTCCAGACAGGGTCCCTCAATATTTAAGGCCCAATGTAACCTTTTAACCAAAGTTTACATGTTTATCCTCAGGTTTCAGACTGCTCTTTTATAGAGATTCAGGCCATAGACTCACAAAAAGCTCGAATTGACCTGTCTTCACAGGCCTTGTCACTCATTTCACTAAAAATGAGTTTCCTTCTCTATCCTGACCCCAAATCATAACTAAAAGCCAAAATAAAAAGCCTAACTAAGCTTATGCTGTTAGTCACAGCCACCAAAATCCTGATAATGTGCTCCAAGGAGGGTATGGTAACTCAACTGCCCTATGATCTAGTCACTGATCCTGTGATGAGTAGCAAAATCAAGAGGACCCCAAAGAAGCTCCATTTTGATATATTACTAACCAAGGCAATATGAAACAGGATCATGGTTACCAAAACGGGAGGGGTTTGTGTGTCTGAAACAACCTCAAGTATGAAAAGAAAAATTAGTAGATTGCAAGAAGAAAGCTGAAGGTTACTAGAGGTGACAGAACAATGTTGAATGATGCAGTTTTGCTTTTATTTTATGGATCAAGATGGGTAGCCATTTTAGTCTGTCTGCAGCAGTAGAAAAGAGCAAGAATCCAGTAGCACCTACAATACTAAGAAAATTTGGGGTAGGGTATGAGCTTTCATGAGCCACAGCTCACTTCTTCAGATACATCTGTGTATCTGAAGAAGTGAGCTGCGGCTCATGAAAGCTCATACCCTACTACACATTTTGTTGTTATTATAGGTGTTACTGGATTTTTGCTCTTTATTTTATTAATAGTCTTCTAAAAATGCCCCGAGACAGAATTACCTTCAAATATCCAGATCTAACCACTGGCTAGATTTCCAAAAGTGCCATCATTCTGCTGATTTCACTGATGGTGTGGGATCTTCCGAATGAACCAAGGGAGAGCACACTTATTTTATTTTATTCTTTGCTGCTACAGCAAACAGCAAAACTGAAACATGTACAAGTCAATCCTGGTAAAAGTGTTTCTGGGCATACTAACAGAACTCAATATAGTTAGGTAAATCATGTGGCTTGCAGTGGCTTTCAAATGGATGTATTCTGCATTCTACATTCAAATTTCTATTTGTATTCATGATTTTAACTGCAGAATGTATCTTTCTTTCCTCTGGTTGTGTAAACAAGCAGACATGCAAAAAGACTTTTTTAAAACAAATGTTTGAAGAAGAAAATCATTGCAAGGAGGAAGGTATTCAATATATGAATCCATATAGAAGGTTCTAGAGTATTTTAAAATATAAATACAGTTGGGATTTCTGTCCCTTGGGGAAAATCAGTTCAGTAATAGCTAACTCAACTTTGGCCACATGGGCTAATTTGCAAAGAACATTTAATCATCAATATCTGAGAGAAAGAATAAGAAGCAGATTAAATACATTTCAAGAAATCCGCCCATTCTGGGCTTTCCCTATTATTCCTAAAAAGAGAGCAACAATACAGTGATAAAATAAATAAATAAAAATTGGAAAGCTGCATCAAAGAGATGCAAAGAGATGCATAAACTGTACCAATAAGATTTATAATATCCACAAGTGACACTTTCAATACATATTTTAAAATGCTGGACTACAGAGCTACATAAAATGTGGCATCAGATGTGTGGCTGTTTTGCAAACCGAAGGCAAAAGAATATAGCAATCAGGCTGTGACCATTGCATTTGCATTCTGGCAAATGGACACCTGATGGCAGCACACTATAAGACCAACTCAGTTTGCATTGCTGTACGTCCCTCAAAGTAGCAGGTATTTGAAGTCTGAAAAGGCAATTCCAAGTTTATCCAAGCAATAAAGACACCTCAGTTTTTCTATTATAATAATATGAGCAAGAAATAGCAGTTGAAGGACTTCTTTTCCTGTTATGGGCACGGACAGGTGTTAACAGATTCCAGAGTCTCATTTTTGGCCTAAACGTGTATGTGTGCAACAAAAGCATAACAACAAAGGCAGATTTTGGTCAGATGATGCAGACGTACTGTAATGTAACACAACCTTTCATAATAGTTATTCTACACTGATTCTGCCACCTCCCAGGCCAGCCTTCCTTGCTCCAGCTGGGTGCTCTGGGTTCCCTGCCCTTCAATCTTTATTTTATGCCTGGTAGCTCTAGCTGACAGGGATAGCGACAATCTCGAAGTCTGTAAGGGATGAATTAATTAAAATCTACTATATGAGCAAGACATTTGTCTTTAAACAAACAGAATTAAACTCAAAATTAACAGACTTGCATATAAAGGACATAAATTGAAAATAAACTGTAAATGCAGCTATAATCTATCATATTGGTATTGTCATATCTTTGTTTAAACCCTTCATCAAGTACCTTTTTAGGCAACATCTAGTCAGTGATGACCTTTGGCTTCTTTTTTGCTTACTTTCCCTCTCCCAACCCTCTTCAATACCCAAATGTCAACCCTCAAGTGTCAAAATCAAACTGTCGTTTGAACCTCTGTACTGGAACGTTCATGTGTTCCAGTCTGTCCACTAGCAAGCTTTTTTGAGGATAACAGTTTCACAACCTGTAAACCTGTAATATTTTATACAATGTATGATTTCATCACATTTGTTTCATTTCTTCATCACATAGAATGGAACATAGGAGTGGATCTATACGTGTCTCAGTTAGTTGGCACAATTTGTCATTCATGCCACCAAGCATTTCAGATATTACAAAACAGAGTAGAGTCCTTCACAACCAGGTTCCTCCTTCTGTCAACCCAGATCATCATGAATCACACAGATTGCTTACTAGAAAAATGTTGCCTACGGCACTGTAAGCAAAGGAGTCCATTCACCTTTGGATATGGTCTCCCTCCCTCTTTGTTATGTACAAACATCCTTACCAGAAGAAAACCTAAACAAAAAATGGTGGTGGTACCAATACTGCGACCTATCTTGTGTCAAAACCCCACTGAAGACCAATGACCAGGGGAAATCAATTTAAAATGTGCCTGTTGTCATGAAAATTGTATCCCACATCAAAGAATTTGTGACAGAAACTAGAAGTTCTCTTTAGGTAGAAAGAGAGGTGGAACACTCCTGTGAGAAGATTGTTCCTCCTCCAACACTGAATTCTTGAATTAGCACTACTAACAGGAACCAAAGATATATGAATTCACCAATAGAATGATGGGTCTTGAGTTGTCTCAAGATTCTGCTAATCCATCCCTCAATATCCTCGGATGCACTTTCCATACTCAGAAATTACTAATTAGGTAAGTGGGGTGGAGGGTGGGGGTGGGAGTTTAAGGGTGGAGGTAGGCCTTCCCCTCCCCCATCACTTCAGTATGCTCCAAATCTTTACAGAGCATACTGAAGCGACTTAGAAACCTGAATCCGAAGCGGCATGTCGCTTCAGATTTCGGGTTTTTCTGAAGCTTTTTCCAAGTTCACTTCAGTAAATGGATTTCACTTCGCCTTTTCTTTAAACATGCTGCACACACCCAAGTTTCACAACGTTAAAAACTATTGATCTCCTAATTTAAGACGAATGAGATCTAATATAAGAGTTAAGAAAGGTTTTTTAGTGAGTCAGGTAATGTTTCCAATGGAGTTACTTTAAAAAAAAGTAGCAGGTTATCTGTAATTTTCTTTTAAGAAATTCTTACCATAATGAAGTCCTAACTGTCTCACATGAGAAACAAACTATGATTAGGTTGGCTGTATATTCCTAATCCTTAAATAGAAGATTAACTACTTGGCATTTCTCCTTCCATTTTCTATGAAGTCAAAGTGTCAGCTACCTTAGTTTCTTGCCTCCATCTGCAATTTTAGCCTTTTGAAGATATCCTTCTTTGATTACCTGCAATAAAGAACAAACATGTGTTTTGCTTATACTACCAGGTTTACTTTCAAATCAACATAGGTACTGCCAAGCTGAGTATACATAACTGTTTACAAATATATTCAAAACAGCTGTCAACTCTTAGATATCTCATGGCTGCAAGTTCCAACAGTTGTTTTGAAGTATCAGTCCGGGTCCAAACTTTGATGAATTAATTCCTAGAAAATGGAAATGTTGCATGAAAAAATGATAATGAAGTGCTCGACACCAGATGCCTGAAAAGAAGGATAGGAAAAAATAGTGCTGCCCAGAAACCCTTCCACATGCTCTTACTATTAGTTGCAGCTGGAACAGGGTTGTGTTATCCTGTACAGGCATGTAGAATTTCTTATAATGCTGAGAAAAGCGATCATTCAAATAAAAGAAAAACCTAGCCTCCCCTGACTTTACAGTGATCAACTGTGTAATAAACTTGCAACAACTACCATATTTGTTTGAAAGGAAAATGACCCTAACTGCAAGACAACCTCCTTACAAATGCTAATCCACACAAACAGTTTACTATTGGACATAATTTGTGTGCAAATGTAAGATTACCCCCCCTTTTTTGATGGTACACCTGTGAAAAAAAACCCAGTCTTGCATTTGTAGAAATCCTGTATAACATTTCCCTTAGTTCTCTGAATTCCATTCAGAAGCTGCATACTAACTAGATAGACACAGTATTTGTTACAGCTCCCTTTGTTAGTCAAGATAACTATCAAATCTAACAGGAAGTACCGACGGAAGGGTGTGGGGCTGCCAGCCTCCAAGTGGTGTTACCGAACAAGAGAGTATCACGAGACAATGCAGATAACCAAGAAAATTCATGAAAACTAACTAGCACCACCGATAAAGGGTATAAGACAATAAATATACAACACGTTTACAGCAATGTCATTAAATGTAATTTGTCAGATGTTAACCTTTGCAAATAGACATGCAACCAACAAAACCTCGGCAGCATCAATTATTGATACAATTCATTAGTCAGTACAAGGAGGATACATTTAAAGTGCTACATGCTAAAGCCTATATTCATACAGGTTAGAAATCCCTGCTAACACAATTCATTCCCAAACAATGGGTATTCACTTAAAGTGCAAGGTGAAAAAAGCAAAACATTTGAAACATATTTGATGTATCAAGCAGCTGAGTATAATTAAAATTCCAAACTGAGTTTACTTTGTATTTTAAGCAGGAACAACAGTTCAGTAAGATAGACTAGACCCAGCCCAATCTTGCACTTCCTATTTCCTTCCAGACTACATCTCCCAGCAAGTAGTGCTTCCAATGCTGTTATTTATAGCCACTAAGAACACTGTTATAGAATCCTCCACAATTGCCTGGTATGATCTTGAGCATTATATCATTAAGTTATGACCACTGCCTAAACAAAGATAATAGAACTAATGTGCCATTGGTTGGACTAAGAACTTGTTCAGTTCAACTTAGAATTCAAGCCTATAGTGATGGCTGTCATTCACCAGAAACTCAATAAATTAAGAGACTTTGCTGATAGCCCAGAGTTGAAAAACCAAAGGTTATCAACCATTTGGCAGGTTGATGTTTGGCTGGTGGCTAAGTTCAGCTCCACAATTGGGACTCCAAGTCATGTAACCTGGCTTAGAAAATTAGGAGTTTTACTAAATACTGCTGTACAACATTATAGAAAGCTATCTATAGTAATAAAATGTGAAGAAGTTTAAAAGACAGGTTTTAAATTGAAATAACAGTCAATAAAAGATGTATAAAATATTGCTTGCATACCAAAAAGCTGAACAGAAGCATAAAAACACGTGTAACTGTATGGGTGCTATCTTCCATCCATATTTTCATAGATACGATTTTGGAATATAATAAGCAACCTCATATGCTGCATTGAGAATCGTTCGTGAAGTATGGTTCAAAATTTGGAGCCCTTGTATCATTGCATAAGGACTGATGCATGAATTCTCATATTCTGCTCAATTCCCTGGGGCCATGTTTCACCGCTGAGTACAGAAGGCAGAACATGTATGGCCAAAATGACTATTCCTCAGAATCAGGCTGTTGCTCCATCTAGCAGTTGCAAGGATATGCTCACATAAATCACTCAGCTTTCTCCATCCCATGGCACCAAGGTTATAGCAAACATCTGGCCTTTTCCTCTGCTCACTCTGTACCTTACATATGCACACTGTTCTTGCCAGGATTATGTACAAGGAAGTTATTTCCCCCTGGCTAAAATCAGAGTTGGATGAGGCTTCTGTTTACCATCCAAGCTTCAGATTGTTTCTCTGAACCAGATCCCAGTTTGGTCACTTTTTCTAGTCTGAACAGTTTGTTCCAATCATAATGGGTAACAACCAGACTGGAATTGTGGAATGGGGGACTTTCCTTGCTGAGAATATCCCCTAGACCAACGTTTCCCTGGAAAGCACCCTTCCACCACTCAGGTACCTCTCGAGAGCATCTAGACTGACCTACTGAGAAGGTGCCTTTCCAGTTCAGTCCTAGCAAAATAACCAAGTAGAAACCCTGGAAAATACCTTATAGCAAACTATGTGGCATCCAGGCAATCTGGCATGTAGGAAAGAGATTCAGAGAAATATCCCAGAGAAATGTATTAAGGAAGCAAAAAAAAAAGTCCTTATAGAAAGAAGGTTTATTATTGGGGGGGGGGGGTTGTGGTGGATTCAAAAGGGGTAGGGAAGGGGACAAAATACAAAACACAGGGAAGAGCATACTATCACACTGCACACAATCTCTCAAATAAAAGCAATAATGTTGCTCTACGTCCTCTAAGTACACTTTACCTAGGTTGTAGCAGTCTCTTCAGCATTCTTCCCACTCTGCCCCCTATGCCATTTCTCCTTTTCAGCATGTCTTGGAGACTGAAAATATAACAACATCGACTGGACCACAGAGAGCATTACGTATTGCACAGGTGTTCATCTGTTAATAGGGTTGCTAACTCCCCACCTGGCAACTCTTCCAGAATTACAGCTGATCTTCTGAGTATGCCCATCAGTTCTCCTGGAGAAAATGGTTGCTTTGTAGGGTGGACTCTGTGGCATTATAGCCTGCTGAGGTCCCTCCTCTCCTCAAACCCTATCCTCCCTCCACTCCCAAAATCTCTAGGAATTGTACAACTTGCAGCTGGCAACCATGTCTGTTAAAGTCCCCTTCCAGAAAAATCGAAGTTTTTTTCCTCTCTTCTTCCACAATAGTTGACATGAGGTACTGAACGTGAAGGTGCTTACAAATGTTTTTTTTTTCTGACTCAGTAAATATACATCTTCTTTTTTTAATTGCTGCCTTTCCTGAACCTTTCCAGCTATGTTCTTTTTATTATCTTGGCTCATATTTCAAACTATTTCATACTACTTAAATATACTATTTATCTACCTAAAGGACTGTGAAATCTGCTTTTGCATATGTATATATATGCAAACACACATTGCACAGTCATTTAAGACTCTTTCTGATGTTACAATCACATACACAAGGAGCCCAGAAGCTGCATGCAGCAGGAACGTATGCTATCTTTAATCCTCCAGATATACGTGGTCACTATGTTGTATGAGAGGGGCAACATATGTATTTACCACCAGTATATAACCTCAATATGCTTGAAAGTGATTCCTGAAAAATCCAGTGGTCAGTTCATATGCTGCCTAGCACTTGAAACTGGCCATATAGATATTGATGCTACCTAAAATCCTCCTGATACATGTTGTCACCATGTTGTATGACTAGAGCAACATATGTATTTACACCAGTAGAAAACCTCAATATGCTTGAAAATCATTCACATTCTAAATGTGCATGGTTCTTTATGCAGCATAAGAGGCCAAGTCCTTGCCCAGTCTAATATTTGACATAAGGAAGAAAAAAGGAGGGATGGAGGAGGGTGCAAAACACAGTAAAACAGGCTTACTTTCAGTAGGGAATGGGAGCCAAGGGCAAAGGCATCACAGAACAGAGAATCTGGGACAAAGCTGAAAGAAGGCCTCACACAGAAACCACAATCAAATAATCAAGGATCCAAATTGCACCAGTAGTCTTATTATCATGGTCAATTATCTTGTAAAGGATCTATGTCCATATTTAAACTAGTCACCTTTATTCTACTTCTAGCCATTTCCCCAGACTAGAATTTGACCCCAGAAATTCTTCTGTATCAGTACAATCCCAAGAACACTTTCTTGGGAGTCTTGGACTGGGAAACCCACATTAAATTCCCCATGGAAGCTTACTGTGTGACCTTTGGGCCAGTCACACATTCTTACAGGGATGTTGTGAGGATGGAAGAATGGAGAAAAATGATGTAAGTTGCTTTGAGTTCCCATTGGGGAGAAAGGTGAAACAAAAAATAAAAATAATAATTCTATGCACTAAAACAGTGACTTCGATCATATTCCACTAACAGATCTAAAAACTATTTCATCAATTATTGCAAACACCGCCCCCCCCCCGCCCAAGATGAAATGAAATCAAATAGGATATAGCTAGGTATACAATTCATTTATTTAAAACATACCTCATTTTTCTCTCCCAAGAGCCACCTAGCTAACATCCTAAAAACAAAGCCCATGCACTAGTGTGGTAATTGGATTGGAAGGCCACATGCCTTAAAATTGCACACTTGTTATTATAATAATATTATTTGCAAAGACATATCAAAATAAACAATCAAATAGTATATGAAAACTGAATCCATTTTGCTACTCTGCACCACAATTTTTCTGTATCCCATACTAGCTGGATGCCCGTGCTTCGCTACAGTATTTAACTACTTTAAGTCCAATTATAATACTTACAGGTATGTAACATTTGGGGGGGGGGGTTGAGTTGGTTTTGTAGTATAATAGCATAGTACTCGAGCTTCACAAACGTATTTGAATAAAGCTAAGTGTGTTGATGCCTACTAATGAAGTGAAATCTGAAATGTAACAGTTATTTAAGAGATTTTTAAAAGGAAAAGATTGTAGTGAAATAAAGTGAAAAAATATGCACAATCAGTTTTTTTCTACTGAAGGACCTCTTTGTAGACCACATTGGTGGTTTTCCCCTCAGGTACCAGGATCACCAGGTTGCTGGGTGAGCTCACTCTGGAGCAAGCCATGTAGAACTGCCCATGTGAGAAGCAATCCTCCCTCAAGTCAATTCCTGCCACCTTCAGTGTCTGCCCCTGGGACTTGTTGATTGTCATAGCAAAGCAGGCCTTGAGGGGGAACTGCAGTCTCTTAAATTCAAAGGGGTTCTCTGGTGGTATGCGTGGTATGAACCCCAACCCCCCCTCCCCGAGCACTGCCGGTGAACAATGTGGCCTCGATGACATTCCTGTGGAGGGCTTTCACTCACAGTCTGGTGCCATTGCAGAGTTTGAGTTGATTGAGGTTCCAGAGCAGCATCACTGGGGCCCCCACTTTGAGGATAAGCTTGTGGTCTGGGAAGCTAGGAGGGTTGAGTGCGTTGAGGAACTCCACAGGGTAGTAGACCACGTCATCCATTTGCCCCACTGAGTCCCCAGATCTGTACTCCATTTCTGCCCCTTTGAGATAGTTGTGTTTCATTAATAATGAGAGCCTTGTCATTCCTGGGGGGTCAGAATGGCACGCTTGCACAGCCAGTCCATGGACTTCTCCATTATAGTGACGATATCAGGGTATATTGTGGCTGTTAGGTCTGCTAGGGTCATCACTACTGTGCCCAGATCTGCAGGTATGGTCACCTTTCCCTTGAACTCAGGATATTCTCTGTTCCCTATTTTTAGTAGGAGTTCAGAGAATTCCCTAGCAGACACTTCGTCTCTCAAGAGGACCCTCATGTTCTTTCTTAGTGAGAGTTTCCTGATGAGGAGCCACAGATATGATGCCTTGACACACACAATAACCTCGTCAGCTCGAGTTCCCCTTGGGACTACTGGCAGAGTCTGCCAGAAGTCTCCAGCCAGCAGCCCAGTGACTCCCCCCATCACTCTCTTGTAGCCCCTGACATCTTTGAGGGTTATGCTCAGTGCCTTAAAACACCCCTTCCTCCTTTTAGCATGGTGTATCCTGCACGATGTCTGCCAGGAGGCTTCTTGGGGGCAGTAAGAGATGATGGCTGCAAGAGGTGTGAGGTGGAGTTGGACTGAGGGAGGGGTGGTGTGGTGGGCCCTTCAGCAGGTTCATGTGAGAGGTTCACATTGAAATGACCCCTAGAAAGGTCATGCACCATCTCCCCATGAACATTTAAAAACTCAGTTGCCATACTGACTTTTATAGTTCAATTCAATTCAGCAACCTTTATTGGCATTACATCCATGTTAACAAAAACACTCGACCCAACCAGAACTCAGTCTACAGATACACAACTACTGACTTTTATATAAAATCCCTATTCAGGAGTCTTGTACTGTCTTTCTTCTACTGTCTGCAGTTTCTTGACCCGATTTTTACCTCAGAACACAGAGCTCCACAACTGAACCATCAGAGAGAGGGCGGGGAGGGGGGGCAAGCAGGCAGGCATCACAGTAGGGTTGCCAGGTCCAAGTTGGGAAATTCCTAGAGATTTTGCGAGTGGAGCCCAGATAGAGTGGGGTTTGGAGAGGGGAGGGGCCTCAGAATGGTATAATACCATAGATTCCACTCTCCAAAACAGCCACTTCCTCCAGGAGAACTTATCTCTCTCACCTGGAGATCAGTTGTAATTCTAGGAGATCTCCAGCCACCACCTGGAGGTTGGCAACTCTATACCACAGGGAGATTGGCACCCCTAGTGAACTTTTAGGGGAAGACCGTGAGGTGCTTTTTACCTCAGGATACATTCACTGACTCCCTTAGCAACTGTTTAGAATGTTGGCCCCATATGCAAATGACCCTGAAAGCTAGCCCAGTCAGGGAAGAGTGGCTGAGTCGGCAGCTGGCAGGAGAGGAGAAGCCTGCCAGCCACACAAGGAAGCTGTATCCCTATGGGAAAACACATTTGACCCCTTTTGACCCACTTAGGGGCCAAATTTCTTAAAATCCCTTCTTAGTGAGCCTCTACATCACAAAAGGAACGTTCTCCCCAAATTTCAGGTTTCTAGGTCCAGGGGTTTTGGCTGGGCGTTGATGAGTCAGTCAGGACACTTGTCTTTATATATATAGAAGATGGAAACAATTTCCCAATAAACAACTTAACTTCTGCTGACACACTTCAAAGATATATATGACTGCTGCTTTCAGTTTTCCCTCAAAACCAATATAAATTATAAAGTCACTACAGAAACGTAAGGTTTGGCAGCCAGCAACTCAGCTCCGAAAGCATGTTCAGTCTCATTTGGCTACATGACCAACCTGCCTTCTGGCCACTAGGTGGCAACAAACATGACAGATTCAGAATCAATTCTCCACAGAGAATTCTGTGTAAGAGACCACCTACTGTAGTTACATGAAACCTTCTTGGCATGGTCTCAGTGAAAGCACCTTACCTGAAAACCCCATTCGTTTTAAAATTCCAGTCATAAGAACACTTCTCTCATAGTAAGCCTCACTTAATAAAATAAGATTTATGTCTGAGTAGACTTGCTTAGGACTGTTCTCTGAGCATCTCTCATTAGCTAAACAGTGCTCTTCCCTATTTAGCTTCTGTCTTAAATATTTCATCCCCTTTTATCTTGATTTTAAAGTTTCCCATATGTATAAGAAGCCATAATTCAAGCAACAAAGGAAACACAAAGTCCAATTTATTCCTTTATTCCAACCTTTGTAATTATTTTTTCCTCCTCGTTGAGTAGCAAATACTTCAAAAAACAAGTTCTCACCTGGCATTTTTCCTAACTGTATTTATTTTACTAACTGTAGCTACTCATTTTGGGAAAAGCAATGTCATTCTGTAATAAATATCTATTAGTATTGCTGAAATGTCATCCTTAATTCTCTTGACTTAATGGGTAATTGAAATTGTATATCATTCGCTACAATGGCTTGTAGCTTCCACAATTATTATTTTCATTGTTTAACCAACCTTTTCCCAGATCTTTAGTTCTTTATTTTACCCTATTAATATATTAAGGCATCTGCAGCCATAAGTACTTACCCTTCAAAAATCATGCATTATGTTTTGATTAACGAAATCTAAAATAAAGAGCTAAATCAATAAATCATAAATTCTGTAATACAATTGCTTACCGTTTGCTCCAGTGGGCTAATGATCTCAGTGACTGTTAAATTATGTTGGGAATGATTCCTTCTATGACGGGATATCTGAAAATACATTCATTTCAAAATCAGAATCTGCTTGTATTCAAATCAAACAATGTTGAACATGGAAGGACAGATTGAAAATAACTTTACACAGCGCATACAGTTTGCACTGCATTAAGTGCTGAAAATGTGCATGCTAATGACATTGAAACACAGCAGTTAATTAGCTCTTAATGTTTATACAATACTTTAGAATATTCAATGCAATTTGCATGTATTAGCTCATATGTAGTTCTTACAACAGCTCTGTAAGGTTGGTCAGTGTACTGTTAAAACTGTATTCTTCCTGTTAAAAGTTTTATGTTTAAGACAACCCAAGATATTTGAAAACCAGCAACATTTTCCAAAACATACTTCACCCATAGTCCTAAAGTTGGTAATTCAGCTCTAAATGATAAGCTAAATTTAACAAAATTCTATGGACCTCTGGATATAAATGATCATTCCTCCATTATATGGTAGTTTCATAATATGAAAGAGTCATAAAATAGTGATTCATGGGGATCTAACATGAATCTTTTTCATCTTGCATAAAGAGTATTAGTGACTAGGAAGAAAACCAGTTTTAAACATACCTTTGGGCAGTACCTCCCCCAAACCCTCATAAATTCCCTGCCAGTAAATTTGGATTCCACCCCTTCCCATTCCAGTAAAGTTCAGTCAGTTTATTCTTTGTAATCATCAATCAGCCTTACATAAGAAACTAAACAGATATCGTAGCATCACCGGTAATGTTCCCTTTGCCTCATTCCACAGCCTGAGGGCCTGCTTCCCTTTGCTCCTATTCCCTTTTTGCCTATCCTGTATTCTCCCTGATAAACTTCTCCTGCCCTAAAACACTTGTTTAGACACTTGAAGCTGTCTTATACTGAATCAGACAACTGGCAGCAGATCTAAAGGGTCTAGAAACAGGAGAAAGTCTTTCAGTTACCCACAAACATTGGAGAGGTTGGGGATTGAACCTGGAGCCTTCATACATGCCATGGCCTCTCCCTCTATATTTTCACTATGTTTGGCTTTATTAAACATATTGATCACAGTGCCTCAAACAGGTCTATGATATCTGGGAGCCAAGCCACAGAAAAAGTTTCCATTCTCACCTCTCTCTGCTCTTTCTTTCCCCTGTATTGCCCATCTTAAAGTGTGACAAAAACTTGATGAGGTATTAACTAATTGCTTTGTATGTGAACACCTTCTATGGGTTAAAGACAGAGAACTGGATCTAAGGGACTGTGAGCAAAGTATGGAAACGTACCACCTCTCCCCACCACTGCAGCTCACTGATTACTATAGAGTCAGGAAAACCTCATGCAACGGATGCAAAGCGCAGATCACAGTAAAAATCTACCCTCCTTCCAAAAGAAGTGCCATTCCACTAATATGTATGCAATTGGTGAAACAGCATCTTTGAATCTAGTTTATAGGAACTAACAGGTGCTGTATCTTAATAGCTGTTAAGTTATTTCATTGTTAGTATTCAGAAATTTATTCCATTAAAATCTGTAGTTTGTTGCTGGATGGATTAGATCCCTCTACGCTGAAAGAGAAGCATGGGAAAGTAACCATAGCTGCTAAAAATATGACTTTGAAGTATGACAAAGAGGAAGCTGTAGTTTTGGAATGCAAATGGAATCATGCTACTGCTTTGAAATTTAATTTAGGCTACAAAAATGACTATTTCTTGGTAGGTTTAATTGTGTTTTATTCTTAAAGTGGACCACAATTTACTATCTGGGACTGAAACAAAATAAAGACATTTCTTATCTTAATCACAACTAGGAACTATCAGTAAATTTTGACTGATTTTTAACAGATTTCCCAATCTCCTTCCTTAGTAAAGCAGAGCTAGTATATGCTGTTTATATGTAAATGTAGAACTCTACAAAATGTTCATAATTAATCCAGAGGGCCTCCCTCAAAATAGACTTTAAAATATTATGATCCCATATTTTATGGTACATACTGCTTTCATGTTTATTTGTAAGCATTAACATTTAAGCCCTGAAATCTACATCTTAGAAAGTGTTCTACTCTCCTAGTGATAACTAATGAGCTTAATGAATTACCCGTTCTAATTTTAATTCCAGCATTTCACAGAGAAAACAGATAAAACACTCTCTGCGATTCAAAAGTTTTGCTGACCTATTTATGAGGAATATCACTTAACAATTTCATTAGGAATGAGTAACAGCTGGTGACATGGCTGTGTCCTAAAGTGTTTTTCTCTCTTAATATTCTGCATCTTAAGCAATCGAGCCTTCATGAGAAATACTTTCGTGAGTGGCAGTCCCTCCTTTGGGGAGGAAAAAAATGTCAGACCACATTTTCTGTATTTTGCAGTCTTGTTTTCAAGAGCGTCATGCTCCTGTTTTATTAGCATGCGGGGTAAACAAGAAAGATTTGCTGATGCTATGGAGAGAACTTCTAAGAGTCCAGTCTTTCGGTTTAGATTTTGGATAGAACTTGAATATTAATGCAAGCAGAGGCATGTGTGTAAATTCTAAATAAATTACCTCCAGTTATCTTTTCCTCTTTATCTTTTAATGTTCAACAGATATGGTGCTCATATTCATGCAACAACATCCACTTCTAAACTATTCAGGTCTACATCACTTATATTTCCACTCAAAGATCTCTGCTTTTAATTATATTTTTCCACATAGCAAGCAATAGTGTATGATACTCCTTGCTTTCTGCAGAATTAAAAGATATGATCTCCAGTTCAGCAACAGATAAATGATCATTCATCCAATGGCTAAATGGAATGAGCAAGTGAACATGAAGCAATCCTAAAGACAGTTACTAGGGAGTTAAAGTCCCATTGATCTCACTGGGTTATTCTTCACTAACAAGTATGAGTGAGTTAAACCTTATACCATTGCCCTAGACTCCAGAAGCATCCACATGAGCTTGGGTTTAACAAGGATACAGCTTTATTGAAAGAACAGCAGCATAGCTTAATCACTCTTGGCACATCAGACATCTGGAAAAAAGAAGCTAGAGGCTGCCTCCTTCAGGGTATAGGACAGACTGTCCTAAAACTGCTAGAATATAGCTTCCTAGCCACTGCAGTTTTCTGTACTTGGTTCCTTTGACTAACCCCTATGGCTATTTCCACGTGGGTTATTTGCCCTGGGTTTGATGCAGTTGGGAACTGTCTCTTCCCCTTTCCCCAGAGTATTGTGGTGCATTCCTGCACTTCTCAGGATTGCCCAGGTATAACAATTTTAAGTAAATGCGTTTGTGTGTCTTTAAATGCTTGCTGTGGTACGATGAAGAGCGGGGTTGAAAGAGAGGGATGAGTGAGTGATATAATTGGCTGATGACTGAGAGTGTGAGCGGAGTGAATGCAGTTTTAGACTGAGAGTGGAGAAAAAATATTCAGTCAGGGCAAGAAAGGCAAGCTGTGTGCAGCCTGAGTATTTTCTCAGGTGCACACCTGTTCTCAGGTGCACACACAGTTTGCCTGCTTTCTCCTGACTGAATGTTCTTTCACAAGCACACAGGTTATATTTCTCTCAGACAATGTAAACAAGCTCAGGCTGCACACAGCTTACCTGCTTTCTCCTGACTCAATATTTCTCTCAGAACTGATTAAAAATACTCAGGCTGCACACAGCTTGCCTCTCTTGCCGTGATTGAATCTTTTTTCTCCACTCTCAGTCTAAAACTGCATTCACTCGGCCCAACCAATCATATCACTCACTCATCCGTCTCTTTCACCCCCACTCTTCATCTGTACCACATCAAGCATTTAAAGACACACACACACACACACTTAAAATCATTACACCAGGTTTTCTCTGATACTTCCCAAACTTGCTTTGCTTGAAAGTTTTGGGGAAAATCACAGCAAAACATGGTTGGCTGGCACGTGGGTGGGAATGTTCAGATTTTACTATTCCTGCTCACATGGCAGCCATTTCCTCTGCCCCTATCCCCACAGCAGTCAGTTCCTCCCCTGCCACCAGGAGGGGAACATTTTGTTTATATTTTAATTGACAATTGAATATGATGATATAACAATCTGTGTATCAGGTTATCTGAATTCCCAGCTTTCATTTTTTTTTTTAAGGAAGCATCTAGCCTCTTTCATTCTGGAGGTATAGGGGGGAAGGCATACCTTTGCAACAAAAAGGGCTAGGATGGTTATTTTTTTTTAAAGGAAAGTTGGGAATTCACAGAACCTGATACTCAAATTGCTATAATGGTATAATGATATTCAACTCTTTATTTTCTTTTAATGAAAAAGCCTTGGTGGCACTGGTGAGGTCGTGGCCACTGGTGGGGAATTAGAGCAGGGAACCTATGGGGAAGCTGCCACATGGAAGCCCCATTGTTATTGTTCTGTATGATCAGCTAGAGTGGCAAGCCTGTCCCCATGTCCTGCCCACATGGGTCAGTCACAGCTCTTCCAGAGCTCTCTCAGCCCCACCCACCTCACAGGGTGATTGTTGTGGGGATAATTATAACATACTTGGTAAACCGCTCTGAGTGGGTGTTTAAGTTGTTGTAAAGGGTGGTATATAAATCGAATGTTGTTACTATTATGATGATGATGTACAAAATACCTATGACTGGTGAAAGGCAGTAATGGCAAGGCATACTCTGCAGACAGCAGCCATGTTCAGTATGCTTCAAGTTCCAAATCAGCCCTATGCACTAAGCCCTACCCAATTCTTACAATATATGTTTTAAGGGAGTCCTTTAGCCAAGCTACGTACAAGTGACGAATGGCATTTGAACAGCAAGTGAACAGACTCATGTGTATTCCTCCCTGTTCACTTACGCTTGTGATCAAGTGGAGTGCAAGTGGAGCGCAAGTGAACTGGGAGGAATACACGCGAGTCTGTTCACTTGCCGTTCAAGTGTCATTCGTCACTTGTAGCTTGGCTCCCAGTCAGCCTCTCCTCAGCAATGAGTTCTGCCAAATAGCAGCTGAACAATTCCTAATGCCTAAACCTATTGTCTGTACAATAGTAAAGAGTCCAGTCGCACCTTTAAGCCTAACCAACGTTATTGTAGCATAAGCTTTCGAGAACCTCAGCTCTCTTCATCAGATGCCTGTACAATATACACACAATGGTACTAAGGTAGGTAATGGTAAAGGTAGTCCCCTGCGCAAGCACCGAGTCATTACTGACCCATGGGGGGCGTTGCATCATGACATTTTCTTGGCAGACTTTTTACGGGGTGGTTTGCCATTGCCTTCCCCAGTCATCTACACTTTACCCCCAGGAAACGGGTACTATTACTATGGTATTGTGGGGAGGGGAAAAAACCCTTCTGGCTCCTTTCCAACTTGGAGCAATAGATGTAGCTTCTTACTTGGTAACAACAACAAAAAAATCTTCCACTTGACCCTGAAGTAATTAGCTTATGCCCACACTGTCTGATCAAAGAATGGATGGGTGGGTTAGTTGCATCTGTCTACAAATTGAGAGGGGTGTGGTGCACTCTTGAGGACATCAATGGCCCTGGAGATCCCTCTGCCTATTCTGAATATCCTACTGGCAGCTCTCATGCCTGCTCTCCCTCCTGGCGCATTCAATGTATAGGGCTCATATATAACACGGAACAACGAACCTTGGCAGATATGTCCCCCCTACAGATCTATCTAGTAGCATCACGTGGGAGCGGGAATCTTGAGTGGACTATAAGACTGTGTTGCAAGGAGATGCCTAAACAAGTCCATCAGGTAGGGTTGCCAGGTTCCCTTACCCTCTTGGTGGGAGGGGGATCTGACACTTACCTTTGAGGATGGCTGGCTTCACATGCAAGTTCCTAGAGCCCTGCAATGACATCACTTCCAGGAAGTGACATCATTGTGCAGGGTGGGAGTGCTTTCCATGCTTCACAGCTGGCCAATTTGGGCCCCAAATCGGTCAGCATATTTGGGGCCAAAATCAACCCACTGTGAAACTCAGGAAGGGGCTGGGAGTGCTCCCACAATTCACAGTGGGCTGATTTAGGCCTGTTTGGGGCCCAAATCAGCCCAGTGCAAAGCGTAGGAGTGCTATTGGGATGGCATGACATGTTACTCCCAGAAGTGACATCGTTGTGCCACCCCAAGAGTGTGCCTAGGAGACCCGTTTCTGTGCGTCATCCTGTCCCCCGCCCCCTCCCCCGGCCAGCCAGGTGAGTGAGGAGTGCTGACATATTACCAGAGTTCTGATCCAGTCAGTGAGGAGTTTATATTAATAAACAGAAATCAGTAGTGGTGGATAGCACTTGGGCAGCCATTCCACTTTGTCCTATGAGCACTACACCATTGGTGTCAATACTCTAACGGTGCAATCCTGAACAAAGTTACACTGACATCAACGGGCTTAGAAGGATGCAACTAAGGATATAACTCTGCTGACCTGCTCTGAAGACTTGCTGTAGCAGGTGAGTGCTTAGGATGGAGCCTACCAACAGGTATGTGCAAGGCAGGATTGCCATCTTCCAGGTAGGATCTGGAGATTTCAACTGCTCTCCGGACTACAAAGATCAGTTCCCCTGGAGAAAATGGCTGCTCTAGAGGGGGATTTTATGGTGTTGCACCCTCCTGAGGTCCCTCCCCTCCCTCCCCTCCTCAGGCTCCTCCCCTAAAATCACCAGAAATTTCCAAACCCAGAGTTGGCAACCCCAATGCTGGGTCAGCAAAATGGCATCACATGCTTGCTGTGCATTACAGGCAAAAACACCAGCAACAGCATTTTATGATTAGGGCATAAGGCTACGTACTAGATGTACAAACCTCTCTTTCAGCTGGGCTTTCTCACACAATAACAATGATCATTTCTATTTTGCTTCCTTCAAATATTAAGACAGGCAGAGAATTGCAATAAACCATTGGATGAATTCTTTTTGGGAAAGCTAGCTTATCAGCACTTTTCTGATTTCACGAACATTCCTCAGTCAGCAGCAATGTCACCTGGAGCGCTGAAAAGTCCACTCACTAAGCACTCACAAGTCCGTAGGCAAACTCAGTTTTGTTAAATTCAGCCTCAGCAAGTTTTTCCTCTTCCCTCCCTGAAGTTAGCTAAAGGGTATCTCAGTACTTTTAGAGCTCTTTCAGCATCCAGGAATGAAACCGTTGTCAATTTCTGCACACACAGGCTCTGAAAAAATATCCTACAGTAAATGAAGGATTGTCAGCGTCACTTTATGTGAAAAAAAATTGAGATAAGCAAAATAAAAACAAGGACATGTAACCTGGGATTACCAACATTCAGAATACCAAACTAAAAACATTCACAGTGCAAGCTTGAGGGATAGAGGTGGGCATGAGCCAAAAAAAAATACCGATCAAGCTGCTCGTGGATCCGCGCTGGCGACAACCCCAGATCACTGATCCACACCGAACAAGTCCTGTTTCCGATCGGGGAGGCCAAAGCGGAGGGGCGCCCCCCCACACACACACACTTAGAGCAGAGGTGGGGGAAGTTTTTAACCCGGCGACAAGCTGCCTCCCCTCAGGGAGGGGACGTTTTCACACACACACACACACACGCACGCACTTAGAGCAGGGGGGGGAAGTTTTTATCCTGTCCCTGCCTCTCCAAATAGAGAGAGAGAGACACCCTGTCAACATGTTTCAGCCAGCTTTTAAAAAAAAAAGCAGGGACAGAATCCTCCATCCCTCCCCACCCGATTTTAAAAGCAAGCAGCCACTCTTCCAAAAGCATATTTTAAACAGGAAGAAAGTAAAACCAGGATCCTCGCTGATCCTATGGTTTTTTAAATAGGAAAAACACAAATGAAACATCAAATCACATATCACAGCCAGGTCCACAGACTGAAATATAAAAAACACAGATCCAAAAATATTTGGCGCTGCCACGGTGAAAAAACAGGAATCAGAGACACGGATCCTCATGAATTCATATGATTTTTACATTGAAACAAAACAAAAAGGCTGTCATATTTTAGATCTTTTGGTCCTATTTGTGGCATTGGACATGATCTGGGACAGTATACTGGATTTTGGGTGGCCCCATGTAAAAATCAAGAGGATCCATGAGGATCCGTGGTTTTGAACCATGTTTTTGCGTCGTGGCGCTGCCACAAAGCACTGGATGAATGATTTTTTTGGTCCCATTTGTGGCAATGGACATGATCTGGGATTGTATGGTAGATTTTGGGTGGCCCCATGTAAAAATCAAGAGGATCCATGAGGATCTGTGCTTTTGAACCATGTTTTTGCATCATGGGAGTGCCACGAAGCGGTGGATAACTGATTTTTTTTGCCCCTTTTGTGGCAATGGACCTGATCTGGGATTGTATGGTGGATTTTGGGTGGTCCCATGTAAAAACCTAGAGGATCCATGCGGATTCATGCTTTTGAACCATATTTTTGCACCATGGCGGTTCCACGAAGTAGTGGATGGCTGAATTTTTTGGTCCCATTTGTGGCTACAGACATAGTCTGTGATTGTGTGGTGGATTTGGGGTGGCCCCACTTAAAAATCAAGAGGATCCATGTGGATCCGTGCTTTTTTAGCATGTTTTTGTGCCGTGGCAGCACCACGGATTAGTGGATGCATGATTGTTTTGTTGCTGTCTGTAGACTAGGACATGATCTATAATATGACAGCCTTTTTGTTTTGTTTTGTTTCAATATAAAAATCATATGAATTCATGAGGATCCGTTTAAAAGCATCTGGATCCAGCTTTTACCCACTCCCTTTTAAACACGCACACAGAGCCGTGAATGAGATTTTCCCACAAAATACAGTGTTTTAAAAGCAGGTTAAAAACAGAGAGTGACAGACAGAAAAACAGCCATTTCTCCTACAAAGCCCCGTTTTTTTAAAAAGCAAAAAATATTTGGAGTGCCAGTGGTGGCTACAGAACACCCCCTTCCCCCTCCCTCTCCTCTCCTCTCCCAAATGGTGATGTGTTGCTGGCTGCTCCGTGGTTGGAAGAAAGCCCCGCTGATCAAGGAAAGCTGGGCTTCCGTTTGCATTTCCAGGGCAACAGAAGGAGGGGAAACACAGCTCAGGCATTCCCCAGGCTCCGTTGTCCGGGCAATAGATGGCTGGCACCAGAGTGTCTGCAATCCCAAACAGAAACCGATCGAGCCGATCAAGACCCGAGCAAGCGCCTCACCCGAATGCTGGATCTGTTGCCGTGGACGGAACTGATCAGCCCGGTCCCAATGGCGCAAATGCCATTATCGGGGGGGGGGGGTTTCAAATCGTAATGCTGATCGTGCCCATCTCTATTGAGGGATACTATAGCAGGGAAAACTGCAATTTCACAACACGTGAAGTTTTAGCTGCAAGTGAAAAATGAGTAGATTTTGACAGGGGTGTTTGCACTATTTTTTAGCGCATGATCTCTGTTTAAAAACTCATGAACTGGCTTGTGACAATGAAACCAGCCGACAACCTAACAAGAGCAAAACTGGTATAAGAGTAGCAATAAAAGCAACAGTATAAAATTGACTGAAACTACATTTTCCAATCTACATCATTAAAAAACGTCAATGCAATAAAACTGTAAGGCAGAAGGACAATACAAATCAGGTCAATAATAAGATCCTCCATGAAGTCTACTAAGGAAAACAGAAATGTTTTTGACTAGCTAGGGCATTTCAAATGCTAAGTGCCACAACTGAAAAAGACCTAATCTCTGCTATATTTCCTCAAAAGGCAGGGCATGGAGTATGCAGAGGAAGGCCTGCGAAAGGGATCTTAGCATTCAAGCTTGTTCATTTGGTAGCAGGATGTCTGAGATATCTTGATCCCATTTAAGGCTTCAAAGTTAAGAACAGGCACTTTGAATAATGTCATGAAATGAATTGGTGCCCAGTGATAACAATGAAAGGTCCTGAGGATCTTCATCGGAACAAGAAGAAAGATTTCCGGTACTTCTGCTTCTAACCAGTCGCTCTAACCACTGCTCACTTAACAAAGAAACAGACCCTGCTCTTATTCTCTTCAGAGTAGTATATATCTTATCTTTTTGTTAGAATCTACAGCCAAATGTCAGAGGAGAAAAACAGGTCCATGTTCCATCCCTCTCCTTATGTCTCCTTTTAAGTACGCTGCCCTCTATATACAGTTCAGTTCCCCAGAGTGTGTAAGAATAATGATAATAGCTTTGCTTGCCTTGACCCTTTGTTCGGTTATAAATCAAAATCTTATAGACCTTTTAGCACAGTAAGAGAGTCCTCCTTCATTCTCAATCCTAGGAAGGTTTTTTTTTTTTGTGGAAATATCAAGGCAATTTATTATAACGGGAGGAACCCAATCAATTCACAGTTTAATCAGGATAATGAACAAGATAATGTTGTGTCTCCAGTAGAATCAATATCTGATATTGTGTAAGGTATTTCCCCAGGAGCCTGAACCAGAGGGCGACTTGTCCAACAAAACAGTATATATATGACTAGCATGTGTATGACTGAAAAACTAGGACAGTGACCCAAGATACCACCCCAGATATGTATTCCCACTTGCCTCTTGTGTGCATCTTCAGTCACGCTATATAACGGCAACCTGGATTCTGTTATTTGAGGCACATCTGTATGTCAGTGGATCCATAACCACTGACATGTTTGTTCACTACCATTATAAAACACAGCAGCAAATGACAACCTATGTGCCTAAAAGTCAGGATTCTTATTTCTTTTTCCTTGAATAGTTGGATCTTTTGGATGTTTGCAAGAGAGGTCTGTTCCTTGTTCCAAGTAGTCAACACAATTGCTGTATAAGGACAAAGGCTCACTATGTGTTTCTGCTGCTGCCGTAACTAGGGCCATACAAATAGAGTAAAATTCATTAGCAATAATATTCAGATTGCATTTTGCAATTGAGTAAACTTGAAGGGAGGATCAAGAAATGCTAGGCAGTGAGTGGTCCAGGACACATAATACCATAGCATTGCAAAAGCTAACCAGATATGCACCTGAACAGGCCTAGGTTGGAGATCCTAGAAGCCCTATCCAAAGTGCTCTGAGCACAGTGCAGTTATGTTAAATTAATAAGAAGTTAGATCTCACTTCCAATCTGAAGGCATGGGATGACTGAAACAATTACATTCTGACAAGTCTGGTGGCCTAGCTATATGAGTTCCTCTAATGAAGTCCCACCCTTCTTCCACACAGCTCAAAGCGATAGGCCTAGGGTTCGAGTTGCTCTCACACACAAGTGCAGGCAGGCACAGACCTAATCAGTTTCAGATATGGAGTTATATCACTTCCCATAGGAAGAGATTATATATTATACTCACCATTTGAAAGCTTCCTGAACCAACCTCCAAAATGGCAGCTTCCCCCTGTGGTAGCTGTAATGTGTAGATTAGCTCACCATGTGGCTCCCTCATCATATGCAGAGTTTTTGTGCCATTGCTCTGAATGTCTCATGGTTGTGTGGTAGCACTCCATGCAAAATAGGCAATTTCCATACTCCATGCAAAATAAGCAATTTCTATACTATTTTACATGCTAAAGCCACCCATCAAGCAAACTCAACATGGAAGATATTAGAAATGACTTTTATATGGCAAATCATAGCCTGTGGATCAGTCCATATTTTCATTCACAAATATATTGATTGTAGTTGATATACAGAACTTTATAAAGTATTTATTTTGACTGTCAGGTTCATTTTGTGATCTGCGCTATGATCCTCCCCTCCCTCTTTGTGCATTTCAAGAGATACTAGTTGGTATCATGTCACCTAGTAAAACAAGGTTTATTAGTAGTTTAAAAAAGTAGTAAAAAATGTGTAACTTCCTTGATGGTCTAAATGTTTAAAAGATTTATAATTTATCCTCACAGAGGGAAGGGACCAGAGGAAATGTTGTGTTCATATCAGATGGCAGACAGGCATAGAGCTTGGGGGCATAGGTGGGGGCACAGGCCTCCCCTATGATGAGCAGACTGTGTGGGATACCAGGCATAGGCTAAGGCTTCCATGGCCTGACAGTGAGCGCACACGTACCGAACAGATGAGCTGTGAGAGATCACTGATGAGGAACATTCAGATTAACACTCTATGTGAAAGAGAACGGCTGGTTTATGATCTGATTTCTCTCATTATGTGAAAGTACTAACCAGATGCACCTTTCCCCCAATACAAATCACCCACAGAGAGAGTGAGTGAGAGAGAGAGATGCTATTAGCCATAATAAGGGGGAAAGAAAACAATCCCGTTCATGTGTAGAGAAAGTCTATTTTTCAATAAAAAAAAGAGTATGTGAGTCAAGGCAGCTAAGACTTGTACTGTCTTACTCAGGACAGGAGCCTTTCAGATTTCTTTCCTCAACAAGTTAACATCTAGTATTTATTTATTTGTATTTCTAACTCTCCATTCTCCCCAATGGGAACCTAAAGTGGCTTACAGCATTGCTATATCATTGTCCCCTTACAACCCTGTGAGGTAGTTTAGGCTGACAGAGAGAGTTACTTGCTCAAGGTCGCCCAGTGAACTTCCATGGCAAAGATCCCAATCTGACACTTGAAATGCTAACCACCAAGCTGGGAGTAAAATGTGGAAAGCAGGGGGAGGGGAGTTTCTCTCTTCTCACCTTTATGCTTTGTTTTCGTTTGAAAATAGACACCACACCCACCTCTCTGTGAATCCTTGAGGATCCCAGGAAAGGCGGGAAAGCCTCCCTGTGCTCACTCAACAAGTGAGAAGTCTAGTTGCCTATACAACAAGATTTATTTTATCTCCTGAAAATGTGGATAGGGGTTTCCCTGCAAATTGCATCCCAGTCCAGGGGAAAGAGAAGACATCATGGTCAGAAATAAATTGAGACCAATAGAAATGACTAGGATTGATTTCCTCGTATCCTGATCCTTTAATATTAAAGAATCCAATGCAGCTTTTTAAAATGACCCAAACATGACTCTTTTTGTTCTATAGATTCCTATTATATATAGGGAGCAGACACTGTTGGAGTGTTGGATTGGGTGCCACAAGCAGAAATAAATGTTGATTCAAACGGGCATTTACACCCACTTTCTTATACAATTAGACACATATCTGCATATCTTTTTTGCATGCAACTAGAAGGACACTGGGGACTAAATCTACAAAATGGCATTGTGCAAAACAGTGCATTTAAAGAGAAAGCTCACTTGTAGGAAAACAAGACATACCTCAATCAGAAGGGCATTTCAGTTCTGCTGGAATGCTGCTGTTGCTGAAAGTTTTGCCAGTCTGGGAGAGGAAGAGTTAATAAAGATGCTGAAAACTGCCAGCTAATATCTACTCAGAGATGCCCTTGTGCAAGTGGTATTTTTAATACTCCTTGCCCTATATTTATTCCCCTCTAGCGGATGCTTCATTAGTGCTTCTCTTTATCTTGCTTGCCTAATTCATTCTCCTAGATTTAAACAAGCCAAAAGCTCACCTTATGCTACTGCAGAAGCAATTTTTATTTTTTGAAGGTTAATCCAACTCAGCAGGATTTAGGGATGGCACTTTTCCTTGGTCGTAGGCATGTTGGCTCAGGCCAGACAGCTGTTTGGACACTCTCCACTGGGAATCTTGCCCTCAACACCCACAGTTGATGCACATACATGGTCTACTGGCTGCCTACTTCATGCCCATCTGTTCAGATGGCATGCTGCCCACTCACAAGTTCGCTGGAACCTTGCCCTTAGTGTGTAGGTGCCAGGCAATGATGGGTTGAGATGGGCAGCCTGCAAAATATTGTAAGTGATCACTTTTTCTCCTGCAGGAAGTCCTCGCTCTGTGCTAACACTGTCACACAGCCACTCTCTGCTGTTACGGTTAATGAAACCTGTGCGCTTACATGGTATTTTCCAAATTTGAGATAAGGCTACTGAAAGTTGAATATTTCAGAATTACAAAACAATTAAAATGTGAGGAGCTAAAAATGCTGGCATGGAAATCTGGACTATAAATTTTTATCATAGATGTACAGCCCTGGCAGGCCCCTATATAGCTCAAATCAAAATTATGGCACCAGTAAGTGAAATGATCAGCAAAAGAGGTCTATTCAAAAGCTCCATGCATTTGAAATCAAGGCTCTCTACGTGCCTCAGTGCAGTCCTTTATCCAAGTACTGGATAAATTTACAGTAAAGTCATTCAGTCAAATAGATGTGAATGAATAACTGGAAGATGGTTGTGATGCATTTAAACCACAAACAAGAACACAGGAGTTTTGTTCCTTCTCTTGATAGCAAAAGAAAAAATCTTAAGATCATGTGATTCAGTAACAGCATTTAGGATGTACATATTTAGTGACATTTGTTTCATGGAGGCTCAGATGTTGATGGAAGGCTACACTTCCTTTTTCTGCAGGACTGCCTTTCCCATTACGTCCCTTGCAGGGCGCTGTGCTCTGCGGACAAACAACTCCTGGTGGTTCCTGGCCCAAGGGACATCCGTCTGGCCTCCATCAGGGCCAGGGCTTTTTCTGCCCTGGCCCCAGTGGAACGCTCTTCCGCTGGAGATCCGGGCCCTGCGAGACCTATTACAGTTCTGCAGGGCCTGTAAAACGGAGATGTTCCACCAGGCCTTTGGCTGAAGACCACCGGGTGTCCGCCCTTATTCCATTGAAGATCACCACCTCTTCTACGACTGCCCTTGGCAAAAAAAGAAAAAAAAGAAAAAAGAATGACTGCCCTCGGCCATGCATTCTGTGACCTATAAAGGTTTTTGATCAGTATCTAAAGTAGCCTATGTATAATGGCGCTTGGAGTATTTTAGTGACAGTTTTGTGTTTTTATAGTTGATGATTAACTTATTGTAATTTATTGATGATGTGAGCCACCCTGAGCTCATTTGTAGGGAGGGCGGGATGGGATATAAATCAAACAAACAAATAAATGTATCTCTTTTTTGTTTTAATCTTAAGGGTTAAACTTTTTTAAAGTACTTTTGAGACAACAGAGCAAATTTTAAAAAATGTCACTGAACAGGTAAACAAAAAATGGGAAAACCAACATTTCTCTGTGTGTCACTGCTTTTCCTTGCAGAAGGTAGATCAGGAAAGCAACCACAGTTCATAAATTAAAGACGCTGGAAAGACAGACAATTGGGCAAATATTTCCTAGAAGAACTATGATCTGCTGTTGAAATTGCAAGTTCAATGAGAATAGAGCTCACTATAAATTTGTTCCCTTTTTGTTTCAGTTATCTACATTTGAAGATGGTCATGTAAGTTCCTTTTGCATTCTAACAAAAGAATGCATCGAATTTTCTTAACAGGTACCCTTTGATTGCAGTCCTCATCACAGTAGTAGCCTAAATGGGTTATGAGAAAGGGACTGTTCGCCTTAAGTGCTTTCTCTAGGAAGTGTCCCAAGAACTGCTGGTACCTTACCACTTCCCAAGTACAATTCCATATTCAGGCTGTTCTAGACTTCTCCACTGAGAAAGGAATGTATCATTAAAGAGCACCACACTTCCTCTATGAGGTACCCTGAGGCATCTGGTCAAAGATCGTGCTACTAACATTGCCCTGAGAAAGCAGGCAAACTGGCTGGAACACTTCTGTGTAAGAGAGACATTCCAGTTTGCTCTTTTAAAGCCCTTCCTCCTGGATTTTCTATGCTAGCAAAATTTGGTCTACTCAGTTTAAACTCTGGCCTGTTGGCTGTGGGGGAGGCATTTTTTAAAAAAGGAATGAAACTGAATGTACTAGAAAACTACCACCTATAATAACAACAGTTCATTTTTTCTACCTGTCTTCTGGGCAGATTAGTGTCCACTCAGAGCAATGAACATTGTTTTTATCTCCACAATGCCGCTGGGGAGCTGGGCTTGACAGGAGTGGCTTACCCAAGGCCACCTGGTGAGTTCATGGCAGTAGTGGGATTTGAACCAGCAAAGTGCTGCATTGCATCCCAACTACTCAATCACTATGCTACACCAGCTCAGCCATGTATGATGAAAACCTGTTCATAAGGGAATTTTTTCAGCCTGCATCTAATATGGAAGGTTAGAGTCCTACTCACGAGTCAGTGATCAGACTTGCCATTCTCATGCTATTTATGTCTGTACACTGGAAATACACTAGAGATTGTTCAGTAAACAAAATAACTTGATTCTAATTGTAGGCATGCCCTCGCCATGTGAGGCACTTATACCCTTAGTATTTGTGACTTACACAATGAACTATGCTATGCCTTGTTCAGAAGTTACAGTGTACACTTGATTTTTTTCTTTATACATACCATGCCACATTCAATACATTTACAGCTGGACATGTGGTTTAAACTCCACATTTAGCCAAGTACTGGTCCCCAGTTCAATTGTTCAGTGATGCATGTTAGCTTTTTGTTACAAACAGATGTATGTGCATACATGCAGGATGTATATGCATTCAGTGTAATGTGAACAGGGCTTGTGTTACATGCATTAATGTATAATTATATATCTTTCATAATAGTGTCTAACTCTAAAACCAGTTGTGAAACAGGCTGCTCACTTTTAAACTTGGTCCTTGGTATCTTTCAGTTTATAGGAGCTCTGCGGTTTATATTTTTATCAGTCAACCTCCTTTGCTTTTCAGGCTCTCCAGATATAATCCGACTGTAAGGACACCAAAGGCACTTGTCCTTTGTCCCTCAGCCTCAGTATGTGACCAAGCATCCGTACAGTATAAAACCATCCACCCTGTCGAGTGTTATTCATGTACATATCACTATTTACCTCCCATTCTCTCCTCAAACATGCAATCCAGATGAGCAACAAGATGTTTCAGCTGCCATGTCATTTCAGCTTGTATATGTCTTCCCTTTTATGCATGCTCTACATCTCAGCTGATGTCTCCTTTCCCCCCTACACCCATTCTGCCGCCACAGGCTACAAGTCCAGAACAAAGCTGAGTCTCAGGGTCACTGGGACTGAGGCACGGGAAGGAAAATGGTCATATAAACATTGTTGTAAACATTACTTTGTATGGATTTTGCAAGCTCCTCTGGTTCCTGAAGTTAACAAAATTAGAGAGGAAGGAACAGACTCATGTCGATGCTACTGTAGAGCTAGAGGACTGGATGGTAGAGCAAAAACTTTACAAGGCAGATGAACAAATGTATCGCCTGAAATGTCTGAATGCACCTTTATGTGCATTCTAAAGGGTAAGAGGAATACTTTGGTACGTGGAATAACCGACCGGGGGGGCGGGGGGAGTGCAACAAGTAAATTAAGATTGTGCTATCTATTCATTTTTGTTGATATATAGCCGTATGTCATGAGTTTTAAAACAGGAAAATTAAATAAAGCTCCTATGTTTTACAATGCTTTACTCATCTGTTAGACCTCTTGGATTCTTAAAGCCCTGAACATATTAATGTACCTCAAGCATAGTTACTCTTTGACAGGTAACTACAGATCAGTGTAGCAGTTACTCTGTGCTATTGTCATGTATGAAAATAATCACACAGCTTAACCTTATGTGAATTTACTCAGAAATCCCACTGAAATCAACAGGACATTCTCTCAGATGTGTGCAACAAAACTCTTTTAAAATTGTTCTCAAGTTGCTTTCAGCTACTTTCAGCATTTTCAATGCTGATTTAGAAAACAGTTGCGTTTAGTATTTTCACTTTAATTTCCTAGGAGAAACTTTGTAAGATACTATTTTCTTAAACACTTGATGTGTACATGTTTCATATGAGTACATGCAATTTGAAACCTGAATAAAGCAATTTCTCTTTTCTGTCTCTCTCTAATTACGGGGAGGCAGGCATAGCAAGGAGCACCATGCAGACCAAGCAAAGTTGTGCTTCAATAAAAGGCAGAAAAACATTTTTATAAAGTGCAGTCAACAACAAATTTCTAAGCATCTTATAATAGTTATTTCCTACAGTGCTCTTACAGGCTGCTAAAATACTGAAGCAACAGGTTTGCATTTCGAAAGAACTTGGATAATGCCTATGTGCACGTTTTAAAAAGCCTGGCTGTACACATAGCTGCAGGACTAGTAAGGGTTAATCCTTCACAGAAACAGAGTTTTGCATGAGTGGCTACGCCAAGGCATCTGACTGAGTAGCATAAGCTGGAAAGAGGAGGGTCTGTTTTCAGTCCCAACTGAGATCCATCTAATTAGCCTCCCTGCCGGTCTCCTGCCAGTGTGGGGGGGAGCATATGGTTCATCTGCCCCCATGCTTGAGGAGTTAGAGTTTCACCAACCGACACCTCCACCCTTTTCTTACCTTGTGTATGGTGGGCAGGGAAGGGGGGCCCCATCTGGAGTGCAGAAATATATGTTTGCACTGAGATGTATTTTATTGGTTTTATCTATTGTAATTTATTTATGATTAACCCGCCCTGAGCCTGCTTGCAGGGAGAGAAGGCTAAAAATCTAACCAACCAATCAATCAATCAGAGGAATCCAGTGTGAAGAGTTGGGAGAGATGGAGTAGTAACTGAGAGCAGTTTTAACATCAACAGAACTGGGGGAAAGTTGGCAAGGAAGTTTGGGATGTAGGTGCAGACTCTCAAACGGACCATAGAAAGGGGACAGATCTTCTAAAGAGTGGAGACTTTCCTTACCCAGTCAAACAGGGAGGTAGCTCTGGAGAGTGAAGAGATCCCTGGTCAGGTATGGTTGGAAACTACCTGTGGCGACCTTCAGATTCAGTTAACAACTGGAGGAAAGCACAGGTGTTTGGAGAGAAGGGGACTGAGGTACTAGAAGTGAGCACCAGCATTCCTAACTCCAAAAGAGAAAGCGAATACTAAAAGAATACTAGAGTGTTTGGGGAAAACCAAGGGAACAAAAGCTGCAAAACATAATCCTTTAATTATCTGTGAAGAGAGTAAGAACTAGTCTGTGCATGCACAGATTTTACCTCAGAGAGAGAGAGAGAGAGAGAGAGAGAGAGAGAGAGAGAGAGAGAGAGAGAGAGAGAGAATGTTGAATTGCCTCAGAAATGTCCACCCCCGTATTTCACCTGACCTTTCCCCTCTAAAATAAATAGTTAGATAATTTTGAATGTTTAAAAATGCCTCTGGTGCCATTTCTGCTGTTTAAGGATGAGCGGACACCATAGCCTATAATTCCAGAACATAAATACTTTATAATTAACTGAAGAGAAAGGTTGGGAAAGACAGCTGTCTGAGACCTGGAGAGAAACTGCTGGTCCAGGTCTTGGGCAGCTGTCTTTCCTAACCTTACTCCCTGATATGCTTTTAACTGGTGATGTTGGAATTGAATTTGGACCCTTCTGCATGCAAAGTATTCACTTTGTAACTAACTAACTTCCCACATGGCTTTAGTAATACAGTAATTCAGTTTCATACAGATCAAATAAAATAGCAGCTCGTTATTGAATAGGGTTCCCAGGTCCTTATATGGCCCGCACGACGACAACACTTCCAGAAGTGATGTTGTTGCGCCCCATCAGGAGAGTGCCTGGTGTGCACTTTTCCAGGTTGCCTGCCAGTGGTGAGTGATCGCTAGGGGGGGTTGTCACCTTCCGCCAATTGCCAACAATCGGCGAGCAATGGGGCAAACTCTTGGGAGATTGTCCGCGATCTCCGTGAGACTGGAAAAACCTATTATTGGAGAAGAATCAAAGAGAGGATTGTTTCTTGTTCTGTTTCATAGGTTGTTCTGAAATATGAAGCATGTTTGTTCATATTTTATAAAACTCAATAGAAATTACAGAGTGTCACATTCTGAATGAGATGTTGAGTAGTTATACCACCAGGATTCAAGCCAAGTGCCATTTCCCACCCACCATGAAGCTGGCAAAAAAATTCCCTCACTATGCCCCACTTGCCTGGTAGTGGTAGTAACTGTAGTAATGGCAGAAAGGAAAACTTGTGGGCCTCAAAATCCTCTATCCCTTCTCCCTGCAACTTGGCATGTTAGCTTCTTACAGACTCAGGCACTCTAGAAAGCTACATTTCCCAGCATGACTAATGCTTGGGACATTAAAGTTTCAAGGAATAATGAGAGAGAGGCCTACAGGTCACCTTCTCTGCTGCCCCCATTACCTATTACCTGCAGCTATCTCCAGACCAAATAAGTGAAGGTGATAGCAAGGGCTGCTGGGGGAGGGGGGCGCATTCTGGACATGCTGTGATACCATTATAACATCACAAGTGCTTTCTAAATAAATCAGCTCCAAACAAAATACTACCATCCCCATTTTTTCAGGCAAATTGCTCAGTTAATCTAGGCATATTTCATATAGAACTTGGGGACAATCCCCCGATATCTAGCTGTCAGAAAAATTGATGTTACTGTGTATCACACAAATATTTTAATGTGGTCATTTTTTGTTGTTTGCAAATAAAGTACTTCTCTCTCTATATCCTCCTGAATACTCAGTGAAAGTCATAATGTGCTGGAGTCCAGAATGCCAGTTTTTCACTGGTAATTGTGAGTTCAAATAATTGAAAGACATCTTTCTGACATCTTTCTTGGGATTGGTTCATACCAGATGAATGTAGCCATCAGCAGACAGCCGTGTTTTATTTGTGATGCATTCTGACTTTGTTTATTAAGTAATCATTTCTGGGTACAAGTGTCAACACAATTTGCTTTTTGAATAATGTGAAGCAGATAACCTCAATTAACAAGCAATTACAGTAATTTTCATACTAAACACTCTCCTTAATTGTTTTCGAAACCTGAAACTAAAACTGTAATAAATGATGAACGGTGAGAATGCATTGATTTAGGGTGCTCCATCGTGGTTTTTTTCCATAGGAATGTGTCCAACAATGCAGTCAAGTTTTAAAACCAATATGAGTTCTGCTGATTTGGAAGGATAGGATCAAAGCCTTAACCATGGATCCCTCCCCTTAGATTGTCTGAAGAAGGAAGTTGTGACTCTCAAAAGCTTACATTCTTAAAATCTTGTTGATCTCTAAGGTGCCACTGGACTCAAATCCTGCTGTTCCCTTGCCTTAGGCACTTATAATGACAACTCTTCTTTGGATCTTCTTTAGAACTTTTTTTTCTTCTTTTTGGCCAGACATGCTTTCTTCCTAAATTTGTTAGACATTTTGCTTCAGTAACTTATTTTTATTAATAGCCAATAGAAAGCTGGGATTATCTCATGGGTTTAATAAGGTCTAGCCTAGACAGTCCATGTCCAGAAGGGCTACATAGTTGATATTTGTGGGGGCTTATCATTCTGTCCTCAAAGAGTGAATTTCGATTTTGTCAGTTTTTGACAGTGTAGCCTGCTTGCCACTATCCTCTCTCTATTCCCCAACATTTATGGGTCAAACTTGATATGCTATTGGTAGGTCTATAATCCCCTCTTCCCTACATTTTAAAGGAAAATAATATTGTTTTGATGATTGAATTGATCTCTACCCTGGACTTTATTAGCCCCTAAAAAAAAAGATGGTTACCCTCTCTGTCTTCTTATCCAGACACTCAAGTTGGCAAGTATTGGCTGGAGACTGGTAGTCTGTTAGTAAATGATTGGATGGGTGGGCCTAGAGGGGTGCCTGGTTGATGCCATCAGCTACAAACTATCTTGATGTGGGATTGAAAAATTTAAAGACAAGAAGAGGCTCCTGAGAACATCTGATTCAATGGGCCAATGGAATTGCAAACTGTAGTGATACTTTCCTAGTTCAGACTACCAGCAGTTCCCTCCTTTGTCTAGTGGAGCAAGGAGTAGCCAAGCAGTGCTTGACATACATAATTGTGATTCTGAACCCCATAGCACTCAACAAGCTGGCTCAGTTTTAAACAGATACCACTAAAATCTGGGGCACAAAGTAAACAAGTCCAAATGGATTACAGTCATCCTAAACAGAGACACACCAAGTCCAAAGTCTTCAATTGACTGAGAAAGTTATAACTCTGCTTAGGATCATACTGTTAGTGCATGTTTTTACTTTCTTCTATGCTTGAACATGACTGCCACTCACCACAGGAAAAGTATTTTATCGGTGGCCAGTGTTGTACCAGAATCCCAGCCATCTCTAATAGAGACACCACGGGTGGGAAAACTATGCACCTCCCTTCTTGCCCGTGGGGAAGGAAAATGTTATTTTGATTCTTTCAATATCCTTGAAAAACCAGGAGTAAGATATTAAAAAGTGGAAGGAAAGAAATAGCTCCCCCCCTTCTCACCAAAACGCACAATTAGCCTAAGCCTGGGAGTAAGAGCAAGATTCCTCACCTCCTGTTCAGGTATAAACTGACAAGAAGGATATGAGCTCAAGAAAAGCGAAGCAAATCCCATTAAAACAGGCTTTGATCCTCTTTGAGTCACTTTATTAAAAGGGTCTATTAAAGCTTGGCTTGCACCTCATTGCTATATACAATGTTGGAATGAAGAGCTATCAAAGGTGATTATCAACTTCTCCCTCCCATACGTTTTCGCATTTTCTGACTATTAATCTGCTCACTTTGTGGAGACAATCATTAGTGTCTTTAATGTGAAACAAAGCTTCTGGATAAGAGCTTCTAGTTGAAGATCAATAAGAAAGATATCATTTCAGTTACAACTTTAATAAGTGCAACAATAGGGAGTCCAGCTTTACAGATTAATAAAATTCAGAATCTAACAAGTACAAATCTTATCAAACATTCACAATAGTTGCTAAGGGATTTTCTAGGTATGGGAACTTTTTGTTGAATGAAACAACATTATAAAGGCTGATCAGCCACCACAATATAATGTGAAAGGAAAGGAAGTACATTACACTACAATCAGCTTTTTGCACATGCATGTTCTTACACAGCCCAGTGAAGATCTACTTCCCCCTTGGTATGCTACTGCTCAGCAGGCAGTTGTTTAAACAAACAATCAGTCACAAATCATATAAATCTGTCATAAATAAATGCTATTTTTTAAAAAAATCCTATTATTCAGTGTTTATCGAAGTAGCCGTGTTAACTGCTTCTGATCTTTCAGAGTTGGAAGTCTTGTGCTGTCACAGTTTCGTAAAAAACTTTTCAACAGACATTCTTGTTGTTTAGTACTACTAAGTTGAACAAACCTAGCAATTGGCTCACATCTGATCAACACAAGTAGACCACACAGAAGTTCAGCTTCTGAACATGTTCTCTGTGAAATCTGTGGCTTTCGTAATTATATCTAAATGTAATCTAGATCTGGTTCATCATCCAGTGATAACTTGCAAGGGTGAGCCATCACGGATCAAACATTAAAGACAATTTTCACATGATCCACACTGGGATAGATCTAAGATGTCCTTGCATGAATGGAAAGCACTTCGTTTCATGCAAGAGGGAGCCCACTCTTGCATGAGCAGAAATGGATTTCCTACTCAAGCTGCTTTATTTATTTATTTCATTTATACTCTGTATTTCTTCCCAATGGGGACCCAAAGCTGCTTACATCTTCCTCCTCTCCTATATTTTATTCTCACAACAATCTTCTGAGGTAGGTTGGCTGAGTGTGTGTGACTAGCCCAAGGTTATTCAGCATGCTTCCAAGGCAGAGTTTGTTTTCAGACCTGGGTCTAAAGTGGGTCCAGCACTCTAACCACTACACCATACTATGTTGATTTCATATTCAAACAGCACTCCCCCCCCATCTTACCTGGCTCCTCAAGGTCCCCCAAACCTCAGGAGCAGCTTTTCAGATGATGCATGAATGGGCACAAAAAACCAGAGGAGGCTAAAAAGATCTGTATTGGTTTATATCTTACCAGGTTTTCTACGGTCATAAGAAGGAGGGACCCCTTTTGACTCCTCCAGCAGATTATGGGACTCATCTGGATTAACAGTCACACAGGATAGGGTGGCAAAATTTTCCTCCCTTATTCCATCAGGAAGACTGTAGAATCCAACCCATTTTTTTTTAAATTGGAGCAGTTTGTAGTTTCAGCTGCAAAATGAGTCATCAAGTGATGAAAAATCAAGGGTGCACTTGAACCAGTTTTTAAGTCATTTTATATCTGTATACCTAGATACACATTAGCCCAATTCTGTTGCCCTAGCCGTCATGCCAACACTTTGAAAATGCAAGAGATAACTACTCTCAGACCCCTGGCAGGCAGTCTTCACAAACAATGTCATTTGCTAGAGCTGGCACCTTCCTTGAGAATATAAACCTAGCCATTGTGATTTGAACTATTTCAACAGACCCTCCCCCTCAAATCTCAGCTGCTGTTCCTATGGTCCTTATGTGGTGTTGCTACTTCTCACAAATTGAAGTCTGCATGACTAGCAGTGCTATCTTAAGCAGAATTAAATCCTTCCAAGCCCATTGACTTAATAGGCGAACAATGCAATCCTAAGAAATTATTCCACTCTAAACCCACTGATTCCAACAGGCTTAGACTGGAGTAACTCTTCTTAGGATTGCACTATTAGAATGGTATAACTCTACTTAGGACTGTACTATGAGTCTTCTTCAGCAGCAATTTCTACATCTGAGAAGCTTGCATGAAGGCTGCACTAAACATGCATCGGCTCATTTACTCAGGGATACCCAAGTAATAAAGAAGTTTATTGCAAACTGTTGCAGATGGGGTTGTGTTTCTCCTGTTGTCTAGATCGGAGCTGAAATGAAATCTTATCCAAATAGAGGAGTCGGACTTTTTCAGGACCTGAATTTAAACCTTTGTTTTAAAAAGTCTCACATTTTAATTCTGAAGTTCAACTTTCAGAAATATTTGTAAAATGGATTTTGTATTAAATCTTACAGATTTAAGCCAGTATATCAGGAATGATTGCATGAATCAGATATTTACACAATCGAGTATCAGATATTTACACAATCATGTACTAATCCAGCTAGGAGATGGATGAGTATCTCTGCACTTCAAAAGGTACCTAAATAGGGCATTACCAAATCTGTCTAGCAGTGGATTACTTCATTCTTGTCTGGTCCAAACTGGACTGTTAGACAATAATATGGATCATCAGCTTGAAGGAGATAGAGGGAGCAGGGTAATTCAGTCCTTTCTGCCCCCAGAAAGGGGGCAGAAGCAGGGCAGCAGAAAGGGGGTAGGAAGAAGAGAAGGAAGTGAGGAAAAGGGATAAGATATTGAGGTTGCCAAGAGGAGGGGGAAAGGATATAGTGTTGGGAAAGGCATACATTTGAAAGTGAAGTGCCCTGCACAAGTTCTTGCAACAACTCCACAGTGCAACTGGACCTGGCAGCCAGTATCACACAACTGAGTCAGAATTTTCCTGACTGCAGGGAGTGGAAAGGAAGGAAAGCTGAAGACAGGAAGCAGATTAGGGATCCCAGGTCCCCTGGTGGGGGCAGGGAAACCCTGTTCCCAGCTTCTGCCCCCCCCTCACCTGGCTGGCAGGAGGGAAAAGTGAGGAAACAGGCCTCCCAAGCCTCCTGGGGCAGTGCAATGACATCACTCCAGAGAGTGATGCCTTTGCGCCACTCCAGGAGTGCTCCTGCACTTTCCAGCAGGCCAATTTGGGCCCCAAACAGGCCAAATTGGGCCCCTATACAATGTCACTTCCTGGAAGTGATGTCATCATGCCATCCTGGAGCGCTTCCATGCTTCGCACACGCATGAAGATGTTTAAAAAGATGAGTGCCAAGTCCCCCTCCCGGCGAGATGTTAAGGGGACCTGGCAACACTAGGGCAGATAAATGTAGGGTGACTGGTGGGTGGGAAAGACAGAAAGAAGCAGCAAAGGGGCAAGGCTATGGGAGCTTTCAGGGACAGGAATCAGGAAATACTGAGGGACAGGAAAATGAGATACCTTCCACAAGTCCTTGTGGATCCCCCATTTGTGTATACATAATTAAAATGAAACCTGCATTTTTACATAGGCACAACAATTCATTAGATTTCAGTAAGAGTGTGACCTGCTTTAGGTAGAAGGATTAAATCTGCTACATTAGATTCTTCATGACAACACAAAAAGAATAGGTAATGGTTAATAGCCCTCTTAACATATGTTTTGATGTTGTATAAGGTAACAGTAACAGGCTCCTATAGTCCATATTCTTTGACTCCTTGGAGTAATTACACAACTCCCTTCATAATTTCTGCATTTTATGTGTGTTGTCAACAATGTGTGTGTGTTTGTGGGTATGTGCATAGGTTTAAAAGAATCTGTTTTCTTTATTCCTCCTGTCATGTTGTGTTGGGTCACTTTGTGCCACATGATGTGATGTAATGTAACTCAATGCAAGGAGACACATGTCCCTTCTCATCGGGGATGTAAAGAAACAGTGCTTCCTTTTCCCCTGTGGGAAACTAAGCAGGTCAGGTGCCCAAAACTAGCTGTGGGAAATTTGATCAAATCTTCTCAGTTTCAGTACCTACATATTTCCACTCTAATAGCATCTGGAGTATGACATGTACATGAAGAGGAGTTTTTGTCCTAATTTTGATGAAAGAGTCGAATGAAACTAACATTACAGAAGGAGTATTCTTCCTCATCCACTTTTTGATCAGCCTGTTGGCCTACATTTAGTCTTGTGATTCCTACACATGGAACTGATGCAATTTTTTTATGAATAATGCTTTAAAAATCAGGCAGACCTTGCGGGACACAGTGAAAGAGCTATGAATTTAGCACATATACCACTCTTCCATGATGGCTATTCATTAATCACCTCACATCTACCATGTGAAGTAAACTAGTCAATGAATGTTCGGGGCTAAGCTGAGACTTCAACACAATTCTACAATTCGAAGTCTAGTACATTAACTACAACTCTGCATGGGTATTTTAGAGACTTCAATAATCAGAATCTCTTTAATAAAAGAGAATGTATTCAATTTACTAGGAAGCAAATACTCCTAGCTCCATTGCATTACTTTTTTAAAAAAAATATTTTTTTGTGAGAGTTCCATTCATCCGGACTTCCATTCTTCTCTTTTAAAAATTTATATTCTGATGCTTCCCACATATGTATTTGAATACATATGGCATTTCATATGTGATTGGCTGAATATCAATGGAAGGCTTACACTACTCCCATGTGTGTGGAGGATGGGATTGTTTGGGGTCTCTGAGATCAGTTGATGCTCCTCAAGCTGTATAGCCTATGGTTTCGGTGTGTGCCGGCACTGCGTCACAAGACAAATAATTTGGTAAACAAACGGGTTAAATCTTATAGGTGGCAAAATAATAGCAGCAATAAACAAATGGGATATCCAGATCCATTTCAAATCAGACGTGAATGAATGGATGTTCGGATGAAATGTGGTAGAGAAGTTCATTGTTAGAGAATTTCATGAACATTCCTCACTGACTGTTTTGAGTATCTATCACAGCTTAGATATGGAAGCATATAGCATTGCCACAATGTCAATTCCTCTCATAGCAGGTGCACTAAAAATTATGCCTAGTCATTAGCATTGTGTTTCTACTGAGAAGCAAACAGTGACATCATGGTGCAATTGCCTATATACCATTTTGTGTTTGAGTATCATAAGAACCTTTCTGAGGGCATGTTTAAATTACACATTGATACAAAAGACATGGAACCCAACCAAAGATTCTTAGGACTTGTGGTTCTTTTGCAGAAAGGCAGGGGAGAGAAATTCATCACTAACACAACTGATTTTACAATGAAGCCACACATGGTGAACATTTTTCCTGCAGAGTAATCCAAGTTGGTATTTGCATGAGACTTTTACCTCACCTATGATCTCTCTCACTCTCTAAGCTAAAAGTCAGATTTAAATAAATAATGGACCTCAATATATTCAGAGTGTTTGCAGTTCTATTTAGAGTATTATATTCCCCAAAAATCTCAACTTTCCTTAAAAAGTATGGATTTTTCAAGCTACAACCATGTTCTTTGTTTTGTTAGGTAACTTCGGTGATATGTATACTTTACTTTGTTAAGAGGGTTTTTACTCCTCTAAATTGTGCTTAATAAGAAATTATGAGATAGGAGTGAAAAATCGACAATTTCAAAAGAGGAGAAACTTTAAAAAGAGCCCTGTTTATTTACTTGTACAGCAAGCACTGCATTTGCTGATAACAAACAACAAACATTCATCTAAAAAATTGTTTTCCTTGAGTTTTACTGTTCAGAGATACTGCTGTTTATCAGTTTTTAATATACTCTTTGGAAATTGATGTGTACTTTACCCAGTGTTTTAAAAGGACTGAGAGATTCAAAGGCAGGGTAAAATACTTTCATGATTCCCCAAAGAAAGCTAAGAGGGCAATTAAACAGATGGTAGCAATAAACTCACTTGCAGCGCACCAGGGAATAGGGTCCCTTATTAACAGCCCAGCACAATGAAAGCCAGAAGAAACCTCCAGGGTAATGTTTCCCCCCTGGCCCACACCTTTGAACCAGGTTTCACCTAAATAGCAAGGTCTAGCAAGCTCTTTAGAGAACTGCTGGTAATGTTCCAAAGAAGTAGTTCTACTTCCAAACTTCTATGCTGAAGGTCAAATTTTGAGAAGAGCCAAGAGCACCTCAGGAGCTGCAGTTACAAAGCAAGTATGCCGAGCCCAAGCATGTGTGTTACAGCCAAGCCTGATCTAATAGCACTTGAGGGCTTAAACAATGACCAAGAGGTCAAGAGCTACTGAGAGGACATGGATGCCCTCATATTAGCAACAACCTGTTTGCCAAGTAATGGAGAGGACTGTGGTCAGGCATCTTACTTGGGAAGGGATTTTCCCCCTTAGACTGAAGTTGCTAGTGGCCAAACAAAAGAAGAAAAATTATCAGTGTCAACTCCTGAAAAAGTTATACCATGGAGAGCGTCATTCATGCAGTAGACTTTGAGAATCAGCACTGATTCCACTGACAGTTAAGCTAAAAACTTCCAAAAGCAAACAATAAAAATACGAGTAACTATATTATATATAATAAGCAAGGTTATAGGTGCCAAAAAATTAATAATCCGTGTTGTTGGGTCTTCACTGTTCTAAAGTATTTTTAAGAAGCAGATTGTAAAGCATAATTTGCACACTAAAATAACACAGGGCAATAAATGAATAATAAGAAAAGGCAATTTAGGGGGGGGAACCCTACCATGTGCCATACCATAATCTGTAACATTATTCTCTCCCCCACCTTTGCTTTGAATGTTAGATAGTCCAGGTAAATGGTATATGTTGGAGCTTACATATGTAGACTAACATTTGTAATGGTACCTATTTTCAGAAAGAGATCACCATTCCTCAGCACCATTATAGGTTGAGTTCAAGGTGCAGGAGGTCATCATCAGTAAGTTGTTCACAGATTATTCAGCAGCTAACTTTGAATTTTACTAAGGTTTTTATACACAGGTATTTGCTGATATGGAAAGTTGACTGGCCCAGGGAAGCACTTGTGACTTTTGTAGCATGAAAAAAGCAAGTTGAATATCAGCTTTACCTGTAATCTCTAATACTGTTCTGCCCCCTTGTGCTGTTGTAGTGAACTCATCTGAAAAACAGCTTAGCTGCCTTTGTGCATGAAATCCACTTTCTCTTCTCACACACGCACACATACACAAAGCCACTGTCACTTCTCACTGTTCTGGCAAGTTCAAGGTCAGTGCCTAGCTATTTTCAGCTCATCTCTTCTTGATCCATTCAGAGAGATGACAAGGTAACGTGATTCGGGGTCAGCTGTATTACAGGAACCGTTACATAAAGGGAGAAAGTAGAAATCAATCCTAGCTGACAGTGTCTTCAGGATAATCAGCGCTCACTCCATGCCGCTGTCAGCTTTCCCGCATCAAACACCATGTTAGTTCTGTCAGATCTTTTTAACAGAGTTATATTCTCACTTTTGGCAAAGTAAATATATATTTCACTTGGGTTTTCATTAAATTCATTGTTAGAGAACTTTACCACTTTCCCCTCTTTCAGCCCATTTCTCTCCTCTATTTGCTAGATTTTTTGGTTTGCTCATTGCTAAGATTTTACCCTTGGACAATTTTTAGTAAAGGATATAATTGATTTTGTGGGTATCGTTTTTTATTTTTGGGTTAGGCATCTTCTCTCAGACTTTGCCTTTACCTTTTTTTTTTGCCGCCAACTGTTTCCAAGAATGTTTGCCTAAACGATGCTCACCGCCGTGCTGCCTGTATGAAGGCTTTGCCGTAATGTTTTAAGAAACCTTTCTCAATTTGTTTGATTAGGATCGCTTCCTCTGAATTGTTTTCTCCTGTAACAAGACATCTTCCTCCATGTGGAATTATGAACATATCATTTCACAAGATGGGCTGCGTTTAGTGGCGTTTCGGCGACAGCACATGGTATGTCAGTTTGGGGGAAAGAGCTGCTATTCCATCCCACCCACCTTGTGCTCCCATGAAACTGCCAAAGCCTGCAGTACTCCTCTGAAGAGCAATTTACCATAATATTAGTTGTCAGTAAATTCAAAGACAGAATTCCTGAAGCTATAAAATGGATTAGAAACCATTTTTTAAAGAAGAATTAACAAACTAGAGTAAGAGTATACTGTCAACAAACAAATGCTTCATCATAGCACTGTAATTTGGAATTTTAATTACCCCTCTGCTTCTGTAACAAAACAATGTCTGAACTGGCAGCCATTTGAATCTCTCACAGGTCATTGAGCATTCTAGTTAATTACTCTATGAATAGCCTGTTTTTCTCCCCTCTGGAAACACGTTTCTAATGGCAGTCAAGGTCTGACAAATGTGTCATCTACATAATTAGCTAGGAAGCAACACAAAACATTAAACATGCTTTGTGCCGACAACTATCAAAACATTTCATTTGTTGTCAATTATTCATTACTTTGTAGGTTCTGAAGGGGTTGTTATTATGGAAATAAGTCCAGATGCTAACAAGGTTAGAGCTTTTGATTCAAATTAGTAATCAGAGGACTAACTTTACAAAAAAAAATTGTATCCCCCTCGTACATTTGTGGTAGCATTCAATCGGTACTGAATTATAAACGAATTTCGCTAAGTTCATGTCTGAAATTGCCGCAGCATAGAACACTTGCTAATTTATAGAGTTGCATCTGTCTTTGAAGTGCTAGGATATAAGCACAAAAAGAAAACTTTCAGAACCTTTGGCAAGACTCATTTGTACTTGGTAAATAGAGTAAGATTTTCACAGCATGAGATGTTATACTATGGGGAGAAGGGAGAACTTACAAGTTTTCAAAATGCTTTCCTCCCTATCCCTGTATCATATTGCATAAAAGTTTTTTTAAAAAAAAATCAGTCCCAGCTCACATAAAATCTTGGTTCCTAAGAAAGTCATACTGCCTACTTCTGTCAAAACATCTGGAATGAATTAAATTTGGCTTTTAAAAATTGTACTTGAGACTCCTTTGCTATCTGATGTCATTGGGGACCATAAATTAGTTAGCTAAAATGTTTGTGTGAGGGAGGAGAGTTTACTTGCCATAGAATTCCAAAGTGGTCATTCTCCAGTTTCAACACCTGGAAAGGTATGAATCTTGCCTAAGAAGCAACTGCTAGTAAAGGGGAATATATATATAACGGAGGGGGGGGGGTTGTTACAAGAAGTATAAGGCATATCAACAACAAAGATAAAGGAATCTAAACCTCTGGGGTTTTATTACCAGCAAACTAAAACAATCTAGCAAAATAGGGTTCCAATGCTTCTGTATACCTCTTTCAATCAAACCCAGTCCTATACAGAATGAGGCATACATAAGGTTACTGAAACAAATGGAATTAGATGTGGATAACTCCACATAGGAACAGAATTTGTATCCTTAACACTGAGAACATCTATGTCAGAAAGTTAGAAGCGTAAGAAACAACATTTTTTTCACTACCATACCAAATGAATATTAACACTGAAGGATTTAGATTTCTTCTCAAAGGTCAAAATTCAGAATTCATAGATGTTTTAAAATGCAACACTCAGAATCCAGAGAGAGAACCAAACCAAGCAACCTCTTTTATTATGTGGTAATTTGGCTTCCCATAGAATCAATACTTCCTTTTCTGGTGTGGTGCAGCCAGTTTCCATGAGAAAAACCCACATCACTAGGTTTCATCCACAGGGTTGACTTAGCTAAACATTGTGATCTGCAGAAACTAATAATATATAAGCTATTTTCTTGCAGGCATAAGAATAGCTGAAGGGCATCATTTATCGCCTCAGATCTACCTAAACATAGTCATGATGATAACAACAGCAACATTCGATTTATATACCGCCCTTCAGGACAACTTAATGCCCACTCAGAGTGGTTTACAAAGGATGCCATTATTATCCTCACAACAAAACACCCTGTGAGGTGGGTGGGGCTGAGAGAGCTCCAGAGAACTGTGACTAGCCCAAGGTCACCCAGCTGGCTTCAAGTGGAGGAGTGGGGAATCAAACCCGGCTCTCCAGATTAGAGTCCCGCGCTCTTAACCACTACACCAAACTGGCTCTCATCATGACTCATGACTATCATGATGACTCATGACTGACAATGCAATGCTATGCAGAGTTACTGCAGTCTAATCCTGTTGATTTCAATGGTCCTTAGACTCAAGTGACTCTGCTAAGGATTGCAGTGAACGCAACTGGATTTAAATTAGTCACTACTAAAGTTCCTTTCAGTTTCTGTTTTAGCGTGGAGCTGTTTACACGTCACAATTCTGTCAATTAGAGATGCTGTTCAATGGGGTTCAGCCCACAGCACAGCTGCCAGTGTTTAAAAACCTAAAATGACATTTCTGGAGCCCATCTGATGAGCTGCTCCCCTGTAGTTCACTTGTACACACATCATTTAATTACCTGATCTGACCATCCATGATCCTAGTGAAGAATTAATTTCACATGTTGTTCAGATGCAAAAGCACTGGCAAGGTAGAAGGAAATGAAACTCTACCATCACAAGGAAACAAAACACCACCATAGCTATTGTTTGGCAGCTGTTCAATTCAGACAGTGGCAAGATAAGAACATCTAAAGTCCAGCTCACTGCTATCAAACATGGTATGTTCTCCACAAAGTTTGTGATATCCCTCAACTCAGGTTAAAATCTCCACTAAGACATAATACTCACTAGATGGCCTTCGGTCAGTCATTCTTACTCAAAATAAAACAGATTAGGGAAGATACATGTTGCTCAGAGCTTCTTATAGCAATGGTAGGAATAAAGAACAAGTGCAATAAAAACACAAGAGATCTACATATTAAATCAATTGAGGAACGATTTACATATACTACTGAATTCCTGCACATATGAAAAAATCCTTTACATAAGTACGTGAAATACTGTGCCGTTGGGGGTTTGACCATGTGTAAAAATATTGGGAAGCTTCCTAAATCCCATGTTCCTTTACTGTACTTAAGTGTGCAGGAAAATAATGTCACGTGGCTCTCAAGAATTTAAGAACTGCAGCTGGAGTCACATCTGCGACTGAGGCTTTAATCATCAAGAACATCCTACTGACTTAAGCGGGACTACTTGTAAAATCATTATGTAGAACAGAGACTAAATATCTCCAAGGCTGGCATGTAATAAGTGAATGGTCATCAGAATGATCTGAATACGGCATTGTCATGCGGACTTTACTGCATGGCAGTCAGGAGACCTAACTTGCCATTGAAATTGGAGCCACACCATGTAGTAGCCAAACTACAGTGAGTAATTTAAATAAATAAACAGCCAAAGCCACATTGCCATACAATCTTGTACCTGATGTCTAGAATTTATCAACAGATGTTGCAAATTGTTAGCAATGTAATAAATATTATTCTTATTTGCCCAATGGTCTCTCGCCTGATACGGCACAGAAAACCAAAGATTCTGGCTTCTCTCAAAGCTTCAAAGACGCATTCCCTTACCAGAAGTGCCCAGAAGAAAAGTAACTTTGGTTAACTAATTGATATCTATGAAGCCAAGTTGCTGATTTTTCTGTTGAACCAGTGTAAAGTGTGACTTAGCCACTTTACACACACACAAAAAAGACTCATTGGTCAAGCTTGGCAACCAACAGGAGAGTTGGGCAGGGAGGATTACTGTAGAGTTTTAGGCACTTCCTAGAGCTACTTATACTGGCACAGAAGGCAGCAGCATTTTTATTTTTAAACAGCAATGGGCAACAGCAGAGATCAACAGGAGGCCTCCCACTATAGTGGGAGGCCTGGCAACTCTACACACTAAATTGAACCTTCTGGGTGAGTGTGGTCATGTTTGGATTGCATATAGCATCAAGTCTACCACTGACATTCATAGAGCTACTTCAATTTGACAGTGACCCCGACATGAACATTTTAGGAGCATGAAGAGACAACAGCAAGTGTGAACTGGGCCATCAGTGTTCTGTCATTGTGTCATAGAACTGCCATATTGCTGTGACACTGAGGCGGGACAGCAAGGCAATATCAAGGTCCATAATCAAACAACCAGTGATACAGTGTTTTTCAAGATTCTTGTTCTTAAGGATTCATACAAGCAATTAACTTCTCCATTTAATAGCAGTGGAAATTCTCAGGGGTTCTCTAGGTGCCTTAATGGGGTTGTTACTCCACCTTTCTTCCTTCACCTAGACAAGTGTTCTTGAGGCCTTTCAAGATTTGCGAGTCATGTCAGCGCCATTTTTGCCCAGCTGTGGTGCATGAGGACCAACCCTGTCCTTTGCTATTGGTGGCTGCAGTGTGATCTCCTAATGGCTGCCACACAGCAGCTTGTTGAGGACAAAAAGTGGTAACAGGCAAAAGAGGCTCAGCTTACCACAAGGCATAACTCTAGGTGCCTCCCAAGGAAGAGGCAACCAAATTCCCCATTAGCTAGCCCACCCCCTGCCTTAAGCTGAAGGCCCGTTCTGATCCCACAGCTATTTTTATGCCTTTTTTTCAAAAGTGAGGAGAATGAGTAAAACATGCTTATAATTTACTAAGGTGTTTATCATGTACCCATTTAATACAACCATCTGTAACATTCTGCTGAGAGAAGACTTTTACTTCTCCCCTCCTTGTCCCTGGATTTTTGACTGATTGTGAATATGTGGTAAAATATCTTGACTGCCCAGTGGGATGTTACCACTGACTGGCATATAAGGTGCTAGTTACATAAATAGTATGGTAAGTTGATCAGTGGCTGTTTGTATTCTAACAAAAATGTTAATTTGTTAAGATGACTGGCTAAGAACATGATGTTTTCAGTCCTAGTCTTCAAGTTTATCCCAAGGGCCTTTCAAATCCTTTTCTAGATCAGTCAAACCCAAGATCTTCCTCCAACAGACCCTGCCATTTTATTAGATTCTGCGCTGTAATAAAAGTCAAGATGGTGGTATAGTATAATTCAATGCAATACTAAGATGGATAATTGAGGGAAGCAGTCTAAGTGGCAGGCAAAGACAGTTCCCCAAAAGCAAAACATAAACCTAGTAGGGTACTGGGGGTAGAGGAATTGGGAGAGAAAGGAGAATCTAAGTTTGGGATGATGTGAAGCAGCATAGTTTTGATTAGAAAACTGAATCTTACTGGCATTTTGCCCATCCTTGCTTTAGGGGAACGAACGTTTTTATCAGTGTCTTGTGTTTTTCTGTCAGGAAAGAACAAAGTAGAAAGCAAAGCAAATCTTAAAAAAAAAAAACCCAACCCTCACTTCTACTAAATATGCTCTTTTAAAACTCTGTTCTAATGATCTTTCCTTGAAGGAAATAATCCATTTTCAACTAAAACTACCTGCAGCTATGAGGAAGAGTGGGTTGGGGGGAAATCAAGAAACTGGAAACATTTTTTGAAAGGGCTGCAGACTCATTTAATTAACACTAAACAGATAATATATTTACGCAGAAGTCAAAATATTTTGGAAGCTGATAATCCTGTAAGCCTAACACGTCAGAAAAACTAGAAATAAATGCAAAGTGTTACTGTTCCACATGCCTGCCTGATCAATGGTTTTCACATATTGATCTATAAATGGAGTTGACAGCCTGTGTTGGCTGCACATTTTCCAAGCAGCTCTATTTTTGCACAAAACCAATACGGGCAATTACCTTTGTTTGAGATGCCAGCTCTTATCAATTCAATGTGATTTAGTGTCATTTTAATTAAATATCAGGATATACTTCAGGACAATCTCCACAAACAAAGCCTCAAACTTGACTTTAAGCTTGATGTGAAGTAAACACGTACAATAGGCTTGCTGTTCTTGACGGTGGTTAAAAATCTCTGCTCAGTAGCAAGGCCTATAATTTTAAGAATGTCATTTCTCACTTTGGCTAGCTGAAACTTTGGCAAGAAGTCATGGAGGGGAAGAGAAGAGCAGGAGTAAGAAACAAAGGGAAATGCATCTTGCCTCTGATGGTGTTTTAGAGACAAGTAAGTCACCTGTTTCATCTAACCCAGAAGAACTCGAATTCATTAACCTTTCGGAATGACTACATCTAATTTTTAATCTATGCATCTGTGAAAGAAGATGTTTCATACTTGGGATTTTCCTTGAATGAAACAAAATATACTTCTCTGAGGTTTAAGAGTTGGTAACAGTGAACATTTGCATATTAAGACTAGAAGAGTGCTACTTTTATAGAATCAAGGTCCTATGGTAAGATTTGTGCTGTTAAGAGGTATGAATATCTTATCTTATATTACAACATAGTGGGGCATTCCCGCTGCAAACACAGGGGAGATACGGCAGGCCTATGTCTCCTCTCCGTCTAAGTTGCTGGCTTCTTATCACCAGACTTATACAAAACTAACCTCGTGTCTCACGGCATTTTTACCATTTAATGTAGAAAAGAAGCTGACCTTGGTTAGAATGATTGCCCTAGGTATGCACTTGAGCACCACACCATTTAAAAATGCTGTAGTTGATAACCATAAAACAATGGAAGAGTATGTTTTGCTGTATTAAGTGACCCTTGATAATTCATGTTTGCTTGGAAAGGCCTTGTATGTACATTTTACTTGTTCCAACAGATTTTTAAAAAAAACAACCCAAAAATATGATTGGCAGCAGCTTTTCAAAGGTTAGACAAAGTCAATGAGTTGGCAGAGGAGATCTGGCCCACAGTCAAGAATTCCAATACAGTAGGCTTAGTACAATGCAGACAATTCCTAAAGAGAAGGGGGGCAGTATTAAAGAAATAGTAGTTGATTAATCTCTTGACTTTGATTAATTAATCTGCCATTTCAATTAAGTCAGCATAAATCTCCATAGGAATAAAACAATCATTCTGAAGAAGAAAGCACTATTTCTAAACTTTAGATTGTGGCACACCCTGTGCTATCAGAGAAACAGAAGCAGGGAAGCCTCTTCTAAGATGGCATCTGCCACACAGTTTCTGTAAGTATCTGTATTAAAATTTAAAAATTGTTATCTTTAATTAATAAGGGGCAACCTCTTAATCAATCAAAATATTTTTGATCTATTAGTATAATTGATCAATCAGCAAAGGATTACATTTGCAACCCTAAAAAGCATTTAGAACTGTGCATGAACCAGAGGGCTTTGTTGAAAACAGTGCTAAGTTTAAATCCCACCTCAGAGCCAAGCTACAAGTGACGCCTTACACAGGTTGGACACTTGTCAGCTTCCCTCAAGTTTTGATGGGAAATGTAGGCATCCTGGTTTTACAGCTTGGCTCTCCATTACAGCTGCAAGACCAGGATGCCTACATTTCCCATCAAAACTTGAGGGAAGTTGATAAGTGTCCAACCAACAAGTGTCAGATGTCACTTGTAGCTTGGCTATGAGCTATAACCATATTAGTGATCTTTAGCAAGTTTGTTTTCCTATTTGCCATGTGATGAGTTTAGGGATTCTTCCAAAATGCTTCTCATCTGTTCGGTATTCCAAATGACTTGGTCATTTTTGCAAAGTGAAACCAATTCATAGAGAATTCTTCATTGCCCCACTTTTGATTTTAAAACTTTATAAAAAGTTTTATGAACGCATCGTTTCCTGCAGTGTCCAGTCCCGTTACGCCATTTGTATCTTTTCACCATCTGCAATAGTGATCTTCACATGCACATTAAAAAGGCAATTGATGCTTGCACATATAGTTATATCAAGGTTCTTTTTGTCTTTTATCAATGTACATAAGTGCATGTACACATCAAGAAATCATCTCACAAAACAACTCCAGATGCAACAAAATGTATGATCACATCAAGATTGCTTTTCTACAGTGTTTTATCAGTGTGCACTTTGCATATCAGTAACATAGAGGAAGAGAAAATTGCAAAAAAGTAGAATGAAGTGAAAGCTGTGGCACACTGAACATGTTCTAATTCCAGAATAAATTTTTAAACTTTCGCTAGCTGACATAGAATCAGTTGGAATGGAATGCAGAACAAAGTAAAATCTGCAACTATAAAGGAGCAAAACAGGGAAGATCTACTAATTCCTAGCAGTGTTATATTAATATTCTGGTCATTATGTAATAAAGTCTTGAACATTTTACCTATAAATGATTAATAGTATTAAAATCTCTTTACTGAATGAGAGAATATTTGTTAAATATGTGCAATTGACAATATTTATCATTTTTTTTACATGTAGAATCTGTACTTTAGAATACTGATAAGCAAGTTCTGCTGAAACCAGTTAAGAAAAATCCAGGTACTTTACCGTAAAGTTGGATTTACAAATGCCAGTGTCTGCCTCATTTCCTGCTTTGTTGAACTTTGATTCACCCTGCATATTAATGTACATTTTTTGCATTTGTACTCATCAAATCTCATAAATTACATTACAAATTGTGTTGCTTAGTTGGAAATGTGATCAATATCTAAAACCATAGTGTAAGGAAAGGCCTTTCAAAAAGATCCATTACAAATCCTACTTCTCTACTCCAATATGTCGACATTCAAGAAATATGTAAATCTTTCACATTTGGATTTCCGTTTGTTCAGTGTGTATTTTGAAATGTTTGTATTTTTTTCCTTAGATGCTGGCCTTTCCTGTTTGCCTTTCGCCAGCCACTTAGGAGGCGTGCTCAAGCAAATATGCCAACATACTTTTCATTCTGTCAAAATCTAGTCAAAAAACTCTGCATGGCAAAGAGAGAAAGAGGGGGGGGAGAGATGAAAATACTAGAACGAGCGAGGAAATTAGGAGCATGGCAAGCTTTCAATCTATTCTATCAGAGCCAAGTTTACATGGTGAAATGACATACCCTGCGTCTCTATAATTAGCTGCTAAGAAAACACAACTTTTCAGCTCCCTACAAAAGAACATGAATTGCAACTGCTACATTTATGGAAAGCAAGCAGCAAATATTTATATCGCAAGCAACTTTTTTTTTTAAAAAAACCCTTTTTTGGTCTATCATCCCCTCATACTCTCTTTTCCCCTCATCCCCTCCCCCCATGAAAGTTATGTAACAAGGTAATACCAACAATGAGAAACTGCATGATAAAATCCTGCCCAAAAGTGAAAAATGCTAATTTTGTCTCATTTAGCAGCTGGATACAGAAATGCTCATTAGTTTTAAGAGGGTTAATCCTTTTAACTTTTGCATATTGATATGCCAATTATGCCTAATTGTACAAGAGGCATCAGTCAAGGTAATAGTGCATAAACACATGAAAGTTATTAAGTACATCCCAACATGTAATAAAGTAGGTGTTAATTGGTAGCTGAGTTCTGCAGGCTATTGAGGTGGATAATTCATTGAGAGATGGATCACTTGTAATTTCTCTACATAATTCCTTTTGCAGTCTCATGCTGTGATGTTTTCATGCTTGTCAAAAACAACTGCAGCCTAGTGCCTTTTGTTAAACACGGCCAATAAAATATGTTAGGCATCATTAAATATACTTAACTTTTAAACTTTTTCAAAGGTACAGTTCTTACTGATCATACATTATACTATTTTGAAATAAATTACTGTAAACACTGTTTTAACTTCCTAACTGAAGCACCTCTCACTTGTGTGTATTTTTTTAAAAAAAGCACTATGTGCAAATGTGTCAGAGGGAAGTGGTAGTTTTAAATTGGAAAGTAAACATAAGGAAATGAATGTTTCATCAGTTACCGGGATGGTATCTAAGGAGAGGGTCCCCCCCTCCCCCCAGTAATGCCAGTCTCTCTGAACTTAAAACATTCACTTCAGCCAACTGAGAGGAGAATAATTAAAAGCATGTATTTGCAGAACTACACTGATGAAATGGCTGTGGTTAATTTTGCATTTGTGCACAGGGTAAAAATAGCAGTGGAAAAGAACACAACTACAGCAAGCTCATTCCATTTACAATCTCAGTTAAGGAACTGAATATTTCATATGGTTTCATCGTATTGGCAGCAGAGCCAATTAATAGATCTCATGGCTTTGAAGAGGGTATGAGGGAAGAGTCTTTAGTTTTTCACTTGTTTGCTGTGAGTCGCAAAACTGAGCAGGAGTCCAAAACGAGCGCCTAGCATTGCATAAATAATTTTGCAACATCATATGGCCTCAGCTGCAAGTTGTAGCCATTATGGAGGGAAATTAACCAAGGGAGGCTCATACCAATCAGTTTGTTTAGTAGCACAGGATGAGTACAGGGGAAGGGATATGACTGGCAACAGAGTTCACCTCTAAAGTATTAGTGTTTAAATCTTTCCAAAATAAAATTGTCCATCACTTACCTCACCCTGCTGTTTAAATATTCTGGTCATTTCTGACTCCTATTTTTAATTATTGCTAATTTTTAAAATAAAAAATAGAGTTCATTGATAAGCATTACCTACTAGGAAAAGGTTTTATTTCTCTTTTGCCCCTGTTTGTACAAAGGCTGTCTCTTTCAGAATGCATAGGATGTTGGGCAGCTCCATCCTAAGATCCTGATGCCAAAGAAACAGTGGCGATAGTGTGGAGCCAATGTGGCACTGACACTGCTATTTAACATCTTAAGCCCTTTCTATCTGGGGCTTCGAATGGAGTGGTCAGTTGTTTAATAAGAACTTAATACCTGTACTGGTTACAATCAATAAGCTTGTATTGTTCAGGGTTCTCCTCCGACAGAGAGATTCATAAGTGGACCATAGCTGAAAATGGAGAAGGTCCCAGTAAATGGATGGTTTATATCTGCAGGACCCTTCCAAGATACAGCGGATAACGGAAAATGTTGGACAGACGTGTGAAGCTGTACTGTAGAAGATAACATTTCAGCAAGAAAAGCCCAACTGCTATACATATGTTTTGTCAGAAGGCAGTCTTGGCCGTCACTTTTGATTTTAAGTATCAGGGGAGTAAAGAAATGATCTGTTTTGTCTAGACCGGCCGTTTTCACACTACTAACCTGCTTCTGCAATATTGTGCAAAAAATGAGGAAGATAGCGTCTTCTTGCGAGAGTTTTGCGCGATGTCATGCAAAACTCTCGTGAGAAGACGCTATCTTCCGCATTTTTTTGCGCAACGTTGCACAACATTACGGAAACAGGTTAGTAGTGTGAAAACGGCTCAGGAGTTCCCAACTTTTCTGAGCTCGTGGACAACTTTGGAATTTTGAAAACGGGTGAAGAGCACCACCCCAAAATGACTGCTACAGGAGTTGGAGCCACACCCCAAATGGCTGCTGCAGAAGGCAGAGCCAAACTCAATACCTCCCTCCTTGCTTTGCAAAAAAAAAAATGCAGAAGGGGAATAAAAAGTAATGAAGAAAATCCCAAGGTATTTCAGAAAAAGTGAAAATTGAATAGAAAGATACATGAAAAACCTTGTGGTGAGGGGACAGGGGGAAAGAGAAAGGGGAATTAAAAAGAAGGAAATCCTAAACAGGGAATAGAACTGTCCGGGGTCTGGGCCCCAGCCCCCAGACTTGCCAGGAGAAAGCAGTGGGAGGCAACCGGGAGGCAGTGGCCCTACCACCCCAGCCAGCAACCAGGTCCAGAACCTGCCCACTCCAGGGGGAAGAGGCGAAGGGCCCAAGCCTCAGATGGATGGGGGGAGCAGGGGGAGACCAGCCAGTCCCACCCTCCAGGGGGAGGAGAGGGGGCTAAGCAGGACAGAGGCAAAGGGCCGAGGCAGGGGGAACAGGGACCCAGCAACAGCCCAAACAGAGCCCTTACCTGCCAAGGAGGAGAAGCAGCCACTACAGCCCAGAGCCACACCCTGGCTAGAGGACAGCAGCCTGGCTCAGGAGGTGCTAGGAGCCAAGCCCCTCCAGGTGCTGCCACAGGCATTCTGGGGGAGGAGATGGGTAGCCCCACCTGGCATCAATGAGCAGGCAGCCCAGAAGCTGGCCAGGGCGGCTCCTCGCAAGCAAGGCCAGGCATGCTCAGCAGCACAGAAGCCGGCTGGGGCAGCTCCTCGTGAGCAAGGCCAGGCATGCTCAGCAGCACAGAAGCTGGCTGGGGCAGCTCCTCGTGAGCGAGGCCAAGGAGACCTCAGCTGGGGATGGCTCACATTCAACCCCACCCTGCCAGCAAGGCAAGGATGCCAAGAAGGGATTAGTGGTAGGAGGGAAATACCTGAGGGAAGGCACAGCTGGGCCAAGTCAGGAGAGGGAACAAGCCTAGAAGGAGGGTGGGGCGGGGAAAGGAAACCCTATATAAGGTGGCTAGGGAGAGCTCTGAGGTGGTGGGTGTGAGTAAGGAGTGATGGTGTGGAGTGAGAGCCGAGCAGTGCGAGCATGGAGGCTTGGAGGAGAGTTCTGGGAGGAGGAGATGATGGAGGATGCAGAGGGCAAGCAGGCCAGGTTGAGCAGGCCAGTGAGTGGACTGAGAGGGAGTCTGGGTGATGTATACTGCCCCTCCTTCCACAGAGCAGGGTCCTGCAGTATCCCTGGTGCCCCTCTGATGTCAGGGCCGGCCCAGCTGGGGCCCTGCCCAGCGGTGGCAGTGACAAGCCCTGACAAGAACCACACACTGACTAAGACCAGCCCAGGTGCCTACTCATCCTCCTGATCCTCCAGTGGCTGCTGCTGATATTGTAGCTGTGGAATATCCTTTTGTGATGTTTTGGAATGTAAATAAATCTGCGTGTTTTATTTCTGCATATTAATGAGGAATTTCGAATTCATGTTTTCTGTGGTTAGAAGTGTAGGCCTCTGATGTGAGAAAGAGGGGGGCTGGATGGTGAGTGAAGTGTGCTGTGATTGGATGGTAACTGTATTCTAGGGCGTGGAGAGAAGTGTAGTTTTGAGTCTGATCTGGAGGGAAAGGTTGGTAGTCCATCTAGTTCAGTCAACCTGAGCGTGTTCTACTTTGTGAATAAACACAACCTAAGTGGCAACAGAGGGAAAGTCTACTTCAGTCAGGCAATCTGTGTGGGAGACTGAGAGGGTCTGTGTGGGTGAGAGGGGAGAATTACTCTATGAGTGAATGAATGTTTTTTTGTGACTGAATCTGTGAATACACCTTTAAGAATATAACTACAAGTGGGAGATTCATACAGACTTGCAGAGGGCCTCAGATTTCCCTCTCCCTCACCATGTCCTCTTTCCCTCCCTTGGCCCCCCATAGCCTCTTCCCCTTTTCCTGCTTCCTTCTCTCTTTCCTGTGTCTGCCCTGTCTTCACCTTTCCCCCTCCCCCTCCAGCAGCCTCTGCTCTATGGCTTAATCACATGGTGCTATCTGAACATGTCACATAGTGGGAAACCTTCAAGGACTTTGGGGGGTTAAATAGATGAAGATAGATAGATAAAGATGGGGGGGCAGATATATTCATTACTTTTCTTCTTTTTTATTGCCTTTCTCCACAATGGGGGCCCAAAGCAGCATACATCATTCTCCCTGCCTCCATATTATCCTCACAACAAAGCTGAGAGGTAGATTAGGCTGAGTGTGTGAGATTGGATCAAAGTCCAATCTTAGAGCTTCTACAGTAGTGATTTGAACCTGAGTCCCTCAGATCCTGTTCTGAAGCTCTAACCACTATTTAAGAGGCAGGGTTGCCAGATGGTTTCAGAAAAATACTGAATACAAGCCCACCCACCTCACTCACTGGAGGAAAGTTGCTGTGACTTCCCAACAATCCAACTCACCCAGGCAGATGGAACTAGAGATGGGCACAACAGCAATACGAACTAACAAACAGCCCAATCAGCTGTTCGCGAACAAGCTGTTTGTGAGGCCCCATTCTAAATGAACAGATGGTTGTTGCAAGCCTCGTTCATTGATGTTCAGACAAATCTGGCACCTGAAATCAATTCCCTTGGCAACCGGAGGCAGGGACTGCCTGAACTCTGAACTCCTGCTGTTGCCCTGGAAACTTCAATCTAAGCCCAATTTAGCTTGATACGCAGGTCTTCCTTTCAAGTGTGGAGCTCCAAATTTGTTACAAGGAAGCAAAGAGCTGGGGGGGAGGGGGGCTCCTAGCTCTGGTTTTGCAGACAATGAGGGAGAGACAGTTGCTGTTGGCATTTTGAGAGAGAGACAGGGAGAGTACATTGAAGCTTGAATTTTCTTTGTGTGTGGTGGGATAGGGATTTACCTCTTCACATTCCAGGGCTGCTGCCAGGCTCTGGGCCAAGCTATTATTTATTACTGGTACCTTTCCTACTGCCTGCTCAGGTAAGGTTTCTGGGAGTGGTGTGGTGGGGATCTACCCCTTCAGGTTTCAGGGCTGCTGCCAGGCTCTGGGGCCAAGCTATTATTTATTATTGGTACATTTCCTGCTGCCTGCTCAGGTAGGGTTTCTGGGAGTGGTTTAGTAGAGATCTTGATGGCTGGAGGACAGCCTGCTGGCCCCCACGAACAACAAACAATGAACATGTTCGTGAACAGATCATGTTCGTCAATGTCTGTTGTTCATGGATGGCAATGAACACCATGGTCTGGGTTTTTTTCTGTTCTTGCCCATGTCTAGATGGGACCCACCCTGGTTGCGCAGAGGGGTGCCTTAGTAAGAAGGCAGCTGGAGAGCAGTGCCTTGAGTGGCCTCTCAGATGTTCTGGGAGATCCTTCTGCCACAGCCTCTCCTAGAAGGGCCCTTTTGCTCCAAGGCACCCAGGATGTGCAATCCTGGCATGAAGCATCTTGTCAGCCCCCCATAAGCATCACTCCAAAGCTGCCTGCCGGCCTTGTTTTCTCTCTGGAGAGTGTTTGGCCATCCCTGGAAGAAGAGGGGCAGCAAGTGGAAAATGCAATGAAGCGTCCAAATGAGTCCCACTTTCCAGCCATGGGCCAATAGATAGCAGCCAAATGGAGTCATCTAGGAGATCGATGGTGCCCCCCACCAAACAGGAGGTGCTGGAGGCTATCAGCAGAACTGGCAGCTCTCCTAGGAAGGGGCAGGTGGCCTGGTGGGATGGGGGCACCCCACCACCTTCCAGTGGCAGCGCAAGGAAGATGCCGTGGGCCTGCTCCAGTGTAGGAGTTCCCAGGACTCCCCTGGGCTGACTTCACCCTTCTCAGCAACAGCCTGGCCTTGCAGCACTCTCCACATGGCAGGCTGGCCTGTGCTGCTCTTGCTGAATTGGAATACACACAAAACCCTGCAGGTTGGGTTTCCATCCCCCAGCTGATTGTCTGGCTGTACTACAAGCGGGGGGGGGGGAGGCAGAAAAGCCTTCTTTTCTCAGCAAAGGCCTGCTAGAGCTGCCACAAGTTTGCCTCAGCCAGCCTTTCCAACCTAGGCACAAAAATACTGGACCTTTATATGTCCAGTACTTTCATTCCATTTCCCCTAAACCAGACACCTGGCAACCCTAATAGGAGGGTTTCTTGTTGAACAATAGCAAGCCAGAAAGGCATAGATAAGTCATGCATGTCTCTTAGCAATTACTTCTGGGCCTGGCCCCAATAAGTCATCCCTCAAGGGCCAAAACAATGCCCCCCCTGCCTTTTCCTGATGGACACCAAACCTGGAATACTGGCTAAACTGTTATAGTTTCCTAGCAATAGCCACGGAGGGCATCTGGTAAAAGCTACAACTGCTCTTTTTATTATTTTGGATTTTTTAAAAACCCCAATGTATTTTTCTTAGATTTTAGATTTTTCCACAAATCTGGGACATTTTTCAGGTGTGAAGAAAGATCTGTATTGTCCCTTCACAGCTCCATTCTCCAGATATAAGTTTCCAGAGATTAGGACCACTTGGCTATTAGTATATAAGATTTTGAAACCACCAAGCTTATGAAACTATTCTGAAACCTTTACACTTACCAATACTCTGCAACCATCATGTATACGTACTTTTAAATTATTTTTACTTCTAGTTAAGCAAAATGCCTCTTTCAAACCCCAAAGGGAAAGTGTTCTTGAGGTAGAAGTGCCTATGTAAAGTAGAGAACACCTGAAGCCTTGTGGGCTGGGGGAAGGGAAGTGTTCATTTTGACCAGGGCCCTCCTGAAGTAAAAGTTTAAGGTAACATAAGGAAGGGCTGTAATGAAGGTCCAAGGCAGGTTAAACAGAATGCTACAACTTTCCTTTGAATGAGGGCAACTAATAACAAGCCTGGCCTTACAATGGTTTTCTGAAAAGCTCAGTTGGCCCCAGGGGAAGTAATGACAGGTGCTATGGTGCCCATGGGCACCACACTGGGGGACTCTGGTCTATATATTTTCCTAAGTACTAAAAACACCCACTTGTGTATCAAATTAGGGTTAATTCATACTACCATTTGTATGTAGTCATAAGGAAGATGCACAGTAAGTTAAACACATAAATTGCCTTATGCCGCGTCAAATCATTGGTCTATCAAAATCAATACTGTCTACTCTGACCAACAGCAACTCTTCAGGGTCCAGGAAGAGATCTTTCATAGCTACTTCTTTCAACTGAGATGAACTAGGACCTTCTTTATGTGAAGCAGATGCTCTGTCACTGAGTAACAGCCTTTCCATTCAAGTTTACTTCAGAAACATAGTAACTAGACCATTGAATACTTCAGCATATTTCCAAATTGAGTCACACACTATATTCTATTCTATTCTTTTTTTTTTAACATTGTGAGTTGAGCAAGAAGGTGCTCAGTGTATGTTAGGCCACAGCATGAATAATTAGCAAAATGTGGTCGCCAGAACAGAAGGCAATAAAAAAAACACAAATCTATGGAGAATAAGACTACCAATACTCTCAGTGAGAAAGGAGGACTATAAATAAACTCTTTTTTAAAAATTCTGAAAAAATTGGAATCTCTGTAGTCAGAGGAAATGTACATTTCTGAATGTCTGAAGCTAGGGCAATTACTCCAGACTGGGTTACATCAGTACAGCCCTTGTTCAGTTGGGGAGATTTACATCTAATATTACCACAGAGAGGGACAATCGTCGTAGAACAGTTCTTACAGTACTTACAGGTTCAGTGACTTTCAGATTATCAGACAGAATCATAGATTTGCTTTGGCTGTGTCTGTCATTGAGGTTGTTAGCACTTTTGATCCTCATCTGAACAGCGCCTGTGCTTTCACGGGAACAATGCGGCTTTTCAGCATTGGTATCTGAAGATGCTAACTGCTGCATGATTAATATATCGATCTGAAAAAATAGTGATATTAAACACACTGTGCATCAATCCAGCTTTATTCCAGTTTAATCTATAAGGAAAAAAACAAGATAAACCAGCTGAATATCCTTAAATATCAGGGTATCTATAATCAGAATCAATATCTAGGGTATTTTATTACTCACTATCCCATCCAAACTGTCTTGAATGAGAGCTGTTTACCTAAAAGATTATCCTTATCTCAAAAGACATTCTTCTGTTGTGTAATCTTTCAGTAACCTTTCTGGTACAGCCAGCTGGCAGGCATTACAGTTTGCCTTTAGTCTGCCCACTGGAGACAGCTATCTCAAGTTTTCGTATGGGCTACAAGTGAAGTGTTTGGCCTTAGCTGACTGTGCCAGAAAGATCAGCAGAGGAAATGAGATGCAAGTCTGCTTTTCACATTATGTGCTTAAGATGTACTGTTGTGTATATCTTATGTACATCTACAAAAAACATAATGTGAACATGAACAAGACGGCACACCCAGCAGTACATGAAACATGCTTGAGCACTGCATGGAGGGAGAGGCAGCCCTGCATTCCTAGGCATCCAGGTCTTTGGGAAACAGGGCCTGGCCCTATAAAGGGCAGCTCCACCTCCATAGGGCTCAGTCAGCTTTGAAAGAACAGTCTGAGCAGAGCACTCCTCAAGCTCTCCCAGCCGAGCTCCTCTGAGGCTGGTTTTACTGAAGGACCTCAGGGCCAGGTGGCAGTAGCTGCCTTGGAGAAGCTGTGCTATTCCACTGCTTGCTACCTTCAAACTCCAGGAGAGCCAGGGCCCAGTGCTAGGCTCAGCGGTTTGGCAGAGATTTTTTTCTTGTTTACCTTTGGGGCCTGATGTTTATCAGTCAGGAGGGCTAAAACAGGATTAGAACCACTCCTTGCAGGCCTCTGGACTACCTAGACTTCTTTCACACCACCACCACTGTTTTTACTTTGTTGAGAGTACTTCCAGCAGCAGCAGCAGCAATAGACTTTGGTGTAGGCTGCAGGGGTGAATTGTAGCCACCTGATGGGTGGATTAATTCATATATCATTGCTACTAGCCTAGCAGGGTGGATGCTGGTAGGCCCTCCCCTCTCTGTCTAGGCTTTCCCCTCCCCTGCTATTTATATTTACTGGTGAGGGAGTATTTCTAGCAGCAATAGCTCGGTCTAAGGCCTTCCGGCAGCAGGGGCCATTTTGGGGAGGGCTTGGCAGTTTTTTCAGTTGGGTGCAGCCATTTTGAGAGTGGCACCCAGTGGCCTGCTTAGCCTCCTGGCAGTGTGGTCATGTTGTTAAGGCATCTACAATATGCTCAACTCCAGGGGTGGTCATTTTGAGTGTGGCATTTGTCTGGCCTGATTTGCCTCCTGCTTACTGGCAGTAGCAGTCATCTTGGTGGGACATTTGCAGCTTATCCTGTGATGGGGTGCAGCCATTTTGAGTGTGTCACCCAGTGGCCTACTTAGGTTCCTGGCACTAGTGACCATTTTACAGAGGCCTCTGCAGCCTACACAGTATTTGAACTGCCATTTTGGGGGTGCTGCTTTTAGAACTGCCTTTGCAGTTCTAAAAGCAGTCATTTTAGCGTACATTACATTACTGTACATTTCCATCATGCCACCCAAAAATGGTGTAAGCCCTGTTATGGGTGAATAGCCTCCTGCAAAATGGCCCTACCTGCAGATTCATCCTTTGAGGATGATGCAGTGGCCTAAGGGAGGAAGGAAATACTAGGCTATCTGTGTCTACCTACACACACACACACACACACACACACACACACACACCCCACCCCACCCCACCCCTTTGACGGGTGGATTGCTTCACATATTATTGCTACTGGCTTGGCAAGGATCTACAGTCCCAGGGTGGTGGCTGGTTAAACCACCCCCATTTCCCTGCTCAATTTTGTAGCCTTTGTAGGCCTAAAGAACTGTTTTTAGGTTTTGCCACATCACTCACACCACCTAATGGCATGTTGTGTTATTGCATCTGCTGAAACCAGCAAAGCTGTCATGCAGGGCATAGAAGTCTAAGATGTGATCTAATCTTTCTACCAGATTAGCACATTGACAGCCGGTTGCGGATCTGGCCTAGGCTACTGTAATTGGGTCATGTTGAGGTGACAGTGGACCTGCTTGACAAGGTAGGTAAGTCCACTGTTCCCTAGTGCATGGCTCTAGGGGCTCTGGGGGTCAGGCAACAGTCTCCAGGCTCCCATGTTTAGACTCCTGGGTTGTATCATCTTGGGTCTTGCCTTTCAGTTTCACAGTTTGGCCATTGGGTTATTACTTGACTCAGTCCTAAAGGGACAGTCATAAAGGGAGCAGCATGTTGGGGGTTAACCTTCCTCTTCAGGAAGTGGAGGAGAAGGATGAAGTGAACCTGAGGAGGGAGACAAGAAAATGAGACTTAAGAAGGTTTACCGCACCTGGGCCAGGTGGCTGCTAGCCAGCCTCCTTTATGGGAGTTCCAGCAGCTGGTGGGGCACCAAGCCTTGTCTCCAGGGTGTTGACACCTAGAAGTGGAGTTTCTTTGGAGTTTCCACTGCCTTGGGGCCCACTGACTTCTAGGTTTAGTTCAGGGGCACTGGTGGGCTGAGCAGTGGCCCATTGACCAGTCAGAAGGGGGTCTTACTATAGACCATATACGCTTGGGATTTTCCAATCCTCATGGCAGTTGGATTGTGGAGGAGGGAACTAGATAACCCCTCAGCCCACTTCACGTGGAAGATTAGGCAGTGGTGCCCATACCTATCTCTCTTTCATCCAAGTGGCATAGGATTTTGAGATGAGTCCTAGAGACTAGTCCTGGCATTTATGTTTCAAGGCAACACCTGCTCTTGCTTGCAGATGGAACAGTGCAGCTTGTCCCCCGGATTCCCTCTGAGCCATGTTTGCGGGGAGGGCTGTGGTTGCTTGGCAACCAGGCGACATCACCCCCAGCATGCGATGAACTTATTACCAAGTGCCTGGCAGTCTCTAGGCTGCCATGCAGGTTGCTGTAGGAGTTATGGCTGAGCTGGTGGATCTCTCCCACAGTTAGGGGGGAGTGGAAAGTTAAGGGGCTTGCCTCATATCCAGTGGCAGCCATCAGGCAGCTTAGGCACCTTTAGCTTCACCAGTAAACCTCCCAGTTTGATGTAAGCTCAAGCAATTTCTGGGGTTACACAATGTTAATGGTTGGCATGAGAGTTAAATCCTGAGCATTAGAGCAATGATGACCCAAGCCCTTAAGGAAGGGTCTAGTTGACTCTGCACTTAGCCACGGAGAAGGTGATGGCTGAGCTGCTATTTCTGTTTGATAGGACGTGGGGTCCTTTACCTCACTCCTGGTCATTCACCTAGAGGTAATGAGCTGGGCTTCCCAAGGGAATGGCCCTTCCATTACAGGCCCCACAGAAATGTATGCATAGGTAAGGTGGTCCAGTGTGCTCAAGGGGAGGAGCAGTCCTCCGCTTCACGTACTGGTCATTCACCTGGGCAGTAACGACCATGGCTGCAGGGCATGGCTGTTCTGATATAGGCTCATACAGACTTGCACCCATAGGTAAGGTGGCCTCATGGTAAGGTGGAGGGGAGGAGCGAACTCCATTTCACGTTCAGGTCATTCACCTGGGTAGTATGACCTTAGTTCACATGGCATGGCCCTTTCTTTACAGGCTCAAACAGACTTGCAATGCCCAGGCAAGTGTTGGCCTGATGGCTCAAGGGGAGGTATGTTCCTATGCTTCACGTCCTGGTCATTCACTTAGGTGGTAATGACCTTGGCTCACAGGGCATGGCCCTTTCCTTAAAGACTCACACAGGCTTGCAGTGCCCAGGCAAGTAGTGGCCTGATGGTTTGAGGAGAGATGCTGTCCTCCACCTCACGTTCTAGTCATTCACTGCATTGTAATTGCCTTGGTTCACAGAGCATGGCCCTTTCCTTACAGGCTCACACAGGCATGCAGTGCTCAGACAAGTAGTGGCCTGATGGTTTGAGGAGAGGTGCAGTCCTCTAACTCACATCCTGGTCACTCACCGCGTGGTAATGACCTTAGTTCACAGGGCATGGCCCTTTCCTTACAGGCTCACACAGGCTTGCAGCACCCAGTCAAGTAGTAGCCTGGTGGCTCAAGGGGAGGTGCGGTCCTCTGCTTCATGTTCCGGTCATTCACCTGGGTAGTAATGACCTTGGTCTGCAATGCTTCCACATCATGATGGCGGGAAGGTTGAGACCCACTAGATGAGGAGCTAGACATACAGCCAACAGCCTTGGGAGGGCTAGGCATATGGTCAACAGAGCCCTAGAGAAAGCTGTGGGGAGGGGCTGAGCATCTACTTGCCACAGCAAGTGGCTGAATTTGCCAACCTCTACAGAGATGATGAGAGGACATGGCATAAGGCCAATAAAACCCTTTAAGAGGCTTTGGGAGAAGGAGGGAAATTTATTTGCCCTTTCCTGGCATAAGGACCAAGGTTGCTGACTTCTACAGAGGTGGCAGTGTTCACCTATTGGTGAAGGGCAACACAGTATTCTGTGGTAGCCTATGGCAAGGGTGGTGGTTAGCAATAGGCCAACTGTGGGGTGCAAGGGCCTAAGCAGAGCCTTGGCCCTAGCTGTGGCAGGTTAGATTTGGATAGACAGAGCGGGCCAGTGAGTACCTAGTGGCACCTCCCCATTAGTGGGGAATTGGGGTCTGTCAGGGATTGGCTGGCAGGCTTTACGGCGGCCAGCTGAGAGGGCAGACTGCCTGTAGGACCCCCTGTACAAGTCTTTCCCTCAGGCTCCAAAGCTTGGGGTGCTTGGAGCTTTAAGGGGGGAACCATTTGCCTGGCCAGCTGGGTTACAGCCATCCACATGGATGGCTCACACCTGAGGCAATGGATGACTCACCCAGACAGGTTGAGGAGGTCTGGGGTGATTCCTTGGTCTTGACCTGTACCACTAGTGATGCCTTTGCCGTTATTAAGCTTAATGTTGGTCAATAAATGGCCCAGATTTATACCCAAGCCTTGTGTCTGTCTCTTCATTCTAAATGCGGGGGCAAATGATAACTCATATATACAGTATTTAAAGGGTTTATCTTGGTTGAGGAAAGTCAGCTTCAACCATGGAGTTCACCTGGATGATCTTGGGCTAGTGATTGCCTCCAAGCTTTACTTAGATCACAAGGCTATTGAAACATGGGGGGGGGGTGCTATTCATACCACTCTGAACTCCTTAAAGAAAGAGTGTGATAGCAAATGTAATAAATGAATTAACAAGTGCTTGTTTTCAGTCACATGTGCAATGGCATATCTTCTCCCAGGGAAGCTCAAGAAGTCTTCCCCAGAGCTACGGGTGATAACCTATGTATCTAGCTTGCTGCTGTCCACTTTTTTTTCTTATCTCTAACTTGGGGTCACTTAGGTATCAATTGTGGTGCTAAAGTCCGTATCCAGTGATTTTAGCACTTCATTCACATGAGGAAATGCAAGAAACAGCTTACACATAAAAATGGCTAAAGTTATCACATCAGAAAATGCTAGGTTTTTTAGAAAAAAATTCAGCTTGAAAATGTTCATAAAGAAGTCGTTTCAGATAAATACTTGAAAATGAGGCGGAAAAGACAGTCTATGTGAACTTTAATACCTCAGAAATGTATGAATCATACCTCTAGAACTGAAACCTGATTCATATTTTCCTCTATGGTAAGAATGCAACAGTGAGGTAGGTATTCATATTACAGCTTTATAAACCATGTTCCCAGTCCATGTTCAGTACTTTTAAAATGCTAAAGCCACTCATCTAGTCTCAGAGTCATGAACATTTCATTGCTTCAGCCATTTTACTTATTTTGCAGGCCTATTTTTCTTACTTACTACCCTGGGCTATTATTAAATCTGTCAGATCGCATAACTATAGGGTTGTCAGGCTCGATTTGTACTTAGGTGGGAAATCTAGAAGGAAAGTCTAAGAGCTGCAGGAAGTAGGGACACTATGATGGAAAGTATGCCATCTTCTGGATGAAATGCAAACAAATATTTACCAATAAAGTTGTGTATGCACCAGCTATTTAAATTAGGATTATGTACCAGAACATAAAGAGAAGTCTATAGCGCAACATCTTGTAGAAGCTACGCATCCCTATCTCTCTTAATCAATTTCTGTGGGGGGGTTTTGCTTGGAAAATGGAACCAAACATTACATGGTATTTTCCATCCTGAAATAGTCTAGAGTGGGTAGCCATGATGTTGGCCTGAAGTAGAAGAGCGAGATTTGGGTCCTGTAGCACCTTAAAGACCAGGGCATCTAGATGATCTTCAAGATGCTACTGGATCTGAATCTTGCTCTTCCATTCTGAAACAACAAATATGTATTATGGTAGGTAAGGTGACCCAAGGATAGTTCAGGCTACTCCATTCCTTTTCCGTTATTTTGTGGTGCATTTATAGCATTGTAGGGCATATTCATAGCTTTTCTAAAAAATATGCCCCCGGCCACAGAATCATTCTCCAGTCTGGAAGGAGGAAGTGGAAGAAACAAGAAAAAATTGCATTAGAGCAGATTTGGGATCTCATTGGCTATTATTTATTTATTTAAAGTATGTATTAGAAGCTTTTCCTCAAAAGGTACTCAAAGCAGCTTACAAGTAAAATATAAACATAAATACATAAAAAAGGTTAAAAACAGAGTTAAAACACAATTATAAACACAGTTAAAACGGAGTTAAAATCCAGTTGACATTAAAAAGCTGTCCTAAAAAAAAAATCTTTAGCTACCTCCTGAAGCTAGAGAGTAAGGGGGCTAAAGAGACTTGCCTACCTTTCTAAGGTAACCCCTGTGTCAAGCAGCCCTCTTAAGCTGTAAATTTGATTTTTCAGGAGGAATGTAACCCCATCCAAGATAGAGGAGATCGCTGGTCATCCTTTCTACTAACCTAAAGAACCTCTGTCTTGTCAGGATTAACTTTCAGATTGTTCACTTTCATCCAATCCATTACTGACACCAAGATTGTGGTCCTCAAGTGGTTCAGTTTTATTTGCATAAATTTTCAGAGACCTAGTTCATAATCTATATTCTGATGCCTGATTCATACATTGACAACCCACTGTAGGTTTTAAGAAGTAGATATACTTCCCTTCTTACACATATCATCATGGATATAGCAAGAACTATAGGAGAACAGTTGTTGAATATGACCAAGAAAGTCATTCAGGATGCCTTTGCACAATAAAATAGGGCTAGCCCAGCCTCATAACTGGACAGGCCACAAAGGGAGTCTAGAGATAAGGAATAGAAAAACGTTGGAAAGAGGCATGAAACAATGGAATACCACAGTTGTATGACTATGTGTAGATTAGAAGAGCCATCTAACTCATATCAATATATACAACGTATTAAGGCCTAGGTACAGAGGGTGTTTGAGAATGGCAAGAATGTTCACCTTCACAGAAATCAGAAATAAAATCCAAGGATGAATGTATTAGTTGAGGGCCAAAAGATATTCATATGTATGAGAAATTTGTAATCGCTAATATTACATAGCCTTTGTTAAGATAAGAGGTAGCAAGAATGAATATATATATTAATGAGATGTTTTACATATGGATAACCTTATCTGGTGTTTGAAGTTATAAGACAGTAGGTTAGACAGACATAGCTACTGTTAAGAGGAAGTTTTGTAACCCTATAAATATGACTAGCTAAATTGATAGGGAGCTTCTTCCTAGAAGGGGCTTCTTGCCACTTGCCTGTGACCTTCTTATCTTTGGGTAAGATACTTTGTTGGACTTATGTAATTGCTCTTCTTAAAGGTCTTTGTAGTTGTTATAATGGATAGTATGATTTTCTATTGATTAAGTGCATATTAAGAATAATGTAATAACAAAAGCTTAAAATGTAAGCAGAGCTTCTATGATAGTACTACTTGTGTACTATACCCAGTAACGAACCTAAAACGTTATCTGTGGTGTACCTCTTGCCAGGTGCCAGTCAGGTGGCTAAGGCAGAACAAGCTGAAACTCAGTCCAGACAAGACAGAGGTAAAGCTGGTCAGAAAGGCTGAAGTTCTAAAGGAGCTGGATTCACTAGTCCTGGGTGGAGTGGAGTTGGCTTTTGCACAGCAGGTTAAGAGCTCGGGGGTGCTCATGGACCCGGACTTGGTATTTGAAAAGCAGGATGGCACAGTGCCCAGGAGTGCCTTCTGTCTTCTCTCTTTTCTTAGATTCAGTTTATCTGGCCGTGCTGATCAATGCTTCTATAACCTCGTGCTTGGATTACTGTAATGTGCATAATGTTGGGGTGCCCTTGAAGACAACCCAGATACTACACCTGTTCCAGAATGCAGCAGTCCAGTTATTGTTGGGGCAAGTCAATAGGAATATGTGTTGTCTAGGAAGGGTGGCAACTGGCTCACCAACCAAAGTGGGATATGTCATCTTGTAAGGGAGCATCTTCTAAGGGGGGAGGGAGGTATCTGGGACTTTTAATTGTATTTGCTTTAAATGTAATATTTTTATTACTGCTTGTAAACTGGCTTGAACCACAAGGAAAGGCATGGTATGTTTTAATGAAACATTTATATTGTAACATGTTACAAATATATTGTAACATTGAGAGGTGGTCACTCCACATAGAGGCTCATATATTTATTTTTTAGATTTCTTATCCACCTCATTCTCTACAGGGCTCAAGGCACAGTTCTCCTTTGTCACCCAATTTTATCCCCACAATACCTCGGTGAGTTAGATTAGGATGAGAGAAAGCTTTAGAGAAGGGATTTGAACACAGGTCTTCCTGAGCCTAGTCCAACAGTCTTACCACTACACCACTCTGTAACATGAATAATTTTCAGTGACGCAACCTTTCCCATTTCTTTTTTGGGTGAAAGAATCAGTCATCAACAGGTACAGATCTCTGTCAAACAAGTGTTTCATGCACCATGTATGGTGTAGATTGCTATACTATGTAACAAAAATTGCCAGTCCTGAAAGCAAATGGCCCTACAGTGAAACTAGGGCTGATTCCGTACACGTTGAATAATGCACGTCCAATCCTCTTTAGAAATCATTTGGAACTGAATTTTTCGTGTGTGAAACAAAAAATCCACTTCCAAACGATTGCTAAAGTGCCTTATCCAACGTGTGCGGAATCAGCCTAGTATGACTTCTCAGAATATTTTGGTACCTTCAATTGTAATGTAAGAAATGGTCTTTAGCCGCCCAAAGACACAATAGATAGGAGAGACTATACACCTACCTAAATTTTCTTTCTTGCTGCTACTGATGCTGTGAGATCACCTGTGAGTAAATGAGGTTATGTAAGATTTTCCTTCAATAAGATCGTTGCGGTGAATCAGAGAGTGGTATCGGTGCTTAATCTCTGTTGGAGGTCGTGAAGAATGTCTAAGTATGGAAGAAAGATATTTGGAAAGGAGAATCGTCAGAGAAATAAACATTGTAGGAGGACAAAAACAACTATCCTTTCCTCAAGAACTTGCAACTCTGCAGATCCAGTTAATGATACCAAAGGCAGGAGCAGTCCCTCCTGTATTTCTTCATAAGCATTTCAGAGCAATGTTCCCTCTATTGGATGTTTGCTGCATTAGCATCTGGGGAAATCTCATCCACTCCTAATACTGCTGATATGGCTCCGCGACTGATTTCTGGTGCAAACAAACTATGCAAGCTAGGCGCATTTCTCATCCTTAATGACAAGTCCACAGGATACTACTTTTACTAGCAGTCCTACTGTTTATTATCCATGTTGCTGCTGCTCTTCAGCAGCGGGCTAGCCCACAAAAATCTGCTAATATAAGCTTGTTGTGGGGCAATAGCTTTTTCTTTTCCATCCCTCACCTCTATTATTATTTAATTATTTCTCTGGTCCTCTCTCCTCCATCCCCTTCCTCTTATTAAAGTGTTTGCCGACAAGGTTACAGCAGGCATATGCCAGAGGTTGCTTCAAGTTTTATAGCCAAGATCAGCTGAGTCTTGTGGGGGGGGGGATGTTACTGTGTGAAAGAAATCCTCACTTTTACACACCAGATATATGCACGGATGCCAATACTGAGGCATCTCCTCTCATTATACATTTATGCCTTTTCTAGGAGCCCTCTGGACAGATTGTTTAGCAATCCTCTACTACATTTAACATTTCAGTGTCATGTCTGTCTCTCTTTAACCCCCCCTCCCCCTTTTTCATTGTGCAGTATGTTCACCTTTAACCACAGGTTACATAATGTTACAATTCAGTACAGTTTCCTTACCTACAGTCTGTCACATATGGCTGTCTTCTCCATTGAATTTACCTTTGGTTGCAACTTTTAAAAAGAAAATGACAAACACAAGGAGTTGTGTATCTGAAGATTTTGAATCTCTGTTAGCCTGAAGCAACAGAAAGCAAGCAAAGAGGAAAGTTCAGTAAAACCACTTCCTGCTCGGAGGAGTTAAGCACCTCCACATCAAGTCATGAATGCAATTATACATAGCAGAAGAAAGCAAATGACATAGCTGTCAAACACAGTGGCACATAAACCATTTGCATTTCAACTTACTACATGTTTCCAGAGGAGACGTTCACAAGATCAGCCACGCAGTTCAAAAGGAAACTCAAGACGGAATGAATATAACTGAAGTTTTAAGCAACTTCCTTTTTCCTCTGCTTTCTGCAGTATCTATAATGTTGTAAAGAAATCTACTTAGGAGACAGATGTTTGATTACGCTGGCTTTTTCTATCTAATTATTTCTTGCCCCCAAATTGCAGTTCTAACTACTGAAAGTATTTTTAGTTGACAAATAAAATTAACATTTTATTTTTGCATTTCAGGCAACGCTTGACAATTGTGCAATGGCTGACAATTTTGCTTTGTCATTTTCCTGTTTGAAAGGGCCAACCTGTAGGTGACTTTAAGCTGAGCTGCTCCTTAAGCACACTTGTCTTGAAGCAAGTGGCACTGAAATCAGTAAAACTAATGTTTTAGGAAAAATGCTTTGATTCTGAGCGCTACTAGACCAGGCTTAAAAAGCTGCTTCCTTAACTGACTTCCTATATTTAGTGCATAGCCACCTCTGAATGCAGTTCCCATTTGTCTCAATAGGGCTAGCGTAGTAACATTTTTAGTGCCATATCCTCTTAGTCAGCTGTGGCTTGTTTGGTTCATTGGTTGGTTATCTGCTTCTACTACAGAGCTGTTCTACAAAGGAAAGGAGGTTGCACAAGTGTGAGAATGTGTTGCACAAGTACAGGGGCTGTTTCTTCAGCACCATACAGATGTACAGCTGCTGAGTGAGTAGAAGTGACCAGTAGAAATCACTGAAGCAGACTTGGTGCTTGCATCTACTAAGCAGCTAACTGCCTTAGGCCAAAATCAGCAAAAGCCATATTAAGATTTTTTCATACCAAAGGGGGGCATTTTATACCAGTGGCTCATAAATTATATCAGGCCAAAATTGTATCTTAACTTCTGTATGGGACGATATTAGGTTCTCCATCTTACTGTTATGCCCCATTAGAAAGAGTGCAATCCAAATTTTTAAGAGCCGCATTTAGCTTCCTCCAATGTGTCCCAAATGCAAGCCTGCACTTTGAGTCCAGAATGACTAAAATGGAGGCCAGGGTTTGCCTTGCCTCCAGTATTTCCTGTCTTAAGCTGAATTATTTGCCTTAAGGTTTAACACCACTAATTCTTTGATATTGTTTTCGATCTCCCTAGCTAAAGGTAGTCCTTTATAAGTTAATTGCCCTGGGCCTCTCCTTGGAGGCTCTGTTAACAATAGGATTTGACCGGGCAAAGGCCTCCATCAAGCAGCAGGTGCTAGAAACCAAATGACAGGAGGATATCAATAGTGTTTCAAATTTTCTGGCTCCTGATAATATCAGATATGTTTTAGACCCAGCTGCCTATATCTCGTTAATAGAGACCTCCACCCACTGTAGGGCGTTGTTGTTAGCCAGGTGGAATGCACTCCCCTCAGTGGTGCTGCAGGGGCACTATAGAAAGATAACAGTGTGTGAGAGGGTCTGCCCCTGTGGAGAAGGCATGGCGGAGACAAATGACCATGTTTTTCTCCATGGTAAACTCTATGTGGATATCTGAACAAAATGTATTGCTCCTTTGCTAGGTAAGCTTTCGGGCTGTTCCAACTCGGAACTTATCAGGAAACTGCTTTTAGGTGTTAACCCATTGATTACTGCTCCCTGTGCTAGATTTGTTGCTGCAGCGTGTAAGATTCGTAAGGAAATAGTAAGAAGTGTAACTGAATTTTAACAAATATTATCTATTTCCAAAAAATTTTATGTGCAAATTATGTATAAATCATGTTTTATGTGCTGTAATTTTATGTATTCTATTCAAAGGAACAGTTTTGGATGTTCTGTGCTGGTCCTAGACCGTATAAATAAATACTGCGTTGTATTGTATACTCAGCAGCTATGCACCTACATGCCACTGAATTGTGCATACCATGGTGCTGAATTGTGCACAGTGCGTATCTAATCCTCTGTACAGCAGATCCATACATTGGTGTTGCATGATGTACATTTTTTTATGTTTTGACTGGTGTTTTCATTGACTTTGATGCCATGTTTTCTGCCATTCAGTTGCAGAATATTACCAATCGTCAGTTTAGTTGCCAGAAGTTGGAAAAGTGCATGGAGGTGCAGTCGACCTCCTGCATGCTTTATCCTTGTTCCTCTTATTATATCATACCTAGTCATGGCTTCAGTGAAGGGAGAGGTAGCTCCCGCTCACATCGAAGGAGGCAATCATTAGGCCCTAACAACGTTAACGACTATTGGTTGGGAAATTCATATCCTCTTTTGGGGCAAGGTGCTTGGTTGCAGAAGATAATGCTGGGGTACTTCTGTAGATTTTGGACTGTGGGATCCCACAGGATCCTGCTTTATTTCCCATGCTATTTAACATCTACTATTGTTACATGAAACTGCTGGGGAAGGTCATTCAGAGATCTAGAGTGAGGCGTCGCCAATGAGATGTCTCCCAGTTCTATCTCTTTTCTGGTTATAATTTGTCTTTATTTAAACTATAAACAATAACATAAAAACTACAGACAGCAAACATAAAGGATAAAACACATTCTAAAAAGAAGACACACTACCGATACATAGACAAGTGAAAAAGAAAAAGAAACCCTTAAACTAAACTACAGATTGAGTTCCAATTTTCTCTGCCACAAATATAGATCATTTTCATAATCTCACTTATTCTAAGTTAAACATAAAAGCCCTCTTTTTTCTATTGTTCATGGTTCTTAATCCATAAATCCAGATGTCATCAAATCCTTATTATCCATTTCATGTAAAAAGTCTATAAATGGATTCCATTCAGTCAAAAATGTAACTAGTGTCTTTTCTCTAATCAGTGAAGTAAGTTTTGCCATTGATGCAAACTCCAGTACTTTTACTCCTCCACTGTAGACAATGTTGGAGTTTTCCATTTCTGTGCATAGAGTACTCTTGCTGCTGTAATCAAATATAAAAACAAAGTTCCAAAGCTTCTTTCTAACTGGCTGTCCATTATTCCCAACAAAAAAAGTCTCTGGTTTCAACTGGATTTTAATCTTCAAAATCTTCTGAATCGATAATTGTATCTGTAACCAGAAACTCTTTGCTTTCTTACATGTCCACCTCATATGAAAAAATGTCCCTTCTTGTTTAGCACATTTCCAACATACATTTGAAGCACCCTTACACATTCTAGCCAATTTTTCAGGAATCATATACCAACAATACTTCTCTTATAAAAATTTTCTCTGATACTAGAGCTTAATGTAAATTTCAACCCCCCTTGTCCACATATTTTCCCATTGCTCCATTAATATGTCATGTCCACAATTTTGTGCCCATTTAATCATACATTCTTTTACTTGCTCTTCTCCCATCTCAAACCTCAACAAAAGTTTAGAAATAACATGTTCATCATTTGTACTGAGGGCAATTTCAAATTCAATTTTAGATTGCTCAAAATCATGACTTTTGTTCAATTTAAATCTCTCTGAGATTTGCATATAGGGAAAACACTGGCAAGCATGCCCTTCTGCTGCTTACACATCCCCTCTTGATTTAATTTTAACTTGGCCTTGAGAAAATTTCAGTAAATCATGATAAGTTAACCATTTAGGTGGACTCACCATTTCCCTTCTAAAATGAGCTTCTTGCAGTGACAACCAGAGAGGTATTTTCGAGCACAACCTAGGTTTGTATTTATTCCATACTCTCCAAACGGCACGCCTTACATAATGATTATTAAACTCTGCATTGGCCTTAACTTTGTCATACCATAGATACCCATGCCACCCAAATTTTAAGCCGTGCCCTTCAAGGTCCAACAGTCTTCTATTTTTTAACGTTATTCATTCCTTCATCCAAACCAAACAGTTGGCCGCAAAATATACTCTCAAATCTGGTAGACCCAAACCTCCTCTTTCCTTTGTATCCTGTAGAACCTTAAGTTTAACCCTTGTTTTTTTGCCTTGTCATATAAATCTCAATATATCCTTCTGCCATTGCGTAAATGGTGCCTCAATTGTCAGTATTGGAATTGTCTGAAATAGGAATAATATTCTAGGTAAAACATTCATTTTAATTGTAGCTATTCCTTCCCAACAATAATTGAATCTTATCCCATCTTAACATATCCCTTTTAATTTCATTCCAAGTCTTAATATAATTATTTTTGAATAACATACAATTCACATTTGACAGAGTAATACCCAAGTATTTTACCATTTCCTCAATTTTAAATCCTGTTTTGCTCTCCAGTTTCATTTTATTTTCATATTTTTAGTTAACACTTTGGTCTTCTGTTTATTAACCTTAAAACCCGCCACTACACCAAATTTTTTCAATCTTGTCATTAAGGGTTCAATTCCCTTTAAAGGGTCCTCCAAAACCAACACTAAATCATCTGCAAAGGCGCTTAACTTATAATTCTCCTGTTTCACCTTTAAACCTCGAATTATTTCATCTTGTCTTATGCCTCTGTTCAGAACTTCAAGTACCAGTATAAATAATAAGGGTGACAATGGGCAACCTTGTCTTGTACCTCTTTATTCCACCTGGTTTGGTTAACCCTCCATTAATGACTATATCTTTTCATTACGTTCAGGAGAGGGTGTGGAGAGGCAGCATATAAACTTTCTAAATACATTTTAACAGGAGTCCAGGCTTGGCAATGTGCTAGACAGGTACCAATAGACTGAAGTTTAATTTACACAAGACCGAAATACTATTGGCTGGTGATGTAGCTGATTAAGGATTTGGCCTATTCTAGAGGCAGTCAAGTGAAGTAAAAATATTTTAAATAAAATAAAAGCCATTGCAATGTACTGCAGGAATTTGTGGTACATATCAGCTGAGAGGTTAGTGACAGACAGAAAGGCTTCTAACAGCCTGATATGCTTTGTACCAGTGATGAGCCAACTCCCCTGAGAGTGATTCAGAATTAGTATTAATAAACTTTCTTGTAATAGTCTCAGGCAAAAGAGTTTTTCTCTTAGAATTCTCACTAGCTCCTAATAATTATGCATGTGAATTGATGCACCTTATCAAAGTGCCTTACATTGCAGTCTAAACACAGAACTCCCCTTTCTAAGCCCGTTGACTTCAGTTGAATTAGAAGGGTATCTCTCTGTTTAGGATTGCATTGTTATTGTTCTGAACAACTCTTTTAAATTACATTTCTCTTTTTTTTTGCTGTACCCCTTGAGCTATTGACCCACAGGACACAGGTAAGGGAAGTACTCAACCTAGGAAACAAGTCCCTACAATGTTAGAAGTCAACCTTTGGGGCCTTTGTACAACTTCATCTGTTATTCATACCTATGACGCATCCAAAACATTGAATAAGATTAAAGAACTCCTCCATATTTTCCATTTGGTTTGCTTAGCTATCCAATTAAAGGTTGTCCTCCATTGCTCATAATTTTTTACATTCACGTACAAAATAGCCTGGTCACCCTGAAGACTGACTGTGCCGTCCAGCAACAAGAATATTCCTGACAAGGAAGCACATTAGGCAGTGTTGCCAGCAAGAGCTGGGGGCTGGGGACATGAGGGGAACTGGCATCGTACACAGCATTATGTAACTTTTGGGGGAAATGTTGCTCTAGGAATCTCCAGAAGTTCTATGGTAAAACTGATGATTTTAAAAAAGAACTTCATTGGCTGTCAAACAGAGAGCTCCCATTCCTCTCTATGAGAGCAAAAGGATTAAATCCTGCCCCACACCTCTCAGGCAAGTGGCTTCAGTTTCCAGCAGGCAGTAAGACCAGGAGAAGCTGCAGGGTGGATTTTTCAATCACAGAGGGAGGTATTTGAAGCTTTTGCTTGAGATTCTGGCTGCTTCTGTTCCACAGCCAGGCTCAGGGGCTAAGCCTGTGAGGACTCACAGAATACTTTTATATATTTATACTTATATATTTATACTTATTAACAGTATCATTATTATTTAGAGCGCTTGTCCCAGATGCCTGTGTGGGTCAGGGCTTTGGACCACCCCTTGTCTTTGCCAAATGTGAATGCACCCCCCCCACACACACACACAAGGGAAAATTTAACCTCCTTCCCAATGGGTCTTCTCTTCCCCTAGTCCACCAGTGCCTGCCGCCCTCTGGCTGCATCCAAGCTGACGGACCCTTTTGGGAATTCCTTGCCACTAGACCATGAGGATCCGTGGTTTTGAATCATGTTTTGTGCCATAGTGGTGCAATGAAGTGGTGAGTGCATGGTGTTTGGGGTGTAATTTGTGGCAATAGACATGATATGGGGTGGCCCCATGTAAAAATCAAGAGGATCCATGAGGATTCGTGCTTTTGAAGCATGTTTTTGCGCCATGGTGACACCACGGATCGGTGGGTGCGTGATTGTTTCGGTGCTGTCTGTAGACTAGGACATGTTCTATAATATGATGGCTTTTTTTGTTTCAATAAAAAAATCATATGAATTCTTGAGGATCCGTTTAAAATCATTTGGATCTGACTTTTACCCACTCCATTTGATCTGTTCCCAGAGAATGTCATTCCACTCTGGTGGCTCTCCTTCCAGCCCCAGAGCAGTTTAGCTGCTACCAGGGACTGTCATTCCACTCGGGGGGGGTTCATTCCAGGCCCAGATAGTGTTGCCAGCTCCAGGTTGGAAAATTCCTGGAGAATTTGGGGGTGGAGCCTGAAGAAGGCAGGGTTTGGGGAGAGGAGGAAGCTCAGCAGGGTATAATGCCAGAGATCTCCCTCCAAAGCAGCCATTTTCTCCAGATAAACTCATCTCTGTGGCCTGGAGATCAGTTCAGGGAGATCTCCAGCCACCACCTGGAGGCCGGCAACCGTAGGCCCAGAGCAGAGCAGTGCATCTAAGCTTGTGTAGAAATAACAGAGAACAGCGCCTCTGCAGAGCACTTTCAGAGGAAGATTCTCTAACTCCATTCCATGTTTTCATTGCAACTTTTTGGTGCTGCAATTTATCTCAATGGAGTCAATGCAAGTCAATTGGCATTTGTGGCTCCTATTGTATCTAACGGAACTTTCCTGGGGGCAGCTGCTTTGGGCGTCTATAACTCATACATCCAAAATCTAATCTTCACCAAACTTGGAGGGTGGCTAGAGGAGAACCTGCTGAAGACTTCCTGTGAGTTTGGCATCTCTGAGTGTAAAGGGAGCCATCCTAGTGACAGACCATGGACCGACAAACTGGTCCATGAACAGGTCCACGAACAGGGGTGAGTCCATGAAAAATTCATGGCCCATGGTGCATGAAAAGCAATGGACCACGGACCAACAGTCCTTGGTTTTTTCCCAGTCCATGCACCCCTCTAGTTTTAACCAGAGAAAGTATATTGGCAGAGGGCTGAACCACTTTCTTTGCCATGCCTGAAGTTATCATGTGGCTGTATGTGATGGTTACAGGAGGAGGATGATCGAATAAAGCCCTGAGGCAACTATATTCTATGTTCAATGCTTTATTATATTACATTGAAACACCTCTGTAATTGCCTGGAAACTTTCTAAAACAACCCTCCATCACATTAGACTCTCTTTTATCTTTGAATGACGAAATGCCCACATTTATGAGAACAGGTGACATGAGTTATGATGAAGTGTTGGTAGTGTGTAAATTGCATGCCCCCACAGGTCTCTTCTTCAAACACTTTTATAACAATATTGGAGGTACTTATGAAGTAAATTTAGTCCCCATTTTACTAAATATTTGACTATACAGAAAACACACATATGGAGGCAAACCAACATGTTTGGTAAAGGCCAGTGCTGAGGGGCTGCAGTCCTCGCTGGAGGCCATTATTAACCTATCCTTAGGCTCCAGGGTTTTTCCTGGACCATTAAAGGAAGCTGTGGTGAGGCCTCTTTAAAAGAAACCATCGCTGGACCCCAGTGACCTGGTCAATTACCGCCCGATTTTGAACTTCCCGTTTCTGGGAAAGGTGATTGAGCAGGTGGTGGTGGAATAGCGGCAGGGCTTCCTGAAGGATGTTTCGGCCCTAGACTCCTTCCAGTCTGGGTTCCATCTGGGACATGGGACAGAGACATTGCTAGTCACCCTCACAGACGATCTTCGTAGACATCTAGATCGAGGCGGCTCAGCGCTGCTGATATTATTGGATCTGTCAGCAGCGTTTGATACAGTCGATTACAATCTTCTGACTCACCGCCTTGCCGATGTGGGGAAATCTGAAATCAGGGCCTGGCAGGGCCTACTATCCTTTCGCTGGGCCTGCAAGACAAAGTTGTTCCGCCAGGCATATGGCTGAGGCTGGGCCTCCACTGGCCTGTAAAAAGGGGTGTATAAAATCTTAACCCTCCCTGTGAAGGCTGTCCACCATCCTGTTTTAAATGTGTATTAATACACTGTTGTTTTAATGTAAATGCACTTTTTATTGTATTTTAATATGTTGTTATCCACCTTGAGCCTGCTCGCAGGGAGGGCAGAATAGAAATTTGAAATAAATAAATAAAATAAATAAATAAATGTATTCAATAGAGTACATGTTATGTGCAGAATGGTTCAGCTTGAATGGGCAAAATGACTTTTCAACTTCAACCTAGCAGCTACAACCTTTCCCCCAAGGGACTGAATACTTTTGTAACCTGGCAAAACCACAGTTAATAAGCTTCTCTCCTACGGACTGGACCCCTTCCCAGGATAGGTAGATATAATTACTCCCTCTTGCTCTATTCCCATGCTTCCGGCTATCATTTCCTAGGACTCTGTGTGTGTGTTGGCGTGTATGTGCATGAAGTTCTGTACCTTAAAATAAAAGTTATTGATTGATTTGAAGCACCAGATTCGCTTGGCTTATTGGGATTGGGACCTGGTATACATAGGTGATAGATTCCAGTTACCGCCTCTCGTATAGCCATCCTCCTTGCCAGCTAATTCCCCCCCATAAATCATATTTATGAAAGGAGACCACTTCAGGTAACAGTGGGGGCACTCTGGAACATGTGGGAGCATACTTTGCCCTTGCCACCATGATCCCACACCTTTCTTCCCCCCACTGGCCAGATGAGAGGCAGCAGGAGGCAAAGGCTGGGGGCAAAGGAACCCCTGCCTCCACCAGGGGACTAACAAGACTAGTTTCCTCAAAGGTGTAGGTTTACCTAACTACCTGGGTAGGTTTGATGGTTCTGGCTCTTTCCAGGGTGCTTATTTATCATCTAAACATAAGCAATCTTCCCTAAGCCTACCCACCCTAACTAAAAAAAACCAAATAAAAATCCTAGCTAATCTGACATTCTTAACCTTCTCTTCTATCCAGTAGAGTTCCATGGGTTTTGATTATTTGACAATCGCTTGGATTTGCATGAGGCCTAAATCACAATGATTGGTTCAAAGGCCTGGAGGATAGTTGGGACTTTTGGGGGATGATTCCTACACTGTTGTTTCCCTTTTAAAAATACTGGGCAGGTCTTCCAGCATCATAGCCATAAGATAATGGCCTTTACCACATTTTGTGGCAACAAATCCCAAAAATGAATCATGTATTGCGTGAAGAAGTCCTTCCTTCTGTCAGTCCTATCCTAACCCAAAAGTCAGATGCTGAAACCTGAAGTATGTGAGAGAAGACTGCCCCCATCCTCTATATGGTGACGGTGCCTCCTCTGCTATGAATACTGGTCTAAGTGAGTGTTGTTTGATGAAAGGAAAAGTTTGCGTAAAGGTCATTCAGCAACTGTAATGAAGTTTTGATTAAAGTTATAGCTGTACAAAATAATTTAGTATAATGCCGTTTTATTCTCTGCAGAATTTGTTATATATCTTTATAGGAATGTTAGTTTCACTAGCAAAACACATACCAAAATACAGCCATATGCTTGAGCTTCTCCATACCCTGTTCCCTATCTTTTAAAAAAAAATTATGGAGATGTGCTAGCGATAATGAAATAATACATAAAAATCCCATACCTCAGTAAGTAAGCTAGGAGCAAGTATGCAAATCCTTATTTAGGAGTTCTGACATTAAAGGAGAGCGGCCCCTTGGTTACTCACCGTGAAGGGTCCTTCTCCTCTGAGGACAGGAGGACATCTTGGGTGATTCCCACCGTCCAATCGGGGAGGCAGGAAGTTATTAATCTTGCTTCCTCTTCCTCTAGTAGGTGGGGCCACCCTCAGATCTCCAGTTCGGGTGACTCCCCTCAGCAGTATCAGTACCTCTCTTATGTAAAAGGTATAATAAACTAGGGAAATAGAACTCAAAACAGGAAATTAGCATGCAACGTGTAAACATACGTAGAGAACAGCATACGTAGGCAGACAAAACACACATCTCGCAACAGGCAAGGCGGGGGTGTGGAAGCAATACTACAGGAGTAGAAAAGGATTAGAATGAACATGGCTGGCAGCGTGGTACGAAGAGCAATGGGAGGGCAAGATGTCCTCCTGTCCTCAGAGGAGAAGGACCCTTCACGGTGAGTAACCAAGGGGCCGTTCTCCCTCTGAGGCGGAGGACATCTTGGGTGCTCCCAAAGCAGTACTTTAGGCATCGGGTGGGAATGCCTCTTCGTCTGGTAGCACATGTTGAAGCACTCTCCGCCCAAACGCTGCGTCAGCCGAAGCGCTTGAGTGTAAGCGATAGTGTCGGATGAAGGAAGATAGAGAGGACCATGTGGCGGCCTTGCAGATTTCTTCCACCGATGCGTGCTTTCTCAGGGCTGCATTGGTAGCCGCACTCCTCGTGGAATGTGCCGTGATGCCCTGTGGTGCGACGAGACCGAGGGCCTTGTAGGATTCCTTTATGCATGACTTGATGCTGTAGGCTATCGCTGCAGGAGACATGCGCTGTCCCTTCCTGGGACGGGAGACATTGATGAACAGCGAGTCCGTTTGCCTGAAGTCCTCTGTTCGGACCAGATACGCTTTGAGTACTCTTCGGACGTCTAAGGTATGCCATTCCTGTTCCTTTGGGTGACGAGGGTTAGGAGCGAAGGATGGCAGACTGATCTCCTGGGATCGGTGGAAGATGGAATACGCCTTAGGAAGGAAAGTCAGATCCGTGCGGAGTACTACTTTATCTCTGTGGAAGATGCACAGATCGGGGCGAACAGATAGAGCCCCCAGCTCCGATATTCTGCGAGCAGATGTAATTGCCACTAGAAATATCGCTTTGAGTTTCAGCCATCTGATAGGGATGTCTCGGAGGGGTTCAAAAGGAGGCTTGGTCAGTGCCGAGAGGACCACGTTAAGCCTCCATGTGGGAAAACGGTGAACCACTGGGGGTTTCAGCAGTGTGGCCCCTCTGAGAAATCTTCGAATTAATGGGAGAGAGGATAGAGGAGCGCCCTTCTCGTCCATCCATATAGAACCGATGGCCGCGACCTGTCTCCTCAGCGTTGGTGCGCTCAAGCCACTGTCGAGGCCATCTTGGAGGAATCCTAGCACAGAGTGCAATGATAACTCCGCTCCTTGCTTATTCTTGCGCCGACACCATCTGTGGAAAGCCTTCCACGTGTAGTTGTAGATTCGTGAGGTGGATTTCTTTCTAGAAGCCATCAGTGTGTCAACTACCTGATGTGGGAGGCCCAGGCCTAGGAAGCAGCTCCGTTCAGCTTCCATCCGGTTAGGGCCCACCACTCTGGATGAGGGTGCCATATCGGGCCCTGCTGTAACAGGTCTGGTACTACTGGCAGGTGCAAGGGCGAATCGGTCGATAGCTGTTGAAGGGCTGAGAACCACGGTCTCCTTGGCCACCAGGGTGCCACCACTATGACTGTGGCACCCAAGTCCGTGATTCTCCGAAGCAGTCGGGGGAGCAGCGGCAGAGGAGGGAAGGCGTACAGGAGGGCATCCGGCCAGGGGGCTGTGAGGGCGTCTATATCTTCCGCCGAGGGGTGGAAGTACCTGGAGAAGAACCTCTGGACTTGTCTGTTCAGCGACGTCGCGAAGAGATCCACGTCTGGATAGCCGAAATGCTCCACTAAGATCCCGAAGACTTCCTTCTTGAGGGACCACTCCCCTGGATGTAGATCTTCCCTGCTCAACCAGTCGGCATGAACATTCTGCACGCCCCTGATGTGCTCCGCTTGAAGGGATGCCAGGTTGCGTTCCGCCCACTTCATGATCCTGATTGCCTCCTTCTGGAGGCGCGACGATCTGGTTCCCCCTTGTTTGTTCAGGTACGTTTTGGTCGCTACGTTGTCTGTCCGTATCAGGATGTGGGACTGGGCAATCTTGTCCCTGAAGTGTACTAAGGCCAGGTAGACTGCGCGCATTTCCAGGACGTTGATCGGAAGGTCCTTTTCCGGTGTCGACCAAACCCCTTGGGCGGGTATGCTGTCCAAGGATGCCCCCCATCCCTTGAGGCTGGCATCTGTGAATATTTGAGTGCGCTGATGTGACAGGAAGCTCTTGCCCTGACTGAGGTTGTGGTCTCTGGTCCACCATCTCAGGCTGTTTCTGACCTCTAAGGGAACGGGAACCTTGAAGTTCTCCTTCCGGCCGATCTGCCACTGGAAGGGACGCAGGAATATCTGGAGCGGCTTGGCATGGAACTTTCCCCAGTATATGGCTTCTGAGTTGGACACTAGGAGTCCCATCAGCTTGGATAGCTCCATCAGTGGGGATGCATGTTGGGTGATCACCCGCTGTGCCAGCTGTTTGGTCTTGGACTTCTTGGTTTCTGGGAGAAAGAAGCTGCCCTTGATGGTGTCTATGGTCATGCCTAGGTGCTCCAGCCGTTGGGATGGGAGCAGGGAGCACTTTTCGCGGTTTATTAGGAACCCGTGGCTCTCGAGAAAGCGTAGGGTGTACTCCGTGTCCCTGATTGCATCCTGTCTGGAGGCGGATCTCAGTAGGATATCGTCGAGGTATGGATGCACGTGAATGCCTCTCTCTCGCAGCTAGACTATCGGAACCACCAGGAGCTTCGTGAAGACCCGGGGTGCCGTAGCCAGACCGAAAGGGAGTGCCCGGAATTGGAAGTGCTCCTTCTGGATGTAGAACCTGAGAAACTTTCTGTGTGATGTGGAGATTGGTACGTGAAGATATGCCTCTGTCAAATCTATAGACGTCAGGAACTCTCCCTTGCGAAGGGCTTCGGCAATCGACCTGAGAGTCTCCATCCTGAAATGACGCAGTTGAATATGACTGTTGACATATTTGAGATCGAGAATGGCCCGCCAGTCTCCGTTTCGCTTGGGCACGGTGAAGAATACCGAATAGACGCCGCGACCCCTCTCGAGTGGTGGCACCGGCTCGATGGCCTTTATCTGTAAGAGATGACGCACAGCCTGTAGGGTTATGGCCCTCTTGTGCGGGTCCCTCTTCGTGGGAGAAGGAACGAAACGCTCTGGTGGAAGGGAGGCGAATTCTATGGAGTAACCATAGGAGACGATTTCTAAGGCCCAAGCGTCTGCCTCTGATTCCATCCAGGCCTGACGAAATAGGAGGAGCCTGCCCCCTACTGAGGATCTTTGACAGTCAGGGCTTCTGCCCTTTGTCCTCTGACTCATGCCTGTTCCCACGAGAGCCTTGGGGACGATTGAATCGTGAAGTGAAGTTGGAACGTCTGGCCTGATTCCTGGGTGGGTTCCATGGTCGCTTGTAGTCTTGTCTGCTTCTCGGCAGAGTGTGTTGAGAGCGAAAAGGCTGGTTGAAATATGTCTTCCTTGGGGCATATTTTAGGGACTTGGGAAGTGCTTTCTTTTTATCCCTGGTCTCCACCAGGATCTTGTCAAGCTGGTCTCCGAACAGCTTGGTTCCCTGAAAGGGGTAAGATGCGACTATCAGCTTAGCCTGGACGTCGGCCTGCCATGCTCTCAGCCATAACAGGCGTCTGGCCACTGTAGATGATGCTATGGCCCTGGAAGAGAGAGAAAGGCTGTCTAGTGTTGCGTCAGCCACGAAGGTGCACGCCTTGAGGACTCTGTCGGCCCCGTCCAGCAAACGTTTGTCGTTGACAGGTAGAAGTTGGATCAGCCTTCTGATCCACACCACCGAAGCTCTGGATACCATTGAGGCAATGGCTGAGGCCTTAATGGCCATTGCTGTAGCTTCGTGGGCCCTCTTCAGGACGGCTTCTCCTTTCTTGTCGAGGCCGTCTCGGATGGTGCCTTGGCCGTCCTCAGATAGGAGACCCTGGGATTGTAGAGCCGCCACCGGAGCGTCAATAATGGGGACCTGTAAGAACTCGTCCACAAAGTTAGGCAGCACATATAATTTCTTTATGAGGCTAGGCATTTGCTTTGAGGCTGCTGGTGTAGCCCACTCTGCCCGGAGCTGACGCTCAAAATAATCTGGGAAAGGGAAGACCTCGGATTTGGCATCTGATCTAGGAAAAAATTCCTTATTTCCCTTAGGTCTGGACTTACGGTCGGCAGCCTTGGAGGCCCCTTCCTCCTCCTCTTCCCCCTCTGTTGCCCCCTTTAGGTCGAGGGCAGAAAGAGTTTTAGCTAGTAGGTAACTATAGTCCTCAAACAGGAAAAGCCTGTTAGACTGTTGGGGAAGGTTGGTGTCAAACTCACGTTCTTCCTCCGACAGGAACGCTCCTTCTTCCGATACCTCACTTGCAGGGCCATCCTCATCCAGCCATGGAGAGGTGCTGGTAGAGGTCTGACAGAAAGATTGCTTTCTGGCCACCTTGGTGGGCCAGGAAGCTCTCTGAGGTGTAGGGTCTTGGCAAGTGGGATGCAACGGGGTGGCTGCTGGGGAAGAAGGGCCCGAGGCCTGCCCCTGGCTGAGCGACCATAGTTCTTCTCTAAGGGTTGCCCTGATGGCTGCCAGGATCTGGGGGGAAATAGACTCTGAATCCTCACTTACTTGCTCTCCTGCAGTGGCTCCGGAGCAGTTCTGTAGGCTAGAATCGTTATTTTGCTCAACTTCTCCCGCCGGGAGGTTGGCAAGCACGGAGCCGCTTTTTGGCGGGAAATCGCGTCTGGCCGCTTTTCCCGCCGAAACTGAGCCGCGTCTTTTGCTGCCGCCTCCGGTTGACCTGGCTCTTCTTGCAGCCCCCTCTGACGTCTTGCTCGGCAGACGGGGGCGCTTCTTTGAAGGCTGGCCTCCCTGTTTGGAAGTGCCTTCTTCTGGGGACCGATCGAGCCTCCGCGGCGCGTCTGGTCCTGCTGAGCCTTCTCCCGCCGTCGGCAGAATGGCTCCTAGGTTGCTGTTGTCCACTTTGTCCATAAAGGACTCTTCAGAGTCCGACGACTCCCTTGTGGACATTCTTTTCTTCTGAGGAGACCAGGACTCCTCTTGAAGGGACAGTGAGAGGGTTAAAAGGTTAGAGGAGGATAGGGTAGAAGGGAAGACTTAAAGAGAAAAGGTATAGCAAAGACAAGAGACTAAGTAAAGGCAATAGATAAACAGGGTAGCTAAGCTAGCCTAGATACTACTGCTCTCCCCTGAGGCAGGAAAAGAACTGGAGATCTGAGGGTGGCCCCACCTACTAGAGGAAGAGGAAGCAAGATTAATAACTTCCTGCCTCCCCGATTGGACGGTGGGAATCACCCAAGATGTCCTCCGCCTCAGAGGGAGAATGTCACATAATTGACATTTGACAAGCTGGAAGCTGAGCCTGCTGCCATTGACAACAAAAGCCATGCTTATAATAGTCAAACTGTTTGTAAAAGTCAGCACCACAAACACATGCTGATGCATTATTTAAAGAGGGCTTTTGACAGAGTTTAGGAACATGTCAACTGCAAATGCAGAGCCTTCTCATTTGTGAGAACTTTAGATCTTTGGGTGCTAAGAGCACTGTGACAGAAGCCCTGTTTTTTTAAAACACTATATTCAATTCAGTTTAAACAATAAACTCCTGTCCCCCCAAAATTATGACCAGTTCTTTACTAGTCTCTATATTCTGAAAATACTGGTCCATTGTTATGATAGTGATATAGGTCCATGGAAACAACTGTAATACATCATTAGATGTGTATGTGCATTACAAAAATATTATTTTTGTTTATATTGTCTTATAGAATCAAGGGGAAAAATAAGTTTACATGATAGCAGTGTATACATTTTTTTTCTTTTATATTAGTGCAGGATCCCCCAAAGTGGTGACTGTGGGCACCATGGCACCCATGAACATCTTCCCAGGCACTCACCACTGTTTTTAGAAAGAGGGCAGGGCCAGGTGGGGGTTTTACTTAGTAGGACCACTGGAGATCTGATTGGCTGTGCGGATTTTTAAGAAGTTGCTTCAGCAGCAGCTGCCACCACAGCACAAGGAACTTCACTTTATGGCTGAAGATAAGTTGTATGTATGCAAGAAAATATTTTTAAACAATGTGCTCATTTAAAAGGGCATCTGTTAAACAGAGCTTCTGCCTGAAATGTTGAAGTGTAACTATCAGAGTTATGCGTGACTTCTCCCTGATATTTTGTGATTGGCTTTGCCTTGTGTGGCTGCCATTTTGTGGTTGCACCCACCATCCAGTGTCAGAATTCTCAATATACCCACAGGCTCAAAAAGTTAGGGACCCCTGGACTACTGCATAAACATTTAATTATTAAGAAAATATGAAGTTCAGAAAGAGAAATGTCCAAATACTTTTAAAAAATCACCCACAAGAATTTAAAAGGCATATCAGAAAACATATCTTTTTTCAAGGACACTGCTTTCTAACACAACCACTAAAGACAGGTCTTCTGATCTTATAATTCATCAGTCAAAACACTGCCTGCTAACTATGCATTGTGGACTATCAAATTCCCAGTCAGAATGTGTGTACATGTAAACTTTGGGGGTTACTTCTTTGGGGGGGGGGTTACTTAATATTTTTTTAAAAACCCTCATTCCATGGGTTATTTTTAAAGAAAACTGAATTTGGGAAATTCCTCCTAGTTATTAGTATTATGTTTAATTTGTAATATCTGTTGTTTAGCTGTTTCTTTTGGATGTCTCTGTCTCGTAAAATGTATTTCTGTATGTCTATATTTATATAAAATATTTTAAAAATTTACTTCCCAGAATTGTGAATGGGCTGGCATTACTTTAGTTTCCCTTCCTATGGCAAATCAGAAGAAGCAATGTTAATCTCTCCTTGATAAATCAAAGAATCCTCTCTCTCCTAAGAGCCAGTGGACATGATTGCAAACAGAGTCTTTCCTGTCCAGACCAAATGAATGTTTGCATGCCATTTTTGCTTTTTTTCATTTAGAAATCATCTCAGCTCTTTTGAGGCAATGAGGGGTATTAATTGGTCAATGGGACTTAACTTTCTTTGAATTAGCAGTTGCAGATATTGCTTGTTCTTCACATACGTAGGCACACAGCTGTTCCCTTACTTTAGACAGAAATGTTCACTTCTTTCAAGCATCCATGGATGCCTAACACTCATCAGGGGACTATCTCTGAACCAATTACACCACTAAGAAAACTTCACCAACTGTTGTGAACCACCAACAAAGGAATGATCTGTTTAAATGCCCATTAATATTATTACAGAATCATCACTAAGGAATACATGATGTGAGGTGCTGAAAGAACACTGCAGAGAACAGTCTGCAGAGAATCTTAATGACATTCCAAACATCCACCCATTTTGCAATCTCATGCACTCCTGGGAGTGATATCATCACACCATCTCAAGAGCACTCCAGCACTTCACAATGGGCTGATTTTGACCCCAAAAGGGCCGAATTAGGGCCCAAATTGGCCTGCTGAGAATTGTGCAGGCATAGGGGCAAGGATGCTGGGTCCTCCCTCTCACTGGGAGGGTAAGGGGACCTGGCAACCCTAGCTTCCACTTGAATTTCACCAATCAATCAAAAGAGTTCTTTGTAAAAGTGAAGCTATTTGAAACACTGAAAAAGTGAGCTGTGACTCACGAAAGCTCATACCCTACCACAAATTTTGTTAGTCTTATAGGTGCTACTGGACTCTTGATCTTTTCTACTGCTACAGTCACAGCTATCCATCTTGAAACACTGTAGTTTGAGTTAAGCCTTTGAACTTTTACATCCCTACGAAACATCCACCCATTTTGCAATCTCATGCAGGCAACAAAAAGGCTTATTGAGTTACTAGTAAACTGTAATACATGGTTGATGTGGTTGTTCAGTCTAGTAGGTCACAATTTTTACAGGCTTATATTAAGTACAAGAATGTGACATCATCAAAAGTATAAACATACCCTTTTCAGTTTCTTTTTATTTTTCATAAGTTGCAAGTCTTTTTATTTCTTCAATGTTTGATCCTGGTTTGCCAAGTCTGTTTGTTTTATAGTATGCAGATGCAGCATTTATGCATTATGCAGCATTTTTATACCACTTACAGAATTTATGTAGAAGCAGGTGTCAGATTTAATGTTTCTATCAAATTTTGTTAGTGTGGCCAGAATAAAAGTTTTGTCTGAACTAGGAAGGACCTATGTCAGATAATGTCTTCCTTAACTATGAAATACTATACTTCTCTAATTCACTAATAAATGTCATTGTTACTGGAAACTGGAAGCTGGACAAGCGGATGTGGCTTGACTGTGATGGCTCTGGTGATCTGTAGCAGTCTAGGGGAGAAGAGGTATTGTCCTAATGCCTGGTTAGTAGTTTTTATGGCTTTTACAGAAAGCCATTTCCATGGCTCAGGGGAGAAAGAAACTAGGTTAGTCACAGTGGAGCAAAATGTGGAAGAACCTTTGTATCTTCCAAAGAATCTTTTGTTCCTTGATTATACATAATAGTCCAAACGTACATTGATCCATTGGGCTTGTCTTCACCTGGATAACTCTGAGACCAAGTGAATTGCTTTAGATTACCCACTGTATACCCTAAATATAAATATAAACCAAGTACTAAGAATGAAGCCAACAGCGTTTCCTTCTTCACCGATAACATCTGACTGATACATTGACAAGAACTTCAGGTTGAAATTGCATTCTGATAATTTTGCCTTTTGATTCATAATAGTTTAATTTGCCATAATTTGATTTGCCTCTTAGTTCAAATTTGTAAAATTTACCTTAATTTGTGCAAATTGCTAAATGCCTCTGTTTAGTGTGTCTAATTAATTGAATTCATCAACTGGAAAAAGTAGCTGATGTAAATAGGCCTAGAAATACCCAGAAATTTAAAATGAATTTATTTTTCAACAGTGTAGTCCTGTCCCCATGCCACACGATAAGCAGTAGAATGCGAATCTTTAAAAATTACATTTATTTCATTTTGTAATGCCTTGATTTTGATTTATAACTATCAAACATCTTTATTAAAATGAAAGTATATATAAAGTTGCTGTGACCTGGATGGCCCAGGTTAGTGGGATCTCATCAGAACTCATGAGCTAAGTAAGGTTGACCCTGGTTAGTACTTGGATGGGAGACCACTAAGGAAGTCCAGAGTCATTATGCAGAGGTAGGCAATGGTAAATCACCTCTGTTCATCTCTTACCTTAAAAATCCTACAGGGCTGACTTTATGGCACTTTTCTCCATATTTATAGTTGCAAGTTATTAAAAAAAATCAAAAATAAAATTTACAAGGATGACGAAAGAACTTCATGGGTTCTTAAAATACCACTAGGGCTGCCTCATTTCTTTAGTGATAGGTGCAAACAAGGAGCCATTCTATTATCCCAATACAAGATTGTGTTTTAAGATGTTTCTGCTGTGATACCCTACTTTGCAGAAGCTGACATCTGCTCTATGCATGGCTCCACCACTATACAGAGTTGTTGGTCTGCTGGCTAGTTATCCAGAAATGAGAGATGTGTGCATGAACAATATGTAATGCCTATGTAGGGCAAATACAGGTGTGATGCAGGTTTTTCATCAAGGAAAGAATTTATTTATACCTTTCTTAGTGACAGTGCAGTGTGAATGGGAGACACTTTGCCATAGGTCTCGTGACAGAGTTAGAAATGAATATTTAATGCCTTTTTAAATGTAGTTCTTTTCCACATGTAAATGTTGCACATGACTACACGTTGAAAAGGATTGATGAGTTTAAGGACTGTCTCAGTGTTTTTTTGATCTAGCATGTCTTCTCACTATTCCAGTTTGTTGGGGCTTTTGTAAAGACCTCTTTGCCTGAAATCATATTCCAGTTCTGTATCAAATCATTCCATCAATGACATATCTAGCAGAGATTCTTGAACACTGTTCAGTTTGCAGATTGGGGCTGTTTTCACACTTCTTACCAGCTGCGGAACATCACTCAAAGCTCCCGGGACATCTTCCTGGCACAATTTCGCACGAGAACTGGAGTTATGATGGGAAATCGCGCCAGGAAGATGCTGTCGTTATGGGAGCTTTGCGTGATGTTCCGCGGCCGGTAAGAAATGTGAAAATGGCCAATGTATAGGACCTTTGAAGCTTAAAAAAGTTTGGTTTTGCCCCAGTTTTTTTAAATTGGATCAAAATATTCTATGCATACAGTCTTCTCTATCTCCAGCCATCATGCATCCTCCTCATCCATTATCTTTGCTATATATTAAATAATCTATTTTTAAAAAGAGATTTTTCTATCCTGGTTGGGTGGGGGAAGATGACTGGGATGTCTTTCTCTTCCAGCCTTGTCAATTTTACTTGGCTGATGGAATGTTAATTCAACCTGGATTACTGAGCATCTGGAATGATATTAGGGGGGCGTTAAAAGACTTTTGAAAATGAAAATACAATTTAACATATAAAAGATATTGCGGCTTGTGAGTTCAGTTAACATAGTTCCATGCCACCTACAGGCTCGTTGTTCCATTTTCATGCACCCTACAGGATCATTTTGTCATTTAACAAACAAAAGAATTGTCTGCCTTTGACAAATATACACACACAATTATTTTCATAATAAATGGGAATACAAGGAAAATCACTTAAATAAGTGAAAAGCACATTGCATTCTTTTCCTAAATATTTCCCATATAATGAAAAACTAGGACTGGATTTGATTATATGTTTGTAAGACATAATATGATTATTATGTTTGGTAGCAGAAGCAGGGTATCTCCTGCTGATTCAAGACATTGTCACATATAGTGGTAGTGGGTGAATGACTCACTTGGCATTCTGGGCACTGTTGCTGCGCTGCATAGGTCCCGGGCCTCATAGCTCCATAGTAGTAAAGAGAATAGCTGTCTCTCAGAAATTAAAATAACCTAACATTTACAGGTTTGAATTGTAAGACAATATTATAATTGTTAACTAGGGTTCTTTTTTATTTTAATCATGCATACTGATTTCTCAAGATCAGCATCAGCAAATGTCCCTTCTTTCTTCCACATTAAAAAAAAAATATCTGAGAGATCACATTGGATGCACATAGCTATTTTTTTTAATATATATATTTGTTCAACTTCTTCCAAAGTGAGAATTTGAAAGAAAGCTACTGAAAGAGAATATAAAAATACACAAGTTAGCCTTCTGGTCTTTTAAAGGCTGAATAATTTTGCACATAGTCACACACACCATTCTTCAAGAAACAGATTCTAAACTAATTTTTCCTACTAGAGGCTTTAAAGTTATCAAATCCATCAAACATCTTGTCCTCTGAGACAGTGTCATTTAAGTTCAAAGGATGTACATACAGCCCTGCAAAAACAATGTTGTATTTCACTGCATGTTTGAGTTGATAAAATTAGCTTTTTAAATCCAAAGTTGTTAACAACAACAACAATAATAAAGCTTTTGAAAAACACATACCTGACATATGAAGATGTCCCATGGAAGGCTAAAACCCTCTCTTTAATATTTTTCCTGGAGAAGTTTTTTTTTTTTAAAGATACTGAGTTTTTAAGACTGAAAATAAAACTTATACAACTTATTCATGTTAATACGGGTCATTGTAATTAATTCTGATTTAGAGATGAGTGAACTTCAAAGGAATTTAAATCTGGTCAAGGATATAACTATATTTCTTTTCAACTGAGACTTGTTTAAAATACAATTGCAATAAGCCTTTTTCATTGAAGTTGGAAGATTGTATTAATGTGATACATATATGAAGTAGTAATATGTGTACTTCAAGACATGATTTGGCCTTCATTTTGGGTTCCCAACAACAGTTACTTCCTAACAAAAGTTACTGTCAGTTACAGTTGACAGTGGGTTCTATAACATCCATTTGTTCCACTATTCATTCACTGTGGAGAATTGTGTCAGTTATTATTGTTACTGTGGTGCACTATTGAGAATTTTCTTCAGTGAGCTCAAGACAATGTCCACTACTGCCTCCCTTTACACTCACAATATTCCTGTTGAGGAGAAGAGTGATTGGCCCAAGCCACTCAATGAACTTAAAGTAGGATAGAGATTAAAGTGTATCAGCAGTGAAAGTAGAAATAATGACCCAAAAAAACGCATGAACTGGGCCGGTTCGTGGTTCATTAACACGCGGTTCGTGGAGCTGCATGTTAATGAACCCCCACGACTTTTTCAGGCCCAGTTCATGAGGGTTGTGAGCGTTGTGACTGCAGACAGGCTGGCGCCATTCTCCTGCCGCCAGTGAGTGGCAAGAGAAGGGGGTTGTCAGTTTCACACACACCGTGCCAGGTTCAGCCCATGAGCTGAAGCCAGCGCGGGATCTGTGAAGCTGACACCCCCCTTCTCCTGCCTCCGGAGAGTGGCAGGAGACCAGGCTTGTCAGTTTGACAGACCCAGCACCGGGTTCAACCTATGGGCTGAAGCCAGCATAGGGTCTGTGAAACTGACAGCCCCCGTTCTCTTTCTGCCCAGGGCGGCGGGAAAACATGGGCTGTCAGTTTGACAGACCCCGTGCTGGCCTCAGCCCATGGGCTGAACCCAGCACAGGGTCTGTCAAACTGACAGCTCTCATTCTCTTCCCGCCCATCAGTTCTCAGCTGAATTATATCTGTTCTCCCACCAGGATGACACGTTCAAATGGCATCAATTGCCTTTTTTGCTTACCTCACCATCAATGAAATGCTTATGGAATATGTATGTGGTAATGTATTCGCTTACAAATATTGGGTATTAAAGACTGTAAGTTGACCCAGCATAGTGTTTCACGCAACAGCCTACAAGCTGCCCCAGGGGGCTGTTGGAATAGGCGACTCAGCCTACCTTTGGACACTAGTGGGTGCTGCATGTCTCTTTGAATGTTATGTATAAGTCTAGCAATCTGCCACTCTCTTGTCTAAGGTGGGAACGCCTACTGACTCCTCTCTTGCCTCTGTGCCTCTTGGGAGATTTCACACCTTCCCTCATGCTCTTCCAAGAGAAAAGATGTAAAGCCACCATGCTCCTCATGGAGTCCTTCTCTTTGTCCACAAACCTGCACCTACAACCTCGCTGCCTAGTTTCAGGCCATGGTATTAGACTAGAGAATGTAACTCTTTAGAATAGGATCTTTCCCTTCTTACTACCAGAAGATATTGCTATGGAGAAATCTGCTACAATAAACTGTAAGTTCTATCTTTCTATGAATTTTGTCTGAGGATTAATTAATGCACGTTTGTAAGGGTTTAAACGCTTCTGACTAAATAACTCTGCTATGTTACTCTGCTAAGTTACTAAACTAAATATATAAAATACATAATCTCTAACAGGGTTAATGGTAGCCCAGTCTTGAATAAGTTCCTCAGGGCCAAAGAAAAGCCCATAGTTGAATCTAAGAAGCAAAAAGTTTTTTAAAAAAAACTGCAAAGCTGAATCTAGAAGTAAAGAGTTTTAAACTGCAAAGTTTTTTTTCCTTGACTCTGCTGGTCTAACAGCCAGGCAGAACAAAAGGACTTAATTAGCACGTGAATGCCATCACAGGCAACCTTATGAGGAACAAAGAAAGAAATTAGGTGAAAAGCCTAACAGCTTTTTTCCTGCCCTCAAACGTGCACAGAAAAGCAGAGAAACCTCCTTTTAAAAAACGTTTTGGCTAACTTGAGCCTTTATACAGAAACTAAAAATTAAAGAGAAGAAAGTTCCTAGAGAAATACTTTTGCTTTACACAGGAAACTAAAAGTTAAAGAGGGAAAAAGAAAAGTTTTCTAGAGAAATACTTTGAAATTTCTTTTAAAAATGTCGAAACGACAGGCTGTTTTGGAATGGCTTTCAGGAGAGAATTTTGAATCCTGGTATTTTAGATTACAATCTCAATTACAAGAAGAGAAAGTATATTTTGTATTAACTGATGAAAAACCATCTGGCTCAGATGATAGCCCAGATGAACAAGATTGGCTGGATGCTGATGCAAAGGCCAGAAATCTCATTACAACCACACTGGCAAATTCCCAGTTGGTGCATATTAAAACAAAGAAAACTGCAAAAGATATGGTGAATGCACTTAAGAGTATCTTTGGGGACCAGGACCAAGTCAGCAAAAATGCTTCATTCAAAGAACTATTTTCAACTAAAATGGGAGATAATGATGATGCATATTCCCATATTGAATCCTTGTTGAACATAATTGATAAATTAGCAACTGCTGGTCAGACATTAGATGAAGATTTGAAAATTGCTTTAGTCTTATGCTCACTCCCAGAGAGTTACTCCAGTTTCACCAGTTCTGTTACTACACGAGGTGTTACTCTGGAGGAAGTGTTAGCTAAGATAAGATCAGAGTACAACAAGCAAAGATCTTATCATGAGAAAAGGAAATGCAAGACTTACTCAAATTACATGGTCAGAGAGGCCAGACCCAGATGGGCAGGAGCTAGGCAAATTGATTACAGGCAAAGAGCCAATCCTAGAGAAAGGCAGACTCCTCCCTTCTGCCGCAAATGCAATAAGCCCGGTCACCTCCAGAGGGAGTGTTTTAGCAACAGAAGCTACAGCCACAAGGGCAGAAACAATTATACTGCTGCAAGCAGGAACCAACAGGCAGAGAGAAACAGAGATTTTTCAAAAGCAAGAGCTAGTAATTTTAGAGATTTTCCTCAAACAAGGGCTGATAGTAATTATCATGTGTCTCATTTTGCTCGAATAAATGATAGCCCACAGTGCTGGGTACTCGACAGTGGAGCCAGCTGCCATATGGCATCAGATATGAATCTGTTTTATGAATTAGATACCAGTGCATCTAAGAAAGTTACAATGGCTAACGGGACATGTGTGAATATTGATGGCCAAGGCTCTATTATGCTTCATAGTAATAATGATCTCTCTAAAAAATATAATTAAAGTAGAAGTTTTATACATTCCTGATTTAAAGGCAAACCTACTAAGCGTACCTGTACTATCACAAAAAGGATTTTCTATACACTTTGAGAATAACAAATGTACAGTTTCTCGCGAAGGAGAGATATATTCCACAGGTAGTCTCAGAAATGGAGTCTTTGAACGGGACTGCCAAGGAGAAAAGGCCTACAGGGCAACAACAGCTACCACAAAAGGAGAACCAATTGAACTCTGGCACAGAAGATTTGCACATCGCGATATGCAAGCCATAAAGGAGCTGCAGTCTAAGGACTTGGTAACAGGCATTAATATAAGTGCATGTGGCAATGATGATGAATTATGTGTTTGTTGTATAAAGGGAAAGGCAACTCGACCTTCAATTCCCAAACAAAGCCAAAGGTGCTCAAGGCAACCACTTGAACTAATCCATGCTGATTTATGTGGTCCTATTAAACCAGCATCAACAGGAAATAACCTTTATATATTGTCTTTCATTGATGACTTCTTGAGATATACAGTGTGCTATTTGCTGAAAGAAAAATCGCAGACTGAGCAGAAACTGCGTGATTATGTTTCCATGGTGTCTAACAAGTTCAACAGGAAACCTCAAGCCTTTCAAAACGACTATGGCGGTGAGTACATTTCTCATGCCACACAGAGATTTCTCAGGGAAAATGGAATCCAACATATATTCACAGTTCCCTATAACCCCGAACAGAATGGGGTGGCGGAGTGTAAAAATCGTTCTATCATGAACATGGTCAGATGTATGCTAATTGATTCAGGACTTCCCTACAGACACTGGGGAGAAGCGGCCATGACTGCAATCTACTTACAAAACAGATTGCCTACTAAAGCTACACACAAAACTCCTTATGAGTTATGGCATTAATAGGAAGCCAAACATAGAACATCTTAGAGTATTTGGATGCAAGGCATATGCGCATATACCAGAGGAAAAGAGATCCAAACTAGAACCCAGAGCCTTAGAAGGCATCTTTGTAGGATATGCTCTAGGATGTAAGGGATATAGGATTTTTAACCCAGAAACTAACAGTGTTACTACAAGCAGAGTTGTGCAATTTGATGAGCGACAGAGGAGCAACCAGAATGCTGCTACACGTGATCCTTCAGAGGGAGAGGATGATGACAGCCAGCTGCTGCTGTATCGGCCAGATGACATCGCTACGCAAATGCGACCAGATATCCAACCCGGTGATGAGGCAATGAGTGCAGCCACTGAGCAGATGCAACCAGAAGCCCGACCAGGTGATAGAATAAAGGTGGAAATTCCCAGGCCAGTAGATGTGCCTGAGAAGCCAGAGCTCGCTGCGGAGGAAGAGGTGACTCAGGACCATAGGCGCTCTCAGCGCATCAATAGAGGAGTTCCAGCCGAGAGACTGACCTACCTTGCAAGGTCGTCGCCACCACAAGAACCAACTTCATGGGCCAAAGTTCAACAAATGCCTGAACCAGAAGCAAAGAAATGGAAGGAAGCAGCACAAGAAGAAATAGATGCTCTACACAAGAACAAAACATGGACTCTCACAAAACTACCTAAGGGTAAGAATGTTATTGGATGTAAATGGGTTTTTAAAGCTAAGAAAAATGAGAATGGTGCAGTTGAGAGATACAAAGCTAGATTAGTAGCCACAGGATATTCTCAGATTTATGGAACTGATTATGATCAAACTTTTGCACCAGTTGTAAAATATTCCACAATCAGGATGCTTTTAAGCATAGCAGCTTCTAGAAACATGCAAACAGAACACCTGGATATAAAGACTGCATTTTTACATGGTGAAATTGAGGAAGAATTGTATATGAGTCAACCTCCAGGGTTCATAGATGAACAGAATAAACACTTAGTATGCAAACTTCAGAAAGGACTTTATGGTCTTAAGCAAGCTACCAAATCTTGGAATGATAAACTGACCAAAATGTTACTTGATCTAGATTTTAAATGAGGCACAGCTGACCTCTGTCTTTACAGTAGATACAAGAATGAGAGATGGACTTTTATTTTGTCTTATGTTGATGATCTTATCCTTTGTTATGAAAATTCAAGTGATTGTGCTGAAATTATATCTCATCTAAACAAGGAAGTTGAGGTGAAACGCATAGGCAATGCTAATTTTTATTTGGGGATCCAGATTGAGAGAGAACCAGATGGCAGTTACCTTCTCAGCCAAAGACAAAAGATACTAGAATTACTGGAAAGTTTTGGACTAGAAAATGCCAATCCAATGCCCGCACCAATGGAAGTAGGTTTTCTGAAAGAAAAGGAACCAAATGAGCCTCTACCAGAGAACAATGGATACAGAACTGCCATAGGCAAGCTTCTTTACCTAGCAATGACAACAAGACCTGACATTGCAACAGCTGTAGGTATTCTATCCAGGAGGGTAAGTAAACCCACTGTGAATGATTGGACCAGAATAAAAAGAGTAATGAGATATTTAAAGGGTACTGCAGATTCTAAACTAAGGCTGCCAGCTAGTAAAAATCCCACACTATTGGGATATGCTGATGCATATTGGGCTAAAGATAATTCAGACTGGAAATCCACTACTGGTTATGTGTTTTTCTATGGGAACGGACCTGTAACTTGGGCCAGTTGTAAACAAGAAATTGTGGCCCTTTCATCCACTGAGGCAGAACTTGTGTCAGCTTCAGAAGCATGCAAAGATTTACAAATGCTTTTAATGTTACTTAAAGATTTTGGCATTACAGAACCTTTACCAGTTAACATGCTAGAAGATAACCAGAGTTGTATAGCCCTTTCTCTTTTAGAAGGAAATACTCCACGCACAAGAAATATTGGGACGCGATAGCAGTTCGTGAAAGAACTTCAAGCACAAGGAATTGTGAAGCTGCACTACTGTCCCACTGAAGAAATGACAGCGGACATCTTTACCAAACCGCTGCCCAGAGACAAGTACCAAGGTCTACGAAGTGACCTGAACATTGTGAATGCTGACTGCATTCTGAGTCGAGAGGGAGTGTTGGAATAGGCGACTCAGCCTGCCTTTGGACACTAGGGGGTGCTGCATGTCTCTTTGAATGTAGTGTATAAGTCTAGCAATCTGCCACTCTCTTGTCTAAGGTGGGAATGCCTACTGACTCCTCCTCTCTTGCCTCTGTGCCTCTTGGGAGATTTCACACCTTCCCTCACGCTCTTCCAAGAGAAAAGATGTAAAGCCACCATGCTCCTCATGGAGCCCTTCTCTTTGTCCACAAACCTGCACCTACAACCTCGCTGCCTAGTTTCAGGCCGTGGTATTAGACTAGAGAATGTAACTCTTTAGAATAGGATCTTTCCCTTCTTATTACCAGAAGATATTGCTATGGAGAAATCTGCTACAATAAACTGTAAATTCTATCTTTCTATGAATTTTGTCTGAGGATTAATTAATGCATGTTTGTAATTAATGCACGCTTCTGACTAAATAACTCTGCTATGTTACTCTGCTAAGTTACTAAACTAAATATATAAAATACATAATCTCTAACAGGGGCCAACAAAGAGGCCAAATCCCTCTGATGTTGTCTCCCAGCACTGGCATTCAGGCTTGCTGTTTGTATATGAAATCTCCCCTCAAGTCACCATGGCCAGTATCCTCTACATTTATATAAGAATCAAAGCTCACATTAAAGTCACAGTAACTACTAGAGTTGCCAACCTCCAGGAGGAGGCCTAGAGTTCTTCCAGGATTAGAACTGATCTCCTGATAACATAGACCAGTTTCCCTGGAGAAAATGACTGCTTTGGAGGGTAGGCTCTATGACATTGTACCCCTTAGGTCTTCCCCATACCCAAACTCTGTCCTCCCCAGGCTCCTCTCATCAAATCTTCATGCATTTCCCACTTGGCTGTATCACATTGTGATTTTCCATGACTTTATCAGTGAAGCAGCAATTACTGGGAACCTGGGTCCCTTCCCTTCTTTGTCTATCATCTACAGGAAGAGAATGGCAGTATGTCCTGTCTCACTGGCTGTTAGCTTCCCTGTCTACTTTTGTAACCTTATTTAGGACTATAAGCAGTTACAAAGACTATTAGAACATTTTAATAAAATTATTGGAGGAAATTTTCTTTCCTTATCTTTTTGAAGAAAAAATGAAGCAGTGGTAGCCACAGTATTTGATCTGCAAATCTAATATATGTTATGTGCCTTTGTTGTTCCCTGTGCCTATGAGTGTTTTGAGTGCCAAGTCTACTGAGTTAAAAAGCCAACAGGAACAGAGTGCTGTAGAGCTATGCAAGCCTGTAGTATGCTGCAGCCATGCCCTCATGGGCTCTGCTACTTCTGCTTAGTCATGCTACAAACTGCTTTTGTGTATTTTTATGTGTTATCTGCTTTTATGTGTTTTATGTAAATTAAAATGTTGTGCTCCGCCCTGAGCCCGCTTGGCAGGGAGGGCGGACTATAAATCTAATCTAATCTAATCTAATCCACAAACAAACAAACAAACAAACAAACTCGCTCTGCCATGCTATTTGTGACATCTATGCTGAATGCTGGCCACCCACAACACAGAACTCATAGTTGCATGAATTGCTCCTGTTACACAGGTAGAGCCATCCTATATGCACTTACAGCAGGGACCTTTAAGCCTGTGTATCCATTTGTCAAGCCTTATTCCCCAGAAATGGAAACAGGCAAAGGACATTTAAATCATTTATTTAGAATAGAAGTGGCGGAGTAAAATGAAAATAGAGAGAAAAAACAGTTGGTCCAGCAGACTATTGTATACACCCAGAGCAGGCAAGTACACAATCTATTCCTGTGTCAAGATACCCTGAAAGGGAGAGGTTCATGGGGAATAAAGGGGAGAATATAAAATATACATTGCCTGTCTGACAAAAAGAAAGGCAGGGTATGAAGTTCCTTGAAAATTATGGGGGAAGGGGCCTTGGGGAAGAGTATTTGCCCTATGTTCCCAAAGATGTCTGAACCTGAATTGCTGGGCAGGAAAGCTCTTTTTATATTATTGCTCCTGTGGACCATTGAAGTTTGAATTTGGGTTGGAAAAAATCATTCTTGGTAGAGCTGCCAGGGCCACTGAGAGGCAGGCTGGGTGTGGGGGAAACTGGATTTTGAGTTAAAACAAACAAAGGGCTATCTTGATTGGTGGTTGGATTGACATTATTAATGTCCCACTGCCCAGGATAACTCAGGATACTAGTTTTCATTTTTGGTGAAAACCATTAGTTTAACTCTCTAGGAGGAGAGGGCAGCATTCACAGATCATTGGAGGTGGGGGGGAGGGTAGAGTGATTACTAGGCATCCAAGACAGGCCCTTGACAATGGTGCCTCTGGGATCTCCAGAGTTTGGTTGGCATTTTATTCCTGCCTTAATTTATGGTTAATTTTGTACTCCTTTTAATTCAGAATTGGGGGGAGGTGTTACCCTAAATGAGTCTGGGCACTTAGCATGCAAGGAGAGGCAGCAAGAGGTGGGTGACTGTGAGATCACACACAGGATTGTCCCCCAAGAATTCTTTCAATAAACAGCCAAATGTTCAACCAAAGTAGTTTTTATTTATAAAATAATAAAGATCAATTGCACACAAAACACACAGCACACACGCACAGCTAACTAGAAAAAGAGGGAGGAAATTGGAGAGAAAATAGTAGGGTCCGGTGATAGTTACCAGTCAGATGAGAAGGTGTCCGTGAGACAGTAGCATTGACTGACCAGTTCTTCGCTGCAGGAAAAGCGAGAGGCTCAAACAGAAGTCTGAAGGTGGATGGTGGATATGAGGGCATGCCACTTATACTGTGGAACATACCCTTCTGCCCCCAAATAATAACTTAATAGCTGTTTCCAGGGTGAGACAAAGGATTGGGCAGACATCTCCGGGGTGAGACAATGAAACTGGAAAGGTTTGATTAAACCTTCTTGGGCAAAACTGAAGTTATCAATTACAATTGATGATCTGTGATGGCTGGATGGGTGAGGCTATCAGGGCCCTGAATAGCCCGGAATGGGAGAAGAAGTGAATAAGGAGTGAATAAGGAGAAGATCAGCAGGGTGTGTTTAGGTGATTAATTCAGGAACTCTTGTCCTGCTAGATAGCTTTTGTGTTTAAAACACATGCAAAGAGGAGCTCATGATATTGCCATATTCATAAGCCTTCTATTAGCATGAGGGCAACTCTGACTGCTAACCAAAGAAGGCCTTAGTAGCCATTTTCCTTTTGTCCAGTATATCAGAGGTACAGGATGCCAAGGGTGGGTGCCTTCTGGGTCACTCATTCCGGGCAGAGGGCTTCTATGCAACACTATATAACCAGAACACTCCATAATTGAACCACGGAAGATGCCTATGTTCACCAATGCTGATCATTATATATCTGTTTCAGCCTGGGTGATCATTTAGTACTTGTGTTCCTTCTAATGATTACTAATTAAACTGGTCAGTGAAATTGTCAACGAGACTTTACCATTACTAAATAAAGAAATGTGATGTGGAATATTTGCTTATAGCTTAGAACCATGGTAGAAAGAATGACCTGTTTTCCTTTTTACAGTGAAGGATTTGTAAAAACTCCTGTCCCTTATTCAGTCATGAGTATTATACAACGAAGATTTGTTGAGAGATGCATGATTTTGGCATGGATTTAACTCCAACATTTTGCAATTTAAAAAAAAAATTCATTTTGAAAGTGTGCCCATATGCTGTACCCCTCAATCATATTACTCTGTAAAAGCTTCTGGAATGCACATTTTGAATGCATGATCCATTGCTTAGTTTTCAAAAAGCTGCTTCATATTATTTGATTAATGGCTCAAAACTGAATACAAAGATAAAGGGGACTTTGAAATTCATACCTTGGAGTATTAAAATGTATTTTGGATTAGATGTAAATGTCAGGGAGAAAAAAGATCTAATGAACTCTTTATTGGCAAAATACAGCATGCAGCTGCATTGAATTTAAAACTTTTTTTTCAAAGCATTTGATTTCAGATTAAAAATAACCATTGATAAGTTTACGTACTATATGGTTTATATCTAGTATTTAAGATGCCCCGTTTTAAGGCCGGTACAATTAATTTTGGCAAGCTAGACATTTCAGAACCTGGGCATTTTCTTGGCATTTAGTGGATGCTATCAGAGTTAGAATATTGTCCAGAAGTGATGATGTGTAGAACTAAAGAAGTATTTTCCTTTCAGGAAAATTACAGTGCCATAAGTTTTCATTTTCTCCTGATGTCTTTCCTGCCATAATAATGGCTTCAGGATTTAAATCCTTTGCTGTTATTGTGACTTCAAAGCTTTAAAAAAAGCTGCAATTGAATGAAGCAGTTCATTTGTCATTATTCAAATATGAAGCAATTACAATGAAATAAAGATAGAATTCCGTGGAGAAATGCCTCAATCAATTTTCACTTATATTTAACAGGAAACATAATATGATGCTTAGAAGAGTACTTTTAAGTAAGAAAAACTGGAACCATAAAAAGTAGGAATTACTGATCTATATCATATTCATTTCAGAACTCCAGGAGGCCTATAAATATATTTTCACAAATATAGACAAAAGTTTAGTCTGACAATAACTCTCATCTGTACTTACCAGCATGTACTACTCCAAAGAAAAGGTAATGCCTTCACTCCTCAAGAACACCCAAAGCACATACCAGTTCCATAGTCAGACTATATTTTTCCTTTACATAGGGAATCGACGTGAAAAAAATGCTGAATTGCAATGTATGAAATGCAGCATTAGTATTTTTCATAATGACTGCTTGATTGGTTATATTCCTAGCGCAAAATCTTCTGCATCATGCTTCACACTTTGATATAAATCTCTTCAAGGAGATTATTTCTAAAGTGGCTGAGGTTCAAGAGAGGTTTACTAAACAATGCTGGAGATGCTGCTTGAAATTTCAGAACGAGAGCTGAAAACGCAACTTTACATATAGAGGTTAACAAACTGGAATGTACCCTAGGATTGCACCAAAGGATCACCCTGGTGATTATGACGAAATGAAGCAGCTCAACAAGCAAACATTAGTCTGAAGTACTAGTACATGTATTTCAGTGGAATTTAGCTGTGCACATGAACACACAAAGGTGTCTTCTACGGAGTAAGACCATTGGTCTATCAAAGTCACTTGGGTTTCAAGCTGATGTATTTAAACCCCATGTACTACCTGGTCCTTTTAACTGAAGATGTTGGGGCCCCCAGCACGCAGAGCAGATGCTCTACCACTGAGCAATGGTCCTTCTCCAATTCTGTTAATGTTTCGGATATAGGATAGCTTTACATTGTGATTATATATTGGTGTTTTTATTCTTTCAACTCTTGATATATGCCTTCCAACTTTCATTTCAATGAAGAAAGTATACTTTCTTCACAACACTGCCCATTTAAATTCAATGCAATTTGTTATTTTCAACACAAATATGACAATGTACTTCCTGCAGTCAGAGCTAACCATTGTGGTGCATTTGTTGTCACAAGCATTGCTCTTTTTGCTCCAGCGATCCTAATCCACAGCTTTTGAAATCAAAGTTGAAAACACCGTTTTTTCTGTGTGCTGTAGCTCTTCTGGTAGATTTACTCTCACTAAATAATATGTAAAATGCTGACACCTAATGTTAACTTTGAGTATTATCCATGAAGCGTATCTTTTTTAAAAATGAGGCATTAAATTGTACTGCAGTGGTAAAAAGTAGCAAGGAGGGCATGCCACTGACATAGAAGTAAGGGCTCTGATTCGATCCAGTGGCATCAGGTGGTTACAACTAAATGCTCCAGGTGAGTGTGAAACCTGAACAGTCATTACATTTTGTTCCAGTTATTAAAATGGTCATACCTGAGTGGGTTTGCATGTCTAAAGTCCCAGGTACAATAACGCATGCTGTTACACAAAATATTTCAGGTAATAGGGATGGGGAAGATTTTTTTGCCTTTAACTAAGAACTGCTGTCTCTCAGAATACACAATACCAAAGGTGGGCTGAGGAGTAACCCAATATAAAGCAACTTATATCTTCCAAAAAGAGAGATATAAGGCCATCACAAAACAAAATGGTCTTATATATCCCTCCTGTCAGTTTTCCTCAAGTTGGAGAGACAGACTTTTGATATAGGAGTGGGAGCACAGAACAGCAGAGCCAGTCCCTGGTAAAATAAAAACAACCAGACAACTCTACACTTGCCGGACAACAACAGCTAACCGAGGTCAGGCATGGATTCAGCTTGCATACCACCAACCAGGAGGGAGACCATCAAGAATGTGTCCCCCACCAATAGGCAAGAACAGAATATTCCTTGACACGTATAGCTTGCTTGTGGGTCTTAACAATTAAAGGACCTGCTCTTATTCTATACTAACTACTTTCCCTCACTCTCAACTGAATAGGAGTCTAGTCTGGTACCATCCTGTCTCACACTTTCTGTGGAAATGCAAGTGCTTCTGCCTGATGTTTTTGGAAAATATCTAGTATAGCATGGATTCAGTGCTGTAATTAAAAATAAAGGTATCTGACATTATCATTATGCTAGCTTTTAAAATCTGATTTTAAAAGTTACTTTTTAATATCATTTTATCTTTTAGCAAGTTTCAAAGCTAATATAGTATAAGGTTCCCTTATTTTAAAATTGTAGATACTTCTGGGCCTGATACAAACCTTTTACAAACGTATTCATTCAGCCTCATTCTGTACCATAAATACAATCTCAGGAGTCATGAAAGAACATCCCATATAGGGTTGCCAACTCCAGGCTGGGAAATTCCTGGTGATTTGGGGGTGCAGCCTGGGGAGGACAGGTTTGGGGCAAGGGAGAGACTTCACGGGGATATAATACCATAAAGACCACCTTCCAAAGCAGCCAGTTTCTCCAGGAGAATTTATCTCTATAATTTCAAGAGCAGTTGTAATTCCAGAAGATCTCCAGGCCTCACCTGGAGATTAGCAACCCCTTCTAAAATGATCTAAATAGATTATATAATGGCCATGGGGCTTGCAGCTCATGCCAGGCCAGCCCTGGACTTCAAGACTCCAGCAGTCTATCTGCTGCCTCCTGTGCTTGAGGTCTGCTTCTGCACATCACTGCATAATAAGGGATCATAGATTTCCAATACCCTTTTTGCACATTATTAATTCAGATGTTTCCTTAAAAGGTTTTAAATATATACTTACAATATAAACAAGAAAACCAGTGTGGTTAGGAGTAAGACTGCTGGCCTCTGCCTTTGGGGAGACAAGTTCAAAACTTCATGTATTACAAAAACCTAACTTAACCCACAGAATTGTTGGTAGGATAAAATGGATGAGGGGAGAATCATGTATACCACTATGCATTATTGCATCTTCCATTATTTTTGGAATAATCTTCCAGTTTATTCATCTGGCCAGTTTTATAGATTATTGGTGATCATAGGCAGTGTTCAAGGCTACCTTTAATGACAAAATCTCTTGTCCGTTCCAACTTGGAAGTTGAGAGTAGATCTAGTACCTGGGGTGTCAGAAGTGCCTGCTTGACCATTTTGTTGTGGATAGTTTCAGATTGATCCTGCCCTATGGATTCTGACAGAGTTCTGAGGAGAATGAGGGTCACCACTTGTGCTCTAGACCCGAACCTGTCCGGACTTTTAAAATCTTGTTGGGAAAAGGTATTGGCGACAGTAATGAAAATCATCAATTCCTCCCTGATTGAGGGGTCTCTCCCTAGACTTTCAATGGAGGCAGTTATTTAGACCTCTGCTCAGAAATCCTTCATTGGCTAAGAATGAGATAGCCAACTACAGACCAGTTTCCAATTTGCCTTTTTAAGGGAAGATGACAGAACATGTGGTATGAGAGAAACTCCACCGTTTCCTGGATTACATATCTGCCCTTGACCCATTCAGTCTGGTGTCCAGCCTGGATTAGGGACTGAGACAGCTTTACTTGCACTGGTGGACAATCTTCGCATAGAATTGGACAGGGAACAATCTTACCTGTTGATACTGTAAAATCCTTCAGTGGCCTTTGACACATTTGACCATTCTTTTCTTATCCACCGGCTTGAATATGGAGCTGAACTAAGGGTATTCGGCCCAACTGGACGGCAGCTCCGCAGCTTGGACAGGGGCCACATTTGCAGCCCTGGAAGAAGGAAAGGGAGTTGGGCATTTCCTAGGCATCTGAGGGCTTTGCTGGATGGGCGGAGGTAAAGGCATATTTGCCTGCTCTGCTCTTCCCTAGCACACAGTTGTCTTTGTTGCTTGGCCTGAGCAGAGCACACTTCAAGCTGAGCTCCTTTGAGGCTGGTTTTATTGAAGGCCCTCAGGGCTAGGCAGCAGTAGCTGCATTGGAGAAGCTGTGCTATTCCCCTGCTGCTACCTTCAGCTTCAGCTTGCTACCTTCAAACTCCAGGATGAGAGACAGGGCCCAGTGCCAGGCTCAGTGGTTTGGCAGAATTCCCCCCCCCCTTATTTACATTTGGGGCTTGTTGTCTATCAGTCAGGAGGGCTAAAGCAGGGTGAGGCCCAGTCTCTGTAGGCCTCTGGCCTACTAGGCTCCCCCCCTTTTTTCACTCTGTTGGTAGGGAGTTCTTCCAGTAGCAGCAGCAATAGGCTTTGCTGTAGGCCACAGGGGTGAATTGCAGCCATCTGAGGGGCAGATTGCTTCATATACTATTGCCACAGGCTTAGCAGGGTGGATGCTGGTGACCCCCCCTCCCTGTCTGGGCTTTTCCTCCCACCCCACCCTCGATTACACTTTGGGGGCTTAGGGTAGGTTCATGCAGATAGGATGGCAGGCCTTATTACTTGAGGGAGGCTAGAACTGGTAGTATGGGCTGGTGGCCATCTTTTCTTAGGGCAACTACAGAGGTGTGGTTATCAGTAGCCATTATGTGATGCTGGGGCAACCATCTTTGTTTAGGGCATCTTGGGCAGCAGCCATTTTGTGTGGTGGGCAGCCATTTTGTGGGTCACCCCATAGGTGGCCATTTCACTTCTGTATCCGGTTTAACTATGCCACCCTAGAAAGGCCAAAGAAAGCCCAAAGGCAAACAGCCAGCAAAGAGGCAAGCCCCTGAAAGTGCTGTGCTGGTGCTGCCTTCCTCTGATAGGAGGAGCCTGCAAAGAGGCAAGCCCCTGAAAGTGCTGTGCTGGTGCTGCCCTCCTCTGATAGGAGCCCTTTAGTAGTAGAGTTGCCAACTCCAGGTGGTGGCTGGAGATCTCCCAGAATTACAACTGATCTCCAGGCTGCTGGGATCACTTCCCCTGGGGACAATGGCTGCTTTGGAGGGTGAACTCTGTGGTATTGTACCCTGCTGAAGTCTCTCCCCACCTAGAGCAACACCCTCTCCAGGCTCCCCCCCCCCCCCCGCCCCAGTCTCCAGGAATTTCACAATTTGAAGCTGGCAACCCTATCTAGTAGATGTGATATACTGGATTGCATTGCAGCCCATGTACAGTCGAAAGGGGTCTCAAGGCCAGGATCAGGTCGGCCCAAGAGGCTGGAGTCAGCTGCTCTGTCCCCTGTGGGAAGTGTTAACAAGATTTTCTGCTCTAGAAGGATCTTCTCCCATAGGCGAGCTTGAGGAAAGTGCAGGAGGTGGAAAGTGCAGCAATGGACCCAGATGCTTGCAGTGGAGCCAGCAGAAGGAGGGTGTATGCTGGATGAGTTTCAGAAGTGAAGGTGGTGGGGGCATAGCCCCGGTGGCAGATGGTGCTGATGCGTATGTGGCTTCAGATCATCCATGCTGGCCTGAAGAGGCCTGCCCAATAGCGTGATGGTAAGCACACTAAAACACAGCAGGCATGTGCATGGCTGTGGGGGCCCTGGGTTCAGCCTCTGTTCTTACACCTTTGGTGCTTTAAACTCAGGCAGAACCCAGGCTAGCAGGGCCCTTTTCATACTACTTGCCTGTTCCTGGAATGTTACGAAACATTGCGCAAAAAATGCGGAAGATAGCATCTTCTCGCAAGAATTTTGGACGATGTTGCAACACCTTCATGGTTTGCAAACATCAGGGGCATGGAGGTAGGCCTGGTGGGAAGCTGAGCGGTGGTCCCAACAACAACAAACTGGAGAGGGGACCTGACCCATAAATCTGTATGTTCTTAGTGGTTGCTGGATGCATATTCCAGGTGCCAGGATCCCTCTTTATTTGCTAGTGGGTTCCACATGGATGTTGGATCCCTGTTCAGGGTCCTGGTACAAAATAGCAAGGGAGTGTGCTGAGGGCAGGGTGCCCTTTTGATGCCCCTCTTTTTCCGCATATAGGTCCTTTGACCAGCAGTCAAGGTGACTTGGAGATGTGGGATCTACAATTAAATGGCAAAATGTGACATTGAGCCTGCCTTTCACTTACCATCTCAAAGATTTTGTGTCATTGGGTTTCCCTTCATAGGGCAATATCATAAGGGCAATCTTACAGTCAGGGCTCTTCTAAGGGAGTGCTCTGTCTTTTAGTGGCCTTTGAGCACTTCAGCCCTTTTTGAGAGTGAGGGATCTGCAGGTTCTGGCCATTGCGAGGATTAATTTTGCCTATGGAGTGATGGCACCTGATAGAGAGTTTCAGGACCCCTACGTGAGGCCATAGGTTCTTCATCAGAGACTTAAGTTTTGTAGGGGTATCAGGGAGGATGTGGTAGTGTAGGATGTGTTAAGTTTCCTAACTGCTTTAATGGGCTTGCCTTTTGGAAGGAGGACCTGCACTTAGAGGCAGAATTTTCAAGTTAGCTCTGATGCTTCTTGGTTTCCAGACGTTAGTGGTAGTGTTTTATGGTAAGGGAGTTTGTCTGCTGCATTGTTCACTTTTGGTGTGACAATTCAAGGGGCAGTCCATGTTCTCAAGTCACCCCCCCCCCAAAAAAAGAGTTATGCAGACCATTTATGCTTGTGCTGCAGTTTAGGTGGCGGGGGCGGGGGGTCACCTGGGTGACTGCAGGGTCATGGCATGCCCATTTCCTATAGGCTTACACGGACTTGCTGCACCCCGGCCGGTAGTGGGCTTAATGGCTCAAGGGGAGTTGTGGGCCTCCACCTCAGGTCGTCTCACAGGGCATGTCCCCTTTCCCTACAGGCTCATGCAGGCTTGTACCACCCAGACGTGGCCTGATGCCTCGAGGGTAGGTGCGGACCTTAGCCTCACATCCTGGTCATTCACCTGGGGGGGTGATGACCTTGGCTCACAGGGCATAGCCCTTTCCTTGCCTCATGTCCCGGTCATTTACCAGGGGGGTGATGTCCCTGGCTCACAGGGCATGGCCCTTTCCTTACAGGCTCATGGAGGCTTGCACTACCCAGGCAAGTAGTGGCCTGATGTTCCAAGGGGAGGTGCGGACCTCCGCCTCACATCCTGGTCATTCACCTGGGGGGGTGATGACCTTGGCTCACAGGGCATAGCCCTTTCCTTGCCTCACGTCCCGGTCATTTACCAGGGGGGTGATGTCCTTGGCTCACAGGGCATGGCCCTTTCCTTACATGCGCATATAGGCTTGCATCGCCCAGGCAAGTAGTGGCCTAATGCTTTGAGGGGAGGTGCGGTCCTCCGCCTCGTGCTAGTCATTTGCCTGGAGGGAGTTGACCTTGAATTACAGGGCACGGCCCTTTCCTTATAGGCTCACACAGGCTTGTACCACCCAGGCAAGTAGTGGCCTGATGCTTTGAGGGGAGGTGCGGACTTCTGCCTCATGTACTGGTCATTCGCCTGAAGGGTGTTGACCTTGAATTACGGAGCATGGCCTTTCCTTGCCTCACTTCCCAGTCATTCACCAGGGAGGTGATGACCTTGGCTCACAGGGCATGGCTCTTTCTTTACAGGTTCACACAGGCTTGCACCACCCAGGCAAGTAGTGGCCTGATGCTTTGAGGGGAGGTGTGGACTTCCGCCTCACATAGTGGTCATTCACCTGGAGGGTGTTGACCTTGAATTATAGGGCACAGCCCTTTCCTTACAGGCTCACACAGGCTTGCAGCACCCAGGCAAGCAGTGGCCTGATGGTTCTAGGGTATGTGCAGTCCTCTGCCTCCTGTTTTGGTCATTCTCGTGGATGGTAAAGGCTTTTGGGGAGGGCTGGGGCATTATTGGTTGCCCCCCATCTTACTGAATTCACCAACCTCTACAGAGGTGATGGGGTCTATCTATCGGTTGCTGGCTGTGACAAATTCCTGGATGATTTACGGCAAGGGCTCAGGTTGGCCATAAGCCACTTGTGGGGCGCAAGGGTCTAACCAGAGGCTTGGTCCTAGTGGTGGCAGGTTAGGATGGGAAAATGAGCGGGACAGTGACCCCCTTGGCACATCCCCATTGGTGGGGAATTGGGGTCTGTCAGGAGCTACTGGTGAGCTCCACGGCAGCCAGTTGCGAGGGCAGACTGCCACGTGGCTCCCCTGTACAAGTAAGGCCCTTCTCCGATATGGCAAGGTGCTGCAGGCTTGGAGGGGGAACCATTTGCCTGGCCAGTCGGGTACCAGCCATGCGTTGTATAGCTCACCTCCCCGCAGCAGTGGGGGCTCGCCCAGACAGGTCAAGGCGGAGGTCATGGGTGACCCCAGGGCTTGACCTGTTCTGCTAGTTAGATCCCTTGACAGTTTATGTTGAAATTAATAAAGTGGCCCAATTTTATACCCAAGCTTTGTGTCTGCCTTTTATTTCGACTGGGGCGGGGGGGGGGGGCAATAGCCTTTCAATGTTTTTGCTGTTTTCTGTTTTAGTGGATGCAAAGTGTCTCCACCATGTGTGTGTGTGAATAGATATATAATCTGCTGAATGAGGTCATCCATAGCTTTGAGATTGGGTGTCATCAATATACAGATGCCACTGAGCTGTATATTTCATTATCTAAGCCTCCAGATGCATCTGTCTTGGTTCTGAACTGGTGCTTTGAGACTGGTCAGGAGGCTAAAACAGAATAAACTGAAGCTGAATCCAGATAAGACAGATGCTTGGGGAGGCTGATATTCTAGTGGAACTGAATCCACTTGTCCTACACAGAGTGAAGTTGGGTTTCTCAAAGCTGGTTAAGAGCTTGGGGGTGTTCATGGACTCCGCCCTGCTCTTTGGAAAGCAAGTTGACAGCACTTTTTATCAGTTGCATGTGCTCTGCAAACTCACTAACTAAACTCAGCTGATCTGGCCACACTGATCCGTGCTTCTGTAACCTCACAGTTGGATTACTACAACACACTACATGGGGCTGCCATTGAAGACAACCTGGAAACTACATCTAGTCCACAATGTGGCTGCCCAACTATTGTCAGGGGTTAACCACTAGGCACATGTGTTACCAGTTTTGAAATTACTACATTGGCTGCCAGCTCATTTCCAAATCCAACTCAAAGTGCTTGTGGCGGAATTGGCGCTGGCTCTCAGTCTGGGCAACTGAGCCACCGTCAATGGCCTGCTATCCGCCTCCCACCATCCCTGGTGGGCGTGGCTCACACTCTCCATCGCTGCCACCACTCACTGATTTGTACACCGCCTGAGGGGCAGTGAGACCCCTCCGGCTGAATTTCCTTACTGGAAAGTGAATTACCCAATCTTCGGTTGGGCCCTGGAGAATTGGCAACCCACCAAGGTCTAGCTGTATCAGTTTCTCCCTCCTTTCGTGTAGCGTGCCAAGTGGGGGAGGTTATGTAGTCAGAGCACCACAAGGTTCTTTATATTCAAAAAGTATAATTAAATAAATATATACAGAGCACTTGCACACAAAGCAGGTAAAAGCACAATACATAGGGGTAGACCCTCCCTTTTCTGAACTCATAGGGCAGAAAATTAAACAGAACCACTGTCTGCTTTCCCTACCACACTGTTCCCTACTTTACCTTAAGGGGGCAGTGGTCTCAGGGAAGGTTCACCCTTTCCTTTCTGCTGCATCCCAGGCCCTCCACATTTAGGGCCTAGGCACCTGGGTTTCACCCAGCAGCAGGAGCCTCTCCTTCAACCAAGAAGTCGACTAACTTCCCCTCAGGATGGGCTGGGTATTCTGTGGAGGCTGCTCCACCCCTTATTTTTCCCGCCCTTTCTTGGCCTGGGGCAGCTGGGAGCTGTAGTCCAGGAAGAAGGGCATCCCCTACCAAAACTCCTGCAGGCCCCTCCCTCGCCCTACAGCCCATTAAACCTCATGGGGAATTTTTTTCTTCTTTAAAACAGATTAACTGCTAGCAGCACTCATTTCACCCTTGGCAACCATTTCATTACACCTCTCATCATGATCTTTAAAGTTTTTCATGACCTGACACCCACATATTTGAAGGACGGTCTGCTTCCATTTGTCTCGGTGTACCAACTATGGCCCTCAGGTAGCCATTTATCGGCTTCTTCACCACTTAGCATAGCCCATCTGGCATCGATCAGAGGCCAAGCCTTTTTTTTATGGTGGCTCCTGCTCTGTGGAATGGGTCCCTGAGGAAATGAGGAAAGCCCTCTTATTTAGGAGGGCCTGTAAGGTTTGCTTGTTTGTGGAGGCTTGGGGGGGGGGGCGTGAATGGCAGGCATCTTTTAAGGCAGAAGAGAGGAAAAGATTTGGAGCAAATTATTTTACCTTGGTTTTAATTTGGAAATGTTTTTTAACCATTATTGTAAGCTGCCTTGAACCACATGTAAAGGTGGGATATGTTTAAATAAATAAAATGATAAACAACTGCCAGGCAAAAATTTGCTATAATGGCTAAACGTGAACATTGGTATGTGACACAGATGACACGTACACATCAACTATCATACTGTTCTTTGGTTTTCTCTCTCATATTCAGAGAGCTTAGCATCTAAATCTTTTTGAGCTAACCCCGATTAGATTAATAAAGTCATGGACTGTAATGATTGTTTATGCCATCACATGTTTGCCCCAGTCACAACACTTTTAGAACTCTAAACTTGTGACTTTACATTGAATCACTTTCTTCTTAAAATTATTTCACAAATCTCACAGTTGGACCCTACTACTCTGCTCAGTTAAGTGCTAGTCACAGAATTCTAAAAAGTGAATGGCATTCTTTGCAAAATGTTGCACCAAGGAAGTGTCAGAGAAGTGACTTCTCTGCATACAGTTCATCACCATAACAACTGTACATCTTTGGAGATTCTCCTGGATCCAATGGACGTGGCAGATTATTCCTTGGAAGAATAAAGCTTTTGATCCATTATCTAAGCAAAATACCCAAGGGAACTCTAAATCGTCATTAACACAAAACATTGGTTTTTCTGCTGTTAGCCACATGCTCTTTAAGTGGCTAATCTGGGACTAGAGATAGGCACGAACCAGAATACAAACTAAAAAGAACCATGAACCAGGGCAGTTCGTGGTTTGTGAACCAGTGGTTTGTGGAAGCTCATTTCCACGAACATCCATAAACTTGCACTGGTTCATGTTGAACCCCAATGTCCCTTTCCCTGCCACTACAAAGTGGCAAGAAAAGGGGCATTAAAACCCCCAGATCAGCTGTTTGTTGGGGATTTCCCTGACAAGCAGCTGATTATTTATACAGCCAGCCCAGGAGTTCCCCGGCCAGCCAAGCCCCACCCGCTGTTTAATGACCATTTCCCTGCTGCTTAGAGTGGCGGGGAAATAGCTATTTAAAGAGTGGGTGAGGCTTGATTGACTGGCAACTCCCAGCCGTCCAGCCAAGCCCCACACACAGTTTAATGACCATATCCCAGCAGCTCGAAGCAGTGGGAAAATGCCCATTTAAAGAACAGGTGATGCTTGGCTGGCTGGCCAGGAGTTAATCCTGGCCGGCCAGCCAAGCACCATCTGGTGTTTAAATGGGCATTTCCCCACAGCTCTAAGCAGTGGGGAAATGGTAATTTAAACAGCAGGGCTGGGCTGGCCAGCTGGGAACTTCCGGCTGGCCAGCCAAGCCCCACCCACTCTTTAAATGGCCATTTCCCCGCAGCTCAGAGTGGCAGGGAAATGCCCATTTAAACAGCTGGCTGGCCAGCTGGGAACTCCCTGCAGGCTGAGTACAGCCTGCAGGGGTGAAATGCCCTTCTCCCTGACACTGCACAGCCGCAGAGGGAGGGGCATATCATCCCCGACTCAGCCGCTTGTCAGAGGTTTCCCTGGCAAGCGGCTGAATGCAGCCCGCAGGGGTGAAATGCCCTTCTCCCTGATGCTGTACAGTGGCAGGGAGAGGGGCATTTTACCCCCTACTCAGCTGCTTGTCGGGGGTTTCCCTGGCAAGCGGCTGAGTGCAGCCTGCAGGGGTGAAATGCCCTTTTAATCCATTGGGTGATTTGAGTGGCAGCGCAGCAAGTTTAAACTTGCTGCTCATTCACCCAATGGTGGGGTGATGGAGGAACTTCCCGTCCCCATTTAAACTTTGGGTAGGGCTTGGCTGGCCATCTGGGAACTCCTGGCTGGCCAGCCAAGCCCCGCTGTTTAAATGACCATTTCCCCACACCTCGGAGCTGCAGGGAAATGCCTGTTTAAAGAGCAAGTGAGAGCGGAACTACAAGTGACAAAAGGCACAGGTTGGACACTTGTCAGCTTCCCTCAAGTTTTGATGGGAAATGTAGGCAGCTTGGCGGAATGTTGGACAAGTGACAGTTGAAAAGTCCATTGGACAGCAGTCAGAGAGCCACACTGCAAGACTAGGATGCCTACATTACCCATCAAAACTTGAGGGAAGCTGACAAGGGTCCAACCTGTGCCTTTTGTCACTTGTAGTTCCGCTCTGAGGCTTGGGTGGCCGGCCAGGAGTTCCCTGAGGGCCAGCCAAGCCCACCCAAAGTTTAAATGGCCATTTCCCTTCCTGGAAGCGGGGAAAATGCCAATTTAAATAGCAGGGCTTGGCTGGCCAGCTGGGAGTTCCGGGCTGGCCAGCCAAGCCCCACCTGCTCTTTAAATAGCCATTTCCCTGGTGGAGCAGTGGGGAAATGGCCATTTAAAGAGCGGGTAAGGCTCAGCTGGCCAGCCGGGAACTCCTGGCAGGCCAGCCAATCCCGGTTGTTTAAATGATCAGCTGCTTGTCAGAGATCTCCCAACAAGCAGCTGATCTGGGAGTTTAAATGCCCCTTTCCCTGCCACTGCAAAGTGGCAGGGAAAGGGGCATTTAAACACCAGGAACCACGAACTGGTTTGCAAACTTGCTCCAGTTCGTTAAAGTTCGTGGTTCCTGGTTCATGAAAAACCACGAACCACAAATCAAGCAGGGTTTTTTTTCAGAGTTCATGCCCACCTCTCTCTGGGACATGCTGTGATTGAAATAGCAATATACAAAATTGAAAACAAAAAGTAAGAAGTAAAATCATATAATGATAGAGGTAGTGTCTTACTGATATGTTTTCAATGTACTTATCTTGAAAACTGATATATGTAAAGGAGATCAGACATCTTCCAGCATCACCCACCTTTCTTTTGTCATAATGTAAGGGTTAAATATAACCTTCCCTCAGTATAAACTCCACCCATCCACGGCCAGAAAGGAGCCAAACAACAACACACAACAAATGTTTTGGGATATAATTTAAGCCTTTAAACCAAATTAACATTTGCAACTTTAGAAGTACTTTGTGAATTCTTAAAACTGTATTTAGATGAAAATGTAGATTTAAAAATTGACTTCAGTACAAATTCCAAATTGAATAGAAAACAAGTTACAACTACAGCATTCTATATATGATTTTACCATGTATATATATGAAATCACCATGATATAACACAAAGATACTCTGCAGTTGCCAACAGTACTTTTATGTAGCTTGGCCATTATGAAGAACAAATCTAGAATACTAAAGACCATCCCCATTAAATACATAAAGCATATTAATTCTTAGAGACTAAATGAGTGGAAATGTGACTTTTAATAAAAAGTATGTCTGTTGTGAGTAACTATCCAAGCAAAATCATTCTTTGGGGGTAAATTGGTAGAATAGAGTTGAAATAAAAAATTGCTCAAATGCACTGATGCATTTTAGTCAGAAATAGATTGAAAGGTACAGCTGCGCCGTCAATAAGATCAGGAATGTGCTGTAGAGTCTGCTGTTTGCTCTGCAGATGTAATTGCAGATCCCAGAATTTCAATAAATCTGTGCACATCACGGAAAGAATTGTAGAGAGGAACCGGGGCAACACGAAGAGCATTGGGTTCCCGCATGTCACACTGCAAAACAGCAAATAAACATTCAGTAAATTAATACAGCTTCACATGTATTTGTCAGAGAATGCACCAAAGCTTACTTAAAGATGGAGCTCCTGTAATAATGCTAGCCAAACACAACATTCCCCCAACTTCTGGCTGAGAAGAGGGAGAAAAGGTGAGCAAACTCTGCTGGAATTCTTTTTCTCTGGGATAGGTTTACATGCAGAAATCTGGGAATGGGCAGCATGAAAATAACAGCAACAACATTTGATTTATATGCTGCTCTTCAGGGCAACTTAATGCCACACTCAGAGCGGTCCACAATGTGTGTTATTAATATCCTCATGACAATCACCCTGTGAGGTGGGTAGGGCTGAGAGAGCTCTGGAAGAGCTGTGACTGAGCCAAAGTCACCCAGCTAGTTCCAAGTGGAGGAGAGGGGAATCAAACCTGGTTCTCCAGATTAGAGTGCTGCTGCTCTTAAGAACTACACCAAACTGGTTGATTTAGTATTTGATGTTTTGCCAAAATGGAAAAATAACTTTGCAGAAACGAAAAAAGGAAGGTTTATGACATTTTCTACAATAATTAACTAACATGGATACATTCATGCTATCTCCCATTGACCTATCTATGGCAATCAGAAAGTGATCAGTCTGCTGAGAATATATACTGAACTTCACTCCTTATAGCTTTACAGCTTCAAATGTTTTGCTGCCTTTCCCAGGGTTTTATGCATTATATTTCTAACGAGACTTTGACAACAGCATAAAAAACAATTAAAAATCCGAGCCTGAAACCTCATACATAACTCCCAACCCCAATCTTCAGTTAACAGGCTGGCAAATAGGCTGGCAAATTGCTTGATGCAGCCTGATCCAGGTTAGGCATCTGATTAACCTCCGTTGGGAGGGAGTTCCATAAATGGGATGCCACCACATTACTCTGATTTTATTTGCAGCAGCATTAGGGGATGACAGTGACCAGGAGCAGATGTAGCAACTATCCCCTTCTCCTCCTATAGACTGCAGAATGATCATTCCATATGTAACATTAACAAGATTTCTGTACCCAAAGTTGATGTACACAGAGTAGATGTACCCAGTAATTTAACCTCACACAGGAAGGGAGCAACAGCTCCAGAGGTGGGGAAGTCTTGCACAGATTTTTTAGTTTCAAGGTCTGCTTTCCGGAATCACTAGAATGTGTTGCTAATCAAAGTCATCATCAGATTATCAAACATGTCATCTGCAGTTCAAATATGAGGTTTTTGTATACAAGCCTGGAGTCACAGGCAGGTGTTCATAGTTTACATACAAAAGTATATTTTTTTGCTGTTTTGTTGTGGGTGCTGAAGAGATCTGAAAAAATTTATCGTGCTCTAAGAAGGACTTTGCTATGGTGTAGCAAAGTTCTTTTTAGAGTTACTTAACTGTAGAAACTGTTATTGAAGATTATTATTGTTGCTTCATTGCACTTCTTGATATAAAGAACGTATTCCAGTGCTAAAAACTTTAACTGTGTCTATTTTCCTTTTCTTAATGGTGCCTGAAACCTGAGACTAGTATAATTAGCCCTTAAATATGTGTAGCCATTTGATGCTATGGATGGCAGTTCAGCTGTCAAGGTACAACTGAACACACCCACTTCTCCTGCAGTGGTTCAATACATGGAAACAGTCTCACTCCTTGTTTCAGAAGATGGGAGAGCACACAGTGAAATGTCTGGAAAGTCTTAACAGTTAAGCAGGAACATCAGTCTTTTAAGTATTCTGTCGCCAGATCATTTAAGGCTTTAAAGGTAATAATTAGTACCTTGAACTGGGTCTCTAAGCAGACATGCATCCAATAAAGTTCCTTCAGAATTGGTATGATACGATGTCTATAACCAGTCCCAGCTAATAACCTGCCTCAAGCTTACCAACAGAAGTTTCTGAATTGTTATCAAGGGTGGCTAGAGTACAGTAGTGTAATCCTCTCTGAATGTGATCAAAGTTTGAACACCTGTGACCAAATCATACCTGTTGAAGAAAGGCCATAGCTGGCACACTAGTTTGTGTCTCCATCCATTAACTTTTAAGATCCAAAAGTACCCCTACTGCTTCTTTAGAGGGAGCGTGACCTCATCCAGAACAGGCTGTCTGCATATTTCTCCTCTGGCTTTATTATAAACCGGCAGCAGTCCTACTGTATGTAGAGTTTTCTGTGCATAAACACAGCCACACCAATGATGGTTGTTGGTCCAGCTCAGAGACAGCACAACTGCCATTGCAGGAACAAAGGGATGACACTCGGATTGCCATATGCCCACAAGAGAACTCCCACTCCCTGTAGGCCCTTCCTATTCAAGTTCTGTGAGGTTTCTTCAGAGCCTTCTCTGATTAGTCCTCCTTGTTTTCATTCCTAGAAACTCTCACCCCCCCCTACCTTCTCTTCCACCTACTCTGCCTTCAGGTTCCTCTTTCTCTGTCCATTTCCTCCTCTACACTTATCCTTCAGCCTCCTTGCTTCCAGGCTCTCTTTTTAGATGTATTGTCGAAGGCTTTCACGGCTGGAGAACGATGGTTTTTGTGGGTTTTCTGGGCTGCATTGCCGTGGTCTTGGCATTGTAGTTCCTGACGGACACTGAGAGATCTCTATCTTTTGGTGCTACACCTCTGAAGATGCCAGCCACAGCTGCTGGCGAAACGTCAGGAACTACAATGCCAAGACCACGGCAATACAGCCCGGAAAACCCACAAAAACCATCTCTCTTTTTAGCTTCCATTGGTTATGGAATCTCACACTAGTCATTGTTCTGTCCCTTTGACACACCCAGCCGAGCTTTCCTGCATATAAGATGGACTGAAAACTGGCTAGCTCTCCGAAGAACTAAATGTTCAAACAATCACACTAGCTCAAGTCATCAGTTTCCAAGGTCACAAACACAGCAATACCAATAGCATGTCAAAAAAACCCACTCTGTATTATGATAAACTGCATTATAATAAACTAGCTACATCACATGAGTGAGGCTTAAAAGTGCTGTAACCTCATGTAATGATGGTCAACATAACCTTAGTCAGTTCAAGTGATGCCTTGTTTTGGAAAAATATATTTTTCTTGGATCCATGTATTTTTAGGGCTCGGAAAGCTGGCAATAAAAGGTTATCACCTTACTTGCAATATTTTTCTTGTTTTTGGGACTAACAGGGAAACAAAACCATTTATCTAATCATTTATGAGTGGGACATATCAGATCAGTATTCTATGTCTCAGCTAAAACAATATAGACACTATTCTAAGACCATTAACCCAGCCTACAAGCCCCATAAAGGGCTGAGAAATGACCAGCATGAAGGCTTGCTTACTTACAGCGATTCCTCTTTTTTCCAGTTCTTTAAACACAGATTTAACTGGAATGGAGAAAGCCAGTGTGAGCTGGCATCCTCTTTCTTCAATGTGAGAAGGTGTGATTATTTTCACATAGGTCTTCTCAGGGTCTTCTTTATCTTCACTGTAGTAATGCCTTATCAAGTATTCCAGGTAGCCAGTAAGAAGAATAGATTTCTTTCTCAGAAGTTTCATTGGAGTTTGACTGAAAATCTACATTTAAAATAAATGAGTGCATCATTGCTGTACTACCAAAACCAAACAAAAAATTAAACAGCTATTCCTTCCCTACAACTGATACTGTATAAACCTCTGAAATTATGCAGAAAGTCACTTCTGATTCTTGGGAGGCGTTAGTACTGGAAATTAACTTTCAGGCCTTTGAAAATATGCAGACTGAGACCATCTTGATAGGAAAACTTAGGACAGATTCGTGCAGGGGCTTTGGTGTATTCAGGTATGTCCACATGATGGTGTCCCTGAAGCTTTCCTCTTAAACCAGATTAATAACAAACTCATTTTAGTCTTGCTCAAAGGGGAATCTGAAGAGTGCTGTGGGAGGCCTGCCCCAATCACACCAACTCTTTAAAAGGCTCTCCCCCTTTCCCAACTGAGCCCCTCTGTACCAGTACAGCATAGGTAGGTAGGGAAAGGGAAAGTGAGGGGGGGCAGAGGCTGCTTTTGCTGTATCCGGGTGCATTTACATACTCTTGTGTGGAAGCAGGCTAGCCTGTACCTCCTTGCTAAACACCTGTTCATAGTGGAGTTCTTCCCAGGGTCCCTTGGATCAGGGGTACACCTTGTAAGTGAACATTAGTTCCAAAACAAAAGTACATAGGACAAAGGATGTTTGTTTGCTTTTCATCGTGTCTTCATACTTTAAAAACAGGTTTTGCCATTGGCTTGTATTCGTAATTGTGTAGTCTCTTACCAGAAACATTTCTCTCAGCAAAAACAGTGAGTGTGTGAGTGTTAAAAACTTCTCTCTTCAAGGAACAATTAGTGTTAATGACTATGTTTTCCAAGGCTCTGGCTATCCCTTTTCCCTGCTGGCCACATCACTGGCTTTTATGATCCTGTCAGTCCTGGCTGAAGTCTCACAACACCGAGTAAAGGATTCTTTGCAAGGGTGGTTGATTGAATGATTTTGGGGTCATCAAACTATCTAGAGAGTTTATGGCAGAGGAGAGATTTTAATCAGGAACTTCATGATTCATAATTCAGTCCCTTAACCTTTATGCAACACAAATTCTCAACAGCTGTTGGATCATTCAGTCTCAGGAGACTAAACGTTCTCCTAAATCTTGAAACAACTCGAAGCTACTAACTCTTGATTCAAGACCTCATCCATACTTATCACCAGATTTCTTCATATAAATGCTGCTCCTATAGAATGGATCTCAGATTATTTTAAAAAATATCTATAAAAGGCAAGAGATAGTCCATTGTGAACTAACAGTGTTTAATGTTTCCTCTAGAAATTTAACTCTCTTTAATGTGTCCCGATACAAGATGACTTTCAATTTTCCAAGTCATCTCCTTGCCAGATACAAATTCTATTCACTGTTCTACTGCAATTAGCACAAGGGAATCCTGACTGTGCCAAAAGAGTAATGCAGACACAAAAAGCCAAGTCCATAGAAACTGATGAGCACTCATTGCCTTTGACCCCCTGCAGTGGGCTAAATGGCAACCCCCTCCCTCTTCTGAAGAGCACCATCTGGGTCAGAGCAGAGTAGCATTTAGTTTATCTCTAAGGTCACATAAAGTTTATGAAAAAAATAGAAGAGATGCTAAAGAACAAACAAAATTAATTGTCAAAAAGTATTACTGGGCTCTGTCACCAACTCTGGGTGTTGAATTTAACACCAGGGAAAAACACTGAAGTTTCTGTGAATCTCTGATTTTAGTCTGTGGACTCATAATGACATTTGAAAATGATTTCCTGTTTCCAGACAGGTTTCAGAATGTCCTTAACCAATAGATTGGAAGACTGAGATGAACTGATGTATGTTATTAAAACTGTGCACAGCACAGGATATGAAAAGTTATAAAACCACACTTTTTATTCAAAGATGCATAGGTATGGTGGAGGAAGTGTAAATTAAGCTGACCACAGAAATCAGGCTGGCCTGAGCATGTAAATGGCAAAGTGAGTCACCTCACCATCTCTGTGTCAAATTCTGAATCCCTGGCTCTCTCATCATGGGGCCAGCAACAAAGGGATAAAAGATTCTGCATATTTGTGGGGAACACCCATATATGCAGAAAAATCTATTATTTCAAATTATGCCTCCAAATTCAAGGAAAACCATTGGAAAATGTTTGGTTGCCTTGGCATCTAGAATCTTCTGAGGATATCTTGCAAAATCTCAGCAGCTATTCTTGGTTGCTTAGGCAATCCCTTGGAACATCAAGCTGTTTACATTATCAGGGAATCACCTTAATTGTTTAGTACCCTTTCTCAAACACTAAGTGACCCACCTATTATATGCTATTTGGGAGAGGGCATTAAACTCTTAAGGTAGTTTGCTATAGCACAACGTAAGGTGGACCTCTTGGCCAGCTAAATCTCTCAAGGCTATCTCATGAGATTTCAAGTACCATTTTGGTACCATAACAACTCCCTCATATGTGGAAACATCATATTTTAATGCAGGAATTTGCTAGAAATTGGAGAGGGCTGTGAAGAGGCACTGGAAGTGCTGGGCCATCAGAGGGGATGGAAAGGGGCAGTGATGGGTGAGGAAGAAGTTGGAAAGGAGAACTGAAGGAATGTGAAACTAGGATAGGCAAGGAAGAATGAGTGTTGCAGGAGGAGTGGGAAAGAGGGGGATGATAGGAACGGATGTGAAGTATAAATGGAATGGTGAGATGAGAAGGGTGGAAGAGAATAGAAAGTTCTGGGAAAGAGGAGAAAGGAAAATCTGTAGGAGAAAGGTTAATGACAAAGGAAATAAAAAGAGGAGGAGGAGATAATCAGCAAAGATGTAGTGGAGGAGCTGTCAAAGTGCTGGGCAAAGGAATGATATGGTATAATGAGTGGGATGTCGTGGGTGTGGTTAAAAAAATATATGGAGGGGGAAGAAGAGTTAAAGAGAGGGGAGCTGTAAGGCAGAAGGGAAGCAATGGTTAGAGGGAGAAAGGAAAAGGGAAAAATTAAGGAAGGAGATTAATATGGAGCAAATGGAAAATAAGTGTTTTTTTTAAAAAAAAACATGCTCCCAATCTCATTCCATAATCCAGTTTCCATACAGTGCTGAATTTAATAGGTACATGAGGAGTGAGCAAAACACAAAACATAAGCAACTCTCCACCCAAATAACAGTGACTTGGGTTTCAAGGTCATGCCATGCCTTCATAATATAACCACTGCAGTCATCTCCCAGGCCCTTCTTTGGGTGCCCTCGCCTTCTGAGGTAAGATGGATGGCAACCTGAGAAAGGGCTTTCTTGGTCATAGCACCAAAATTATGAAATTCCCTCCCCTGATCCAAGTGTCCCCTTCTATCACTGTCTTCGTCAAAGGGTGAAGACTTACTTGTTTCTTCCGGCATTTCCTCACTGACACTCCTTTCTGTGTATGTGGTTCAACTGAGTATGTGTTTTGTTTAATTATTTTTGCTTGTTTTAATGTTTATTTTAATGTTTTTGATAGTTTGGCACCATAGGTACTCTAAGCTGGGTGGAAAGATGGCATATGGCTTAAATAAACAAACAACAAAAAATGATGTTTCAGCATGTGAGAGTTTTGCAGCTGCACAGTCTGCAACTAAGTCTTGATTACCAGAGAAGAGGCACTGATTTCCTGAGGTCATGGCAGGATTCAGTGTTGTATAGTGGTTGCAATGTCAGATTAGGATCTGGGAGACCCAGGTTCAAATCCCCACTCTGCCATGGAAGCTTGCTAGGTGACTGGGCCAGTCACACACTTGCAGCCTAATCTACCTCATAGGGCTGTTATGAAGATAAAACAGAGGAGAAGAGAATGATGTTAAGTAGCTTTGGATCCTCATTGGGGTGTAAGGTGGGATATAAACTGAGTAAAAAAATAAATCATTAAAGAGATTTGCTTGCAGTCGATTCTCTGTGTAATCGGATGCATCCTCTAAATTACTGACATTAGATGCATTGCTTGCTTTTTGTACCTGTGCAGTTACTGGAATCTATTTGTGAAGTGATCATAAGAACTGACTGCAATATTAGTTGGATTTCTGGGCAGACATCAAAGGCACACAGAGACATCTATGTAGTAACTAAGTAGAACACTCAAAATGATTTGTTAAAATTCTTTTAACTTTGTTCCTTTTAACAACCGAAGATGACAGTGGTAGCAGATGAGTGGGGGGAGGGGCAGCAGCTGCAAACAAAATAGCCATGCTGCCTCAATGGGCAAATGAGCATGCCCTAATTAATTCGGTTGCATCTAATTGGTAAACAATTGGCTCCCTGGCTGCAGCTAATGGCCAGAATACAAGCCAAACTAGTGGACGATTGAGCATCCTTGCTTCTTTGTGCAGCTAATTACTGCCTACTTGTATTCACACTTTGCTGAGTAGGAGTTACTCTCACATAAGTGTGCATAGGACTGAAGACTAAGCAACGCATTTTGCATGCAGGGGTTTAGAAGATGTCTAAGGGAAGAGGCAGGCAAAGCGCCCATCTCTTCTTAGTTCAGCCAGCTCTCTTGGCTCTGGACAGCGGTTGCTGGAACCTTCTCTGCCTCGTTCTGGGGAGAGAGCAAGAAGACAGATATAGAGAAACAGGAAAATTAGGCATCCCACTGCAGGAGCCTGCTCAGGGCAGACGATGAGCATTTCAAAAGGATGCTCCAAGCCAGTGCTGTTGGTTGGCTCCTGCAATGGGAAGCCTGTGCATGCTTTGCTCACCATCTCCTTGCTCTCTACCTGGTGCAAGACCTGAAGCTCAGCTGAGAACAGGTGGCTCTGAGCCAACCAGAAGCATTATGAAACCTCTCTTCACCAGCAAAGCAAGGTCCTACAGTGGGAAGCCTAGGCACCCTCTACTGTCTTCTCTGCCTTCCTGCTCTTTCCTTGGTATGAGGCACAGTGGCTCAGGTAAAAGATTGAGACTGCCCAGGTGCCTGGAGGAGAGCAAGCTGGCTGAGGAGAAAGGGAAATAAAACCACCATCACCCCACTGGGGCCAGCTTGCTCTTTTTCAGGGTGGCTGCCGTGGTGGTGGTGGTTTTACTCCCATCTTTGGCTAGCATGTTCTCCTCCCAGCAGCTGTCCATGTGGTGAGATAAGAGCACAGAGTCCACAGAAACAGGTGGGGGTTATTGTAGAGGTTGAACCCTTTAGTACCACCCCGGGTACAATAACTTCAGCTCTGGGAGGCTCATGGTTGATTCATCCTCCCGGCCTTCCAACAGTGGTTGTTTCAAGGTGGGAAGAATCCACCAGGCAATGGCCTTGCCCACTTTCTTGGAACATAGGGTGGCTGTCACACTGGGGAACAGTGAAGAGCCACAGGTGGCTCTTCGACATACCACTGAATATCACTGTTGTATGCTATTGGTGACTGGAGTTTGTTTCAAACCAGGATTCCTTCATCATGCTCTGTATAAGAGGCAGAAGAAAGGAGGGAGGAGCAAGGTGCACTCGTGAACATAGTAACAGGCTAAGTTATGTAACACAGTAACAGGCTGATGCTGGCTTGATGTGATGTCTGAATCATAATGTGTAGTAGACAGTAGAACCACCACATTTAATAACAGGAAAACAAGATTATCTGACATAAGGAAACCCAAGGCCTCTAGCCCATGATGTAGTTTATCAACAAAAAAACAATATGTGAACAGCTCTATTGTATCTTTTCATTCTCACTACTACTTTGATCCCTTGTGTAGCCCATTTATATGAACAGTCAAGTGCAACTGCTTATAACTTAAAGCCATTGTATGCTGAAGGTAGGTTTAATATTAAAAAGGGAGTCTGTAATGCTGTGACTGTAATGGCAGATTACTTTTTATATTAACATCTGTCTCTAGCACAGCAGCAAATTACTATTTCTGCCTTCCATTTGTCCTCTGTTTAGGAATTAGAAGCACCCCCTACACATGTACCAGGCGGGAAACTGGTACAACCTCCTATTATCTCATGCACTGAGTTATAGGACAGTTTATATTCTAACTCAAGAAAAATGATGACATGGTGGCAGCAGAAGTAACTCAGCTGATGAGCAAGTAGTCCAGAAAAAGGCAGTATTCACTAGAGACAAACATTAATATAAAAAGAGAACAGGTAACATGTTCATAGCACTGTGGTCCTCTTTGTATTACGTCAGCCACAGCATTATTGCTGATATTGATAAAGCAATTTTCTGTATTTTATTCCAATTAATTTAGGATTTATATGCACAATGTATAATGTCGCTATGTAATATATGCATATAATGTACACTGCTGATCTGATGTACAAATACAATGGGGGAAAAGTATACATTTTATAAGAAAATCTGACAAAAGGAAACAGAAAATGGTAAGAAAATAAGGGCTTATGGGATTGATCAGCAACAGTAAAATGGAGATATTCAAATCAACCAACAAGTTTGGGAAATTTGATGACATCCCTAATAAGACCAGAGTTTCTTCATTTGTTTGCCCTTCATTAGTTGTAAGAATGTAATTACTTACCTCTAAACTAGCTTGAAGAGCACACACCAATAATATGGGAGGGTTTGATAATCGAAATCCATTGATCCCAGGACTCAGTTGCAATTCTGTAGAGCAAAGATTGGTTTTTAGCTTTTGTTGGTTTGATTTTTTCCCCTCCCTAGCTTTGTCATAATAGTAGACTACAGCTTTAAAAAACAGAGGAAGATGGATAAGGATGATTTACTACATTAGTGGTTTGACACACTGAAAATTAATTTGTCTTTATTTATAGTAAATCAGGATTTTACTAGACAAGAGTCTGGAAGATCCATGATCAGCTCCTCCCAACATTTTAAAAGGTCAAGAGTACCTAGCAGGGCCTGATATAGATTGTGAAGGGAAAAAGAAGAAAGAGTTTGACTTTTCACAAACTGAAACTCCAGGACCGTTAGTACTTCAGAGGGAAAAAAAACAGGATCGTATTTTTGCCTGTATCTTTGATTGGTGAAACCATATGGAAATAGAAATAGTATTTTCCCTCCATGCCGCATCCTCATTTTGAGCTGAGACCTCACGTAGGTGCCTTTTTTGACAGATTAAAAACTCGGAGAAGATCAAGTTACTGAATGTCCCAGCATCTGGTCTAATTAGCCCCTCAGCATTTTTGTTTTGATAATTTGTTCAGTGATGCTGCGAATGAGCAGGTGATGCTGATAAAATAAGAGAAACCAAACAGTAATTATACTATATATAGCCATATCATATCATGTAAGAGATAAACTAACATTTTTCTTAAGATCAAGGTTCAATTTATGCCACAATATTATAAACAGGCTCCACAATTGACCAAAAGAATTTTTTTTAGAATTCTATCCCAAAAGTTTAATTAAATTTTATTAAGTGCCATGATTAAAATAAATCAATCAGGGGCCCTTAGATGAGGAAGTCAAATACATTTTATTTTGCATCTCCTATATGTTTACAAATAAGACAGTATACACATACACACTGTCTACTATCCTCAAAGATTGTGGCCCAAAGAGGATGATATGTGAAAGCGCCAATTTTAAAAAATCAAAGTATCAGTCCTATGTGGCTACTCTGAAGATAGGGGAACAGCGACTGGGCGAGGGAATGTTTAAGTCTTTCCTCTGTTGCCATTTTCCCAATATTAATCCTTTCACTTGAATTTGCAATTAACTCAATGGATATGGGGGGTGGGGAAAGTCAGGTAGAACATATTATTATTATTAGCTGTTATTGTTAAGTACATTTAATTATAATAACCTTATGTCCAAAAAAGTGCTCCTGGCACCTCACAACACCAAATCAATATAACAACTAAAAACAACTGAATAAGTATATAGTTAAAACCAATATTACTATTCGTTCATAGTTTCAGGTGGGTAACTGTATTGGTTTGTAGTAGAAGAGCAAGATTCAGGTCCAGTAGCACCTTAGAGAGCTTTCTAGAGTGTGGGATTTTGAGATTCAAAACTTTCGAGAATCAAAGCTCCCTTCCATGTGTCTGACAAAGGGAGCTTTGACTCTTGAAAGCTCACACCTTGGAAATCTAGTTCGTTTTGAAGGTGCTACTGGACCCAAATCTTGCTCTATTAATTCATAACATTTCTGTGGTTCTTTCAACTGTCCAAAGCACTTCACAAATCAACTTACATGAAAATACCGGTATATATTTACATCCAATAAAGATGAAAAAATCACAAGTACAAGTCAAAACATAATCAAAGCATACATTCATTCAATTTGAGCTGTTCCAAAGGCTGAGGGTTCAAGCAATATATTCAAAGTCCATCAAATCAATCAAGCGGAGACAAGTCCCAAAAGGAAGAACAGTAAGGTAAGTAATAATCTCAGTTAGTACAATCAAACCGAACTTAATCCTTCTGTTTCTTCAAACAGGTGTGAGGAGTATCCCAAAGACGTGTCTGTAGTACCGCCCAACAACCAGGGCTGGCAGAACAGCCTGTTGTTTCATCCAGAAACCTCCTCAGGGGCAGGAACACATCTCACCAATCAAGAATCATGAATAGTCCTATCAATAAAGTCAAAGAGATCAATCAACGGTCAAGATGCCGCCGTTCGAGCTCTTGACTGTTGAGTGATCTCTTCGACTTTATTGATAGGACTATTCACGATTCTTGATTGGTGAGATGTATGCTTTGATTATGTTTTGACTTGTACTTGTGATTTTTTCATCTTTATTGGATGTAAATATATAACTTGGTATTTTCATGTAAGTTGATTTGTTGTTACATTGTTGTTCTGTTATTGTAGGTATACTTCAGGTGGAGGCATTAATTTGTTGTAACTCTTAAACTGTAAAATATGTAACTAATATTAACCCCAATTTGGAGATGGAGGACTGAAGCTAAGACAGAGTGGATTGCCTTCTAGTGAGTCCACTGAAGATATAAAATATAAATTGTGGATCTCTTAATTTTAGCTAATTTTTAATAGAGAAAAACTAAGCAGGTCTACTCTGAAGTAAGTCCCATTTTACTTAATAAACCTTACACACAGGAGTAGGGTTACTCATTCTTAGTACTGTAGCTTCACTTCTATACTTCCCTGCAACTCATTAAAAAACCAAAAGGTCCAGGATCTCCTGCTGAAGGTCTGCTTAACATGTGAACGATCTTGTAGCACAGATGGGCAGGAGTTTTTACTTGATCATAATTTGATTATTTTTGAGATATAAATTATTGAATGTGTTAATAGAATTATGGCCCTTTAGCCTAGTGCAGTAATAACAATACTTGCAAGTAGAACAAAAAATACGGCTTTATGTAACATAAAGGGAAAATGTACATACTGTTTTCCATAAGAAACCTGGTTTTGAATTCATGACCCCACCATCCTGTTAGCCTAACAAAGAAGGTAAATGGAAGGATTAACAACACAATTGAAATACTTAAATTCTGTCAGTAATGTGCAATAGTAACATCTGCGTGAATAAATCACAATAACTGATGTCATTGACTCAGTTCCTTTTGATGAAAGCCAGTTTTGTATAGTGGTGAGAGTGTCAGATGAGGGTCTGGGAGCCCCAGGTTCAAATTCCCACTCTTCCATGGAACCTTGCTGTGTAACCTTGGATCAGTTTCACACTCAGCTTAAACCACTTCACAAGGTTGCTGAAATTATAGCAAGTTTCTAACTACCATATCAGAAAACAAGACTGATTTGACCATAGCTATGTCCAAAGGTCTTCCAAAAGTTGTATATCCTATCGAATCCTTGCTATGCTCTTCACCCATTTATGTGCCATTGCATATATTTTCCATAATGCTATTGCGTGGCATTGGTAAGTAACGGCTGCAGCCCATATGGTGGGACTGATCCCTCCCCCTCGCCCAGATGGGTTGGTGCAATGATCAGGGCCCCCTCATGATGTTAGTATAACACAAGAACCAGTTATGGTATTGTGCTGCAATGGTAGTTGTGTTGTATTAGTCTGTCTCAGAAGCCAAACCTCATTTTTCTGGGCTTGGTACATACTTTCAATACTACTCTCAATTCAGTCCCATCTTGTGTACACACAATGTCATAAGTCGTGAAAGAAGAAAAGCGTTATTTTAGTTCTGAAATACTATAAATAAACCGTATCATAATAATGGAATTGCAGTCAAGGCTGGGACCCCTTGAATTCAAGAGATCTAGTCGTCCTCCAGTGCTTTGTCTAAGCGTATATATGACGTAATACATAGAATGTGGCAGTCAGTCACGGTGCATGTAACTGAAAATGCAATTCTAGGCATAGTCACACCTCTCTAAGCCTACTAACTTGCACTTAAAGAAAAAAACTTGTGAGACAGACTCTTCTCTCTAACATAACTTCATTACATACAGAAGAATAAAGAAACATCACTTATTATTATTGCTGTGATTCAGACTTCCAGTGAAACTTGTAACAAAACGATAACATTCAGTTTTGACTTAGCATTGCAATGTCAACATAATTCTATGAAATACCCAGGAGATTTGAAATGCCGGTGCTTTGAATCAAATGAGAAACATCAGCAGCCACTTTACACTTTTGCAGTACATTGGTTAATATAAAGTGCAATGTTACTGCATACTATTATTACAACATCCTTATGAAGTCAATGTTGCAAGTCTTGTATTCATTTTAATAGGCATAGCATAGCATAAACAAACATACATACGAAAAACTCACGGTGTTGTCAAGCCAAACAGAATGATACTCCGAGATTTAAAGTACAAGAGCAAGAAAACAACTTCAATAAACAATTTCTCACCATATATTGTCAAAGGCTTTCATGGCTGGAGAATGATGGTTGTTGTGGATTTTCCGGGCTGTATTGCCGTGGTCTTGGTATTGTAGTTCCTGACGTTTCGCCAGCAGCTGTGACTGGCATCTTCAGAGGTGTAGCACCGAAAGACAGGGATCTCTCAGTGTCAAACTGTGGAGGAGATGTTTGCAGGTGATTTATATCTACTCAGAAAGGTGGGTTGGGTTGTGTCATCCTGTAAGGGTTTCCCAGGGTGTGGAATGCTAATGGAGTGCTAATGCTTCACTGTATCCTGAGGCGGTTCTTTTGCATATGGATTGGTGCTTGATATGCTAATCTTCTCTGCAGGGCTATTGTGGGTTGTAGAGTCTTTTGTTAGCCTGGTGTTTTTCAGAACTGGAAACCATGCTCTATTCATTCTTAAAGTCTCTTCTTTCCTGTTGAAGTTTTGCTTATGCTTGTGAATTTCAATGGCTTCCCTGTGCAATCTGACAAAGTAGTTGGACGTGTTGTCCAGTATTTTGGTGTCCTGGAATAAGATACTGTGTCCTGTTTGAGTTAGGCTATGTTCAGCCACTGCTGATTTTTCAGGTTGTCCAAGTCTACAGTGTCTTTCATGTTCTTTTATTCTTGCCTGGATGCTGTGCTGTGTGGTCCCAATGTAAACTTGTCCACAGCTGCAGGGTATGCAGTATACTCCTGCAGAGGTGAGAGGGTCTCTACTGTCTTTTGCTGATTGTAGCATCTGATGTATTTTTCTGGTGGGTCGGAATACAGTTTGTAGGTTGTGCTTTTTCATAAGCTGTACCATGTCATCCGTGATTCCTTTGATATATGGCAAAAACACTTTTCCTGTAGGAGACTGTTTTTCCTTAGTTGTTTGATTTATCCTGGGTTTAATTGCTCTTCTAATTTCATTTCTGGAGTAGCCATTTGCTTGAAGTGCATGGTTTAGATTATTAATGTCCTCATTGAGAAAGTGCGGCTCACATATCTGTCTTACACGGTCTACTAATGTTTTCATTATGCCTCTTTTCTGTCGAGGGTGGTGATTGGAGTTTTTGTGTAAGTACCAATCCGTGTGAGTTGGTTTCCTGTAGACTTTGTGACCTAACTGAAAGTTTGCTTTGCGGATGACCAAGGTATCCAGAAATGGGAGTTTACCCTCGATTTCTTTCTCCATTGTGAATTGTATGTTTCTCCATTGTGAATTGTATGCTTCCTATGGTACTCGTGCACATGCAGTGCAGAACAAAATGTCAGTTGCCCCATTTCCCCAACAAAAAAGACAGAAAGAATTAGAGGAAGCATAGAGAAATACAGACAGGGAAGACAGAAGTTAGAAAGAATGTGTGGATGGGAAAGGAATTAAGAGTCGGGGAGGAAATGGCAGTATCTTCTGGCTTCCCCTGACCCTTGAAAGGGATTTCACTCCCTCTATTGGTACATCACTTCCACCACCTGGCCTTTATAGGAATTACCTGCTGGGAGGACTAAGAGTCCCAGATCCCCTGCCCTGCTTTGTTGTTCTAAAGCCCTTCTTCATGCCTGAATCTCCTGCTCTCCAGTGCCTCTTTACCTTAAGGACGGGCTGCACTTGTGCACCATTTGGGGATTAGTAGTTTGCCAGTGGACCACCCCTTCCTTTTGGCACTAGTTTTAAATAGTGTGTTCAAATGCTAGAGGTTTATGTGGTACACAGAACTTCCAGCTTCACAAATTATAAAGTATTAAAAGAAAATGTCTACATGTATATTCTCTGTAGAGCAACAGATTTGGCAAAGGATACAAAAAGAAAGGTGTAAATGTAACCCCTTTGAGGTAATTGGTTTAGCCCAGTAGGGTGGAGTCAGTAGCTAGAGGCAGGCTGCTGAGGAAGAGGCTGGTTGCTAGGGAGCTTAATCATCCTTAATTTGGATGTTCTTATCACCTTGAATAAGGTAATCAAATGTTGTATGTAAATAGTGACTTAAATTGGTGTTTGTGTATTGTGTTTGGTTGGCGTTACTGGGATTGTATTATTTTTGCAGGGCTGTAATTCCCCAACAAGAGGACAGAAGTCTGGGCTACAGTTGCTTTGAATTCACCACTTCATGGAATGTTGAACTGTTTTACCTTTTCAAAGACATTAAAGTTTCTGTATGGTTGCACTTAGGAATTTAGTTTAAAAAAATAGTTGTATTTTATTAACGGTTGCACTTATGAGTTAGTTTTAAAAAGTTGTATTTTATTAATTGTTAAAAAGCTTAAAAAAGAAAAAATTCTTTCTTAACTTAAATGTGTGTGAAAGTTTGTTTCCTAAGATCCATAGAACCCATAAAAAGAGAAGTTACATAAGCACGCAATCCTTTTGCCTTAGCCTCTCTTATTCTAAGACAGGCTCTTTAACCTAGAAATTACAGGGTTGTAAAAGCTCCCATTACCTTGGGGTCTTTGTTCAGACTTGCAGCCCTTTGTCCCCTCCACAAAGCAATGGCTGCCTTCAGCAGGAGCCCAGGCGTGAGAGCTCCTTCTCTCTAGATGGAATCAGCAAGAAAGACCTTCCTCACCACACCATGGAGTTTTTATTATCTCTGTTTGCCCATACCTTTGTGGATCACAGAAGCCATTTGTGAAGTCTCTAGGAAGAGACTTTCTAGCATCCCAGGCCTCTCCAATCTCTCTTCCCTCCTGAGTATTTTGTCACCACTCCATTGCCTCCAGCCAGGCAAGCATTAGCATTTCTAAAGCCAGGCTGGGTGCAGCTGAGAGCAATTGACTTGACGTCCCCCTTCCCTGCCTGTTTTCGGGTGAAAGAATGAATCATATTAAAATTAAAAGTGAAGGTTTTGGTGCAGTCCAGACCTCTAAAGTAAAGCACATCTCTCCACATCCTCCATTTTCATTGCTTTGTGCATTATATTCACCAATACTATTGTACTGATTCTCTAATTATGCAATCCAGTGTTGTTTCATTGTTGTTGTATGCGTATTATACAATTTTAATGGAAGTAGTCTACTTTTTAGTGCACTACAAATTTGCAATCCCATTTTATTGCATTGTTGATTGCATGTGTACAGCTCTGACTGCATTGTTTTTAATTGTGTTATAAATGAAGAAAATAAATATTCTTGGGTCTTTGGATTTCAACAATGACTTCATTATCTTTCACTCTTTTCCTTGCCTGCACCTTACCAAGTTATGATGAGACCACAGAACTTATTAGACATAAATGTTGCAGTTACACTTAATTTTCAGTTGTTCTTAGCTGTACACTTTGAATTCATTTTACCAGTAGCCTAATGACCTATATAAATATATATAACCAGAGAACAGGCTGCACAATCACACATTAAAAAAAGTATTGATTTTTGAAAGGGGAAAGAAGCATAAAATTTGAGTGTATCCTTTTGTGCCAAATATCGAGCGTGTTATGATTCAAAATAGCTGAGGTGTTAACAACACCTAACTATAACCATTTATAAATACACGTTGTAAAAAATAAGAGGCAGTAAAACTGCAAGGTATGATGTTGTAATAAAGTTTATTGAAGAGCAACTACTTTGCATGCAAGACAAGCACTTGTGATAGGTTAGCTATTTAAAATATCCAGAGAATATGCTTAATAATAAAGATGCTCAGGCACCCACTGGCTCATGTCCCACTCGCCAGTTGTGAGAAGGGACCCTGTTGTTTGGTGGGTGAATACAGATAGTTGTCCATAGGTTACATCAACCTCACCTGTTGCTGCTGCCTTCCTGTGCTCCAGTGCCAATGGTTTAGTGAACAAATCAATTACTCACAGAAAGAAACACTGAGTACTTATTTTTAAAAGGCTTTTAACATTTGCCTGTGTCAGCATTAATGGCTGCCAATCTGTCTGGAGCAGTTTACATGTACTTTATTTGTGCGGTCCTATAGGAATGATAGTTTTCCACCACCACCACCACTTCATATCCTAAAACTATTTTTCACAATAAAAGTTTTTTTTAAAGAATATGCCTTGTGTACAGAGACGAGAGCAAACAAACAGGATCCCCAGAGGTAGATCCTGCTTTGCAGGGTGCTTCAACTAACTCTCAACAGCTGCTTCCCTCACTCTCTTTTCCAAGATCTAAACCTTCCTTCCTTCCTTTCCTCTTTACACGCCTCTCCCTTCACCTGGAAGGGTGGGGGATCACCTCCTTCAAGCCCCGATGGGTACCTGGACAAAGCCATTTCCTAACATTTAAGGCCCACTAAAGAGATACCTATAATAGTTAAGAAACATTACCATTCTTTTTGTTATAGGTTCTTGTAAAGTACAGGTGTGCCACTTCAGGCCTAGCCCATAGAAGAGATTGATCCACAGTATCTAACTAGACTGCAAGCTTACAACAGTACTTTCTGGGCAGAAAGTCCCAGATTAATTTCCTACGATCTCTACATTAAATGATCTCAAGTAGAAATCTGCAAAAGTCCTTTGCCTGAGACTTGAGATTGAGAACCATCACCAGTTGGGGACTTGAATCCTAAACAGCACAAGCAGAGTCACACTACAGTTAGGTAAAAAAGAGGTGAGGGAGACAGTCCAGATGTATGAATAAGCATGTCAGAGCACAGGCTTGAGAATGGGAGAGTGACCAGAGAGTGGTCCTGGATGTAGATTTGCCGAGACAAAATGAAGCAATATTCACTATCTCCACAAAAGGTCATTACTTAAGGGTTTCAACAGACTTCTCATAAGCTGAACTCTAAATGTCATGTAAGTGGGATAAAGAAGTAATAAATAATAACCAATCTTCTGATTGGTATGCAGTTTTTAAAGAAGATGATCATTAAGTTTCCAGTTATTTACAGAATATCACCTTTCCAGATTTAAGGAAAGCATTCACAGGACTAAGATTCCAACAGATGTTTGTTGTGCTCAAGGTCATTGCATAGCTGTTATAGGGTTCTCAGTTACGTGCTTATGACAACTTTGTGTGTGTGCATGCACACACGCAGTCAAGTCACAGCCAACTTGCCTTGAAATCTCAGTAGGGATTTTAAGGCAAGAGACATTCAGAGGTAGTTTGCCATTGCCTGCCTCTGCGTAACAACCCTGGCCGACCCTGCTTAGCTTTTGAGATCTGATGAGATAGGGCTACCTGAATCATCCAGGTCAGAGTATGACAACTTTAGATCTTTTGAAATCATACAAACTAAATTTCTAAGAGCCATTTTTGTGGTCCGTCACTGTCTCCAAAGCAGCCCTACATCTGGAGGTGGGCTTAATTTCTCTTAAAACCATGCCTGGATTCACAGGATAAACTACTGGATAAAGCTCATCCTTTTTCTTGGGGGACAGATGCCCATCAATCTAAATGGAAAAGGCTCCTTTCAGAAAAACTCATGCCTTCTGGGTACTCTCCAGTAGTTTAATAGCTCTTGGATACACAAAAGCCAGATTATTAATTAAGCAGAGGATTTGGGATATCAAATTACAAAATCACCTAAGTTTGGCCACAAAATACCATTTCTTTATGGACAAGACGTTTGTGCCTCCTAATTATCTAGCCAATCAATCTTGAAATGCAGACAAGCTTTTACTTTGGCCTAGTTCAATGTTCTACCTTCAGCACATTTGCAGGGGAGATTCTCTGGAGTTCTATTTTGGGAACACACTTACCCGTGCAAAGATGAGGAAATTGAAACAGTTGGGCATGTACTATAATACTGCCTTTTTAATCGTGATCTCAAGAAAGATCTCATTACTTCTGTTCTTCATAAAATGCCAGAACAATCTGAGGGTTTTTATATGGCCTTTCTTCTTTTGGACCGTGATCCTGGGATCATGGACAAAGTGGCCAGATTCTCTGCAGCTACCAGAGCCAGTTGCCATTCACTATTATGTTAATGGATTTTACCTGTTCAATTTAATACAATTTATTTAATCTTTCATGTAGGAATGTTGCTATTGTATATACTGATGTTTGACCAGAATGAATAAATAAATAATCATCAGATGTCTATAGCATATTTGAAGAACAGGTATCTGCATATTCCTATTAAAAATACTGTAAATATGCTAAAATGACTATGTTGAAGACCAACAGTGCAATCCTATGGAGAGTTACTCCAGTCTAAGGTCATTGACTTCAGTGGGCTTAGACTGGAGTAGCTTGCCATAGGATTGCACTGTTAGTCCATAACGTATCATGTTGCTCACTGTATGATTGTCCAAGAAGAAAATTTTTGTCTTTTTTATCTTTCTCAGTGTATTGGTTGTTCATCACATGGTGTCTGATAAAGATAAAAGCATATCTTATTGGGTTGCATTAGTTGCATTAAAGAAGATTTAAGTAAGGTATTTGGGGGAATATAGGTCTTTAATGCCCACTGACCAATACTCACATGACCCCTGTACATTATTAATGAGCTTAACTTGCCTATATGTGAAATTCTTGTTACTTTCCAATTATATTTCATCTGCTTCACAATGTTTTTTTGGCCATAGTAATTACATTTCATTGAAAGTATAGGGAAGTAGATGTTTAAAAAGTTCAGAAAAGTGAAGATGGATGAACTTCTAGAGGGGTATTTTGAGTGTCCACATAAACTATATAAAGAAGATGCTACATGTCACACTTAGTTGTCCCAACTGCTTTATGATATACTCTATTTGTCCATTATTGGAAAATTGAAGCCACAATAATATATGCCTAGCTACTTTTAATATAGCTAAGATTCCCACCCCCTTCAAGAACATAAATGATCTCCTTGATCATCCAGGTTATAAATTGTAAATGAGGGGCATGATTATCTGTTATTCAGAAACAAAGGTCAAAGAAACTTTTGTCTCCCCCCCCTTTATGTTCTTTAAAGTGGATCTCCTTTGATGTCTACCCTGCATATACATAGTGATCATTATATCTCAAGCTCCTGCATCATTAATGCAACCACAAATGAAACAACTCAAGTTGTGAACGCCCTGTCCTTCATTCTAACCACACAGATGTGAAGAGAAAACTGAGCAAAATAAAAATACTCACTAAAGGGACTGATCTCTAGTGCAAGTATGCTTGAAAGCAACGGGCGCAAATGATTATTTTTTCACACTTGAGTCTCTCTCTTCAAAAATCTCCTGTCTCTCTGCTTCTTGACTGGCAAAATGGGAACATGATGTGGAGGTAAAACTAGGCCTCCTAGATTATACTTCATAATCGTCAATTAAATTACATTTCTGCCTTGAAACTAGCCAGGCTGCTGAGTTAATATTCAATTACTACCTGTTATTTTCATGTATCATTACCAGCCCACAGTTCCATATGTAGCTGATAGTAAATACTAATAAAGCTACTTGTGCTCAAATCCAAAACTCTCTTTCCCCAGTCTTACTTGTTCAAAGCAACATTTCTTCTGTTACTGTAGGATTATAGACCACAGCTGACATCCACCAGAGCCCAGTTTAGCTAAAATGTTTTTCTTTGACCTCAAACAGAAAGGAACAAAGCTTAAGTCCCTCATGAGTAGGGTTGCCAGCTCCAAGTTGAGAAATTCCTGGAGATCTAGGGGGTGAAACCTGGAGAAACCTGGATAAAGTGGGTTTGGGGGAGGGAAAGAACCTTGGCATGGCATAATTCCATAGAGTCCACCCCCAAAAGTAGCCATTTTCTCCAGGTGAACTGATCTCTGTGGCCTGGAGACCAGTTGTAATTCCGGGAGATCTCCAGCCACTACCTGGAGGCTGACAAACCTACTCATGAGGCATCCTCCTGCAAATTTTTTGAAGGCTCTAGCTAGGCCTGGAGCATGCCCAGTGCCCTCCCTCTACCCAGAAGCCCTATGGGGTGTGTCCCAGCCTGTGAAGGACTAATAGTGCCTTCTGAACTATTTCTGCCGCATTACTCCCCTTCTCTGCCACCAGGGTTGAGCTTCCAAACAGCTGGTTGTCGGATAGCTGGAAGGGCCAGGTGTCAGTGGCTGCCTGACTTTTAAAGGGCCAGCTGCCACTTAGCTGGCTGGGGTGAAGATCTTTAGAAGGTGTGTCTGTAACCCCACTAAGCCTGATGGATGCCAGGCTTGCCCATGTGGGGAGCAGAGGAGGGGTACCTGGTGAGGGCCTTAAGCGCTGTTCCCTTCTGCTTGAGGCCAAGGAAAAGCACTTCCACCACCCTTGCAATAGTAACCAGGTGTCTGTGGTATCATTCAATCTGCACCAATATCAAACCATCCTTCTATTTACTCCAGGAGCAATAGAGGAGAGAGACCTGCCTATGCTCTCAACACAGCTGCAGGAGTCCCAGGAAATGCTGATGAAAGACTTTTAAGAAGGGTTGGGGGGGGGCAGGGTTTCTCATATTACTCATTCCTCAAGTCTCGTAACATTTGAGCAACTGCTCTTCCCATATACATTTTAAAGGTGTGCTCTGCTAGTTAACCTTATTTTAAATAAAAAGACTCTTAAGATCTGTTGAACAGTACATGGAACCTGAAGTTTAATGGCCTCCAAGAGAATTCTCCAACTAAGTTGTTCATGAAAGTGTATCCCCAGATAGTAAAAAATTTACATTTTTCCCTACACTTGTCTTTTTGTGCTCAAATTCAAGGGAGATACTCATACATTACAGCTGTTGTCAATAAAGCACCTTATTATATTTTGGTTACATGCAAAGTCATTTTGTAGAACAAAAACTGGCATAGATGGCCAGGTCTTGCTACTCCCCCCACCCCTTACCAACTATACCGTTGCAAAGCCAATGACTTACAACATCAAAATTATAACAAGGGGTTTCTCAGGCTTTCCCCTTCATTTTTCAAAACAAGAGGACATTTGAGCAGCAACCCTATGAACATTTTCCTGGGAGTAAAACCCAGAAACTTTCTTCTGCGTAGACTGGCACAGAATCACTCCTTACAAAATAATACTACCTTTCATCTCACAGTTCTTACAATTATTGGGCTTGGACTTAAGTGACCCATTTTCAAATATTTGTGTGCAGAGATCTCTGGTACTTTGGCAAGCTGGCACAGGACTATTCTAAAGATAAAATGATGTAAGAATTGTAAAATACATTGTTATCCTGAAAATCCCTATATAATAGTTGTTGTTATCACAGTCCGCCTCTCTTTGCTCTCATGTGTGATCCTGTGTTTAATTATAAGGAAGAGCTTTTGTATCAAAAGACTATTTAATCTAGGCAATTATTAGTTTCATCTGCGCCAGTTCAGGTCTTTCACATCCTGTGATGATTTTTTCTTGCCCTTTTCATATTGGTGTAACTGTTTTCTAATCATCAGCAGTGTGTGATTCATGAACAACATTGCTGCACATTAATAGCTGATCGCTCCCAGAGAGTGTGGGGCAAATCCTACACTCCAGTGCAAAGTTGCAAGTTTGCACTTCTCCAAAATGTATGTTTCTCAAAAGACCAAGGCAATGAGATTACAATGATATAGGCAAATAGCTTGACAATTTTCTTCTTCAGATCTTTTTTGCATTTTAATGTCAAGTGAAATAAGTCTCTTTTTCCCTCTTCATTTTGCTTCTGTCATCTCTAAAAATGGCCAAGCTGCTTTTAAGCCTAGGGACGATATTTAATGCAAGGGAGGGCGGTGTGGAATCTCTGAAAGCATTGTCTCATGTAACTATGCTGCTTTGGTTGGTAGCATTGCAAAATATTAGAATTTGGAATAATCGCTATATTTCCAAAATAAATGGGATGCCATTTCACATATCAGATTTCACCTGGCTCTTAGGTGGAAGGTTTAATTTAACAATTGCGCCAAATGGGGCCTGACATGTTCACTCTGTTCTTGTAAAGCAAGGGCTGTTTGGCCAATCAAGTGCAAGGTGATTTACTGCTGATCGGGATTTGAAGACAGAGGGGGCATATGTCCTCTTAAAAGACTGATTCCGCCCCCCCCCCAGTCTTTTAGTTTCAGTTCAACTGGGACTACAACAATCTCTGAATATGTCCCTCCATATTACCCCTCCAGGTCAAAACAAAAAGAGATTGAGTTCACTTTTATAACAAGATACAAGTTTTCTGTGCTCGGAGTATGTGAAAGAGAAATGACCATTACACTGGGAATCCAATCAGGGCTTGGTGAATTCATAGAGAACTCCTTTGGAAGCCTCTAAGGCTTTCATGATGAGGAAAGGTAATTTCATTCACAGAGGCCAGGCAGAGAAAAAGTATGAGCAAGCTGAAAAAAAACCTGTAGTCTAAATTAAATCCCAAGAAAAGATCTTACTCAAACCAGACACCTCTAAGGCTAATGAAGCTGAATTAAAACTGTTCCATCAGCCGATAATCAACTATTACTGCAGAGTGCACATATATCAATTCTTTTAACCAAATACCAGATTGGGGTGGAGGAAATACAGCTTGAAAAAATACACAAAACTTTTTTTTAAAAAAAACCTTTCAAGTTCTTCAGATAGATTAACCAGAGTGCAACATGTGCTGTTAAAGTTCTTTCTGAGATACAACTTTGAACTACAGCAAACAGATTCATCCTACCTACATGTCTTAAGGACAAAGTACACTTTACATAGAAAGCATGAAACAAAGTCCTGTTGGATGACCACGCAACTGGGACCTCACAGGGAGAAAAAGGCAGTCTGAGTTGAAAAACAGCCAGTAAGGAAAGGGTTAAGAAGTCACTCCCCTTGCTGCTCTTCCACTCAGAATTGAAGCCTCCCGATGTTTCTTTTCATGTTAAAAAAAGAAAAAAGGAGGGGGGGTCATTTAACATATTTCTTAACATTTTTTCCAGTATTAGAAAGATGCCCTTGGATATTTGCCATTCACAAGCAGAATCCAGAAACACAAACCCCACAGGTCTATGGTGGGCCTAGATTGGCCTAATAAATCACAACCCTCAAGACAATGTCCCATTAAACCTAATTAGCCAAAGCCTTTATTTGTAAACTGCCTCTTCTCGGGGGAAGTTTTAACTTTTGGTTTTCAAATGAGCAGAAAGCACTTAAACTGCTTTCCCTCTTCATTTGGAAGGGGAAACAGCTTATTTTTTAGTATAGTCAAGGGTACTTTAAGAAGTTGGTGTAAAATTTTGATACAGTTCATAAGCATTTTAATGTTATCTCACAACATTATGTGAGAAATGAATAGTTTCTCAACCGACAAGTTCACTGTCCTTTGTGTAGAATCTTAGTGCAGCTGCTATCTGGATCAGCAGCGTCCAAAATGCTAGACCCTGCCCTTTATTAGCTGGTTAAATGACTGCTGTTACATCCCAGCTGTCTCTTTGCCATCTTCTCATGTAGCCCTTTAAAAAAACAAAAGCAGTTTATTAGAACTAGGACCAAATCTTTGTGGGAAAACTGTACTGCTGATCAAACTCTTCATTACTATCACTAAACCTTTCCGTTTGTTCTGCTGACCACAGCATTCACCGATATTACATACAAAGCTCCCTTGGTGGTTGTCTTGAAATAGAATGCTCTTAGGCTCAGTTCAGATGTTTTATCACTGGTACATGTGTTAAGATTGCCAACTTTATCTGGAGAAATTTCTGGAGATTTGGGGGCAGTGCCTGGAGAAGATGGAGTTTGGGAAGGGAGCTAAGTCAGGAAGTGATGCCACAGATGCCAAAGCTATCATTTCTTCCAGGGGAAATGCTGGAACATCAGTTGTAATTCTGTGGCAACTCCAGGCAATGGTTATGGTAGCTGTGTGGATGTATTCTATCACTGTAAGGTTATGCATCTGCTCTTTCATGTCAAATCCTACTTCAAAAAGGGAACTCTTTCCTTAACATGCTATTGAGATGGGTTGTCAAGGTTTTGATGGTGTATGTGGCCTTTCACAGTATATAGATCTAGCAGTTTAGCTTTCATCACTCTGCTCTGTGATTGATTAGTATCTGTGTTTTTCTGTCTCAAGTTTGTAGCAATCTGACAGATACCTAAAGCTGTGTGGCTGAAAATGAAATGTGCAAACATTCCAGTTAACTATTGCTATACTAGATACAACAGTAAAAATTTACCTTCTGCACTTCTACATACTCTGCTGAGATCGTTCGTTTCCCCCCAGTGTGTTTATCAATCATCTCAGCTGTTTGCCTGAATACAGCCTAGTATTGTAGACCTAACTTCAAAAGCTGTGAAATCTGTTAAAGATTAAGCCTGTTGGTCCTATCCTGTGATGACCACAATTGAAAGGATGCAACCACATGCTAGGCATTTTCCTATTCTTATTGGAAATTATTTTTCCCCATAAATTATTTTTACAGGCACTTGTAGACATTTTAAGCCGCAGAAGTTTCATGCTCCGAGCATGCAAATATGCAGCATTTATTCCACTGGGAAAACAAATAACATTTAAGTATCAGCATTTTAGATCTCTTGGATGTTTTATCTGTTTCAGATTTCCTGACATAGACTTCTTATTTTTAAGTACTGGCCTAAAAAAAAATACTCTCACTCAGATCCTGACATAAAATATCAACTTTTGGTTACCTATAATATATACATAATATATTGAAAAAAGTGAAAACTCGGCACAACCTTGGGTAGAAATTGTAAATTGCGATGGAGGAACACCATGAAACTTAACAAAAGGAAAGTTGCACTGTAAGGCTTTCGGTATGCCTGTCCTATGAGTGATTTAATGGCAACTAAAAAGGCTGTCTTTAAAGGAAAGATAACTCACAGTTAGCCATTGATTCAAATCAATTTATTTAGCCATTGATTCAAATCAATTTATCAAAAACCTGGATGAGACTTCACTGAGGCACTGGTAGGGAGAGAGGAGGGTAGAGAAACAAGCCCTTAAGAAAACTCTTACATAGTTGTGCGGAAAAAAACCAGATGAGCTCTCAATAAGGCCATGAGATGCTGAAAAAGTGGCTACATAGAGGTTACTGCCTACCCTGCATTTCTTAAGTATAACAAGTAATCAAAAATACAAGCCAATGAACTTGATTTTGGAGGAATACCATGTGAGGTAGCCAACTGGCAAATGTACACCATTTAACCGTGTATTATCTGTGAGACTGTGAGAGTAAGTTCAAATCTGGGAAACCTTAGAGGAAAATCCCTTATGAATCCACCAGCCAGGCTGTTAGATGAAGTAACAGCAGGTCATAATAAGAAAGGGGGCCCATGTCAGTCAAATCCTACTTCAAAGGGATATGAATACCCCCTGCCAAGGGACTGGAGTGGGAAAAATTAAATTCCCCTGCCAGGTAAGTTGGAATGCATCCCCAAGAGAAGTTGCATCAAAATAGTTAAGGAATGGAAAAGAGGGCATTAGGAACTGCTATGGGAAGCAAACGGGTCCACAGAGGGGAACCCTCAGAGCTCCAAAATAAGTGTAAAGTAACAGTCTTTGAGAGTCCAGTTGTGATTTGTTGACACAGTCCTGCTGAGGACATGTTTCAGAGTTTGACGTCCCTGTAATCTGAGGGGTTTGCAAGGAAATTCCTCTCACAAAGGCACCAGATCTAGATGGCTTCTGTGCACATTGCTAAATATCCTGTGCCTCCTTGCTTGTTGATGTAGAATTTGGCAGTCATGTGGTCAGTAACCAGGTGGACAACTTTTGCCTTATAGGATAGCTTGAAAAGAAGTTAGTGTATGTCTGATGGCTGTAAACTCCATGAGATTTATGTGTAATTAGACTCAGTAGGGAACCAAACACCATTAGTCAACAGTGAACCACAATGAGCACCTCAGCCCTTTAGAAAATCATCTGTCATGACTCTATCTCATAAAGAGGTATGCCAAATATGCATCCCCTCAACAAATTAGAGTCTTGAGACCCTCAGGCCAAAGACCTGAGAATACTTCTGGGCACAGAAAACCATTTCCACTGGGAATAGTGGGAAGGACTGAAATGCTGCAAAAACCAATTTTGCAGTGACCTCATGGCCCTTTTCACACTACTTACTTGTTTCCAAAACATCGCGAGATGTAGCGCAAAAAACGCAGAAGATAGCGTCTTCTCGCGAGAGTTTTGCGCGATGTCGCGCAAAACTCTCGTGAGAAGATGCTATCTTCCGCAGTTTTTGTGCTACATCTCGCGATGTTTTGGAAGTGAGTAAGTAGTGTGAAAAGGGCCCATGTGCAAGTGAGTTTAGGGGGTGATGGCTGTGGTTGAGGCCATAAAACCTGAAATGCCTTTGAATATTCAATGCAGGCTGGAATGTGCATCTGAAAAAAAGACTTAACCAAGTATCATGTAGAGTGCGTCCTATCTACAGGAGTAATGTACAAGTCATTAAGGAGTTGAGAATCACTCCTTTAAATTGAATAGATTGGATAAGGAGTAATTTGGACTTAGCCCAATTTACCAGCAAACACAGCTCTTGGACTGTACATAAAACAAGCACAACATGCTGTGATAAAGTGGTGACAGATGGCACCACCAGGAGGCAATAATCCAAACTGGGATTAAATAATGAAACTCCACAAATGCAGGTGAGCAACCACCACAGCCAAACACTATGGAAAACCTCTAGGGGCTGTAAGAAAGAAAAAGGCAAAACATTGTACTGGCAATTGGCAGCTCTACACTGGAATTGTAAATATTTCCTACAATCAGGGTGAATACAGATGTGGAAATCTTGGAGATCTAAAACTGCAAACCAACTATTTTTATTTCCCACAAGTTAAGTACTATGAAAATCCCACCAGGGGTCACCATAAGTCAACTCTGGCTTGAGGATGCTCTGCACCATTGAGTACTTCAAACAGGGCAGCCATATGGAACTTGGACATTTTAAAACATAGATTCAAATTTCTGAGGTCTAAAATTGGCCTCTCTCCTCCATCCTTCTTGTCTGACAAAAAATAACAAGAGTAGAACACTGCATTAGTATCTCCAGGGGAATCGCTGAATAGATCTCTAACTTAAAAACCAGGCAACCTCCTCCTGCAGCTGGACTGGAGGAGGGGGGAAAGAAAATGAAAAAACTTACAACAACCAGCTGAGGCTCTGAACTATAGGAAATAACCATATTTAACTATGGAGAGGACAGAGGAATCCTGAGTTATCATCTCCCATTTATGATGGCAGGTAGCTGTGTTGGTCTGCAGCAGAATAGCAGGATCTGAGTCAAGCAGTACCTTGGAAACCAACATTTTCAGGGTGTAAGATTTTAAGAGTCAAAGCTCTGTTTATAACCTGAAAATCTTGTTTGTCTCTAAGGTGCCACTGGACTCAAATCCTGCTGTTAAGCCATGAATGACATTTTAAGGCTATTGAAGATGTAACACAGTGACTAGAGCAGTCAGCACAGCAGCTTGCTGATTTGCGCTTTGCTCAGTCTAATACCCTCAGCTTGAATAACTTTAGCTAGATTTTTCTTATCATTTGGCAAAAGATCCAAGTGAGTAGTCATATGGTCCTAATGCAGCATTTGATGGCCTTGTAGTTTGCCACTCTAAATGCCAATGCCCCAGAAGAGTAGATCTTTCTACTCAGCCCATCCAACTTGCAATCCTCCCTGTCAGAAGGGGCTGAGTGAGACCCAGAACACTGTTTGGAGGGCATTAAAAGATCCTAAGGTTCAGATCTGTTGGCTTTGGATCCGAAGATACAATGTCCAATTCTAGCAATTTTGCCATCCACACGAACTGTTCTGGAATACAGATGAAGATCTTTAGTATGAGAAATTAGTGTGGAATCTCCCACCACCTCATCAGGAGACTGATCTGATGTCACATTGGATCAGAGCTCAGCGGGAGAGAGCAATCCTTTATCAGACTCTGGGTAGATGAGCACTTGATGGAACTATGGCAGCAGGACTGGAACTGACCGAAGCAGTTGGTGAAACCAAAGAGAGTGATGGATAAACCTGCGGTTATTGGTCCCATGCTCCTCACTGCAGCCCATATGTCAGAGATGGGAATGGAGCATATGGGAACCACAGTGCCTGAGGCAGGCCCCAGAAGAAAGGGGGTGCTCTTGCTGCTGTGGGCTCAAGAAATGGAACCAAATGTTGTTGTGATGAACACCACTTCCAAAGCTGAGAAGCTGGATAGAGCAGTGGCTTGACATCAAGCTTCCCTCCAGATAGCAGTGGGCAGTCAATAGCCCTTGGATAGAGTGATGGCGTCTGAAGAGGGGGCAGCCTGTCCTCCTGTCTGCAGGTAGCAGTTTTGGTGCAAGCACCTGAGTCAACATCAAGAGGGAAGCCAGTCATAAACAGGTCTCTCTAGACTTGTGCCTAGACTAACACTGCAATCCTAAGAAGAATTACTCCAGTCTAAGCCCATTGCACTTCTTAGGATTGCACTGTTAGTCTTGGTTTTCTTTGGGGATGGTCCCAATGAACTTCTTGGAATGGAAGCTGCCCTGCACATGCAATGAGTAGGCAGATCTGATAATGGAGCTGAAGGTGCTGGCACTACAGACGGTGTGAACTGAGGGAAGAAGCATTCCCCCTCCTTAGTCAGATGCTAGTTTTGGTGGGAAAGGACTGGCACAGAGCTGAGAGAGAGCTATAGAAGTCACTGGAAAGCTTTAGAACTTTTCTCTCCCTGGCTGACATGTGCATGTGCAGTCCCAACGTGGGATTGCACAGAAACCACAAAGATGAACCTCGAGAACCAACAAATATGACATGGTACTAGTCTAGCATGTGCAGTGCCTTGGTCTAGCTTTGCATCTAAGGCTGAATCCACATTACCTCGGCGCGTCCCGATGTTGCACTAAATGTTCGCTAAACACCTGGAAGTATAGTGTCTTTCAAGCACGATTTCTGAATCGCGCTAGAAAGACGCTATACTTCTGGGTGTTTAGCGAACATTTAGTGCAACACTGGGACGCGCCGAGGTAATGTGGATTCAGCCTAAATCTGTTAACCCAGGCAGATAGCAGCAACACAATGTAAGGCTGGCAAGCAGGAAAGGGAATCAGATTCTACAACATAGTCAGGCTCATGAGACTTTATATGTGGCATAATGGTTAGAGTGTCAAACGAGGTTCTAGGTGACCCAGGTTCAAATCCCCACACTGCTATGGAAGCGCATGGGGTGCCCTAGGTAGGTTAGGCTTCTCAGCCTAACCTACCTAACAGAGTTTTTGTGAGAATAAAATGGTGGAGAGGAGAATGATGTAAGGTGCTTTGGATCCCTATTGGAGAGAGGTACATGCATAAATATATACATACTAGAGTGGAGGAATGTCAAAGTCTTCCCATGCCTAGGCAGACCATGTTTAGGAGGAAACCGCCCACCTTGACCTCTAGCTTCCTGCCACTTCCAGGGTGGGTTGCAGCAACTCATTTCTGATTACACGACCAGAAGTGGTCTTGCAGCATTGGACAATACGTCTCATCATTTCCCAAAGTTCCCCTGAGTTGCCACCTGAGAGCTGGCAACCCTACCCACGTCATGTAGAGACCAAACACATACTTAGAGGTAGTCACTGTGCAACTGAGAAAGAAAACAATTCCCCCTTTGGTAGCCAAGAAGTCATTTGAAGTTACTATAAGCGTCTTCAAAGCTGCAGCCTAACATTTAAGCACAGTCGTATCTTTTTTGTTTTGTTATTTCATTTAAAGGGTTTTTTTCCCTATAGGCATCCTTTGCACTCACCATCATATCACACAAACTTTGTTTTATTTTAAAACCCTACCTGCTGGTAAGCATGCACTAACTTAAGACTTTGTAAATCTTTTCATTTTAAATACAAGGCTGTGTATAACATTCTGCTTTAATCCTCTGCTGAAGCTTATCTATTATTCTCTTGACTGCTTTACATATATTTATAAACCTTTCATCATTGAAAAAATGTGCTTTTTGAAAGAATTCTGCTTAGGAAACATTCCCCCATCCCAAGAAACCAGCTTTTTAAAACTCCTGCATTGTTCATCTACAACAGTAAACATGCAATTCCACCCCTGCAGATCAAGACAAGGTTTTCTAGGAAAAAAACTGTCATTCTAGGGAAGCGTATCTTGAATTTGTCTGTCTGTCTGCCTGATTGGCTGGCTCTGTCTGTCTGTCTCAATCAGCTTAGTATATCCCTAGGTCATCCATGTCCAACTTTTAGCATTTATAGGGAGCAATCCTAAGCAGATCTACTCAGAAAAGAGTTCCTTTTTTTTACTGCCAGGAAAATGTTCTTAAGATTGCACCAATTAATACTCAGTTCATAATAAGGCAGGTGTTCATTGGCCATCCATGCATACACTTCTGAATTTGCTTAGTCTGTGCCCTTCAGGTTCTTAAGAAGCTTCAACAATCTACTGTAAATGTCACTGTGAGATCGACTGAGCTTCACCTCAAGCATGTCTTGCAATTCCAAACCCAATCATCATACAAGGGTCGAATCCACATTCACCCATTACCTGCATGTTTATCGGATATCTTCCGTTTGCCTCCAATCCGTGATTTTTTCCTCTTCGTTCACATCCCTGCTTCCAATCCGTCTTTCTTGCGCGTCCCTCCGGTCACATGGCCGCTCAAAAACCGCTTTTTTGGGCGGGACCTTTTTTTCCCCGCCCATTTTTTTAAAAAAAATTTTAGCACACTTTTCCGTTATTTCGATCTTGCCTTATAAAGAAACATCATTGAAGATAATGATGCCTCTCTTTCCCCCACTGACAGCACTGATGGCTCTCTCCCATTTCTTTTTTGGAAATTTGGAAGCATGTGGGAAGCTTTCGTGGGCATTTCCTATGCAGGACAGTTCAGTGCCTGAAGTTTACTGAAGTTTCACTTCCTTGGAGTGTCATTATTTCGATATTTCATAATTTCGATATTACAGTAATATAAAATAAAAAAATAAAAAACAGTTAAAAAGGAAGTTTCACGAGTCCGTTCTGAGAATGGATTCACCCCAAAATGATTTTTCAAACTACCAGATTTGATTCAGAAACAGCATAATCAATAAATCCAATGCTATGAAGTCAAAAACAGTCTTTGCAGACTATGGAGCACTTGCAAGTTGAATCAGCCAATAGGAACTCTCAGAACGGCCGGAGAGACAGGAAGTGGGGGGGGGGTTTAAAAAAACACATAAATTGCGCATTGGCCCGTTCACGGCCACCGTGAAACTCCCGTTGAAAACCTGTGACCACATATTCGGGAGAAATGCGAATGAAATGCGTCTGTTTAATGAGGTAATGTGACCGGCACTCGGGATTGCGTGGGGAATGCGGGGAACATGCGACTTAGAATGAGTAATGTGGATTCGACCAAGGAGTGCCTGTTTTCACAATCACTTCAGCACACGGGCTGCAGAGGGGAAATCACAATGACTTGTCTCGGCTGGCTCTGAGCCACTTCAGTCTGTGATGAGCCGATAACTTAACAAGTGCTGTTATGCATAAGTTTTTGGTTTTGACAAGTCACTGTAAATGACGCTTTCCTACAAGTTCAGCAGTACAACCCTAAGCATTAGTGAGACTTGTCTAAGCCCATTGATTTCAATGAATTTGGAGGGGTGTAACTGCTTAGGATCGCTCTGTTAAGTTATGCACTAGAGCACACCTCACATCCGTAGCCAAACTGTACAATATAACAATTTGTTCCATTTCTTCATGCAGGGATTTACACCTGAGGATTTACATCAGGCATTCTTAAATGACAATAACCACACTGTGAATAGAAGAAACTGATTGACAAGGCCAGACTAGTACCCAGGAGCTGAGAAATCCAGTATAGGTACAGCAGAGAAAATGACAGAAGGTCGCTTATCACCTACAACTTGCCAGTTAGTACAATTCCAGCATCAATTAACTACAACACACATTGGACAATGCCTGCCTGCCTTGAACTGGTAGGCCTGTTCTCCCTTAAAGACAGGTCTGTAATTTAAAATGGCTACTCACCAGAAACACATACTGTCTAACAAAGAAAAAGCCTGACACTAAGCCCTGCCACAAAAGCCTGTGTTAACTCTGTCCTCAGAGACAGGTAATACAGCACCTAACAATATAATCAATCACACCATCAATGGCTCTTTCACATGCATGTCCCCATGTGATATATGGCATCACCTGCAACAACATCTTTCTGCTGTTTACTTAGGACAAAGTGGTTAGTGTTCATGCAAAAGAATAAACATCTGACTTAAAAATGGAAACATTCAGAAATCGATTGGGGAACATTTCAGTCTCTGAGGACTCTATGACCTGAAAAATCATGGCGCTTTAACAAAAAGAAGCCGCCAGTGTGAAAGATCATTTATCAGGAAATTGAATTCTAATAAATTTGGATGTAATCAGATTTGGAGGTGTTTTTCTGAGTCCAGAATGAAATTGATCATCTGTATATGTTGAGTTGGTTTAGTGGGAAAGATAATTCTATTACTGTTGTAAATTATGCGCATTCAGGTTTTCACTAATTAAAACCTAAACCAAGATCTCTACTTGTTTTTATAACCAACCTTTACTGGGGAAAAATTAATTTCTGTAATATCTGAAAATCTTCTAATGTGGTCATTTCCCTAGGCCCTACATGTCTAACAGACCTAACCAAGGTCAGAATGAAATAGAGAGTGACTCAGCAGATCTGTAACTGACAGAGACATTTACCAATCAACAATATTTTACAGATAGTGCCATACAAGAGAATAGGATTGATAGGTCTATCTTCCTAATGCTCCCCAATCATGCTGCTGGGTTACCAGCTTCGGAAGGCTTTGAATTTATATAAGCAATGACTCTTGATTGCTTGAGGTATTTTGTTCTCAAGTGCTGCTTGCTAGGCATGGAGGCTTTACTTGCAGATCATAGTTCATAAGTATACAGACTGGACAGGGAAATACAACAGAATTCTACAGTTCTACTGATAAAAGACATCATGGCCAATGGCATAGATAAAGGCCAATATTTTGCTTGCACCTTACAGGGTAGATAGAGGAAAACACTACATTTGCCCCTCTCTCCGACATTAGTCAGCAGCATCTGACAGTTTCTCTCAATAATGTAAGTCAGTCAGTAACCCAGAGGAAGATTACCGCAGCCCAGCAGACACAGAATGTAAATGCGCCAGTTGCATTTCATGTTTTTGTCCTGCAGCCCATTCATCACTGTCCAATGTCATGGTTTTGTGACGAAGCCATCGTTCAGCACACTTCTGACAGCTTTGCAATAATCATGAGTTAAGTTATGAGGCGTGCTTGCAGTGAAGCAAACGCACAAGCACTTCACCATGAGCCGAGCTCAGTCCGGACTTGCTGGAAGGCTTCATGAAAAATATGGCCCCCATCTCCCTTTGCTCTGCTTTCTCACCATCTTTATGCCAGCTCTCTGCCAATTTGCCCCCGTTAAGTCCTGCATATGTGCACTCTGCTGTTCTGCTCTCTGTGCCTAGCCAAGCCTCTCCCTGTCATCCATCACAATGCACTCCCAAAGCCTGTTCCTACTCCTCTTCAGAACCATTTATCCAGCATTGCCATCGCCAGGCTTCACAATGCTTCCTGCTACTAGTTAACGCTCCCCTGAATTATCCTTCCTATCCCTTTATCTCTTTTCACTTTTATTCCATACAACTTACTTAGACCTCATGACACTTGATGTGTGCTCATTTTAGTGCCTTTTAGCTCCAGCATTATGTGAATAGATGAAGTACTCCCTATTCACTTTTTTCAAGCTATGCCTGATTTTATTATACATATCCTCTCCCTATTAATTTGCACAGTACTGAAATCAGGCTCGGCAGTCTGTGGTTTCCAGGCTCAGGTTTGGAGCCATTAAAAAAAGAAATGTTACATCTAATCCTTCAATGGGGGGCCTGGTATTAGAGGCAGTTTACATTTTAAACTGTGTGGTTCAGCAACTTTAAAACTGAGACCTTTCAGAAGCGATCTATATTGCTGGTCCATCTATTTACTCTAAAATGTCTTTCATGAACCTTTAAATGAGAGGTGATTCTTCCAATTTGTCACCTGAAAGCGATATTTAAGGGATGAGTATCTCACCAATATCCAATATCTTTCATGAAGATAAATGCTAAGTATTCATTTAGTTCTGGCAGGGCTCCTGCTTTTAATGTATGTTTAATTTTACTACAGTGGGGGATTACACAAAAGTCCTTATGGAGACCCATCCTTTGAAGCCCTGGGCACCAGCTTATAGGATTGATTGACTGCCAAGAGCAGGTGGCCTGTGCTGTACCAGTAATCCACATCTTCAAATCACATTTACTGAACACTTGGAAGGGGGACAAAGAAGGCCTGTACTGTGGTCTCCACCCCAAGTTCTGTACATTCAGTGAATATGAGAAAGCTTACAGGGCTGTGATCTCACCCTCCAGTGAATGAGCAGAAGTCAAAGGAAGGGAGCCATCAAGCATACTCCTGCTTCTCTGCCTCATGTTCAGTGAACATGATTGGAACATGTGAAGTTACAGTTACGTTGCTTTGATGTGGGTTAAGGTCCCCTTTAGTTAAGTGCTGCAGGGCTAAAATGTAGCGACACGAAGTTTCTATACAGATATGCCATTTAAATTCAGGACCATTTGATTTAAAAAACTCTGTAATTTGTTAATAGCGACTTGTTGCATGTATTAATGGTGATTATTCCTGACGGGAAAAGAAAACGTAGGCAAGACGAAATCTATAAATACTTCAGGGTTGCAAAGAGGGTGTGTAGCATAGCAAATAGAACAGCACCTTTCTTTATTTTCCCATCATATTTCTTCAGCTGGGTTTTAGCAGCTTCTGCATCTTTTTCAGAGCAGGCTGTTGGCCTTCTGTGTCTAATGAACAATAACAATGACTTGCCTTGATCCAAAAAACTATAAGCTCAACTAAAAGCTGAGGTAAAGTTCCTTAATCTTAAATTTTTCTAATCTCCGCCCACCCCAAAAGGGAGGGTAGGGTTAAAAGACCATTTACTAAGTTAAATTTGGTGTGTTGTTACAAAAACAATGAAACCATGAACAAAATTAGGCATGCTATAGTATATACTACTACAAACCAAGAGATTTTTCTGTGGCCTGTATTTTTTTTCCAGCCATGTGTTTCTGAATAAAAGCATGGCAAATGGTATTAGAGACCAAGACTGCATTATAATACATCTCAATTAGCCTTATTAAGCATTAACTTCTTTTTACTAGTGACAAGGACAACTTTACTGACCTACCATGTTGGTATTTTTGAAAGAAAGCTAAACTTTATAGCATACATTGTTATTTAATGCATTTTTAAAGAAATTACTTTCATATAAACATCAATAACGTGAAATCTGAGAAAGTTTGAAAAAAAATCTATAATTGGCAAAAGGAAAAAGATTGCCATAATATCAGCCATGGGGTGAAAACAATTGATCAAATCATTTAAATGACACAGGAAGATTGTGGATGAGAATTTAATTACTCCTTTAAGAGGATGCTAAAAAGGGAGGAAATAAAGTTATAGTCCCAGTTTATACATTGGAATGAACCTGTCTGGCCACTGGGTGTCATCCTTGATTCAAATGACGATGGAAGGCTTTCTAGCCACAGCATAACGTCTGCAGCTTCGGCAGCAGTTAAATTCTACTCTATTTGATTGTATGGCATACAGCAAATTCTTTGGAATTTAAATCAGCTATAAAATGGAATGCTTTGACACAGACAAATTCACTATTGTCTTATTGCCTTACTCGGAGACTTGGAAGAGCCTGATTATGTGGGGGTGAGAGAGAGAGAGAGAGAGAGAGAGAGAGAGAGAGAGAGAGAGAGAGAGAGAGAATGGCATTGTGATATTAATTGCCAGTCTTTTGTGGTCCCATGTAAATGCTAAATGAATACCCAGGTTAACTTTAAAGAGCTCACATTTCCAGCTGTAATCAGTTTTAAACTGCACTAACACTCATTCCTTGCTCCTCAAACTTTGCCATTTCCCATGGTTGATTTGTTACTGTAAGCTTCTTGTTAGGGGAAATCACACATGAAGCTTCCTTATACTGAATCAGACCTTTGGTCTATCAAGGTCAGAATTGTCTACTCAGACTGGCAACAACTATCTAGTGTCTTTCACATCACTTCCTACCTTGGCCTTTTAACTGCAGATGCTGGGCGTTGAACCTGGGCGTTCCACTGAGCCACTGTCTCTCCCCTCAACATGTCTAGTTTTCTGTAAAGCGGAATGTTCACTGATAGCACTGAATGATAGATAATACAACAACTGTCTGACCTCAGCCAACATGGCCTTTCTATGATTGCCAACAGGAACGGAGATTTAAAAAAGTCCTGTCCCTTTAATAGAGGCTTAATGTGTGGAAATGGGCACCTGTACCTTTCATAGCATGAAGATAAATAGCATCACCTGGTAAATAAGCCTCTGTTAAAGGGACAAGATATGCAGTTAGTAACCTTAGGTCCTTCTATTATGTTGTCAGTTCTACTGTGTTGAACGACTTGAATATTCAGCTCAGTTATTAGCACAAAGCCGTACTGTTACTATCACTGTTCTTTAATCAGATCCCTCGTTTCACTACTTGAAATAACGTTCTCTTATGTTTCCTAAAGCATGTAATAACTTCCTTTACATTTATATACATTTATATGATCCAAGATTACAACAACACTTTGCAATGCATTTAAAAAGGGCATGGGGAATGTTCCTGACAGAATCCTCCTAGAATGTGTCATTCTGATCAGTTGTCATGTATGCTAGCATACCACCTGTCATGATTGTATTCTGTATTCTGCATTTTGTACTGGTCAATGCGGTTTACCAGAGTTATATACTATATTCAGTGTACTCATCTGAGAGTGTCTTAACTTCTGCTATTAAGTGCAGGAGAGCCAGTGGGCCCCTCCATCATCTGTTGCAAATATGTGCTTTCACTTTTCACAGCAAGTGTCCTTGGAGGAGCTGCTAGCTGCAAACATTGTAACTTTCCCAGAGACAGATTCTCTTTATATTTCATGTAGTCTAAACTACTTTGTTCCCATGCAATCTTTTTGGGGTTTCGCGCCAGAATGCAAACGGACCAGGGAGGGCGGGAAGTTTTCCCATAATAGCCAGACCTTTGATTTGTCACTTCTGCCAATTTCTGCACCTTCGGGTGAACACCTGTACTGAATGGATCTCAATAAAGCTGCTTCATCTGGAACACCTGTGTGTTAACTGTGGATGGCTTGCAGGACCTAACTGCCAGGGACAGGCATTGGTATTGCCCATATCATGGAACACACCTTTGTAATTACAGACTATACTCATTTCTTTGCTTTGTATGATAGAAATCATAGGAAAAACCATACTTCATTGGTGTTCTCTTGCTATTTGTGGTATATAACTCTGTAACTGAGCCCACAGACAAAGTAAGGTAGTTCCTACAGTTTAAAGAACCAACAAACTTTAGGCATTTATCTTTTGCAAATCAGAACGTGGGAAAATCATCTTGTAAATTGCTGTTACATCCAGTAATGAGTTCTCAATTGGAAGTGCCCAAGAAGACTCCAAAATTAATCAGAATTATTGTGTCTAGACTGTTGTGAATAATATTATTAGCTGTCTAGACAGCCTAGGCATTGCATCTAATGCAATATTGCTTGTAACATAATATCTATTTTCTCCAAAACCTGATTTAGTTTTCCTTATTCTATCTGATATCAAAATAACAACTAACAATTTCTTAAATCTTTACAAGTGGGAAGAAATGTTTACATGTGTTAAGATAATTTCAAAAACTATAATAACTCTATTATTCTTAAGGGATACAGAGGGACTGTTTTTTAAAAAGTATTTCTTGTTTTTATGCAGCAAACCACTCATCCAACAGCACTTCATTTTAATAGATTACAAGGCTTTGAGAACAGAGCTCTTTGCCTAATGCTTCTTGGCTTTATATGTGGGCATAATTTTAATAAAAAGATGGCACTATTAAGGAGCTATTAGAAACAGAACTGAATTTCCTTTGCCTTTTGTTCACTAGCTAGAGAAATCTAAAACTGCCATATAAAAGTATCATTTTTAAAAAAGAAATTTAAATGATTCAATGATTCTATTTACATGAAACTATCTATTTGACATGACTTGATTTCCTTATTTCTAATATTGTAAGCATTCTTTTTTCATTCTGCTGCATTTGCAGCAGAAAACAGATTCAAAAATAATCAGCATAGACTGGGTGCAGAAATATCTTAAGCCATCTTTTCCGTATTATTATTTTGGGGTAAGAAATGCAGACCGCTTTCTCCATTGTGACACTTTCTCTGCATGCCTTCTCATGTTGCTGCCTTCCTGAGTTTGGTATCATATGTTCCTGGCACTGAAGCAATAATTTTTTAAAAATTGACAGTACTGTGCTCTCTCAGACACTGCATTCATGGCTGATGCTAGGATGCTTCAGAAATTCTCCTCATCCAAATTTCTCCCTGAAATTCTGAGTGATTCGATCTTGTTTCCAAAGTGGAACTGGTTTATTAAAAAGGTTCCAACATTTGATTTATTTCCAGATTTTTGCATAGTGCACATGCAGTTTCTAACAGCTTTCAGTTACTGTTGTTCATGTCTCCCTCCTTCATATGATTAACTCATTCTTACACATTGATAAAAACTGCAGAAAGGGGGGTAGAATCTTGATGTGGCTGCAGCACAGCTCCACTGCCTCAATTCAGAAGTGGTCTTGGAGGAACTGAATGGTTTCCCCACCATTCTGAGCCCAATTGTGAAATCTTTCCCACAACTTGCTCACGAACCCTCAACCCTTTGTGATCCCTGCCCCCCAACACACTGCCTCTGTTGGCCATCCCTCTGTGTAGCAGTAGCAACAGGGAGGTCTCTCTCTCACTGTGAGACCTCCATCCTTCTTTCTTTGAACCTGAACTCTATTACAACAGTGTTCCAAGGAGGGTTGTCAGGTATGACCTGGCAACCAGTGGGAGAAAGTGGCTGGGCGGGGAAAGGAGAGCACCATTGGGTGATGGTGTGATGCCACTTCTGGGGGAAACCTGGAAGAGACATCATACCTCTCCAGGAATTGGTAGAAACTCTAAAGAGATTCCTGGAGCAGTGTGATGTCACCTCTGGACTTTTCCCAGATGTGATGTCATGTGGTTCCTCTCATCAGCAATTGTAGTGTCAGCTAGCAACAGGCCAAGACAGGAGATTCTGCTTGTAGGAAGGCACTGAGAAACAATTTAGTCGCTTTCCTCAGTGACCTGCTGTTAGACTGAAAAGCAAAAATTGGCCCTGAGGTTTATTCACAAGGAGGTGAAAGGGTTTCTCCTGGTCATCTAACTAACTGGTTGTATGTCTTCACTTCAGAGGTTTCTGTCTGAAGTTGCCTCTTTTTGACCAGGTGTTGCAAGTAAACAGTTGGTACATGTCTATTTGACCTCCCAATTTGAGCCTGTGATACCTGACAAACTGAAGAGGTGACTAACCAAAAAAAAAGTAAGTACGTGACTGAATGGCATGAATGAAGAAGCGATAAACTGCATGCATGTGCATTAAATTAAAACAGGCTCTTAGTACTATTCTGCAGCTGTGATGAAAACACAATGAGTTGGATCCTATGAACAGCAGAAATTCATGGACTGAATCTTTGCCACTCTCCTTGGAGCCTCCTGTGCCATCTAAAAACCTGCTCCTGAGGATCAGTAGGATCCCACAAGAAGACAATGCAGGATGTGGCACAAGGGACTAAAGCCAGAAAACACTGACAGAAATGTCACAACTTCTTGCTCTGTTTAGTGTCATCCTCTTGCCCTGCACTGCACTCCCCTACACTGATTCTCCATTCTTTGAGATTTTTCTGACCCTTAGAACAGGCTTTGACAAATTGTCTTTGGTTCTAGAAGCCAGCCTAAAAATTTAGCAGCCAGACTAGTTTTTCAGTCTGCAGAATTTTGTATAGTAATTACCATATTTTCTAATTAACATATAAGCAAGCAATGACAAGAACTTCATGCACATGCATTTTTATGCCATACCATGAAAGATAGTCTGATGTGAAATGATGAATACATTTTTGTATTTCTCATTGAGAGACACAAGGATAAAATCACTGCTTAAAATACTAGGTATTTTTTCAAGCCCTACTCTAGGAAATTTTAAGGGAGCCTTGCAAGGGGAAGGAGGAGGAGAGAGGTCTATGAACACCTTTGATTCATGGTTTATAGAATCCAGTACTTTCAATAAATCTCTTTTGACTGGTTTCCTTTTATAGTGACTCCAGAGTTCTTTCTACATGGTCCTGAAATAATGCAAAATATCAACACAACATCATGTTATAGCAGAGCTGTTAAATTTCCTGTCAATAGCAGCAAGTAAAAGTATTGTTCTAGCTTAACACACAATGACTTAATGCTGGTTTACATTTCCTGCAATGTGGGGTTCTGCTAAATAGTTCTTATAATAATGCCAGGCCTTAAAATCCATGGATTTACTTTATCAGTACAAACATACACACACACAAACAATGCATTTCAACAAATTTTTAAGTATTATTGATATCTAATAATTTATCTATGCATTCTGAAAAAGTTGAACATCACCATCATAATCATTATTAGATGTTATTACAGACAACTAGAAGTTTGGGCTGAATTTTTTTTATTCTTCACCAACTTGAATTTTATCCAAGAATCTAGGAGTCAGTCAGGTATCACCTAAGTATGTGGCATGTTCCAAATAGTGAGGCTGTTTGCAGCTGTCCAGCTGTTATCCTGTCTATTCTGATATCACCTAGATGTTTGGTTAGTCCTTTTAGAATAACATGTAGCACCTGTGTCTCTACTTGAATAACCATTGTACGTTTCTCACAGAGATACTGAACTTCAAATCTTAGATCTTGATATTTTATCTTTTCAATCTCTTTTTCTTCCATCCCACAGTCAGCTGGGATTGCCATATTGATCAGTTTTACCTTCTAACTTTCAACCACAATAATAGCTGGAATATTATGTTCTAACTTCTTATTTGTTTGGATTTTGAAATCCCAATTGTTATTGGGGCTTTTTTGTTGTTATTATAAATGATATATTTTTCCTGCTCCCTTAGAAATCTTGTATCTGCTATGTGTTTTATTCAGTATCATTGTTAGTGGTATCATAACAATGACAAACTATAAAGATGACAAGGAATCACCTTGAAATATTCCACGCCTGATACGGACACATCCTAGTTCCACTCCATTAGCTGTCAGTTTTGTGCACCGTTTTCTCATTGTTGCTGACAATAATTTTCTAACATTGCTGAGTCCAGACTAATTCTTGTTGTTGTTATTGTTGTTGTTGTTGTTATTGTTGTTGTTATTAGAGCCAGTTTGGTGTAGTGGTTAAGAGCACGGGACTCTAATCTGGAGAGCTGGGTTTAATTCCACACTCCTCCACGAAGCCAGCTGGGTGACCTTGGGCGAGTCATAGTTCTCTGGAGCTCTTTCAGCCCCCCCCCACCTCACAGGGTGACTGTTGTGGGGTAATAATAACACTTTGTAAACCGCTCTGAGTGGGCATTAAGTTGTCCTGAAGGGCGGTATATAAATTGAATGTTGTTGTTGTTGTTGTTGTTGTTGTTATTAATATTATACTTTTCTGTATGTCTATTCTTAACTATACTAATAGCTATGAACAAAGTGCCTAAAACGTTTCAGATATTTTTATGGAAACTGTTATTTTGACAGTTAACAGACATTAACAGTGAATAAGATCTCCTTGCTATTAAATTTTCTGGTTCTCATATCTCTGCTTCTCAACTTCATGCTTTTCTATAACAACATTTGTGATAACAAACGAATGAAAAGCTTTTCAATATTAGAATGGGTCTTCCTAAAAAAGTAAAATATACTTACATCGGTTTTACAGTCTGAGAATGTTTCTCATGAATATAGGCACCAGCTAGACCACCTGCTCCCGTGTTTAGATACTGTAAAATAAAATCAATCATTTAAAGGTATTCATTTCATTATACACACAGGAGTCAAGTGTCCTCATTCTATGCAGAAAGTAATAGATAGACTATGATGTCAGTGACTATGACTCAACCTGAAAAAAAGCTTCATTTTTTGCTCTGCATAGATTTGTGTAATATTAGCAAAGTAAAGTAATTTCTTTAGTGGCTGTTCCAGATTAGTGGAACTCATTCCCATCGTAGAAGCTTCAACATCTTTTGGAAGTGTGTTTTAAAAAAAAAACCCTTAATTTGGCATTTGATACCGAATTGATGGAAGTACTTTTATTTAGATATATGTATGGGTTTGTTACCCAAATCAGTCTTTGAGCTGGTCTGTCATGTCAGAATACCCTTTACATGTATACAGACTGTGCACAAGTACTGGGGTCCAATTGGAACCATGCCAGTTCAATTTTTACACATATGCCAGAACTGATGCAGGAATTCAAACTACAGAAAGAAAGATGAGAGAGACCATATACTCAACCTGCAAGTTTCTGTGTTTACCCCGACAAAGTACAGATTCAAAAACTAAGACCTGAAAAGGAACTAAAACAAAACCCAATAAAGTCATATCCCACCAGTCTGGAAGAGGAATGCTCCAGTATTTTAGTGTTCTGTAGCAAGCAGAAGATAGTGAGAGAACGATATACAGGATGAAAGGACTTGTGTGGCCCTTCTTATACACCTAAGTTTACCTAGATACTGATGGGGAAAGTAACTTTTGGTCCAGAACTTTGTATGCAGGTTGAGACTGACAAACTCCATTCTAGATAGCGATTGGAGAAATATGGATCAGAGTGCCCACTAGTGCTAATTTTGGAGTACAGCCTGTGATAGGACAGTGAAATTAAGCTATATAGAATTAAGCATCTGAATACCTTTGATGGTGCAGGAAGAGTGACTGATTTGACAAGATATCATTCTTAACACAGAGATGAGCAAATGATCTTTCCTGGGTGGAAGATTTTATTGCCTTGGAACTGTTTATGTAAAGGAAGTTCCCAGTACCACTGTTTATTATTCTAGCCAAACCTGAGTCATATATTTTGGCCGGTGAATTCTACATCAATAGATGTTTGGACTCAGTGTCTTTCAAATTGTTTGTGGCTTTGCTGTGTGAATGTTCTTCCTCAAAGAGGTTTAGCTCAGTGGACCTGTTTTCTGGCTGGAGCAGAGACATCTAGTCCCTTGGAAATGACATTGGAGGCCAAAGTTCGTAGGGCTGAGGGATGCTTTTCCATGCCTTTGGTTCTGAATAGGCCAAAGGATCCTTAGTGCACCCATGCTGGTCTTTACTGGGAGCTACTGATCTTAGTGGAAAGGAGGAATCAGTCAAAATAGCTTTCACTCCCCTCCTCTGCCCCAAGACCTTTGGTCCAGGGAGTCTGCCATTTGGCCTAAGCCCAGACCAGCTTTTCAGGTGTCAAAGGGAAGCAGAGAGGGAAAGCAAGAAAGATCGGCATCTGTGAGAACAATTTACAGAATCCAACTCTGATTTTCTAATCTATTTCTAATCTATTTTCTAATCTATTTTAAATGAATTTAAAATGTCACACTTCAAATGTGTTTATATAAAATGATAACTGAACAATCTCTTCTACATTTAAGCACCTCAAAAAAAAAACCTGTTTGATTCTGAGTATGTTTCTGCAGAATCCACTGAAATGTAATTACTGGAACACTATAAATATTCTCAGTGAAGCTGAGAGCAACACTGTCAGTCTTGGTCAAGAGTCTACATTCCTGGAAGAGTCACTCAAGGTAGAATGCTCAAAGCTGAGACACCAGACTAAGACGCACCGACCGCTTTCAGGAATCATTGATCATATCAGCAGAAGAGAATTGACTGTTTCAATGGTGATGGGAGCAGAGGAATTCTTGAAGGCTAGCTACTGGGCAGCAGCAGTAGTGGAAGTAACACTGGCGGAGGATCTTTCACAGAGCCAAGCTACAAGTAACTCCTAACACAGGTTGGACACTTGTCAGCTTCCCTCAAGGTTGGATGGGAATGTAGGCATCCAGGTCTTGCAGCTTGGTTCTCCATTTAATTGAAGTTTACAGAGCGGCAGTCTATGGGAGGGAGAACATGTGGTCAGGAGGGAGTGCAAGCGTTGGGTTCTCGCCGGACTCCCCCTTCCCCTCTGCTATGTGTGTGTGGGGGGGGGGGCGGTTTCTGTAAACTTCAGTTAAATGGAGAGCCAAGTTGTAAGACCAGGATGCCTACATTTCCCATCAAAACTTGAGGTAAGCTGACAAATATCCAACCTGTGTCAGGCATCACTTGTAGCTTGTCTCAGACAACGGTAGTGTCACTTCAGCTAACCCTGGTTAGTACTGTGTAGAAGAAGGCAATGGTAAACCACTTCTGCTTATCTCTTACCTTGAAAACCCTATGATGAGACATTCCAAAATGAAAGATGATATAGTGCTGGAAGACAGGACCCCCCAGGTTGGATGGCACTCTATTGACTACTGGGGAAGAGCTGAGGACAAGTACAAATAGTGCTGTTTTTAATTATTGGACTGGATTAAAGATGAAAGGCCATCCAGTTGCAGATGTGAATAAATGCAAAATGAACATCCAAAGCAGTGTGACAGGAACATGGAATGTGAGAAGTATTATGCCAGATAAGCTAGAAATCATAAAACAAGAAATGGAACATTTAAACATTGCAATCCTGGGATGAGAGAACTAATGCGAACTGACTCAGGACATTTTCAGTCAGAAAACCACTAAGTGTTTTACTGTAGAAATGTCAAACTCAACAGAAATGGTGTTACTCTAATAGTGATGCAAGACATAGCACAAGCAGTCAAGAGCTACAATGCATAGTCTGACCAATTAATACAATCAGGCTTCATGGAATGCCTGTTAACATAACCATCATTCAAGTTCATGCCCCAACTACAGATGCAGAGTAGGAAGAAATAAAAAAATGAAATTGATTATACAACTAAACACAAGACATGTTGATAATCATAGGTAACTGGAATGCAAAAGCAAGAGAAAAAGCAGAATCAAACATTGTTCGGAAATTTGGACTAGGGTCACGAAAAGAAGCAGGAGAGCATCTAATAGAATTTTTTGAAGCCAACAACCTAACACATGCTTCAGGCAACCAAAAAGACCATTGTATATGTGGAAATCACCAATACAGGAACTAAATAGATTACATAATAGGAAGGAGAAGATGGAGAACATAAAACAAGACAGGAGCAGACTGTGGTACAGAACATGAGTTGCCAACTTCAAAAATTAGACTAAAGCTGAAGAGAAACACTAAAGAATAATAGAGAAAAAATACAGTCTAAACTTCCTGAAGAATTTAAGGACCGTGTAGAGAACAGATTTGCAATGCTAAGTTTAATTGATTGTGCACCAGAAGAACTATGGGCTGAAACCAGAGAAATTGTCAATAAAGAATGTGCAGACTATTCCCATAGCCAAAAGAAAGAAGAGACCTAAATGGATGACTGAAGAAACTCTTAAAATTGGTAAAGACAGATGAGAAGCTAAAGGTGACAGAAATAGAGTCAGAATTCTAAATGCAGCTTTTTAGCAACTTGCACGCAGAGTTAAAAAAATCTATTATAACAACCAGTGCAAAGAAATTGAATAGAACAACAAAAAAGGAAGAACAAGAAATCTATTCTACAAGATCCAGGAAATCAAAGGGAAATTCAAGCCAGGGCTCGGGATGCTGAAATATCAACACAAAAATGCATATCTGCTCAGGACTAAATAAAGATGGAAACAATACACTGAAGAACTATACAGAGGAGATGGAAGGATGACAGATACCTTTGAAAAATAGTAAAGAGTCCAATGGCACCTTTAAGACTAACCAACTTTATTGTAGCATAAGCTTTCAAGAACATCAGTTCTCTTCTTCAGATGAATCCGAAGAGGAGAACTGTGGTTCTCGAAAGCTTATGCTACAATAAAGTTGGTTAGTCTTAAAGGTGCTACTGGACTCTTTACTATTTTGTGACTACAAACTAACATGGCTAACTCTTCTGGACCTTTGAAAAAGAATCTTTTGACAAAGAACAAGAAATCTTAGAAAGTAAAATAAAAGCAGCACTCAAAGCAATTGGGAGAAACAAAGCACCTGGAGTAGATGGAATACCAATAGAGCTATTTCAAGCTACAGAAACTGAGTTCATCAAAATCTCAATAAAAATCTGTTAACAAAATGGAAAACAAAACAGCAGCCCACAGTTTGGAAACGCTCAGTCTACATTCCAATTCCCAAAAAAGGTAAAAGCCAAAGAGCATGGCAAAATCACGTTAATTTCCTATGCAAGCAAAGTGATGCTCAAAATTCCACAGCAAAGAATCTTACCATGTATGGAACAAGAAATGCCTGACATTCAAGCTTGATTCAGAAAAAGAAGAGACACTAGAGATCACACTGCAAATTTACGATGGCTAACGGAATATACCAGGGAATTTCAGAAGAAAATCAGTCTATGTTTTATAGATTACAGCAAAGCTTTTATCTGTGTGGATCATGAAAAGCTATGGAGAGTATTAAAAGCAACAGCAGTGCCACAACATATCATTGCTTTGATGTGCAACCTGTACCAGAGGCTACTGTTAGGACAGAATATGGGGAAATAGAATGGTTTCCAATTGGCAAGGATATATATTATCTCCCTACCTATTCAACCTCTATGCAGAGCATATCATAAGGAAAGCTGGATTAGATTTAGAAGAAGGTGGAGTGAAACTTAGTGGAAGGAACATTAACAATCTCAGATATGCAGATGACACCACATTACTGGCAGAAAATAGTGAAGATTTGAAATGACTACTGAGTAAGGTTAAAGGAGAAAGCGCCAAAACAGGATTACAGCTGAACACCAAGAAGACAAAAGTAATGACTACTGAGGAATTACACAATTTTAAAGTTGACAATGAGGAAATTGCAGTTGTTCAAGATTTTCTATTCCTTGGCTCAATCATCAACAAAAAAGGAGACTGTAACCAAGAAATCAGAAGAAGACTGAGATGTGGAAGAGCAGCCTTGAGGAAACTAGAAAAGATTCTTAAAAATAAAGATGTCTCTGAAGACCAAGATGAAAATTAATCCAAACTATGGTATTTCCCATTACTATGTATGGATGTGAAAGTTGGGCAATGAAGAAAGCTGATAGGAAGAAAATTGACTCATTTGAAACGTGGTGCAAGAGGAAAGTTTTGCAGATAGCATGGATGGCCAAAAGACAAATAAGGGGTTTCTAGATCATATCAAGCCTGAATTCTCCTTAGAAGCTAAAATAACAAAACTGAGGCTACTTTGATCACATCATGAAAAAACAAGACTCACTGGAGAAGTCAATCATGATAGGGAAAGTGGAAGGCAGTAGGATAAGAGGAAGACCTAAAACAAGATGGCTTGACTCAATAAATCCAAAGGAGTTAGCCGTGTTAGTCTGTAGTAGCAAAGTAGAAAAGAGTCCAGTAGCACCTTTAAGACTAACCAACTTTACTGTAGCATAAGCTTTTGAGAATCACAGTTCTCTTTGTCAGATGACTCAATAAAGGAAGCTGAGTCCACCATTTTGCAAGATCTGAGCAAGTCTGTTAATGACAGGATGTTTTGGAGGTCTTTCATTCACTGGGTTGCTATAGGTCGGAGGTGATTTGATGGCACATAACACAAACACACAAATATTCTTACCTTGTAGGTACACCAGCAGGCAAAGTCTACTCCCCAATCATGCAGACACAGTTCAATGTTACCAACAGCATGAGCCATGTCAAATCCAACCAAACAACCCTTATGGAGGGGAAAAAAAAGTGTTACGTATGCTTCATAAATGCAAAAATCCTAAACATTCTCATGCAGTTTAACAGTAAACATGAAATTACTTTCAGACATAAATCTATTCATAACTTGATATACACAAACCAAGATATTATGTACATCAACATGAAATCTATGTTATTCATGTCTTTTAAAACATATGCTTTCCCTTCAAGTTCCATTCATCTGCCCAGCTTCCTTGTCCAATTGACTAAACATACAACTTACATCCAAACAAAAGACAAACACTCACATTTTATGTTTAATGCAAAATAGCCGTAAACTCGTTGCCAAATTGTGATTTGCAGAAAAGGGTTGGATGGGAGAATACTCCTGTTACAGGAAGGTAAATATGAAAGAAGCTAGTGGAACAGCTGCTGCATTCTGCCTAAAATAACATTTATGGTGAATTCTGAGATCCCTGCTTAGTCAAAACATTAATGAAATTTTGAGAAAAGACCGTTTTTTCTAACCCCAGTGAATTTCTTGGGGGAGGGGTGGAAAGGTCAAACACCTCAAGAAGATAGTCTGGTAGGTTTTTCTTTGAATTTAACAGACATCAAGAAAGTTCCTGTGTTTGAGTGTACGGTTGGGGAGGTACTCATATTCTGGCAAGTAAAAAATAAATATAATCAACTGCAGAACCTCACAAGGTCTACTTCAAAATTTGTGAAACGTGTGAGACATTTTGTCACTCCTTTGCACTAAAGATGGATGCTATCTGCCACCTGTTACATGAATGGCTTCTCAAGTTTGTTTCCTGGCCTCTAGAGGCAACCCTCTGAATGCATCCAAAGTGCAAACCAAGTAATACCACTAGAGTTAACGTATATGTGACAATCTTGCTTCCAGTCTATACATGAGGTGTGCCTGAAAAAAACGTTGGTTGATCTGGATGTGAGTTTCAGGGATTCCCCCCCCCCCCCAAGAAATTGGTATCCCTGAAATCTGGGTATGATTCTCTAATCTGGTTTGGTAAAATCAGAAAATCCTGGATTTATCTAGCCATTATTCCCTATAGGGAAAACTATCCAAGTGGCTGGAGGGGAGCATTTTTCAAGCAAACTCCACCAAATTTTCAGAGAACCTACTCCTGAATCGCCAAAAAAGAATCCTCAAGTTTCTGGAAGACCCCCCCCCACCCCAAAGCAAAACAGGCAGCAACTCTTGCCTTTAACCCAGTGAGTCTACAGCTCTCAAACGAGGTAGAAGTCCTTCAGCAAGAAGTGCAGGACTTTCTCCAGGCAGAGGCAGGCACACAGCAGTGCAGCAGCAACGAAGGCAGGCAGCAGATCCATTGGTGGTGGGTGATCCAAAGGCAAAAAGAGCAGGCCACAAGCAACAACAGCACTCAGCAGCACATCTCTTCACAGTCTCCAGAAGACCAGACCACTCAAAACAACCAAGCCTGCTTTTTAAACTCCTTGCAGGCAGTTTAAGAAAACTCTCTCCTTATCCAGGAATCCCACTGACCAAACAAGGAGTGCCTGGATTGGCCACTCACTCCCCCTCTCTGCCTCACTCCCCTCTCCCCCCTCCCCTTCTTCGGAAAAAAAAACATGGGAGAAGCCCAGGAAGCAGCCAGCCAAAAGGCTGAAGCTGCAGTTGCCAAATTAACTGGATTAAACAGGATTAATTTGGCTCTTTAGATCTGGCTTCCTGGATCAGATCCAGGATTCTCTCATCTGAATCAGCAAAGCCAGATTTAGCTGAATTGGCATAAATCAGGTTATAAAATCCAGTTCAGAAAGCCAGATTGCACACTCCTAATCTATACTGGGGACCCATGGTGGTGCTGTCATTCATTACCAGGGGAAAAACAACTAACTCTGGAAGGGAGATCGCTCAACCCTCCCATGTTATATAACCCAATCCAGTGGAGAATCAACATCACCTGACCAAACACAAAGGAAGTATTGAGTCAATTCATTTAATGATGGTAAAAAAGGGTTTACTAGAGTCAGGTAAACACAATGGAATTAATACAAATGCAACAATTAATGCCCAAATTACCACAATTATAGAACAGCAACAGAGACAGTCAGGCTTCCAATTTCTCATCAGTAAGGCAGATGTAAATGCCAGTCTATAATCAATCAGATCTAACACGAGGTTTTGTCAAAATGACATACCAGAGCAAAGCAGCAGCTTGCTAAGGCAAACATTAGAAAAACTGCAACAAAAAAGACACACGCAAAGGGAGGAACGTTTACCAGCTACACATTCCATAAGAAAAAGATATTTGTTTCTATCATACACCAGTGAGCCTGTTAAAATGAGGCTGTGAATCTGAAGTCTTCCTATTGTGGTTTTACATCCACATAGAAAGAAAATCACATGATCTATCCTGAAGGGCAGTTAGGATATCTTCTCTGAAAGCTTCAAGAAAGAATCATCAAATTTGGTGGTTTGCAAGTAGGGTGAGCAAAGTGGTCAATGAAGGCAGGAAGGATGGCCCAAATGTGTGCCAACAACTTCTTTTGGGTCTTCTCCATACGCCCAGTCAACCCATATACCATGTAAATGAGGTCATTTAATATGGACACTTGGTACAAGCCTCTGTATCTATTGGGTGTTCTGAGTTAATTTGAGCTAAGACAATTGGGGTGTTTCCGTATGTGGTGGGAAAACAAGGAGAATCTGATTGGTGAGCCATAAGAATTGCCTGGAGACAGAAGTCTGTATACCTGGGGTTCCAGGTTTGAAGCTTCCTGTTTCCTAACGCCATAGATACTAGCACTATGGTGTGGAGAGCATATGATATCCTGAGAAAAATCTTAGAATATAAGGCTTATATCCTGACAACTTTGAAGAACAAGAGAAATTAGGGTTTTTATGCACAGTCAACATTCCTGATTTTCTGATTTTCTTAGCAGTATTGGACTTGGTTTGGCTATGGCTCTTCCTCACATCTGCCCTCCCTCTGTAGCTCTGCTGTTTGGGAGTTGGTTTATTTTGTTGTGCATGTGCCTGAAATGATCAGGATTTTCAAGTGAGGGTGCTGTTGTCATCAATGGCATCATCAGTGATGTCACTGCATCATCACACCTTTTTATTTTTTTGTGCATTCTTATATCATTATATTGGATATAATGGGAATAATGGAATAGCCCAGGTGAGCCTGATCTCATCATATCTCAGAAGCTAAGCAGGGTTGGTCTTGATTAGTAATTGGATGAGAGACCTCCAACGAAGATCAGGTTGCAGAGGCAGGCAATGGCAGCTCTGTTAGTCTCTTGCTATGAAAACCCCACCAGAGGTTGCCATAAGACAGCTATGATGTGAGGGCACTCTCCACACCACATATCACTATATCCAGGGCTTTTTTCTGGGAAAAGAGGTGGTGGAACTCAGTGGGTTGCCCTCAGAGAAAATGGTCACATGGCTGGTGGCCCCACCCCCTTATCTCCAGACAGAGGGAGTTTATATTGCCCTCCGGAGGTCAATCTAAACACCCCTCTGCCTGGAGATCGGGGGCGGGGCCACCAGCCATGGGACAATTTTCAAGAGGTTCTGGAACTCCGTTCCCCCGCGTTCCCCCTGAAAAAAAGCCCTGACTATATCAATATAAGGGCTGATTAAAAAAAATTGAAAATGAACACATGAGAAGGTCTTTGCATGGGGAAGCCTAAAATGGAAGCAGCTCTGACACCTATACTTAACCCCACACCCCTGTGGTCTAAACCAGAGAGTCCCACTCAAACTGACTTAGAGCCAGGAGGTGGAGGCCAGCACCAATAGACCAGCACCAACCTCTGTCAGGATGGAGACTGGAGAGCAATTTGCTTTTCAAAATGTGCTAGTTTGGGGAGGAGACACTAGAAGTGACCCTTCCCTCTCCCTTGGGTCACCAGGGCTTTTGCAATTCTGTTACAAAATCGCCATTTTCGTATTGCTATATCGATCTGCCGTTGTAACAATAGATGCACAACACTCTCTGAATTCCCAGTTTTCATTTTAAAAAAAGTCTCCAGCCCATTCCCTTGTGGAAATATAAGGGGAAAGGCATATCTCTGCAATGGAAGGAGCGAGAGAATTGCTTTTTTTAAAGGAATCCTAAGCATTTAGAGTATCTGCTGCATCTATTGTTTCAACAGTACATTGGTATAGCAATATGAAAATGATTATTTAAAAAAGATAGACAACAAAACTAGGAGGAGGGGAAAGGAAAGTGAGAAGAGGAGGGGTTTAACTATGATGAAATTCTGATCAAAAAGTAGATTGGAGGAGAGCAGGAGTAGGCAGGACAAACAAAACCAAAAGAAAAATTACACATGAGGGGAAAAAAATCTACTCAAGATCAGCTTCCAGAAAATGATTGGGGTAAAAGTGGTCTTAAAAGAACTGTGTAGTCCTGGAATATACTATTTATATGGAAGAGGATTGTCAGAAAGACATCTGAATCTCCAACAACAAAAACAATAAACACAAACATTTGTTGAACAATAATATGAAAGAAAGCCCTAAGACATGGGGTTCTAGCCAGTGTTTCTGCTGATGAAAAAGGGTAGTTCCTCTTTGGCCACCAAAAAAGGCAGTGCTGGGGATCATGGAACCTGCGTAGTCAAAAACCATGTGGGACTGCGGACTGTAGTAAGGTTTGCTGATGAACTCTATTCACATGCAGTAAGTTCAATTTATAACAACACAACTTGGATAATTTTAGGAACTGTTTAGATGACTATTTTCAGGTGTATCACCAGCTTATAGATTCAATCCATTTATATTTTACCAAGTTAAGATTCTCTTCTCCATAGCCATGGAAAGGGGGACTCATTTTATCTGTAACATTATGCAAGCTCTGGCTATGTATGTATCTGATATTTTTTGGTACAGTGTATTTCTTATTTAATCTTGAGAACTGAGATACTGAAGAAGGAAATAAATCCTTCACACAGCAGGTAGCAAGTGAAAGGGCAGTTTTCCAAAATATTACTAAGAATTTTAGATTGCTATTTCCTCTATAAAATCTTCTATGAATTATCTCTGTGAAACTCGATAAAATAATACAGATTCTTTTATACATAGAAATACCACTTGATGGCAGCATTTTTAAAGTAAAGAGCAATATTAAAATTAGTATTATAAAGCCACAGTATGTATGAAGCTAAAGAAAAATGACAGTACATTTTGTTCATGGACTACAAATTAAAGAATATTTTACATATTTTAAAGAAAGCCTGTTTCTAAGCAAAGAGGGAGGAAGAAGAGTGAGAGCATAAATTTCCAAACCTTTTATCCCAACAATAACACAGAGACAAGTTTGGAACTATCAGCTTCTATTTTCTGTTCCACCTAAATTATTTAAAAAAATACTTTGGTATATTAAATCTTTGCTAAACTATCTAGCTCTCAGAAAGTAATTGCATTTATAAGTGTGACATGCTAATCCTAATGAAGCCACTAATGAGGCTGTCATCCAATAAAGTTCTTTCAAAATGAAGGGATGACCTCACAGACCTCATCGCTTGCCAAATATAACTAGAAATGATGGGTGAATATACCAGAGTGAGGACTGAAGGAAAGCTTCAGTCTGCTAGCAAACTATGGCAAATTTTTGGTGAATCAACAAGTGAGGGATTTGGGCTCAGTGGTAGAGTATCTGCTTTACATGCAGAAGGTCTGAGGTTCAATCCCCAGCATCTTCAGCTAAAGGGACCAAGTTATAGATGATGTGAAAGGCCTCAGCTGGAGAGCCGCTGGCAGTCTGAGCAGACAATACTGATATTGAAGGATCCATGTTCTGATTCAGTATAAGGCAGCTTCATGTGTCATTCTTGTAAAGGATGCTGAATATGGTGGGTGTTGGTCTGGCCTAGCGTGGCCCTTCTTGTATTCCAAAGAAAGAGAGCCTATTTGGTACACTCACTTAATTTACTTACAGTGTTTACTCAAATGCAAGACTAAGGTTTTTTTCAAAGGCATGTCATCAAAAAGAAGGGGCCGTCTTCCATTTGCAAACAAGTTAAGAGTTATGATTTTTTTTTAATGTGTAACATTTTTAAGGAGGTTGTTTTACATTCATGGTTGTTATCCTTTCAAGTAAATAGAGTATTTAAAATATTTATAAGTTTGCTGTTCTTCCACATAACTGGGACCTAACACAAGTTCATTATGCCTGAACTGTGCTGACATCCAGACTATGTAGTCTCGCTTGGAACATTTAAAGCAAGGTGGAAGGTCATGGGTTTCTAGTTTTTAAAAAGAGTATTTTAACACGCTTGTTTAAGGAACCAACTTTAATAAAAGGTTTCCAAATTGTCTCCAGCGCACATCTTAAACAGTCAATTCCCCCCGCAAAACAGTAAATTCCCCCCAGAAAACAGAACTAGAACCCAAACATGCAGATGAACAACAGCTCCACCTAGTGGCAGAGATGGTTATAGAACCGTTATATTATCTCATGTAAGTCTCAGCTCAACCCACCCCTGAACTCTTATTTACCTAGTCATTGTTTTTGCATTCTGCTTTTGTTCTATTATGGAACTCAAGGTACCAGAAGGCTCCCAGAAAGTCGCTCAGCTAAGCAAACACCTCAGACCCAGACCTGCCTAGCTTCAGCAAGATTGCATATGCATTCCAACCATACCCTGCATTATAGGATAAAAGGGTGCTTCTATTCTGGGGCCCTCATATCTGAGAGACTGTATCATCCCATATGTTCCTGTGCATCAGCTTAGTCCTCAGGCTGCCACCTGGGTGGCCTGTATGGAATCAACCTGAGCTCAGGCCTTTTCCATCGTGGCTCCCACACTGTGGAACAGACTCCTGGAAGAAGTGAAGGGAGCCCCCTTGCTGGAGATCTTCAGGTGCTACAAGGCTTGTTCTTCACCAAGACTTTTGATGGAGTATGAACAGCAAACATCTTTTAGGGGAGGAAAGGTATGGTTGCCAGCTCCTGGAGATTTGGGAGCAGAGCCTAAAGAGGGTGGAGTCTTAGAAGGGGAAGGAGATCAGTTTGGTTATGATGCTATAGACGCCACCCTCCGTTTTCTTCAAGAGAACTGATTGCTGTAGTCTAGAGATCAGTGGAGGCTGGCAATCTTAAAAGGCATATATTTTGGATTTTACTTGGTTTTAATCTGTAATGTTTTAATTATGATTTATAGGCCACCTTCAGCCAAGAGGCAAGGTAGGGTATAACTATATAGAGAAACAAAATATTTCTGAGAAGTATCAAAGCAGTGATTCTTAAGAGGGGACAAAGATGTCCCAGGTCACAATCTACAAACCTCCTCCACATTCGAAATGGCTTCTGCTGATTCTGCCACACCACAGGCCCATTCCTGTTATAGAGCACGTCCCCGGGAGGTGTGGAGAGCCCCTTGCCATCCCTCCTGCTCTAAGAAATATAAAATCACTCCTTTCAGGTGGGCACTTGATTTTGTAAGAAGGGTATTATTTTTAGGGAAAGATGTACAACTGTATTTTCCTTGTCTGTTTTTTATTTTAATTGTGGGATCTGCTTTGAGCCACAGTGGTTGGAAGGATGGTATATAAACATTAAATAAAATAAGGGGATTTCTGATGACAGTACTTTGTACTAATGAGTGGTATGGGATTAAAGGTTATGAACCATGGTGCTAGGTTGTTCTGCATTTATGGTTGCAAAGCAATGAAGCATGTTTTGCTCATAAGTGATGCTGATGAGTAGAGAGGAAGGAGGATCTCAGATCAGCACTCAACTGAATGGCCTTTGAATTTCAGCATTTGTCATATGGGGATAATTGATTCTGGCTCGGCCTTCCCTACAGGACTGTTACAGAGCACATTGAGTACTTACAAAAAGCATGATATAAATATTAATTTTAATACATACATTAATAACTTGTTCAGTTATAGGGGTATTTTAGAAATATCTCTATAATAGGAATGCTGATTACACTACCCTGAGTGTAGCATGCACGCACGCACGCTCACACACACACAGAGGCCCTTTTCACACTACTTACTTGCTTCCAGAACATCGCGAAATGTATTGCAAAAAATGCAGAAGATTGCGTCTTTTCGCGATGTCGCGCAAAACTCTTGCGAGAAGACGCTATCTTCCGTGGTTTTTGCACTACATTTCACGATGTTCCGGAAGCAAGTAAGTAGTGTGAAAAGGGCCACAGAGAGAGAGAGAGAGAGAGAGAGAGAGAGAGAGAGAGAGAGAGAGAGAGAGAGAAGGAAATTCTAAAAAACATTAAGCACTTTAAAGATCCACTGATTTCAACCTGTGTTAATCACATGCCCAAACATCTCCTCTAAAATAGTGAGACTTTATAAAGTACCTAATTCTAGTTAGGTCATGCCCATATTTTTTACATGAATACAGAATTGAAGCTTGGAGAACCAGAAGATTGAGCAAGGGCAGTCTGAGAATTTAAAGTAGCGCAGGAGTAAGCCAGGCACAACAAGCGAAAGTTGACAGTAGCGTTATGTCAAGGCAATGGGTGAGCCAACAACCATCGTTGGCACCTCTGGCCAAATAGGAGAAACCCCTGCAGTGGGAGCAGAGGTACTGAGCTTGGCTCTGCTTGCCGCTGGCTTGCCAGAAACCTACCAGGAGCTTTCCCTGTAAATTAAATGGACATTCCATCCTTGCTAGATAAAGTTTTTGAGTGAATCCACTGATGGCTCTTCCGCATGTTACAAAAGCTACACAAGGAGGGGAGTCCTTCTCTTGAACCATTTCTTATAACATATAAGAGCGCTAGTTGTGACCTGTAAGTGAGAATGAGCTGTCACAGAGCATACATCACAGAAAAAACTTCTGTATCATTGACACCAATGCTTTTTGATGAAGTAGGCCCACACATCCAAACACTTAGTAATGAGTAATCCAGTTATGAAAAGTTAAGTGATAGATGTGCACGTGTGAACCAAGGGACAGATGATGAAAGAACAATCTATATATTTCCCTCCATCTTTTGTGAAAATGAGACCCTGATGAAAGGATGTGGAATTAAAGCTTGGGAAATCTGAAACTGATATGCCTTGGTTCTTCAGTATCCTGTTTCCCAAGCCTGCTTTTCTCCAGCCTTTATGAGAAGAGCACAATACAAGCCTCTTATCAGGTGGTCTGGAAGGGAAGTGCATATTCCCTTCCCCAAGGTCCCGCCCACATCAGCACCATTTTCCTTCCCTCATTTCCTCACAGCTGGCTTTTGCTCTACCTGCATCACTAGAAGGGTGTTTGGGGACTTTTAAAAAATAGACAATTGGTAGACTATGGAACTATTATAAAGATCTATTGCCATAATCTACAGTTCCTCTCAATCTCCTGCTTTAATTTTATAAAAGTAATCCTGTAGCCCTTCTTTATAGCGGAGATACATACATTCTTTTCTAATGCAAGCAGGGAATTCAGAGGAAGACATAAATTGTGACAATAGATTGTTATGATGGTACAACGTGGGAGAGACTGCTGTGAGGATGTTTTGTTGTGACAGCAAGTGCCTCTGCATCTGCAGCAACACCGAGAGCTACATGGAGAATTTCTGCCATGTGGGAGCAGCCAGTGATCCTTAAGACAGGAGCGGGAAGAAAAATGCTGAAGTGAATTCACCCGGCACTGAGTTTACATATACGTACACAGATATGCCATCTTCTCTATCTTCATCAGTGACCAAGTGGTGCAAAGAATGCCTCTACATATGTGCTTGCTTTGCCCAGCAGAATTCTCAAGGTCTTCAAAACAGGGATGCTCTCTCCTCTTTGTCTGCAATTTGGCAGGGAGGGCCCAATTCTTGAGAAATGTGCCCCAATCAGATATGGGGGGGGGAGGAGTCAGAACTGGAAAAGTGTTGAACAGGGAGGCTTTCTCCCCTCTGGATAAAATTTGGGGCGGGGTGTGTGTGTCCTTTTGATGAGGAATACAATCCTTAAGAATTTCCTTCCAATTGGGAGATTGGAAAGAACTACAGATGGGAAACCAATGGAAACAGCTATAGAATTGATCGATGACCCTGAATGCAACACAATATTAACGAAGAGAAACACAATTTTTACCAAACAAAATTAATCAAACTTGAATAACACTTCTGCGCACAACTCTATTTTAGGCAGACTGGCAGAACCTTCCTTTACTTTAACCTTGATATTAAATGAAAGTAATTGAAATGTGTCTTGATAGTTAGTAGCAATTGACAAAAAACAGCCTGGGTTGACAATGTCGTTTGGGAAGAGACAGGTGAGAAAAAGAGCTGACAGCATCTTTTATACATATCACGCTAGGACACTTCAGTTAAGTGAAGAAAAGAAAAAAAGTAATCGAGTTAATCAGTGCTTTTTTGTAAAATAAAAAAGTACCTGTACTCATGAAGTTTGCTGGCAGGCAGAGGCAGCAGAGATGGAAATTTGGGATGGCAAGAGTAGTAACTCAGTTCCCAGCTGGGGGAGGCAGTGGCTGTGGCAATGTGGGGTAGTGAGGGCAGTTGGAAGATGGGCACACACACACCCCCCGGGAGGCAGTTGCAACTGTAGCAGCTGTGCCAGGCAACTCAGCACCTGGGAGAGGCAGTTGTGGCAATTTGGGGTGCTTAGGATAGGTGAGAAAGAAAGGCAGGGACACCCACAGAAAGTGGGAGGAAGCAACCATAATAGCAGCACCTGCCATCAACAAGGGGCAGCAGCAATTGAGGGCAGCATGGCAGGTGGAAGAAGGAATCAGTAATGCAATGGGAAGATGAGGGGCAAAGTAGCTGTGGCATCAGTAGACTGGGCAGCCCCATCCCATGCTGGCTGGCTGCCACTGCAGCTGCTTTAGGTGGGGAAGGAAACTCTCTTAGGTGGGCTTAGCGTCCATGCACCAAAACCAAGGTGCTTGGGAGGCAGGGGCTCAGTAGTTGGCTGTGCTGCCAAACCCAAACAAATGGGGTGTGTGAGAGAGAAGAAACATACCCCGTTCTCTCCTCTTGACTAAGTGGGGCAGAGTGGGCGCAAGCCAGTCTCTTAAATTCAGGGCATGGAACTAGCTTGACATCCTAGCCTCTATGGTAAGACCCATTGGCTGAAAGAGGTGCTGGTATACTGTACCAGTACATACTGGTGTATGTGCACACATGCACGCATGCACATGTGCGTGCTGTACATACAGCCCTGAAGTCAATATAGTCTCTTTGGGGAATGAAGATGAAAGTGTTTTCAACAAACAGAAAGAGCACAACAGCTTCTGAAGTTAAAATCTGTTTGGAACTTGGGATCTCTGTGATAGTTATAAGTAAAACAAATCCATTGGGTTGGATCCTGGTAGCTTTTCTGCTTAATCTTGCCCAGTTTCCCTCCTTATTACAATCTCTGTTTCACATGATCCCCTGCATAGCCTTATTGTGGTTAAAGGGGACTCTCTCCCCTTTTCACCAGTGGAAAACAGCTTTTGGATCCAAGCCACTGGAACTCAGGCTTGGCTGTTGGGAGGTGGCAGAGAGGGCCTTGCTGACTGGCATCTACTTCAGATCAGCTGCAGCCTCCAGACCTCCCCAGAGGCTTCATCAAAGTGCAGGCTCTGGCAGCCCTGTCAGAGGCAGAGCCAGGTGGGGTGGACTGAGGGCCGATCATCACTGGCAGGCAATCGGCTGAGCCTGAAACATGGCTCGGAGCCACAACCCAGCTCATGGGTTCTTTAATGCCCAACCTGTTACACAGCTGGTGGGTAAGCTGGAAAAAGACAGCAGCTCTTGACACTCAGGGGGCAGGTCCAGAAGGGCAAATGGGGATGAGATTTTGTAGGTGGGACACTCACCTGGGAGGAGCCAAGTCAGCCTGTCAGCCTTGTGCATACTGGAGGGAAGCCTTTATGAGGGAGGAAGCTGGTCTATGTGGACATGCCAGACCTTCACTCTTGACCCAGCAAGGAGAAAGACTTAAGAGTAGGAGGAGGCTCAGGATGCTGAGTGAAAATGCTGCTCCTCTAATCCAAGGCAATGGGGATTTCATTGAGCTCATCAAGGAGAAGTGTGAGTGTGGGGCAATGGCATGACCTCTCAACATCACATTAATAGGGATCACAGAGTTACGCAGAGGAATTATCTTGTATATATTTTGTTCACCTTATGCTGACAGTTTTTACTGGGAAAGTTGCTCCTAGGGATCAGAGAAGGGAAGGGGAGAAGTAAGACATTGTGAAAGGGAATCATCGCTCAGACTTCAGTGTCTATAGTCTGGCTTGTTATAAGTCAGGCCTGCACAGGTGATAGCTCACTAGGAGCAGTTTAGGCCTTTTTTCCTGCTAATTTGGAATGCAAAACCTGATTTTAGGCACTTAGCAGGCTGGTGGACTGTGTTCAGCCTTGATGAGATTTATTTGTGTGTGTGTATGTGGTTTTTTAACCCAAAGCAGTTGTATACAATTTTTATTTATTGTACACAATTTATACGCCATCTTTCTGTCTTTGTAAGGGCCACCAAGATGGCTATCAAATTAAAACAAAACCACATCTTAAAATCCATCAAACCCAACAAAAACACAACATTAAAACAAGTGAAACTGTGGAGATAAAATACATACTTTTTTTTTTAAATTAAAACATTGGGCAGGAATTTGGGATCACTGATGGAATGCCAAACAAGAAAAAAAACTGGAACCACCACAAAACAGTGCCTAGCCCTGAATGATGGTCTAGAAGGATATCACGATCAATGGTATTGATGTATTTCCTATCAAGCAGCCCACCGTCTTGCCTGATGATTGGCAACTCTCCCGGTTTGCCTGGCAAGTAATGAAAACGAGGATTATTGAGGTCTTAAAATCTAGACCTCTAGAGATCTCATGAGCCACATTCAGCTGATAAGGTCAGGCCACAATGTGTCACCATGATGATTTACGGAAGGCCTAGAAGGGAAAATAGCTTGAGGTGGTTTTTCAAGCTTAATTTACTTTATTTAATATTTAATAGTGAAACTATCTGCATGCAAAGCTCTTTCTGCTGACAGAAAATTGCAGCATAAGAAGGAAACTCAAGAAATTGATTCAAAAATCAGAAAGAAAATAAAGTTTAAAAAAATAAACATTTACTATGGTACTTTTTCAAACAACTTTTAGAACTTTCTGATCCTGACTCTTAAATCCCTTATTATAAAGGACAAATATGTGGGTTAAATGGATGTCTTAGGCTTCTGGGGCTTATGAGAAAAACTGGGGAAACAGGAATGCCAAGTCTCCCAGATTGGCTTGAGGTCTCGCACCAGCATAGGGTTGCCAGCCTCCAGGTAGTGGCTGGAGATCCCCTGGAATTACAACTGGTCTCCAGGCCACAGAGATCAGTTCACCTGGAGAAAACGGCTACTTTGGGGGGGGGGGACTCTATGGAATTATGCTATGCAAAGGTGCTTTCCCTCCCCAAACCCTGCCTTCTCCAGGTTTCACCCTTGAGATCTCCAGGAATTTCCCAACTTGGAGCTGGCAACCCTACACCAGCAGCTTTCTCTCTCCACTGCCATTCAGTGGGAAGGCCTGGAGGAAATGGGAGGGAGGGGTAATTGCTATTACCAGTGATGGGGTGATGTCAGTTCTGGCATGCCCTAGAAGTGTTGTCACTACATAAGGGTGACGATCTAGTATTCACTCATAGAATTTTGGACAAATGTTAAGAGTGTTGCTAGATGTTGTCCCTTTGTGGTGATGTCACTTCTGGGTCATGCTGGAAATGAAATCACTGTTTTGCTGTCGATGTCACAGTGCTCCCCCCAAGAAACACACCAATAAGTCTCCTGCTGGTTACCAACCTCAGGCCGGCAATCCTAAGGGGAGAACACACACAAGAATTAATACAGCAAAGTCCTGCTCACAGTATCTTTTCACACTCTCCCCTTTATTTTTAAGTCTGTGATCAGGATAGGGTTGCCAGCTTCAAGTTGGGAAATTCTTGGAGATCTGGGTGGTGAAACCTGGAGAAACCTGGAGAAAGTGGGGTTTGGGGAGGGAAAGGACCTTGGCATGGCATAATTCCATAGAGTCTACCCCAAAAGTAGCCATTTTCTCCAGGTGAACTGATCTCTGTGGCCTGGAAACCAATTGTAATTTCGAGAGATCTCCAGCCACTACCTGGAGGCTGGTAACCCTAGATCAGGACCTACATGTGTTATGTCTAGAACTCATTTAAAGTTCCATGTCAGGGAGGGGGGCACATGGGCAGGGCCGGCGTGCCTATTAAGGCCAGGTAGGCGGTGGCCGCAGGTGTGGGGTGCCGGAGGGAGCGCTGGAGGTGGCGCGGCGGGCGGGAGCGCGTGCCACAAAGCACCAACCTCCTATCCCTCCCACCCTGCGCCACCGCCGCCGCCAGCACAAGCCCCCGGCCAGGCGCAGCCACCGCGGGCAGGCATCTGCGGCGGCGCAGGCAACTGAGCGGGAGACCTCGGAGGCCGCCTGCCGCAGCAATCAGGCCGGCGGCGGCGGCACGCGCTCCTGTGATGACATCATGCGCGACATCATCACGCAGGCCAGTGTGCGTGCGGGGGCAGCCGGCCGGCCGGCCACGAGCGCAGCAGACCCTTGCGCCACCCCTGCACATGGGCAGGCTTGCTTCTTTGATCCGTTGCATGTATAAGGTATATATATATATATATATATACCTGAACTGTCTATTCACTGTATCTTAGAATATACAGTGCACTGGTGATATATTAAGGCCTCTGTAAACAGTTTCAGAAAGGCAGATTGCCCTGTCATATTATTTAAATAAATCTATTTTATGGTTGTTGGGGGTTTTCCGGGCTGTATTGCCGTGGTCTTGGCATTGTAGTTCCTGACGTTTCGCCAGCAGCTGTGGCTGGCATCTTCAGAGGTGTAGCACCAAAATACTGGACAACACTTCCAACTACTTTGTCAGACTGCACAGGGAAGCCATTGAAATTCACAAGCATAAGCAAAACTTCAACAGGAAAGAAGAAACCTTAAGAATGAACAGAGCATGGGCTCCAGTTCTGAAAAACACCAGGCCAACAAAACACTCCACACCCGACAATAGCCCTGCAGAGAAGATTAGCACATCAAGCACCAATCCATATGCAAAAGAACCTCCTCAGGATTCAGTGAAGCCTCCCGCCATTAGCATTCCACACCCTGGGAAACTCTTACAGAATGACTCAGCTCAACCCCACCCCTCCTGAGTAGATACAAATGACCTACATCTTTTCCACACTGTGACACTGAGAGATCTCTGTCTTTTGGTGCTACACCTCTGAAGATGCCAGCCACAGCTGCTGGCGAAACGTCAGGAACTACAATGCCAAGACCACGGCAATACAGCCCGGAAAACCCCCAACAACCATTGTTCTCCAGCCGTGAAAGCCTTCGACAATAAATCTATTTTATTTTTTATTTCTTCTGTCTTCCTCTTACCTTGCTTAGTCAACTATGTTTCTTTCCATTACTAATATTTCTCTACTTCTATCATTTTCTTTCTCCTCACTGACTTTGAAGTGACGCCTCACCTGGTTTCCAATTGCTACTGAAAAATGGTGGAGGGAAGACATTTAACTAAAGAAGTAGTAGGCAAGTTTTTATTTATATATATTTGTTTAGGGTAGGCCTGTATCTTTCTAGGATCCTGAACATATTTCATTAAACTATGAAAAGGTAAGAATAATTCAGAGCACATAACAGCAATTCTAGGACTAGACATTTTTGCACTTCAAGTAAAAATCAAAAGAATCTCTTTTATTCCCTATAATAGAATGAAGCTAATCACATAGAGAAATTTGGTGGAGGTTGGAGATACAGAAATAGTAACCCAAATTTGGAATCTGCCTTCTGAACTTCAGTATATTTTTGGGCCAAGCTACAAGTGACGAATGATACAGGTTGGACACTTGTCAGCTTCCCTCAAGTTTTGATGGGAAATGTAGGCATCCTGGTCTTGCAGCTTGGCTCTCCGAGGCTGTCCAATTGACTTTTCAACTGTCACTTGTCCAACATTCCGCCAAGCTGCCTACATTTCCCATCAAAACTTGAGGGAAGCTGACAAGTGTCTAACTTGTGTCATTCGTCACTTGTAGTTTAGCCCGTAGTATGGACAGTCAGCTGTCAACTGGGAAATCACTGGAAAGTATAGATTTATAGTTGTATATGCTTTCTCATTAAAACTTCATTAAAATAAATAAACAGTCTAAAGCGTATTATAAACTAGAGAGAGCAGCTAAGCTGTCTAGTAACAACATTTCTGGTTACCATCATCTTTTTGCCTTTGGTTATTGTTGAACTATTCAATATATACATTTAGTAGTACATATGTACATTTAGTCGTAGTAGTAGCAGCAGCAGCAGTAGTAATTTATTGCAAATGGCCAAAAGCCATTACAATCTTAGATGAAACAGAGTATACATAAAATGCAGAGGTTGATAGGAAATAATAAAAACATGGTAGATAAGAATTAATTAAGAAAAAGACAGATAAACAGTGCAATCCTAAGCAGAGTTACTCGAGTCTAAGCTTATTGATTTCAATGGACTTAGACTGGAGTAACTATTCTTAGGATTTCACTGAAAATTTCCTAACTCCCCAATAACAGAAACAACAACCACAATTAGCACACAAATGAAGCTATAGAAAGTTAGGTGTGAAGCACGGATCTAGCTCAAATTTTTGTAGCAGCTAAATCATGCAATGAAACTATATGGGCGACATGTGGTTAGAAAGATCCCCCCCCCCTTGCCACTGAACACAGGAAGCACTGACGATCATACGGTAAATTCCAAATTTGGGGTGCTATTTTCATGTCTCCAAGACAGTTGCAAGAAATTTGTATCAAGGCTCCATGTAAAGAGTGCAGAATAGAACATAATAAAGAAGATCCTCCACTTCTAAGGTTCCATAGAGAGACAGGCGCAGAGCTACAGGTTTTCAAGTGAAGAAACCTGTTAACATGGCTGTTGGCATCAGGTAAAAACAAACAGCAGTGAAAGCAATTCTGTGTTTATGGAAGGTGACATTAAAAAGAGTTGGAGCTCTGTTATGGTCCCTTTTGATCAGTCCAAATTATGAAGAAAATTTGGAGCTGGATATTACACTCCTGTGTAACCATGAAGAATCTGATCGTATGCAGTAAAGCATTATTTCTCTGCAGCAGCAAAAAGCATTGCCTTGAGAGCTGGCTGGCTGAAGTATTCCTCTCCTTGCTCAAACAATTAATCAGGGCAAACAGGCCCACCAGCCCTGACTGAAGGGAGACCAAGTTCAGCCTTGTACAGGGCTGCTGGAGTATCCTGGGGCAAAGCCAGAATCCTTAAAAAAACAGTTTGGACAGTTTCCAGAATCATGAATATTCTGTCATGTAAACGTAGACATTATGTAAAACCAACATGGTTATATATGAAAGAGTTCTGGCATATTCTCAGGACCTAAATGAAAGACATTTATTATCAGTTCTGAAAGCAAGAATATTACTTTGGTCCCTCACCCTCTAAAATGGCAGATGCAGACAACAGCTTTGTGTTAAACTAAGGTTCATTTTTAAAAGCTGGACTGCAACTGATAACTCAACCACTCTCAATTAGAGCAGGCACTCTAAGAGCCAAAACAGATGAGATGTCTAACGTGTGGAGGACATGCGTCAGTTTCCTGCAAGGTTCCACGGGAAGTGTAGTGAGAAAGAACCTCTGCCAGGGAGAAGATAGAATCCCTCTTCTCCCTGGCAGAAATTCTTTCTCTAGGCGTCTCATCTAGTCTGCTTGGCTCCCTGTCGCTGCTGCCAGCTCCCTTTGCTTGCCTAAAAGCACTCTGCAGCCAGAGGGAGCTGAGCGTACTGGTGGCAGCAAGAGGGACAAGGAGCCAGTCACCGCTAGCAGCTCCCTCTGACTGCCGCTGGTGCACTCAGCTCCCTCTCGCCACTGCCAGCGTGCTCCCCTTGCTCCCCTAAAAGCACTCCACAGCCAGAGGGAGCAGAGCTGCTGGTGGTGAGAGGAACAAGGAGTCGATCACCACTGTCAGCTCCTTCTGACTGCTGCCAGCACAATTGGCTCCCTTTCGCCACCACCAGAGTGCTCAGCTCCTTCTGGCTGCGGAGTGCTTTTAGGGGAGCAAGAGGAGCTGGTGGCAGTAAGAGGGAGCCAAGCGGACTAGACGAGATGCCTAGAGAAAGAACCTTTGCCAGGGAGAAGAGGAAAAGAGAATCCCTCTTCTCCCTGGCAGAGGTTTCCTGCAAGTTTCCACTTCCCATGGAAACTTGTAGGAAACCGACACGTGTCCTCCATACATCAGGCATCTTGTCTGTTTTGGCTCTAAGAGGATACTCATATACCCAGTATATAGCAGTCCCACCCTGGCTCCAAGCCCTGAGCAGTAATCCAACTGTTCTTCACTTAACTTTGCCTGCTGCCCATTAAGGCCACCCGCCCTACACTAGACTGCATGCCAGTTCAGGCACTGATGACCAGTACCAAAAGAGTTCCCTCCCCAAGTCCTTGGACCAGATGGCCCCCAAAATAAATGGTTTGGTTAGTTCTCCCTATTGTAAGACACCTCAGGATGTTTGCATATTACTAACTTACTAAGCAACCCTTACTACACCTGCCACCTTATTTAGGGCCTTACTAGTCTGCTCCAATGAGGCCTATTTACTTTTAAATCTTCACTTTATATCACAGTATGAAGCAGGTGGGGGAAAAAACCTCATGCTCAAAGCCACTTACAGAAAGCCCCCCCCCCCATTCCTGCTCAGCCTCAAAATGACCAAGTAGTCCCATACTGCAAATCTAGGAAGGAGGGTGGGACAGCTCCACCAAGAAGAGCATCTCAAGATTGTGCATACTTAATGTAACCTGCAAATGCACTCAGTGATTGGCTAATAGCTGGGCAACTAATCTGCTGGGCAATTAATTAGCCAAACATCCATGTCTTTATTTTTAAAAATGGGGAAGGACCAAACAGTGGCTCCAATAGAGGCTACTAGCCACGGTGACTACAGGGAACCTCCATGTTTAGAGGCAGTAAACCTTTGAATACCAGTGCTAAGAGGCAACATTGGGAGAAGGCCTTTAGGAGTGTTCACTAAGAAAAAACCCAAACAGTTGATCCGTTTCAGGGATACCAAAAAATTTGCTATCCTTACCATCTGGGACAAATTCTCTAAATTAAAGAATGCCAACTTTATTTGGCCATTATTCGCTATAGAAAAATCTATCAGGAGGGGCTGGAAGGCCTTTTTCAAACAAACTCCACCAAATTTTCAGGGAACCTACTCCTGACTGTCCACTAAAGACCCCTGAAGTTGCAGGAAGGTTGGACTCTACTATGGGTCCCTGAAGAAGATTCTCCCAGCCACTCTCCATGGTTTCCTATGGGGAAAATATTTCCAAAACTTTCCAGGCAAAAAGAAACCTTAAGCAAAGGCAACCCATGGCCAAAAGCCAGTCTCAGTGCAAGCTGAACCAACAAAGTCCAACAGAACCAACTTATAGCAGGGGAACCAATGTCAAACCAGAGAATTCCAATGTTGGACCAGAGAACCCCAGTATTAAACTAGAGAACCCCCAAATGAACCAAGGGTGTGTGTGTGAGGCTCGCCAGAGCCATGGTGTTTAAAAGGTGGCCGGCATTAGCTTGAAGGGCTCTTTTGGAGCTTGAATAGGGGGGGGGCAGGATGGGGCAGGACAGGAATTCAGTCTGCCTGCTGCCACCAGTCCTCCACCAGATTCACACTGCTCTCCCGCTGTGGCATGAAGCTTGCTTCCACACTTTGTGCTGCTGCCCTCTTGCTTGCTGCTTCTCTGCCTTTGCTAGCTGCCTGCTTTTCTTCTCTGTGAGGTCAGGATCGTGCAGCTGAAAAATCCAGCTCATCAGAGTTCGGCTCCCTGAATCTGATCCCGGATTCTTCAACGTGATCTGGCATAGTCTAATCCCAAAGGTTTCCTCATGGTGAGGCTCATCCATTGCACTCCCAGGGTGCTGACCCTGTGCATGATCATGAATCCCACATCTCATACACCTAAAGGCCTTGGCCTCTCTGTGCTGTTGATGGCCCTCAAGGGGAAGTGGTTGGCCTCTGTGTGAAACAGGGTGCTGGATCTTATCCAGCAAGGCTCTTCTTATGTTCTCATGTTCTCCCTTCCCCCAAGGAGGTAAATAGCCCATGTCTCCTTTGAATGAAAAAGATTAGGTTGGGGATGTGTTAAGAAAAGGCTGTATGAATTAGAAAGACAAAGAAATGTTGCTTAGCTGCAACCATTTTAATGCATATTTAGGTCTTGCAATTCAATTGGTCTGTAACAGTCATTTAACAGTGCAGTCCTAAATAGACTTACCCCCTTCTACACCCAGTGACTTCAATGGACTTAGAAGGGTATAATTCTGCCTAGGATAGCACTGCAATTCTATTAGGCACTTATGAAAAGCTCAGTTGACAAAGAGATTTCATACATTATAACACCATTACTTTGCTTCTGTTCATGAATACTAATTAAGGAAGGATGCAGTAAAAACGTACTGTCCTTTTCAGTATTTCTATCATGTGTCAATGATAAAAGTGTGATTTAGATATCAAGACACAAATCAACTGATAAGCTCTAATGGACACACCATGGTCTAGACTTCTTTCCAAATGTAGCTTTCATCCTTAAAATACTTCTATATAATGTAGTATTTCCATGTACTTTCTTATGATGACATCAGTAGTGTTTTAAACATTAAATTATATAATGACTCATGCAGGTTATTCCCCCCCTTTGTTTGAAGACAGCTATTGGGGTGTTACTCAATATCAAAAACCATCCATGGTGCTTTAACTACATCAAATAAATAAAACTAACAAGTTTCGGAGCAAGTTGTTACAGTGACTACTGAAGTGACATTTGTGGCATATGTGAATAATTGATTTCCTCTATCTTGCCTATATCATGATCTGAATTTTGTATTTTAGAATTAACACTCACAAAAGTGTCTGAGAGCCCTTTCATATGTTACATTGTTAAAAATGTTTTGAGTGTATTCCTGAGTGCAAAAGTTTGACTATAATAAGTGCTTGCAAATATGCATTATATAGGATACTGTGACTGTTTACAGCTCCCCTAAGCATATGCTTGGTGGCAAACCCACTTTGCTCTACACATTATATGTGAAATGACATTAAGATACATTCAAGTGTACAGTAAATGGATAATTAATCTGAAAATGTAGGTGTTAGATTGATTTGGATCCAACAGCTTTTCCATTTGTGAAAAGGGAAGGAGGGGGGCCAGAAAAGCTATGCTGAAGATCATGGGCTTGCATGCATTTGAGACTGTATAAAGAAGGTGAAATGGATAAGAAAAATTGTCTGGATCTAACTCATTATTTACCCTCTATTGACCTTTGTGAAGCCTTTAATGATCTCTGTTGCAATATACGTGCGCAAAAATAATATACATAAATATATGTCATGTTTGTGTTTATCTGTGAGCTTTCTAAAACAGGATTGGAATCAGGTAACATCTGACTAATAGTTGTGAAATAGGATGACAAGATTATGAAATTAATAGCTTTAAAACAGTTTTGTATTGTTAATGGGACACTTTTCAGCTAACCTGATGCCATCAACATAATCTAAAACTAGTTCTTTTCTGCGTTCTTGTGTTAACATTCACAATGTAACCCGTTGTTACACTATAAAATCATGTCCTGTTTTGTACTCACATACACACATTGTCAGTGGTAGACAGCGGTGTGGAGCAGGGACAGAAAAATACAGAATATCACAGTGTATTTACAAGTATCTACTGCAGGACATTAGAGAGGGAAAAGAGATCTGGCCTTGTCCACAGGAAGTTCTCAGCTCAAGGATTTCAGAGAATTGGAGCTCCAGGGCTTCTGGGGTTTATAAGGACTTGGAAACCCTTTCAAAGTATAATTCCCAAGGATCTTTGTACTAGTAATATCCTAATGTTGATGCTTTTGAGTCTAGGGGAGGCCCAAGGAGCAGCTCATGCCTTTGTACTGTTGGAAGGTAAGCTTAATGAAAAGGAAAGGGGAAGGGACATCTTAGAATATTTCAAATGTATTTATGACCTGAACTGGAATTCAAAGGGATTTTGCTCTGGCCATACAAAAAAACCCTCATTATTTCTAACCCAGATAGGGTGACCAGATGGGGTCTGGCCTAATACTAGTCCCTGAGGAGAAGCGGGTGGTGGTGATGTGATGACAGCAATGTCAGAAGTGGCGTCATCCCACTGACCCCCACTTCTCCCTGACTTTCACCCAGACTGGTTGGCTACTCTAAACCTGGAAGCAGGGTTTGTTTCTGAACCCCACCAATTCCAAAACTAGGGTTGCCATTCCTCCAGTGGGGTGGGGGATTCCCCGCTCCTAATCTCTGCCCCTGCCACCACTCACTTGGCCAGCAGGGGAACAGGTGCAGGAATGGACCTCCTGGGGCGTGCTTCCAGCACAACATGACAATGTCATACCTGGGAGTGACATCATTGCACGGGCCCCAGGAATGCTCCCAGGCTTTGCACCAGGCCGATTTGGCCTGTTTGGGGGCCCAAATCAGCCCAGCATGAAGCCTAGGAGCACTTCTGAGGTCACTCCTGGAAATGATGTCATAGCGCCACACCAGAATGTGCATGCACAAAGCACGTGTGCAAGAAGCAGCAGCAGGTAAGTGCTGAGCCCCCCTCCCCCGCTGGAAGGGTAAGGGGACCTGACAATTCTAGTAGTTGAAGATCTCTTACGAATCAATGTTAATTTTTAGTACTGTTGTATTAGCCTACACTCCATTATTAAATCTTTGGTTTTTATTTTGAAGATGATAATAGTTTAAAATTGATAATGATGATACTTTAAAATTTTCCTTTATTGGGACTTAGGTACTTACAAGATCTAGGACATTTTTGACTGGGCAGGTAAGTGCCACTTTTCTTAATAAATGGAGTTATAGAGATTTATATTTCACATTTTGACATAAAGCTATCAAGGTAGTTTATGAAACAAAATTTTTAAAAGACAAACAAGTAGAAAATAAAATATTTACAGGACCATTCACTTTTTAAACAAAGGTAGTATCTTGTGTGACTCTCTTCTTCCTGCACTTAATTTTTTTAGCTTCTCTAACTGTATAAAGTATTTCCAATAAATTATTTCCTAAATTCTGTTAGTCTCTTGATAAGAAAACTTAATTGACAATTGTTCTATCCCATTCCTAAGGTTAAAAGGAATCCCAGAGATCCTGTCTTTTTAGTATATTCCCTACAGCTGAGTCAGAGAAAATGAATTATCTCGTGGAGGTGATATACTCAGTACTCTGTCTGTCTCCTGTTGAATTGCTGAGCTGAATAACAATACTGTCAGTGCCACCAGGAGCAGAAGGTAAAATACTGCAGTAGCTTATGCTGTTGAACAGGGGGAAAGGCAGCCACCGAGCTAATGCTTGTTGAAGTGGAACAATGCCTCTTATCGCCACATAAACTAAGCACTGACATTCATTTGATCCTTTGTAATGTGTTGAAGTCCAAACAAATGCAGATCCCCTGGATTCAAATGGGTTGAACGGGTCTTGTGGAACATCATTAGCTGTTCAGATAAGGTGGGTTGGAGCAGGGCAGTTTTGGAGATGTCAGTGATTTCAGAAAGCCAGTTGACTGTGTCAGTATGCACTGGCAACTCCCATCCGTTATGGAAATTGGCCCTAAATTAGTCTTTTTTATAAAGTATGGTGTGGTAAATACAGTGTCAGACTAGGATCTGGAAGACCCAGATTCAGATCCCTACTGAGCTATGGAAGCTCGCAGGGTGACCCTGCACACACTCTCAGCCTAATCTACTTGAGAATGGAGGAGAGGAGAATGATGTGAGCAGCTTTGGGTCCCCATTGGGGAGAAATGCTGGGTATTAATGAAATAAAAAATAAATAACATTAAAGTTCTTGTAAAGGAATGTCTCTGTTCTATTACCTATATGAGCTCTTATTGAAGCTGCCCTCTTACACAGAAGGCAATTTCTGCCTTGATAGGTAAATTCCTTCTCTCAGATAAAGCTGCGGGTCATGATTAGAGATGGGCATGAACATCAATACGAACAAAAAAAAAGCCACAAACAGCCCAATCTGCTGTTCGTGAACAAGCTGTTCATGAGACCCCATTCTGAATGAACAGGTGGTCATTGCAAGCCTCGTTCGTTACTGTTTGTCAAGCAAGACAGTCTGGCACCTGCAATCAATTCCCTTGGCAACTTAGGAAGGGATTGTCTGAACTCTGTCTGAACTCCTGCTGTTGTCCTGGAAATCCCAATCGAAGCCCAGTTTAGCTTGATAGGCAGGTCTTCCTTTCAAGTGTGGAGCTCCAAATTTGTTACAAGGGAGCAAAGAGCAGGGGGGAGGGGGCTCCCAGCTCTGGCTTTGCAGACAGTGGAGAGGGTGAGACAGCTGCTGTTGGCATTGTGATAGAGTGCATTGGAGCTTGAATTTTCTTTCTGTGTGGTGGGATAGGGATCTACCCCTTCAGGTTCCAGGGCTGCTGCCAGGCTCTGGGCCAAGCTATTATTTATTATTGGTACCTTTCCTGCTGCCTGCTCAGGTAAGGTTTCTGGGAGTGGTGTGGTAGGGATCTACCCCTTCAAGTTCCAGGGCTGCTGCCAGGCTCTGGACCAAGCGATTATTTATTATTGTGATAAAGATATACCGATGGAAGCTTGGGAAAGGTTGTGGAAAAATACTATAAAAATTTCAACATGTACCACTATAAGAGAAAATGTGTATAAAATGATGTATAGATGGTATTTCACGCCAAAAAAGTTATCAAATGGTAATAGTCAAATGTCAGATAAGTGTTGGAAGTATAAGAAACATGAAGGTTCTTTTTATCATATGTGGTGGACTTGTGAAAAAGCTAAACAATTCTGGGGGGAAATTGTAGAGGTTGTGTCAGATATTTTACAGAAAAATGTGATTAAGAACCCAGAATTTTTGTTATTAAGTATGAACCTAGAAGAATTTGATAGAATGGACAGAACAATGGTGTTTTATATGATTACTGCGGCTAGGATGTCTTATGCACAGTTGTGGAAAACTCAAGAGATAGCATCTGTGGAAGATTGGATTCTGAAATTACTAAATATGGCAGAAATGGACAAGCTGGCAAGGAAGTTGAAAGAACAAGATACTGTGGAATATGTTATAAGTTGGGAGAAACTTAAGAATTATGTGGGAAAAAAGTGGGACATGAAAGGCAAAATGTGGTCTTTGGATAATTGTTAAGAGGGGAGAATAGATCTTTACTCTATATTAGTTAGAGGTGAAAATATGGATAGTGTATAAGTATTAGAGACTTATTTTAAACATGGTAGATATAGATATGTTATATTATATATTATAATGTAGAAATTAATATTATAGGAGATAGTGGTGTAATGTAGATGAAGGGAATGGAAAACTGTTGGAAGTCAACTGAAAGGGGGGGAATGGGTGGGAGTGATATAATGTGATGGATATTGATATTGAATATTATGATTTGTGTATACTGACCCATCCAATAAAAATTTTTATTAAAAAAAAAACAGTAGGGATCTTGACCAAACTGGGATGATGGCTGGAGGAGAGCCTGCTGGCCCCCACGAACAACCAACCACAAACATGTTTGCGAACAGGTCATGCTCGTAAGTGTTTGTGAGTCCCTGTTCGTGGATGGCAATGAACAACGAACATCATGTTCATTTTTTTTCTGTTCGTGCCCATCTCTAGTCATGATGAACCTACAGTAAGGAGACAATGTCAACATTTCTTTTAGTTTTCATTTTATTTTTTTGCCTTGGATAAGCAGTCTCTTAGGTTTTATACTCATAACAAAAGTGTGTGTGTGTGTGTGTGTTATGTGCCGTCAAGTCGTCTCCGACCTATGGTGACCCTATGAATGAAAGACCTCCAAAACATTCTGTTTTTAAAAGATTTGCTCAGATCCTGCAAACTGGAGGACGTGGCTTCTTTTATTGAGTCAAGCCATCTTATTTTAGGTCTTCCTCTTTTACTGCTGCCTTCTCCAGATATTTAAATATGTTTATATTACAAGATCTGATTTGTCCTGTCTCTTAGGCCTGTTGGTGCTATGTTTCCTGGAGGAATGTACTTCTGAAGAATTATTTGTATTAGCAGTTGATCTTATATTCTGTAAACAAATAGCAACTATTCTGTAAATAATTAGAGCTGAAGAGTATAAAAAGCCCTCCAATAGAACTGGTTTTTACACATTTCTACCAATGTGTCATGGGCTTATCAATATAAAGAAATAAACCCATATTCCTTTGAAGATCACTGCCTTTGGTGTCTTGATTTGTGTAAAGTCATTGTCTGTAAGGGGAATATGAATAAAACGCAGAGCACTTCAAATAAAATCCTCTTACAGTTCCTTCATACAACATCCTTTCCCTGTGCTGAATTTTTTCTTAAAACTTGCAGAATGATGATGCCACAGTCTCATAATCCATTCTCCAATCTTACTTAAATGATACTTCTCATTTAACCTATAAATTTTGAGTAGTGCCACACTAGAATCTACATAAACCAGGATAAGAAAAAAAGGTCATCATTTTCTGCTCGCTATGTATGGCGTATGGAAATTTTTTTGCAACAGTCAAAGCAGTATCTGGATTAACCCCGGACAAAAGTCATCCCAGATAGGGATGGGGTAATCCACAAATCTCTCATATGTGAGGGGGGGGGGAAGGGACATTCCAATAAGCAGTGTTCCAAAGTATTAATTTTCCCAGAGGTACATAAGCATAGCCTCTCTGAGTAAGACCTCTTCCTATACTGACCATTCATTATTTGGTATAGAATTCAATCTAGGTGGGACAAATGCTGTCCTATATTGGGGGTCAGTCAATTGTTTAATATACAGTGGGAGACTTCTAGAATAAAATAGTCCCAGACAAACAGGAGAGCAAACTTTACGTGCTCTAAATTGCATTGGAAATAGCAATGCCTTTTGTACAAGAAGGAAGAAGAGAAGAAGACCCTTTCCATACAAGGGGCAACAAGGATCAGTTAGACAGGATAGTGACGGCAGCACCTCTCTTGTCTCCTAAAGGTCATTTCCTCGTCTTGTCTCCTATTGGGCTAAACAAGGCAATATCTTCCTTCTTCTCTCTCCTCTGAAACATACACTCTTTACTATGTAGTCAGACAGACAGCTCTATCTCTATCTTTCCTCTTTACTATCTGATATATAGTTCCTAAAAAAATTCTTTTCACCTTAAATCAGTACTGCGTAACTACTGCTGCTTTATTTGCAGCTCTGCCAACAAATTGAAAGCTTAGGAAATCCAATCCATACAAACTGTCCGGAATGACCGTTCAAGCTTTCTCTACCCTCATCAACTCCCAAATCTATAGTTTGGATTCCCAACTTAGCCTAGTTTCTATCCATTGCTTCCAAGAGCTTAAATCAGCATCCTTCCTTAACAATAAAAGGCAATCATTATTTTTGGAAGCAAATACAAATCTTCAGCTGCATCCTAAGGGCACTCGCCAAAGCTTCAAGTGAATACCGATGCCTCAGATAGGCCTTTTGCACCTTGGTGAACCTGTGAACTGAAACCTCTAAAGCTCAACATTTCTTTCAAGATGGCAGGGCTCTGTCATTAACATAGTATAGCAGCCCATGAACTAGAATGCTTGTACTCGTTATTTATTCATTATATTTTTATCCCACCAAGGAACACAAGTTTGCATATACACAGCATTGACTAGATCCAATCCTAGATCAGTTTCAGTAAGATTGCTGTATCATGTTTGGTGTAGTGGTTAAGAGCATGGGACTCTAATCTGGAGAGCTGGGTTTGATTCCCCACTCCTCCACTTGAAGCCAGCTGGGTGACCTTGGGTTAATCACAGCTCTCTGGAGCTCTCTCAGCCCCACCCACCTCACAGGGTGTTTTGTTGTGGGGATAATAATGGCATACTTTGTAAACCACTCTGAGTGGGCATTAAGTTGTCCTGAAGAAAAGTATATAAATTGAATGTTGTTGTTGTTATGTGCTTTCAAACCATTCATTGGGACATATAAATATACAGAAATGGCATAAAGAGGCTGCCCTTAGAAAACATTTATTTTATCTAATATAAAAATGCTGTGCACATTCTGTGTTAAATATCTTGATTTTGAACCAAAGGTTTCACCATCTGAATTACACTGAGATGAATTTTATGGGTGCACAGGTGGATGGCATTTTCACAGTGAGACCTTCTACATCATCCCCACAACAGCCCACTGGGAGCTGATTCTGTTCCACTTGTGCAAGGGCTAGGAGGAGGTAATTTCCTTCAATTACTCTGCATCAAATTCCTTTGTTGGCAGTTTGTTATCATGGGCCTCTCAACCCTCAATAGCAGGTTTTAGGGGCGGAGGAGAAAGGAGAAAGCAGGGAAAATCCTCCTTCACAAGCTCCTTCCACATCCAGTCCAGTATATATATTCAGCAAATGTGCATTTATTGATGTGCATAACTTACTCTGCTCCTTCTAAGTCAAGAAAACAAGACAAACAAGGAAGCCTCGCTCACTTTATTCATGGTCCAGCTTCCCACTTGATTTCAACATGAACCACCCAGATGTTCTGAAGCCTATTTCAATCAACTAGAAAGTTATTCAAGCAAACAAGCAAGACAAAAATCACTTCAGAGTAAGGCCCATTGAAATAAATGGAATTTACTTCTTAGTGAATATGCATAGGATTGTACTATTAAAAATCCAGTAGTTGTTAGAATACAGAATTATGTTGTGTGATTGCAGATGAACAGCATATACTCATCAGTTGTCAGCATGTATAAAGTTCAGGGGCGGGGAACATGGAAGAGGGAGTCTAGAGACTCTAGACTGCACAGTTCTTGAAGTGTGTTTGCCTTTCTCGTAGATGAAATGCTTCTTGTACCTGAAATGGGTAGCCTTGAACTATAGATCCTCTCCAGAGAACCGCAAGAGTGATTTTAGCAGCAACAGCATGAATGGATCCTTAGACTATGTGATCACTTGGGTATTTCTTGAAAGGGGCAAGATAAAGTACTAGTTAGGTCTGGCAAGATACATTCAACAGCACTTAAGAAGTGAGAATGCAGTCAATTTAGATACCATTTTATACACTTTGTTGGAACTTAAGGGAGAGAAAAGGTCAAATGGTACTGGATGAGCTCATTGTAAAGTGGTAGTGAAGCCTCAAGATCTTTACCCCCTAGAGGCACTGCGGGATTAAAGCATGCAGGCTCTACCTGCACTGTAAACTTTAGCCTCGCAACTCTTCTGTTGTACCCTACTTCCTTTTCTAGCACTAAGGTACCAAGGCAAGGACTTCTCTCAAGCTAATGCCACATTTTCTAATGCTTGACAAGGACATTCCTTCCCCATTCAAGTCCTCATGCTTGACAAGGACATTCTAAATTTCTCATAGATGCTATTACTCTGGCTTGGGTAACAGCATTCTGTTAAAGAAAAGATTATTATTGTCAGGTGGGTCACAGCTTTGTTCGCCAGTCAGTTTCAAACAATTACAGCAGAACAGAAGCCTCAGTTTGCTGGGCCCCTTCTTTTAAAGTATATTTAGCATGATGGTTGATCCAGTTTGGCTACCAGGAAAAATGGCAGAAGAAGACTGCCAATTTCCCTTATTGTCTATTTTGACAAGCTTGCTACTTTCCACCCACTACCCGTACAATATATCATGCCTTGTCAGACTCTCCCCAAAAGAGCCCATTGAGCATTATAAAGTGCTTTCAAGGAAGATCTGTATGGAAATCAAACTCCTTTTGATTTGTAACAGAATCATGCTGGTGACATTTTCCCTGAGTACATTTTCACAAACCTGACAGTTAAAACGTGTTTTTGTGGAGAGGGGAGGGGAAAATATTATTTAAAAATTGACCCAAGAAATATCGGAGCTATTATACCTTCTCTTGGCCAGCCTTGGTTATTCTGGGGATGTCAAACAGCTGTCCTGTATAGTACTGCACACCGCTGAAGAAAATTACAGCAACAGAGTCTCCTTCCTTCTCAATTACAGCAAGGATATCTTCAATTCTCAAGGTCTCCTCCCCCTGAAATAAAGTAAAGTACATATTTTATACCAACTCTGGCAATAACGAAACTGTCATTTCTTGTTTCATAATCTATTTTTTTATGATGCGCCGTGCTGACTACAGCGAGTGATCAAAAGTGAATCTTTAACATGGCAGTAATCTACAAAAGCAAGAGCCCTGCAGTAACCTTTGCATGGTGAATAATCATTAGTAGCGTAGCTTCAAGGTGGCATAGTCTTTTTAAAAGGCTGTTCTCTTTGCTTTTTTACATGCTTTCCTTTGCCTTAACACTTAAAGACTGCCTTAATTGGTTGTATTAAAAAAGGAATTAATTCCAATGCAAAGATCATGCACAGAGGTAGGCAAACCTTGTTCTGCTGTGATCCGTACTTTTGAGGACACTCGTTGGAAATTCAGTCTTTCAATCTAAAATTGTGCACTTGGAAGTGAGATATTACGGTATCACTACTGTATAAATACAGTAAAGTTGTCTATACCATACTTGAAGAGCTTGTGCACGCTCTCTCTCTCTCTCTCTCTCTCTCTCTCTCTCTCACTGCAGCTTGATACCTCTCAATTGTTGTTCATTACTGTGCTGTCTGTGCTGCAACACCTTTGGCTAGACTGCATTTCCTTTTTATTGTAGCTGGTTGTGTACATTATGGAACAGACTACCACAGGATGTCCAGAGGGCTTTCTCACTGGTGGTCTTTTCTGAAGGGCAGGGCATTTCCAAAAGGAAGAGTAGTTGAGTTTGATTAATATTATTAGTGGGCAACTGAAGAATATATATGCATGTGATGCTGTTGATTATTTTCATTATTTGAGTTATAGTATTGTAGTTTATTATGATTCATATGTAAGCCATTTTGAATGTATGGAAGAAGTAGGATACGTATGATTAAATAAACAAATTAAAATAGGTAATATTTTCATTGATGTTTAACTTTATTGTATTGTTGTTTTATTTTTTGATATTGTAACCTATCCCAAATATATTTATATGAAGAAGTGGGGTCTGGAAGCAATTTTCTCCAGGCCAGTTTGGCCAGGGAACCTGGAGGGGGTTTTTTTTGGCCATCTTCTGGGCATGGAGCAGAGGCCATTTGAAGTGTAGGGGGAGGTAGTTGTGAATTTCATGCATTGTGCAGGGGGGTAGGCTAAATGACCCTGGATGTACCTTCCTACTCTATTATTCTATTATTCTATCATAGCACTCCTAAGCAATGATAGAATCCTAATCCTCTGCTTAGGATTCCAATGTACGATTCTATGATTTTTATGATACATACTGTAAATACTGTAAATGCATCTTTCTGTTTATCATTCTGTGAAAGGTTAGGGTAACAGGAGAGGACATTTTTTTTGTGAGAAAACTCCCACTCAGTCTAGTATCACTGTCTTCACAATGGTAGCATGTACTGGTTTGGGGATTAACTGAGCACTACTGCACATGCCACATTTCCCCATCACACGACTAAGTACAGCTTCAAAAGAGGCAAAAGAAATGTTTATTTACTGGCCTGCAAGTGCTTGACACTACTTGCCACTAGCTACCTTTGACATAATTTGAGATGGAGCACCTGGGGTACCCTGTCACCTGCATTGAAACAACATGGTTATAATTTTGTCCATCCTTAATGCCAAAGAGGAGAATAGAGATTTAGCAAACAAGGAAAAGGTTTATTTTACAGTAGAGATGGGCATGAACCAGAAAAAAACAGGAACCGTACTGTTCGTGGTTCATCGCATTTCACGAACCACGAACTTTCATGAACCTGTCCCAGTTCGCGAATTGGTTTGTTTGGTTTGTGAAAATGTCACATCCAGGTCAGCAAATCATCACTTCTGGGTCAGCAGATGGTCACTTCCAGGCCAGCAGGAGGCCACTTCTGAATCAGCAGAAGGTCTGCAGGAAGTCCATCCCCTGTTGCCTAGGAAACTGATTGATCAGCGCCAGACTGTCTGCAGTGATGAACCAAAAAACAAGCCAAATTAACCAGCCTAAAGTTCGTAGTGGTTTGTCAGAAATGGGCTCTGATGAACCGCTGGTTTGCGATCCACGAACCAGCCTGGTTCATTATGAACTTTGGTTCGTATTTCGGTTCATGCCCATCTCATTTTACAGTGAAGGAAAGTAAACTGGGGACGTTCAGAACCAAATTTATACCAATGTAAGTAGATCCAGAGGAGTTAGCTGTGTTAGTCCGTAGTTGCAAAATAGTAAAGAGTCCAGTAGCACCTTTAAGACTAACCAACTTTATTGTAGCATAAGCTTTCGAGAACAACAGCTCTCTTCATCAGGTTCATGTCAGAGGCATGATGCATCTGATGAAGAGAGCTGTAGTTCTCAAAAGCTTATGCTACAATAAAGTTGGTTAGTCTTAAAGATGCTACCGGACTCTTTACTATTATACTAATGTAACTTATTGAGAGACACAGATATGGTGGTACAGTTTTGTGACAGACGATATACAGTTAAACTATATGCAGTTTCATGATAGACTATATATATGGAGAGAAATCCATTAACCACCAGACTAATTTGGACTTTTAAATATGTCACGTTTCCCACAGGTTTCCTAACTTTTTAGATTATACAAGAGCCTTTTTAACCATAGACATCTGCCTGCCCTGCAGCTTCCATATAATCCTAAAAAAAACTATGTATGAGAAATAATATCTGAATTAAATACATAAATCAATAAATGATTTCTGATCATTTCTTTAAAGTACACAGTTAAAAAGTGGTTTGGAAATACCAAATACAGGGGCCATTTCCACACACGTTGAATAATGCACTTTCAATGCACTTTCGTAATCCTTTAGAAGTGGATTTTTTGTTCCACACATGGAAAATCAGTTTCAAATGTTCACTAAAGAATATTGAAAGTGGATTATCCAATGTGTGTGGAAGCAGCCAGTTAGTATTATTTAAAAAGCGCATTATGATTTCTCAGGTCAAAGCGAAGAATGTCCAGTTTCAGGCTGTTGAGAAAGATGTTGCAGACAGTCTTAAAGGATACCAATTACCATGTATCTTCTGGCATTCAACCACATGAAGACTACTGTGTCACACTTAAGCCATCCCTGACATATTTGACATAAAAAATGCCACGGTAGGCCAGGTTAGCAAAAATTTTATATGACATTATGAATTTGTGAATCTCAAAAGACTTAAAAGCTGCCTGTTCATACTATCCAGGCAAACCTCATATCCTCCAGCAAGCGATTTAAAAAATTTCACTGTATTATGAAAAAAAAGGGATTTATAGAATCTAAAAGGACAAAAATCCCATATTCATTAAACACAGATAAATTTTAACAAGGAAAAACCTCCAGTTCTGATCTTTTAAAGATATTATTGCCTCCACCCCTCCTCACATCATCTTAGCAAAGGATCACGTAAAACATTCCAGCACCGAGGGATCAATTAAGCAGTGAAACTCCAAATGAAATCAGTCGTGCCACTGCAAAGAGATGGGATAAAATTTGCTGGTTTGAAAAGTAACTTCTATTATGTTAATGATCTCTCAGCATCTATCAAAGACTTCAGAACAGGTCATTCTCTGTTTTTTCAGAATCAAAAGGTCATCAACAGTTCTACTGAGAAGTAAAAAAGAAACTTCATTTTGAGCAAGCAAGGAAGGTAATGGAAACTTATAATGAAGTAAATGACATATTCCTCCAGGAAGATAAGTCACTGTCACTGTGGTAATAAAAGAAACAATGCATTGACTTTATAGAATTTCTGAGAGGGTTTTAGATTTCTGAGAGAGTTTTTTAGATTTTTATATTGCCCAGGAAACCCAGGGCATGTAACCTGCCTTGCCTCTTTCTGCCCCACAAGACTTTTACCACCCAACATGGCTATCCTTCTGGACTTTGTTTCCTAAGGAATGTCTTGAGAACACAACTGATCTCTTCCTTAAAGAAGAAATTCTGCATCCTCTTTGCTTTTTCTGTTTATTTCAAGTGTGCTATTTGGCATTTTTGTAAGCTGCTTTGGGTCTTCATTGGATAGAAAAGCTAGGTATAATGGTAAAATAAATAAATACAAACAGCTTGGCAAATAAATTAAATACAAGATGCAATCCTGAGGTGAAAATGCAGAACCCGTTGAAGTTATTTTTGGCATTTCCTTCTTAGCAACTTCTTCCCAAAATTACCACAAAAATCTCACATTACTCATTACGCTCCTTGAGAATTACATGGGGGGGGGGTCCACTGTGGTTCATTTCCTGTACTAAAAAGTTTGTCTGTGAACACTACACACACACTTCAGCAGAGAACCCATATCAAATTATATATTGCACTAGACAGGAATTAATAAAGCTAATGCTTCAAATTGCAAGCACTGAATGTAATGGATCTACCACCCTGAAGATTGTGTTGGAGGTCTCTATCACCACACTCAAGACAAACAAAGTACAGGAAGTTCAGAAGCCCACAGCATTTAGAAAAAATCCCAGCTATGCAGTTTTCATACCACACAACCATACGATCATTTCCCTCAGGCTATTTCTTATTTGGAGTGGAACAGGCCTTGAGGATATCCTTCAAGTGTGCCTCCTCCATGTAACAAAGAAAGACAGGGCGGTTTGGAGAGAAGAAAAATATTCTAAGGACAACAATATATTGCTTTCATGTATTTCCCTAGAGGCACTAAATGTTAAAGTTGGGTTCCTTACAGTAAGTTGCAAAGAAATAGTATCATTCTCCGTTCTTGTGAATGATTGATATAGACTACCCTTTTACACACCTTTCGTGGTTCTATTATAAGCAGGCTTCTCTCCACATTCAGCCCATGAAGTTGGAGCTGAGACTCAACAGCGTACTGTTAAAAAAAAAAACACCATTGTTTCAAGTGAGCAGATGGAAAAAACAAAAGAAACATTTCTTTCCACGTCTATAGCTACAACCATGAGTAGTTGTGCGTGTGGTGAAGATGGGGGTCTTAGGAGGATAAGTTGCTGCAAAATCATTCCAGTTCCTCTCTCTGCTGATTTAGGCAATAGCTGCTAGGTCTACATCGCTCAGCACTTTCTTTTCAGTGCTGTTTTTTTTAACCTACTCTTTATCTTACTCCCTTATACTGTTATACCATATGTAGAAAGAAGAATTTTTGCTTAGGACCCACCCCTTGCTTGATCAGCTGGTTCGTGTGGAACATACAACCTACCACCAGGGATTCATATTCCAAATGTAGCTTCTATGTGAAATAAATTGGTTTTATTGAGATCAGTGAAGTGAAATGCAGGCCAGCTTCATGTACAGAAATTGTGCATTAGGTGTACATGTGTTCATTACAGCATTATGCACTCTCTGTGCCATATATATGGTAATTAATGAGTGCAAGAACCAACACTTTCCCATTGCTCTTTCAACAAATAACTTGTCCTATTTAAGCAGTTTTTGCGCAAGTAGTCCAGCATGTCATCCAAAATGAAAACTGTGGTTGATTATAATGCAAGGATACAGTATTAACAAAGTAGGGTTGCAAAGTGGATGTAAAGGTCAATGGTAGATTTTAAATTATTTTTTTAATAAATTACAAAGAAGAAAGAAACGAGCATCACCATCTTGAAACATCAACAGTCACCATTAATGTGTGCCATTAATTTTACAGGTCAAAACATCCTTCTAGTAGACTTCTGTGGAATAGAACATGGAGCTCAGGACAGTGTATATCATTCTATCCCCTTCCATTTTATCTTCATAATAACCCTGTGAGATGGCTGGCTGAGAGAGAGTGCCCAAGGTCATCCACCAAACTTCATGGCAGAGTAGTGTTAGGTTAGAGTTATATTTGGTCCACACATGGAGGATAGTCATGCTGCTGCCCCACTTTTAAGAACTGAATGGTGATGTGTTTCAGCACATAAATAGGGGAATGTTAGCCTGCAAAGAGGAAACCTGAACCTGAATACAGGAGGATGGACACATCACTGGTGAATCTATTTCAGTAGCTCAACGTAATGCAAAGCATGGAGACAAGTCTGAAACTGGCAAAAACTTTGAATGAGGATGTAAATATGTGGACAGGTAGATCAGAAAGTTGCAATAGATATGAGAGGCCCATGCAATCAGGGCTGGCGCACCCATAGAGGCCAGGTAGGCGGTGGCCTCAGGCGCGAGGGCACTGGAGAGGCGCCGGAGGGGGTGTCGGGGGAGGAAGCGCACGCTGCGGAGCTGGCGTGGCTGGCCTGCAGCTGCTGCAGCCAGCCAGCCCCGTGCCCCCACCACCGCCGCCACATGCCACCAGCCGGGCACAGCAGCCATGAGCCGCTGCCAGGGTGGCGTGCGGAGTGCGGAGCAGCCTCTGCCCGCCACCCCAGCCATCCTCTGGCAAATGCCCCCGGCTTGCGCTGTGCAATGACATCATCGCGCAATGATGTCATCGCGCAGTTCGTGGCGCGTGCGCACACAGTGCACGCACGGGAGGGTAGCCGCAGGTGCCAGAAACCCTGGCGCCAGCAGTGCATGCAATCAGCCCTGTACCATTGCTGTATCATTCACACAGCCTTGAGTGTCATGGGATTGTATCAGAGAAAAGAAGCCCCAATAGGACTGTGCATGAAAAGCACCCTATTAGTTCCAGTTCCTGTGTGAGTTTCTCCTTGCAAACTGAGCACGTTATGGTATGGGGACAGAGGAGTGATTGCATCACTCAATGTCACTGTCATTGGTCCTGGTACAACTACACGGCACTCCAAAGCACAACGGTCCACTAATTATGGAATCACATATTCCGAGGGATATGCAACATATTGCTGCCTGGATGCTGAAAGTATGCAAAAATGCTCCCAAAGCAGAAACACTTCCATGGAGGAAGTTATCTATATCCCATGTAATATATGAGGAAAGAAGAGTGTGTTTGTTGCAATGCCCTCTAGAAAGGCGCCAATCTGCTTCCTATTTCAGTTGTATTCAGAGTGATTTTCATACCGCCTCAATGATCAAATTCCTCACCAATTACCAAGTGTTTACTGAGTTTGATAAAGTAGCAGTGAGTCACCAATGTGAAGATTAATTTGCTGAAATCTGTGATGCATGGACAATTGTCTCATTTTAGAGTGCACAAATGATGTTTGAATTAGTAATCTAGAAAACCATGGACAAGCATTTCCCTTTCTGTCTGGGGATATAAAACTGTTAATGTTGTGAGTTTTGTATTGATTTGGTTTCATAAAGTAAAACAGCAACAAGAATTAATAAAACATTTACAACCTGTTGTTGATTTAGGCCAACCGCTTGCTCAATGTCTTTTAAAAGACTAATAAATCAATAGGCCCATTCAATCTTTTCCTTGTGAAATGTTTTTATTTGAACAAAGAGAATAAAGGCACGTTCAGTAAAATACACCAGGCTCAAAAGTGCATGATCGTATAACATTATTCAAACAGGATTCGCTCATAAACAGTCAAATAAGATTGCTGGAATTCTTTTCAAACATGCAATTACTTAACACAAATATGATGTAATATTAATTTCTTACATGGTCTGAGGGAAAAGCTTTGGCTTCCATCAGGATTTTATAGCGATTTGTGGTTGGCTTAAAGAAAGACAGCTGTAAAAAAATAACATAGTGGATTAAAGTTTATATATCTAAATGGAACTCTCATCAGCATATTCAAAACATAACAATCCACGTATCACAAAGGTCCCTTTTCTCAGGCCTTCCAAATCTGAGGTGAAGAAAGTGCTGACTGGGCACAAGTTCTTTTCAGATATAGTTCCACATCTCCCTCCAGAAGACTTTTTCCTATTGTTTTCCCCTTATCCTTTCCCCCTTATTGTTGTCATCCAGGCACTATTTTTTATTTTGGTTGATTTGCTTTTATTATGGTTTATTTCTTCATTTTAATTTTTCTTCTGGCTTGATATGATGTTCAGTTGTGATTGCTACTGGGGAGAAATTTTAATCAGCTGGGGTTTGCTGGCAGAGTACCTATGCAGCAGTCAGGATGCTGATCGGATTAAGAGTAACTCAAGCTTAACAGTTCTCACAACCTGGATCACAAAAAGAAGAAATAAAGTTAGCTGGATTCGGTTTCGCTTTCTCAGCCATGCCGGACGCTCCTCTCGGCAGGTCCGGGAGGAAGCGACCGGGCACCCTGACCGGGCGGCTGATCTGCAAGGATTAGCCCCCAGGACTCCCAGTCAGGGAGGCAGGGTCCGGGACGCTGCGGGAAGAACCTCCCGAAATCAATGCAGGGGGGGAATTGCCCGTTTGTCCCTATGGAGGCCAGCAGACGTGCGCGGCGCCTTGAGTGCCGCCGGGCAACGAGAAACGGCAAATAAAAGAAACAGGCGGAAGCCTGTAAACAAGCAAATCCCTTCTGTTCTACAAGCGTTTGTGAAGGAGAGGTTGATCTGAAGAAGACTCGCTCTTCCCCTTCGGTGAGTTCCAGGATTTGGCTGGCGCCCCCCCCCCCCAAAATGGCAGCAAAGAAGCAAAGTCCCGCTCTCGGTAAGTCAATCTCGGCTACCTTGCAGAAGGGAGAGTCGCTCGAAGAGTTGGTGCGCAGGGCGGTGGTGGAAGCCATAAAACCCTTTGTTGACAAGCTGAACGAAACTGATCAAACGGTGGGCTCAATTGAAAGCGAAGTGAAAACCATTAAGGAAGTAGCGGGGGGGGCAGAGAAGTCTGCTCTGGAAAGTGCGTCACTTGTGAAGGCTACGAAAAAAGAGCTGAAGTTGGTGGAGAACCAGCTGATCGGGCTACAGGTGGAACGAACGCAGACAATTTTGCGTCTCCAAAATGTGAAAGAGGAGGAAAATGAGGATCTGTGGGATTTGGTCTCGGTACTACTGGCGACACTCGCGAGGACAACTAAAGAAGAGGTTAAAAGCGCCATTTTGGAGGTCCGTCAGGTTTCTTCAAAATATGCAACAAAGCGACAGCTGCCTCGCGAGATCATTATTGACTTTTCATTTAAAAAGATTCGGGACACTATCCTATATAACTCATACAATGCGGATTTGGACTTTATGGGTCTTAAAGTCAAGATTTTAAAGGACGTTCCATTTCTAGTCCGGAAAAGACGTTTTAAGTATAAAAAGTTCGCAGGTCTTCTGAGGGACCATGGAATAAAGTATAAATGGTTACTTCCGGAAGGAATATGGTTTAGACATAAAGATCAAGCCTATAAGATACTATCAGAAGATCAACTAAAGGATTTTGAGGATAAAAACCCAGAATTCCAGTGTACCAAGAACGAAGAAAAGGAGAAGCCTGAGGGGGGGGGGAGGAGGAGAGCACCGCAGCTGCTGTTGCACAGAGAGAATTGCGTCCGGGACCCAGAAGGGGGAGGAAAGTTTAATTAGAATTTGAAATGTGTAATCTGTATGATTAACCACCCCATCATCATTTTATTGAGCTATTTTTTTTTCTATTATGGCAGTATGAAGGGAAAACATTGAAGTGTAGTGTTGAATGTAGTTTATCCTTCCCTTTATGTCCCCTTTTCCCCGCCCCTTCCCTTTCTCTTCATCCTTTCCCTTTCCTTGTGATAGTCTTGTGTAGTGTTATTGTAGTGTTGTGTAGTATACTGAAAAATAAAAAATTAAAAAAAGAAAAGAAATAAAGTTAGCTGCCTTGCTAGCTCAGAGAGTTCTAGAGAGTTCTGAGAAGAATGAAGAGATTAACCTGAGTGTAGCCTTCTGCCAACAGACAAGCAGAAAAAAGCACTGCCCTACAGTCCTATCTAACTTGAACTTGTTGCCTCCTATAGGATCTTCTTTTCTTCTCTTTTTTGTACACAAAACATCGCTATATGCCAATACTATTTTTCTTGCTGAATTCTATCGCTAACAATTGCTAAAAACTGTTAGAAATAGAAATCAGCAACAAAAACTATCATCAATATTAGTGAAACCAAGTTTGCTGGCTGCTTTTCAAAAGAATATTGGAAATTAATGTTAATACATAAGTGTATAAATAATGCGCTGTACATTATGCCTATCAACAGTCTTGAGAATGCAGAATTTTGGAGACCTCCTCATATTAGTCAAAGCAGGTGGCAACATCATTCTACAAATTTTCCAGTGACAATTCTATGAGAGAAAGCAAATGCTTGGAAAGCGAATGCCACTGAAAACTCTGCTGAGGGAATGGCTTCCATCAACAGAGAATGACTTCTTCACTTCCCCTCCTGCTACAGCCTAAACTTCTCCTCAAATGCTGCTTCTGGGGAACAGGTGATTCCCAGGAATAGCACAGGGAGGGAGCCAGAAATCTGCTGTGCGGTAGGATCAGTGGAAACTGCCCTCCCTTGTTTATGTGGAAATGATTAGCAAGATTCAACACACAGTGCAATCCTATGCAGACTTACTCCAGTCTAAGCCCATTGGCATCCACAGGCTTAGGCTGGAGTAACTGATAGGATTGCACTGACAATGTCTTCAAGATGTCATATAACTGATTAGAGCAAGAGAGTACATCACCCACTATTTTCCACAACGTGCTCACTTTTCTGTTACCTTATGCGCCCTGAGCCTGCTTGCAGGGAGGGCGGAATACAAATACGATAAAATAAAAATAAATAAAAACAAATCCCTTTAAAAGGTGAACCAAGGAATTAAAAATCTAACACCTTATTGAATACAAACAGATAAAGTATTCGAAAAATAAACAAGTTATTACAATTTGTGATAGTTGCCCTGTGAGTAAATGCAATATTAAACCATTTTTTTCCTGAATAGGTCATATTCCATCTAAAGGAAGTAGGAAAAATAGTTTTAAACAGTTCACAGTTACATCACAACTGGATGATAGCACTGTGTTTAGCTTGGAGCTACCTTTGAAGAAAGTTCAGAAGCGACAGCAGTGCAGAATGCTGCAGCTCGACTGCTGATCAGGGCCAGCTACTGGGAACATTTGACCCTCCTACTACAGTAATTACACAGGCTACTGATCTGCTCCAGAGCCCAGTTCAAGGTATTGCCTTGTCCTTTAAATGTCCTTGTCCTACATGACTTGTGACCAGAGTATCAGAAGAATCATCTTCTCCCGTACATTCCTGCCCAGGAGTTAAGATTACAGGGATGAGGCCCATTGACAAAGAAACACATCTCTTGGGTACAAGAAAGAAGGCCTTTTTGGTGGGAACCCCCCTCCCCAAGGAGGTTTGCCTAGCTCCCACACTTTCAGTCTTTAGGAGTCAGCTGAACATGGTTTTATTCAGAACTGCATTTGATTAGTTTATTATTTATTGTTTGGATAGTGATTTTAAATTGAGTTTTTCATGTATTTTTTATATCTGTTGTAAGCTGCCTTGAGTGCTGTAAAGTAGAAGGTGGCTAATAATTTTTTTAAATAAATAAATAAATAAATAAATGTGTGTACACATGAGACTTCTAAAGAAGGATCTTACATGTTATCTTTCTTAAATGTTAGCTTTAAGTGATTTACATATGGGTTGTGGGTTGAAAAGATACACCTTGTCCTTGAAGTGTTTGCAGAAACAGTTAATAGGATCTGCTTTTTATACTTCTATGCTTTTTAAAACTTTCTATATGTAAAACAGGAATGAATTCCAGTTCTCAAGTCAAGAAGTTGGAATATTCCATTTAAAATTCAGCCCTGGCTTTACAATTTATGGACAGTAAATTGAGAAAACACTGTGCACCCAAAAGGCAGAATATTGATTCTGATCCTTTATTACAGTGGTATTGCACACAACATCTCAGCTGCTGGATACTTCAGTAGGCTGGGGTGAGAGAACTGCTGAGGAGGGGAAGAAAATGATGCTAGTGAAGGGATTTTGGAAAGCAAGAGGTGGAACGATGGGACAAAGTTTTGAGGGTGAATGGTTCCTTTTGAAGCTGACCACTTATTCTACTGCTGGTCCCTTGTTTACCAAACCTGATTGATTTGGGGTGTTAAAAATGTGGGTTATGGTCCATGGGTCTTCATTCAACCAATTTCAATTTGATACCCCTGCTTTCTTAAGTTCAATCCTAACAACTCTTTTCTGGGAGTAAGCCCCACTAAACAGAGCTGAGTAGGATTTTGAGTAGAACTGCTTAAGATTGCTCTTTATCTTCTCATATGTTCAGGACTAACAAAAACAAGTAGTAGTTCACACAAGGGATATGTTGTGGAATTCACTGCCACAAATTGTAGAGATGGATACAAGTATAAATGGCTTCTTAAAAGGATCGAACAAGTTTATGGAGTTTATGTATTGAACAAGAATGCTCTCTTAACAGACATTTGCCATGATAGCTAAATGAACTTCCATGTCGAGGTATCTGAAGAAGGGAGTTTTGACTCTTTAATGCTTATACCCTGAAAATCTTGTTGGTCTCTAAGGTGCCACTGGACTCAGATCCTGCTGTTCTACAGCAGACCAACATGGACCCCTGCCTGAAACTATCTCCATGTTTAAAGGCATTACATTTCTGAATACCAGAATGGCAAAGCAACAAAAAAGGCAATAACTTCTGTTGCCAAGTAGGCCCCCTCTCCTGCTTTAAGGCCTGCTATGAACTGTGTTAAAGTTTCCTGCGTTGCTGTTTTACTGCTGCACCAAAGACTGCTTTGCACGTGTGTGTTCTGATACACGTGTCAGTTTCCTGCCTGCGTGTCAATTACCCTGCTGCTGTAATAGACTGTGTAGTTTACTGACTCCATGTTTGGATAACTGCACAAAGGACTCTCTTTCTGGGCAGCCCTGCCCTGACCTGTATCTGGAATTCCCAGTGTGTGTTTGGACTCTGTTACAAGTGTTCCCCGTGCCTGCATTGCTATCTGCCACGGACCGTGCCTGTTCCTTGCTTTGGACTGTGTTTTAAGTATTGTTCCCCCTGCCTCCATGGAAGCCTGCCTCATATGGGCCCAAGCCGCTGCTAGCAGCCAGGCGCCTGCCGGGGAAACCTCCAGCGAGCCTGGCTAGGCGCTCCCTGGTCAGTTCCCGCCTGGAGCCTCCCGCGGGCCGGTCCCCGAGCTTGCCCTCGCTACCGGGCAACCTGCAAACCAGCCACAGCTATGCCCAGCCGGCATCCATGTTCTCAGGCAGCCAGAAGACCCTGAGAGGAAGACTGCTTTGGGAAGCCATTTCGGCGAAGCGGGCACACCACGTCCGCAGCGAGAGCACCTCGCCCCGCTCTGCATATCTTAGGAGCTGCCCCGGAGAAGAACTAAGTGCCGACCATCCCAAGCACTTAGAGAATGCATCTCAAAGAAACCTCTGCATTCCAGAGCTGATGACATCAGGACAAGCCCTGTCCACTGGAACATCCTTTCAGCCCACTTGGATTTCCCCCTCCCTCTTTTGTCCCCTCTTCCTGAGGTGTCACTTATCACAATCTGATTACCAAAGTGGCCCATCCAAGCCATTCAGTAGCCCATTAGCCCCTTTGTTTTAATCTGTGAGAACCACCAAGTACAGCACCAGCCCCAGGGTACGTTTTGGGGTATTTAAGCTGGTCTCCCAGACCACTCGGTGCCTCGGCCATTCCCTATCCAGACCTCCTTGCTGTCCGTCTGTGGTCCCAGAGCTGGCATTGGGCCACCCTCGCTGCTGTGTCTCTGCTTCGCTCCAGGATAAGTGAGTATTTCCCCTATCATCGTTGGGAACCAGCTAATGCGAACGTCTCTGTATTTCATACCCTGTATTTCTTAGGTCTTGTGTGTTCTCTGTATGCTTGTGCAAGTTTAGGCTTACGCCACACTAAATACACGTGTTTGGAACTTATTTGTAGTCTGCCTCTTTTTCACTAGAGTGTCTGGGATCGGGACCTCCGTAGACATAGGTTAAGATCCGCGCTAATTTTAAGTTACAGACTGCTACAGCTAATTCCCCATTATAATAAAGAGCAGTTCTGGTAACACTTCCTTGGCCTATTTGTGAACATCAGACATTGCAATCCTATTGAATTCATGGTCCAGGCAGCCTGATCTCATCAGATCTTGGAAGCTAAACAGGGTTCTCCCTGGAGATAGAGCAAGATGGGTAGCCATGTTAGTCTGTCTGTAGCAAAAGAGCAAGAGTCCAGTAGCACCTATAAGACTAACAAAATTTGTGGTAGTGTATGAGCTTTCGTGAACCACAGCTCACTTCTTCAGATACAGCTAGAACATGAGTCCATCTGTCCTTATATCTTGGTGAATGGAGTGATTGAGGAAGCCAAATGATAATAGCTGGTGAATGACAATGGCAGGCGTGATTGAATAGGGTGGGGTAAGAAGGATTCTCCCTGGTTATTACTTAGGCAGGAGACTACCAAGGAAGACCAGGGTTGCTATGCAGAGGCAGGTAATGGGAAACCACCTCTGGATGTCTCTTGCCTTGAAAATCCTATGAGGTCACCATAAGTCAGTTGTGACTTGCTAACACACACACACAAACACACACACACATACTTAAAAACCTCTACCCAAGATTGTACTATAAACAAGTCTGGGTGACAGCTGGAAACAGAATTCTGGATTAGCAGACCTTGGCCTGATCCAGCCAAGCAATTTTTATGTTCTTATTACTTACCAGTAGGAGATGTAAATTAACTGTCAAGCCGTTCATTAAAGCTACCTCTTCTTTATGAGCCCCTAAAAAGCAATAACACAGATGTCTTTTTGGTTTGTTTGTCCTATGCAAGGTCTGTTCCAATGATGTGCAAACCCAAACCTCCGCCTCTCAGTCAATGACTTCCTAATGAATTGAAGGTAAATACATGCTTGATGTGTCACCACAGAGAAATAAAAAAAAAAGTTTTCCTGTTTGGTTCAATGTAGCAGTTTGACAGCAAAATATTTACTTTTTACGGGGCTGTTGTGTCACCTAAAGCAGATAATGAAGTAGCAGTGATTCCTTTCTTGCACTCAACCTGTTGATTTGTTATTATCATTAACACCTTGGACAACATCAGCAATACTGTGCTTTTGTCATTAAATGCAACTCCCCTATAAAGATCAAACTATATTAAGGCTAATCTTCAATTTTTTTTTCTTTTTTTTTTTTTTTTTGAAAATTTTTTTATTGGGTTAGAACATTTTTATTTTTACATTACAATCAATTTTCCCCTAATTTTCCGTTTCTAACCCCCTCCCTTTCCCCCCCTTTTGTTGACTTCCAACAGCTTTCCCACCCTCTGTCCCTTTTCCCTTACTTCTATTAAATTCCTCTGTCTAAAACAGATATACATTCTCCATTATATTAAGCAGTGCATCATTAACTCCTTTAATTATTATACACCCAAACTATACGTCTTTAGATAAACAATTTATCCCATTTTCCAGTTTTGAATAATTCTATATAAACCTATAAAAATATATAAACCATAAAAATTTCCCACATTTAAATCAAACAATTTGATTTATTCTCTATATATTACTCATTTCAACTTTTTATGGTAATTCTATATAACTCCTCAGATACTCAATCAATTTAACTCTTCTATACATTCAGTTTGGTGCATATAAATCTTGTCAAAGAAAGAAAATATTGTTAGTTAGTCAATCCTCATGTTTAAACCTTATCATTAATTATTCTCTATCAGTTGACCTATACATATCTATATATATCTCAATCAATTAATCTAACTGCTTATAAATTCACATTTCTCTTCCTCCCCCGGTAAAGTCACCCCTCTCTTTTATACTTTTATTATATTTCAGTAGTTCTCAAACTGCCACAGTTTTCCTCCCACCTCCCATTTCTTCTCCAGGTATTGTTTCAGCTTCTCCCAGTCTGTGTTGAACTGCCCTGAGTCCAGATCTCTCAGTTTTCTTGTCATCTTGTCCATTTCAGCCATATACAGCAATTTGTAGATCCAATCTTCAATAGTTGGTACTTCTTGTACTTTCCATTTCTGCGCATACAAAAGTCTAGCTGCTGCAGTCATATAAAAAATCAACGTCCTATGATGGGCTGGAATTCCCTCCATTCCCAAGTTTAGCAGCAGGAGTTCTGGGTTCTTATTTATTTGAAACTGTAAAATTTCACTCATTTCTCTTATTATTTCCCCCCAGAACTGCCTAGCTACCTCACACGACCACCACATATGATAGAGGGAGCCCTCATGTTTCTTACATTTCCAGCATTTATTAGAAGTATTCAAATTCCCTAGCGCAATCTTCTTTGGTGTCATGTACCAACGATAGATCATTTTGAAAATGTTCTCTTTAATATTGACACATGTCGTTGTCTTCATTGTAGTTTTCCACAAGTATTCCCATGCCTCCATTGTTATTTCTTTATTGAAATTTATAGCCCATTTCACCATCTGTGTTTTAACTATCTCATCCTCAGTATACCATTTCAGCAATACTTGGTATACCTTGGATATTCTTTTCTTGTCTTCTTTAAGAAGGGTCTGCTCTAGTTCCGAGTTCTCTGTTCGTATGCCCCCTTTTGCAAAGTCTGAGTTATATAAATCTCTAATCTGTCTATACTGAAACCAATCATAGTTAGGTGATAGTTCCTCTTGCGTCTTTATTCTAAGTTTAGATACTTCAATCTTAGTTATTTCTTTGTACGTTAAACATTGTTGTTCATTATCCACAGCTCTCGGATCTATCACCTCATATGGAACCACCCACAAGGGGGTTCCTTCTTGTAGGTAAGTTCTATACTTCTTCCAGATTGTAAATAGACTTCTCCTTACAAAATGATGCAGGAACATCGAGTTGACCTTTACTTTGTCATGCCATAGGTATGCGTGCCATCCAAAAATTTTTTTATATCCCTCTAGGGCTAATAGTTTCTTATTCTTTAATGTCATCCACTCTTTTAGCCAAACTAGGCAGATTGCATCATGATAAAGTCTCAGATTGGGCAGTTGCATTCCGCCTCTCTCCTTTGCATCTTGTAAAACTTTTACTTTCACTCGAGGCTTCTTGCCTGCCCAAACAAAATCTGATATTTTCCTCTGCCATTTTTCAAATTGTTTAGAGTCTCTGATGATTGGTATTGTCTGTAACAAAAACATTACTCTTGGTAACACATTCATCTTAACTGCTGCAATCCTGCCCAACCATGACAGGTTCAATCTATTCCATTTGATCAAGTCTCTCTCTATCTGAGTCCATAATTTTTCATAATTATTCTTGAACAAATCTATATTTTTTGCAGTCAGCTCAACTCCCAAGTATTTCACCTTACTAGTTACTTCACAATCCGTTGTTTCCATTAACAATTGTTGTTTCTGCTTAGTCATGTTTTTGCATAATATCTTTGACTTCTTTTTGTTAATGAAGAAACCTGCCAAATCTCCAAACTCCTTGATCTTATCTATCACTTTTGGCATGTTCTCCAGTGGGTCTTCTACAATTAACATTATGTCGTCTGCAAATGCTCTGACCTTATATGAATAGTCCTTTATTTTTATTCCTCGTATTTCCTCATCTTGTCGAATTTGTATCATCAGAATCTCCAATACTAAAATGAACAACAATGGAGATAACGGGCAACCTTGTCTTGTTCCTTTACTAATCGTCAATTTTTTGGTCAATTCATCATTCACTACAATTGCTGCAGTCTGGTCTCTATAGATTTCCTTGATTGCTCTGACGAATCTTTCTCCCAGTTGTAGCTTTTCCATAGTGGCAAACATAAAGTCCCAGTTTAAATTGTCAAACGCTTTTTCAGCATCTACAAAGAAGAAACCAACCTCTTTGTCACAACGCTTGTCGTAGTATTCAATAGCATTGATCACTGTCCTTAAGTTGTCTCTTATTTGTCTGTCTGGCAAAAAGCCTGCTTGTTCCTCCTCTATGACTTCCGAGAGCCACCCCTTCAATCTCTCCGCCAATATCTTCGCAAAAATTTTATAGTCATTATTGAGTAGTGATATAGGCCTATAATTTTTCACGCTAGTCAGATCTTGGCCCTCTTTTGGGATCAATGATATATTCGCTTCGCTCCAAGTGTCTGGAATTCTTTGATCCCTAAAAACTCCGTTCATCACCTCTTTTAGGAATGGTGCCAGTTCATTGGCCATTGTCTTATAAAATTTAGCCGTAAGTCCATCTGGCCCTGGCGCCTTTCCTAGATTTGCGGATTGTATTGCCATATTTATTTCCTCATCAGTTACTTCACTGTTCAGCTTATTTCTCCAAGCTTCCGAGATCTCTGGAAGTTTGGTTTTCTCCAAATATGATGCTATTGATTCTTTGTTTACTTCTTTTTTATTATACAGCTTAGCGTAAAATTTATAAAAGGCTCTGCTAATGGTAGTCTGCTCCAAATACGTTTTGTTTTCTTCACAAATTTTATTTATTATTTTCTTTTCCCTTTTCTTCTTTAATTGCCATGCCAAATATTTCCCAGGTTTATTAGCACCCTCAAAAGCTTTTTGATTCAGTCTTTTAAGGTTCCACTCCAATTCTTTGTTACTCATTGCTGTTAACTGTTCTTGAAGAATTTTGATTTCCTGATATATTTTCTTTTTCCCTGGTCTCTTTTTTAACTGTACTTCTTTGGCCTTTATTTTCTCCTCAATCTCTTGTCTTTTCTCCTCTTTCTTTTTCCTTGCTCTACCATTTAAGTCCATTAGTATGCCCCTTACAACCGCCTTGTACGCGTCCCAAACTTTACTGGTTGGTACTTCTTTATTCACGTTGTATTGTATAAAAAACTTAGTCTCTCTTCTCAGTGTTTCCATATTCTCACTTTCCTGTAACAGGTCCTCATTTATTCTCCAGGCTTTCCTTTTTCTCCTTTTTCCAAATTTCCACATAATTGGGTTGTGATCTGAGCCTACCATCGGCATTATTTCTACCTCCTTAGTCCATAGCGCTAAGTCCTTTGAGGCCCAGATCATATCAATTCTTGATAATGTAAGATGCCTTGCAGAATAAAAAGTAAACTGTTTGGTTTTAGGATATTCTCTCCTCCATACGTCTTCGAGAGTCTCTTGTTGAATCAACTCAAAAAAAAGCTTTGGCAATAGTCCTCTTTTCTTTTGTGCTTTTGTAGTCTTTTTGTCTAATTCCAAATCTGTCACTCCATTGAAATCTCCAGCAAGAATTATCTGGTCATATACAAGATCGTCTAGGTGCTTCCTTAAGTCCTCAAAGAAGCTTTCCTTTGCACCGTTAGGTGCATAAAGTCCGACTACCAACACTCTCTTTAAGTTCCAATTACATTCCACTGCTACAAATCTAGCTTCCACATCTCTCATAACAAATTTTGGCTGCAGCTCCTCTTTTATATACAACACCACTCCTCTTTTTTTCTTGTTGGAAGCCGCTACAAATTCTTTGCCCAATTTTCCAGATTTTAAATATTTTACATCCTGTTTTCTAATGTGGGTCTCCTGCAAACAAACAATATCACATTTTTGTTTTAGTAGCCAATGAAAAATATTTTTTCTCTTATTCGGTGAGTTTAGTCCATTTACATTCCAAGATAATACTTTACACTCCATATTCATGGTTTTGTTGGTAAGTCTTTTTCATTGTCCTTGATAAATCTCTCCATCTCCCGCTCAGATCTGATGCGTTTTTTTGCCCCTCCAAACTCAAAGGACACTCCTTCCGGTAACTCCCATCTGTATCTGATATTCATGTCCTTCAAAGTCTGAATTAGCACTCTATATTTTTTCCTGTCCAATAACACTGATCTGGGCAGTTCCTTCATTATAATAATCGTCTTGCCATCAATCTCCAATGGATCTTGAAATTGTTTGGTCACAATCCTCTCTTTCATATTTCTAGTTGTAAACTGCACAATCACATCCCTTGGTAGTTTCCTCTGGGTTGCAATTCTCGAGTTCACACGATACGCCACATCTAGGATAGCCACAATTTCCTCCTCCTCCTTCCCCAGGTAATCAGCCAACACCTCAGTCATCTGTTCTTGCGCTGACTTCCCTTCCACTTCTGGCAGACCGCGAAAACGAAGCTGCTTCTCCATGTGTTTAGTTTCTGCAACTGACATCCTCCCCTTCACCAGCCTCATCTCTGTTTGTTGCGTGTCTATTAAATTCTCCATCGCGTCTTCTACTGTTTTAACTCTCTGCTGCGTTCCTTGTAATTCACTGCTAATCGTTTCCACACCTTTTTTCACTTCTGACAGCTCCGACTTTACTGTCTGTGTAACTTCCTTGACCTCTTTAATAAGCTCCAATTTCGTGTCCTTAAGTTCTTTCATCATGTCTATAAGTTTTTTGTCCAAGTTTTCTATTGCCGATTGCCACTCTTTTTTCGACATCGTGGGGCTTGCTTTAGCTCGCTCCCACGAATCTGCTCTCTTCCTCAGCTCCGTGGCGTATAATTAAACGTTTTCCTTTTTTTTAAATGTCCCAATCTTTGCCAAAATTAATTTTTTATATCCAAAATGTCGGGCGTCTTTTCTCTATGGTTTCTCTATGTTATTATAATCCAAGATGGCCTACTTCCTCTTCCGCTGAAGCCACGACCCTTCCACTTTCAAAGATGGCGATTCCCCACTTCCTGTCCTTTGGCAAGGGCCGCTTCCCTCCAGCCACTCTATTGTTGTTACGCACTTCCTGTCTCCCGTCTTCCCACAGCAGGTCTCGCGATGGTGTCTTTTTCCCACAGCTCCAAAACCACAGGTATTCAAAACAATAGTCCGATTTTTGTAATAACTTCTTTAAACTTAGTCTCTTTTAAAATACAACTCCTGCCGAGTCTTCACCTCCTTTTCGCTAGTCTGTTGCAGTTTAAAAGTCTACTTTCTTTCCTCTCTGTTTTTGTCAATCTGTCCCGTTTCAAGAGATAGCGATCTTTACCTTCTCTCCAGCTTTCTCGGGTTGTAATCGCTGTTTCGATCTTAAATTCTCCTCTCGACTTCCCTCCCCGATCGAAGCTTGGGTATGTAGGTCTTATGCCAGCCGAATTGGCCCCAAAATTGCCGCAGAGATTATAGCCGACCCGTCACAAGGTGGGACCTCAAGGATCGGGGGGGAGACTCCTTGTGTAGAGCCCCCCCTCGTCCGAGATCTAACTCACCCTAGGGTCTTGAGCGTTCTTTGCCTGCTCCCCGCCTGAGAGCAGTCGGCCGCGGGTTATTTTCACCCCTCCGGCCGGTTAAAACGGCAATCCGGTCAGCTCCACAAATGGAGCTGCGTTAGACCTCCATGAATCCCAAACCGGAAGTCCGCTAATCTTCAATTTTTAAGTGGTTGTAGTAGTGTCAAGCTAAAATGCATCCTTAATAAAAACAAATAGACTTTGCTGGACAATTTATTCAAACCATCATACTAGTAGACATAACATTGGTTTGCAAAGGAAAATGAACAGAAGCAGCTGAACTATCAAATTCAGTTAAGGATACTGAGATTCATAGTAACAAATAAAATGTAATGGGAAGCACAAATGTAATGGGAAGCACAAAAGGAATTTTCCAATACACTTGTAATGATATGGTACTCTTAATGTGAAATATTTTATATACTTTTACTTGATTTAGACATTTTTACCTTACTTTTCTCCCCAATGAGAATCTAGAGTGGCATACAAAAATACTAAAATGCAATTTAACTAAACAAAAAACTATTTAAACAAACAGGAAAAAAATAAAGAAGATGCAAAATATCCTTTTCATAGGAAGAGAATGAGATGAGTTATATTCTCAAGGAATTTCTTAAGGAAAATTTTTTAGAGGGTAGCCATATAAGTTAATGACAAGAGGTGGGGAAGGGACCAAAAATTATGAACATAAGAGCATAAGTGGGTGGGGAGAGGGATAATAATCAACATTTGGGTCTGGATGAAGTAATCCAGTGAACCTATACCATAAAGGTCTTGCGAGAATAATAATAAAAAAGAATGGCAGACTCTAACACGTTCAGGGTAAGATAAAGAAACAGACAGAAATTGAGGATTAAGTTCTTTTAAAAGTTAAAATTACTGATAAAAGAAGGAAACAAAAAGAGAAGCAGCATTAATAGTGGTGAAGAGAAAGAAAGCAAAATATCTTTTTTTTAAAGCAAGAAAGCAAAGAAAATTATTTAGATACTAATTCTTCCTTTCTCACTTGAGGAAGTTCACACAGCTCCCCCACCTCCCCAGGCAACACATGGAATTGCAATGTAAAAGATGGGAATGACATCAAGACATTTTCCTCAGACTGGATAACACAACAAGCAGTTGTTGTGGAGTTGCTTGAAATCCAACTATGTAGAAACAGCAAGAGAACTGGTGGCTGCACACAGTGAACCTATACAAATATTTGGCTCTTCAGATGATGCTATCTCCATATTGTTCCAATTATCATTTTAATCTTGAACGTGTGTCCAAACTGGATAATTCCACAAACCTAACAGCACAAAATCCAGGCCATATGTAACACATGAGGGAGGATCACCTTGTTTTCAGTAGAATTGCCCATCTGATGTTTGCTAACACTCCCCAGTGGTGTAGCATGGGGAGGCAGAGGGGCAGTTGCCCCGGGCGCATAATTTTTAGGGAGCACCACGCTGAGAAGAACCTGTGCTGCGTCTACAGGAGGCCTTCCGTGCTGCCCTAGCCATCTGCCGCACTGATGGGGCAGCCGGCTCACTGGGTGCTGAGCTGGCCCTCCTGCAGTGGCTGCTGGCTGAGGGGCACACTGAGCTGGTGGTCGCGGCATGGGCGGCTATGCTGTAGGGCTGCCAGGTAAGGGGCGGGGAGGTAAGCGGGCCTGAATCATGGGAGCGCTCCTGGGGGCAGGGCGTTGCACCAAGGAGAACCTGCACTGCATCCGTGGAAGGCCACCTGTGCCACCCTGGCTGCTTGCCATGCTGATGGGGTGCTGGCTCACTGCATGCCGAGCTGGCTCTCCTGCAGCGGCTGCTGGCCAAGGAGCATGCCAAGCTGGCGGTGGTGGCAGCGCGGGCGGCTGAGGCAGAGGGCTGTCAGGTAAGGGACGAGGAGGTGCGTGGTCCAAATCACAGGAGTCCTCCTTGGGGCGGACACCCCTGCGTGATGATGTCACTTCCCAGACATCATCACACAGACCTGAGAGTGCATGTGCACAAAGCGTGCACATGTGTGGTGCCAGGGGTGCCACCTCCTGCTGGGAGTTGCCCCAGATGCTGACAACTCACACTACGCCACTGCCTTTCCCCCCACTTTTCAGTCAGAATTGAGGTTTTCAGTCACCTCTAAGACAAGAAAGAGCATATAGCTTTCAAAGAACTAAATAAATTGAGTCAATAAATGAAACAAGAAACTGCAAAAGGTTCAACGGGAGGTTACTATCTTAAAGAGATGGGTTGCATTTACAGGTTTTCACTACTGTCTTTTTCAGGGGTAGAAGGATAGGTCCTAAATTGGACAGTATTTATCTGTTATGTTTATATCCTGGAACTAAAGGCATCATGCACGGGGTTTTCAGGCCATTTATAGTGATCAAACCCAGACTAATGTTACCTCAACAAAGTGAGTGAAAATGGAACGGATTACGGGGCACAGAGCTCAAGAGCCCAGAAATCAATGGAGGGCTCAGCTTAGAGTTGCAAGCCGATTAGCTTAATATAATATATTTATGTCATTTCAGAAATAAAATAAACATTTTATATCTTGACTCATGAGTAGAGATGGGCCCAATCTGAATTGCGATTTCAACCCCCCCCCCCCCGATTTTGGCATTTGTGCCATAGTGACTCAGCTAATCGGTTCTGTTCACGGCAACCGATCCAGCAGTCCGGAAGTTTGCTTGTTCGGGACTTGATTGGATGGGTCAGTTTCTGTTCGGAATTGCAGACACTCTGGCGCCAGTAATTTATTCCCGGGGCAACGGAGTCAGGGGAATGAGCTGTGTTTGCCCTCCTTCTGTCGCCCTCGAAACACGAATGGAAGCCCAGCTTTCCTTGATTACCAGGCTTCTTTCCAACCACGAAGCAGCAACCCAGGGGAGGGAGGGGGAAGGGGGTGTTCTGAAGCCATGGGCACAAAGGAAAGGCAAAAGGCAGTGCGGGAGGCTGGGAGGCCGCCCGCGCCATTCGCCTTTCCCCAGGACAAGAGGCGTGTGGGCAAGCCAGCAGCCCCTTGTCCTGGGGAAAGGCAAAATGCAGCGCGGGAGGCTGGGAGGCCGCTCGTGCCGTTCGCCTTTCCCCAGGACAAGGGGCGTGTGGGCAAGCCAGCCGCCCCTTGTCCTGGGGAAAGGCAGAAGGCAGCGCGAGAGACTGAGAGGCCGCCTGCGCCGTTCGCCTTTCCCCAGGACAAGGGGTGTGTGGGCAAGCCGGCCGCCCCTTGTCTTGCGGGGCAGGTGAACAGCGCGGGCAGCCTCCGAGCCACTCGCACTGCCACCAGCGCCACAGCGCACCAGGACAGCCGGCTTGCTGCGGGGGCGGGGTCGACTTAGGAGCGTGCACGCGCAAGAGCCTGACTACAGTTGCCCTGGGCGCTGGCCTCCCTGATTCCCGATTCCGGACCAGAAACAAGACTTGATTGGTTAGAAGCGGTGACCTGTGTTCGACGGCAGCCCAGATCCACGAACGGCTTAATTGGAATTTTTTTTTGGATCGTGCCCATGTCTACTCATGAGATAATATGTTTAGAGTGAGATGAGATATTATGGAGATCCAATGTTGTTATATACGAGTGAATATTTTTTCATTTGTTTTAAATATGGGTATTTGGGAAGACTATTTTAGTTCTGCCTATTTTCTTTGGCAACTTTTCAACTTTTGGCAACTGCCCCCCACCTTTACTTCATTTTTAGATCATTTCTATGATATACATCTTTTTCATGCCACTTATACTCGACTGAGACAAAAACAAATGCTAATTTTAGTGGCAATATTTCTATCAAGTTTCATTAGTATGGTCAGGAAAAATATGACTGTGGTTTCATCCTGAATACACAGAAACCAAAAGAAATTGAAACTTTTGAATCAAACCTGCATGTTCATGACATTCAGTTACATGTCTACTTTGACCTGAGTGCAGAGACCACCCAGTATCCTAAGTAGTAATAAAAATGAAATCAGAAACTTAAAATGAGGTTACAAAATGTGCGTGCAGAGGCTAGTGGATATTAATGTCACATTCCTCACTTCACCTTCAATAATAAGAGAGTTGGGAAATAACTTTATTTTCTTCGTGACAAAGTATTGTAGTTTATGTTTGGAAAATATAATATCCCCTTGAAGGAAAATACCTGAAACACATCCGGGGGGGGGGGGTAACAACAATGTATTTCTGGAACAAAACATATTCATTTTCTTTTAAAAGATGGTAGAAATGCTTTGGTGAAGAGCGCTTTCACACTAATGAAACAGTGGGAGTCTTTTTGAGGCAAGCTACACTCACCATGCATGCAGCTGGCTTGAAATAGCATCTCTGCCTATCTAGTGCATCTTTATCCTACTCTTTCTTCAGAAAGCTCAGGGCAAGATAAATGGTTCTCTCTTGAAAATTTTATCCTCACAACCACTCAGCTCAGACTGAGTGGATAGCCCTAGAGCTCCAGTGGGAGTCATGGCAAAAAAAGGGGATTTAAATGCAGATCTTCCAAATCCTAGTTGGATGCTAAGCACTACACCACAGTGGCTCTTACAGTCTTTCCCACACCATTGCACAAAACTTGCACAGCTTCTCATGTGGTTATTGAAATTCATGTCAGAAGTGCACATTTCTCCCAGCAACTGATAACTGTAAAAAAATCTCCAAGCAATCCACAATTGACCACATTATAGCAGCTCAGTAGAGAAGATACCAAAGGAGCACTGTTGCTTAAATTAAGTTCCACATGGTGAGAATAATATTGACTCAAATTCAGTAAAGCAGGGGATGTAAAAAGCAGGAATGGGATAGCCAATAGCCTCTGAACCATCCAGGATACAGACACTTAGATGAAGCTTAGTCAAACATTCAAGGAAAGAGGTACTGCTGAGACAGTACTTTTATCCATTGTTTTGTTTATCTCAAATTATCTCTCTTCTTAGAGGCTAATCTTACTAGCAGTAGGAAAGCAGAGGAGCAGGGAAAATTAGCCACCAAAGAGAGAAACGAGTAGATAGACAAAAATTCAATGGCTAGGCATATTTTTTCATTATTATAATGAAAACAAATAGACAGCCATGTGCATGGATGGCTTGCACCCGGCGCAGTGGGGCTCACCCAGACAGGTCAAGGCAGAGGTCCAGGGGTGACCCCAGAATATGACTTGTACTGCTAGTTAGGCCCTTGCATGTTAGAGTTTATGTTGTTGTCAAATAAAAGTAGCCCATTAGTACCCAAGCCTTGTGTCTGCATCTTTATTCCCACTGGGGTGTGTGTGTGTGTGTGTGTGTGTGTGTGGAAAATAGCAAAACTAAAACAATTTGTTAGTATATAATATTCTGGTGCCTAGTTATCTGTTTTAGAGAATTCAAGCTGAACTCAGACTTGGAGACAGAAGAAAAGATAATTGGGAGAAAATTAAACTGACAGGAATCTTTCCAATCAGCAGAGACTGAAAATTTTCCAGCAGGTTTTTCCTGACTGGGCTTATTTTCATCAACTGCTATTGGCTCCGGAAAGGCTTTCTTAATTCTATAGAACTACAATTCCTGCTTTTCCTCTTCTAGTACCATTTACCATGCCCACAAAGTTCTTGTGTGTTACACATACTGCACAAAGCTGTAGATTTTTAATTGTTTTGGGTTAATAATATTTAAAGAGCCATGCTTTATCCATCCCTGAATGCTTTTTTAAAAAAAATCCAATTATTTTATGCTAGTCTGATGTTTTCATTTATTATGATCAAAGATCAGCCAACATCAACTTAACAGCATGATCTGCGTTTTAGTATGATGTTTGTTTTATGCTCCTTTTAAACATCTTTTTGCTTTTGGTTTTCTGGTTCGAGACATCTGCTTTTTAATTGATTAGCATGTGTGTGTTTGAAGGGGCAAACAAATGCTTTCCTAGAAGTATAAATGGACTGGCATTATCCTATATTGTTTTGTTTTTCTCCTTATCTTTCTCCCAGACTAAAAGAAATAATGTTTATCTCCCTTTTTTAAATCAGTGCAGTTTAAAAGGATCCTTTACTGTAGATGCCAGTGAATACTATACAAATGGAGTCTCCCCTCTCCATGATACTATACAATACGGCCCTCCCTGCCAGTGGCATGAGCCACTATGGCCGTGGGCCATCGTTTGCCTCCTCAAAGGAAAATGAGGTAGGTGCATTTCCCAGCCATCTGGGAATCGCACTGAGAGGGTGGAGCCGGAGGCCTTATAAGGCCGCTCTGCCCCCTTGGTGTCTCAGTTGTCCACCCACCTGCCCTGTGGCAGTGTAGGTTTAGCGGGTCATTAATTGACATGGCCACGCAGGAATTTTCTCTCTTTTTCCCTCAATTAGCAAATGGGTGGAGGGTTTTTTTTGCCTACCTTGAACTGCTTGCTTGGGTTGCAGTAATTGACTTGTGGTGGAGTTGTAATTCACCTACTGGCAGATTAGAAGTTGGTTATAGTGAGCAGACCGGTGAGCACCCTTACCACATCTGCATTGGTGGGGAATTGGAGTCTGTCAGGAGCAGCTGGCTACTTCATGGCCCAGTTGCAAGGACAGACTGCCTGGTGGGGTACCCATGGACAAGCAGGACCTCTTCAGGCTTCACAGCATGGGTGGTTAGAGCTTTAAGGGGGGAACTTGTCTCGGCTGCCCTGGGGAGGGTATAGTAGTGGGGCTGGAGAAATTTTGTACCCCTCAGAATTTTGCACCAAGGGCAAGAGTTCACAACTAATTTGTGATAAGTATGATTCTACTGGGTAGTTCCTATGTCGTTTAATACCACCACTCACCAAAAGGTAGGGGGTTCTGTCTCACAGTTGATGTAAGTCCATAGTGCATGAAAATATTATTTCAAAGAATCCCATGTGTTTCTCCCTCATTTCCCTCTTCAGAGTTCCACCATCTCTTCCCAGAAAAAAAGCCCTGCCAAATGTATCTTTCTCTGAAATGCTATCTTCATCTTTGAGTGACAAATGCAAGCTTCAGGGTCTGTGATGCAACTATTCTTGCATTCCTTGAGGTGCCAAATGTCTGCCTTTACCTGCTCTACAAGCAAGAATATGAACTGTCTATAAAATTGGGATTCTGTTTGTGGTGGAAAGTGTTGCCAAGTCACAGCTGACTTATGGTAATCTCTGGTGGAGTTTTCAAAGCAGGGAATTAACAGAGGTGGTTTGCCATTGCCTGCCTCTGCAACCCTGGTCTTCACTGGAGGTCTCCCATCCAGTTACTAACCAAAGCTGACCTCACTTAACTTCTGAGATCTGATGAGATCAGGCGTGCCCAGGCTATCCAGGTCCTACCAGCTTGAAATCTGGCAGGGTTGAGTGGTACTATCAAATGAATTAATATAAACACAAAACTATGCAGAAATGAATAAAATTGTGGAATCAAAAACTAAAAACTGAGCAAGGGGTGAACATACCTAAAAATACATAGCCCACAGCTTCATTTTTCCTGTTTGTTTGCCTAAGATGCCCTACAAGCTTTCCCTCCTTCTATATGGGATGCCTTCAAAATTGCCAACAGGCACGGTCAAATAACACTAACATGATGAACATACTTAGGCCCTCTGTCCTCTGGTCCTTTGTGGCCCTACTAATACTTAATGTTTTTTCACAGTGTCTTTCATAAAGAAAATTTTCATTCATAAAGAAGGGGAAAATATATCACATTGTAATGTTGCATTGGTCTGCCAGATTTTGTTAGAAATATACAATATAATGCCTAACTGGATGTGCTGTATAACTAGGAAACCCTTACTCAAAGTGGTACCATCCTTATTATGAATGGATCACTTTGATGGGTTTTGTCTAAAAGTTTTCTCAAGCTCTGTGCCAAGCAGCTTTGTGCCTGTGCAGTGGCTGCTTGTGCTACAGGAACAGCTTGTGCCTTTGCAATAAGTAATAACAACCTTGACTAAACGTTCTCAGTTACTGGAGAACAATAACATGTCACCAGGGTCATGGTCAGTACATTAAAGTGACCATGTCAAGCACAGAACCGTTGTTGTTTGTCCTTTGCACTAATGCAGGCGGCTGCATCCTTTAAATGACTAACATGGCATACATTGTATTGTCAATGTTTTGTGTTTGGATAGTCAGTGGTGTCTATTTGTGAAGTGCTCACATGATCTGACTGCAAGATTAGCTAGGTTCATGGACACACACACACCAGAGGCTCACAAGGACAACAGAATTGTAAATCTCAATTCAGAAATCTAAAACAGATTTCCTACTCTCTACTAGCCTTTTTTTTTTTTTGCTCTTTTAACAATTGGAACAGTGGCAGCAAATGGGTGAGGATGGTAGCAAGTACGAGTAAGGAGTCGAATCACACAAACGGACACAATCATCCAAACTACTCAGTGAACAACTACTGAGCAGGATATGAATCAAAGTAGGGAGTGATCAAAAATCCCTGCTGCAAATAAACTTTCAGCTCCCATCCCATTTGCAGAATACAGTGATTGTTAAAAAGTTGGCCATCCTGTTAAAACATGTTTGCTATATTAATCCAGACATAGTTTTTTAGCACAGATTGGGCTGTTTCCCATAGCCTTAAGGTTATTTTTGACTCCTTGCTTTCTTGCTTCTCCAGTATGTAGGTTATTGCTAAGATTTCATTTGCATAGCTGAATGCTTTCCCATTTTTTAAAAAAGTCTCTGCAGATTTCAAACTTGGCTATCTCCCTGGCATCAAGTTTTCTATATTCAGAGAAGTTGGGGGTGGGGGAACCAAGGAACTATAGCGTAGTATTCAATCATGCAATCCCCCACCTGCAGTTTGAAGTGGCAGAGTGCAGGGACAGTTTTACTCCTTCATCTGCTGTTTGTATCAACTAGGCTGAATTGTCCTGCTGATTCTTCCTCTTCAACATCTCCTCCTCAATCTGCCTTTTTTCCTCATTTCACCCACTGCTATAAAACTCTCATCCCCTTCCATCTGGACTACTGGCATTTCCTCCTTGCGGCCCACCTTCCTGCTGTCAGTTATATGCAGTTTATTTCCAATCACTATGAAAATATTTCTCCAACTGTGTATCTTCACTGGCTGTGAAGGAACAGGCCTGCCTTGGCCTACAGTCATATTTAATGTTTGGTCCTGCTTGACATGAGTTGAAATACATCACGTGGATGCTGGTTAATTCTATGTGAGTTCATTTCCAGAGTTATGCCCAGGCTTGTTAACTGCCCAGGTACAAGTCTTGAAACCATTATGGTGGGAGGATGGGTGATCCAGCCTGGTAAGGCATGAGGCTTCATTCCCCAGCTTCTGGCTAAGAGTTGTGATGCAAAAAGGAGGGAGGTGAATCCCACAGTCAGTTGTTAAGGATTAAAAGGAACTCTTCCTCTATGTGGGATTTTGAGAGGGATGGTACTAATTTGTGCAAACAATTTAGAAGAAGGAACTACCCACAGGAAGTGATCCGGACTGCCTGGCAGAGAGCAAGCCTAGTGGATAGAGAATCCCTATTTGAGGGACACAGAGACTTGCAGGAAAATAGAATCATATGGGGATTAGATTTTACCCCAAGGGCGAATCAAATTAAAAAGATCATTCTTCAACATTGGAAACTTGTGGAAAATATAAAAGGCTGCGAATTGAAACCTAGAATTGGCTTCCGCAGAACACAGAATTTGAAAAATAATTTGATTAGGGCTGATATATGGGACACTAGCGGAGGGCACAGTTTACCATCTGGAAACTACAAATGTGCCCACTGCCAAATTTGTAAACTGTTCCAAGAAGGGAAAGAGTTTAGGTTTGGTGAGAATAAATGTGTTATCAGACATTTTGCAAACTGTCAAACAAAGGGGGTTGTTTATGTCTTGGAATGCCCATGCAAACTGCTATACGTAGGTTGTACGTTAAGACCCATCAAGGTACGCATTTTAGAACACATATCGCGTATACGTAGCAACATCCAGGAGGCACCCCTGACTCAGCATTTTAGGGAGCAGGGACATGCAGAAAATGACTTTAAGGTGACGATTGTGGAGGTTATGCATAGGAAAGATCGTGAATCTGCACAAACAGCACTACTTCAAAGAGAAGCATTCTGGATTTTTAGATTGGGATCAGTTAAACCTAAAGGGCTGAATAATGAATTGTCTTTGAGCTGCTATTTGTAATAGGGTGGAGGAAACCGTATGGCTGTAATGTGACAGTATATCTTTAAGAGAAAGATGAAGTTTGTTTATTTAAGAGAACCGCCCTTTTTGTTAGGCGAAACATCGCCGCCTTGTCCGAGTTGAGTGATTTAAGTGCTTAGGGGTGTTCCCCATGGGGGCTTTGTGAGTATAAATGCACCGTAAAGAAAATATTTTGAAGAATTTTTGTTAAATCCATTTGATTGGTAAACTGATGGGACTTATGTTCTATTTAGGAAATAGACTCCTGAAGAAGCAAGCGCGAAATCTGCTTGCAGCCGGCCACAGAAATGTTCCCTGTGGGATTCACCTCCCTCCTTTTTGCATCATAGTTTATTACAGGGATGGCCTAATTCTCTGTCTGGCTAAGAGTTAGCAGGGGAACTGGTGGAAGCTGCCAGAATTTGGGGTAGGTGGTCCTTTGCGAAGGTACCTCTAACCCCATGAATCCCTTTCAGTTCTTGACACTGGCTATCCCTTTCAAGCTCCTGTTCAGTTACAGCTCTTTAGTGCTTTTTTTTTTTGCTAAAGACAATCTGATCTTTCAGCTCCATCACATTCTTTGCTTACCTCATGGCAAGCTTTTGTAGGTAGGTAGGTAGATAGGTAGGTAGGAAGGAAATATACAGGCTGCCTCTTCAGAGATTTGCCTGAGGTGGCTAACAAAGTAAAGGCAAAAAGCATAAAACACAAAATCACAAAAACTACCCATAAGAGCCAACAAGGAAATGGTTGATACAAAGGGCATAAATGACACAAAAGAGCAACAAGTTGCTCCAGAAGTTATAAAAACAATAGTCATAAAACAGCAGCTATCATAAACAAATAGAAGTAAAAGCACTCCTGTGGAATCTTGGTCACAAAACATCCAGATAAGAAAGGATGTGCTAAAACTTCAAACTGAGCAGTGTAGGCACCAGGTGAAGGACATTCCATTCAAGGAGAATGGTATTCTGAGGGCAAGGTACCACTGTCTGTGGTCACCATCCATCTCAAGTCTGTAAGTGGACAGCTAAGGATGAAGATCTTAACTAAAAGGCTGGGCAGTACAGAAAGAGGCAATCCCACAACGCCCTCTTTGCTGTATTTGCTACATTTTCCCATTCCGCCAGAGATCATGAAGGTCTTTACAATTCACCTATAAGAGTGTTATTGAGTGACCCTTAATATACACTAGAATTTTATGAACCTATTACAAAAAGTAGCAGAACAGATGTCCAAAATCCTGGCCCCATTATAACCTAACTGATGTTTTGCCAAAGTACATCCAGGGCATAAATGGACTTACTTTTCTTTCACTTCGTTCAAAGCACAGAACAAATATAAATGGTTAATCTGAAGTTCACCTTTAGAGGCATGCCAATATCCGATATTGAATATGACACCACATTTTTCATGTAAGTCTTGGTCTCTTGTAAATGATATATTTATTAAAAGCTTTTCTTTATTGGATTCCCTTGTCCACAAGACAAAACTTATCTATGCCCTAGGAAAATCGTTATCTTTCATAGCCTGCACTGTGTTTCGGAAATGACGCTTCTGTGATCCAATTAATCTATTACAATATTCAAAGACAAGTATGCAGTAGACAAAATGAAGTTTTCTTTCTCCAACTCATTACTCAGCACCATGAGTCCTGGACAGCATAAACTCTCCTATGTCCTGCTTGATAAATCTTTTTTCTAATGGGAAAAAACAGGGCTTGTGATGCTGCCTCCACCACTCTATTCAATGTAACTCAGGCAAAAATTGTGATTGTGTTAGACAACCGTTATAGTTTTGTTTCCACTGCAGAAGCCAAGCCCTTGCCAGAAATGTTCATGAGAAATAGAAGGGAGGGAACAAATAACTGGAGGAGCTGAACATCTCCATTCTTAAAAAAAAAAAACGCTGGGTATTTCAAATAATTCTTATCATTCAAAGTCACTGCAAATCGTCTCAGTATTCATTCTCCCCTCAGTAGACTCCTGGCTGAACACAATTGTACAACAAGAGCAATACAGTTCACCTTATTCCATCTGAGGGTGATCCTGCCAAGATTGTAATGCTTTTTAATAAATTGTAGTAAGAATAAAAAGGGGAAGATTTCTATTTCCTCCTCATGCTGCATAATTTAGGAATAGAGAAAAAAAAAAGAGAGCCTGGGTCTTGAGTGACCTTGGTTCTGTTTTTCACAACGTGTTTACCGTTGGTGTATTCATTTAACAAGAAAATGTGTGCTCATTTAATAAGCAAGGTGTTATAGAGCTATAAACCTTTAAATGGCCAAAAGAAAAACCATTTACTGCCTTTATTCCATTCCTGAATAAATCCCACAAGACAACACTGACTTTTTGTTCTGCAGAACCAGCATCAGCAGTTCCTCCTTCGTCTCTATAAAATGTTAAGCGTTACTAACATAACAAAATAAAATTTTGGTTTATTTTGGCACATCAAAGCTGATCAAAAGAACAGAACAGCTTCACGTTACTGGGAGAATTCATATTCTTCTTAAATACTACACTGAATAGGGAATATTGTAATCATGTTTTATCTTGTATTTGTCTTCTTTGCCTTTTCTCTTTTTACCTAAAGGAGAAAAACTAGTCATTAACCAGTTGAAATTGTTGCTGTAATGAGACTACAGTTAGGAATTCTTGAGAAGGACATTTGCCCCAATAAGTAAAAAAAATTCATTAACATACTGTAAAATCAATACAATGAGATCTGCCACAATATAAAATCTTTCTAAGTCTCAGAAGCTGAATGCCAAGTCACATGGCCCCAATCAGTTTTACAGTCACTATGAAGGGTGTGTGTGTGTGTGGGGGGGGGTTATTAAAAATTTACCAGAGAAGGAGAGAAAAAGAGGTCATGAGCACTGAGATAACAGTAATCTTAACTGTCTATGAAATATTATACGAAGCACATGGTAACAGGTTAAAAATGTCATTCATTCATTGTTTCTTTTAAAATAGAGTGCCCAAAATGAATAGCACTAGGGTTTCCAACCCCCCTCCCCCCTGGTAGTAGTGATGAATCCCCCACTTTCACCCTCCACCACCACTCACCTGGCCAGTGGGGGGGAAAGGTGTGGAAATGGGCCTCCTGGGCATGTTCCTGGGGTGGCGCAACAATATCACTTCCTGGGAGAGATGTCATTGCGCTGCCTCGAGAGCACCCCTGTGTTTTGAAGCACGCTGATCTGGGCTCCAAACGAGCCTGTTTGAAGCCCAAATTAGCCTGTTGCAAAGCACATGTACGCTCTTGCGCCTGCATAATGATGTCACCCAGAAGTGCCATCCCCAGAAGTGATGTCATCGTGCAGGCACGGAAGCTCATGTGTGCGAGGGACATGGAGAAGGTGAGTGCCTCCCACTGGAAGTATAAGGGAACTTGGTAACCCTAAATACCACAGGCTTCTATACTCAAGAGTTATGGTACATATGCAAAGCCTGTGTGGGACTCCTTTAAGTGTTCTAGAAAACAGATCATTCCCCTACAATTCTAAAAAACCCACTTTCATTATCATAAAACAATATCAATTGCTTTACGTAGAATATTAGGATCAAGAGAAAAGCTTAAAACTTTTTCTTCATCTGTTTGAGAAATGCCTGTTATATTTGGCTTCATCTGTGGGTCCCAGATCTAAAAATAACAGGATTCTTTCTCTGACTGAGGAAAACAAGCAAAGTGTAAAGCAGATTTATTGGCTGTCTAGCAGATTTTACATTAAATTTTCTCATGTTACATTCACAGCCAGTAATTGCTTTGTTTTGTTGCTATGCTGTTCTCTCTGCCTGCCTTCTTTTTGGTTACCATTGCTATTTTCTGGATTCTAAAGTGGCCAGGCAGACCAGTGATGTTAATGAATACTTTGTTGAAGACAAAGACTGTAGTCCTACAGCATGTGTCATACACTGCTCCAGAAACACAGCTACTCAGACTGTCTACAATATATATATATATACACACACACATACACATACACACATATATATATAAAACATGTATATATACTCTACTCAGCTTTCAGACAACACTTAAAAACATAAAACAATCCAAATATCAATATAAAACCACAGGCCAGAATAATGCAGCCGTTCCTGCGCTGTCCTAATCAGAGTTACACCTTTTAAAGCCCATTGACTTCAACCGACTTAGAAAGGTGCAACTTTGCTTATGATGCCACTGTGACTTTTAAAAGAGAGAATACAGCATAAAACTAAGAGGAGTATGAGAAGAAAACGATATAACCACAAGACCATTACCTAAAAGTCCCATACCACATTGCTTAAAATTCAACAGGATGAGCATGTGACAAGTGGTTTTGTGTAAGGAATTCCATAATTGAGGGACCAAAGCAGAAAAGGCTTTATCTCTGGTGCTCACCAACCTTATCTTTGAAAGTCAAGGCCCAAGAAGCAAGGTTTGTGATATAGACCTTAAAACACAGACACATTAATATGGGAGCAGAAAATCCTTCAAACACCTTGGTTCCATTGCCAAATCATCTATGCAAACGTGGAGCATACCCCTCCATTTACAGCAAATAAGAAACAATCCAAATGCTTCCAACCGGTTACTGCATTTCAAATTGTATACATATACCTTTCATATAAACAAGTGGGGGTGGGGAATAGGCTGGGATTTGAGGCCAGAAGAACAGCAGCATTTTAGTTTTGTTTTTTTTAAAGCTCATTGCTACTGAAGGAAGATGATCAGTTCAACCATAAAAGAGGAGTACCAATCACTATATTAACGAAACAAGGAAGGCACCACTTTCAAGGCATGGACAGTCATGTCTGCCACTGTAAAGCACTGTAAAGTTCTTCCGTTCACATGCATCTTTCTATTAGACTTTCCACTAATGCTAAGGTTCAGTCCATGCACCAGTAAATATTTAGAGGTATCTGGAAAGGGAAATGAGTTTGTCTATAAGGAAGCTTCCTACTCTGCAGGGAGAAATCTGGATGGCTGTATTTGTATGCAAATTGCACTAGAGCGCGCATACCTATCATCTCACAAATGAATGTACAGACTTATAATAAAACAGAAGACACAAAACCAAACACTGTTAGATTTGATCTCTCTCTTAAGAATATATGTATCTTTTTTAAAATCTTGCCCTTCCTCAAGGAGCTCAGGGCAACATACAGAACTGGTCTCACCTCCATTTTATCCCCAGCAGTAGGCAGTAGTGACTTGGGTTTTCTGCAAAAAATGAAAATGGAAAATTCCAGAAGGCTCCTTAGGGTGGAGGAAGGCTTCAAATTTTGCTGAGCTGAGTGACAATACAGGCCATAGGATTTGGTTTGAAGTCTTTTATTACCTTAGTACATTTTGAGTGAATAATTATTTAAATATCCATGGTGCTGCCTATATTCTAATGTGGCAGAACTGAACAGAGTAGAGCCATATTACATAATGTTTTATTTGTTTTACAAATCTTTCTCTTTCAGTGTACACAAAAGCAAGGAAAGCATAAAAAAGGCTTGAATCTCAATTTAAAAGGGTAATAATTGCTTCAATTTACCCATTATTTTACCAACACTGAGAATGTGAGAAGTGTCCCATCCCCAGTTATGGGGATGGGATAGACAGGTATACCTATTCCTTTGAGAGCAGGGCTATATTAAAAAACTACTTGGTGCACCTTGAAACAAGTTCATAATTTGCAAAATTAGCCACTGAAAATCATCTGGAGTTCAGTTCTCATGTTCTCATATAAAATATCATTGAGGCAATAAGAGAGAACCAAACCAACCTTTACAATACTGGAACTGTCATCACTTGACAATCAGGTTTCTACACAGTAAATGTACCCTTATTTCCCATTTGTTCTGCCTGCCCTGCACACTTCCCTTGAGGAAGCACGTCTATTGCTATGAAAACAAGAGGAATGATCACTGATTCATGGTGAGTTGAAAAGACATTTGTAGGGATGCCAATTTTCTTTTGATTTCATACATTCGATGAAATAGTTTATGGTGATCCCAGAACTCCACATTGCAATTAGCTTTGTGATATACAGTTGGTCTTATATCACTAAATGTACTAAATCTTTGAAATCTCTTCAAAGCTTTAAAGTGCAATGTTACATCACATACTTATAAGACAGTAATCAGAGCAAGGAAAAATACTAGTGTCATTGGATTATGTCCTGCAATGTGAAATTAAAAGCTACAAGTGTTTCAAAATGTTATTCTTACCTACAATATCAGCCATAAGTTCCACAATGCACTCATCTCCAAAAATCCAAGGACGTTTACCATTCATATGACCATGGACACCCCTGAAAAAGAGAATTGTGAAAATTCATACAGCTCACTTTGGTCTGGTCCTAAAGGCGAGGACACAGTCCTCCTTTTTGATCTGGGAGAACATGAACAGAATAATTTTATTATACTACTGGTGCTCATAACAAACAAGCAATGTATTGATCATTATGTACTGCAGTTTCTACTACAGAGAGAATTCCAAAAGCTAGAGCAGACCATACTGAGTTACTGCTTGCTCTTTTTAAATAAGAGATATCAAGATGGCTGCAGTGCTCAAGGAATAGAAGTGAATTTGGAAAAATGAAGCAGAAAACAGTGTGTCACCTAACTCAAACCTGGTTCTTTCTTCTTGTTTACTATCCAGTGTGTCACCTACCACAAACCTGCTTCTTTCTTCTTGCTTACTATCCAGCTGCGCTGATTAGGATATAAATGGAAGACAACTGAAGTGCTAACTACAAATGCCTTGGTTGTCCACATCAAGAAGTCTCGCTCTTTTCAACAGTGTCCTGTCAGTAAGGGGGTGAAATGGAGCAACCGCCAGACAAAGAAGGTTCTACATAGTCCAGGAAAATCCTCATGTATGCAGAAAAGGACTGTTATAAACTTAAAAGAAGAAAAAGAACAAGGTAAATGACCCAGCAAACACCAAGATATACTGCCATAGAGTCCACCCTCCGAAGCAGTTATTTGTCCATAGGAACTGATCCCTGTATCTAGAGACTCTGGGAGATCTCCAGGCCCTACCTGGAGGGTGGTAACTTTAAGATCTAATTACTCTGAAGTTACAAGTATCTTGGCAAGGAGATTAATTGGGATCAAAAGAAAAGCAATCCCTCTGATCCTAATAAACCCAACTTTTTAAATTGTGAGAACAGTCCCATTAAAAGCATTTACTGTCTTGGAAAGGGATGTGATATTAGGTTTGAGAATGCAGGCTATTTCCAAAACTCAAGCCTCTCTCCAACGCTGTTCCAACTCAACACAAAACAGAGAAGGAGCTTAAGCATCCTGCATATGAGCTCCACACTCAGCTCTCAGACAATTACAGTGGTGGACTCCTGGGGTTCAGGGATGAGCCAGAAACCACACATCTAGCTCTAGCAGTGAGCAGGATTATTATACTACGTGTGAACATTTCCATATCATTCTCCCCCCTCCAAAACAGGATGTACTAAAACGAATGACAGGATTGCCCATTGGAAATAATGGGAGAGGCTTGAACGCCCATAGGAAATAATGGGAAAGTGGAATGCCCATTGACTTGCATGGGCTCCATTGAAACACATTAGAGCAAAATAAGAGGTGCAAAGAAAACGTGGAATGGATTTTGAAGGAAAGTGTCTGGGCTCAGATAACCTGTTCTGGGACTGGATTGACAGGCCACATGTTGGAATGACGGCCCCTGGGTGGGCCAGAAGGGCTTGGGGACTGGAATGACAGGCCCCTGCCTGGAATGAAGGGCCCTGGGTGTGCCAGAAGGGCTCTGGAACTGGAATAACAGGCCCCTGACTGGAATGACGGGCCCTGGGTGTGACAGAAGGGCTCGGGGATTGGAATGACAGGCCCCTGACTGGAATGACGGGCCCTGGGTGTGACAGAAGGGCTCGGGGACTGGAATGAAAGGCCCCATGGTGGAATGATGGCCTCTGGGAGTGCCAGAAGGGCTCTGGGACTGGAATGACAGGCCCCTGACTGGAATGATGGTCCCTGGGTGTGACAGAACGGCTCGGGGACTGGATTGACAGGCCCCATGGTGGAATGACGGCCTCTGGAGACTGGAGGCGGGGCGGGGGGCGTCGGGGGGAGCGGCGCAGCCGCGACCCCCGGGGGCCCCCGGCCCGCCGCAGGCGGGGCGGGGGGCGTCGGGGGGAGCGGCGCAGCCGCGACCCCCGGGGGCCCCCGGCCCGCCGCAGGCGGGGCGGGGGGCGTCGGGGGGAGCGGCGCAGCCGCGACCCCCGGGGGCCCCCGGCCCGCCGCAGGCGGGGCGGGGGGCGTCGGGGGGAGCGGCGCAGCCGCGACCCCCGGGGGCCCCCGGCCCGCCGCAGGCGGGGCGGGGGGCGTCGGGGGGAGCGGCGCAGCCGCGACCCCCGGGGGCCCCCGGCCCGCCGCAGGCGGGGCGGGGGGCGTCGGGGGGAGCGGCGCAGCCGCGACCCCCGGGGGCCTGGCTGTCTTTGTCTTTGTCTTTGTCTTTGTCTTTGTCTTTGTCTTTGTCTTTGTCTTTGTCTTTGTCTTTGTCTTTGTCTTTGTCTTTGTCTTTGTCTTTGTCTTTGTCTTTGTCTTTGTCTTTGTCTTTGTCTTTGTCTTTGTCTTTGTCTTTGTCTTTGTCTTTGTCTTTGTCTTTGTCTTTGTCTTTGTCTTTGTCTTTGTCTTTGTCTTTGTCTTTGTCTTTGTCTTTGTCTTTGTCTTTGTCTTTGTCTTTGTCTTTGTCTTTGTCTTTGTCTTTGTCTTTGTCTTTGTCTTTGTCTTTGTCTTTGTCTTTGTCTTTGTCTTTGTCTTTGTCTTTGTCTTTGTCTTTGTCTTTGTCTTTGTCTTTGTCTTTGTCTTTGTCTTTGTCTTTGTCTTTGTCTTTGTCTTTGTCTTTGTCTTTGTCTTTGTCTTTGTCTTTGTCTTTGTCTTTGTCTTTGTCTTTGTCTTTGTCTTTGTCTTTGTCTTTGTCTTTGTCTTTGTCTTTGTCTTTGTCTTTGTCTTTGTCTTTGTCTTTGTCTTTGTCTTTGTCTTTGTCTTTGTCTTTGTCTTTGTCTTTGTCTTTGTCTTTGTCTTTGTCTTTGTCTTTGTCTTTGTCTTTGTCTTTGTCTTTGTCTTTGTCTTTGTCTTTGTCTTTGTCTTTGTCTTTGTCTTTGTCTTTGTCTTTGTCTTTGTCTTTGTCTTTGTCTTTGTCTTTGTCTTTGTCTTTGTCTTTGTCTTTGTCTTTGTCTTTGTCTTTGTCTTTGTCTTTGTCTTTGTCTTTGTCTTTGTCTTTGTCTTTGTCTTTGTCTTTGTCTTTGTCTTTGTCTTTGTCTTTGTCTTTGTCTTTGTCTTTGTCTTTGTCTTTGTCTTTGTCTTTGTCTTTGTCTTTGTCTTTGTCTTTGTCTTCGTCTTCGTCTTCGTCTTCGTCTTCGTCTTCGTCTTCGTCTTCGTCTTCGTCTTCGTCTTCGTCTTCGTCTTCGTCTTCGTCTTCGTCTTCGTCTTCGTCTTCGTCTTCGTCTTCGTCTTCGTCTTCGTCTTCGTCTTCGTCTTCGTCTTCGTCTTCGTCTTCGTCTTCGTCTTCGTCTTCGTCTTCGTCTTCGTCTTCGTCTTCGTCTTCGTCTTCGTCTTCGTCTTCGCCCTTCGCCCTTCGCCCTTCGCCCTTCGCCCTTCGCCCTTCGCCCTTCGCCCTTCGCCCTTCGCCCTTCGCCCTTCGCCCTTCGCCCTTCGCCCTTCGCCCTTCGCCCTTCGCCCTTCGCCCTTCGCCCTTCGCCCTTCGCCCCTCGCCCTTCGCCCTTCGCCCTTCGCCCCTCGCCCCTCGCCCCTCGCCCCTCGCCCCTCGCCCCTCGCCCCTCGCCCCTCGCCCCTCGCCCCTCGCCCCTCGCCCCTCGCCCCTCGCCCCTCGCCCCTCGCCCCTCGCCCCTCGCCCCTCGCCCCTCGCCCCTCGCCCCAGGATGGGGAATTTTATTTTTGGCAACCTCTTCTACAAGCAAAACTTTTGTGGTGCAAAGTGGTAATGTTATAAAATGGTAAAAATTTCATAAAATTGTAAATTTACTAACAATCCAACTCAAATAAGTATATAGATAATTCAAACAGTATTGCTTCTATAATCATATTAGGCATAAATATTTAACATAACTTTTAAACATTAAGTAAAAAGTATTAAATACTCGGTAGAGATGGGTTGAAGGTTTTATCTTAAATCCTGAGCAGCTTGAAACCTTCAAGTGAGAACTGAAAACACATTTCTCTGTTTTAGAGAAACTGTTTTTCAGCACAAAATAAATGGGATGTATGTTTTTGTTGCACTCTCCCAACCAGGAGACTCCTCCTAAGAATTTAATAGCTTCTTTCATTAACAAACACTAGTTGTTTTCATTAAGTGAGGTATCAAAATATAAATGTTCATTTAAATGAAACATAGAAAAATAGAACAGATGAACACAACAAGAATTAAGTTTCCTAACATTTCTGAATGAAATCTAACTCAGTCAGATTAACGATGAAATGCATTCAAGTTACTGTAGCACATATTACAAGGGTAAGTTTCCTGCCTAGATCTTCATGAGATTTCTTTTGGCCAAAACCCTGATCTGCTATTTGGATTACCATTTTTATATATTATCTTATGCAGAAATCTAACATCTTTTCATATGATAACATAGATAAATATCAAACCACTATTTACTATTTCCAATCATGTGACATTCTACCTAGCCAAAAGTACCACTATGCCCAGCTGCAAGATAAGAGATATGGATAGTAAAAATGACAGGAAAAGTTACATGACCAGATCATCCTTGGTCTCTGCTAACAATTACAGAACATGTATTTGATACTGTTCACTATTTTTAATTGGCTGTCAAAGATAAAGAAGCACCAGTTATACACCATACTAGAAAAAGAACTACAGTGAAGTTCATACAGCGTTATTTAAAATGCATATGTTTCACTAAGTATGTGTTCTAAACCATAATCAGCAGTCTACTGGTTTGAATCCCACTACTGACATGAGTTCAGTAGGTGGCCTTGGGTCAGCCACTCCTCTCAGCCCCAGCTACATTGTGGAGATAAGAATAACACTCACTTGTCCACTGCTCTGGGTGAGGCGCTAATATGTGTAAAAGAGTGGTATATAAGCACAGTTATTATTATTATTTATATTTCCATGACACCATCCCTTGACCTGTGAAATTAAGTATTTTGGTAAATATGAAAGTGATACAAAATATAAATGCATTGCATAATGTGTGAGTGTACATATACAAACTTTAAAAATTGTATTAGATAATACTGCAAAGCATGATTACTGAGAAAGCTGCTTTCACTGCTTTCAGTGTGGAGAGCTGCTTGTAGATCAAAAAAACCTGGCGAGCTGTCTTCATGTAGAGTGCGCTTGATTCTCTTGGCTTTCAATTCTCCTTTCGTTCAGCATGGATAAATCAATGTGTCAGCAGTCAACATTTGTATCACTCCTCTCTGAATGACCTTTTAAATTCTACTGCCTATCGTGTCAAAGCAATTAAAATTAACAATACAGTTACTAAGCTGCTAAGATCAATTAATGGCTCTTAGGTTTTATCTATTGATCTAGTGACATCTTCAAAACCCACTGGTAACAGACTATACATACTTCTCTTCTATCCACAATATATACACAAGGATTAATTACATATTCTTATCTTCTAAATTACATATTTAAATGACATATTCTTATCTCCTAAATTAATTAGTCAAACTCTTACATCAAGGATTGGTGACAAGTTGTGGACAGACTACGCTTGGACAGAATGTACACTGAGAATAAATGACATCAAACAAATTGGAAACTAAATAAATCACTTTTATTTAACAAATAAATTTCTTCTGAAGTCTCTTTAGAAATTAAACAATAGAAACAAACTATGTGGCATTCCTCAAATCCACGTGTAGGATGCTATGGAAGTGGTACTTAAAGGGAAATTAATCTCCGTTGCCTCCTGTCATGAAGAGCAAAAAGAAAACATTAGAAATGAAATGATATCTAGAATAAGAAAACTAGAAGATGAACACAAAAAAGGCCACCCAATCTATAAACTTGCTTGCATGAAAATTAGAGGAAAAAACCTCCTCACATTCTATACAAGCTATTAAAGGCACCCAGGAAAAACTCAAACTAATTCTGTAAAATTAGCCGATGTATTTGCTGAATACTACCAAACCATTTGTACATCAGACAATCCTGACACTAATCATATTATAAATTTTTTATCATCACAGGAAATTTGGAAAAAAACTCACAAGAACATAAAGAATATCTGGACCAGCCAGTCACAACAGAAGATGTTACAGTCACTATCAAATCCTTGAAAAAAATAAAGCTTCAGACAGGGATGGATTCCCTGTCAAATTTTTACAAAAAAATACATTCTGTCAGGGCTTGCCGCAGCTGCCGCTGGGCGTGGCACTGGGCGGTCTGCTCCTGACGTCACAGGGGGGCCAGGGACTCTGCAGGACCCTGCTCTGTGGAAGGAGGGGCGGTATACCTCACCCAGACTCCCTCTCAGTCCACTCGCTGGCCTGCTCAACCTGGCCTGCTTACCCTCTGTGTCCTCCATCTCCTCCTTCCAGAACTCTCCTCCAAGCCTCCACCCTTGCATCCTACTGCTCTCACTCCACATCATCACTCCTCACTCACACCCACCACCGCAGAGCTCTTCCCAGCCACCCTTTATAGGGTTTCCTTTCTCCACCCCGCCCTCCTTCCAGGCTTGTTCCCTCTCCTGACTGGGCCCAGCTGTGCATTCCTCCAGGTGTTTCCCTCCAACCACTAATCCCTCCTGGGCCCTTTTGCCATGCTGGCAGGGTGGGGTTGAGTGCGAGCCATCCCCAGCTGAGGGCTCCTTGGCCTTGCTCACGAGGAGCTGCCCCAGCCAGCCCTTGTGCTATTGAGCTTGCCTGGCCTTGCTCACGAGGAGCTGCCCCGGCCAGCCTCTGTGCTATTGGGCTTGCCTGGCCTTGCTCCTGAGGAGCTGCCCCAGCCAGCCTCTGTGCTATTGGGCTTGCCTGGCCCTGCTCACGAGGAGCTGCCTTAGCCAGCTTCTGCGCTGCCTGCTCAGCAATGCTGGGCGGGGTTACCCATCTCCTCCCCCAGAATGCCTGTGGCAGCCCCCCCTGGAGAGGCTTGGCTTCTAGCAACTCCTGAGCCAGGCTGCTGTCTTCTAGCCATGGTGTGGCTCTGGGCTGCAGCGGCGGCGTCCTCTCCCTGCCAGGTAAGGGCTCTGCTTGGGTTGCTGCTGCTGCTGCTGGACCCACCTTCTCCCTGCTGTGTCCCTTTCCCTCCGGCCTGCTTAGCCCCCTCTCTTCCCCCTGGAGGGTGGGGCTGGCTGGTTTCTCCTTGCCCCCTCCACCCCTCTGAGGTACTGGCCTTTTGCCCCTTCCCCATGGAGTAGGTAGGTTCTGGCCCTGGTTGCCGGCTTGGGGGGTGGAGTTGCTGCCACCCTTTTGTCCCCTGCTGTTCCCTCTTGTCAAGTCTGGGGGCTGGGGCTCAGACCCCGGACACATTCACCTACTTTCAACTCCACTACCTGCCACATGCAGCTCTGTTATGATAGGAGGTAGCATCCCTCTATCTTGGTCAGAGGCTGAAATAGTAGTTACTCCAAAAAAGGACAATGATATTACAAATACTAAATCTTCTCAACCAATACCCTTACTGAATCAAGACCAAAAGCTCTTTACAAGCATATTTGCCAAAACATTGTCTAAATTTAAATAACCAACGACATTCACCTTGACCAGACTGGCTTTATGCCAATAAGGAATCTTTTTGACAATACACGTAACACTTTAACTATAATTAATTTCTGTGTAGCATACAAAACCCCTGCATTACTTCTGACCTTTGATATAGAGAAGGCATTTGATTAAGTGGAAATACCATATATAAAACTTTTACTTCAAAAAATGGGTTTTGGCGACCAATTCTAAAATGCCATTAATGCTCTTTATCTTTCTCCAAAAGCTACAGTTAGGACTAACAATGTACATTCGATAGATATCCATATAGCAAGGGGAACTAGACAAGGCTGTCCCCTTTCCCCATTTCTGTTTGCCATAACTATAGACAGGGCCAGTGCTACCATTAGACCAACTAGGCAGCCACCTTAAGCACAGACCTCAAGAGGGGCATAGTTTTATACAGATTACTTTCTTGAAAAAAATGCAACTGAGAAAACCTATTGAGCACCCCCTAAATGGTCCTGTCCACAGACATCAAGCAGCTCAAAAGCTCACCGTAACTTTATTTATTTATTTATTTATTTATTTGATGTATACCCTGCCCTCCCCACAGATGGGCTAAGGGTGGCTAACAACATTAAAAAATACATTAAAATCACAGAAACATAAAATCAATAATATTTTTTAAAAAATGATTAAAATAGCCCAGGAGCAGGCTATTTAAACAAATATTGGGAGTCTGTATACAGGCATGGCAGATGGCTGAGGGCAGCTCCGGAAGAAATGGTGGTCTTAGATGGAAGAAGAAGGACACTCGCTGGCACTCAGCCAAAGACCCAGCAGAACATCTCTGTTTTACAAGCCCTGCAAAACTGTAACAGGTCCCACAGGGTCCAGATCTCCAGCGGGAGAGCATTCCACCAGGCCAGGGCCAGGGCAGAAAAAGCACTCGCCCTGGTTGAGGCCAGATGGATGTCCTTTGGGCCAGGGACCACCAGGAGTTGCTTGTCTGCAGAGCACAACACCCTGCAGGGGACGTAATGGAAGAGGCGGTCCTGCAGGTATGGAGGTCCCAGTCCATGAAGGGCTTTAAATGCCAAGGTTAACACCTTGAACCAGATCTGGAACTCCACTGGAAGCCAGTGCAGCTGGCACAGCACATGATGAATGTGCGCTTGGATGGGCGTTCCGGTAAGGATGCGTGCCGCTGCATTCTGGATCGGCTGTAACTTCCAGGTCAGGCCCAAGGGCAGTCCAGGATAGAGTGAGTTGCAGTAGTCTAGCCTGGAGGTGACCGTTGCATGGATTACTGTGGCCAGGTCCTGTGGTGAAAGATAGGGTGCCAGTTGCCTGCCCTGTCGAAGATGGAAAAAGGCAGACCTGGCAACAGTCATGACCTGGGCCTCCATTGAAAGTGTAGCATCCAAGGTCACACCCAGACTCCTCACCATCAGGGAAGGTTTCAATTGTACCCCATCAATGGCTGGGAGCCGGTTTCCAGCTCGATTGCCCCATGATCCAGACACAAAACCTCTGTCTTCAGGGGATTCAATTTCAGGCGACTCTGATGTAACCATACCGTCACAGCCTCAAGACCCTTGACCAAGGAATCCAAAGCAAGATCGGACTGGCCATCTGTAATGATTCCAAGTAAATTTGTGCATGTATCTTTAAATGCTTGATGAGATAGGTGAAGAGTGGGGTGTGTGTGAAGGAGATGGATGAGTGAGTGATATGTGTCAGGCTATGGCATTCCAGACTTGATAGTCTGTTTCACTCCCTTCTGCAAGAAGACGAGGTCTTTGATTTAGAAAGGTTTATTGTGAAAGACAGCATTCAAGCCCAGACGTGCATATTCCAGGATTAGAGATCCTGGCCGAGCAAAGCGTTGCTAGGAATGAATCATAGAGCAAAGGTTGTTACATTTCACACTCCCGGAGCCCAGCCTCCCCCCCCCCAAGTTCATACAGCAAAACACTCTCAGAGGTGCGCTGAGCTGGCCAAGGTCGAAACAGCAGATAAGACAGGATCCTTTCCCATGGAATCGGCTCCTTGCAGGTATTGCCTGGAGGGAAAGAAGTCTAAACACTACACGATTAAATATGGCGTTACTTAGGTTAAAACAGTTTCTGACAATATGATTGGTTGAGGACTGAGAGGGTGAGTGGAGTGAATGCAGTTTGAGACGGAGAGTAGAGAGAAAATTTTTAGTCAGAAGAAAGCAGGCTAGCTGTGTGCTACCTGAATATGTTGAAGTGTTTATGAGAGAAATATAACCTGTGTGGAACCTAAACTGAGCATGTTTGTGAAAGGACACTCAGTCAGGGAAAGAGAGGCCAGCTCTGTGAATGAGAGTAAATGAAGTAACTTTAAGAACCGAGAACTACGTTTATGAAACCGATACGCTTCTCGACTAAATAAAAGTTTATTTTTGTTTTGCTATATCCCAGTATAGCTGTCATTGCTATATCCCATTCTTATCTTCAGGGCCACATAGAACCACGAAGGAGCCTGACGCTTAGGAACGTTACCAAAGGGAAAATTTAAATAAAATATCTTGGAATAAAATATTCCGGGTGGCAGCAGACTACCCAGAGGGTTAAGGGACAGATTAAAAGAAAAATATACCCTAAAGAAAGTAAAGGTCATAACACCATCCATCAGCAGATAGAGCTGAGTGTCATCCGCATACCAGTGACAACCTAGCCCAAAGCTCTGGGCTAACAGGGCAAGGGGGCACATATAGATGTTAAATAGCATCGGGGAAAGAATCGCCCCCTGAGGGATGTCACATACCAAAGAATGGTAAGCAGACATGTGTTCCCTGAGTGCCACTCTCTGTCCTAGATTGTGAAGGAAGGAGTTCAGCCACTGCAGGGCTGTTCCACGAATCCCCACATTGGCAAGGCAATGGGTCAGAAGATTATGACTGACCATGTCAAATGCTGCTGTAAGATCTAAAAGTATCAGCAGTGCCGACCCACTCCGGTCCAGGTGTCACTGCAGATCATCTGTGAGGGCAACCAGAGCCGTCTCTGTACCATGGCCAGGCCTGAAGCTGGACTGGAATGGATCCAGGATAGAGGCATCACCCAGGTTTACCTGCAGCTGTTCCGCTACTGCCCTCTCAATTACCTTACCCAGGAACAGAATATTCGAAACTGGGCGATAATTGGCTGGATCAGCAGGATCCAGTGATGGTTTCTTTAAGAAGGACCGCACCACTGCCTCTTTCAGTGAGTCTGTAAAAAACCCATAACTCAGAGAAAGATTAATGATGTCAGCTAACGGTGCCCAAATCCCATCACCACCACTTTTCACCAGCCATGATGGGCATGGGTCCAGTGAGTTCGTGGTAGGTTTCACAGCATGAAGGACCCTGCCCACCTCCTCCTGGGAGAGTGGCCTGAACTGATCTAATATCAACCCTGAGGACGACCAAGGGGCCTCCAGTACACATACTGCATCAACTGTGGTGGACAGATTCCAGCGGAGTGACAAGATATTATTCGCAAAATAGTCTCCAAAAGCCTCACAGCTTATTACCGAATTTACATTTTTATTTGTCCCATGTGTGAGGGACGTTAAAGACCAAATCACTCTGGAAAGTTGTGCAGGGCAAGAACTAGTGGACGCAGTGGAAGCTGCATAGTAGTCTCTCTTTGCAGCTTTCAGTGCCATCTCATAGGCCTTCATAAACATCCTATAAGATGTTCTTGTCATTTCATCATGGAGTCGCCGCCACACTCGCTCTAGCCATCTCAGCTCCCATTTGATTTGTCGTAGCTCATCAGTATACCAAGGAGCTACCCTAGTTCGGGGGCGGAGAGAGCGATGGGGAGCGATCTCATCAATAGCTTCAGAGAAACGGACATTCCAGTCCTCTATCAGCTCATCCAATGAGCCACCAGGGGGCATCGGATCCTGCAGAGCGTTCTGCAATTCAATTGGATCCATTTGACTCCACGGGTGAGCATAAATCAGCTCATCGCCCAAGCAGGAGAGGGTCATGGTGCCCAGACAAGCCCTCAGGATGAGGTGGTCTGACCATGGCACTGCTATAGCTTCATCCAGATCCACCTGTATCCCGAACCCAAAGATCAAATCCTATGTGTGTCCTGCTCGATGTGTGGGCATTGATACAAACTGGGAGAGTCCTAATGCTGCCATGGAGGCTATCATGTCCATGGCCTGTGAGAAGGTAGCATCATCAGCATGGACACTGATGTCCCCTAAGACCAGAAGTCTGGGGTACTCCAAGGCCCAGCCAGCCACCGCCTCTAACAGGCCAGGCACAGCATCTGCTGGTGCGCTGGGCAATCGGTACACCAGACAGATGGCTATACTCTCCTCGGCATCCCACACCAGGCCCACACAATCAATGCCAGCAATCTTTGGCAAAGGGAGCAGCCTGATGGAGAAAGACTCGAATGAGCACCACTACCTCAACAAAACATTTCCCAATATGTAAAACAAATATGAGAAACCTGTACCATAAATGTGTTGGAATATATGTGTGTTGCAAGGTCTGAGATTCACTCATTATGGGGTTAATGTGTTTACCTACCATGCTATTGTTTAGATTGACCTGGAAGGGGAACCTGGCTCAAAGCCAATAATCTGCAAGCCCAGAAAACTTGAGTGTTTGTAAACTGTTATTGGTCAACAGGTCAGGTGATTTTCTTTCAGGGTCAAGAAGACAGAGGGAGAAGAAGATTCTCCATTCAGTTATCCCAGCTCTTTGTTTGTAACCAGTAGTGAGAATGTAGCTCCAGGCATTTGTTATTTTGTAGGCAATACTGTTAACCTTTTTTCCTTTAGAAGTAAATGATTTTAAAAGCTAAACTCGTGTGCTGACTCTCTATTGATTCAAGATCCATTGCACCTCTGAAGAAAAGCTATTTTTTAACCATTTCCCCCAACAAAGTGGACCAGTTGAAGTAATTATTAAGGTGAAAAAGATGCTAGCGATTTGTGTATATTGTTCTTTGAATAACAGCAGTATGGTATGGCTTTGGATAGGCAATATGAGATCATTAACTCTCAAAAAAGGCAAACCTTATGAGTTATATTATCCTGCTTTCAGATAACACTGCCAGTCATTGCTGCATCTCAAAATAGTCTAGAAGACTCAAAATTATCTCAGAAGTCTCAGTCAACTTGAGAGGAACAATCCTTACTGAAACTACTCCTTTTTAGCTCTCCAGAGAGCCAGCTAAAAAGAAGAAAGCAAACAAACTAAGTAACTGCAGACAAAAGTATCTCCTTTTCAAGTACAACATAATTCTCTCTCTCATTGTCTCACAGCAAACATGAGAAGGGGGTGGGAGTGGAAGACAGTCTGTTGTGCCAGCCAGGAAAAAGGTGGGGAAATAGCTTCCAATGTAGCTGAAGGAAATACCAATTGTTTAATTACTAATAGATTGCAAATGCTGAGCACCATTAATACTGAATGATTATAATGAAAAATAAACTTTGTTCTCACATTTTACAGTAGCCTGCATTCAAAGTGAAAGAGGAAGCTATGTAGACATGCTTATCTAAAATAGCCTGCATTCAAAGTAAAAGCGGAAGCAATGTAGACATGTTCATCTAAAATGTCAGTTGAAGTGCCTTGCTGTTAGATGGGAAAACAGATACATTCTAGCTAAAATGAGCTTAGCTTACCTGACACCAACACCATGTGATGTGTCTATATGCTGTATGTATAAAATGAGGAACTGTGAATGAATCGGGAGCTCAGTTCTTTGTGGCACTAGTCATGCTGAGCTCTGCCGGCAATAAACATCATTCCTTCCTGAAGATTCTGTCTAGTCTCAATTCTTGGGAACACTGAACCCTGCTACATTTTTGGGGGCTCGTTGGGCCCCTTGGGGTACCCCCTTAACCCCCAGTCCGTGGCCGCTGGTTCTAGACTGGTAGTGGACCTGTGGGAGCCCCCTGAGTTTTTCAGGAGCAGGCCCTGCCTTCCTCGGGTGTCAGCGGTGCGCCACTGGGGCGTCAACGACCCGGTGACGGAATCAGGAACGAGTGATCCAGGAAAGTCCCGGGACATGTGAGTATAGAGTAATTGGGGTTACCGTTCCACTTTGGAGCGAAGAGGGGCTTGATCGCCCTCTAGCACAGCCCAAGTAAGTGAGTCAGAGGGACTCAACTGAACCCGCTGGTGCTTGTAGGAACTGGGATGGAAACTTGTCATGTGAATGACATGAATGGAATGCCTAGGGCGATTGGTGTGTGAATCTCCGAGACGCATTTCCTGGCTGGGCGACTTCGTCAGGTCGTCAAAGACGAGAAGCGAGTGTGTAGGGCCTCGTGAGAAGCAGACCCCTTACTGCTTTCTCACTGTTATTAATCCCTAGACTGTCTTGTCTTGTCTGGGCTGTGTGTTGATAATGGGTGGTTCATGCTCATCCCCAGAAACAACCCCCTTGAAATTGATGTTGAAACATTTCCAGGAGGTGTATGGAGGATGGGTCCAGTCAGGGGAGAATCCAACCCCTGAGCTGTTGGAAATTTTCTGGCCTACATTTGATTTAGGCTGGCCAAAGGAAGGGACTTTTGACGAAACAACTGCCCTAAATGTTTATCACTTTACTCTTAAGTAACATGATGATCAGATTATATATGCACAGTCATGGTTTGATACTTGTTTGAATCCCCCTCCCTGGGTTAAGGACTGGCCGGGGTACCGGGCTAGGAAGAAGGAGGTGCAGCTTATGGCCCTAGGGAAAGGAAGGAGGATGAATCCATAGTCAAGAAGACGACCACCAAAGGGAGGCATCTACCCGGTGGTGCCAGTAAAGCGAGATACTGCCTGCCCCACTGCCCCTCTAGAAGCTAGGCTCCAGCCGAAGTCTAAGCCTGTTCAACAAACCCAAGAAGAAGAGGTGCCCGCACCACCATATGCTCCCTCACTGCCTAGAGGAGGAGAGAGAGTGGAAGGGCCTGTAGAAGAGCAAGTAAGGGGAGCTGAGGGTGGACCAAGAAACCCCTCCAATGCTACCCCTGCCAAAACCAGATCTTAGACACGGAAAGAAAATGTAGAGGCAGAAGATGAGTATAAAGATATCCCAGAGCTAGAAAAAGAAGGGGAAGAGAGCAATGTCTATCCCTTGAAGAAAACTAAAGCCTGTCCCTTAAGAGAGACAGTGGACCCTCGCTCAGGGACCTCGCATTTAATATATATACCCTTTCCAACTACTGATCTGTACAATTGGAAGATTCACACACCTCCATTCTCAGATCAGCCAGAACCGGTGACTACTTTGTTTCAGTCCATAATTAATAGCCATAAACCAACTTGGCAGGACTGTAACCAGCTCCTAATCACGTTCTTCAATACAGAGGAATGCAAACGTATTATACAAGGAGCTAGGAAATACCTAGCAAAGCTAGTGAAAGAAGGGGAGGATGGAGAAACAAAACGTGAAAGAGGCATTTACTATGGCAGATCCGAACTGGGATGCCAATGAAGAGGGAGGCATGGCTAAACTAACCGGGTACCAGCAGGCCCTGATGCAAGGGATAAAGGCTGCAGGAAAAAGGGCAACCGATATGAGAAAAATACAAGAGTGTCAACAAGGACCAAATGAGCCTCCTGGTGCTTTCCTAGAAAGGGTCTACCAGACCTACCGTCAATACACTCCCTATGACCCAGAAGCAGAAGAAAATAGGAGAATGGTTTTGAACACTTTTGTCACCCAAGCAGCAGGGGACATTAGAAGGAAAATACAGAAGCAAGAAGGGTTCCTGGGAATGAATATAGAGCAGCTGCTTGAAATTGCCCATAAAGTTTTTTCTAATTGTGAACAGGAAGCACAAAGAGAGACCGATAGAAAAATGAAAAAGAAGGCAGAATTGCTGGCTGTAGCACTGGCCCAGCAGCCCCAACAGGGACAGTACCCCCCTGGAAGGGGACGTATGGGAGGCACCCTGAGAGAGAGGAGGCAGGCAGCCCCTAGATTTTGAAACATGTGCGTGGTGTTTTAAAAGAGGGCATTAGAAAGATGAGTGCAAAGAGAGGCTACAGAGTATCAGTGGATGTGGAAGAGGACGAGATGATAGAAGAAGGAAAAGATGGGACCCCCAGAGCCGAGGGGAAGTCCGAGATGGAACGTATAAAAGATGAGGATCAGCCATGGAAGCAGCATTGAGAGAGGACAAATATGGATGGCAAATAGACTCTGAATGGGATGAAGAATGGGAGGCATAAGCCAGACTGAGCACCTTCAATCTTGGCCCCCAGGAGCCCATGGTTGAAATTTGCATGAGGAGCCAAAATATTTCTTTCTTAGTGGACACTGGAGCTGAACGTTCAGTAGTAACTCAGCCAGTAGTCCCCGTGACAGATGAAACAATCATTGTAAGGGGATTTGTTATGAGGCTACCCAGAAGTTGCTAAAGGTGCTATACAAAGCTGGCTACAAAGTGTCACAGAAGAAAGCACAGCTCTGTCAGCCCCAAGTAAAATATTTGGGATTTGATATATCAGAAGGAATCAGGTCCCTGGGCCATGAATGCAAGGAAGCAGTCTGCTCCATTCCAGAGCCCTCCTCCAGGAGGCGAGTGCGAGAATTTCTGGGGTCTGCAGGGTATTGCCAAATTTGGATTCCCAACTTTGCAAAAACAGCAAAGCCCCTTTATGAAGTTACAAAGGGGGGAGAACGGGATCCTTTTTCTGTGGGGAAAAGAGCAGAAGCAAGCATTCCAGACTCTTAAAGGACAGTTGCTGGAAGCCCCTGCCCTGGGTCTGCCAGACCTTATGAAGCCTTTTTGCTCTTCTGTGCATAAGAGGAATGGCACAGCAGCTGGAGTATTAACCCAGCATCTGGGAAATTAGGAAAGGCCAGTAGCATACCTGTCTAAGCAGTTGGATGCTGTAGCAAAAGGCTGGCCAGCCTGTCTCCGTGCTGTAGCAGCCACAGCAGAGCTAGTCAAAGATTCGCAGAAGCTGACTTTGGGACAGAAGGTCTGTGTTAAAGTCCCACATTCTGTGCTCGCCCTGATGGACTACAGGGAAGAGATTCGTTCACAAATGTATGCATGACCACGTATCAGGGATTGCTGAAAACCCACAAGTGAAGCTAACTGTAATTAGTGCTCTCAACTCAGCATCCTTACTGCCAGTATATGAGGAGAGCCCAACCCTTGATTGTCTCCGAACCATCGATGAAGTTTACTCTAGCCGAAAGGACCTGACTGATGTCCCCATGCCAAACCCAGACATTATTTTACTGACGGCAGCAGCTTTGTCGAAAATGGGGTTGGAAATGCAAGGTATGCAGTAGTAACTTGGACAAAGAATATGGAAGCTAAACCCTTGCCACCCAATACCTCTGCTCAGAAAGCTGAACTTACTGCTTTGGCCAGAGCTCTTCAGTTAGCAGAAGGATTAAAAGGTTAACATTTGGACAGATTCTAAATATGCATTTCTTACTCTGCATGCTCATGGAGTTTTATACAAAGAGAAAGGTCTCATCACTGCTTCATGAAAACGAATTAAAAATGGACCTGAGATTTTGCAATTGCTCCAAGGCTTTAAAAAGTAACTGTCATGCATTGCAGTGGCCAGAGAAGAATTTTTGCAGCCATCCCATTTTCAATGTCCTTTTCCAAGTCCAGATGTCTGATTGGACTCCAAAGTATTCCCATGAGGAGGAGGACTAGGCTAGTCCTCAGAATACCCAGAGATGTGATGGCTGGCTTCAGTTTCCAGATGGAAGACTCTTTGGGCCAGAATCAATTGCTCATGCAGTAGTAAAAGCTGCCCATGAAGCCACTCATTATGGAAAGTCAGCACTAGCAGAGTTACTAAACAAGGACTTGTACATTGCTAAACTACATGGACTGTGTGCAGCTGTTTCCAGAAGCTGTGTCGTGTGTGCCAGAAACAACCCCCGACAAGGACCAGGTCCACCTCCTGGGTTCCAACCCCCGGGGTCTCTGCCATTTCAGTCACTAGTTGTAGATTTTACTGAATTGCCACGGTACCAAGTATTCCGATACTTGTTAGTGTTTGTTAACTCATATTCTGGGTGAGTAGAAGCGTTTCCTTGTAAAACTGAAAAGGCCAGAGAGGTAGTTCGGTGTCTCTTAAAGGAAATTGTAGGACGGTGGGGTCTGCCAGCAGTTATTTTAAATGAAAATGTCCCCATTTGAGTTAATGTTTGGTAGGCCACCTCCTATTTTACAAGGTGTTACAGGAAACCCTTGTCAGTTGGGAGATCTGAGACTCAGGGAACAAGTTGTGGCCCTGGGCAAGACTTTGCAGAAAATTCAAAAGTATGTAGGAGAACAATAGCCTTTGCCAGTGTTTAATCTAGTCCATAAGTTTCAGCCAGTAGCTGAGATTTGGGTAAAGGACTGGCAAGTAATTCTGCTAGGACCTAAATAGAAGGGCCCATACACTGTCCTGTTAGCAACTCCTACTGCAGTGAAAGTAAAAGGCATTGCAGTTTGGGTTCATTGGACTAATATTAAACCTGCTGCCACGCCTTGAGTTTCAGAGATCTGTCCAGACGATCCCCTCCGTTTCTGACTGAAGAAGCTACCCTCTGGATCTCAGCCTACCGGAAAAGGCTAAGATTCACAGGCAACGGTTCCAGGGCCTGGTACCTGAGCACTCCAGGAGGCTGTTCAGGTTCAAGGCTGAAGACGCTCTGGTCTAGCCACTCCTGGGCTGGCTAGTCTACCCACAGCTGAAGCTTCGATCATCGGTGGACTACAGTAACAGTTGATGTTTTTTCGCGTTTTCTCCTATACCTTTACTGGCTGTGCATTTTTCCTGTGTTTTGTTCTCCTTATCTGTTGTTTTTATAAGATCGGGACAGGCATCCAAGAGGTAGTTTGTCCTGACTGTGGTCAACAACATTGTAGTAACGTACCCTGCCCCCAGTGTTTCTTATATACTCCTCCTACTCTCCCACTCCAGGGAGTGGTGCTACTCCCCCACCGCTCTGATATTATATCTAGATTAAGCTTTGCTTGACTATATTATAAGTGCTTTGCTAAAAAGCCTGGTCCAGGGAAAATGTGCTAGACTCAGGCTGCAATTTAAAGTTAAGTTTTAAGAAGAGCTTCATGTCATACTCTGCCTTCATTATTATATCAGGGTGTGTGTTTGGGGTCTGGCTAACCCTTCTTTTCAGCTGCCTACTCAGGTGTATTTTGGGCAGACGACCATAAATAGAGACTTGTCCAGTCTGTAAGTGCCAACACTATGCTATTACGACGTGCCCCAATTGTAGGCTGTCTTCTCCTCCTCCTTATACTCCTTCCAACACAGATGACGCTCCCACAGAGAGGATGGAGGTGTAACCATTGTTTTGGCTTGAAACGGTATATCCGAACTTTTCATGCCGTAACCACCCCTGTTAGTACAAAGTGTTATCACAGACATCTTGCAAAAGTTTGTTATCATGAAGGGAAAATGTATGCAATGGTCCAAAATATAGGGTGGTCCTGGTCTGGTACAGTGCAAGGTTGCCCAACCATACCATGGTTATGCATCCCAGCTGCGTGGGGGAAGGATCGTGTGGCCTACACCCCCAGAGCAACTCAGCCACCAGAAACTGAGGCCACAACTAAGGCCCCGATTGTGGTATACTCCTCCTTGTATCAGGAGGTTGCCTCAGATGTTCCAATCCCCGCCCCTGGTAGAAATCTCTTTTTGACTCTTGCTGAACAAATAGCCACCTCTTTAAATGTCTCAGATTGTTGGGTGTGTGGGGGACCCCTTATGAGTGAGCAATGGCCCTGGGTGGCAATGGAAGTGACCCCTGAAATATTAACCCAGTGAAACCATACAGTTCAGGCCCCCCAGCGTATAATAGAGTATTATGGCCCAGCCACCTGGGCACAGGATGGGTCTTGGGGCTGCCACACCCTATTTACATACTGAACCGCCTAATCCGTCTTCAGGCTGTCCTTGAGATTATTACTAATCAAACAGCTGCGGCTCTTGAACTCTTGGCCCGGCAGCAGACCCAAATGAGAGCACCTATCTACCAAAATAGATTGGCTCTAGACTACCTGCTAGCCGAGGAAGGAGGAGTATGTAGAAAGTTTAATCTCTCGGATTGTTGTTTATCAATTGATGACAGTGGGCAAGCAGTTACAAACATAGCTTCCAATATATGCAAGCTAGCCCATGTCCCTGTGCAGACGTAGAAATCTGCTTGGTACACTACCTGGTGGGACTCCTTCTTAGGAGGAGGTTGGTGGAAGAAAGCTTTGTTTCTGATGGGGTGTGCTCTAGCCGGTATTATATTCCTCCCTTGTTGTATTCCCTGTGTTATTCGCCTCATACAATCTACAGTTTCAGGCATGACAATGATGGTCACACCAGTGGCGCCTCCACCCAGGGGAGCCCCACCCCTGACTCAGCTATATACTGTTACCTCTGTATCTCCTGAACGAGATTATTCAATTAAGATGCGGGCTCTGAGGCTCCTGTCAGAGGATGAAAAGAAGGAGGGGGAGTATGTAGGGCTAAAGGCATAAATTGTACAGACAAAGTTTTGGGTCAGCCTCTTTGCTGCACTAATCAGAGGCTGAAAGGGGGGAAATGTAGCTGAAGGAAATACCAATTGTTTAATTACTAATAGATTGCAAATGCTGTGTGCCATTAATACTGAATGATTATAATGAAAAATAAACTTTGTTCTCACATTTTACAGTAGCCTGCATTCAAAGTGAAAGAGGAAGCTATGTAGACATGCTTATCTAAAATAGCCTGCATTCAAAGTAAAAGCGGATGCAATGTAGACATGTTCATCTAAATTGTCAGTTGAAGTGCCTCGCAGTTAGATGGGAAAACAGATACATTCTAGCTAAAATGAGCTTAGCTTACCTGACATCAACACCATGTGATGTGTCTATATGCTGTATGTATAAAATGAGGAACTGTGAATGAATCGGGAGCTCAGTTCTTTGTGGCACTAGTCATGCTGAGCTCTGCCGGCAATAAACATCATTCCTTCCTGAAGATTCTGTCTAGTCTCAATTCTTGGGAACACTGAACCCTACTACACCAATGCTACAAAAAGAAACTTTTCAGCAACTTGAGGAAGCCAAGCAAGAAGTGAGAAGGAAAACAAAAGGGAAAAGGTGGGAAACTGCCTCCAGAGCTAAGAAAAAACCCACTTCATAGAGCAAACTGTATCCCAGCAACAACAAGAGAAGAGGCAGAGTGGAAAACACTAAAATCTTCACAGCTATTCTGCTGTGTCTGGAAAGAAATGGGCAGAAAGTCAGCTTCATGGCTGCAATAAAAGGGAGGAAAGTAGGGAAATTCTGCTGTAGCAACATGCAGAGCATACTTGCTGCAGAGGAACAAGTGCAGGGAAAAATACCTCTGCACTAGAACCTACAACTATATAGCCAAGCTTTTAAGGTTTCCTCAAAATCTGAAAATCCTTTAAAGAGTTATGATGACCTCATCCAATCCTTAAGGCCACTTTTGGTAGGTGCTCGAGAGGGAAAACTGGTCAAGACCAATTTGTCATCTAAACCTGGGTTTGATCAGAGCTGTATTTGTGCTAAAAATGCTTTAATCTATGCCTATAAGTTAGCACTGAGAGCTGATGAAAAGACCAGACAAGATGCATATCGTTCTCTTTCATTTTTTAAAAAGAAATATAAATCACTGGTTGCCCGCTGTAAGAAAGAACATACCAGAAAACTGTGGGCCAATATAATTGAAGCAACTACGAGCAAAAACTCAGTGGTGTTCTGGAAACTAGTGTCAAACCGCGCCTCCACAGCCGCCTCCCCCTTGGCTTCCTCTATCCCCCCCAGATAAATGGACTTCTTTTTTCCAAAAAATGTATGATGATCCTATTCAACCCCCTCCTGCCCTAACAATAGAAAATCTGGCCAAATGCCCCCCCAGTTCATGCCGAAGAGGTAAAAGCTTATATTAGCCAGTTAAAGAATGCAAAAGCCCCTGGGCTTGATGGAATATCTCCAGAATTACGAAAAACAAATAAGGACTGGTGGGAAACTTTCCTAGCCTCCCTATTTACTTATATTGATGAAACCGGCTACATCCCCAATGATTGGGGAATGGCTATAGTAGTCCCCTTCCATAAGAAGGGAAAGAAGGAGGATCCATCCAATTATAGACCAATCAGCTTACTAAGCATTGTAAGCAAGTTGTCTACAAAACATCTGCTGAAGAAATCTTTAGACTGGCTAGAACAGGAGGCAATAATTGCTGATGAGCAAGCTGGTTTTAGAGCTGGCAGGTCAACAATAGATCACTGCCTAGTAATGCAACACCTTGTAGAGAAATACGCTACAGAAAACCAAGCATGACTTTACCGGGCATTTGTTGATTTAAAAGCAGCTTTTGACACAGTCTCTAGAAATAGACTTTGGAGGAAACTGCAGGCCTCCTCTATTGATAGGCGACTGCTGTCCCTTTTGGGGGCTATGCACAAGCAAACTGCCCTGAGCAAGGTGCAGCCGAATTGGGCATTTGACTGACCCCATTCAAACTTACAGGCAGGTGTTCCTTCTAGCCCCCTTTCTGTTTATCTTCTACATCAACAATTTGGTAAACCTTTTGAATGCCCCTGGATTGCATCCTCCCAAATTAGCAAATAGGCACATTCACGTACTGCTCTATGCAGATGATGCTGTATTACTTTCTAGGACCCCCATAGGGCTGAAACGAGCCCTAAAAAATTCTCCCAATTCTGTGATACTGAACACCTTCTAACTAATTACCCAAAAACTAAGATCCTGGCTTTCGGTAAAAATCCAAAGACCAAACAATGGGAGCTTCAGGGGCATCAGCTAGAACAACTTACCAGCTTCAAATATTTGGGTGTAGTTTTGCAAGCCTCAGGTACCAAAACAACACATAGCAGCTTCATTGCTGATGTGAGAGAAAAAACAGCACACGGTATACTGAAATTCTATCGATCACAAGGGGGGCAGTATCTACCGGCTGCGCTCAGATTGTTTAAAGCCAAACCATTGGCCCAATTAATATACGGATCATGGGGCTGCCATCCTCCTCTTTCTCTCAACTTGAGAGAGTGCACTCCAAATTCCTTAGAGCTCTATTACAAGTGCCCAAATGCATGCCTAACTCATGGGTTAGACTGGAAACAGGAATGTTAAGGGTAGAGGCCAGAATCACCATCCTTTCAATTTTCAAATGGCTGTCAGGGTGTCTAAACCCGCAACGTCTGCTTCCTCTGTTATTCCAAGACAAATTTCAATCTAATTGGCAAAAGGCGACTCTGAAATCCCTGGGAAAATTGGGTCTTTCCCCTCAAAGTTTGCTAGTCATGGGGTTAGACCGAGAAAAATCACTCATTAAGCAGAGAGCGACAGACATTGAAAGACAAACATTTTCTTAGAGCACCAGGTCTTATTTCTTCAGATACTACTAAATATATTGCCGCTCCTGCAGCCTATTTTTACTTTCTTGAATCCAGTAACTCCAGAAGGGCATTTGCTTTAGGTAGAAGTTCAACTCTACCCTCTGCCGTTCTGGAAGGAAAGTTTAAAGCTGTCCATTACTCTCTTAGGCTTTGCTCCTATCCCCTAAGAGAAACTGACTCAATGAAGCACATCTTCTTCAACTGCCCAAGTCATAGTAAAATTAGAGCGGAAACCATTAGTCTATTAGTAGAAAGATTCCCTGGAAGTTCAAATAAAATCAAACTTGATTATCTTTTGTCTGATCAGAATCACCAGACACCATGTCAAGTAGCAAGATTCTGTGCCCAGGTCTACAAGCAACGTAAATCACATAAGGCAGCTTAAACAACTAATTTATGATAATCTTATTTTTTTACTCTTATATTTATTCATCGTTCTTCCCCAGTATCAAGTCTCAATGGCTTTTAAACTGATTTGCAAATGGTTTTATATGTACTGGTTGCAGACTGTAATAATAAACTTGACTTGACTACCCCTGCACTAAGAACAGCAGAAATACCTGAACCTACTTCATGGGGTGAAAAATCCTAGCTACCACCAGAAGAAGCTGAGAAATGGAGAAAAGCGGAGGGTGTGGTGTCGGTGTTGAAGAGAATGATAGCACATTGAAAGAGCTCCATCTCTCCCATGCCGGAAATTTAAAATTTATGTTGAAAGGGTAAAGTAAAAGTATTTACCCTTCCAACGTAAAAATACACTAAGAGATCCAAAAGGCAGATTCATATTTATTAAAGGCACTATAGAAAACCAAACTTACACATTTAGCTCAATTTATGCCCAAAAACAAGACAGCCTAATGAAATTCTAAAACAAAGTTCATTAGAATACACATGTATCACTTAGTATAATTTGCTCTAAACCATATTTTCATGACAAACCCAAAGAAACAGCAGCAACATAATCTAAGAGTATAATGGAGAGCAACAAATAGAAACAGAAGGATTAAAAATATCGTGCTTACTAGGTTGGAGGCAAGTTCTGACGACAACAGGGCCAACAACAAAGATTCTCAGGTCAAACTCCATGGTCAAGTAACAGATTCCAAAATCAAAGACTGTGACCCACCAAGGCTCAGGCAGCCAGAGCCTAAGAGCTCACCAACAGCCAAGTCCAGAATGCCACAATTCTGACTAGCTAATCCCATGCTAGCTGCAGCCTTATAAAGGGAGTTTCTCCTACAGGTGAGGCTGGGTTCATTAAGCTTCTTTCTCCAAGCTGGCTCATCTCTGCTACTCATGAGTAGTAGATCAGATCCTGTCATTACAAACCTGGAGAAAGAAGCTTAATGAACCCAGCCTCACCTGTAGGAGAAACTCCCTTTATAAGGCCGCCTGGCTTGATGACTCTGTGGTTGTCAACCCTCCTGGAGATCCCCACAAATTACAACTGATCTCCAAATGCCACAACTTGGTCTTGACCAGTTTTCCCTCTTGAGCACCTACCAAAAGTGGCCTTAAGGATTGGACGAGGTCATCATAACTTTTTAAAGGATTTTCAGATTTTGAGGAAACCTTAAAAGCTTGGCTATATAGTTGTAGGTTCTAGTGCAGAGGTATTTTTCCCTGCACTTGTTCCTTTGCAGCAAGTATGCTATGCGCATTGCTACAGCAGAATTTCCCTACTTTCCTCCCTTTTATTGCAGCCATGAAGCTGACTTTCTGCCCATTTCTTTCCAGACACAGCAGAATAGCTGTGAAGATTTTAGTGTTTTCCACTCTGCCTCTTCTCTTGGTGTTGCTGGGATACAATTTGCTCTAAGAAGTGGGTTTATTTCTTAGCTCTGGAGGCAGTTTCCCACCTTTTCCCTTTTGTTTTCCTTCTCACTTCTTGCTTGGCTTCCTCAAGTTGCTGAAAAGTTTCTTTTTGTAGCATTGGAAGCTATTTCCCCACCTTTTTCCTGGCTGGCACAACAGAGTGTCTTCTACTCCCACCCCCTTCGCATGTTTGCTGTGAGACAATGAGAGAGAGAATTGTGTTGTACATGAAAAGGAGATACTTTTGTCTGCAGATACTTAATTTGTTTGCTTTCTTCTTTTTAGCTGGCTCTCTGGAGAGCTAAAAAGGAGTAGTTTCACTAAGGATTGTTCCTCTCAAGTTGACTGAGACTTCTGAGATAACTTTGAGTAATTGAGAGGGCGGTGGCAGAACAGCTGCAGGTATACCTGGGTGATGCCTCTATCCTGGATCCATTCCAGTCCAGCTTCAGGCCTGGCCATGGTACAGAGATGGCTCTGGTTGCCCTCACAGATGATCTGCAGCGACACCTGGACCAGAGTGGGTCGGCACTCCTGATACTTTTAGATCTTACAGCAGCATTTGACATGGTCAATCATAATCTTCTGACCCATTGCCTTGCCGATGTGGGGATTCGTGGAACAGCCCTGCAATGGCTGAACTCCTTCCTTCACAATCTAGGACAGAGGGTGGCACTCAGGGAACAGATGTCTGCTTACCATTCTTTGGTATGTGGCATCCCTCAGGGGGCGATTCTTTCCCCGATGCTATTTAACATCTATATGTGCCCCCTTGCCCCCTTAGCCCACAGCTTTGGGCTTCGTTGTCACTGGTATGCGGATGACACTCAGCTCTATCTGCTGATGGATGGTGTTATGACCTTTACTTTCTTTAGGGTAGATTTTTCTTTTAATCTATCCCTTAACCCTCAGGGTAGTCTGCTGCCACCCAGAATATTTTATTCCAAGATATTTTATTTAAATTTTCCCTTTGGTAACGTTCCTAAGCGTCAGGCTCCTTCGTGGTTCTATGTGGCCCTGAAGATAGGAATGGGATATAGCAATGACAGCTACACTGGGATATAGCAAAACAAAAATAAGCTTTTATTTATTCGAGAAGCGTATTGGTTTCATAAACGTAGTTCTCGGTTCTTAAAGTTACTTCATTTACTCTCATTCACACAGCTGGCCTCTCTTTCCCTGACTGAGTGTCCTTTCACAAACATGCTCAGTTCAGGTTCCACACAGGTTATATTTCTCTCATAAACACTTCAACATATTCAGGCAGCACACAGCTAGTCTGCTTCCTTCTGACTAAAATTTTTCTCTCTACCCTCCGTCTCAAACTGCATTCACTCCACTCACCCTCTCAGTCCTCAACCAATCATATTGTCAGAAACTGTTTTAACCTAAGTAACACCATATTTAATCGTAGTGTTTAGACTTCTTTCCCTCCAGGCAACACCAGCAAGGAGCCGATTCCATGGGAAAGGATCCTGTCTTATCTGCTGTTTCGACCTTGGCCAGCTCAGCGCACCTCTGAGAAGTTTTGCTGTATGAACTTGGGGGGGGGGAGGCTGGGCTCCGGGAGTGTGAAATGTAACAACCTTTGCTCTATGATTCATTCCTAGCAATGATTTGCTTGGCCAGGATCTCGAATCCTGGAATATGCACATCTGGGCTTGAATGCTGTCTTTCACAATAAACCTTTTGAAATCAAAAGACCTCGTCTTCTTGCAGAAGGGAGTGAAACAGACTATCAAGGATGGAATGCCATAGCCTGACTCATATCACTCACTCATCCATCTCTTTCACCCCCCACTCTTCACCTATCTCACCAAGCATTTAAAGATACATGCACACATTTACTTGGAATCATTACAGATGGCCAGTCCAATCTTGCTTTGGATTCCTTGGTCAAGGGTCTTAAGGCTGTGACGGTATGGTTACATCAGAGTCGCCTGAAATTGAATCCCCTGAAGACAGAGGTTCTGTGTCTGGATCATGGGGCAATCGAGCTGGGAACCGGCTCCCAGCTGTTGATGGGGTACAATTGAAACCTTCCCTGATGGTGAGGAGTCTGGGTGTGACCTTGGATGCTACACTTTCAATGGAGGCCCAGGTCATGACTGTTGCCAGGTCTGCCTTTTTTCATCTTCGACAGGGCAGGCAACTGGCGCCCTATCTTTCACCACAGGACCTGGCCACAGTAATCCATGCAACGGTCACCTCCAGGCTAGACTACTGCAACTCACTCTATCCTGGACTGCCCTTGGGTCTGACCCGGAAGTTACAGCTGATCCAGAATGCAGCGGCACGCATCCTTACCGGAACGCCCATCCAAGCACACATTCATCATGTGCTGTGCCAGCTGCACTGGCTTCCAGTGGAGTTCCAGATCTGGTTCAAGGTGTTAATCTTGGTATTTAAAGCCCTTCATGGACTGGGACCTCCATACCTGCCGGACCGCCTCTTCCATTACGTCCCCTGCAGGGTGTTGTGCTCTGCAGACAAGCAACTCCTGGTGGTCCCTGGCCCAAAGGACATCCATCTGGCCTCAACCAGGGCGAGTGCTTTTTCTGCCCTGGCCCTGGCCTGGTGGAATGCTCTCCCGCTGGAGATCTGGGCCCTGTGGGACCTGTTACAGTTTTGCAGGGCTTGTAAAACGGAGATGTTCTGCTGGGCCTTTGGCTGAGTGCCAGCGAGTGTCCTTCTTCTTCCATCTAAGACCACCATTTCTTCCGGAGCTGCCCTCAGCCATCTGCCATGCCTGTATACGGACTCCCAATATTTGTTTAAATAGCCTGCTCCTGGACCATTTTAATTATTTTTTATAAAAAATTATTGATTTTATGTTTCTGTGATTTTAATGTATTTTTTAATGTTGTTAGCCACCCTTAGCCCATCTGTGGGGAGGGCAGGGTATACATCAAATAAATAAATAAAAAAGTTACGGTGAGCTTTTGAGCTGCTTGATGTCTGTGGACAGGACCATTTAGGGGGTGCTCAATAGGTTTTCTCAGTTGCATTTTTTTCAAGAAAGTAATCTGTTTAAAACTATGCCCCTCTTGAGGTCTGTGCCCAAGGCGGCTGCCTAGTTGGTCTAATGGTAGCATTGGCCCTGTCTATAGTTATGGCAAACAGAAATGGGGAAAGGGGACAGCCTTGTCTAGTTCCCCTTGCTATATGTATATCTACTGAATGTACATTGTTAGTCCTAACTGTAGCTTTTGGAGAAAGATAAAGAGCATTAATGGCATTTTAGAATTGGTCGCCAAAACCCATTTTTTGAAGTAAAAGTTTTAGATATGGTATTTCCACTAAATCAAATGCCTTCTCTATATCAAAGGCCAGAAGTAATGCAGGGGCTTTGTATGCTTCACAGAAATTAATTATAGTTAAAGTGTTACGTGTATTGTCTGGTCAAGGTGAATGTAGTTGGTTATTTAAATTTAGACAATGTTTTGGCAAATATGCTTGTAAAGATCTTTTGGTCTTGATTCAGGAAGGGTATTGGTTGAGAAGATTTAGTATTTGTAATATGGTTGTCCTTTTTTGGAGTAACTACTATTTCAGCCTCTGACCAAGATAGAGGGATGCTACCTCCTAACATAACAGAGTTGCATGTGGCAGTTAGTGGAGTTGAAAGTAGGTGAATGTATTTTTTTGTAAAAATTTGACAGGGAATCCATCCCTGTCTGAAGCTTTGTTATTTTTTTCAAGGATTTGATAGTGACTGTAACATCTTCTGTTGAGACTGGTTGGTCCAGATATTGTTTATGTTCTTGTGAGGTTTTTTTCCAAATTTCCTGTGATGATAAATAATTTAAAATATGATTAGTGTCAGGATTGTCTGATGTACAAATGGTTTGGTAGTATTCAGCAAATACATCGGCTAATTTTACAGAATTAGTTTGAGTTTTTCCTGGGTGCCTTTAATAGCTTGTATAGAATGTGAGGAGGTTTTTTCCTCTTAATTTTCATGCAAGCAAGTTTATAGATTGGGTGGCCTTTTTTGTGTTCATCTTCTAGTTTTCTTATTCTAGATATCATTTCATTTCTAATGTTTTCTTTTTGCTCTTCATGACAGGAGGCAACGGAGATTAATTTCCCTCTAAGTACCACTTCCATAGCATCCTACACGTGGATTTGAGGAATGCCACATAGTTTGTTTCTATTGTTTAATTTCTAAAGAGACTTCAGAAGAAATTTATTTGTTAAATAAAAGTGATTTATTTAGTTTCCAATTTGTTTGATGTCATTTATTCTCAGTGTACATTCTGTCCAAGCATAGTCTGTCCACAACTTGTCACCAATCCTTGATGTAAGAGTTTGACTAATTAATTTAGGAGATAAGAATATGTCATTTAAATATGTAATTTAGAAGATAAGAATATGTAATTAATCCTTGTGTATATATTGTGGATAGAAGAGAAGTATGTATAGTCTGTTACCAGTGGGTTTTGAAGATGTCACTAGATCAATAGATAAAACCTAAGAGCCATTAATTGATCTTAGCAGCTTAGTAACTGTATTGTTAATTTTAATTGCTTTGACACGATAGGCAGTAAAATTTAAAAGGTCATTCAGAGAGGAGTGATACAAATGTTTACTGCTGACACATTGATTTACCCATGTTGAACGAAAGCAGAATTGAAAGCCAAGAGAATCAAGCGCACTCTGCATGAAGACAGCTCGTCAGGTTGTTTTGATCTACAAGCAGCTCTCCACACTGAAAGCAGTGAAAGCAGCTTTCTCAGTAATCATGCTTTGCGGTATTATCCAATACAATTTTTAAAGTTTGTATATGTACACTCACACATTATGCAATGCATTTATATTTGGTATCACTTTCATATTTATCAAAATACTTAATTTCACAGGTCAAGGGATGGTGTCATGGAAATATAAATAATAATAATAACCGTGCTTATATGCCGCTCTTCTACACATATTAGTGCCTCACCCAGAGCAGTGAACAAGTCAGTGTTATTCTTATCCCCACAATGGAGCTGGGGCTGAGAGGAGTGGCTGACCCAAGGCCACCTACTGAACTCATGTCAGTAGTGGGATTCAAACCAGTAGACTGCTGATTATGGTTTAGAACACATACTTAGTGAAACATATGCATTCTAAATAACACTGTATGAACATCACTGTAGTTCTTTTTCTAGTATGGTGTATAACTGGTGCTTCTTTATCTTTGACAGCCAATTAAGAATAGTGAACAGTATCAGATACATGTTCTGTAATTGTTAGCAGAGACCAAGGATGATCTGGTCATGTAACTTTTCTTGTCACTTTTACTATCCATATCTCTTATCTTACAGCTGGGCATAGTGGTACTTTTGGCTAGGTAAAATGTCACATGATTGGAAATAGTAAAAAAGAATTAAATTATGATTGGTTTGATATTTATCTTTGTTATCATATGAAAAGATCTTAGATTTCTGCATAAGATAATATATAAAAATGGTAATCCAAATAGCAGATCAGGGTTTTGGCCAAAAGAAATCTCATGAAGATCTAGGCAGGAAACTTACCCTTGTAATATGTGCTACGGTAACTTGAATGCATTTCATCGTTAATCTGACTGAGTTAGATTTCATTAAGAAATGTTAGGAAACTTAATTCTTGTTGCGTTCATCTGTTCTATTTTTCTATGTTTTATTTAAATAAACATTTATATTTTGATACCTCACGTAATGAAAATGACTAGCGTTTGTTAATGAAAGAAGCCATTAAACTCTTAGGAGGAGTCTGTCTCCTGGTTGGGAGAGTGCAACAAAAACATACATCCCGTTTATTTTGTACTGAAAAGCAGTTTCTCTAAAACAGAGAAACATGTTTTCAGTTCTCACTTGAAGGTTTCAAGCTGCTCAGGATTTAAGATAAAACCTTCAACCCATCTCTACCGAGTGTTTAATACTTTTTACTTAATGTTTAAAAGTTATGTTTAATATTTATGCCTAATATGATTATAAAAGCAATACTGTTTGAATTGCCTATAAACTTATTTGAGTTGGATTGTTAGTAAAATTACAATTTTATGAAATTTTTACCATTTTATAACATTACAACTTTGTACCAAAAAAGTTTTGCATGTAGAAGAGGTTGCCAAAAATAAAATTGCCCATGCCCATGCCCATGCCCATGCCCATGCCCATGCCCATGCCCATGCCCAGGACGAGGACGAGGACGAGGACAGCCAGGCCCCCAGGGGTCGCGGCTGCGCCGCTCCCCCCGACGCCCCCCGCCCCGCCTCCGCCATCAGTTATCAAACTCAGTTCAAAGTCTTGACTGTGAGATGGCCTTGGCCTGGCATATCGGTAGGACAACCTCTTCCTCTATGTTCCACCACAGCAGCTTTGCTCACCTGATCAGGGCTGTCTTCAGATACCGTCGAGGAGGGAGGGAGAAAGCTGCCATTTGTCTACTGAATGTAAAGCCTTTGTCCTTCACATATGTGAGAAGCTGTTCTCTTCCACATATGTGACAGGGGGAGGTAACCCCCCCCCACCAATCCTTGCCTTTTGAGTGCTGACATCTATAATGGATGCCCTGGCTCCATTTTTTGGGGTTCACCAACCCACACTTTACAAACCAGTGGGTGAAGAAGACATCATTTGTGCATGTTATCTACCTACCTCTTTGTGGCTGCATGGCAGACAGATGTTTGGGATATAAATTTCCCTGTGTCCCAAATACCTGGTTCCAGGTCACAGCGTTAGCAAATATGAATGCTGTGCTGTCACAGGATGGCATTGTCAACGATATCAAAAGGCACTAAGAAGTACAGGAAAACAAACAAGGATGCAGTTTCCAAATAAGAGGATCAGTGTAGGGCATTCATCAGGGCAACAAATGATCTTAGTCTGCCATGATGAGGGCAACAATCAGACTGAAATGGATCATCTTTATCACGTGGCAATGGGGGTGGACAGGGTTGCCAAAGAAGCCATGGAAAATGGTTCTTCACCATTGGTCCCATCCCTCTTCCATCAACACTGCCTCATCTGGAGGAGATCCAACAGATAATGGGCTAATATGCAAGTACAAGCCAGCAGCAGGAGGCAGCACCACAGTGAAGCCAAGGACTATTGCTGCCTGTCTCCCTCGGCTCGTCTTTGCCTCACTTGCCTCATCATTGGTCATCTGTGGCTGGTGTCTCTGATCAAGAGGGATCACTGATGGGGCAACTGAGGCAAAGGCAAGCCAAGTGAGGAGGATAGGCAGCATCTGCAGCACCAGGCTTTTCTGCACCACTAGACCACTGGCTGATTCTTGCCTAGCCAGCCTTATTGGCCCTCCTGGCTGCCTGGGCACTGACGTGTGTGTGTGTTGTGTGCAGACAAGTGGTACCCCAGACCACCATCCCATAGGAAATTTTCTCCTAGAGGCCATAATGGCAAACCTGATCTTGCTTAGAAGCCCTTTATCTGTTACATTCTAGAGTATGATATTTACTGCTTCACCATCCTCAGCCTCCCCAGTCTTACAGTTGCTGACTCCTGCTTGTGCCAGAAGATTTAGGGGTAATATCAGAGGATGGTGTGGTTTAGGAAGGAAAGGAACCTCGGTGGCATATAATGTCATAGAGTCCTCCCTCCAAAGCAGCTATTCCAGGGGAGTTGATCTCTCTTATCTGGAGATCAGCTGTAATTCCAGGAGAACTCCAGGCTCTATCTGGAGGTTGCAACCTTACCCAGTCTCCTTCTCTTCAAATCAGCTCTGCTGTTCCCTCCTGTATGCTTGAACCGTCTCTCCAAGCACCTGCTGACACTTTAGTCAAAACCCTCTTCAGATACCAATACTTCATGCAGCTTTCCAACCAAGCTGTCACGAATTTTTGCATCACTGATTTTGTTCACATTAATCCACTGTTCACTGTACAAACACACTCACCCTTCGCATCATTTTTGCACTCACCTTCATTTTGACCCTCTAACTGAATTGGTCTATGGGAAGCAATCCTTAAAGTGGATTCCTTTTTTTGGTTTATTATATATATTAATCGGACATCTCTTAATTTTTTTTTCAAATAAATAAACAAATAAATAACTGAAAAAATAGGACATATTTTTTGCTTGTTACTTGGAGCATCAAGCCAGGTAACTCCTCTTCGCCTGAGGCTAAGTCCCAGGCTACCAACAGATAATTGTTGGGGTGGAGGGAAGCGAAAAACATGGTCTGGGTGTGCTTTCAGTCCCGAGTCTGCAGAAAACTGCAGTCTGTTTTGTGCTGTTCCGTGAGCATATTGGCATAGAAAGGGTTAATTGAAGGGTGCCAGTCCAGAGTTTTCATTTCTAAAATATTGTTCTGGAGTGTCTCTAACACATCCCACTGTTTTTTGTGGCACTGGCGTTTCTTTAGTGCCCGTTCCGGGCTGTTTTGTGCTGTTCCGGGAGCTTTTTGGCATGGAACGGGTTAATAAAAGCGGGGCAGTTCAGAGTTTTCATTTCTAAAATATTGTTCTGGAATGTCTCTAACACATCCCACTGTTTTTTGTGGCACTGGCATTTCTTTAGTGCCCGTTCCGGGCTGTTTTGTGGTGTTCCGGGAGCTTTTTGGCATGGAACGGGTTAATAAAAGCGGGGCAGTTCAGAGTTTTCATTTCTAAAATATTGTTCTGGAATGTCTCTAACACATCCCACTGTTTTTTGTGGCACTGGCATTTCTTTAGTGCCCGTTCCGGGCTGTTTTGTGCTGTTTCGGGAGCTTTTTGGCATGGAACGGGTTAATAAAAGCGGGGCAGTTCAGAGTTTTCATTTCTAAAATATTGTTCTGGAATGTCTCTAACACATCCCACTGTTTTTTGTGGCACTGGCATTTCTTTAGTGCCCGTTCCGGGCTGTTTTGTGCTGTTTCGGGAGCTTTTTGGCATGGAACGGGTTAATAAAAGCGGGGCAGTCCAGAGTTTTCATTTCTCATAGGATCATAGAATCATAGAATCATAGAGTTGGAAGGGGCCATACAGACCATCTAGTCCAACCCCCTGCCCAGTGCAGGATCAGCCTAAAGCATCTCTGACAAGTATTCATCCAGCCTCTTCTTGAAAACTGCCAGTGAGGGGGAGCTCACCACCTCCCTAGGCAGCTGATCCCACTTTTGAACTACTCTGACAGTGAAAATTTTTTTCCTAATATCCAGTTGGTACCTTTGTAGTTTTAGCCCATTGCTTCGCATCCTACCCTCTGCTGCCAACTGGAACAGCTCCCTGCCCTCCTCCAAATGACAGACTTTCAAATATTTAAAGAGAGCAATCATGTCCCCCCTCAACCTCCTTTTCTCCAAACTAAACATTCCCAAGGCCCTCAGCCTTTCCTCGTAGGGCTCAGTCTCCAGACCCCTGATCATCCTCGTCGCTCTCCTCTGCACCCCCTCGATTTTGTCCACATCCTTTTTGAAGTGAGGCCTCCAGAACTGCACACAGTACTCCAGGTGCGGCCTGACCAAGGCAGTATAGAGAGGGGCTATGACCTCCTGCGATTTCGATGCTATGGCCCCTTTGATACAACCCAGGATTGAATTAGCCTTTTTTGCCACCGCATCACACATATACTACTGCCCAGAAGTGTATCCCCCATCCAGTATTTGTGCTTCTCATCTTTGTGGCCCAGATGTAATACTGTGCACTTGTCTTTGTTGAATTGCATCCTATTCACAGCTGCCCACTTCTCCAGAGTATTCTGGTCTTGTTGAATTTTAATTCTATCTTCTTGGGTGTTTGCTACCCCTCCCACTTTGGTGTCATCAGCAAATTTAATGAGCAGCCCTTCCACTCCTTCATCCAGATCATTGATAAAAATATTGAAAAGTACCGGGCCCAAAACCGAGCCCTGCGGCACCCCACTGGACACCTCCCTCCAATCTGATGAAAAGCCGTTGACCACCACTCTTTGAGTGCGGTCCTCCAACCAGTTCCCTATCCACCGAACTGTCCTATAGTCTACTCCACAGTCTTCCAGTTTGCCCATCAGAATGTCATGGGGGACCTTATCAAAAGCTTTACTGAAATCCAGATAAATCACGTCAACAGAGTTCCCCCGATCCAGCAAGCTGGTCACTCGATCAAAGAAAGAAACCAGGTTGGTCTGGCAGGATCTGTTAGGAACAAAACCATGCTGACTTCCCCGGATCACTGAGCGGTCCTTCAGATGCTTACAGATTGATCCCTTTAAAATCTGTTCAGGTATCTTCCCAGCAACAGAAGTCAGACTGACTGGCCTGTAGTTTCCTGGGTCATCCTTCCTCCCTTTCTTAAAGATTGGGATAACATTCGCTCTTCTCCAATCTTGTGGCACATCCCCAGTCCTCCAGGAGGCCTTGAAGATGATGGTCAGGCCTTGAAGATGATGTTCTGGAGTGTCTTTAACACATGCCACTGTTTTTTGTGGCACTGGCGTTTCTTTAGTGCCTGTACTGGGCTGTTTTGTGCTGTTCCGGGAGCTTTTTGGCATGGAACGGGTTAATAAAAGCGGGCCAGTCCAGAGTTTTCATTTCTAAAATATTGTTCTGGAGTGTCTCTAACACATCCCCCTCTTTTTTGTGGCACTGGCCTTTCTTTAGTGCCCGTTCCGGGCTGTTTTGTGCTGTTCCGGGAGCTTTTTGGCATGGAATGGGTTAATTAAAGGGTGCCAGTCCAGAGTTTTCATTTCTAAAATATTGCTCTGGAGTGTCTCTAACACATCCCCCTCTTTTTTGTGGCACTGGCATTTCTTTTGTGCCCCTTCTGGCCTGTTCCGTCTTGTTCCGGCTTTTACCCTGTCCCGCCCACTTCGAAGCTCTTGCTGCCTGTGCTGCCCCAGGCCGAGAACGCGCGTCGCTCCAAATCCACACGCAGATTCTCCCCGTGTTGAACTCCGAGCGGGCACCGCGTGACTGCAAAGGGGGCGCAGCACAGGCCGGAAGAGGAAATGCCTGCCCCGCCTGCCCTGCCCTTTCTAGAGCCTGTTGGTTTTTTCCCCCCACAACGGGCTTTGTTGCTAGTCCTACTTTATAATTCCCTTAGTGGGTTTCCGATGCACCAGTAAGTGCACCAGGCAGGCCGCTTCTGGAGGGTGCCGCTCGATGCCGCAGGTTTCGCAGCCCGTTCGGAGGGCAGTGGCAGCGGCACGGGAAGGGCGGCGCGTTGGCAAGCCCTGGGGGAGCAACGGCGGGAGAGAGGCCCGCCACCCTCTGATCCATGCTGGAGCCAAGCTGCACCGCTTTTGGAAGGGACGGGGTGACAGGGCGAGGGCGAAGTACTCGCTGCCGCGTCAGCTCTGCCGGAGCCAGGTGTGCCACTCTGCAAAGATCCGGGGCTTTGCACGGCAGCAGCACTCCGCTCAGCCCTTGCACCACAGCGGTGCCCCTCTCAGCCCTTCCCGCGGTGGCGCAGGAAGGGCAGCAAGGGCGGCGTGTCAGAAAGCCTCAGAGGAGCCGTGGCAGGAGAGAAGCCTGCTGCCCTCTGACCCCTGCCAGAACCGCGCCGCGCTGCTTTCGGCAGGGACAGGACGAGGGCAAAGCACCCGCTGCCATGTCAGCCCTGCCGGAGCCGGGCACGCCACTCTGCAAAGACCCGGGGCCTCGCATGGCAGCGGTGCTCCTCTTGCGGCGTCTCGACCCGGGTTCGAGGAGAGCAGTGCACGCGGTTCCTGGGGCCTCGCAGGGCAGCAGTTCTCCACTCTCCTTGGGCCCGGGGAAAGGTGGCGTGAGCAGAGTGCCACCACCCTGCAAGGCCTCTGGAGCTACGGCACTCCGCTCTCCGATCCAAACCCCCATTGCCTCCCTCCCTGCCTTTCCTTTCCACACCCCACCTGCCTTTGACCCCTCCCGAAAACCCCATTGCCTCCCTACCTGCCTTTCCCCTCCAAACCTCACCTGGCTCTCAGCCCTTCCCAAAACCCCATTGCCTACCTACCTGCCTTTCCCCTCCACACCCCACCTGGCTCTCAGCCCTCCCCAAAACCCCATTGCCTCCCTAACTGCCATTACTCTCCCCACCCCCACCTGCCTCTGACCCCTTCCCAAACACCCATTGCCTCCCTCCATGCATTTCCTTTCCACACCCCACCTGCCTCTGACCCCTTCCCAAACACCCATTGCCTCCCTACCTGCCTTTCCTGTCCACACCCCAACTGACTCTCAGACCTCCCCAAACCTCCATTGCCTCCATACCTGCCATCCCTCCCCAGACCCCTCCTGCTTCTCACCTCTCCCCAGACCCACCTTGCCCCCCACCTGCCAGACCTTTCTAACCACAACTTCACACCAGCCCTCCGAAGCCCCAGCTTTCTAGATCCCATTGTATTTATTTGCACTACGGGCTCTGTTTCTAGTATAAAATAACAAAACTTCACCCCCTACCCACCACCCATTGAAAAGGCAATATAATGTTGATAACAAAAACTATTGAACTCAAATTAATAAGAAAGCAATTTTCATACCAAATGCTAAATCAAAAAACATGATATATGTACAGCCTCTGAGAGACCCTGTGGAAAGTGAACTCATTTGGGCCTGTTGAACAAAAGTGCAAAATCAAGGGCCTGTCTTTATTGGGAGCAAGAGAAAATGTCCCCCCCTCCCGAACCTCAATACTGCTGGGTAGCACAAACTGCTAGTGACATATTAAACTGGTTTTTTTTAAAGTTTGGATTGTTTCCCCCCTTCCCCACTTATACGGCTTGCAAGGAAATGGGGAAATAAACAATTTCTTGACTCTGGAATGCTTTCCATTTTGTTGCTCAGTTGTTTCTTATTGGAATTAGTTCCTTTATGAGGAGTAGGGGCTGAATGAGTTAACTTTTTTGTGCAGATATTGATAGGTCAGTGGAGGTAATGTTGAGTTTATACAGTAAAGCTTCTCCTGATACGACAGAGTACCATACGGCAAATATATTCAAGTTTAAAGAAATAGCATTAGCAAGGAGCCAAGACATAATTTATCGCACCCACGGGCCGTCATTCCAGTCACGGGCCTGTCATTCCAGTCCCAGAGCCCTTCTGGCACAACCTGGGTCCGTCATTCCAGCATAGAGCCTGTCATTCCAGTCCCAGAGCCCTTCTGGCACACCCAGGGGCCATCATTCCAGTCAGGGGCCTGTCATTCCAGTCCCCGAGCCCTTCTAGCACACCCAGGGGCCATCATTCCAGTCAGGGGCCTGTCATTCCAGTCCCAGAGCCCTTCTGGCACACCCAGGGGCCGTCATTCCAGGCAGGGGCCTGTCATTCCAGTCCCCGAGCCCTTCTGGCACACCCAGGGGCCGTCATTCCAGCATGGGGCCTGTCAATCTAGTACCCGAGCCCTTCTGGCACACCCAGGCGCTGTCATTCCAGTCAGGGGCCTGTCATTCCAGTCCCCGAGCCCTTCTGGCACACCGAGGGCCCGTCATTCCAGTCAGGGGCCTGTCATTCCAGTCCCAGAGTCCTTCTGGAACACCCAGGGGCCGTCATTCCTGTCATGGGCCGGTCATTCCAGTCCCCGAGCCCTTCTCTCACACCCAGGGCCCTTCATTCCAGTCAGGGGCCTGTCATTACAGTCCCCGAGCCCTTCTGGCACACCCAGGGGCCTTTATTCCAGTCAGGGGCCTGTCATTCCAGTCCCAGAGCCCTTCTGGCACACCCAGAGGCCGTCATTCCACCATGGGGCCTGTCAATCCAGTCCCCAAGCCCTTCTGTCACACCCAGGGACCATCATTCCAGTCAGGGGCCTGTCATTCCAGTCCCAGAGCCCTTCTGGCACCCCCAGAGGCCGTCATTCCAGCATGGGGCCTGTCATTCCAGTCCCCAAGCCCTTCTATCACACCCAGGGCCCGTCATTCCAGTCAGGGGCCTGTCATTCCAGTCCCCGAGCCCTTCTGTCACACCCAGGGCCCGTCATTCCAGTCAGGGGCCTGTCATTCCAGTCCCAGAGCCCTTCCGGCACCCCCAGAGGCCGTCATTCCAGCATGGGGCCTGTTATTCCAGTCCCAGAGCCCTTCTGTCACACCCAGGATCCGTCATTCCAGCATAGAGCCTGTCATTCCACTCTCAGAGCCCATCTGTCACACCCAGGGGTCGTCATTCCAGTCAGGGGCCTGTCATTCCAGTCCCAGAGCCCTTCTGGCACACCCAGAGCCCGTCAATCCTGTCAGTGGCCTGTCATTCCAGTCCCTGAGCCCTTCTGTCACACCCAGGGGCTGTCATTCCAGCACAGAGCCTGTCGTTCCAGTCCCAGAGCCCTTCTGGCACACCTAGGGGTCGTCATTCCAGCATGGGGCCTGTCATTCCAGTCCCAGAGCCCTTCCGGCACCCCCAGAGGCCGTCATTCCAGCATGGGGCCTGTCTTTCCAGTCCCAGAGCCCTTCTGGCACACCCAGGGGTCGTCATTCCAGCATGGGGCCTGTCATTCCAGTCCCAGAGCCCTTCCGGCACCCCCAGAGGCCGTCATTCCAGCATGGGGCCTGTCATTCCACTCTCAGACCCCATCTGTCACACCCAGGGGTCGTCATTCCAGTCAGGGGCCTGTCATTCCAGTCCCAGAGCCCTTCTGGCACACCCAGGGGCCGTCATTCCAGTCAGGGGCCTGTCATTCCAGTCCCCGAGCCCTTCTGGCACACCCAGAGCCCGTCAATCCTGTCAATGGCCTGTCATTCCAGTCCCAGAGCCCTTCCGGCACCCCCAGAGGCCGTCATTCCAGCATGGGGCCTGTCATTCCAGTCCCAGAGCCCTTCCGGCACCCCCAGAGGCCGTCATTCCAGCATGGGGCCTGTTATTCCAGTCCCAGAGCCCTTCTGTCACACCCAGGATCCGTCATTCCAGCATAGAGCCTGTCATTCCACTCTCAGAGCCCATCTGTCACACCCAGGGGTCGTCATTCCAGTCAGGGGCCTGTCATTCCAGTCCCCGAGCCCTTCTGGCACACCCAGAGCCCGTCAATCCTGTCAGTGGCCTGTCATTCCAGTCCCTGAGCCCTTCTGTCACACCCAGGGGCTGTCATTCCAGCACAGAGCCTGTCGTTCCAGTCCCAGAGCCCTTCTGGCACACCCAGGGGTCGTCATTCCAGCATGGGGCCTGTCATTCCAGTCCCAGAGCCCTTCCGGCACCCCCAGAGGCCGTCATTCCAGCATGGGGCCTGTCTTTCCAGTCCCAGAGCCCTTCTGGCACACCCAGGGGTCGTCATTCCAGCATGGGGCCTGTCATTCCAGTCCCAGAGCCCTTCCGGCACCCCCAGAGGCCGTCATTCCAGCATGGGGCCTGTCATTCCACTCTCAGACCCCATCTGTCACACCCAGGGGTCGTCATTCCAGTCAGGGGCCTGTCATTCCAGTCCCAGAGCCCTTCTGGCACACCCAGGGGCCGTCATTCCAGTCAGGGGCCTGTCATTCCAGTCCCCGAGCCCTTCTGGCACACCCAGAGCCCGTCAATCCTGTCAATGGCCTGTCATTCCAGTCCCAGAGCCCTTCCGGCACCCCCAGAGGCCGTCATTCCAGCATGGGGCCTGTTATTCCAGTCCCCGAGCCCTTCTGTCACACCCAGGTCCCGTCATTCCAGAATAGAGCCTGTCATTCCAGTCCCAGAGCCCATCTGCCACACCCAGGGGTCGTCATTCCAGTCAGGGGCCTGTCATTCCAGTCCCAGAGCCCTTCCGGCACCCCCAGAGGCCGTCATTCCAGCATGGGGCCTGTCATTCCACTCTCAGAGCCCATCTGCCACACCCAGGGGTCGTCATTCCAGCCAGGGGCCTGTCATTCCAGTCCCAGAGCCCTTCTGTCACACCCAGGGTCCGTCATTCCAGCATAGAGCCTGTCATTCCACTCTCAGAGCCCATCTGTCACACCCAGGGGTCGTCATTCCAGTCAGGGGCCTGTCATTCCAGTCCCCGAGCCCTTCTGGCACACCCAGAGCCCGTCAATCCTGTCAGTGGCCTGTCATTCCAGTCCCTGAGCCCTTCTGTCACACCCAGGGGCCGTCATTCCAGCATGGGGTCTGTCATTCCAGTCCCAGAGCCCTTCTGGCACACCCAGGGCCCGTCATTGCAGGCAGGGGCCTGTCATTCCAGTCCCCGAGCCCTTCTGGCACACCCAGGGGCCGTCATTCCAGGCAGGGGCCTGTCATTCCAGTCCCCGAGCCCTTCTGGCACACCCAGGGGCCGTCATTCCAGCATGGGGCCTGTCAATCCAGTCCCCGAGCCCTTCTGGCACACCCAGGCGCCGTCATTCCAGTCAGGGGCCTGTCATTCCAGTCCCCGAGCCCTTCTGGCACACCCAGAGCCCGTCAATCCTGTCAGTGGCCTGTCATTCCAGTCCCTGAGCCCTTCTGTCACACCCAGGGGCTGTCATTCCAGCACAGAGCCTGTCGTTCCAGTCCCAGAGCCCTTCTGGCACACCCAGGGGTCGTCATTCCAGCATGGGGCCTGTCATTCCAGTCCCAGAGCCCTTCCGGCACCCCCAGAGGCCGTCATTCCAGCATGGGGCCTGTCGTTCCAGTCCCAGAGCCCTTCTGGCACACCCAGGGGTCGTCATTCCAGCATGGGGCCTGTCATTCCAGTCCCAGAGCCCTTCCGGCACCCCCAGAGGCCGTCATTCCAGCATGGGGCCTGTCAGTCCACTCTCAGACCCCATCTGTCACACCCAGGGGTCGTCATTCCAGTCAGGGGCCTGTCATTCCAGTCCCAGATCCCTTCTGGCACACCCAGGGGCCGTCATTCCAGTCAGGGGCCTGTCATTCCAGTCCCCGAGCCCTTCTGGCACACCCAGAGCCCATCAATCCTGTCAGTGGCCTGTCATTCCAGTCCCAGAGCCCATCTGCCACACCCAGGGGCCGTCATTCCAGTCAGGGGCCTGTCATTCCAGTCCCCGAGCCCTTCTGTCACACCCAGGGCCCGTCATTCCAGTCAGGGGCCTGTCATTCCAGTCCCCGAGCCCTTCTGGCACACCGAGGGCCCGTCATTCCAGTCAGGGGCCTGACATTCCACTCTCAGAGCCCATCTGTCACACCCAGGGCTCGTCATTCCAGTCAGGGGCCTGTCATTCCAGTCCCAGAGCCCTTCTGGCCCACCCAGGGGCTGTCATTCCAGTCAGGGGCCTGTCATTCCAGTCCCCGAGCCCTTCTGGCACACCCAGAGCCCGTCAATCCTGTCAGTGGCCTGTCATTCCAGTCCCTGAGCCCTTCTGTCACACCCAGGGGTCGTCATTCCAGCATGGGGCCTGTCATTCCAGTCCCAGAGCCCTTCTGGCACACCCAGGGCCCGTCATTGCAGGCAGGGGCCTGTCATTCCAGTCCCCGAGCTCTTCTGGCACACCCAGGGGCCGTCATTCCAGTCAGGGGCCTGTCATTCCAGTCCCCGATCCCTTCTGGCACACCCAGGGGCCGTTATTCCAGCATGGGGCCTGTCAATCCAGTCCCCGAGCCCTTCTGTCACACCCAGGCGCCGTCATTCCAGTCAGGGGCCTGTCATTCCAGTCCCCGAGCCCTTCTGGCACACCGAGGGCCCGTCATTCCAGTCAGGGGCCTGTCATTCCAGTCCCAGAGCCCTTCTGGCACACCCAGGGGCCGTCATTCCTGTCAGGGGCCTGTCATTCCAGTCCCAGAGCCTTTCTGGCACACCCAGGGCCCTTCATTCCAGTCAGGGGCCTGTTATTCCAGTCCCAGAGCCCTTCTGGCACACCCAGGGGCCGTCATTCCAGCATGGGGCCTGTCAATCCAGTCCCCAAGCCCTTCTGGCACACGAAGGTGTCGTCATTCCAGTCTGGGGCCTGTCATTCCAGTCCCAGAGCACTTCTGGCACACCGAGGGCCCGTCATTCCAGCACAGAGCCTGTCGTTCCAGTCCCAGAGCCCTTCTGGCACACCCAGGGGTCGTCATTCCAGCATGGGGCCTGTCATTCCAGTCCCAGAGCCCTTCTGGCACACCCAGGGCCCGTCATTGCAGGCAGGGGCCTGTCATTCCAGTCCCCGAGCCCTTCTGGCACACCCAGGGGCCGTCATTCCAGGCAGGGGCCTGTCATTCCAGTCCCCGATCCCTTCTGGCACACCCAGGGGCCGTTATTCCAGCATGGGGCCTGTCAATCCAGTCCCCGAGCCCTTCTGTCACACCCAGGCTCCGTCATTCCAGTCAGGGGCCTGTCATTCCAGTCCCCGAGCCCTTCTGGCACACCGAGGGCCCGTCATTCCAGTCAGGGGCCTGTCATTCCAGTCCCAGAGCCCTTCTGGCACACCCAGGGGCCGTCATTCCTGTCAGGGGCCTGTCATTCCAGTCCCAGAGCCTTTCTGGCACACCCAGGGCCCTTCATTCCAGTCAGGGGCCTGTTATTCCAGTCCCAGAGCCCTTCTGGCACACCCATGGGCCGTCATTCCAGCATGGGGCCTGTCAATCCAGTCCCCAAGCCCTTCTGGCACACGAAGGTGTCGTCATTCCAGTCTGGGGCCTGTCATTCCAGTCCCAGAGCACTTCTGGCACACCGAGGGCCCGTCATTCCAGTCAGGGGCCTGTCATTCCAGTCCCCGAGCCCTTCTGGCACACCCAGGGCCCGTCATTCCAGTCAGGGGCCTGTCAATCCAGTCCCCGAGCCCTTCTGTCACACCCAGGGGCCGTCATTCCAGTCAGGGGCCTGTCATTCCATTCTCAGCGCCCTTCTGGCACACCCAGGGGCCTTTATTCCAGTCAGGGGCTTGTAATTCCAGTCCCCGAGCCCTTCCGGCACACCCAGGGCCTGTCATTCCAGCTAGGGGCCTGTCATTCCAGTACCCGAGCCCTTCTGGCACACCAGGGGCCTTTATTCCAGTCAGGGGCCTGTCATTCCAGTCCCAGAGCCCTTCTGGCACACCCAGAGGCCGTCATTCCACCATGGGGCCTGTCAATCCAGTCCTCAAGCCCTTCTGTCACACCCAGGGACCATCATTCCAGTCAGGGGCCTGTCATTCCAGTCCCCGAGCCCTTCTGTCACACCCAGGGCCCGTCATTCCAGTCAGGGGCCTGTCATTCCAGTCCCTGAGCCCTTCTGGCACACCCAGGGCCTGTCATTCCAGTCAGGGGCCTGTCATTCCAGTCCCCGAGCCCTTCTGGCACACCCAGGGGCCGTCATTCCAGCATGGGGCCTGTCAATCCAGTCCCCGAGCCCTTCTGGCACACCCAGGCGCCGTCATTCCAGTCAGGGGCCTGTCATTCCAGTCCCCGAGCCCTTCTGGCACACCGAGGGCCCGTCATTCCAGTCAGGGGCCTGTCATTCCAGTCCCAGAGCCCTTCTGGCACACCCAGGGGCCGTCATTCCTGTCATGGGCCTGTCATTCCAGTCCCCGAGCCCTTCTCTCACACCCAGGGCCCTTCATTCCAGTCAGGGGCCTGTCATTCCAGTCCCAGAGCCCTTCTGGCACACCCAGGGGCCGTCATTCCAGCATGGGGCCTGTCATTCCATTCTCAGCGCCCTTCTGGCACACCCAGGGGCCTTTATTCCAGTCAGGGGCCTGTAATTCCAGTCCCCGAGCCCTTCCGGCACACCCAGGGCCTGTCATTCCAGTCAGGGGCCTGTCATTCCAGTACCTGAGCCCTACTGGCACACCAGGGGCCTTTATTCCAGTCAGGGGCCTGTCATTCCAGTCCCAGAGCCCTTCTGGCACACCCAGAGGCCGTCATTCCACCATGGGGCCTGTCAATTCAGTCCTCAAGCCCTTCTGTCACACCCAGGGTCCATCATTCCAGTCAGGGGCCTGTCATTCCAGTCCCCGAGGCCTTCTGTCACACCCAGGGCCTGTCATTCCAGTCAGGGGCCTGTCATTCCAGTCCCAGAGCCCTTCTGGCACACCCAGAGGCCGTCATTCCACCATGGGGCCTGTCAATCCAGTCCTCAAGCCCTTCTGTCACACCCAGGGACCATCATTCCAGTCAGGGGCCTGTCATTCCAGTCCCCGAGCCCTTCTGTCACACCCAGGGCCCGTCATTCCAGTCAGGGGCCTGTCATTCCAGTCCCTGAGCCCTTCTGGCACACCCAGGGCCTGTCATTCCAGTCAGGGGCCTGTCATTCCAGTCCCCGAGCCCTTCTGGCACACCCAGGGGCCGTCATTCCAGCATGGGGCCTGTCAATCCAGTCCCCGAGCCCTTCTGGCACACCCAGGCGCCGTCATTCCAGTCAGGGGCCTGTCATTCCAGTCCCCGAGCCCTTCTGGCACACCGAGGGCCCGTCATTCCAGTCAGGGGCCTGTCATTCCAGTCCCAGAGCCCTTCTGGCACACCCAGGGGCCGTCATTCCTGTCATGGGCCTGTCATTCCAGTCCCCGAGCCCTTCTCTCACACCCAGGGCCCTTCATTCCAGTCAGGGGCCTGTCATTCCAGTCCCAGAGCCCTTCTGGCACACCCAGGGGCCGTCATTCCAGCATGGGGCCTGTCAATCCAGTCCCCAAGCCCTTCTGGCACACCGAGGTGTCGTCATTCCAGTCTGGGGCCTGTCATTCCAGTCCCAGAGCCCTTCTGGCACACCGAGGGCCCGTCATTCCAGTCAGGGGCCTGTCATTCCAGTCCCCGAGCCCTTCTGGCACACCCAGGGCCCGTCATTCCAGTCAGGGGCCTGTCATTCCATTCCCCGAGCCCTTCTGGCACACCCAGGGGCCGTCATTCCAGCATGGGGCCTGTCAATCCAGTCCCCGAGTCCTTCTGTCACACCCAGGGCCCATCATTCCAGCATGGGGCCTGTCATTCCAGTCCCCGAGCCCTTCTGTCACACCCAGGGGCCGTCATTCCAGTCAGGGGCCTGTCATTCCATTCTCAGCGCCCTTCTGCCACACCCAGGGGCCTTTATTCCAGTCAGGGGCCTGTAATTCCAGTCCCCGAGCCCTTCCGGCACACCCAGGGCCTGTCATTCCAGTCAGGGGCCTGTCATTCCAGTACCTGAGCCCTTCTGGCACACCAGGGGCCTTTATTCCAGTCAGGGGCCTGTCATTCCAGTCCCAGAGCCCTTCTGGCACACCCAGAGGCCGTCATTCCACCATGGGGCCTGTCAATCCAGTCCTCAAGCCCTTCTGTCACACCCAGGGACCATCATTCCAGTCAGGGGCCTGTCATTCCAGTCCCCGAGCCCTTCTGTCACACCCAGGGCCTGTCATTCCAGTCAGGGGCCTGTCATTCCAGTCCCCGAGCCTTTCTGGCACACCCAGAGCCTGTCATTCCAGTCAGGGGCCTGTCATTCCAGTCCCCGAGCCCTTCTGGCACACCCGGGGCCGTCATTCCAGCATGGGGCCTGTCAATCCAGTCCCCGAGCCCTTCTGGCACACCCAGGCGCCGTCATTCCAGTCAGGGGCCTGTCATTCCAGTCCCCGAGCCCTTCTGGCACACCGAGGGCCCGTCATTCCAGTCAGGGGCCTGTCATTCCAGTCCCAGAGCCCTTCTGGCACACCCAGGGGCCGTCATTCCTGTCATGGGCCTGTCATTCCAGTCCCCGAGCCCTTCTCTCACACCCAGGGCCCTTCATTCCAGTCAGGGGCCTGTCATTCCAGTCCCAGAGCCTTTCTGGCACACCCAGGGCCCTTCATTCCAGTCAGGGGCCTGTCATTCCAGAACCAGAGCCCTTCTGGCACACCCAGGGGCCGTCATTCCAACATGGGGCCTGTCAATCCAGTCCCCAAGACCTTCTGGCACACCGAGGCGTCGTCATTCCAGTCAGGGGCCTGTCATTCCAGTCCCCGAGCTCTTCTGGCACACCCAGGGCCCGTCATTCCAGTAAGGGGCCTGTCATTCCATTCCCCGAGCCCTTCTGGCACACCCAGGGGCCGTCATTCCAGCATGGGGCCTGTCAATCCAGTCCCCGAGTCCTTCTGTCACACCCAGGGCCCGTCATTCCAGCATGGGGCCTGTCATTCCAGTCCCCGAGCCCTTCTGTCACACCCAGGGGCCGTCATTCCAGTCAGGGGCCTGTCATTCCATTCTCAGCGCCCTTCTGGCACACCCAGGGGCCTTTATTCCAGTCAGGGGCCTGTCATTCCAGTCCCCGAGCCCTTCTGGCACACCCAGGGCCTGTCATTCCAGTCAGGGGCCTGTCATTCCAGTCCCCGAGCCCTTCTGGCACACCAGGGGCCTTTATTCCAGTCAGGGGCCTGTCATTCCAGTCCCAGAGCACTTCTGGCACACCCAGAGGTCGTCATTCCACCATGGGGCCTGTCAATCCAGTCCCCAAGACCTTCTGTCACACCCAGGGACCATCATTCCAGTCAGGGGCCTGTCATTCCAGTCCCCGAGCCCTTCTGTCACACCCAGGGCCCGTCATTCCAGTCAGGGGCATGTCATTCCAGTCCCCGAGCCCTTCTATCACACCCAGGGCCCGTCATTCCAGTCAGGGGCCTGTCATTCCAGTCCCAGAGCCCTTCCGGCACCCCCAGAGGCCGTCATTCCAGCATGGGGCCTGTTATTCCAGTCCCCGAGCCCTTCTGTCACACCCAGGGCTCGTCATTCCAGCATAGAGCCTGTCATTCCATTCCCAGAGCCCATCTGTCACACCTAGGGGTCGTCATTCCAGTCAGGGGCCTGTCATTCCAGTCCCAGAGCCCTTCCGGCACCCCCAGAGGCCGTCATTCCAGCATGGGGCCTGTCATTCCATTCCCAGAGCCCTTCTGGCACACCCAGGGGCCGTCATTCCTGTCATGGGCCTGTCATTCCAGTCCCCAAACCCTTCTCTCACACCCAGGGCCCTTCATTCCAGTCAGGGGCCTGTCATTCCAGTCCCAGAGCCCTTCTGGCACACCCAGGGGCCATCATTCCAGCATGGGGCCTGTCAATCCAGTCCCCAAGCCCTTCTGGCACACCCAGGTGTCGTCATTCCAGTCAGGGGCCTGTCAATCCAGTCCCCGAGCCCTTCTGGCACACCCAGGGGCCTTTATTCCAGTCAGGGGCCTGTCATTCCAGTCAGAGAGCCCTTCTGGCACACCCAGAGGCCGTCATTCCACCATGGGGCCTATCAATCCAGTCCCCAAGCCCTTCTGTCACACCCAGGGACCATCATTCCAGCATGGGCCCTGTCATTCCAGTCCCAGAGCCCTTCTGGCACACCCAGGGGCCGTCATTCCAGCATGGGGCCTGTCATTCCAGTCCCCGAGCCCTTCTGTCACACCCAGGGCCCGTCATTCCAGTTAGGGGCCTGTCATTCCAGTCCCCGAGCCCTACTGTCACACCCAGGGCCCGTCATTCCAGTCAGGAGCCTGTCATTCCAGTCCCAGAGCCCTTCCGGCACCCCAGAGGCCGTCATTCCAGCATGGGGCTTGTTATTCCAGTCCCCAAGCCCTTCTGTCACACCCAGGGCCCGTCATTCCAGCATAGAGCCTGTCATTCCAGTCCCAGAGCCCATCTGTCACACCCAGGGGTCGTCATTCTAGTCAGGGGCCTGTCATTCCAGTCCCAGAGCCCTTCCGGCACCGCCAGAGGCCGTCATTCCAGCATGGTGCCTGTCATTCCAGTCCCAGAGCCCATCTGTCACACCCAGGGGTCGTCATTCCAGTCAGGGGCCTGTCATTCCAGTCCCCGAGCCCTTCTGGCACACCCAGGGCCCGTCATTCCTGTCAGGGGCCTGTCGTTCCAGTCCCAGAGCCCTTCTGGCACACCCAGGGGTCGTCATTCCAGCATGGGGCCTGTCATTCCAGTCCCAGAGCCCTTCTGGCACACCCAGGGCCCGTCATTCCAGTCAGGGGACTGTCATTCCATTCTCAGCGCCCTTCTGGCACACCCAGGGGCCTTTATTCCAGTCAGGGGCCTGTAATTCCAGTCCCCGAGCCCTTCCGGCACACCCAGGGCCTGTCATTCCAGTCAGGGGCCTGTCATTCCAGTACCTGAGCCCTTCTGGCACACCAGGGGCCTTTATTCCAGTCAGGGGCCTGTCATTCCAGTCCCAGAGCCCTTCTGGCACACCCAGACTCCGTCATTCCACCATGGGGCCTGTCAATCCAGTCCTCAAGCCCTTCTGTCACACCCAGGGACCATCATTCCAGTCAGGGGCCTGTCATTCCAGTCCCCGAGCCCTTCTGTCACACCCAGGGCCTGTCATTCCAGTCAGGGGCCTGTCATTCCATTCCCCGAGCCCTTCTGGCACACCCAGGGCCTGTCATTCCAGTCAGGGGCCTGTCATTCCAGTCCCCGAGCCCTTCTGGCACACCCGGGGCCGTCATTCCAGCATGGGGCCTGTCAATCCAGTCCCCGAGCCCTTCTGGCACACCCAGGCGCCGTCATTCCAGTCAGGGGCCTGTCATTCCAGTCCCCGAGACCTTCTGGCACACCGAGGGCCCGTTATTCCAGTCAGGGGCCTGTCATTCCAGTCCCAGAGCCCTTCTGGCACACCCAGGGGCCGTCATTCCTGTCATGGGCCTGTCATTCCAGTCCCCGAGCCCTTCTCTCACACCCAGGGCCCTTCATTCCAGTCAGGGGCCTGTCATTCCAGTCCCAGAGCCTTTCTGGCACACCCAGGGCCCTTCATTCCAGTCAGGGGCCTGTCATTCCAGAACCAGAGCCCTTCTGGCACACCCAGGGGCCGTCATTCCAACATGGGGCCTGTCAATCCAGTCCCCAAGACCTTCTGGCACACCGAGGCGTCGTCATTCCAGTCAGGGGCCTGTCATTCCAGTCCCCGAGCCCTTCTGGCACACCCAGGGCCCGTCATTCCAGTAAGGGGCCTGTCATTCCATTCCCCGAGCCCTTCTGGCACACCCAGGGGCCGTCATTCCAGCATGGGGCCTGTCAATCCAGTCCCCGAGTCCTTCTGTCACACCCAGGGCCCGTCATTCCAGCATGGGGCCTGTCATTCCAGTCCCCGAGCCCTTCTGTCACACCCAGGGGCCGTCATTCCAGTCAGGGGCCTGTCATTCCATTCTCAGCGCCCTTCTGGCACACCCAGGGGCCTTTATTCCAGTCAGGGGCCTGTCATTCCAGTCCCCGAGCCCTTCTGGCACACCCAGGGCCTGTCATTCCAGTCAGGGGCCTGTCATTCCAGTCCCCGAGCCCTTCTGGCACACCAGGGGCCTTTATTCCAGTCAGGGGCCTGTCATTCCAGTCCCAGAGCACTTCTGGCACACCCAGAGGCCGTCATTCCACCATGGGGCCTGTCAATCCAGTCCCCAAGACCTTCTGTCACACCCAGGGACCATCATTCCAGTCAGGGGCCTGTCATTCCAGTCCCCGAGCCCTTCTGTCACACCCAGGGCCCGTCATTCCAATCAGGGGCATGTCATTCCAGTCCCCGAGCCCTTCTATCACACCCAGGGCCCGTCATTCCAGTCAGGGGCCTGTCATTCCAGTCCCAGAGCCCTTCCGGCACCCCCAGAGGCCGTCATTCCAGCATGGGGCCTGTTATTCCAGTCCCCGAGCCCTTCTGTCACACCCAGGGCCCGTCATTCCAGCATAGAGCCAGTCATTCCATTCCCAGAGCCCATCTGTCACACCTAGGGGTCGTCATTCCAGTCAGGGGCCTGTCATTCCAGTCCCAGAGCCCTTCCGGCACCCCCAGAGGCCGTCATTCCAGCATGGGGCCTGTCATTCCATTCCCAGAGCCCTTCTGGCACACCCAGGGGCCGTCATTCCTGTCATGGGCCTGTCATTCCAGTCCCCGAGCCCTTCTCTCACACCCAGGGCCCTTCATTCCAGTCAGGGGCCTGTCATTCCAGTCCCAGAGCCCTTCTGGCACACCCAGGGGCCATCATTCCAGCATGGGGCCTGTCAATCCAGTCCCCAAGCCCTTCTTGCACACCCAGGTGTCGTCATTCCAGTCAGGGGCCTGTCAATCCAGTCCCCGAGCCCTTCTGGCACACCCAGGGGCCTTTATTCCAGTCAGGGGCCTGTCATTCCAGTCAGAGAGCCCTTCTGGCACACCCAGAGGCCGTCATTCCACCATGGGGCCTATCAATCCAGTCCCCAAGCCCTTCTGTCACACCCAGGGACCATCATTCCAGCATGGGCCCTGTCATTCCAGTCCCAGAGCCCTTCTGGCACACCCAGGGGCCGTCATTCCAGCATGGGGCCTGTCATTCCAGTCCCCGAGCCCTTCTGTCACACCCAGGGCCCGTCATTCCAGTCAGGGGCCTGTCATTCCAGTCCCCGAGCCCTACTGTCACACCCAGGGCCCGTCATTCCAGTCAGGAGCCTGTCATTCCAGTCCCAGAGCCCTTCCGGCACCCCAGAGGCCGTCATTCCAGCATGGGGCTTGTTATTCCAGTCCCCAAGCCCTTCTGTCACACCCAGGGCCCGTCATTCCAGCATAGAGCCTGTCATTCCAGTCCCAGAGCCCATCTGTCACACCCAGGGGTCGTCATTCTAGTCAGGGGCCTGTCATTCCAGTCCCAGAGCCCTTCCGGCACCCCCAGAGGCCGTCATTCCAGCATGGTGCCTGTCATTCCAGTCCCAGAGCCCATCTGTCACACCCAGGGGTCGTCATTCCAGTCAGGGGCCTGTCATTCCAGTCCCCGAGCCCTTCTGGCACACCCAGGGCCCGTCATTCCTGTCAGGGGCCTGTCATTCCAGTCCCTGAGCCCTTCTGTCACACCCAGGGACCGTCATTCCAGCACAGAGCCTGTCGTTCCAGTCCCAGAGCCCTTCTGGCACACCCAGGGGTCGTCATTCCAGCATGGGGCCTGTCATTCCAGTCCCAGAGCCCTTCTGGCACACCCAGGGCCCGTCATTCCAGTCAGGGGCCTGTCATTCCAGTCCCAGAGCCCTTCTGGCACACCCAGGGGCCGTCATTCCAGTCTGGGGCCTGTCGTTCCAGTCCCAGAGCCCTTCTGGCACACCCAGGGGCCGTTATTCCAATCAGGGGCCTATCGTTCCAGTCTCAGAGCCCTTCTGGCACACCCAGGGGCAGTCATTCCAGCATGGTGCCTGTCAATCCAGTCCCAGAACAGGTTATCTGAGCCCAGACACTTTCCTTCAAAATCCATTCCACGTTTTCTTTGCACCTCTTTTTTTGCTCTAATGTGTTTCAATGGAGCCCATGCAAGCCAATGGGCATTCCACTTTTCCATTATTTCCTATTGTCAGGATCAGAATGCTCTTTTGTATACCTATACTTAACCGACTCCATATTTAATCCTTTCAGTGTTCAGTGCTTTCTTCCCCAGGTGCAGAGGTTCCCAGGCAGCTATCTCACAAACCAGCATTGTTTTGGCTACCGACGTTCCACCAAGAACCGGCCTTGGGGAAGCTTTCGCTTTTGCAGCTTCAAAGGGAATATTTTGAGAACTGTGGGGGGAGGATGGGTCAGCTATGATATTTAATATGTATCTCTTGCTTTGCCTGGCATTGGTAACAATGCATATGTACCAACCTGGATATTGCATTCAGGCCAGTGGACTATAATAATCTTTTTCTTCATTAAATGCTTTTTGGAAACAATGGACTTTTGTCTAATTGCAGAAGGCAGACTGGAGTAAGGATTTTATCTAGCCACAGTTCTGACATTTTGTTACCAATCATCTTTCCAATGCCTCAACCGGATCAAATGGACTACAAAGCTGTCCCGCCCTGGGACCCTTTGTTCGATCCGCATGTCTCTCCCGGTACCCGAGGCTCGGAATCTTCTCAAGTTGTGCCAAGGAGACAAGGATCCACGGTTACAACCATTTTTACCCTCGCTCCCAGTACGGAGAGAACGAGGCCCAGCGCATCAGCCGTTCCATTGTTCAGCGTGCCGACCCCGACGCAGTGGGGCGCCCGGACCAGAGAGACGAGGGAGCGGAGGATCAGCGCGATGTTTACCCAAATACAGTTGGATAGCCGGCATAGCCTTGGATCTATACCGGAGCAAGCTGAGGGCCGTCCATGACTGTTCTGGAACCCGACGGCCGAGCGAACGGAAGGGGATACTTCCCAACGAAGTGCTCTGAGCTGGGACTATGCCGAAGTCACCCCGAGAGCGGGGGAACCAGATGTCGGAGAGCACCAATGGGCACAGCTCCAGAGTAGAACCATTGCCATTGATTCTGGGATTTCAGCAATCACTGGATTAACCAAAGGTGTACTTGCTGTGCGGTCGCAGGAGGAACAAGGGGTGGAAGCACCCCTGCCGTGGCAACAGACGCTGAGCACGGACCACCCGACAACCCCTCCAACTACTGGGGATACGGGGGATCCGCAGCAGTCCACAGACAGAGTACAGAGGTTGGAGAACAGACTACAGAATATGGAAGAGAGGCCAGCCAACGCGGTACATCTGCTTTCCGTTTTAGTGGCGGGAGACAGAGACAGGGCCCCGCCAACGGGCCTGTCTGGCATTAGCCAGAGTCTGGCTAACTTGCAAGACCAGATATGGCCGCGGCAACCGTCGGAAATGGGTGAGGAGATTGGGGCCACTGGAGGGGGATCCCTCTTGATGGGAGAAGGTGGTGAGCCGTGTCCGGACGACCGGTACCCAGACCAGCCTGCAACCACTGATACCAGCAGCAGCGAGGAGACGGAGGAGGAGGAGGAAGAACCGCCACGCAGACCGGCTTCCCCTATAATTCCTCCACCAACCACCCAAGCGAGTCAGCCCACCACACCGACGGTGGTTCCAGGAACTTTGCCGGCACAACCACGCGGGCCGACTTCCCCTATAGTTTACCCACCGACAACCCAAGCAAGTCAACCAATTACGCCGCGGGTGGTTCAAGGAACGCAGACCTCGCCGAGGGGACCTCGCCCCACCCGACCAGCGCCAACCCGACCGACGCTGTGCCAGCTGACACCGAGGGGACCCCTGCCGTCTCCGGGGTCGATACCACTAACGGGGCCGGTGGCCCCTCCGCCCCTACAACCTCTGCACCCGCAGCCGACGCCTAGGCAACCGGCCCCCCAACCGCAACCGTATTCCCACCCGCACCAGCCCCCGCTGCAACTGGGGCCAATGGACGTTTATCCCATGCCAGATCAAACCCCCAGACAGGATTTACCCATGGGATGGGTCAAACTGGACGCTACTTTTGATGGAGACCCTTCCAAATTGGGATTTTTCCTGGTACAAGTGGTGCAATTTTTTAATCGTTGGGGACACCTGTTTGGAAGCGAAGCCAGTCAGATAGAGCATCTGGGATAGCGTCTCCAAGGTAAAGCTGCTGACTGGTACGTGGGACTATATAATGTGGGGGCCCCCGAGTTAGAAACTCTCCAAGGGTTAGTGGATGCCATTCGGGCACAATATGAAGATCCCTTGGAGGAAACTCGGGCTAGAATGGAGTTGCAAGCAATTAGACAAGGCAGCATGTCGGCTAGAGACTATGCCATACAATTCCGACAGCTCGCTGCCAAATACCCGAGGTGCGAGGAGTCCACCAAGATTATCTTGTATAAACAAGGATTGAATCCAAAATTACTAGACCGAGCGCTCATGCAAGACAATCCGCCTACACTGTTAGGATGGATACAGTTGACTTGCGAAGTTGAAAATCGACTCCTGGAAGTTCGCCTAGCGGAACAACATCAGCAACCCCCGAGCCAAAGACTCTCCTCCACACCTTTGTCTCTGAGAGGGAGCAGGGGAACTGGGTATGCCACCCGGGGAGCGCGAGATGCTAGATGGCAACAGGGATTGTGCTTACAATGCGGCCAGGGTGGCCATTTCGCAGCGCAATGCCCATATCGGCCTGTTCAAAGACCTCCGCTCCAATTATGACGCCCAGCTCCCCTAACCAGCCCGGCGCTGCCGCGCCCTTCTCCGGTACCCAGAGCTGCCCCGAGGAGTAGGGGAGCGCCAAGAAAAAGTTTCCCAGATAGAGGACTGGAGTTGGGGGAGATCACCGAAGACGATCAAACAGCCCTGATCGGGGAAGGAAATCCCGAGAGCCCAGAGTCGGGAAACGAAATGGATCTGTCGTAAAAGGACCCAAACGGCAGATCACACGTAAGTCTGGTCCGGTGTTAAACCGACCCCCGGGGTCCATACTGTTCATTCCTGTAACGTTAGTAAATGCTGACAAGAAGATGCACATCCGTGTGCAAGCTCTTATTGATTCGGGCTGCTCTAGAGACATTATTGCACCTGCCTTAGTTAATGGACTAGTACTCCCAGTGAAAGATTTGGATATACCTGTCATTTTTGAACAAATGGATGGCACTAACATGAATCCGGTTACCACAGAAACTGCTCCGATCATAACCGGCATGGGATCACATTGGGAAGTCAGATCCTTTGTCATTAGTGCCACAGCTAAATATCCCCTGATACTGGGAAGCCGATGGTTGTGTGATCACAACCCCCACATTGATTGGGCAGAAGGGAGTATTACTTTCACCCATGAATCTTGCAAAAATCATCGTTGGGATCAAAACTGGGGAAGAAATCCCACTATGTCTGATTCAGCTCTACTCACCCAAGAAGAAATTAACCAAATACCTAAACAATATAGGGCATTCACTAAAGCCTTCACAGAAGAAGAGGCCAATACGCTCCCTCCGCATAGGAGGACAGACTGTGCTGTGGAAATTTTACCAGGGGCCTCACTGCCGAAGGGTCGGTTTTACCCTATGAGCCCCAACGAAAGAGACGAACTTCGGAAGTTCATTGATCTCAATTTGCAAAGGGGGTTCATCCGCCCAGCTAATAGTCCCCATGCAGCCCCAGTTTTGTTCGTGAAAAAGAAGGATGGGGGCTTGAGACTGTGTACTGATTTTCGGGGACTAAACGCTGTGTCCGCTAGCAACGCCTACCCCATTCCACTCATCAAAGATCTACTCAACGTCGTGGCCCAAGGTAAGATCTTTACTAAATTGGATTTAAAAGATGCTTACTTTCATGTCCGTATCCGAGAAGGGGATGAATGGAAAACCGCGTTTAATTCCCCACTCGGACAATATGAATACTTAGTAATGCCTTTCGGCTTGACTGGCGCCCCGTCGGTTTTCATGTCCATGATCAATGAAGTCCTACATGAATTTCTGTACCAGGGGGTAGTGGTGTATCTTGATGATGTGTTGATTTACTCACAAACGGAGGAGGAACATGTGGAACTTGTACAAAAGGTGCTAACTACACTCATGAATAACAAACTGCCTATTAAACTTTCAAAATGTGAGTTCCACAAAACAAAACTCACTTATCTGGGCTATTGTATATCGTCAGAGGGCTTGAAAATGGACCCAGAGAAAATACAAGCTGTATTAAATTGGCAAGTCCCCTCCACCAGAAAAGAATTACAATCGTTTCTAGGGTTTGCCAATTTCTATAGAGAATTCATTGCTAATTTCGCCCAGACCACGCTCCCCTTAACTGAACTGTTAAAAACGAAAGACAAGGGGGAGCAAGCAAAAAAACCTGGTGCGAAGCTCTTATGGACACCCGAATGCGAGGCAGCATTCAATCAGTTAAAAGAGCAATTTGTCTCAGAACCCGTCCTACAACACCCCGATGAAAACCGCCCCTTCATAGTACAGGTCGATGCCAGCGATATGGCAATTGGGGGTGTATTATTGCAGCGAGGAGAGGACGGAAATCTTAGACCTTGCGCCTTCCTTTCTAGAAAGTTTTCTGAGGCTGAGAGAAACTGGAATGTGTGGGAAAAGGAAGCCTTCGCTGTCAAAGCGGCGCTCACAAATTGGAGACATTGGCTAGAAGGCGCCCGACATCCATTCGAAGTCTGGACGGATCACAAAAATTTAGAGGCCCTGCGCAGCCCTCGCAGACTAAACGCCAAACAATTGCGGTGGGCGGAATTCTTCTCGAAGTTCAATTTTACCTTAAACTTCCTACCAGGCAAAACTAACTTCCTCGCTGACGCTCTATCACGCATGCCCCAACATAAAAGCAAAAGGGAGGAGACGGTCGACACGGTGTTTTCGCCTACGCAATTAGGGGGTGTGATGACTACGCGCAGCCGCGCTAAGCCCTCCCCGTCACCCGATCAGGGGTGGAGAGAAAAGCTGAAAGCCGAGGTGGAGAAGGAGGGGGGGGAGGCGCCCAAAGACAAACTGCAACAATCCGCCACGGGGGAATGGCTTTGGGGAGACCGTTTTTATGTGCCTAAATGTCTGAGAAAGGAGGTTTTACAACGATGTCACGATGCCCCCACAGTGGGACACTACGGTTACTTAAAAACGCTCCACTTGGTGCAACGCCAATTTTGGTGGCCAGGCATGTGCAAGGACATTTCCCAATACGTAGCCTCTTGCCCCATCTGTCTCAGCGCCAAATCCCGAAAGGGCAAACCTCCGGGGCTTTTGCAACCCTTAGAAACGCCAAATCGACCATGGGAGATTATTTCTATGGACTTTATTACTGATCTACCTCCCTCTAAGGGACATAATTGTATTTTGGTCGTGGTTGATTTGTTTTCCAAGCAAGCACACTTTATACCATGCACCACCATTCCCTCCGCTAGAAAACTAGCTGATATTTTTATGAAAAACATTGTGAAAATACATTCTTTTCCATCCAAGGTGATTTCGGATCGCGGCGGGCAATTTGTTTCCAACTTCTGGCGGGAGCTTTTGCAACTACTGGGAATTGAACAAGGGCTTAGTTCAAGCCATCACCCAGAAACAGACGGACAATCCGAAAAAACTAACCAGATATTGGAACAATTTCTAAGATGCTACATCAACTTCCAACAAGACAATTGGGTTGATTTGCTCCCGTTAGCAGAGTTCTCCTATAATAACAGTGTACACGCGTCTACTGGGGAAACTCCTTTCAAAGTAGTTTATGGCTTCCACTTCAAGCCGTTCCCGTTCGAAGCGCTCCCCCCTCCGACTACAGCTTCTCAGGACGTCACCGAGTGGTGGGGGGAAGCAGCTCAACAATGGACTCTAATCAAAAAACACCTCGACAAAGCCAAACAGGACTACAAGAAATACGCAGACTGCCACCGTGCGGCGGAATGGGATTTACAACCTGGCGATCTTGTCTACCTGTCTACAAAAAACCTAAAATTATCTCAAACCAGCAGGAAACTAGCTTTAAAGTTTTTAGGACCTTTCCCAGTGCGTAAAGTAATCAACAAAGTGACTGTTGCTTTAGATTTACCAAAAAACCTACGCTACGTGCATGATACTTTCCATGTCAGCCTCCTAAAAAAGGCTCCAACAGATAACCAGTGGCACATCAGAGGCCCCCCTATTCCAACGTTAATCGATGACCAGACCCACTACGAAGTACAACAAATACTGGACTCTAAAATTAAACGAAACCAGCTGTTTTACCTAATTAGGTGGAAGGACTTTGATTCTGGGTTTGATGAGTGGGTCAGTGCTGTACATGTCCATGCCCCTAGACTGGTGAAAGCGTTCCACTCTCGCTATCCACATAAACCGGGGAAGGGTTTCTTAGGGGGGGCAGAATGTCAGGATCAGAATGCTCTTTTGTATACCTATACTTAACCGACTCCATATTTAATCCTTTCAGTGTTCAGTGCTTTCTTCCCCAGGTGCAGAGGTTCCCAGGCAGCTATCTCACAAACCAGCATTGTTTTGGCTACCGACGTTCCACCAAGAACCGGCCTTGGGGAAGCTTTCGCTTTTGCAGCTTCAAAGGGAATATTTTGAGAACTGTGGGGGGAGGATGGGTCAGCTATGATATTTAATATGTATCTCTTGCTTTGCCTGGCATTGGTAACAATGCATATGTACCAACCTGGATATTGCATTCAGGCCAGTGGACTATAATAATCTTTTTCTTCATTAAATGCTTTTTGGAAACAATGGACTTTTGTCTAATTGCAGAAGGCAGACTGGAGTAAGGATTTTATCTAGCCACAGTTCTGACACCTATGGGCATTCAAGCCTCTCCCATTATTTCCAATGGGCAATCCTGTCATTCGTTTTAGTACATCCCCTCCAAAACTACAAAACCACAATTCCTCATGGACCTCTAACATATCTAGATCTAAGATTCATTGTATTTAGTTATTTTTGTAGGTTCTGATATATCTTAGGAATTATCTTGAGTCTGATTAAGGACTGAATGAAGAGAGTTTATTCAGAAACTACAACTTTGACAGAAAAGAGAGAAACAGAATAGATACTAACTACCTCACAAAACTGGGAGAGAGAGACTTCCGGGAAGAAGCAAGAAGCAGGAAGTAGCCTAAGAATACCAATGCAAGAAGGACAGAAGAGAGGAAGAGAGATCTTATTTTGCTAACTGTCAGACCACCTGCCCCCTGCAGGTATTTTGTCTTCTGCCTTCTCTATACACAAGACATTGTCTTCCAACATTTTAAAAGTATTTCTACGCCACCTAAAAAGAAAGGGCAAACTGGCTAACAACTGAAAACAGAAACCCCAAAGAAAGCCAGTTTCCACCACACTGTAGTCTGGTAATATTCCATTGTGTTCCAGAGTCAACACAGGATGTTTAGGAAGAGGTAGGCTTGATTCTTATGCGGGGGTCATCATGGACTCATCAGATCTAGGAGCAAAGATCCCCTTTCCCCCACCATGTATACTTGTGAAAATCTGCCTTTTCTTTCCACATCTAAGTTTCCACATATAAACAACATAGTTGCCATTCACTCCTATGGGAAATCTTACACTTGGGAATATTGTTCCAGTATAAAGCAAACTTACTCCTGTCCCTAACATTGGATAACTGGACCTTCACATACAGGAATTCCACAGAAGTGGGGAGTTGCAATGCATTTCTGTAATGCAGAGGGCTTTTCAATGGAATCATTTCACATGGTCATTTGAAAGAACACATGAAGCTACTTTATAGTGATTCAGAGCCATTTAGCTCAGAATTGTCTACTCTGGCTGCCAGAGCCCCTAGCAAACAATGGCCTCTGCACTGCTACCACAGACTTTTTTTACATAGAGATACCAGTAGAATGAACCAGTGACTTTCTGCTTGTACTGAGTTATGGTTCCTCTAGGGTTGCCAGGTCCTCTTACCCTCCTGGCAGGAGGGCTTGGCACTCACCATGTCTTTACTCCTTGTGTGTGCGCTTTGCACACACGTGTTTCACAGTCGACTGATTTAGGCCCCAGAAGGACTCGATTTGGCCCATTTGGTGCCAAAATCGGCCTGCTGCAAAGCTCAGGAGCACTCTCAGGGCGGCACTTCTCCTGGGAAGTGACATCATTGCACCACCCCATGAACGGGCCTGGGAGTCCTGTTCCCACATCTTCCCCCTGTTGGCCTGGTGCATGGTGGCAGGGAGCAAAGTATGGGAGCAGAGGTTTCCCAGGTTCTTCTTAGAAAAAAAATATTCAAACATGCAACATTCTGATCTGGATTCAGACATACTTCCACTGTTTCAAAAAGAAATGGTTCAAAATAGATCCTTGTTTTATTTTAAATGTTAACTCCTGTAGCTAGAAAGAATTTACAGAAGCAGATATTCCCTACCTTTTCCTTGCTTCAGCAATCCTCTGCACTCTTGAAAAGCCTCAGGTGAACTTTGGTTACCCCCTGAACAATATGCCATCAGGCCTAATTCAACAGCAAAAGTGGTAAGGCCACAGGTGGCAGTCTGGGCCAACATGGAAAGAGCCCACCCAGAACACAACTAGCCCTTCTCCCCCAAAAGCAAGGCAGGTATTTTCCTCAGGAGCTTTCAAGAGGAAGGGGCTGATAAATCAAAGGTATTTTCTGTAATCCTCCAGAGCTCATCACACTCTGACCGAGAATATTGGTCCACATTTGCCAGTCAATAACTGAGGCTCCATTACATCACCTATGTACTCCTTACTAATCCCACCTTACAATAGAAAGTTTGAATTAGCCAGTTACAGCTCAGATTTTGACCCTTTCACCAAGAAAGTCATGAATACTAAAAGATTTGTTACTCACAGTGCAACCCAAATTTCACCAATGGGCAGCCAGATCCTGAAGCTTTGGCCCACTGCCATCACAGATCCTAGTTCTGTACCAAATCTTGACAACAGCACCCCTTATTTATACTGAGGTAAATCCAGGTGCCTAAAAAAGGTTTACAAAGCCCCCAGCTTGAGTAGACATGTTTATGATGGCTTCTGTTATGATGTACACATATCTGGAAACTGACTTTTATTTGAAGCATCTCACAATTTCTCTGTGTCACAACAACTAGTTAACAATTATTCACATATTCCGTCTGCATGTATATTCAGCACTGAATGATATGGAAATGTTCACATTTGTCTAAAGTGTAATTGTAAATGTAATGCTGCCCTCAGGACATCTGGACTATACTTGCCAACTGCATTAATATACAGAATCAGATATAGGAAATGGATTCATAATGTAACCCACAAATCTTCACACCTCGGGGCACTGGAGTGCAGGAAGATTAAATCTGGACCTTCGTAATGAAGATATAATGTTAAAAAGTGAGAATAACTGTGTAAATCTATATTCTGCAGCTGGACAAATCTTTGGATACCAAAGTGATCCAACTTGAAATTTCTTGTTTGCCTGAAATCTCCTGATTTACTTTGTCAATATATGCTTTAACTCCCCAACCTAGCAATCACACACATCCCAAACTTACCATCACTATTTGAGGGGAAATCAAACTTTACAACAAGTGGGATTCCTCCGCCTCCCCAAAACCAGGCATGTTTTAAAAGCCATAAATTGGTGTACAAAAAGTATAAAATAAAATCATTGGATTTAATCCAGTGTACTGACAGCAGTAGCTAATGTTGGAGATGCTTTTTTCCTGAACAACCTCCTGTGAGGTCTGAAGAAGTGATGCTTGGTGACCTGTGTGTACAAAAGCTATGCACTCTGTACTTTTTACAGCAGTGTAGTCTTTTGATCCAGTGAAAACACTGCTGGAGGAAGAGGCAGGAAGGGTGATTTTGTCAGTTCCTGCTCTCACTACAAAATATGTATTTAAGAAATTTATGTAGTTTGATTCTAAGTGTAATTAGGATGACTATTGCAATCAAAAAGCTTAGGTCTGACTATGCACTAGTATTAATTTAGGAGATCTATGCTGGGTACCTGTGTGTAAACTGAATTACTTGGGAGAACACTGTGATGCACATATAGAATTTGAAATGCCAGCTGTAGCTATGTACTTGAGATGGATAACTGTGAAAGCTGCTTCAGAAAAAGCATGAAGACCGGTAGGCAGACTTGAAAACCAAACGCTGTGATAGTAACAAAACACAGGAAAGGAAGACAGTAGCATTCTAAAAATCTTCCATGATTAGAAAATAAGATCTCACCATATGGACAGCTGTGACAAATTCTTATAACAAAATGTAAAAATGTCAGTAGACAGATTGTAAGGGAAAAATGTGAGTGTGTGATGTGCCGTCCAGTTGCCTCCAACCTCTGGCAACCTTGTGAATGAAAGACCTCCAAAATGTCCTATTGTTAACAGATTTGCTCAAATCTTGCAAACTGGAGGATGTGGCTTTTTTTTTATTGAAGAAGCCATCTCATTTTAGGTCTTCTTCCTCTTCTCCTACTGCCTTCTACTTTTTCTAGCATTATTGACTTTTCCAGAGAGTTTTGTCTTCTCATGATGTGATCAAAGTATGATAAGCCTCATTTTTGTCATTTTAGCTTCTATGGAGAATGGAATAGATATCTAGGAAATAGAAACAATGGCTCATTTAATAATTCTTTGAAAATTAGTAGCCAAAAACTCTTTTTTTTAATCAAAGTTAGTTTTCAACTCACATAACACTCCTGAATCTCCATGAAATTCCACTGATGGGATCCTGAAATCACTCAAGATGTTCAAATGTAAGGGATGCTCCTACAGTGCCATAACATGCAAACTTTCACCCTTCTAACCATACGACTTCTAGAAATATTATTATTATTATTAACAACAACAACAACAACAACATTTTAATGCTGCCTTTCCACCCAAATAGGATCTCCAACATGGCAAACATGCAAACATTAAAACATTTTAAATAAAATATATATATAGTAAATAAAAGAAACATAATAAGGGAGGAAGGCAACAGTTACTGCTTAGGGTGGCACAGTTAATCTGCAGTAGAGTTTTCAGGTTAGGCGTATCCATTATATTCTGATAAATTTAGGCTTGCCAGCCCAATGCTGGCAAGTGGTGGGTGATTCACCTGAGGGGGCTCTCACTGAGGTCATGGTGATGTAACTGATGATGAAGTAATGATGTCACTTGCAGCACGACTCATAAGTGACATCACCGTATCACTGGAGATATTCTAGTATTGTAGCGTATTGCCCAAGTATTGCCCAATGTGATGATGTCACTTCTGGATTATGTCAGAAGGGATGTCATGGTGTTGGTGGTAATGCTGATTGCCCCCATTTTGCTTCCTCGGTCAACTTTGTGTTGAAAATTATATGTATCCTTTAAAAAAATGATCAAAATTTGTCTCAGAGAGTTCTTTTTGTCTCAATAAATGCTATCATATTTAAAGCTCCTTCTGATATAATAGCTTCCAATTGACATATGGTGAGATTTTTACCAGATAAAAGAGGCCCCTCTGTAGAGACCATAGCCTTGGGAGAGAAGAAATAGAGGAGCCAGCATTTCAAATCTGGAAGGAATCAGTCTGTCCTTTCGTTTGCTAGACAGGGAAAACAGCCAGCTCATACTAGGAGGAGCAAGGAAACGATTGACATCTCAAGGCAACGAGAAAGGCAAAGGGCCAGGAGAGTAAGAGAGAAGAATGAGGGTAACACTCATACCAGATCCAATCACAGAAACCCGACTGAGCTCAGAGAGAGAAAGAGAGAAGAAAAACTGGGGCTCCTTAAAACAAGGACAGTTCCACATTTAAGACTGAAAAAATTCAAGGGTGTTTAATGATCGTACAAATTATTAGCATGCATAGCCTTGCCAGGTTCCAGCCCATGGTGGGTAATCTCCTGATGATTGTAGCCTGGGCCTGCTGATTGTTGGCAATTGATAGAAGGAAGCAGGCTGTCTGGAGATTGTTTGCCATTGGTGGAAGCTGGGAGGAAGGCCAGGGAAATGGGCATTAATGCACCTACGTCCCTGGCCACGGATGACATCAGTTCTGGTGTGACCTAGAAGTAAGTGTCACACTGGGGCTGATTCTTTAGGAACTGACCCCAAAGATAGCAAAAACATCACTTCTGGTGAGACATCATTGCTTCCAAGTCATACTAAGTGATTTCTTTGGCAGGTACTTTGAAGCATGCACAAAGGAGGGAAGTTGCAGTTGCTGCCACCTCTGTCACACCTCTCCCACCAGTTGCTGGAGGGACTTGGCAACCCTGAGCATGCCTATGCAAATAAGATTTGAGACGAGCTGAATGCAGTGTTTGTAATTTCCTTCTCAGCTCAGGTTGCCAGGAAAGCTGTAGGTGGGGATAGGGGAGGACTGCACTGCTAGCTGTGATGTCATGTCATTTCTGGTTAAAAAATGGAAGTAACATAGGTAGCTCTAGAGATCACTTGAAACTCTATTATTTTACCATACACCTACAATAGAGTTTCCTGTGATTCCTAGAGCCATTCAATATCACTTCTAGTTTTTTACCAGAAGTGATGTGATATCACATGCAATACTGCAGGTTTTTAAAACGTTTTTCTCAACAGCACTGAACGGCAGCTGGCAATTGCCAACAGCACTCTGAGCAGCAGCTGGCAATTGTAGTAGGGAGGCAGAAGAACCCCCTAGCTGAATTTCTGCTGTTTGAAACTTCTGCTATCCTTACTGTACTGTACTCTTTATTGAATGTCCCAGCCAGTGTTCATATTGACTTATACTATGCAATCCCCCCGAGTCTCAGTAAGAAAGGCAGTCTATAAATAACATAAATGAATAAATAAATAATAAAATTTCTTGCCACCACTGAGAGAATGGGACCCCTATTAGCCCCAGTGTTCTAGCAACAGCGCTGACAACAGTTACAACAGCAAGAACTTTAATGTAGTTTAACAGCAATGTAGCTTAACAGCGAGAACTTTATGTAGTAAATAAATTGGGAAGCTTAATTAAAAGAGAGTGGGAAGTAATAGCTGGGTTCCAAAGGTGAGCTTTGTGTGTTTGCCTGTAGAGTAATAAGAGTTCACTGGTTCCAGGCCCTTCTTCCTAGAACACTCCATACGCAAACAAAGTCTCTACCTGAAGCTTCACTCTTAAATCAGGTTTCAAAGAAATTCTTTATTCCTAGTTACAATACACACTGTTGTCCTTTCTCTTCTCACAGGACTTTTCTGGGCTGCAGGTCTCTCATAGGGTTGCTAGTCCCCCACTGGGGGCAGGGAATCCCCCACTCCCACCCACCACCCCCACTTACCTGGCTAGCTGGGGAAAAGGCAAAGGAATGCACCTCTTGGAGTGCTCTCCCGTGTGCTGCAGCAGGCTAAGTTTGCTCCAAAAAGGACCAATTCAGCCCACTGCAGAGGGCAGGAGCACTCCAGGGCCCCTTGCATCACCCCAGCAATGCTCCTGTGCTCCATAGCTGCCCAATTTGGCCCGAATCCGGCCTGATTCAGGCCAAATTGGGCCTCTGTGGAGCTCAGGACCACTCTAAAGCCCATCACACTGCCCCAGCAACACTCCCACATTCCACAGTGTCCCAATTTGGGTTGACTCAGGCCACTGTGGAGTGCAAGAGCACTCTAGGGTCTGTCACACTGCCCTGGCAGTGCTCCCACACTCCGCAGCAGCCTGATTTGGCCCACGGTGAAGTGCAGGAGCACTCCCAGGGACAGCACGTGACCTGCGCAATATCACTTCCTGAGGGCAGCGCTAAGGTAAGTGCCAGGTCTTTCATCTCCCACCTGGCAACCCTACTCTCCTGGCTGCATCTCCCAATTTTCCCTCCATTTCTCCTTCTGTTCCTTCTCCCCTCAGGAAAACTGTTTTTAGGTCAGACTCAGGGATGCGATTAGGACATGAAGTTTCTCAGAAAATCCATTACTAGTGCTATGTTTGATGGCTTTTTTCTTTGCTTCAGTCTTGACAAAATGCAGAGTATGTACTCTGCAGCTGTGATTGACTGAAGGGTCTACAACCAAATCCCTGGAACCAAAGAAGGATCTTGCATGACCTAATCCAAAAGAATTTTCCCAATTGGGTAGCAGGCCAGAGCTGCTAAAAGGAAAGAATGGAGGGGGGGGGGTGGATTTGCCTGTCTCAGACCAACCTGGATTCTCCAAAAAGGTGGGCAAGGTGCTGTTGTTATTTGAGATACTGCTTCTGCCTGCCAATACCCTTCCACTCTTGCTATCCTCCTTTACTTATCTGCATGGTCAAAGTCCATAGCTGGATGCAGTGGAAGGGGGGGGGATGGTTTTCAGAGGCAAAGTTCCAGCTGTTAATAACTCTCTGGCATTAGCAGCCCCACCCGTATGGAAACCAGCATGTACTGTCACAGAGTTCCCTGCATTTCTCCCAAATGGCAATGCCCGTAGAAGGCTTAACCTAAACTCACTTAGCCATCTGCTTCTGAGATGTGTGTTTTGTGTGTGTAAGAAGGAAGTGGGAAAGACTAGAAGAGAATGAAGCAGGTCTGCTGTGACTGAATGAGTGGCGGATGGATATCTTCAAGCATTCCAGAATGAAGCTGCTTGTTTGGATCCTTCCCGATCTGTTTTTAGGCTTGGTTATGGGGCTGAAACAGCCTTGGTTGCCTAGGTGGATGACATACTGGAAGAGGGACAGAGAGAGTGCAATTCTGTTGATTTTCCTGGACCTTCAGCAGCTTTCAATACCATCAGTTATGGTATCCTTCTGAACTGCCTTTCAGGAAGAAGAATAAAAGTAGATTTTAAAACTGCAACAGGCTAACTATAAGGAGGAGAAGACTTGGCAAGAGTCGAAATAGAAAAAAGACTAAGTTTAAAGAAGTTATTAAAGAATTTGGACTATTGTTTTGAATACTTGCGGTTATGGAGCTGTGAGAAAATTTTACCATCGCGAGAGCTACTGCGGGAAGTCGGGAGACAGGAAGTACGTAATAACAATAGAGTTGCTGGAGAGAAGCGGCCCCTGCCGGAGGGCAGGAAGAAGGGAATCGCCATCTTTGAAAGGGGAAAAGCCGCGGCTTCAGCAGAAGAGGAAGTAAGCCATTTTGGATTACAAAAACCATAGAAGAACCATAGAGAAAAGACGCCCGACATTTTGGATTTTCTAAAAGTTTTTTCTTTGCAAAAAGACCGGGACATTTATATTAAAAATTAAAAAGACACTAAATTTTACGCCACGGAGTTAAGGAAGAGGGCGGACTCGTGGGAGCGAGCTAAGGCAAGCCCCACGATGTCGAAAAAAGAGTGGCAATCGGCAATAGAGAACCTAGACAAAAAACTCTTAGAAGTGATTAAAGAACTTAAGGACATGAAACCGGAGCTGATCAAAGAGGTTAAACAGACAGTGAAAAGTGAGCTGTCAGAAGTAAAGAAAGGTATGGAAACAATGCAAAATGAACTGCAAGGAACACAGCAGAGAGTTAAAGTAGTAGAAGGCGCGGTGGAGAATCTAGCTGACACGCAACAAACAGAGATGAGACTGATGAGGGGGAGAATGGCGGTTGCGGAAAGTAAACACATGGAGAAGCAGCTAAGATTTCGTGGCTTGCCGGAAGTGGAAGGAAAGACAGTGCAAGAACAGATGACTGAGGTGTTAGCTGAATACCTGGGGAAGGAGGAGGAGGAAGTTGTGGCTATCCTGGACGTGGTATACCGTGTAAATTCAAGAATTGCGACCCAGAGGAAATTACCAAGAGATGTGATTGTGCAATTCACGACCCGAAATATGAAAGAGAAGATTGTGACTAAACAGTTTCAAGATCCATTGGAGATTGACGGCAAGACGATTATCATTATGAAGGAATTACCCAGATCGGTGTTATTGGATCGGAAAAAATATAAAGCGCTAATTCAGATTTTGAAGGACATGAAAATCAGGTACAGATGGGAATTACCAGAAGGAGTGTCCTTTGAATTTGGAGGGGCCAAAAAACGCATCAGATCCGAACGAGAGATGGAGCGATTTATAAGAGACAATGAAAAGGACTTACCAGCAACAAGATTATGATTATGGAGTGTAAAGTTTTATCTTGGAATGTAAATGGACTTAATTCACCGAATAAGAGAAAAAGCATTTTTCACTGGCTATTAAAACAAAAATGTGATATTGTATGTTTGCAAGAGACCCATATTCGAAAACAAGATGTAAAGTATCTAAAATCAAAAAAATTGGGCAATGATTTTGCAGCGGCCTCTAATAAAAAAAAAAGAGGAGTAGTGCTTTATATTAAAGAGGAGCTGCAGCCAAAGTTTGTAATGAAAGATGTGGAAGCCAGATTTATAGCAGTGGAATGCATATGGAATTCAAAGAGAGTGCTGGTAGTTGGAATTTATGCACCTAATGGAGCAAAAGAAAGCTTCTTTGAGGATTTAAGGAAGCAACTAGATGAACTTTCATATGACCAGATAATACTTGCTGGAGACTTCAATGGAGTGACAAATTTGGATTTAGACAAAAAATCATCAACTGCACAAAAGAAGAGAGGACTGCTACCAAAGTTGTTTTTTGAATTGATACAACAGGAAACCTTAGAAGATGTATGGAGAAGACAAAACCCGAAAAGCAGACAATTTACGTTCTACTCCGCAAGACACTTTACACTATCGAGAATTGATATGATCTGGGCCTCAAAAGACTTAGCGTTATGGACTAAGGAAGTGGAAATAATGCCGATGGTAGGCTCGGATCATAATCCAATTATGTGGAAATTGGGGAGAAGGAGCAAAAGGAAAGGATGGAGAATAAACGAGGACTTACTTCAAGAGGGAGAGAATATGGAGATGCTGAGAAGAGAGACAAAGTTCTTCATACAATACAACATGAATAAAGAAGTACCAACCAATAAGGTTTGGGACACTTACAAGGCGGTAATTAGGGGCATACTAATGGACTTAAATGGAAGAGCCAGAAAAAAGAAAGAGGAGAAGAGACAGGAGATTATGGAGAAAATAAAAGCCAAAGAAATACAGTTAAAGAAGAGACCAGGGAAAAAGAAAATTTATCAGGACATTAAAATATTACAAGAACAGCTGACAGCAATGAATAATAAAGAATTGGAGTGGAATCTTAAAAGACTGAATCAAAAAGGGTTTGAAGGTGCAAACAAACCTGGGAAATATTTGGCATGGCAATTGAAAAAGAGAAAGGAAAAGAAAATAATAAATAAAATATGTGAAGATAACAAAACGTATTTGGAACAGACATCCATTAGTAGAGCCTTCTATAAATTTTATGCTAAATTGTATAATAAGAAAGAGGTGAATAAAGAATCAATAGCGACATATTTGGAGAAAATGAAGCTCCCAGTAATCTCGGAAGCGTGGAGAGATAGACTGAACAACGAAGTAACGGATGAGGAAATAAAAATGGCAATACAATCAACAAATTTGGGAAAGGCGCCAGGGCCAGATGGACTTACAGCCAAATTTTATAAGATAATGGCCAACGAACTGGTACCATTCTTAAAAGAAGTGATCAATGGAGTATTAAAGGATCAACAGATTCCAGATACCTGGAAGGAAGCTAACATTTCATTGATCCCTAAAGAGGGCCAAGATCTGACTGTGAAAAATTACAGACCCATATCCTTACTTAATAATGACTATAAAATCTTTGCGAAGATACTGGCAGAGAGAGTGAAGGGATGGCTTTCAGAAGTTATTGAGGAGGAACAAGCAGGTTTTTTACCTGGTAGACAAATCAGAGACAATTTAAGGACAGTGATCAATGCTATTGAGTATTATGATAAGCGCTGTGACAAGGAGGTTGGTTTCTTCTTTGTTGATGCTGAAAAAGCGTTTGACAATTTGAACTGGGACTTTATGTTTGCCACTATGGAAAAGCTACAAATGGGAGAAAGATTCATAAGAGCAGTTAAAGAAATCTACAGAGACCAGAATGCAGCAATTGTGGTGAATGATGAGACTACTAAGAAATTGACTATAAGTAAAGGAACAAGACAAGGTTGCCCGTTGTCTCCGCTGTTATTCATTTTGGTATTGGAGATACTGATGATACAAATACGACAAGATGAAGAAATCCGCGGAATAAAAATAAAAGACTTTTCTTATAAGGTCAGAGCATTTGCGGACGACATAATGTTAATTGTGGAAGACCCAATGGAGAATATGCCAAAAGTGATAGAGAAGATCAAGGAGTTCGGAGATTTGGCAGGGTTTTATATTAACAAAAAGAAGTCAAAGATATTATGCAAAAATATGACTAAGCAAAAACAACAACTGTTAATGGAAATAACGGACTGTGAAGTAACAACTAAGGTGAAATATTTGGGAATTGAACTGACTGCAAAGAATATAGATCTATTCAAAAATAATTATGAAAAATTATGGACTCAGATTGAGCAAGATTTGATCAAATGGAATAGATTGAATTTGTCATGGTTGGGAAGGATTGCAGCAGTTAAGATGAACGTGTTACCAAGAGTAATGTTTTTGTTACAGACAATACCAATTATCCGAGACTCTAAGCAGTTTGAAAAATGGCAGAGGAAAATATCAGACTTTGTTTGGGCAGGCAAGAAGCCTCGAGTGAAAATGAAAGTTTTACAAGATGCAAAGGAAAGAGGCGGAATGCAACTGCCCAATCTAAGACTTTACTATGATGCAATCTGCCTAGTGTGGCTGAAAGACTGGATGACGCTGAAGAATAAGAAATTATTGGCCCTAGAGGGATATAAAAAAATATTTGGATGGCATGCATACCTATGGTACGATAAAGTGAAAGTGAACTCTATGTTCTTACATCATTATATACGGAAAAGCCTATTTGCAACTTGGAAGAAGTATAGAGATTTTCTACAAGAAGGAACCCCCATGTGGGTGGCTCCATATGAAGTAATAGATCCGAGAGCTGTCGATACTGAGCAACAGTGTTTAACATATAAGGAGATAACCCGAATAGAATCTTCCAAACTTAAAATAAAGACACAGGACGAGTTATCACCCAACTATGATTGGTTTCAGTATAGGCAGATCAGAGATCTCTACAACTCGGACTGTGCAAAGGGAGGCATAAGAACAGAGAATTCGGAACTAGAGCAGACACTTTTAAAAGAGGATAAGATGGAAATTTCCAAGGTATACCAAGTATTGTTGAAATGGTATACTGAAGATGAAATAGTTAAAGTACAAATGGTGAAGTGGGCCATAAATTTTAACAAAGAAATAACAATGGAGGCATGGGAATACTTGTGGAAAAACACAATGAAGACTACAACGTGTACTAATATTAAAGAGAACATTTACAAAATGATCTATCGTTGGTACATGACACCAAAGAAGATTGCGCTAGGGAATTTGAACACTTCTAATAAATGCTGGAAATGTAAAAAACATGAGGGCTCTCTGTACCATATGTGGTGGACGTGTGAGGTAGCTAGGCAGTACTGGGGAGAAATAATAAAAGTAATAAGTGAGATTTTACAATTTCAAATCGATAAGAACCCAGAACTCCTGCTACTGAACTTGGGAATGGAGAACATTCCAACCCAATATAGAACATTGCTATTTTACATGACAGCAGCGGCCAGACTTTTGTATGCGCAAAAATGGAAAGTACAAGAAGTGCCAACTATTGAGGACTGGACTTACAAATTGCTGTATATGGCCGAAATGGACAAAATGACAAGAAAATTGAGAAATCTGGACCCAGGACAGTTTAACACAGACTGGGAGAAGCTGAAGCAATATGTGTTGAAGAAATGGGAGGTGGGAGGAGAACTGTGGCAGTTTGAGAACTATTGAAACATGACAAAATGTAGAGGGGGGTGACTTTACCGGAGGGTAGAGAGAGAAATGAAAATGTCTAAGCAGTTATCTTGTTAGATTGTTATATATAGAAAAATATATAGAATATGGATAGAAAATAACTAACTATAAGGACCGACTAATTAATATTGTTTCTGGTATAAACGTGTAACATGTTAAACTGAATAAGTCTACCTGAAGAAACATATGGATCAAATTGATTGATAACTTTTGACGATAGTTATATAGATGTATAATTAAAGAAAGAGGAAATTAATAATATAATTAAATATAACTAAAGTAGAATGAAGACAAGATATGTAGAAAAAGTAATATACAGAATATAAGTTAAATTGGTTGACTTATATGAACGCATGGATTATATGGTTTATAGGGTATATGGTTTATAGAAATATTTGAAACCAGGAAATTATGAAATTATGGAAAAAGGGACAAATTGTTTGTCTAATACGGAAGAAGGGACTTAAAGATAGGGTACAGAGTGTTAAAAATAGTTAAAGAATTATTGCTTAGATTAAAGGGAAAGTATAGGTTTGTTAGATAGATGAATTTAAAATGAGTAAGGGAAAAGGGACAAAGGGTTGGAAAACTGTTGGAAGTCTACAAAAAAGGGGGGAAAGGGAGGGGGTTAGAAATTGGGAAACGGGAATTGATTGTAATGTGAAATCAAATGATTCTAATTCCAATAAAAAATTTTATTAAAAAAAAAATGAACTGCCTTTCAGAGCTGGCATTAAGAGGAACTATTTTGTGTAGTTCCATGCCTACCTGCAGGGTAGGTTTCAGAAGACGATGGGGTATATTTTACCTAGCTAATGGAAGCTGTATCACCTAACAGCAGTTATGTCATTTGATTTGGGCAGGTTCCATGCATTCCTATATGTAAGCGATAGATTTCAATTGCTCCTGGAGTTTATATTTTAAAAAGAGAACAGAATGGCCATTCTGAGCTGCTGTATCTCAGAAGCACTAAGAGCATCCTGAAATCTGCTTTGCAATTTGCATTATCTAACTTTAACTTGCCTGACATCATCTGCATGCCATTTTAAAACTTTTACAAACTTCAGAATGGACTTTAACTTCATGCAGTGGAATACCGTTTTTTCTCTTCCCTGCCCCCTTTTTAAATTGAACATGAAGAAGATTTCTAGACGACTTAAAAGCTTGTTCACTATGTATGAATTTTTTATTGGTCCTAATAACAGTTTCATATGCATATTTTTCATGCCCATTTAATTCCCCAATGGCTCCCAAGTGTTATCCTTGTTTGACATGAGTGTCAAACAAAACTAGACGCTGTACAATAAATTACAGCACAAGGTCCCTCCTCAGGCTTACATTACATTATGAATTAAATATAGTATATTAATTGAGGTGCCCTATATCTTATATTGGGGACAACTTTAAATGGAGGTAAGAGAATAAAATCCTCAGACCCACTTTCTTGTCAAAAACCATGAACATGCTTTTTGAGAAATATACAGGAAATGGAAAAGCAATTAAAAGGCTTTTCTCTGTACTGAATCCTGACAAATTTGCAGTTTTGAAAGAACCACGGGTTATAGTTAGTAAAATGAAATGGGAACGTATCATATTCTCAGCTTTTCTCTTTTCTGCAGAACCAAATGCCTTTGTCTGAATTTAGTGGGTGAGAACTATCTTTACTCATATGCAGTTTTATTCCACAATTTCCAAATTAATTTTAAAAGTTATCATGAAAAACTGATATGAACCATGGAAAGCAGAATATTTTATTTTTGGAAGAACAATTGTATGACAATCCAAAGCGTAACAAAAGAATGGAGAGTCGGCATTAATTATCTTTATCCATATTATAATCATGGTGCTGCCTGCAGCTTTCCTTCCTCCATGACAGCCAGTATAAATTCAGAGAAGGGGGTGTGTGGAAACCCTATAGCTAACATGGTAGTTAAAAGCATTTTCTTGGAGCCTTTTATTCTAATCATATGGGACTCTGTAGACTTCACTGATAGCACAATACATCCTATTACACTTAGGTTGTAAAATTGTGGGCTCTACATTGGAGAATTTATCTCTCTGTATGTTATACATCTCCAGTCCTAACTCTCGCATGCTCCAGGGGTAATAATTTCTAAGGATGTTGTAGCTACTGGAATACTCCTGGCATCCTTCCTTCTGTATTAAAAAAAAAAAGTCCATTGGCAGATGTGATTGTCAAAGTTAGTCTTTGTTTAATGATAGGATGAAGCTAATAAATTAACACTTGGCAGGGAACACCATAGTTTATCAAAGAGCTGATATAGATAACTCCATTGCGTAGACTAGCTGGGCATTTTGGATCATGGGGGAAATTAATATTTTATTGCACACTGCCTTTCTGCTTGCTGTTGACAAAGGCACGATCATTCTGCAGCAGTGTTGTCTGGCTGCAACTTGGATAATTCGTTTTATCTTTAATTGTCCAACTGTGATGGAAGATGTTGCTGCTGTCACACCACCTAACTTGGTTTCTTGCCTGGTTGATAGAAGCTCCATTTGCTTCAGCAGGCAAGAAAAGGAATGGCAAGACCTAGAGAGAAACTAGCAGGGAGGTACACCAGGAGCAATGTGTCCTACAGTGAAGTCCTAAGCAAAGTTACTCCAGCCCAAGCCCATTGACTTCAATGGGCTTAGACTGGAGTAACTTTGCTTAGGACTTCACTGCTAGCGTGGCAGAAGAATTAAGGGCAAAAAAAAAAAGAACTGTCTGAGTCACAACCTGGAAATTCAATTCTACAGTGCTGTTTTCCTCACTTATTGGAAGATAGTTCCTAATTTTACTTATTTTCAGGGGTAATTTCGTAGAAAAAGAGCTGGAGGAACTCATTAGCATAACTTATTAGCATAACTCATTCACATATGCCACGCCCCTTGCCATCACCAAAAGTGTGTCATTAGCATAACTGATTTGCATATGCCACACCCCCTGACATCACCTATCCTGGCTGTTTTGGATCCATTCCTGGCCATTCAGGGCTGAAATTGGGCCCAAAATGGCAAAAAAGGCCTGAAAATGGCTGTAAAGTGGCCCAAAATGGTCAGGATCGGGCCACTTCTGAGTGGGAGAGTGATCCACCACCAGTCAGAGGCCCGATCTGGGCCATTTTGGCCCCAATCCAGGCTGAAACAGGCCCAAAATGGCCAAGAGTCAGGTGGGCGGGGCCACCTGACATGTGACTTCTTTGGGGAACTGCCGGAACTGTGTTCCTGTGCGTTCCCCATCGAAATGAGCCCTGCTTATTGTACAACAAAGAAGCTTCAAACATCTTTCTTCTGCATATTATCCACACAATAAGAACCCTATGAGTTAGGTTACGTTGAAAGAGTGTATCTATTCAAAGTGACCCGACAAACTTCCATGATGGTTCAGCCCCTGGGAGGGTCTACTCCTGTGGCAGCAACGATGGATTTCCCAACCTGGCTCACACTTTCAAACCCCCAGGCGTCTGGTGCTCTCAGACTTTTCCCCAACCTGGTTTGCAACTTGCCCTTCAATGAGGTGCAAGCGCCTACTTGGATGTCCTTCCCTTCATACACAGTTGCATTTGCTTATTATACATTCAAAATGAACAGAATGGACTGACAAACACATACAAATTTATCACAAGCACCTTCTTATTCCGAAAAAGAAAAAAAGAAAAGAAATACGCATGCGCATGGAGCATTTTGTGCAACACCACACTGCCCAGTTGCTTACTCCCTTCCAGACCCACCTTGCCAGGTCTGGCACACCCTTGGGCAGATGATGTGCTTAACCCTGAACATCCCTTTACACCAGCGAGGCGCTCACTCTTCCTCGCTTCTGTAAATTCAAGCCCATGTTTCAGGCTCTCCCCATACAGAAGCGGCAGCCCCTTCCCCGCGGTCTACACAAACATCTCCTGGCTCACTCTCTTGAGCCCGCCTGCTCCCGCCTTGTCGGGAGCATGCTTAAACCTCTGACCCATTCCCATGAGTCTCTCCTTGCAGTCTCCACTGAGCCCCGCACAAACCCACTTGGCGTTCTCTTGCCAGAACACCTGTTGCGCTCCCATTGAGGTGTTCGCAAACCCTTCTGCTCAGCTCCTCTGAGCTCCTGGCCGTGCCTTCCTTGGCAACCCTTGGCCATCAAACACACTCATCTATTGGCGCCAATGTTCCACACACACACACCTAGGTTTCACAGTACTCATTTATGTGGGATCCCACCTCCCCTCCTCGCGTTAAATAATGCCTCTGCCCACCTACTGGGACTTATCAAGGTCTTCTATATCCCTGCCCGAGGAGGGGGCCCTTTTTACCTCATTTCTCCTGCGCACTCACACTCTTTCCTCCGCTTCCTTTCTCCAGGACTCCTGCCAGATTACGCTGCGTTTTCCCTGGGGCACCGAACCCTCACCGGCCACCAACTCCCACCAGCCAGCCAAAGTTTGAGCTGGAGTGCACTTTCTGGGAAGATGTTGATGCCCGCCAAGGGCAGCGCCACCAGGGCACAGACGGACGAAGCCCCCACTTGTTATGCACAAACTTGTGCCTTAGGTGTCCCTCTCGCCAATTACAATAAGAGACACACACCACGGAGTCCTGTAGAATGAAGCAATATATGATTGTTTAATTTAAACAATGGAGGAGCCTATTTTCACAGGAGTAGGTGGTCTCCTTGTGTCCTGAGCTTGTCAAGATTACAATAGAAATACAGGCAATTAATACTTTCAGATAATCATAACAATATTACAGTATTCTAATATTTGATATCTTATTGGCTCGTAACATATCTAGGGTCAGTTCTGATTTGAAGATGCAATTCTGGGCTGGCCTCTCTATTTGGGGGAATTCCAGTCTTCATAGTTTTTTTTCCTCTGCCCTCATTTTGGAAGGACACTGTCTAACCTTTTACCTACTTTCTTCTGGGCATAATACTTTCAAGGGCGCCAATGAGTCTCAATCTGGTGGATAGGAAGGGATGTTTTCCTATTCGTGTCCTTTTCCCGAGTTTCTTGTCAGCTTTAAGGAAGATAATACCACAGGTGGCCAAAACCAGCTTGCTGCATCAAATCGGTTTTCTACAAAAGGCTCTCTGGTACTGATTTCTATTGGAATCTATAGAATAATATAACATATAATATGTGCAGCCCTAAAAGCAGTATATCAGTTCTTACAGAGTTTCAAGTCTTCTTGTTTCAAGTGTCAAATTCTTACAGGTTACATTGCAAGTACTACTTTGGCTCCTGAGCATAGAAAAAGTGCAAAGCATGTAATACTGAAAAAGCATAGGTTTAGTATATAAAAATAAGTATATAAAAACCCTCCAAATCTATATCCATCAATGGCATAAGGATTGGAACCTGGGACTCCTAAATTCTAATCCAACTACTACACCAGCTTTAGAACTGTTTTTCAGGTGCGTTCTTAGTATTTAAAATACTAGGAATGCAATTTACTAGCTTGTTCTCCTTTACTGTGCTTGTGTTCTCAACCTGCAATAGTCTGGAGTACATGCTGTTTGGCCTTTTGTGTATACCCTGTGTGTAAAATAAAGGGGGTTGAGTCAATGATAGTGAAAAAAGGGGAGTATGAAAATAAATCAAGTGTAATAATGATTTTTTCAAAACAACGTTTTCAAATCTCTAGCCCATCACTGACCCATTGAAAGAAATGGAATTAGCAGGGCCATCCTAAGCAGAGTTTTTAGTGGTTTTGTTCCAGTTAGGATTGCACAGCACGTACCATATGAATGCATTATGGTCATGGCTTTTCTTAAAGAAATGTACATAACTTTCACAAGCTTCCAGAGCTTACTTATGTAATGCCAGTCCTCTGCTTCCATACTGCAAAATTGTAACTCACCAGTTCCAGACATGTGCTGCCAAGTAATTGGAAAGTGGTGACACTCTTCAATCACTGCTGACTACAGTTTGATTCTGCTAGTAGAGAAAGTTCCCAAAGCATTTCTGATCATTCTTCAGCTTTCTACTTCTTGTATTTGTCCTGGTTTTTGTGTGCTGACTTTTCTAAATATAAAATGCTCCTCTCTGGCTGTTCTATTTTAGTCTGGCTTAATTTTGCTATTTTCCTCTTTCTTTAGGTGGCTCTGAAATAAGAGTGGCATATGCTGTGGGCTTCTAATGACTAGTTTTGGCCTTAGAACCAGAGGAGTTAGCCGTGTTAGTCTGTAGTAGCAAAATCAAAAAGAGTCCAGTAGCACCTTTAAGACTAACCAACTTTTATGTAGCATAAGCTTTCAAGAATCACAGTTCTCTTCGCATCTGATGAAGAGAACTGTGATTCTCGAAAGCTTATGCTACAGTAAAGTTGGTTAGTCTTAAAGGTGCTACTGGACTCTTTTCAATTTTGTTTTGGCCTAAGTTTATAATTTTGGGAAGTGGTCTTTTTTGGAACTCTTCCTTCTATTTACATAATTTGAAATATTTTTTTCTGTGCACTTGAACATCACTCCCATCCTATAGTCACTCCATTGGCTACCTGGTAGCTACCATGGTCAGTTCAAGGTATTAGTTATCACATACAAAGCTCTACACGGCCTTGCTCTGGCATACCTATGGGATCACCTCCCTCTATATGCTCCTCCACAGCAGCTTTGCTCATCCAAACAGAGTCTCCTGCAGGTGCCATCCTGCACATGGGTGAAATCAACAGCAGCCCATACAGGGCTTTTTATCTGGTGACCCCTACCCTGTGGAACAGCCTGTCTGAGGAGATCAGGAGAGCCCCCACTCTCCTGGCTTTCTGCAAATGATGTAAAATCAAATTATTCAAAAAGGCTTTCTACTCAGAAAGGAGAGCTGGATTGTAGGGAGGGGGTCTTAGATGCTTTGCTAATGAGTTAGGAACCATGGACTTAACCACTATGTTTTATTGGATTCCTGCTAATGCTAATCTTTGTAAACTTGTCTATTGACACTATGGCATTGTTTATGGAAGTGTTCTTGATACTGACTGTACTAATCTCAAACTGTGCAATCTGCCTTGGGTCTCAGTGAAAAAGGCGGACTATAAATGACATATTGTCGAAGGCTTTCACAGCCGGAGAATGATGGTTGTTGTGGATTTTCCGGGCTGTATAGCCGTGGTCTTGGCATTGTAGTTCCTGACGTTTCACCAGCAGCTGTGACTGGCATCTTCGGAGGTGTAGCACCAAAAGACAGAGATCACTCAATGTCACAGTGTGGAAAAGATGTTGGCAGGTAATTTATATCTACTCAGGATGGTGGGGTTGGGCTGAGTCATCCTGTAAGAGTTTCCCAGGGTGTGGAATACTAATGGAGGGAGGCTTCACTGTATCCTGAGGAGGTTCTTTTGCATATGGATTGGTGCTTGATATGCTAATCTTCTCTGCAGGGCTATTGTAGGGTATAGAGTATTTTGTTAGTCTGGTGTTTTTCAGGACTGGAAACCATGCTCCATTCATTCTTAAAGTCTCTTCTTTCCTGTGGAAATTGTGCTTGTGCTTATGAATTTCAATGGCTTATGAATTTCAACAGGATACTGTGTCCTGTTTGAGTTAGTCTATGTTCAGCCACTGCTGATTTTTCTGGATGGCCAAGTCTGCAGTCTCTTTCATGTTCTTTTATTCTTGTCTGGATGCTACGCTGTGTGGTCCCGATGTAAACTTATCCACAGCTGCAGGGTATGCGGTATTTGTGACCTTGTGACTTTCAGTTAGGTCACAAGGTCTACAGGAAACCAACTCACACGGATTGGTACTTACACAAAAACTCCAATCACCACCCTCGACAGAAAAGAGGCATAATAAAAACATTAGTAGACTGTGCAAGACGGATATGTGAACTGCACTTTCTCAATGAGGAAACTAATCATCTAAACCATGCACTTCAAGCAAATGGCTACTCCAGAAATGAAATCAGAAGAGCAATTAAACCAAGGATAAATCAAACAACCAAGGAAAAACCGTCTCCCACAGGAAAAGTGTTTTTGCCATATATCAAAGGAATCACTGATCAGATGGGAAAGCTTATGAAAAAGCACAACCTTCAACTAGTATTCAGACCCACCAGAAAAATACAACAGATGCTACGATCAGCAAAAGACAGTAGAGACCCCCTCACCTCTGCAGGAGTATACCGAATACCCTGCAGCTGTGGACAAGTTTACATCGGGACCACACAGCATAGCATCCAGACAAGAATAAAAGAACATGAAAAGAGACTGCAGACTTGGCCATCTGGAAAAATCAGCAGTGGCTGAACATAGGACACAGCATCCTATTCCAGGACACTAAAATACTGGACAACACTTCCAACTACTTCTTCAGATTGCACAGGGAAGCCATAGAAATTCATAAGCACAAGCACAATTTCAACAAGAAAGAAGAGACTTTAAGAATGAATAGAGCATGGTTTCCAGTCCTGAAAAACATCAGACTAACAAAATACTCTATACCCTACAATAGCTCTACAGAGAAGATTAGCATATCAAGCACCAATCCATATGCAAAAGAACCTCCTCAGGATACAGTGAAGCCTCCCTCCATTAGCATTCCACACCCTGGGAAACTCTTACAGGATGACTCAGCCCAACCCCACCATCCTGAGTAGATATAAATTACCTGCCAACATCTTCCACACTGTGACACTGAGTGATCTCTGTCTTTTGGTGCTACACTTCTGAAGATGCCAGCCACAGCTGCTGGCGAAATGTCAGGAACTACAATGCCAAGACCACGGCTATACAGCCCAGAAAATCCACAACAACCATCTATAAATGTCATAAATAAATAAATATTAATTTTTACATACAAAGCACAATATCTATAACTTTTTTAAAAGTATGCATTTAGTGGATGAAATTAAGACTCATGGTAGACAGACTTTCTAAATGTGGTTTGAATGTGCATTCTTTGCCAAAACTTGCTCCACCACACTTTAGAATGGTGTCAGTCTTCCCCCTAAAACTCAGTCATCGTCACCAATACAAAAACATGCACGGAAAAATGAACGGATAAAAAGGCAAGAAGCTGAAATATTACCTCTACTGGCTTTGTTTGAATTGAGAAGAGAGCTATTTAACTTTAACCTCTTGAATGAAGTCAGCCATTTCCTTGATCTAGTACAATAATCATACAAAAATGGACAGGATTGCAATTTTTAAATGACTGGGGAAACTGCAGAGCTGTGCTAAATTAACAACAGAGAGAGGAGGGCTACCCAAAGTTCAGATTTTTCTTTCCTTTCCTCACAGAATGGTAAAATGTACCCTGCTACTTTTATTAACTATGTCTGTCATAATTTAAACAAAGAACAAGTAAGGGCAGCTTTTTCACATTTTCAGTGCAATCCTAAGCAAGTCTCCTCAGAATCCTACTGAAGGATACTAACAGTGCAATCCTAAGCAGAGTTATGCCAGTTTAAGCCCATTGATTTCAATTGGCTTTGACCGAAGTAGCTCTGCTTAGGACTGCACTATAAATAGGGCTTACTCCCAGGAAAGTGTCTTTAGGATTGTAATGTTAGTGTCATTTACTTTGTAAGGCAGTACTTTATGTATATAAGGATATGGATATAAAGGATGTCTAGAAAGTCAAGTCAAAATGTGCCTTGAGTCATCCTTTTCTACCCTTTCATTTTGCCCAGGCAAGCCTGATCCCATCGGATTTGGAAGTGAAACAGGATCAACCTTGGTTAGCAATTGGGTGATAGACCACTAATGAAGACCAGGGTTGTAGATGCAGTCAATAGCAAACCACCTCTGTTAGTCTCTTGCCATGAAAACCCCACCAGGGTCATCATAAGTCAGCTATGACTTGGCAGCACTCTCCACCACCCTTTAATTTACTGAGTCAGCATGAAACATGACATGATAAAGAGCTATTACTTGCTCCAAAGCTTGTTTCTCAACAACTGACAGTACAATCCTTTGCCAAGTTACATTAGGTCTAAATACATTGATTTCAATGGGCTTAGAATGAAGTAAAGTTGCATAGGATTGCACTGTAAATTTGATCCACCACTACCATCACCATCACCATCACCACCACCACCATCATCATCTGCACATATCCTTGATTTAGAATCCAGAAGAGTAACACACTTGTGATTCTTAACTTCAATCAGTTTCCCCCCCCAGGTGGAACAGAAAATTGCAAAGTACAAAAGATGGTGGTGGTAGAGATCTGTTCCAGAAGTGACACTTCATTCATTGTTCTTTGGTCCACTCTGCCCCTACTTTAATAGCAAAATTGGCCCAGCATCCTTTAAAATCAGCCTCAATTATTCTACGACATAACAAAAAGTGGGGGAGCACAAAATGAAGTCTAAAACAGTAATAGTAATTCAAGGAAGACTCATTTAATTGACTTGAACTACATGACAGTTACATAGACTTCAGCTTTATACCAATCTTAAAGCAAGAAATTATGATATTTGGATAAATGCCAGAATGGGCAACTGGAGAGGCCATAAACATTTTAGCACGGACATATGATTTCTGGACAAGTAAATGAGATGATTCTGGTCATGCTAATGGGTCAGGAAAAAACAACATGGTACACGAAACACCATTTTGTCCTAAGCACATCAACTTTACAGGTATGAAGTTTCATAACTGGAAATATTAAAACCATACCAGTTTTTATCCCCACCCCACCCCCAGAAATCTTATAAATACAGTTTTGTAGGACTTTAAAATTTGAATTTGTGAAAACTCAAAATTTTAAATTAAATTTGGAATGCTGTTATGTAGATGCTGAGACCTTGGTGAGATTTCTAACTACCAGAAACTAAATAGCCTGGAGATAGTCCATTCAGTCTTACAGCTGAAGTTTAAGAAGGTTCTTCTGAGAGTGTAAGCTGAATGGATAAGAGATTGCCTGAAAAGCATATACTCTTTGAGGTTTGAGAAAAGTGGGTTATAACTATATTATTTTTTTAAAAAGAAGAGAAAAGAACTTTGTGATGTCAGTTTAAAGTTTAAGAAAAATCTGCATGTAAACTCAGAGCTTAAGGATATAAAGTAGTATTGTGTTATCTCCTATTGCTTCAACTTTAGAATTCACCTAGAGAAAGTACAGCAGAATAGCGCTGAGACAACAGCACAATAGTTGCATGGATTATTCTTTAAAAAGGAAAGTGAATGAGGTAGAGAACAGTTGGATGAAACTCTGGAAACTCAACTAGGCATAAAAAAATAAAATCAGGCAAAACCAAGTCACATACACAAGCAACAACTTCTATACACAAGTCTGAAAAAGCATGGAGTTAAAACATCATCATCATGAAATATATATATATATTCTCCCTCAGGAAAAAGTTCTTTGATAATATTTCTAGGACCTACTTACATTTTAGCCCACTTGTCAAGTTCTTCATCAATGTAGGTTTTAATTTTCTTTGGCTGAAGCCCAAGAGAATTACCAGCAAAGTAGATGCAGTTTTCATCCTCATCCACTAAAGCTAAATTAGCTGAAGGGAGAAAAAAAATTACAACATTGCAACTTTTACCATTCTTGAATACACAAAATATAGTACATAAAAAATAAAAGGTTCATTCACCATATAAGTTCATAGTTGATGAACGACATGCATGACTTCATGAGCATTCCTGAAATAACCCTTCAGTTCACGCATTAGAAGACAACATCTTATGTGACATATAAAGTTCTCTTCACAGGAAAAACAGAGGGAGCTTAGCAATGCAATAAACAGTATTCTACTATATAAAAGTCGAGCCGTATTGGTGACAACTAACTTTTTATCCCCACGCAGGTGCACTGAGGGGCCTGTGGGTGCACCTGTGCCAGGATAAAAGGTGAGTTGTCGATGCGGTGTGGTGACCCAACGGGGCTACAGTGGGGCCTTGGAAGGTCTGCACAGGGTCTCCATGCTGCCTGCAGCAGGCCTCTGAGGGACCATGGAGCTGGCAGGAAGGCTGCACTGGGTGGCGGGGGCTCTCTGCAACTGCTGCAGGGCCTTGGGAGATCCACGCTGGGCCATTGTGCTGCCTGTGGCAGGCCTCTGAGGGGCTACAGAGGTGGCAGGAAGGTGCAGGGCTGTGCCCAGCATGCGGCCTTGGGAGGTACAGCCAGTGGTACAGCTGCCGTGGAGGCAGCATGAAGGCTGCACCAAGGTGGCAGGGCTCTCCATGGCTGCTGCATGGCCTTGGGAGGGCCGCACCAGTGCAGCCCTCCCAAGGCCCTGCTTCTAGAGCTCATTGTTTTTCTTTTCATAACAGGCTCTCTTGCGAGTGTTATATATTTATTAAATACAACCAGAATAAAATATACATGTTTGAGAAATACATGAAAGTTGTCCTTGAGAAACAGAAATGGCAGGCATTAGGCTTTTAATACATGGCTTCTAACATATATCCCTTTCATGGCAATAATGTATTAATATTATTTAAACCCTGCTTTTCCAGAAGTTAAATCCGCTCAAATAATTTAAAGAATAAATTTCAAATTGAACAAAAGACTCATGGAGGATAGGTCCATCAGTGACTACCTACCACAGTGACTAAATGAAACTGCCATATTCAGAGGGAGAAAACCTCTGAATATGATGCTGAGGACAACTTCAGGGAAAGGCCTTGGTTTCTTTGCTCTGTTTGTTGGCCCTCTATGACAACTGGTTGGCTGCAGTGTGAAACAGGCTGCTGAATTAGATGAACCGCTGGTTTGATTCAGTTCTTATGTTCTAACTTAAAAGTACACAAATAAAACAAGCAACACAGCAAGAAGTCAAACTAGAGGCAATAAATTGTTTGACTCATCAGTTCAGTCTTCTGGCTCTTTCCCCCAAAGAAATTATATCTCTCAAGGTTACCTCAAATAAACTAGGGTTTGTTGGTTTTGCAACAACAGAGACCATAAAGGACTACACTGCATATTATTGTTTGTCAAGACGGTTTCTAATCACCAGTCAACTGAACTGTTTTCCTTGTTCTTGAATAATATCATGGGAAAACATCAAATTTAATGCCAAATTTTAACATAAACAGCAGCAAAACAGCAAAAAGTTATGCAATTTTGGCTGTGGTATACCTACTATATCCTGACCTGGGCCGTTTCCACACGTCTTGCCTTCTGTCAGAATATCGCGGAAGACAGTGTCTTTGCGTGCAAAATTGCACCAAGAAGATGCTGTCATCATGGAAGACAGCGTCTTCTCGCATGAAATTGCGCCAGAAAGACGCGATTTTGTTCCAAAATCCCAGATGACAGCATCTTCCTGGTACGATTTTACGTGCAAAGACACTGTCTTCCGCGATGTTCCGGCAGAAGGTAAGACGTGTGGAAATGGCCCTGGATGGCCCAGGTAAGCCCAATCTTGGAAGCTAACATAGTTGACCCTGGTTAGTACTTGGATGAGAGACCAGGAAGGAAGACCAGGGTTGCTATGCAGAGGCAGGCAATGGTAAACCACCTCTGTTAGTCTCTTGGCTTGGAAATTACAGCAGGGGGTCACCATAAAACAGCTGCAACTTGATGGCACTTTACACGCATGTGCACACACACTAACTATAATGCAATTTAGTCCTCCATTAGAAACACAATACATTTAATGCTTTTTACTGGACCGTACCAAAGACTAGCAGCTTTTTCCAACACTGAAAATTGGAGGCATGTAGCATTTACTGCAAATGGATATAGTAGGGTAATGAATTGTGGAAAGCAGATCACATGCAAAGAGGAAAATATCTCCTGACAAGGTCTTTCTCTTTAGAGGACAATGGACAAGGTCAAGAGAAGTGATTAAATTTTTTAAAATCACCTTTAATTCTCTCCACATCGTTACTTTACACCACAGGTCATAAGGGATGCCATTCCATTTATGGGTAGAACACATTTGTGCATGCATCAGCTACCAATACCTCCTGGCAAATGTGTACTAGTGGACAGTTTCAGCAAATGTATTAAAATTTACATAAAACACTTAGAACATTATATAAATAAGACATAATAATGAGCGTACATTTGTCCAAGGCAATTTTGTTTTAGGGCTGTATGAAAGCAGATTAAACAACCACAACACTATTTGGATGAGGCTTTTGTGATACTACTTTGAACTAACTACTAATGCACCTGCAAGAAGTAAGAGGCAGCTAAGATAACTTCTTAATTAAAGCTTTAAAGGCTTTTTTGAAAGGCTACATCACTACAGCAGTTTCAATCTAATCTACATTACTGACGGTATGGCTGTTTTTCATCAGCATCCTTTTTAAAATGAGCAGTAGCAGAGGTGCAAATATTATTCACACTTTCAAATTAGTTCTGTTCACAGGCCTTTGTTACTTTGAAGGACAATAATGTAGTCTCATGTCTTTTATTTAGGACTCAGAGGTAAATTTCAGTAGGACTCCTTAAATTCCTATGGAGCATTAGAACAGGTAATGAGTTAAAAGCTAATGGAGTCTTCTGGCCTGATCTTCTGTAAGCATAAAAGTGCCAAGTGAGTACTGAAGCATAAACAAACTCTACCTTCTTTCTACCCTGCATTGTATCTTTGCTGCTCTTTTGATTATACTGTTGTCAGACCCATACTGGGACAGAGTTCCTTTACAAAATGCTATTTATTGCTTTTATCCTTAACAACTTTAATAACAGTTTTTAGTGCAGACTCATTGCAATCTGTGTGGCTAGTTCAATTCCATTGAATCAACTGGTATCTCTCCACTGAGTTGGAGCTGCCACAGTTCACCAGTCACCAGTATTTCATTTGTGCTAATCAACTTCTTTGTAGTGTCTTTCCGAAACTTCACAGTGTTGCACGAACTTTTATTTGTTCATGATATTGGCCTTTTCTTATAAAGAGGAGTGCACTGAGTAGCAAATAGGATTTAATCATTCCTACAGATTGAATTAAAAGAAAATTGGATTGATTGGTCAATTCTGCGAGTGAAAAGAGCAATATCAGTAATATATGAAGTGGGGAAGGCATATAATTATGTTTTTATTCCACTTCAAGAGAGATCTCTCAATCTGCCAAGGAACACAACATGGAGTACATGTTCTTCCTCCCTTATTTTAGTTCACCACAAAACTGAGATATATTGCACTAAGAGACAGACTGGCGGAGAGAGGATTTGAACCTCAGGCCTTAGTAAATACTCTAATCTTTATCACTGGCTCTCATTGACATTGATTATGTCTCAAAAGAGCATTTAACTGATAAATACAGGTGAGCAGAATGGTACTAATGCTTCCATTTTACACACTTTAATAAATCCCAATATAGTATTTGGCATTTTGAGATCAGTAAGTCATTGCTGACTCCTGTTCATACTAAGTCATTTCCTGGCCCAGACGGGCAGACTCATGGTAGAGCAGGGCTGATTCAGCAGGCAAGGAGGATACCACAGGACCGCTTTTCTTGCAGCTGGTTCTTTACCCCTCTTTCCTAGAGGGCCAGGATGGCCTGAAGTATTGTCTTTTCTTTCAAGTCTAACTAAGTGAATGTGTATTTATATTGTGTCCATTAAAAGCTAGTAGCATTAAGAAAACTATATACGCACTAAGAAAAACAAATGTTGCAATTTCAAATCTGGCCTTGGGCAGGGGGTGTCACTCTGATCGCTTATTTCCAGGTAGGACATTACCAGTTCAGTATTCAGATCCATATGGTTTGGAGGATTTCATAGTTTGAGACTATCATTTTTAATGAGGAATACATATGAGGGTCTGGGGTAGCTGTTTATAAAGATAATGGCACCAGATTTGCACAGACACAGTCACCCCTCTAATTTAAAATACCCCTAAGTTTCAATGAGATTGAACAAAGAAGGTTGATTTTTACAGACCCCCCAAAGTAGATCCCTCTACGCACAGCAACACTTCTCTCTACTGATTCCTAAAATGGAAGTCAAGTAGCAGCCAAGCAGGAGAGCTCTGGCTGGCCATTGACATTAAGAAAAGACCTGTCGGCATTCGTTTCATTTACCTACTCTTACAGTGACTGACATTCAAAAAAATTTACTTCTCTACTGAGAACTCTTTATTTTTCACCCTTCCTTGTTGTCTGTTGCTTTTTTCCCTTTCTCAAAGTGAAGAAGGCTTCCTTCACAGACTGCCCCCCCATTGCTGTCTCTCTACCATTATTACCTTTGGGGGCCATTTTCAAGGGAAATGGAGTAGTTGTTTTTCAACCGAATGACACCAAAATTACAGCAGCTGTAGAGGTGTCTGTCCACTAAAGAACCCCCAATTTTTAAGCAAATTGGGCCAATTATTCAAGTTCTACAGGCCACTGAACAATATACCCCAGCTGCTATTTGCTGAGAAAACAAGGGCCCTGCCCCCACGAAAGAGGGAGCAAAAAAGAATGGTACCTCATTGCAGTTTGTCTCCAAAGGTGATTGGCTGGGAGAGCTCTGTGCTCCTCCCTTGCAAGGATCTGATTGGAAGGGATAAATGCCATTGTGAAGGAAATCAGTAGAATCAAAGAAAAACATAAGTTCATGTGCTGGGTGGCTGGTAAGCACCCAAAATGGGGGGGGGGGCAGATTGTTCAGGGGGATTGTAATTTCTAAGTATCTTGAAATCGTTCTGGAAAATCACAGTAATGACCCAAAACTGCAATTTTCTTACATATCTTTGGTCTGGGAATTTCATGGTACACACCCCTAATCACTACCCGGTACAGATTTACACAACAAATAGACAATACAAGCAGAGGACCTGCAAGGAGTTGGTGGGAGGGAGCATCTCATTTTCCTTTCCTCCACTATTTCCTCTTTCCCTTTCCTGAAAGTGTCCATAGCCTCTCCCACTTTTCCGCTTCTTTCTCTCCTTCCACCCACCAAACAACCTAATTTTACCTACCCCTGTCTGCAGCTTTTCCTCCTCCCCACCCCTGGGCAGTCTCCACTTGGGAAAACTGTGGCCCATTTGTGGAGTACCAGCCACTAAGCCAGGCTCAGCTTTGGGATGGGTATCCTGCAAGGACTTGCAGGGGCACCTCATTTCCCCCTGTATCCCCATCCCCACACTGCTTCCTCTTATCCTCCCCGCACCAACCCTAATATCCTCATCTTTCCCTGATTCTTTCTCTCCTTCTCACCTGCCAACCTACCTTTTATTTGCCCCCATTCAGCTAAATTTTATTTAGTTGTTTATTTATGGTCCACCTTTCTCACTGGGACTCAAGGTGGATTACAGCAATACAATCAACAGGATGGCACATCCAATAAACAATGTAATAGGGCTTAGATTGCAGAAATCTGAAAACAATCAGAAATCTGAAACAGAGCTGAAACAAAGCTCACCCATTAAATGATGCAGAAATTACATAGTATTGGAGCAACAGAGAGTACACAGTAGTATAGTTCACAGTCATCTCTTTACAAAAACATCTTTCTGAACCATTGTAATTATTTACTTCATTTATACGCTTCTCTCTCCACAATGCAGATCCAAAGCTGCTAACATCATTCTCCTCTCCTCCGTGTTATACTCATAACAACACTGTGAGGCATGTTAGGCTAAGAATGTGTGAGAATGCTGAAATCTATTTGCAAATGTAGAGATGTGAGTGACTGCATACATACTTATATCTTTATATGGTATGATGGCAGACCAAACACTGAAATGGATACTCGAGCAGGATTTCTAACGTAACCAAACTTCCAGTATATTGCATTTCCTTCCCCCTGTTTCTCTATTGGAACTGCCAACTCTTTGCACCCCACCTCCACAGCAAAGTAGTACTTGATAAATCCCCTGACTATTTTCTCCCTTTACTTATATTATGACTACAAATTGCAAACTGTCATTAGATATACATTTTGACAGTGAGGTTAAGCTATTATTATAAGCTTATTTTTCTCTCCCTTTTCAGTGGTATGCCTGCTTTATGGAATGCATCTTCAAGACAATCCTATGCAGTGTTTTATGTAAATATATAAAGAACTTGGATTAACATTTTTAGCTTCAATACTGAGACATCTAGGATCAAGTTAGTGCATAGATAAATGTCAAGCAAAATCATCACTCAAGCTTGTATACACACCATGCAAATTATATTTACCCCTGCTGTTCTTTAGACCTGTAGCTGGCACTGGTGACAGCTTAAGAAAAACAACTGTAATCAGACTGGGGTATTTGATGATAATATTTGGTAGTTCTGAATTTTTTCTTCAAACTTGTCAATAATCTTTTTGAGATGTGACATTTAGTACTGAGCGGAATATAACAGCAGAAGTGAGTGGAACACTACCATTCATTCCCGAGTCTTGGAAATGTACATTTCTGTAACTAGAATCTCAAGAGGCATGTGGCACTGGCTGTATTTGAACATTAAGAACAAACCTTATTTAGTTCATTTTAATGTATCTAGAGATGGGCATGAAGTGGGCAAAAAGGAACCCTGAGTTTCGTGGTTTGCCGCATTCCATGAAACATGAACCACAAACTTTCACAAAATTGTCCCATTTCATGAAACGATTCTTTAGGTTTGTGATTCATCAGATCCTGGGGCCCTACAATGGCCCCCTTCATACCCAGAGATGCTAAACTCGCAGGGAGACTTCAGCAGGCTCTCCTCCAGCCACCCTCCAAGTAGCTCTTTTCAGGCTCTCTTTGCTGAATTTTCCCTCCCGTCCTCCGGCTTTCTGTCACTGCTGGAAGAAAAGCCAAGCGGAACGGATCTGCTTGGGTTTTGCTCTCTTCAAGTTCTCTTTGCTGATATATTGTCGAAGGCTTTCACGGCCGGAGAACGATGGCTGTTGTGGGTTTTCCGGGCTGTATTGCCGTGGTCTTCGCATTGTAGTTCCTGACGTTTCGCCAGCAGCTGTGGCTGGCATCTTCAGAGGTGTAGCACCAAAAGACACTGAGAGATCTCTGTCTTTTGGTGCTACACCTCTGAAGATGCCAGCCACAGCTGCTGGCGAAACGTCAGGAACTACAATGCCAAGACCACGGCAATACAGCCCGAAAAAGCCACAACAGCCATCTCTTTGCTGACTTTATCTTCCCATCCTCCCATCCTCCTGCTGCTCTAATATGCCCTCCCCCTTCCTCCAAGTTCTCGAAGGAAAAGCGGAGCAGAGCGGAACCGCTCAGGATCCGCTCCAGGGAGCTTGGGGCAGGGAGAGGGAAGGCATGTCAGAGCAGCAGGAGATGGGAGGTAGAGAGTCGGGGAAGGGTTCCTGAAGCTGGCAAGCAGTGAGCAGCGGCAGAAGGAGCTGCTGAGGCTGCTGCCACTGCTGCTACTCTACCATCCCATTATTAAAAATGGAGAAGGGAAAAAGAGAGGGGAAGGAGTCTCTGACTACAATTCCCAGGTAAACTTGTGCAGACCTGCATTGCTCAGCTCTCAGGTTGGCAGGGAGAGCTGCTTATCAAGGTTATGTGGGCTAAGATTGGGGTTTCCACAGCAACAAAAGGTCTGCAGACATTCTGGGCCTATGTTGCTTGGGGAATCAATGGATCGGTGCCAGCCTGCCTGGCATCACAAAGCATTCACAAATCAAATGAATCAGCCCCCAAATTTGTGGATTTCATGAAAAATGTGGCCCCACAAAATGCATTTTCGCAATACACAAATCAGCCTGATTCATCACAAAATTTGATTTGTATTTCGATTCATACCGATGTCTAAATGTATCCCTTTTTTAGCCTAAAAAGTGCCAAGTTACTGGTCACAGGAGTGTGGATGACCCATTCAACCCTGAACTGAATTTTATTTTATACAAATAAAACCTTTATTTAAAGGTAAGGAGGGGGTGGTAAACCAAAGGAATAAAACTTGAAGCTTTGAACAGTAAAATAAATTAAGAAGTTTTAAATAAATAAAATAAATAAAGAAGTCCTAAATCCACAATGAAGGAATACTTGAGTCACAGTCTTTGAGCTCACTCTCACACTTTTCAGGATAGTGTAGAGGCTGAATGGAAAATGTCCTCTTTTTGGCTTGAAGAAGTAGGGTTTCTTCACAACAGCAGAAACACAGAAGGCCCATACCAGCTGAGGATCACTCTTTGCTGAACATTTCCCCCCTCTATCTCTCCAAGTTCTCTCCTCTTAGACATTTTCCCTCTCAGATCCTTCACGTTCTATCCTTCCAAATGACGTTCTCCAGTTGTCCCATTGCTAAGCAACCACTCCGCAGCCTCTCTGTAAACCCCCCTCACTCTAGAGGGCAGTGTTTTCTCTTTTCCAATAACAAATATTTTTACAAGGCTCACAACAAGATAAGCCAGGAAGTGCTTGAGTTTATTCCACCCCCAACTAGGGTTCCCGGGTTCAGGACGTACCTTCTGCATGCGCACTCCTGAAGAGGCATGATGACATCACTTTTGGAAAGTGACTTTTGGAAAATGATGTCATCATGCCAGCCACAGGCATGCTCCCTCCGCGTGGTGCTAATTCTGGCCCATTTGATCCCAACGAAACATGGGAGCATGCCCTGGCTGGCGCAATGACATCACTTCTGAAAGTGATGTCATCACGCTTCTCAGGGAGCATGCATGCAGAAGGTAAGTCTGGAGTCATTTGTTCCTATTTCCTATTATTATTACAAGCAGGGGACATGTGAGAATCACGGAGCAGCCTCAACACCTGAGGGAGGAGCAACAGCAGCTACTGCTCCTCCTCCTCCCCCCCCCAGCAGATCCCGCTCCTCCTTCCCCTCCCTCCAAAACCAACCTCCCCATTTACATTAATGATGAAACATTCAATTGCAGAAAGAAACAACGTACAGAGACCAGCTTGAGATGTGTATTCCATGTAAGCCAAGAACTTGATGGCACCAATTCCCAAAAATAAATCCATTTAAACTGGGTTTAATTTTTGTACTCAGACATAGTCATATGAGACCTGTCACAAATTTATGTAGTGTCAGGTCCAGTGTATATGTAAACTGTGCTGACTCCATTTTCTAATGCTTTTAGTGTTTAAGTGCTTTCCCCACAGGTGCACCACTTCCCAGGCAGATTTCTCACCGGAGAAGATTGTTTTGTCTAACACCATTCCACCAAGCATTGGCCTTGAGAGAGAGCAACTTCCCAAGACTGAAAGATGTTGTTTTGAGAACTGTGGGGGGAGGCTGGTCCAGCTGGGAACTGTTACTCTGTACCTCATGCTTTGCCCTTCATTGGTAACAATGATCGTGTACCATCCTGAGTCTCCTATTCAGGACAGTGGACTATAATGGACCTTTTCTGCAGTAAAGTTTCCTTAATCAAACAATGGACTCCTGTTTGCTTGTGAGGGGGAACCTGTAGGAAGAGCCTTATTTAGCCACAGTCTGACATTTTGTTACCAATCATGCCTGAGTCGGGCCCAGCGGAATCCAAGGTAGTCCCGGACAGGGATCCTTTGTTTGATCCGTATGCGTCTCCCGACAGTCAACCAGCGCAACCCCAAGAACCTCAGGAACCTGTGCCAGCAGGGACCGGAGCTTCGACTACTACCCCGCCTCTCATCGACCTCGGCAGTGAGGGGACAAGGCCGACGGCTGCTGCCCTCCCCTTGATCTCGTTACCCACACCGTCGGAGTGGGGGGCCAGACCCCGAGAAACGAGAGAGCGCCGGGCCAGCGGGCTACATCCACGAGCTTCTATGGACGGGCGCCGAAGCCTAGAGACTGTCCCTGAATTGGACAGCAGCCAACCGTGGCTGTTTTGGAATAGGACGACCGAACAGACGGACGGGGACGCATCCCGCCACGGCGTTCTGAGTTGGGATTATACGGAACTTGCCCCGTGGAAAGAGCCAACGGAAGTTCCTGAACAAAGTTGGGTGCAGATGCAAAGTCGCACCCTTGCTGTAGATTCAGGCATCTCGGCAGTGACGGGTCTAGCCAAAGGAATTCTAGCAGCGAGATCGCAAGTCGATCAAGGAGACCCCCCGCCTTGGGGGCCGTTTTCCCCGGTGACCGCAACTGAGGGAGGTTCCATGATGGGGCAACCGGGTCCAAGTCGAATACAACAGTTGGAAGCTAAACTGATCGACATGGAGGAAAGTTTGGCACATGCCATTCATCTAATAGCAGCGATGGGGGCAGGAGAGAGACTATCACCTGAAGAAATGGCTGTACAAATAGCTACCCTCCAAAGCGTTATTTCCTATCCGATGGATGTCGCCCCGTGGCAGCCGCCGCCCTCAGGAGAGGAGGAATCCTATCCTGGGGAACCGGGGAAAACTCCCTCGGAACTTCCTAGACTAGACGAAGTCCCGCCTCGCGGGGATACTCCAGTTGAGGTACCTGGAGAAACTCCAACGGAACCCCCTAGGCCGGACGGAGATCCACCTCCCGGAGATACTCCAGCTGAGGTGCCTAGAGACGGGGAGGAAGGGCCAACCCGTCCGACCGCGTCGCCGGTGATACCCCCTCCCGCTTCTCCAACAACGGTCCGGCCGGATCAGTCAGAAGAACCTCCGGCTCCTCCAAGGGAGGGATTGCCACGCCAACAGCCAGAAGTTGTTCCCATTCAGCAAATCCCAAGGGAAGGTCTACCGGCACCACAGGAACAGCCTCTGCTTCCCAGAGTAACGACGCCGGGAGGGGCAAGCCCGCGCGGCCCACCACCAGTCAGGCCTTCGCCGCTGCGGCCCCTCCCGCTTCGACCGCAATTAATACCTTTACAGCAACCGATACGTTTGCCTCAGGACCGACCAATATTACCACCTCCTAATCAACCGGCGGGGCCTATACCACTGCGACCCCACCGACCCGCTCCTCAGCGGCCGATCATGACCCAACCGCTACGGCCACCTCCACCTCAACCGCTACTGCCAATGCCTCTGGTGTTGCCACCACCAGCACGGCCGCGGTTGCTGCCGCCCGCCCGGCCGTTACTACCACCACCAACCCAACCAAGACCACCACCGCCAGCCCAGCTGGGGCTGCCACCACCAGCCCAGCCGGTGTTACCGCCGCCAGCGCAGCCAGCACCGCCGCCACAACCGGGTCCTCAATGACCCCTCCTCGTGCCGCAAAGGCCATTGATGCTTCCGATGGACTTTTACCCAGCACCGGCTCCGAGACAAGACCTTCCTATGGGCTGGGTGAAACTGGAAGCTACTTTTGATGGGGATCCCTCCAAACTGGGATTTTTCCTAGTGCAAGTGGTACAATTCTTCAACCGGTGGGGACACCTCTTTGGTAGCGAGGCCAGCCAAATTGAGCATCTCGGTTCTCGCTTACAAGGTAAAGCAGCGGACTGGTATGTAGGTCTATACAATATTGGGGCCCCAGAACTTAATACTCTCCAGGGGTTGGTGGATGCTATTCGAGCACAATACGAAGACCCCCTAGAGGAAACTAGGGCCCGAACAGAATTGCAAGCCATTAGACAAGGCAGCATGTCGGCAAGAGACTATATTACGAAATTCCGACAACTAGCTGCTAAATGCCCTAGGTGTGAGGAGTCCACCAAAATTATCCTGTTCAAGCAAGGGCTAAACCCGAGACTCCTAGATAGAGCCCTTATGCAGGACAATCCTCCTACTCTATTAGGCTGGATCCAACTTGCATGCGAAGTTGAAAACCGCATTTTGGAAGTCCGTTTAGTTGAACAACAACAACAAACGGGACAAAGAAGACCATTGACTCTACAAAAGGGAGGACGGGGCGCTGGATATGCCACCCGTGGAGCGAGAGATGCTAGATGGCAGCAAGGGCTGTGTTTGCAATGCGGACAAGCCGGTCACTTTGCAGCACAATGCCCCCACCGGCCTGTGCAAAGACCTCCACTCCAACTACGGCGTCCACCCCTTGCTCCATTTCCTACACTCCAACGCCCGACTCCAGCTCCACGAGCGAACAGAGGTCGTGGTGCTTCCCAGCGACCAGCCTCAGAAAGGGGGCTGGAGGCGGAAGAAGTCATGGAATACGACCCCGCTTCCCCAAGTGTGGAGGGGAATCCAGAAAGCCCCCTGTCGGGAAACGAAATGGATCTGTCGTGAAAGGGCCCAAACGACAGATCCACCCCAAGCCCGTCCCAACACGGGACCGGCCGCCTGGGTCCATACTATTCCTGCCAGTGACTTTGCTGAACCCGGAGAGGAAGATGCACATTCGTGTACAAGCCCTTATTGACTCGGGCTGTTCAAGAGATATCATCGCCCCAGCCCTAGTCAACGGATTGGTTCTGCCAGTCCGCGAATTGCAGAACCCAGTAATTTTTGAACAAATGGATGGCACTAACATGAACCCTGTTACCACCGAGACCATTCCAGTGGTCACGGGCATGGGCCAACACTGGGAGAAAAGATCTTTCGTCATCAGCTCGACGGCCAAATACCCGTTGATCTTAGGCAGCAAGTGGCTCTGTGATCACAACCCCCACATTAATTGGGCAGAAGGGTGTGTCACCTTTAATCACGCTAACTGTAAAACCCATCGATGGGACCAAAATTGGGGTAGTGATCCCTCCCACACCGAAAAAGCTCTTCTCACCCGGGAGGACATAAAACAAATACCCGAATATTATTGGCCGTTCTTGAACGCTTTCTCCGAAAAGGAAGCAGATACCTTGCCCCCGCACAGAAGAACCGACTGTGCGGTAGAGATATTACCCGGGGCCTCCCTGCCCAAAGGCCGACTCTACCCTATGAATCCCCGTGAACGGGAAGAGCTCCGGAATTTCATCGACACCAATCTCCAAAGGGGGTTCATCCGCCCAGCCAATAGCCCCCATGCGGCTCCAGTCCTCTTCGTGAAGAAAAAAGATGGGGGACTCCGGCTATACACGGACTTTAGAGGACTTAATGCTGTGTCAACCAACAACGCCTATCCCATCCCGCTCATCCGAGACCTCCTCAACGTCGTGGCCCAAGGTAAGATCTTTACGAAATTAGATTTAAAAGATGCTTACTTCCACGTTCGTATAAAGGCAGGGGATGAATGGAAGACAGCGTTTAATACGCCCCTCGGACAGTTTGAATACTTAGTTATGCCATTTGGTTTAGCGGGAGCCCCTTCAGTCTTTATGTCCATGATAAATGAAGTATTACATGAATTCCTCTATAAAGGAGTTGTGGTGTACCTTGATGACGTATTAATTTACTCAGACACCGAGGAGGACCACATTCAACTAGTTCAAAAGGTTCTGGCTGTATTAATGAAAAATAAACTGCCCATCAAGCTATCCAAATGCGAATTTCATAAAACCGAGCTCACCTACCTCGGTTACTGTATTTCCTCAGAGGGTTTGAAGATGGATCCATCTAAAATACAAGCGATCCAAGAATGGCAAACTCCCACTACCCGCAAGGAATTACAGTCCTTCCTGGGTTTTGCCAACTTTTACAGAGACTTTATTGCAAACTTCGCACAAATCACGCTCCCCCTAACAGACCTATTAAGAACCAAAGATAAAGGGGACCAGGCAAAGAAACCCTCCTCCAAAATACAATGGACATCCAATTGCCAAACAGCCTTTGAATGCCTAAAAAAGCAATTCGTTACAGAACCCGTCCTCTCCCACCCCAATGAAAACTGTCCTTTCATAGTGCAAGTCGATGCCAGCGATACAGCCATTGGAGCGGTTTTATTGCAGAAGGGGGAGGATGAAAGGCTACGGCCTTGTGCATTCCTTTCAAGAAAGTTCTCTGAGGCTGAGAGGAATTGGAATGTATGGGAGAAGGAAGCCTTCGCTGTCAAAGCAGCCCTCACTAACTGGCGACATTGGCTAGAAGGGGCAAGGCACCCTTTCGAGGTGTGGACTGATCATAAAAATCTGGAGGCCCTTCGAAGCCCCCGCAGACTGAATGCCAAACAATTACGATGGGCAGAATTCTTTTCCAAATTCAATTTCACTTTAAATTACCTCCCGGGCAAAACTAATTTTCTTGCCGACGCCCTATCGCGCATGCCCCAACACAAAAGCAAAAGGGAGGAGACTATAGACACTGTCTTCTCACCTACGCAACTAGGAGGCGTGGTGACTACCCGCAGCCGAGCGAACCAGCCCCTCCCGCACAGCCAAGACTGGAAAACGAAACTTAAAGCTGAAGTGGAGAAGGAGGGGGATAAAGCGCCCAAAACTAAACTAATTCAATCCCCACAGGGGGACTGGCTGGCCGGGACCAAATTCTATGTCCCCGGCAACCTCCGACGGGAGGTCTTGCAGCGATGTCACGATGCCCCCACGGCCGGTCATTATGGGTATCTGAAAACGTTACATCTAGTCCAACGGCAATTCTGGTGGCCGGGCATGCACAAAGACATTTCCCAATATGTTAGTTCCTGCCCCATTTGCCTCAGCGCCAAAACTCGGAAAGGAAAACCTCCGGGCCTCCTACAACCGTTAGAAACACCTAACCGACCTTGGGAAATAATCTCCATGGATTTTATCACTGATTTGCCCGATTCAAAAGGACATAATTGCATTTTAGTAGTGGTAGATCTGTTTTCCAAGCAAGCACATTTTATTCCGTGTACTGCTGTACCCACCGCGCGGAAATTGGCGGATTTATTCTTAAAACACATCGTAAAATTACATTCTTTTCCATCCAAGGTGATTTCGGATCGCGGCGGACAGTTCGTTGCCAACTTCTGGCGGGAGCTTTTGCGAATGTTGAATATTGAACAAGGAATCAGCTCAAGCCACCACCCACAAACCGACGGGCAATCTGAAAAAACTAATCAAATTTTAGAGCAGTTCCTTCGTTGTTATATTAATTTCCAACAAGATAACTGGGTGGATCTTCTCCCTCTTGCGGAGTTCTCATACAACAACAGTGTGCATGCTTCCACGGGAGAGGCTCCTTTCAAGATTGTATATGGAGCTCACTTCAACCCTTTCCCGCTGGACGCTCCCCCTCTCCATTCCTCTAGCTCGCCGGATGCATCTTCATGGTGGGGGGAGGCCGCTCAACAATGGACTCTTATCAAAAAACACCTCGAGAAAGCCAAACAGGATTACAAAAAGTACGCAGATTGCCATCGTGCGGCCGATTGGGATTTACAACCTGGGGATCATGTTTATATTTCCACCAAGAATCTAAAACTAGCCCAGACCAGCCGAAAACTAGCGCTAAAGTTCCTTGGACCTTTTCCGGTGCGCAAAGTAATCAATAAAGTGACTGTTGCAGTAGATTTGCCCAAGAATTTGCGCCATGTTCATGATACGTTCCATGTCAGTCTCTTAAAGAAGGCTCCACCCGATGACAACTGGCATGTCAAAGCTCCGCCCATCCCTACTCTAATAGACGACCAAGTACACTATGAGGTGCAACAAATTCTGGACTCGAAGTTCAAACGTAAACAGCTGTTTTACCTCATTAGGTGGAAGGACTTTGATTCTGGTTATGATGAATGGGTGAACTCTGTGCATGTTCATGCTCCTAGGTTAACCAAAGCTTTTCATACTCGTTACCCATATAAACCAGGGGGGGATCTATTTTAAGGGGGGCAGAATGTCAGGTCCAGTGTATATGTAAACTGTACTGACTCCATTTTCTAATGCTTTTAGTGTTTAAGTGCTTTCCCCACAGGTGCACCACTTCCCAGGCAGATTTCTCACCGGAGGAGATTGTTTTGTCTAACACCGTTCCACCAGGCATTGGCCTTGAGAGAGAGCAACTTCCCAAGACTGAAAGATGTTGTTTTGAGAACTGTGGGGGGAGGCTGGTCCAGCTGGGAACTGTTACTCTGTACCTCATGCTTTGCCCTTCATTGGTAACAATGATCGTGTACCATCCTGAGTCTCCTATTCAGGACAGTGGACTATAATGGACCTTTTCTGCAGTAAAGTTTCCTTAATCAAACAATGGACTCCTGTTTGCTTGTGAGGGGGAACCTGTAGGAAGAGCCTTATTTAGCCACAGTCTGACATGTAGGAGGGGATGGCTTTTCCCCTTTCATTGAATGTAATCTGCAGTAGGAGTACTATCATTAGAGTGATTTCAGGTCCATGCCACCACTGAATTATTCATTGCCAATACTGGTACTTTTTTGTGTGTGACTTATGTTGACGCTGTAGGGTTTTCAAGACAGGAGACATTCAGAGCTGGTTTGCCATTGTCTGGCTCTGCACCACAGTTCTAGACTTCTTTGGTGGTCTCCCACCCAAGAAACTAATCAGGGCTGACATTGCTCAGCTTCCAAGATTTAATGAGATCAAGCTAGCCTGGGCTATCCAGGTCAGGGCAGTACTGTATGAGGTTGTCCCATGTCATATGCTCTCTCTTTAAGAGATAGTTATGCTTTGGAACAGCTTGTACTCATGTAGCTGCTAAACACAAATGGAAAGTAATATGACCAAGTCTGTTTTGTTGCTGCATTAAGAACTGACATTGATGTTATTAAAATCTCCTCCTCCAACAAATGTTTTATTACTCTCTGTTGTTGATTCTATTACTTGTTTATTATTTTTATTATGTTTTCATCCTGCCTTTCCTCCAACGAGGTCATGGTGGCTCACATGGCTCGTCCCTCCTCCACTTAATCTTCACAACAATCCTATGAAATAGCTTAGTCTGGGAGAATTGTTAGCAGTCAGACCCCTCTTCTCACTGAGGAGCAGTTTATAGATATAATACCATAAACACCCTTCCTCATATATCATAAATGCAAGGCACTGCCTGGCCTGAAATGAAACAAAATGAATGCCAGCCAGGTAAAAGCATGGGAAAAGCATGGTGTCTTAGTCAGCCACCTGCTCTGACTCTCCTTCTAAAATCAGAGCAGGTGGCTGACTAAGACACCCTCCGTGCCACAGAGAGGTGCATAATTTAGGACAATGGTCCTCCCAAGAAACTCCTGACTAATCTCATCCACGCCCAATCTCACTTTCCCTCACCCATTTACCCTAATTATGCAACACTTATTCACCAAACCTGGTAGCTTTTCCCACCTGATACTCGCAGGGTTATCAAGCACCATTTACATCTATAGTCCACCTCAGGAAGACCAATTAAGCCTCTACCAACTCATTATCCACTTCCAGAAAAATCGATCAAGTTGTTGTTTTGGGGGCGAATACGTCAGCTTGACCCAGGGAGCATTTGGTCCTGTATCTGGAGTTCTTCCACCACTTTGTGTGTGTGTCCTGGAACCTGTCCAGAAACGCAGTCCATTTTGGCCTTCTTCTCTCCATGAAACACTGGTCATTTCACAGCTGCCTCCATGAGCCCTTCATCTTCAAGACTTAGAACTATAGCCTTCCCTGAAACTGCCTTCTCCCCTTTCCTCCCTGATTTCCTCTTAGCTAGCCTCATATGTGTTCTGTGTATGATTGTATGTTTTCTCAAAGTCAAAGTGTCTTTTATTTCTCTATTAATAAAAACCTTTCCAGTTGAACTGTCCGGGGTCAGCAGCCCAGCTCCCGGACTTGCCGGGAGGCAGCGGCGGGGGGCAGCCGGGAGGCAGCAGTTCAACCACCCTGGCCGGCAAACAGAGCCAGAACCTGCCTGTGCCAGGGGGAAGGGGTGAAGTTCCAAAGCCTCAGAAGGCTAGAGGGGGCAAGGGGAGGCCAGCTAGTCCCACCCTCCAGGGAGAGGACAGGAGGCAAGGCAGAGGAAGGGGGGAAGGACAGTGGGATTAGGGACCCAGCAGCTGCCCAAACAGAGCTCTTACCTGGCAGAGAGGAGAAGCAGCCCAGAGCCATGCCCCAGCCTCCACCTCAGCCTGAAGATAGCAACCTGGCTCAGGAGATGCTCAGAACCAAGCCCCTCCGGGTGAAGCTGCTAAAGGCATTCTGTGGGAAGGGCTGGGCAGCCAGCCAAGGGGCCACAGCTAGCCCTACCTTCAGTAATCAGCTCAGCCAGAGAGGCCTGGCAGCCAGCCTACATGACACAGCTGTTGCTGATCCAGGCAGAACAGCCAGCTACCCCAACTGCAGCAGCTTGAGACAGCCCAGGCCAATGCTGGAAGGCCAGGGAGGGGGGTGGCCTGGCAGGCAGGACCTGCAAGGAGGGCGGGGTGGTGAAAGAAGGCCCTATAAAGGCTGGCTGGGGGGAGAGCTCTGAGGTGGTGGGTGTGAGTAAGGAGTGATGGCGTGGAGGTGGAGTCGAGCCATGTGAGAATGGAGGCTTGGAGGAGAGTTCTTGGAGGAGGAGATGGTGGAGGTCGCAGAGGGTGAGCAGACCAGGTTGAGCAGGCCAGCGAGTGGACTGAGAGGGAGTCTGAGTGAGGTATACTGCCCCTCCTTCCACAGAGCAGGGTCCTGCAGCATCCCTGGCACTCTTCTGATGTTAGGACCAGCCCAGCTGGTGCCCCGCCCAGCGGCAGCGACAGCGACAGCTAGCGCTGACATGAACATCTGGTTGATTTATTTCAAGAGTTCTTTCTAGGGAACAATCCCCATAGACATTGGTGGAGAATCCCAGTTACTCCCTCTCATTTTGTCTCCTTGAAACTAATTTCCCCCAACTAATTAGGAGACTACCTATTTAAAAAAAAAAAAGGAGACTGCCTATTTGGGTAACAGAATGACCAGCCTTCAGTATTCTGTATCCCAGTACAGCACTGTAACTACTGTACAACTCTGGTAGTATGTATATGCTCACATGTGCACACACACGTCAATATATATACCAACCTCTTCAAGCCTCAGAAGCTACACTTCAGTATAGTTACACTTGCTGCAAGGAGCTCATCCAGAATAAGAAGGCTGAAGAAGACTGTTTAGATCACCTGTCCCATTCAGTGAAAAAGAATGCAAAGATGAAATTTCTAGACCCCTCCAGGCTCTTAATACCATCACTCTTAAATGGCACTGTTTTAGATTGTAGCAGCCTCCTAAGACCACACAAATCATTTAGAATGCTCTCCAGTCAATGGGCTTATTCCCAGACTTGGGCAGCAATTCATTAGGTTTTGAGAAATGCTAACAGCCAAAGAAACCCCTGAAAAGGGCAAAGGGTGGACTATCTGAAAAGCATGGCGGTGTTTCCTTAGTCACAGTGGGACTGGCTCTTGTTCTCTCAACAGCCCAAACTGGCACCCACAGGCCATTATATGTGTGCTGTTCTGTTTTCCTTTTTGATTGGGAGCTTCTCTGGAATAAATAAATGAATGGAAACTTTCCTTTGATGTTTTGTTAAGTACCACCAATAAGCTAACACAAAGCCATTGGAGACAGCCAATCAATCAAAGTGCCTAATTACATAAGTTGTGGCAGAAAAACTTTTTAAAAAATGTAGAAAGAATTAGTTTCTGTGAACAATGGTTCTGTTTTAACCACATTAAAGATATTAGGATGATATATGAAAATTTTTAAAAACACATGTTTCAAAATAAAAGTCATACTGTGACACACAATAAAACACACAATATCTATACAGAGCCACTGTATGCTAGTTAAAGTGTCGGACTAGGACCTAGAAGACCCAGGTTGAAATCCCCACTCTGCCATGGAAGCTTGCTGGGTGACCGTGGGCTAGTCACAAACAATGACCCTCACCTATCTCACAGGGTTATGGAGAGGATAAAATGGAGGAGAACAGCATAATGTCATTTTGAGTCCCCATTCGGGGGAAAGATGGGTACAAGTGGAAGAAGTAAATAAATACATCTTTGTATTAAAAAATCACTGACTTTGGTAGAATATGTGTTGTGACTATTGCATTATCCAATTCTTGAATATATTACTGACATTATCTTTTATTTTATAGGTTTATTGCAAGGTTGTTAGCAGGCAAAACGGCACAAATATTCAAGCTATGATTAGGATAAAACCTTCACATTGTGAATGTCTTTTAACACACTACTATAGAGTCAATGAGAGACTTAAAAATCTTTTTCCAAAATAAGTATTTTGATACCAGTAACTTTCACATAAAACAGGCAGCTTTCTTGAAAAGGCATTCAGATGAAAGCCTCTCCATGTGGTGAATCAGTTAAACATAGATTGCAGATATGTAGATTGCCATGCCATTTCAAAGGATTCCCACTCTTATCTTGAGGTAACATGGGGGCAACTGGGACAAATGCCAGCATAACCATATGTTGCTCCACTTGATTGACTCATAGTGAGGAGCAGCCACACCATATAACTAGCCTGTGGATTCCATTATCAGACCTCTTCCAGAAGTAAAAGATTATGCAGAGTCTGTAAAAATTCATTAGCAGAATCTTCTGCATCAAGGGATTTTTTAAAAAATTCCAGGATTTTAAAAAAATTCTATTGATTTGTTGAACATCTGGAATTACAGAGCCGGACTAATGATCCATCTAGCCCAGTCTTGCAACTCTATCTGGTCGCTCTTCAGAAAGCAGGATTCTTCCTATCATCTGCTATCTGAGCTTATTTAACTGGACACACCAGGGATTGAACCAACAACATAATCATTAATAGTAGAATATTGTTGGTTTAAAGGAGTCTTATAAGACTTTTAAAAACAATTTTTGGAAACATTTCTCCAAATGTATTCTTTTTATTCTGCTCTCATGCCTCCTGATTGATTTTTATTTAACTCTGATTACTGAATTTACATAATAGCTGTCTTGAAAGCGACTGCTGATGAACATGGGATACAAGCATTTCAAATCATTGAAAAGGCTAAAAACAATGGCTGCAATCTACCTGTTCATGTGCCACATCCATTTTATTTCAAATGGGATCTTGAAGGTAGACATAGTAAATTTCACCCGACAGTGACAAAATAGACAACGCAAAACTTTCTTGTATTGAAGTAGCTTTGGAGGTAAGTACCTAGAGGCAAAGCAGTTTGAATCCATTAGGAAGAACTGCTCCTGCCTATAATTTTCAGTCAGTCACCATATTGTTCAAAGGGACTAAATGACAGCATAAGTACCAAGTAAGTGCTGTACTGTATTCTTGCATGTTGTTCAAGATGGAGATGAGAGCGTAAATCATTCAACTTGAGGGTCTGATTTAACAACGCAGAGGGACATGCTGCGTTCAAAGACGCAGCTGCTTTTCCTCCACTGATCCTTTAAGTGGCAATGATTCCTCCAGATTTATGATCAATGTGTGCAAAGCCACCCCAGTATAATTGCAGTCCTTACTTGGAGGCAGATCCTTCACTTTGGGAATGTGGAAATGTTCACGGAAGTACTTGAGCTCATCTTCTTCATCCATCTGTAAAGCAACTTTCTTATCCACCGGGCTACATGCTAGCTGCGAGGCAATGTTTTCTACAATGATGACGGGTGACAGTGGTGAGCCATTAGAAGACAGATCCATTTTCAAGTTATTCATTTCTTGCTCTAAAAAAATGGGAGAAAAAAAGAGGCGGAATCTCCATTTAGATTCAACACTATACATATTGGCTAGCATCTGATATGAAGATTATTGCTATGCCTGTTGAGTTACAAACTTGGAGCTTTTAAAAGTGAATGCATGGGAATGAAAGGGGAAAGTGAGAAGTTCTCGGATCCAGCATTTTTCAAGGCAGCATACTGCTGTAGCCCTAAAGCCATTAGTTTTAAACACAATGCTTTCCCTGTAAAGCAATATCAGCAACTTCTGTGCTCTACCACTGCTCCAACAGCAGTAACAAATTCTATAGTGTCATTCACACTTGCAGAACAGAAAGCCGCAGGCAGCATTATTGTTTCTACAATCTGTGCGTCTGAAAATAGCAGGTGCATCACCACATTTCAACTTGCGTTTTCAAGCCTGAGCAATCTTCCGTCTCCTTTCCTTTCTTGACTTACAGGAGCTAAAGGAGGGATGGGGAAGTTTTTAAATTTGAAAAGTATGAGGAGTTTATTTTTTAAAAAAGTGTGAGGGGGCATACAGCATCTCCCCAGGCCTAAACATTCATCTTGCCTTGTTTCACTCTCTCCACTCTAATAACTATATTCCTTTCATTGACTCACTCAACTCGTAAGTGTGAAGTCTGTGAAGAGTATACATCCAGCATCCTGGCCGTTCAGATGGGACATAATTTCTTTCTTCAAATTATGTCATGTGTCAGCCCAAAAAATCAGCACTCATTATTTATATTTCTTTTATTTAGAAAATGTATGTTTCTGCTCTCAGGAGACATGTTTAAAATTGCCTTGGCCTGAATCAGTCCATGGCTCTATCCAGGTCTGACTGACAGCAGCTCTCCTGCCTCTCAGGTTGAGCTTCTTTAACTGAAGATCCTGGACATTGAACCTCAGACCTTCTGCATGAAAAGCAGATTGCCGACCACAAGCCACACCCCCTCCCAAAGTTGGAGAACCAAGTCAAAAGGGACTGTTGTTTACGTAGTACTGAATTTATAAATTTCCATCCATAACTTTGGTCTAATTGGATTCTAAGTGAACACCAAGCTACATATGGAAAACACCCAGGTGATGCTCACCCAGGTGATGCTCATCCAAGGTGATACTCATCTAGGTGATGCTCATCCAAAATTCAAATGTGTTCACTTGCATTTATTAACATTACTAATTCACTATTTCAGTCAATCATTAATTTAATTAGCAGTGACAGAATGACCAGTCTATATTCACTATGAACCATGCAAGGCAACGAAACTCTTTCTCCGGCATGGGCCATTGATTACTAATTACATTAAAATTAATTTCTTCCATTAATTAGTGGAGAATTGTTGTATCAGACTTGCAAGTGTAACTGGCTCTTTATTAGGCCCCCAGATTTGATGAAGATACGATTTTACAATATCAGTGGTATCAATGAACTGCCTCCAACATCTACAGGCTGAGTCACCTAAGTTACTGGGGCAGCTTGTGAAAAGTTTTCGGGTACATGTTCTACTTCCTTGGTCCAAAGAAACTTTTGGAGCAGTTTGCAAAAAGCTTTATCTGCTGCTGTACACAATAAGAAGACTGAGGGCACTTGCTGGTATGCACAGAATTTTAATGCAGCTGTTACATAAGGATTGTGTGTCAATTGGCCTTAATGGTCTATATTTGCCACTCTGCCTGTATTTAGAAACTCATACAGATCAATGTTCCATGGAGATGTCTTAAAAATGTCACTGAGCTGCATTTAAATACTGCCAGGAGCAGGGCCGTATAAACCCATGGTCAGGCCTCTAGGCTTTCAGGTATTTCGGCCCCCCTCCGGCACTTCAGTCTTTCACCCCACTACAGCTGACAGCCTGACCCTGGTACAGTAGGTACTAGACTGCTGGAGCAAGCCCTAGATGGGATCACAGACGTATGGGCCCTCACGCATCAACATGGTCAGGGGTCTTTTGCACTAAGCTCTTTCTCCCAGGGGTGACTTGGCAGTTCCCACTACAGTCCCATGGCAGTTCTACCCTCCCTTTAGCCAAGGGACAATCCCCTCCCCTGGCCAATGACACCAGCTGGGAAATATGTGCCCTCTTGCTGAGACTCCGCGGCAGGAGCAGGGAGAGAGAGAGGAGGAAGAGGGAGGGAGAGACGTTGCAGACAAACTGAGGCTATTTGCAGGCACCAGCAGCAGGGAGATGAAAGAGAAACTCTTTCATGAGTAAAGTGGCTGTGCAGTTTGACCAGCTCTAGCAAGAGCAGAAGCAGTGGCCCATCCCAGGCAGCCCCACCCCACAACCCCCATCCTCCCTCTCACCCCAGGGCAGCCTCAGTGGCTGCTGCCTTCCCATTCATCTTACTTTCCTGCTCTCTTGCCCCAGAGAAGAAGCCAAGAGCCCATCGTGTGCAGGTAACAGCAGTCAGCAAAAAATATTCACGGGCCTCTAGTTCCTAGGCTTCAGCCTAGGCAGCCTTATGAATAATACGGCCCTGGCCGGGGGTAGGTAACAGAGACCCAGCTGGTCCCTGTATGATTTGATGGGGTCACAAAAACAAAAAGCGAGTGGTTGTCTTTTCCAAACGACAATTATGTACAACCTCATTGTTAACTGGTTCACCATGACTATAGCATTTACTGCATCTGATCAGCAACACATATCAGGACAGTTTTATCAAATGCTGACATTAATGGAACATTAAATGCATAGTCCAATGATAGGGTTGCCAAGTCCCTTTACCCTCCTGGCATGAGGGGGGCAGGCACTCACCCTTCTGGACATGCATGCACTCCTGGGGTGGTGCAATGACATCACTTCTGGGAAGAGATATCATTGTGCAGGGGCTGGGAGCGCTCCTGCAGTTCGCAGAATAATAACATAATATTTGGTTTATATACCACCCTTCAGGACAACTTAATGCCCACTCTGAGTGGTTTACAAAGTATGCTATTATTATCCCCATAACAAACACTCTGTGAGATGGGTGGGGCTGAGAGAGCTCCAGAGAGTTGTGACTAGCCCAAGGTCACCCAGCTGGCTTCAAGTGGAAGAGTGGGGAATCAAACTCGGCTCTCCAGATTAGAGACCCGTGCTCTTAGCCACTACTCCAAACTGGCAGAAGGCTGACTTGAGCCTCAAACAGGCCCAACTCTGCCATTTGGGCCCAAATTGGCCCACTATGAACCATGGGAGCACTCCTCGAGATGGTGCAATGACATCACTCCTGGCAGTGACATTGTTGCACCACCCCAGGAGCATCCCTGGGAGGCCTTTTCCTTGCCTTCCCCCCCTCCTGGCCAGGTGCATGGTATTGGGGGCAGAGGTTGGGAGCAGGGGATGCCCCACTCCCACCGTGTAACCTGGGATCCCTATCCAGTCACAATGAAGAAAAATTGAAAATTTGGTATAATACTATTATGAAGTAAGATTAACACACACTAATGAAGAATCAATCAACGTCTTGTTCAGGAAAGGATTTACAGAAATCAGACTTTGAGAGCAGATTACAGAATGGATTTTGCATCTAGAATAAAGCCTCTAGCTAAAGCCAGGTGATCCACTCAAACTTTAAAAACTTCTGGGGTGAGTTCATTTCAATAGATTTACACATGAGCTTATTTGTATCCCACTAAAATCAAAGGTAAATAAATATTCTTGTCTTTGGCAGGATAACACACTGTGGCCATTTCCACACACGTTGAATAATGCACTTTCAATGCACTTTCGCAATCCTTTAGAAGTGAATTTTTTGTTCCACACATGGAAAATCAGTTTCAAATGTTCACTAAAGAGTATTGAAAGTGGATTATCTAACGTGTGTGGAAGCAGCCTGTAACTGTAAGCAATTATAAAAATGAAATAAAATGTGCCCCTAGTCCCTCAGCTTCAGTAACAGTGCAATACAGTGGTTTGTTTGGCACTGTAAGCTCTCCTCCCTGTTTGTATGCTTTAATGTGTTTATGTTTTATTTCATTATATTGAATGTTTTATGTATATTTAAATTTTAAACACTTTTTAATGTTTGAAATATCTTAAATGTTTGCCACATTGAGAACCCTGAATTTGGTAGAAAGGTGGCACAGAATGCAACAGTGAATTATTCAAGAAGGCTTTTTCCTCAGATAGGAGGTCTGTACTGTAAGGAAGTGGTCTCAAAGAGATGCATCAGTAAAGGGAGAGGGAGGGACTATAGACTTTACTACTATGTACTAACTGTTGCTGGGTTACTAGGTCCCCTCACCTCCTGGCAGGAAGGAGGGGGACCTGGCACTTACCAGGTGTGACCTGTTCATATATACATGAAGCATGCATCCTTCTGCTGGGCACAATGAAATCACTTCCAGAAGTGACATAATTTCACCTGGTGGTGGGCATGCTCCTGTACTTCATAGGGGCCAATTTGAGCTGTGCGCTGGCCTGAGAGGTTTTTTGGCTGCCAAGCCTGCTCCCTGGGCCTTTCCCCCCACCAGTCAGGTGAGTGTTGACAGGGGGGCAGAGGCTGGGAGCGGGGAATCCCCTGCCCCCCACAGGGGGGTTGGCAGCCCTACATACAATCCCCCTTCAATATTTCAGCCTTAGAATTCCTTATGTTCTGTTTCAGCATTTCTTCAACTCTGCATTGGATTTCTGCTGGTTTTAAATCTTTGCAAATTTACATTTATATACTTTATTATATTGTTTATTGAAATGTCTTTGAAAGCTGATGTAGCATAATGGTTAATGGTAGGCTGCAAATCAACACTCTGCTGGTTGAAAACTCACAACTGCCATAACCTCAGCAGATTGTCTTGGATAAGCCGCTCCTCTCAGCCCCAGCTCCCCAGCTGTATTGTGGGGACAATAATACCTGGCTTTGTGCTCTGAGTGGTGCACTAATCTCTCTAGAAAAGCAGTATATAAGCGCAGTTGTTGTTGTTATTTTGACTTTACTGACTTACACTGTATAATCTGCTTTGAGTCTCAGTGAGAAACACAGACTATAAATAACGTAAATAAATAAATACACACATAGAAACGTTTTAAATAAATAAATAAATCCTAAGAAGAATAACACCTTTCTAAGTCCATTGAAATCAACAGGCTTAGAAGGATTTAACTCTGCTTAGGACTGCACTTTAAATACTCTAATTCCTATTAAGCAGGGCCTTTAGTTACTGCCAGCAGACAGCAAGCATAAAACCATTTTTCATAAACATTGTTTCTTTCAATAATAGCTAGATAAAAATGAAATGTATTTTGCCCTTCTGAAATGGGACCCAAAGCATTAACATCCCAGTGACTCTTACATGGTTCATTTGTCAACATGGGCGAACATATTTATCTCTGGGAGCTAAAAAGCATATCCCATTTTCTGCTTTGATTTAATCCTGTTTATTTTGGCTTCTCCTTTTGCGTCCACGTTTGCTGGCGGTCCAATTTCCTTCTAAATCTAGGAGCAGCATTTCTTACCTTCAGTTAACAAGTAGTGTTCTTTCTGTCAAGATTCAGTGTCTGACAGGATTCGTTTCCCTTTTCTACCAAAGTCCAGTTTCTCCCCTCTATTTGCATTTTGCTCCTGCCCTCTGAACTCTGATCTCCTCCCATCCTCCTCCTGTACTGGAATCTAGCATTCTTGCACAAGCATGGAATAGTCCCCTCAATACCTCACACACTTTCATAAACCTTAGCATTTTGCACATTTAAATGGTATTTTAATTCTGTTTCTCACACTTTTCTTTGTAATGCTATCCTTGATTTTATATTTTTCACCCCTGCCCTACTTAACACTCTGCATTTTCTGCTTTTTTATTTCATACCATTTTTTACTATCTTATTTTCTTTTTCATTTTCCTCACATCTAGGTAACAATAAAAGGGAGGGGAGAGTCACCATTAGGTCTCGCAATCTCCATTTTTAACACAACAGATGCAGTCTAAATTAATCAAGCCAGGAAAGCTTTTATTATATATTCCATAATCATAAATATGCAGCACATTACATGTAAGTGCTACTTTAAAAGCACATGAAATAATCAAACTGCAGTGGCAACATGGCTATTGTTTCTCCTTTGCTTCTCTTGACTTATTTGCTGACAGAAAATTACCAACAAACCTCTATTGGCTGTATTATTTCATAATACATTTGCCTCTGGTGTTCGTATTTATTCAGAACAATGATGATATAAACATCATCATAGCTATCTTATTCTGAACTTGGCCCCACAGGGTGAATCAAATTTTTTTCAAAATACATGCAGGTATAGAAAGAGCAGATGTTTCTACAGACCTGAGGGAGAACCCCACACCATTGTATTTTGGGGGACATGCTGACAACTATTGGCATGCCAAGGAGATAATGAATCTTTGCACCATCCAGGACTGCTTGTGTTGTATTTTTGTTGGGACCTCTAACTACATACAGGAAGTAGACATGGGCATGAATCGAAATACAAATCAAATTTTGTGATGAATCAGGCCGATTAGTGTATCACGAAAATGTGTTTCATGGGGTGCATTTTTCATGAAATCCATGACTTTTTGGGCTGATTCATTTGATTCGTGAATGCTTCATGATGCCAGACAGGCTGGCGCCGATCCATTGATTCCCTAGGCAGACTTTTTGTTGTTGTGGAAACCCCAATCTTAGCCCACATAACCTTGATAGGAAGCTCTACCTGCCAACCTGAAATCTGAGCAATGCAGGTCTGCACAAGTTTACCTGGGAACTGTAGTCAGAGACTCCTTCCCTTCTCTGTTTCCCATCTCCATTTTTAAGACCGGAATGTATAGTAGTGGCGGCAGCAGCCTCAGCAGCTCCTTCTGCCACTGCTCGCTGCTTGCTAGTTTCAGGAACCCTTCTCTGACTCTCTACCTCCCGTCTTCCTGCTGCTCTGACATGTCTTCCCACCCACCCCCACCCCCAAGCTCCCCGGAGTGGATCCTGAGTGGATCTGCTCTGCTCAGCTTTTCCTTTGAGAACTTGGAGGCGGGGGGAGGGCACGTCAGAGCATCAGGAGGACAGAAGGACAGAAAGAAAAAGTCAGCAAAGAGAACCTGAAGAGAGGAAAACCCAAACAGATCTGTTCTGCTTTTCTTCCAGGAGCAGCAGAAAGCAGGAGGCCAGGAGGTCGGGAGGGAAAAGTCAGCAAAGAAAGCTTGAAAAGAGCTACTTGGAGGGTGGCTGGAGGAGAGCCTGCTGAAGTCTCCCTGCAAGTTTGGCATTTCTGGGTATGAAGGAGGCTGTTGTAGGGCCCTAGGATCTGATGAATCATGAACCTAACAAATCATTTTGCGAAACAGGACGATTTTGTGAAAGTTCATGGTTTGTGTTTCATGGAACGCAACGAACCATGAAACTCAGGGTTCATTTTTTTCTTGTTTCATGCCCATCTCTAACAGGAAGAGACCTGGGATTTAGCACAGTTGTGCTTCATCCATAGTGCATAGTTGAGACAATACTGCTGCAAATACAGAAGTTTGTCAGAATTGCTGCAGAGGTGGGGGAGGTTGCTTTCATGCCTGCTTTGTATTTGGTTAGGGAGCTATATGATTTTTGTGTCAGACCCCTTTTGCTGGACTTCTCTGAAGAGGGGGAACTACATTGATGTGCTTCTGTTAGAGAAAGACTTCCACTGTGAAAAGGAGCCTTCTGCATACTGAAAGGGTGCCATAAGCCCTTCTTTACTGTCTTTTTACTCTTCCTCACCTTGCTTTAACATCTTAATCATCTAACAAACATCACTAAATACAAAGCAATTGGTCTTTCTTTGAGTATCCTCTGAACATGAGAGCAGACCTGGCCCAGCTTCTGAAAGCAGGACACTGTAAAAGAGGTCCACCCAGCTGGGAAGCTCAGAAATCCAGCAGTAAGGCCATGTAACCTGGACCAGACAGAAGCTTAAGCAACTCTCAGAATGTGTAAGACGTCAAAGCAAACTTCAGAAAAGGATTCTGCCCTGATTTTTGTGATAAATAAAAGGGTCAGAGAAAGAAAATATTATTTACTTCCGGGGCTTAGAAACAAAATCAGGCAGGGGCAGGGGCCAGCTGTATTTCTCAAATTGTACTGGAGTGGGAAGGCTCTTGAATTCAGGAGTTAATTAAATCTGGAAAATGTGGTAAACAAGACACTTTGGTAATGTTGTTAATTTAAATGTTACCCTCTTTTAACATAATTTATTTTACTTATTTTTAAATACTTCTAAGGAGAAGCCCAGACAACTTACAAAGAATTTTTAAAATAAAATACGAATTTTAAACTTTTGGAAGAATAAAATGATAAAAGAAGTCTCACCTTTGTGAAAGAGTTCTCCTGCAGGGAGTAAAAATGTAAAACAAATTAGTAAATTTTTTTCTTAAAAGGTTAGCTTCCCTGGAAGAAAATGTTTTAAATAGAAGGTTTTCTGAACCAGCACAACAGCACTCTAATATATGCTGAATAAAAATAATTAATTTCCCTCTGAATCCACTTCCACATACGTACATTTTGTTGTCATTGAGATGGGAGAGTTTAACAAGTGTTTCTCAGAGAGAATAGCTCAGTTCAGACATAATGCAAAACCGTGGTTAGTTTGTTCAAGCAGGATTTGGCTTGCAGTTGCAGACAGTCACTCACATCCTGGTTTGCTCAGCAAATTCTGGTTTCATTTCCTTCATTTTTTCCTCACAAAGATCTGGCTACTATCCCAACCTGCATTACAGGGCCAGGGAACATCCTTGTTCATACATCATGTGAAACTATATTTACTAATTATAATTCACAGGAAGCCAACTGAGAGCCAGTAGTGGTTAAGAATGTGGGACTCTAATCTGGAGAGCCGGGTTTGATTCCCCACTCCTCCACTTGAAGCCAGCTGGGTGACCTTGGGCTAGTCACAGTTTTCTGGAGCTCTCAGCCACATCCACCTCACAGGGTGTTTTGTTGTGGGGATAATAATGACATACTTTGTAAACTGGGCATTAAGTTGTCCTGAAGGGCGGTATATAAATCGAATGTTGTTGTTGTTGTTATTATTATTATTATTAAATCCTGGTTTCAGAACCTGGGGTGGATGTACACCAACTATGTGCAATTATTGGAGTGTCTAGATGATCGCACAATTCATTGTTAGTTTTAATTAATCTATGGTTTCACAAGATGTCTTGAGCCACTGACAGTGCAGTTCTAAACAAAGTTACTCCCTTCTAAGTCCCCTGAAGTGAATGAGCATAGAATGGTATAACTGTTTAGGGTTGCACTATAAGTTCTTAAGAGGGATGTGAATGATAAGGGAGAAAAGGAGAACTTCATAACATAATCTTTTGTGAAATCTAAATAACTGTTTTTAAAGATGTGTAGCCTGCACACAGTTTGCAACTAATTTGAGTAGGTGTATCAGCATATCACTTCTTCCTCCTTGACTGCTGTAAGAAACCTGAGATTTGCTGAATTCAAGAGCCATTTTCCAGGTTCTGTTCATGGCCGATAGGTATTTTATTGTCTCTTGCTGGCTTTACTTCATATTTCAGTTTGAAGTGAGTTTCTGGAGCTTGCCAAGATATCATTTTGGCACCACTTAAACCTGATCTCAGATTTTCAGACAGTTTTCTTCTTCTTTTCCCCACAGATGTCTATCCTCACTTCCCCTAATTAGGATCCTTCCTTCTAAATGTATAGAAAAGCACACTCTGGTTTATCTGATATCACAAACTGCATCTTTCATACCCATGCTGAGCTTCTGGAATTATTTTGCTTTGTTTGACATATCTTTTCCTTCCCCATTTTATTTTATTTCACCTTTGGGGCACACCTCCTTTGCTTTATGGGGCTGTTCCCTGCTGCCTGACCTGTTACTGACCTTTTCTTTTGTTGTTACGCTTCAGCACCAGCTAGTGCAGTGAAGTCCCTTTAGAGCCATTTAAAGAACTGTTAAGTCCCAGTCCCGAGGTACAACAGACCCTAAAGGCAGAAATAAGTAACCGAAAACCTTTGCACAGAAGCTTCTGCTATGGCAGTTGCACAGTAGAGAGAGACCCACAATATTTTAAAGCGTGGATTTACCATGATTTCAGCATACCATACAAACTGTTCTGCATGTTGCCAATATAACATTATTTACTATTTATTTATTTGTTTGTTTGTTTAAACCCAACTTTTCTTCTAATGAGGACCCAATGTAACTTACAACTTTCTCCCGTCCATTTTATCTTCACAAAATCCTTCTGAGGTAACTTAGGCTGAGAGCGTATGACTGGTCCAGGGTCACTCAGCAAGGGTGACAAAGTGGAGGTTTGAACCTGGGTCTCCCAGATCCTGACACTCTAACCACCACAGCACACTGACTCTCATGTTAAAATTAATTCTAGTGAGGACAGATTTTGACTGCAATCCTATACACACTTGGAAGTAAGTCCCCTGGAATTTAGTAAGACTTATTCCTAAATAAACATGCTGCACTGTACCCTGACAAAATGGCATAAATATGAGATGTGGGTAAACTTGCTCGTAATCTGATTCTGTCCTATCCTTGACGCCAGTTGTCCTAGCTTGGTAGCAACCAGTGCTTCTGTTGAGGAACAGACTAGGAACTTTTGTCAATTGATTTCTTAATAACAATATGTTAGGAAATCAAGCCAGTGGTCTTTACACTGGCTGAACCAGAAACACAGTTCTAGTTACAAGACTGGGTCCTATGAATCTATTCAACTAATGGTGATGCCTTGAACTGGAGCAAGGAGTCTTGCACTGGTGGAACACCCCTAGAGCAGCAAGGTAAAGAGCCCTTCTCCCCCATGAGCCAAACCCTTCTCCCCCAAATTGTTATAAAAATCTCAGGGATTTTACTCCTTACCCAAAGGATCCCTTCCAAATTTCAGGCAGATAAGAGAAAGTGCCATTTTTAATATTTTCTCTAGTTTTTGTTGCTGAAGTTGTCCTTTTTGGCATTGCATAGAAATCTGGAACTTGTTCCATCATAGCTGTATCATTCCTGAGATAGCATTATCGTTATCTTCTAACTAACCATGTACAAAACCCAAAGCATCAGTATTGTGGTTTTGTTTCTAATTAAACAAACAGGCTTACACAATGTTTTTTGTCAGTTTTGTTGATCCTAAAAAAAAATTATTACATGGATCTTCTTCAAAATTTTGCATAGACCAAGATGGTGTTTTACATCTTTTGGCAACAAAGAGCACTGTTGAATAGTAACAACATTAACCTGCAAAGAAAGTTACCTATCCACTGTTCACTACAATTTGCCTACATGCTTACACAAGGGTATGCTTGATTTAGAATATTTGATCATGCTTATTAATTACTTGATTGAGTTCCAGGACAACAGATTTTTACTAGTTAGGTGGCCACCATTACACTCTAAGGGAATTTCCACTATCAGTTAAGCACAAGTTTGTCAGGTCAGGCGATCTTTGTGGTAGCCCACAGAAACGCCTCCTCATTGATGGTAGTTACTCATGGGGAATGTCCTTCCTAGGGAAGTCAGACAGCACCTTCACCTTCCAACACCAGCTTAAAATTCATTTTTGACTGCACCATTTGCTGCTTTGTGATAAATTTGTGATACTTTGTTTGTTCTATTTCAGTTAAATATTTAAATTTATTTGGTTTGGTTAAGTTCTGTTATATCTGTATATTTTCATACAAAGGTGACAGATGGAAAACAAACAAACAAATAATGCACAGTTTCCCATTCTCATAATTCCCTTGCAATTCAAAAGGTGCACTCAGTTGGAGTAGGGAAATCTAGGGAGGCCAAAGAATTTTATAGATTTAGTGGTTTGATTCAAACTTTGGCAATTCATATAGGATTTTGTAAAAGTGATTTCCTGAGATCTAAAGTAGGTAAGACATTTGTCCACAAGTAGGGTCAGGGTTCTCCCAACGACTCACCTTTCCTGCATCCAGACTGTAGCTGCAGAGAAGTTTGGGGGGGGGGGCTGTGGCTCAGAGAGGTAGGGCATCTGCTTTGCCTGCAAATGGTCTCAGATTCAGTACTTGATGCGGTAGATGATGTGAAAGACCTCTACCCAAGACTCTGGAGAGCGGATGCCAGTTAGATAATAATGACTTTGATGGACCAATGGCATAATTCAGTATAAGGCAGCTTCATGTGTTCATTTCCCAAGTGCCACAGGGCCTAATTTGGATCAGGTCTGTAGCCCAGTGGGAGTAGAGGCTTCAGCCTCTCTCCTCTGTACCATTTCTCTAAAAATGTCCATAGCAGGTCATCTCTTTTAGTAAACTCTTGCCAGACCCGATGCTTTGGTCTCTTTCTTTGCAGTATTATGGGATGTACCATGTTATGGCTACCCATTTTATAACATTTTACCCTCACTGGCCAGCATATACTGATGCAATAGAGAGAATTCTATCCAACTGCATAGTAGTGGTACAGACATGGGATTTTGGCCCAAGTCAACTATGTGACAGAAAACTAGAAAACAAACAGGGCTAGTGAAGATGAGCTTTCTCCAGCATTTGATTTTATACAGAGAGCTAATACCAGTCTAACTCTACTCATAGTAAACCACAGTTGACTGAACTTTTAAAGGGCCCTTTATTAGCACAGCTAAAATATCTTAAACCTATTACAATTGTCTTAAAACTATGGAGAGAACAAACCTATCAGTTTCTCATGAGTTGCTTTAAGGAAGGTTACAGGTCTCCATAGGGACTGCCTGTGATCTTTAGAAAGTGCATTTCCCTCCAGCAAATCATAAATACTCAGGAGAATTCCTAAATGTCACTCAAAACCTATTACTGAACACTCTGATGTTGCACTTCTCATTTTGCTTACATTATGGTACAATATCCTTTGAGTATATTAAAATCTTTCCAAAATGCAAAAAATAGATTGAGTTGGTTATGTGAAGTAGCAATTTCACATAAACATCTTTTAAAAGACAGTCGATGTGAAATACATTATTTTGATGCCAGAGGATGGACCACATAAAGCCATCTTTTCAATCCTTTACAGAAGGTCCAAATATCTCCTTTTTATTATCCCCTAAATAGTCTTTTGAAATTTTTATTACATAGAATCTGCTTTGATATTATTTTAAACTCCTACGATTTAGCTCCTTCCTGGAAAACATGTTTATCCAGGCACCCACAAATTGTGAACCAGTAATTGCTACATACAACTGGATTCATATGCAATATTAAGAGAGGAGGAAAGGTGACTGTTTGTTAAAATCAAGCACTTCTCTCCTTTAAGCACAAGTTGTAAAAGCCACTAAATTATTCCCTTATTAGGAAGTAATGAACAAGACCCGAAGCAGACTTCAACGGACTTAGAAGGGTGTCAGTCTGCTTAGGAGGATCACACTGTTAAAAACAAAATCTTGGAAACAGAGAAATGGCCATCCTGCAAATTCTCAGAGTCAGAACCAATTTTAAATTTTGGGGATGATCTCTCATACACATGAGCTGTTCCTTATGTGGAAAGGTGGTCCCACCTTTGAGGACTTTGGGGGGAGGCATGGGATAGTGTGTCACACCACATTATTAATTGCCAGATGATAATGATAAGATAAAAATTATAAGACAACAGCAGGAAACAACTGTGAAGAAAAATGATAGAAAATTGTTCAGAAGTCCCCCACCCCTAATCAGAGAGATAGAACATTCTGTTACTTGCAAATTCTAGCAGATTTACAGCAAAAACAAGAATTTTGTGGCAGTTTAAATGCTAATGAAATTAACATAGTGTAACCTCTTTTGTATGGGTTCTATGGGGCCTAGGAAGCAAACTCACAGAAAAGTAAGTTAAGAAATCCCCCCCGCCCAAATTTTTTAACAATTAGTACATACAACTATTTTTTTCTTTAAACAAGCTCATAAGTTTGTTAATAAACGCAAATAAATAAATTCATTCAAATTCCTTCATTCAAGTGAAACGATACAGAAACTTTCAGCTGACAACGTCTTTGAAAACCACTCAAGGTAAATAGTTCAACTTGTTTGATTCCACCAAGTGATAGAGTCCTTTGCCACAATCCTTCCAATTTGAAGCAACTGGAACCCAGGCTTCTGTCCTCTTCTTGGGAAATTACAGCCCTGAAATAATAATATGATTCCAGTGATAATACCAAACTGAATGTAACCCACATACACCACTTTTAGTCACTATTGTTCACATACATGTTTTTCCGATTACCTTATTCACGGTTATAAGAGCACATTAATTGTTATCAAGCTTCCCAGCAACCAACCTCTTCCTCTGATGCCTGGCTCTAGATACTGACTTCACCCTACTGGGATAAACCAATTAGCTCATGGGGGCAATAGCGTAACATTTGCGGGGGGGGGGGAGTTGTCTCTTCAATCTGGCGAAAACAATTGTCAAGTTCAGTGCAGAAGTAAATAAAGTCCTTATCAGTTGTTTTCTTCAGATCATAATGTCATTCATGTTTTTCTTCACTTGCTCAAAGACACCCCAAAATTACTGACATTACACATCTTGCGGAAGGGGAAGTAAACCTGTACAAACAGCATTCTAGAATAGACATGGGCACGAACAAAGGGGAAAAAAGAACACACCGTTCGTTGTTCAATGCCATCCATGAACAATGAACATTGATGAACCTGACCTGTTTAATGAAAATGTTTGTTGTTTGTTGTTCGTTGTTCAAGGGGGTCCCACTTAGGCCCCCTCCCCTTCAACCCACTTACCTAGCCCTTTAAAGATCCCATTAAACTATCAGCTGGCAGGTGGCAGAGGGGGTTTCTCCCCTGCTGCCTGCCAGCTGATAGTTTGAAGGGCCCTGTCCTGCCACTTGCAAGCAGCGGGGCCCTTTAAACACCCCACAACCCCCAGCACCCTGCCCTACTCCAGCACAGGGGGGGGGGGCTGCTGCTGCCTGGTGTGAGAGGGGAATGGAGATTCTCCCTGTCCCTCTTTCACTGGGAGAGCCGGCGCCGCCAGGCTGCTGCGGCCCAGTGGGAGACTGGTGGGGAGATTCTCTCCATCCCTCTCACACTGGGAGAGCCAGCACCGCCAGGCTGCTGCTGCCCAGTGCGAGGTGGGTGGGGAGATTCTCTCCATCCCTCTCACACCAGGAAAGCTGGCGCTGCCAGGCTGCTGCTGCACGGTGTGAGATGGGCGGGGAAATTCCGTCCCTCTCACACTGGGAGAGCTGGTGTCACCAGGCTGCTGCTCCCCGGTGTGAGATGGACAGGGAGATTCTCTCCGTCCCTTTCACACCGGGACAGCGGGCACCGCCGGGCTGCTGCGGCCCAGTGCAAGAGAAGCGGGGAGAATCTCCATAAGATCCATGGGCCCCTCCCTTTCCTGTCATTTTCTTTTCACAGTGGAAAAATCTGTACTGTCTGCTGAAGGCTACTTTGAGGGGTTACAACTTACAAGCCAGAAGGAAAGCCAGAAGGAGTTCAGACAGAGTTCAGACAGTCCATGCCTATGTTGCCAGGAGAATTGATTGAAAGGTGCCAGACTGTCTGGCTTGACGAACGGCTGACAAACGCAATGAACGAGGCTTGCAACAACCACTTGTTCATTTAGAATGGGGCCTCATGAACAGCTTGTTCGCGAACAGCCGATTGGGTTGTTCGTGGCTTTTTTTTGTTCGTATTGCTGTTCGTGCCCATCTCTATTCTAGAACCTTATCACTTGAGACTGGATTGAGGCAATTACATGTATGAATGTTATACCTTTTAAAATAAACAAATTCCGCTGACATGTAGACAGCTTCCACATTAGAGAAAGAGAGCATCATAGAGCTAAAACTTTCTTCATGATATTTTAATTTCTAAGGTCAGGGTGTTTTTGTTCACATGGGAGAGAAGTTGAACATGTAATGTAATTCCCATGAAAATTATGAAGATGTATAATCTCAGCATAACTGTAACACATGATTTAGCTAGCTATTTATAGCTTGCTTTTCTCCCCAACAGGGACCCAATGCAGCTCTTCCCTCCTCCATTTTATCCTCACAACTCTGTGAGGTAGGTTAGGCTGAGAGAGAGTGACTGGCCCAAGGTCACCCAGCAGGTTTCTGTGTCAGAGTAGGGGTTTGAACCTTGGTTTCCCAGATTCTAGTCCAACATTCTAATCACTATGCCACCCTAATGATTTTGAATCTATATAATCTGAAGAAATAACAGTGTACACTATTAGAATCTAGAAGAAATCGCAACTGATAAGGTCATATACGAAATGAGAATCTTCTCTACCACTGGCTGAGAATTTCAAAATATACCTGGAAGGCTAGAAAGCTATATTTAACAACAAAAAAGGGTATCCTGAGGAGTTGTGTGGATTGTGCTGCTTTTGCCAACTCTACAGTTCTCATGTAGGTTTCCCAGGTGTTCAACATGACCTACTACAATAGGATCAGCATGGGTTGAATTAGCACCTCATATCCCTAGAAAAATTAAATAAAATGAATTAAAAAAAATAATTAGCTAAATCTTCAGCCACTCCAGGATCTAATAGGTCAGTGTGAGGTATGGAACAGCATATCCCTGGAAAATTTAAATAAAATGAATAAAAAAATAACCAGCTAAATTTTGGGCCACTCCAGGATCTAATGGGTCAGAGTGTGATATGGGACATATTCCATATCTAATGCCAGCTTGTATACAATTCTTGCCCTTCTTTTCAATCCTCCCTTTCTGTTCCCCTGCTCTCCTTCATTCCCTTCCAGCCACTGCATGCTTTCATTAACCCTTTCCCTGCCAAAATGCTTCCGGAACACCACAGGCTGGAACAGGCAATAACTAAAGGCTACTACCGCAAAAAACAGTGGGAAGCAATAAAGACAGAGGAGTTCAAAGGCCCATAGACAATACATGATTGCCAATAGAGAATGCATGATTGCCCAAAGGGAATAATGAAGACCACACTTGCCCATAGGCAATAATGTAGAGCACACTTGCCCTTATTGGAGTCCACATTTGCATGTAGGGAATAATGGAGACCATGCCTCATGGAGAGATTAGACCCCACCCCCTTACTTTCCCTCTAAATTTCCTTTTGACTAACCCTAGAATTTTTGAGAACTTTAGCCTTCTAAAATGAAATGTTTAAAATTAGGTTTTGATTGGATTTTTTGATCAACCTTTCATTCACATATAAGTTCTGATCACTGTTCCCAATGGGAACAACCAGCTCTACATTTTGCACCAGGTTCTGAGTATTACTTAGGACTAAGTCCTGGATCACCTCCCCTTCAGTTGGTTCCATGGCCATCTGTTGCAAGGAACAATAATTTAAATGCACTTCTATGCTTGAGAGGATACAGATGGCAGAGTCTCAGTCAATGGCCTCAATCAATTACTCTCAGAATTCCACATTTAAGGATACATCAATCTCCAATTTTGACATATTTATTTCTCTCACTGTTTTTCCTCTGGAATTGAACCCAAACAAATAGAAACTGTATAAATGAAGCTTATTATTCCTGTTTGACCCCTGAATCTGTTAAACATCTTCATTATGCAGTATGATCATTTACTGTGCACCCTAGCTGAAGGATAAATGGACACATATTTAACATCAAGAATCACAAACTGAGAAACCCATAGGAAAATATTTCAACCTCTCAGCACTCAATGGGGGACCTTAAAGTCACTGTTTTATTGCAAAGAAATTTCAGAAACAGACTGGAATGGGAGATTGTTGAATTACAAGTTATTACGACACTCAGGATAATGGAACCCCCAAGGCTAAACAGAGATGTTGACTTCTTCTCTCACTGTACACGCTAAGTCATTCTGTTCTTACTTATACCCAGAAATTAAACTTTGTGGGTCTTAAAGAGACCACTGGACTCAAACTTCATTCTCACATCTCTTGATGACACCCAACTCTATCTGTTGATGGATGGCCAGCCAGACTCTGCTTCAGATAATCTGGCCAGGGCTTTGAAGGCAGTGACTGGATCGTTGAAACAGCGCTGGCTGAAGTTGAATCTGAAGTTGAATCCTATGAAGACAGAGGTCCTGCACCTGGGCCATGGGCTCTTAGATTTGGGATCCAGCTCTCAGCCCTTGACGGGGCGCTGCTCACACTTGTGCAAGTGGTGAGGAGTCTGGGTGTGGCCTTGGATGTCTCCTTGTCAATGGAGAACCAGGTCACAGCAGTTGCTTGATCTGCATTTTTCTACCTTAGTCAGATCAGGCAGCTTGTTCCTTACCTTTCAGCCCCTGACCTTGCTGCTGTGATCCATGCAATGGTCACCTCCAAATTGGACTACTGCAACTCGATCTACACTGAGGTGCCCTTGTCCCTACTCTGGAAACTACAACTGGTCCAGAAAGCAATGGTGCGCATTCTGACCAGGACACCATTACAGTCACATATGATTTTGCACCAGCTCCACTGGCTCCCAGTAGAATTTCAGATTAGGTTCAAGGTCTTGGTAGTGGCCTTTAAAGCCCAACATACCTGTGGGGCCACCTCTCACCATATGTTCCCTGGAGAGCCTTTATTCAGCAGATCAACACTTGCTGGTGGTCCCCGGACTCAGAGAGGTTTGTATCGCCTTTTCAGCCCTGGCACCGACCTGGTAGAACTCTCTGTCTGTAGAGACCCAGCCCCAGCAGGCTTTATTAACTTTCCACCATGTGTGCAGGATGGAGTTGTTCCACCCGGCATATGGTGGTGGAGGCGGGCATTCTCCCCCCTTTAATTAGCCTCCCACCAGGGGGGATATGATCCACTCTGGTCTGTTGAACATCAAACAGCTTGCCACTCACCCTCATGGGTTTCTTGTATATAGAGGCATTGTGCAATAAGAATGCTGCCCTGTTTTACTGAAGTGTTTTCATTATTATGCTGCCTGTTTCATATTTTTTTCTGTGATCCGCTCTGAGCCTGGTGGAGAGTGCCCTCAAGTCAGAGTTGACTTATGGTGACCTCTGGTGGGGTTTTCATGGCAAGAGACAAACAGAGGTGGTTTGCCATTGCCTGCCTCTGCAACCCTGGTCTTCGTTGGAGGTCTTCCATCCAATTACTAACCAAAGCCAATCCTGCTTAGCTTCTGAGATCTGATTGGATCAGGCTCACCTGGGCTAATCAAGTCAGGGCAGTTCTCAGGGACAACAGAATATAAACAAACAAACAAACAAACAAACAAACAAACAAACAAACAAACAAACAAACAAACAAACAAACATCATTAACTCCTTTCTTACCTGTATGCCAAGTTGCTGCTATTTACATGTTCTACCAAATGTGTTATTCCAATCTCAGGGCCAAGCTACAAGTGACGAATGACACTTGAACGGCAAGTGTATTTCTCCCTGTTCACTTGCCCTCCACTCAATCCACTTGCCGTTCAAGTGTCATTTGTCACTTGTAGCTTGGCCCTCAGCTGTATTTATTGCTTAGGTATTTGTGAATCTTTCCTCTAATTAGCTCTTCCTGGCAACTAACCCCACTACCTGCATGTAATATTTAAGGAAATCTGTTTCAATGTATGGGAAGAAGTCAGCGCATGCTGAATCTCTGTTCTTTCATGTACCAGGGTTGTATCCTGAGCCACCTTCCAAATCACTTTGTATTTTATTTAACTATTACATTCAATATGCTTAAGGATAGGGCGTCTGGATTTGGCATTCTTGAATTTATCTACATATGATTTTAGAGTTTCATCAAAGCCCATTTAAACCCTTGGAACTTTTTCCAATGACTCTGATAACAGCACTGGGTGTTATTTATCTTACTGCCCACCGTTCTGAAACATATATGAACACACACACAATATTTTAGTTTGTGATCCTGGTTTTAAGAGAATTTCTTGTTCCATTGTTCAAAATATTGCTTTTTAAACTTTATCTCCTTTAGGAGATAACTGTAACTTTGGGTCCTCTGCCTCTTCTTCTATCAGCTCTAGTCTCTGTTATCCAGTCTAGAAGGAGAAAGCAAAGAAATGAAGGAAGAAGTGGAGAAAATGGGTGGAAGACAATTGTAGCATTCTCAGATTGGCATCAGGATTTATGTGGTCAGGCATCTCTCAAGCTCTTTGGCCTGGCAAAGGTTCTCTCCTGCATCTGGACCCAGGAGATCACTCTCCTATTTCTCAAAGGAAGTGCCTGGAGGCACTGGAGGAAGCAGAGAGTAAGATAATTGTACCTTGTTGACTCCTCCAGGCACCCCTTCAACCAGCCCAGCAGCTCCGATATCATTGCAATGAATCTTTCATGTTCCTCTTAGACCCACTGGTACCAATAGAACTAGAATGTTGTACTCCATTCCCTGTAGTGCAGCTACAATGTAGGGTGGTGGCTATTACAGAGGGACAGTGCAGACACAATGGAAGGAAGAGCAAATGTGGCAGGGATTTGAGGGGGGCACACCAATGGAAAGAACCATGGATATCTTCTGCCCAGTTGTCCCCCAAAAACTTGAAGCCAATTATAAGTATACTAGGAGTGAGCGATTCAGTATCTGGTATACCAAATATATACCAAATAATTGCTGATTCTTCCCCCCCCCCCTTTTTTAGTATACTGAATAGAGAATCTCAAAGAAAACTGGGATACCAATTAAATCAATACCAAATAAACACAAATTTATATTGGAACAGATATTAAACACATCAGTCTGCAAGCATCTGGTAGACAACATGGTGATATATAGAAGTCAGCATGGATTTATCCTCAGCTGGTCCTGCCAGACCAAACTCGTCTCCTTCTAGGATCAAGTGACAGGCTTACTGGATCGTGAGAATACTAGTTTATCTGGATTTCAGTAAAGCTTTTGACAAGGTTCATCATAATGTTCTGATGGGTAAACTAGAGGACTGTGGACTGGACTTTAGGATAGTTTAGTGGATAGGGAACTGGTTGGAGAACAGCACTCAAAGAGTAGCTGTCAATGCATTTCATATAAATGGAGGGAGGTGTCCAGTGAGGAGCCACAGTGCTCGGTTACTTTTCAATATTTTTATAAGTGATCTGGATGAAGGTGTGGAGGGGCTAGTCATTAAATCTGCAGTTGACCCCTAAATGGGAGAAGCAGCAAACACAGCAGTAGGTAGAGATAGAATTCAAGGAGAACACACTGGGAAAGTGGGTGGATGTGAACAAGATGCAATTTAACAAGGATAAGTGCCGAGTTCTACATCTGGATAGCAAAAACCTAGGAATATGCATACTGGATAGGGGGATACACTTCTGGGTAGCAGTGTGTGCGAACAAGATCTTGGAGTTCAGATGGAACATAAGTTAAATATGAGCAGCCAGTGTGATGCAGCGACAAAAAAGGCTAGAGCGATCTTGGGGTGTATCAACAGAAGCATAACATCCAAATTGCAAGATTTCATAGGGGGACCCAATTGCTCTCTTTAAGTATTTGAAAGGCTCTTAACCAGAGGAGTACAGGGAACTGTTCCTGTTGGCAGCAGTGGATAGGATTCGCAATAATGGTTTTAAATTATGAGTGGGAAGGTACCAGCTGGATATTAGAAAGCACAATAAAATCGGCTTCGGAGGAGTATAATGCCATAGGCACTGACCACTGACACCATTGTCTCCAAAAGAGATAACGTCACCATATGGATTTAAGTTGTAATCTCCAGGTGCCATGTGGAGGTGTTGGTAAACCTACTATAGAGGGGCCTCTATGGGGTATAGTGACAAAGAGGCTACTCTCTAAAACATAAACTGTCAGAGAGATTTTAAAATCTTTTCTTTGGAGGTCATTGGTAGTTCTTGGAGATCTCCAGAAGGGTTGGCAACTGTAAGGAAGTGTTTCAGACACCACAGTTGTCAATATCCAATGGCACCACTGTATACAGTTTAGGTGAAATAGGTCATATGGAGTTCAGTTGAAATGGAAAGATATCTCCAGGCATGGCAACCCTAATTTGGAAGGTCTTCAGTGGGGTATAATTCCACAGCAGCCACACTCCAAAGTGACTGTTCTGTTTGAGATAATTAAAATCTGTCATTTGAAAGTCATTTGTAATTCTAGAAGTTCTCTAGGTGGGTTGGCATCAGTTTTCAGGTGGTACCTACAGTAAGTGGGGTATAATTCCACATAAGCCAGCATCAGAAGCCTCCTTGTCTCTGAGAATGTTAAAATCTGCCATATGGAGATCAGCTGTAATTTGTGGAGATCTCCAGGAGGGTTAGGAATCACAAGTGTCATCAAGCCAGGAAGGTTTAGCATGGATCTGCCTGCCACCAGATCTGCCACTGTTTCTCAAAGAACCCCAGGAGCAGAGAAGGCTGAAGGTAAGGCAGAAGCATGGGCCAAGCACAGGAGTGCATGCCTCGCAACCCAAGGCCTTCCCCCTGCTGAGGAAACATCAAGAGACCCCTCAGTCAGTACAGGATCTGATCTACTCCTCGTGCAACATGCATCTCACCATGTCTAGCAGTGTCCTATTATTTCTCTTTGCTTCTCCATTTTGTTCAGGAGTGTAGGCCACTGTGGTCTGGTGTTCAGTGCCTTCCTGTCTTAGGCATTGATGTGTGGCATTGGAAGTTTGATGTTAATTATTGGGGAATTAAATACAATTGAAGACCATATTTTGTTCCATTGTTCATCTGTTGGTGTGTCACTATCTTGATACCACTTTTTTTTGAAAGCTTAGGATTTTGGGTTTTATATAGTGAAGAAGATTATTGTATACTTTTGAAATTAGGCCTTTTCGAGGAGATCTCATATTGTCTAATACTAATTCAAATTCTGTTTTTGGGTTGTTCATGATTTCCTTTAAGTTTATGTGAGAGGCCATATGGTTAAGTTGGAGGTAGGTACACCATGGGATGTTGTGGTGAGTTTTCTAACACTTATTTGTCCAAGATTCCTTTTTTAAAAAAAACAATATCCACCAATCAAATTATTTTATATTGTTTCCAGTTTTTACTGAAAGCAGAAATTTGACCAAGAGGAAACCAACTTTGTGAAAAAAAGAAGATAAATCTAGAAATTTCAGGGGTGAGTTTATTTTTATAAAGGTCCCATGTTTCTAAAATTGCTGTGAGAAAGAAATTTTACTTAGTAGAAGATAGTCGAGAGTTTTGTTTGTTCCATATTAAATCCTAGATAGACACAGGGTAGTCTAGTGGTTGAAAATTTTTGGTCCAATCTATTTGGTTTCCTGTTTGTAATATATGAAGTATGTTTGTTTGACAGATTGATTTTTGATATACGTCTCTGTCTGGATAATTAAATCCACTGTGTATATTCTTTAGACTTACAGCGCAATCCTATGGCCGGCCCCAACGCCGACGCGGCTGCACTGGTGGTGTGGCGGCGCCGCCGGGCCGGATCCTGTGCCAGCAAAGTGTGGCCGCAGCGGCGCCCGCAGCGGCGCAGAGATGCAATTTTGGAGAACCAGAAAGTGTTGTGGGCGGGTCTGATCCACGGCCGCCGCCAGGCGCAGCCAAAGGGCGCTGTTCCTGACAAGCGTCAGGGGGAGGGGCCAGGAAAGGCGCAGCCTATGGGCAGCACGCGATCCCGGCCAGGCCCCAGAGCAGCAGGCAAACCGCGCCCATGCTGGCAGACTGCCTCGGCTCGTGTGTCGGGCGGGGCTCGCAGTCGGGAAGGAGAGGGGTGGGCGTAGTCTGAGAAGCCTTTCCCCCGTTTGCCCAATGTAGCACCAAGTCCCTGGCGGCCGCGTCCAGAGAGGTTGGCATGGGACTGGCAGGCGCCCTGCCATGAGGAATCCAGGGCAGCAGCCAGTCTCTGGCAGCAGGGGACAGCCCCCCAGTGGCGCCGAAGGGGAGGGCTGGCCTGAGGCCGCCACCAAGAGGCAGACACAGCGGGCCTGCCCCCTCGTCCCCATCCCAAGGCAAAGAACACAGACACCCATTGCACAGAAATCAGCCTTTATTATTATATCATCCCACCTCCCCCAGCAGACGTGAGGAAGGGGAGGCGTGTAGGAGAGCTGTCTGTGCAGCAAAACACCCCACCCCACCCCCAAGGCGGCAGCGGCGGTCACCGGCGAGGCCGGCGGCCGGACCCCCTTGGCCGTCCACGGGCCCGGCCTCTCGCACGCAACTGGGCCCGAGGGAGGGGTGCCTCTGGGGCGGGTGGAGCTGCTGCAGCGGGTGGGGCCAGAGGGTCGAGGATGGCGACGAGCCGCCCGAGCAGGGCTTCGGCACGGACTTGAGAGGCACGGACCCCTTCCCCCACTTCCAGTACCGCAGCCATGAACTCCCGGCCGCGGTTGTTCGCCTCCTCCCATGCAGCGTGCACCTCTAGCCGCTCCCTCTCGATCGCCGCCCACATTGCGGCTAGTGTCGGGGGAAGCCGCTGGGCAGGGCGGGGGCCGCGAGCCCGTGCGCCTGGAAGGATCCCCTCCATGGGCCCCTCCCCCTCAGAGGCAGAGCCAGGTCCTTCCCGCACACGGCCCATGGCACCTGGGGGCGGGGGGGCTGGAGGGGATGGTGCTGCAGGCTGGGACAGCTCCTCGAGCGGCTCTGTCGATGAGGTGTCCTGAACCGGCGGAGTCCCAGGGCCACCTTCACCCTCCACCGACACAGGGAAGCCGAGCGACTGCAGGAGAGCCGCTCCGGCAGCAGAGGTCCTCCGGGAGGGTGGCAGCTCGCGCAGCTGGGCAATCACCTCCCCGCCTATCTCCAGGCGCATGGTCCCTGCTGGAGCGAGACATGGGTGGGAAGAGGCCCCAGGGAGGGAAGAGCAGCGGCCCAACATGGGCTGCCATAGGCCACCGAGCCGGGCCAAGCACACCCATTCCAACTGCGGTCGCAGCCCCTCGTCTTGAGACCGGTCGGCGCCATGAGTGGCCTTGGATGTGTGGCCGAGGCCAGCGGCCGAGCCGGTCCCTGGCCCCACCAGCAGCAGGGCCACAGATACATACCGTGCTCCGGATCCATGCCCCCCGACGGGCCCGGTTGAGGCTCCTCGTCGCTGGCAGCAGGGGCTTGCTGTGGCGGTGGAAGGGCTGCCTGTTCCTGGGCCCCGCTCTCTGCCAGGGGGGGCACAGACTCCGCTGCCTCTGCCTCCGCCTGGCTTGGGTCTGGACCCTCAGGGGCCGTGCCTACTCACGGGAGAGGCCCTGTCACACATGTGCCACGATCCATACGTCCCCCCCCTCGCCTCCCTGAATCCACAAATACTAACCGGGCAGGACCTCAACGCCCAGGCCGCCCACCACCGCCTCCGGGATGACCGCTCGCATGACCGCCTCTGGGCCTGGGAGCCCCTCATCAAGGGCCCGCTCATAAGGAACCCCCTGAGACATGAGGAGGCGCACTCGTTTGCGCGCGGGCCCGAAAGAATCATTCCAGCGCTTCATTGCCGAGTGAGCAGTGCGGGGTGCGTTGCCCACAGCCGAGACCCTGTCAGCTGCCATCTGCCAGAATGCCCGTCGTCGAGACCGGGACGAGGCGCCCCTGTGCGTGCTCAGGGCGACCTCCGCATTCTCCACCACGAGCCCAAAAAGCAGCACTCTCTCGGCCTCTGTCCAGTTTGCCTGGCGCTGGCTTCCGCCGCCACTAGTGCTCTCAGCAGACATGGGGGTAGTGCCCGCTGGAATGTCCGGTCCCCGAGATAAGTGGTGGGAACCAGCCACCTAGTCATGTGCTCACCCATCCCCTCGGCAAGATGGAGGAGGGCACAGGGGGTGCAGGACCGGGAAGGGTGGCTGGGACGGCCCATGCAGCGGACAGAGGACCTGCTCCTGAGCACCACTTGCAACGGGCCGCTGAGACCGGTAGGCCTGCTGCTGTGCGTGGGGGGGGGTTCAGGGTGCTGAAACTCAACCTGCGTTCCTTCCAGGCAGGACCTTGATCATCCCCGCCTGGTGCCCGCCACTGCCGCCGCGGCTCCCAGCCATCCGGACCAGCCACCTCCTGCCAGCCGTGTTTGTCCGAGCGGCCCTCAGGCGGCGCCGCCTCAGACGCCGCCGCCGGTTCCAGGCCAGGGTGCCATCCCTGCTCCTGGGCGACATGACTTGCCTGGACCGCTTCCGCCTGGACAGGGCAGCCATACAGGCTCTGTGCGAGGAGCTCGCGCCCGCCCTTCAGGGGCAAGCTGCGGCTCCCTGGGGCATCCCCGTCCTCCAGAGGGTCCTGCTGTCCCTCCGCTACCTTGCGACCGGCTCCTTCCAGGGAGTCATGGCTGAGGCCTTGGAGGTCTCCCAGTCATCCGCCAGCCGCTGCCTGCATGCCTTCCTGGACGCCCTAGTTGGTCGGATCCGCGAGCACATCCACTTTCCCACCTCAGAGGCAGAGTTGGCACCCATCCGGGCTGGCTTCTCCTCCTTTGCAGGCTTCCCCAATGTGATTGGAGCAGTCGACTGCACGCATGTGGCCATATGCGCTCCCAGAGAGGAGCCGCAGGTCTACAGGAATCGGCACCGGTTCTACAGTATCAACGTCCAGGCAGCCTGTGACCACCAGGGGATCTTCACGGACCTCGTTGCCAAGTTCCCGGGAAGCGTCCACGACGCACAGATCTTCACCACCTCCGGCCTGAACAGGCTCCTGTCATCATGGCCTGAGGGGAGAGGCTGGCTCCTAGGTCAGGAGTTGGTGGGGGAGCTGTGAGGGGACGGGGATGGGAAGGGAGATCCTAACTCCGCCTCCCCTTGCAGGTGACCGTGGCTATCCATTGCTGCCTTACCTCCTGACGCCATACCCTGCGGATGAGCCCGCCGACAGAGCCAACTACAACCAGGCCCACCGGCGCACGAGGATGGTGATCGAACGTGCTTTCGGTCAGCTGAAAATGCACTTCAGATGCCTCCATCACACGGGCGGCCGCCTGGCCATGCAGCCGTTCACCGTCGCCAAGCTCGTGGCTGCCTGTGTCATGCTGCACAATATTGCCGTGCGCCAGCAGCTCCCCTTGCCAGCCACAGAGGGCCCAGGCGAGGACCCCTGGCTGCCGCCCGCCGGTCGCCTTTCTCCTGACGCCCCTGCAGAGCCCCAGGAGCATGACCGAGCTGTGCGAGACAGGGTCGCGGAGCACCTGTGGCATGCTGCGCGCTGAGGGCCATGCCTGGCCATGGGGGGCTCGGCCGGCCAAACACTCGCCCTTTACGCCCCTATGGTGTCCCAGGCGGCCCCTCCGAGTCCCCGCTCCCTCAACCCCTGCATGTAGAGAGCATGGGAAAGCCGCCCCGGCCAGCAGCCACCGCCCCCCATGGACGGGCTGCACGGGAAAAGCGGTTAACGAACTTGGCTTTATTCCCAATCGATTCCAGGGCCGCATCAGGCGCCCAGAGAGCAGCTTGCCAACCCAGAACCCCGGCCTCAGCAGCCAGGAGGGTGAGGGCTAGGTAGCGCGTTGGAGCAGGGGGAGGCCAGCGACCCCGCCACGGCATCCCCATTACAGAGCAGGGGCCCGGCTGGGGTCCAAGATGCCTGTGCCTGGGATGGCATATCGGCAGCTGCCCGGCCGTCTGCGGGGACGGGCTCCAGCTTCGGCCGCTTCCTGCCAGGCCCCTCCACTGGGTCACCCTCTGGGTCTTCAGCGGGTGGCGGGTAGCGGGGTGGAGACCAGGCGGTGAAGCCCCTCCCAAGTTCCTCCTCATCTGGCGAGGGGCTCCGGGCGGGCGCCGCTGTGGGGGCAAGAGGTGGGGGATGGGAGCGTCAGGGCCCCTGTGGGCTCTGGGGTTGTTGTCGCGGCCGCAGGCCGCCCCACCCCACATGCCCGTGCCCCTCCTGTTGGCGAGACTCACATGGTGCCGCTGCCCGCGCCTGCTGGAATGCCCCGTGAACCCGGTCCATGGCAGCCATCCACCTGTCATTGATGGTCCCTGCAGAGGGGGGAGAGAGGGAGGGGGGCACCCGTTGGTGGCAGCCCGGCATCTGCTGCAAGCACCTGCAACCTGCGCCTCGACGGAAGTGGCTGGGACGCCTCCGGGCCCTTATGGCCTGCCCTCTGTGGCAGCGGAGGAGGCTCCCTGGATGGCGCCAAGGACCCTGACTTACTGCGCGCAGGGCCCGCAGCCACCTCCTCTTCCAGGAGGTCATGCTCCACCTCGCACAGCGCCGTGTCTAGCCACGCTCGTATGAGGTGGGCCTCCTCCGCACGGCCAGGGAAGAGCTCCTCCAGGTAAACTGGCCGCGCAGTCATCGCACCCTCATCTGCCAGGAGGTCATTCCCGGCAGCCTTGGCAATGAGCTGGGCCCCGAGCCTGGCCGCCCACTGCTCCCGCCACCCGTCGCCCTCCATGCAGCCGGGACCGCTGTGGGTATAGTGTTTCTGTGCTGCCCACCGAACTACACCGCCCGCCAGCATGACCTTGGAGGGTCTGAGATGTAACAATTCCCTATCTTCTGTCTGGCAGCTGCATAGTTCATGGATAGGTTCAGCACAGCCCCCCCCCCCCGTCTCAGACCTGTGGGTTGGAGGGGAGGGGGCCGTGGTGGTTGGCTTCCTATGGCCCCAGGGCCCTCTTCCCTTGCGGGGATGCTGCTCAAGTGCATCCTTGCGGGACGTGAACCCTTGGACCTGGCTGTACGTTGCGCCGTGGGACTGGGAATAAAGCTCATCTACACATGGACCCGTGTCTGCCTGCGATACTTTGGTGAACTGCCAGCCATATCCTGCCCTGGCACCATGAGCGCATGACCAGGCCCGCGGTGACAGCGCATCCCTTCCAAGGGGGGGGGCTTAGGATGCACAAGGACTGGCCAGGGGCCGCTCTGGCATGTCTTCCATATTGCCCTAACGCACCTGCCCTGCCTGGCATGCCGCCCTGAGCTGGGGCAGTCACGCAACCTGCCATCGAGGGGCCCTCCCGGGCCTGGGGTGGCCACCCAGCCTGCATGGCCCGGCCGGGGAAGGGGCACGCTGTGGCAGCCAGCCGGGAGGCCTCGGGCTCCCGCATTTTAGCCACTTTGTGCAGCTGAAGCGCTCTTCCACTGCCCCTGTGGGCGGGGCCAGCGGCCTTCCCTGCAGGATTGGCGGGGCTGGCAGCCTCGGAGTGGTTCCCCCCCCCCCGGCAGGGCAACGCGAGTGGCCACAATTGCTGAACGCAGGAGACGGCGCCGAGCCAGGGCGGAGCCACGCGCAGCCTCGGACACACCCCACCCCTCCCAACAACCATGGCCTGTTGGCGTGGGAGGCTGGCAACTGCTCCACGGGATTGGATGCGAGGCAGGACGCCCTGGGGTGGAATGACCAATGGGGCTGCTGCAGACGCCCGAGGGGCTGGACCCACTCTGGGAGGCGGCCGCTCATGGGACTGTGTTGCTGGGGCTGCGGCTGCGATGGGGGCGACCCTCCCCAGGCGCGCGAGACCTCCTGCCCGGGATATGGCATCCGCCTGCCACCACCCTGGATTCTCCATTGGTGGGGGCTAGGGTTCCCGCGAGTGGACCGTTTCCCCTGCCATCTCCCGCTCCCTTGCAGCGGCAGCTCGCACCACCCTCTCCCTTGCTTATCGGGTGCCAGCTATTCTCCCCACCGGGGATTGATCCCCCTCCCCGCTCACATGCCCCGCCCCAACCCTCTACCTGGCCATAGATGCAGGGGGGTTAGCCGTGTTAGCCTGTGGTAACGAATTCAAAAAGGGTCCCATAGCACCTTTAAAACTATCCAATTTTATTGTGGCATAGGCTTCTGAGAATCAAGTTCTCTTCGGCAGATGGGTGGTACAGACACTGGTCAAATACAGAGGAGGAGGGGGGGAGGAGGAGGGAGGGAGGGGGCGGGGAGGCAAGACGGGGTGTGTCGGATACATTTGTGGCAATGTGCAGGTGGGGAGATGTGACGGGAGTGTTGGGGGAGGGGCGGAGGACGAAGTCAGACTCGCAGACACAGAAAACAGTTGTTGTACATCTCGTTTTATTGCACTGGAAAGAGCGGGCTTGCGTTTAGGCTGGCGAGGGAGCCAGAGCATTCCACACAGCCCTCCTTCCCGCTCGGAGGGGCGGGGCTGGGATGCAGGCTGCGGCGCGACGGTGCTTCCTGGGCTGCAGCCAACCGTCCGTCAGAGATGTTTGGGGAGGGCGGGGCGCGGGGGAGCAGCCATGCCCTGGACGTGCCTGTGGGGGAAAAAGACACGTGTGGGCTTTGCCTCGTTCCACTGGCAAGGCAAGCCCCACACTCCGCCATCCGGGGGGGGGGTTGCACATGGTCGAGGGCAGCAGCTGATGCATGACGGTCTGGTGAGGATGCACTCGGCCTTGGCAAGCCTTTACCTTTAAGGGAGAGAATGAGCTGGTCACAACAAACACCTGGCCACATGTGGTTTTCGAGGCGCCTGCCTCTGAGGCAGCCAGGGGCGGGCATGGTTGCCCCCCACCCCTGCTGGGCCTCACCCAAAGCGGCAAGTGAGCGGGTGGGTTCAGGTGAATGGGCGGTTTGCACTAATCTGCGGAATGCCCCCCCCACCTCCTCCTTACCTGTCAGCGCTCTGTCGGTCATCACCAGGTGGGAGCGCAAGAGTCAGGGCACCTGCAAGGAAACGGGAGAGCATGCGGTTAATTTGCAAAGTGTCATTCCCTTCTGCCACGGAAGGGTTAGTTTGTTTGTGCTTAGTTAGAAGCAACTAGCATGCATCAGTTAGCTGTGGAGTCATTCTTTCTATCACGGTAGAAAGAGAGTTAGGCAGTTAGGCACCTCTTCCCCTTTATGCGAAGTTCCCCCAGTTTTTCGCAAAGTCCCCCGAGTGCATTCTGCGCCTGCCAATGTGAATGCCCTCAGCCCATTTCGGTTTTCAAAGGGGCAATGGCACTCAGCAGACGGGCAGAGCCTCCGGCCGAGTGCTCACTTACCTGGGGGTTTGGGCGGCGCTGGCCAGATGTTTTGTAGGGCGCGGTCGCAGGTGATTGGGTGCAGAGAGGGGGGCTCGTCCATGCCGGGCGCGCACGCTGATTGGTCCCCGGGATAGTTCTCATCCTATGCTCCTTCGAGCCATAGGGGCGGGGCGAGGCGCTCAGAGAGGGGGCTGATTTTTCGCCGTTCCATGGACGCCTATGGGCTACGCCTTCTTTTTCCGTGGCGTAGCTTTTTTGCGCCGCTGTGGGCGTTCCCGCTTCTGGAGGAGCTTAGGGAGCGGACTAACTCCGACCCCGCCTTGCTCCCCGCCCCCCCCTGCGTCGGCGTAGGGCTCTACGCCACTTCTGCGCCGCCGCCCGGGCGCCTGTGGCTTGCACCGGTGCTGGCCCGCCAGCGGGCCAGCGCCGCGTCCCAGCGCGGGCGGAAGGCCACTTACGCGGGCGTACGGGCTAGATGCGCCCTCGCAAGCCTTAGTTCGGTTCCTGTTCACTTTCCGTGCCCTTCTTAGGATTGGGCTGCCCATGTAGTAAAGGTAATTGTTGTGTGTTTGTATTGCCACAGAAATTTAAGATGGTTTGCCATTGATTTGGGAGTTTTAGTGGTATTGCTATAGGAATTGCTTGGAAAAGAAATGGTAACTTGGGGAGTACAAAAGATTTTACTAAATGATATCTATCATACCATGATTGTTGTAATTTGTCACATTTAATAACTCGGATTTTATTTGTGTAATTGTTTTAATGTGGTTTACTTTTAGAAGTTGGTTAAGATCTGATGAGATTTTAATTACTAAATATGAAAATACGTTGGTGACTGTTGGAAGTTAAATTGTTGACGAATTTAAGTTTCAGTATAAATTGTAAAATTTATATGTAGAATCTGTGATTTAGTCTGATTAACTTCTAATCCTGAAATCTGGGCAAATATAGAGAGTGCTTTTTGGAGGTAGGGAAAGGATAACGTAGGTTTTGAAATATGTAGCAGTATGTTTTCTGCGAACATTATTCCTTGTATCTGATTCCTTATTATTCCTTGTATCTGATTGTTTTCTCTTATTGCTATTGCCAATGGTTCCACAGTGATTGCAGATACAGTAATATCGGGGAAAGAGGACATCCTTACCATGTTCTTCTGTGGAGGGATATTTTTTCTGATGTTGCTCCATTGATTTTTTACTTGTGTGATGTGAGTATATTGTCTTAACTATTCGTAGGAAGTTATTTCCAAATCCCATCTGTTATTATTATCTGAGATAACAATTATGGATGCCATGGTCCATGATGGGGTTTGGATTCTTGATTCCAATATCATATTACATGTTTTTGTTAGTGGTTGGAGAAGTATAGAAATGAATTTTATATAAAATTCTGGTGGATAACTATCAGGTCCAACTGCTTTATTGTTTTTTAAATTTTATATAACCTCAAGAACTTCTTGTTGTTTGATTAGTCTATCTAATGCTAGTCAATGGTTATCTTCTATTTTCTTAAGGTTTTTCAGAGACTGTAGAAATTTTATTATCTTTTCAGAATTTGGTTCTTTCAATGAATACACTTGGTTGTGTGCATTATGTGCTGCCAAGTTGCCTCCAACCTATGGCGACCCTATGAATGAAAGACCTCCAAAACATCCCATCATTAACAGACATGTTCAGATATTGCAAACGGGAAGATGTTGCTTCTTTTATTGAGTCAAGCCATCTCATTTTAGGTCTTCCTCTACTTTTCCTAGCATTATTGACTTTTCCAGAGAATCTTGTCTTCTCATAATGTGACCAAAGTACGATAGTCTCAGTTTTGTCATTTTAGCTTCTAGGGAGAATTCAGGCTTGATTTGATCTAGTACCCACTTATTTGTCTTTTTGGCTATCCATGGTATCCGCAGAACTTTCCTCCAGAACTACATTTCAAATGAATCAATTTTCTTCCTATCAGCTTTCTTCGCTGTCATATCCATACATCATAATGGGGAATCCCATTGTTTGGATTATCTTGAGAGACATCTTTATCTTTAAGGATCTTATTTAGTTTTCCTCACAGCTGCTTCATCAGTAGTTGTTTCAAGTCTTCACTATTTTCTGCCACTAACATGATGTCATCTGCATATCTCAGATTGTTAATTTTCCTTCCACTAGTTTTTACTCAATCTTCTTCTAGATCTAATCCAGCTTTCCTTATGATATGCTCTGCATAGAGGTTGACCAGTTAGGGAGATAATATGCCTCCTATTCAGAAATGCTTCCCATTTCAATTACTATGTAGTGGCCAAAGATAGGCTCGCTCGTGAACTCCTTGCGAGGGGTTATCCCAGAAAAGTGATTGAGATAGTGGCTACACATGTATCCAATACACCTAGGGATTCTCTTTTTACACCCAAGAAGAGACCAAGACGGGAGTTGTTACACTAGTCTATATAATATACACCATTGGCAGGGGAGATCTCCAGGATAGTGAGACGATACTAGTACCTGCTTAATGAGATTCCTGGATGTGAACAGGTACCAAGGATAGGATTCAGATGGACTAGGAATCTGAGGGACACATTGATTTGTTCAGACTTCTCACATATTATTCCTAAACAACAGCAACCAGCAGGGCATTTTAAGTGCCGGAGATGTAACATCTGTGAATTAGCAAATGAGGGGTCCAGTCTAATGGAGGGTGTTATGAGATCCTCTATCACCCTCCGTGATTTTTCCACCTGCAATTCGGCCAGTGTAGTTTATCTGATTGTTTGTCTCTGCTCCCTTATTTACATAGGTACTAGCAGACCTGTGAAAACACATTTCTCTGATTAGAAACAAACACTTAGAAGCACCCCTTGTCCAACATTTTGTAGATCACCATAGAGATCCTAGGGACTTTAGATTCTCAGTGTTACAGGTGATCAAGTCCTCTAACATGGGGAATACGTAATGTGAATTATTATGGAGGGAGGCATTCTGGACTTTTAAAACTGGGAACTCTTGCTCCAAAGGGCCTAAATCAAATATTGGATTGATCTTGTTATCTGTAAAATTATCCGTGGATTTGCTATTGGGTCGGTAGGTGGGCTTTCTGTAACTTTAAAATTCTATTGATATGGATGAGTGGTGATTCGGTTTCATTTTCTCGGCCATGTCAGACACTCCTCTCCGCAGGTCCGAGAGGAAGCGCCTGAGCAGACTGACCGGGCGGCTGATCTGCGAAGATTAGCCCCCAGTACTCCCAGTGAGGGAGGCAGGGTCCGGGACGCGGCGGGAAGAGCCCCCTGAAATCGATGCGGGGGGTAAATTGCTCGTTTGTCCCTATGGAGGCCGGCAGATGTGCGCGGCACCTCGAGTGCTGCCGGGCCATGGAAAACGGCAAAGAGCAGAACTAGGCGGAAGCCTGTAAGTAAGCGAATCCCTTCTGTTATTACAAGCACACGCGGAGGAGTGGTGGGATCTGAAGCTAAGAAGGCTCGCTCTTCCCCCTCGCTGAGTTTCAGAATTTGGTTGGTGGTCCCCCCCCCCTAAAATGGCAGCGAAAAAGCAGAGTCCCGCTTTGGGCAAGTCAATTTCGGCTGCCCTGCAGGCGAAAGGAGAGTCGCTCGAAGACTTGGTGAAAAGGTCGGTTATCGAAGCCATAAAGCCCTTTGTTGACAAGCTGAATGAAACAGATCAAAGGGTGGGCTTAATTGAGAGCGAAGTGAAAACCATCGAGGAAGCAGCGGGGGGGGGCAGAGAAGTCTGCCCAGGAAAATGCGTCACTCGTGAGGGCAATGAATAAAGAGTTAAAGCTGGTGGAGAACCAGCTCATCGGGCTACAAGTGGAACGAACACAGACAATTTTGCGCCTCCAGAACGTGAAAGAGGAGGAAAATGAGGATTTATGGGGTCTGGCCTCGGAACCATTGGCGACACCCGCGAGGGCAACTAAAGAAGAGGTAAAAAGCGCCATTTTGGAAGTCCGTCGGGCTTCTTCAAAATATGCAACGAAGCGTCAGCTGCCTCGCGAGATCATCATCGAGTTTTCATCTAAAAGGATCCGAGACACTATCCTATACAACTCATAGAATGCGGATCTGGATTTTCTGGGTAATAAAGTCAAGATACTGAAGGACGTCCCATTTTTAGTTCAGAAAAGAAGATTTAAGTATAAAAAGCTCGCAGCTCTTCTGAGGGAACGTGGAATAAAGTACAAATGGCTATTTCCGGAAGGTATTTGGTTCAGTTACAAAGATCAAGCTTACAAGATAACATCAGAAGATCAATTAAGGGATTTTGAGGACAAAAATCAAGAATTTCAGCAAGACACCAAGCAAGAAGAAAAGGCGAAGTCTGAAGGGGGGGGGAGGGAACGAGCACTGCGGCTGCAGTTGCTCAGAGAGAATTGCGTCCGAGGCCCGGGGGGGGGGAGGAAGACTTAATTTGAATTGTAATTTGTATTTTGCAAGGTCAGCCGCTCCATCAATATCATACAAAGTTTTAATTTTTTAATAATGGCAGTATGAAGGGAAAGCATTATGTGTAGTGTAGTGTTGTTATATGTTGCTGTTTTTTTTTCTTTCCTTCCCCTGTCCCCCTTCTCTCCCTTTGTATTGTTAGTCAATGTAGTTAATAAAAAAAAAAAAGATATGGATGAGTGGTGTACTGTCTCTTTAAGAGGTGAGTTATGTGCAGTGGTAATATATGTAATATATATGACGTCTCTGTCTGTCTTGTAAAGAGTATCTGGGTTACCCACATGGGAGTAGAGAGGAGAATTCTATCTTGGAATTTTGGTCTTTGGAATGGAATGGTATTTACATTGTAACTTATTACGACACATGACTTGTGAGAGTTCTGAAGTTTTGTTTTTATTATAGAATTATGACTATGTTTGCTGGTTGTCAACACTCTTGAAAAAGCAACACCGAAACAGGAGTCCAGCTTGAGACCTGTTGAGCTGTTGATAGCTGGGACCTCTTCACAACACGTTGTGGATCTCCACTGCAGGATCCACAGCCAGGGAACCGACTTCTCCACTTACCTGGATTTTGGAATCCTTTAAGAGACTAATGGAAGATTTTCCACTATTTTTGAACTTACTGGAGAACTGAGGACCGTGTTGTGAGCTGTGTTGTGTGATACTAGTCACTTCTATAAAGAATTTGTAGACATATGCCTAAGGTTATTGGTACTTTGTCTTTAAATTTACCGCAGTAGGTTTTCATTCCTTTGTATTTTAATGTGGCCAATGGATCAAATATAAATGACCATGAGTTCCTATGTTAGAATAAGTCTCTACCACCCCTGCAAGAGATGTGAGGAGAAGCTTTAAAGGACAGCTAGGCTGCCTTCATGGAAAGGGCAAATACATATCAGAAAGACTGATGTGTAAGAAGGATCAATCCTTGACAAAAAAAGGTTTACATAAGTTTTTTGAACCTGTTCTTCCTTGCAAAGTGGCTATCTGCCTCTTTTGTAACCTCAGTAGCCCTATAACTATTTCTTTCCTCTTTATGGCATTTCAGAACATTATTACAGCTTTCTGACGTGGCATTCTGCCAGGCATGGAGCAAAATGATGGATAGCTAGTCATGCTGTGAGCAGTTTATTGTAGTTAAGGTCAATTCCTGAATCATCTCGGCCCATTTTTTCCCATTACGCTTGAGGAGAGAAGCCCTTTTCATATTTTCCATAGTTTGTTTAAACCTTTCAATTCGTTCCCTATGGGAGTGAGTGAGCTGCTGCTTAGAATTATTTAAATGTTTCCGTTGATAGCATCATATGAAAAGGTTGCTCTCAAATTCTGGTTATTCAGATTATAACATGGAGAGGCTGCTGACAGCATAAGATGCCTTACTAAGATCACTGCAGTGAATGCAAAACTATTTGATCTGGAAATATAACATACTGGCCACAGTTTCATCCAGGAACCAGTGCAGAACCTATAGAAATCTTATAGACCATTAGCCAAGTGGCAAAGTTCTGAGGATACTTAAATCCAGAGATGGGAGTCCTGTAGGACAAGGCAGATTTTCCTACACACATGAAGAATGCCCCAGGTTTGGAGGGATAATAGGGAGGCAAGGAGAATGATGTAAGCTGCTTTGGCTCCTTATTGCGCAGAAAGGCAGTATATAAATTAGGTAAATAAATAATATAGATGGAAATGGAGCAGATAAAAGGTAAATTGTGTAATGGATTTGAAGGAAAGAAAGATGTAGGGAATGGTGAGATTATGGAGGCTGCCCAGAGGAGGAAATGTGAATGATCATTCAAGATTGTTTAGCTTTGCTTTGAATAAATTTATGACGTGTGTAGCAATAGCAGGTGAGGCTGGATAATGTTGAGAGGAACTGTTTGAGACCTGTATTTGTAAGTATATATTAAGGACGGCACACTGAATTAGGTTATTTTTAAGCAGGGATTTGTATCATTACACTGAAATAATTTAAAAATATAATCTTAGGGTTTGTATCATTACACTGAGAGAACTAGATTCACAATATACAACTGAGTTTGCTCAGATGCTAATCAAGGTCGATCTTGGTTAGTAATTGGATGGGGGATCTCCAACGAAGACCAGGGTCGCAGAGGCAGGCAATGGCAAACCACTTCTCTTAATCTTGCCTTGAAAACTCCACTGAGGTACCATAAGTCAGCTCTGACTTGATGGCACTCTCCACCACTACTACCACTCCACACACACAAACACTCTTCAAATAAGCTATTCCTTATAAGATCACTGTCTTTCCATATATAATAATGCACACTCAAGAGATCTGTGTTCCTTTTGGATTAATTCTAATTGCTAGCAAATCAATGCATTCTGGCTATAGTAAGCAAATTTCGGCCATTTTCCATATTCCATGTTTAGCCAAACTACAGTGGAGTAAGTAATTGGGAAGCATCACTACTGAGGATATTGTAATTAAAAGATTAATTACTTAACTGCACAACATGATTACATCTGCTTCTTAAACTGAAGTTTATTCAGTACCATGGCGGGGTGGGGGGCGGTCTCAGAAGTGTATTCTGCTTGGATTCCTCATATGAATGATTTACAACAGAAAACTAAGTTAAACTCCATAAATACTCTAGGATCACATTTAGGAGGACAGTATATTTGTAGGGTTGCCAAGCCAACATCTTGGAGAAAGATGTACTCAACGGACATTATTTGTCAAGTGATGTTATGACAGGAAAAATGGCAACTGCACATTTCCACACATTAACTCTGTATTAAAGCAGCAGGACATTCTTTTTCCAGGATACTGGCAACCCCATTTACTTTATTTTTGATATGCAATCTCATCAAACTATTCTGGTAATTACTAATAATTTATGCATAGATTTTTTTCAGCTTTTTCTCTTGATAGAAGCTATTTTAAGGAGCTTTTCAGAGGACAGAAACAAAGCATGTAGGTAGATGGAACTTTTATATAAGACTAGTATCTTTTTAAATTATCAGATTTATCTTAGTCCATTCCCAGTTTAACTCCCATTAGGTGGCTCTGTGGGAGCAACTCTAAGCAGATCTAGTCAGAAATAAAGTCCCGTCCGTGTACTCAATGGAGTTCTCCCCCATAAAGGTGGTCCTAAGGACTGCAACCTATACCTGGGGCTAGATAGTAGGACTAAGAAAAGCCATTCTTCCATTTTCACCAGCCTGGCTGTGGTAGGAAGGGATCAATTTATGACAAGATAACTGGAATGCCAAAAGATGACAGAACTATTTGTAGAGCTTTCTTAAAATAAGATAGCCACCCTACAATCTTAGGGTTTTTAAAAAAAGAACACTCCCAACAATGGTTATCACAATATAAAAGCCAACCCAATATTCCTAGATTCTGAAAGCAGGAATTAGAACTAAGGCTATGTCTTTACTGACATATTTTTCAATAGTCAATCACAGATCATAACATACCTTTTGTCTGGTCAGTCTTACAATTTCAGGTTTCTTAGGCTGCTGTGTGAAATGTTCATGAGATATGGGTTTTTTATGTAAAACTTGCCACTTGGAAAGGGGAAAAGGGGTTCATTTTTACACATATCCTTACCTCAGTTTATTATAACCATTGTTTCCTTGACCTGCTGCTGACATTTCAATGCCATTTTGTTTTTCTTTGAGAGAGCTTCTTCATTGCCAAACCCCAGCCCATCAAGGAGCAACTAGTATATATGTTACTGCTATGGCACCATGAAGCCAATCATGATATCAGGGAGGACAACAGGAAGGCGCTCCACCTACCTCGCAGTGCTTGGAGTGGAGCTGGAGGTTTGGAATGGCAATTATTTCCGTTACTGAGGAAACCAGGCCACGGTTCCCTTGATATGCTTTATTATTCATCATCTACCAATTCTGTATGGAAAAAAATTAACCTCAGTCTACCTCTGGTCCCACAGAGCTATGCTAGACTACTTTGAGTAGACTTTTGATGCATGCACAGATCAATTTATGAATTCATATTCCCAACAACATGCAACTGGATGGAGGCAAAGAATGCTCTGACCTAAATGCCCTGATGTGGACGAGTGTTCCCACTTCTGCAACATTCCTTTTGTGAATACTTGTGCACTTTTTTACAAAAAGATGTGAGAAATTGCCAAAGGGATGGGGAAGAAAACATTAATAAAATACGCTTGCCATTTTGACTTAGAACAAGTTATTAGCTCATTGGAATAGTACAATCATTCCTCATAGAGCGTCTCCAATCATATCCTTGTACCTCCAGATTTCTTCTGAACTATTCTGCTCTGAGTAAATTTACTGAAGAGGAGATGCCCTTGAGGAGATGCCCTTGTGTAGTATGTTAACACACCTCCTCTTAAGTAAAACTGATTGATGGCAAGATGTTGTAGTAGCGCACATTTCGAATCTCAAAGGGATTTGCTTATCACAGTGGAGCATTGAGAAATGAGTGGTTGGAGGGGGTTAATGCACTGTTCTGACGGGCTTTTATTCCAGTAAATTTACTTACGAAAAGGTGCAACATTACAGTTGATAAAATCAAATGCCATGTCTCTGTTCCAGTAGGACTGCTGTTACTTGAAAGAGTATATTTTTAAAAGATTACTGTCTTTCAACAAGTATTATTATTATAAAGAGGTAACATTAACTATGTGATAAAAAGAAGGAAGCAAAAATAGGGAGGTTGCTTCAAAGTCACTGTTGGAGGGTAAGGCTGCTAATGCAACAAAAATGTTATGAGGAATAGAATTTCTAATCTATTGACTGATTTAGTGATGCAACAAGAATGTCTGACTCCAAGGAATTTTATAATTTCTCCTGGCATCAGTCCCAGGGTGGACTCATGAAAAGCTTTCATTGATTGTCACCTAACACTTAGTGATGTGAGCTTTAGAGTGTTTTGAACATGTCATCTGTCCTACTCCTAAACCTTTATTTTATTTTCAGAAAAAGAACTACAAGTTGATGTTGCTGTAGGCATGAAAGTGTAATTCTAGAGAAATTTTGCAGGGGTGTCACATTTTAAAGAAGGCCCATAGCCTCTTTTTTATTATTATTATGTTTTTAAATTATTTTTCCAGATAGAAAAGAAAATAGGCCCATAGTCTCATGGAGGACTGCAAGGTCCAGTATCCAAAGCTTATTTGAAGCGTGATATATATCTTATAAATACTGTCCCTGAGCAGTTTCTGGAGAATTCTCCCATCAGCGCACAACAGAGAATAAGACACAGACAGTGTTAATGATGTGCTTGTGAATAGCTCAGCATGAACAAATAAGAGAGGAAAGAGGTGGCAACAGATCCTAAGTCATTTCTTGTCTGTTGGACAGCTGTGGCCTACATATGATCTTGCTTATCTTTCCCCTGATAGGGTCAGAATTAAAGCCAATGTACACATGGATGATGAGTTGGACTGCTGTTAGATTTTATCATGATTTTTCTTTGGCATACATGAAAAATGGTATGTATGAGGAAGTACTTTATTTTACTTGTTTCCCATATGTACCTCAGGAACTGACTATCTTGTTTTTCATCTCAATAGTCGTGTGAAGTCATCTCAGCCGAGGCACAGTGAATTGCCCACAAAGACCGGAGAAGATCTTTGCGGCTGAGCTGATTTGTGGCTGATTTGTGATCAGGAGAACCTTGCCTGCAGCAATGAGGCAATTAACCCACCACACAAATCAGTGCTTCATGTTTAGCAAAATGCCTAGAAAAGGCACTGGCCCTACCCCTAGTATTTTGAAACTCTCTATATTTACTCATTGGAAATATTTTCTCTGTCTACTATATTTACTCAAAAGAAATGCATTCTGCCCTTTTTTTTTCAGAAGAACTTTTAAACTAGTTATACTTGTATACTCCAGAGATTTGATCCTGGCATGAAAACAGATGCCAACCCTGAGCCCTTGCACAAATAACATCTTGTCCTCCATTTATAGTTGCCAAGTCTAGCTTGGAAAACTCTTAGAGATTTGGAGATGGTGCCTGAGGAATGCAGAGTTCGAGGAAGGAAGGGAGTGAAGCAGGCTGTGACTTCTATTTCTCTTAGACTCTACATTGGGGTCTCCAATGTGGTGCTGTGAGTGCAATGGTATCTACTAACACCTTTCTTGGTGCATGCCAAGTGTTTCTAGAAAGTGGGCAGGGCCAGATGGGGCTTTGACCTAGCAGGGCTTTTCATTTGGAGATTTGATTGGCTATGCAATTTTTTTTTAAAAAAATGCTTAACATTTCATTTTAAAAGGCATCCTGTTAAGCAGAGCTTTGGCCTGAATTGTTGAAGAGTAGCAGCATTAGAATTATATATAACTTCACTTCCTGGAATTTTGTGGTTAGCTCTGCCTCCTGCGGTAGCCATTATATTGTTGGGCCCACAACCCTGTGCAGGAATTCCAAAAGCGCTCACAAGTTCAAAAAGGTTGGCTATTTCCTGTTATATAATATACCATGGCTTTAGAGGGCAGACTCTAAAGTATACAACAGGGTCTGTCCCACAAAGCTGCCATTTCCTCCAGAGGAACTGATCAGTGTAGTCTGGAGATCAGATATAATTCCAGGAGAACTCTAGGCCTAGTGTTCCCATGTGCCTGTTTGCATTACAGCAGCCAGCTGGAGAAAGGATTTTTAAAAAAAAGATACGTGACATTACGCCTCTCTAGGAATTGCTAGAAAATCTATTAAAATACCAAAAAAAGGTTTCAATTATTCCCAGAGTGGACTGATGTCACTTCTGAAGTCTCTGATTATTCACTTCTGGTTGCACTGGGATTAGCATTGCCAGGGGGCTCGGGGCCAAAGAGGGAGTCAGGGAGCTGGGGGGCATTGGGGTACTTACTTCCTGCACTCTCACATTGCAACAGGAAATGATGTCATTTTCCAGCATGATGGGGGAGTAAGGGACTGTATGTTTCCCCCCCACCCCACCCGGTGTCTTACCCCCCACCACACACCAGCCAGGTGAGCAGGACCAGGGAGCAGCAGGTGGGAGTTCTTCCATCCTGGGTGGGTGGATGGCAAGCCTAATGGGGAGTAACATTAGCGCGTCAAACCACTGCCTGTTGCCCCCCCCCATTTCTCCATTTATATTTCTCCCATTGCCCAGCAGAGCGGCTTTGGGAAGGGCCTGCTGAGGACAGGGAATGCTATGACCCAACAGGACTAGGACCCCAAATGTGAATCCTAGCTGCTTAAATTCTGGTTATAATCTTTTTTTAAAAGCAGAAATAAGACAAAAAGGAACAGTATATAAGGAACTGTATATTGGGAGACATAATCAAAATTCTAGTGTTTTGCTTTTTCACTCTAGTAAGTGTCAGTAGGATGCCCATGCAGCCTGAAACTAATCTTTATACTGATTCAGATTCAATAATTTAAATCTTTAACCAGATTTACCAATTCAGTGGTAAACTTGCATGTGGTGAGCAGTATTGCAGGTTCCTGTGTCCCAGGATCTTCCCAGCAGTCTATTTGTTTGGAGAACAAGTCTGGGTTTCAGTGTGCTGCTAACTTCAGTCTTCTGCTCTAGTTCTCTCATCCTCCATTTCATAAACCTGCACAAACTCTGCAGTTCTTTCTGTTTTCCTTCTTCCCTGAGACGAAGCGCAACTCTATGTGGCAGGTTTCTGTTAAACTGTATTGGCTCTTGGGAAATGTAGTCCCTAAATTCAATTGTCAGCAATATTTCTTAATAGATTAACTGTGCCTTTAATAGCAAGATTATTAGGAAAGTACTTCTTACTTCTAAGGGAGGAGCTTAAATATCATGCAAAATGCCTTTTCATTTCCCGGTGGCTAGCAGAAGATAGGGAAATATACAAAAATAAGTAACTATGTGTAAATAATTTACCAGTTGCAGAATTCTGATTTTCTGAATGCATAATGAATTGGGTTCATAAGAACAGAATATTTTGATGGGTTTTTTTAAAGGAGATAAACAGTGCTATCCCAAGCAAAGTTATACCCTTCTAAATCCACAAGTCAGTGGGCTTAGAAAGGTGTAACTCCATTTAGGATGGCACTGAAAGTAAGCCAGTCTTGGAAGGAAAATTCTCTGAGATTATTTCCACATATACAGTCACTATTTCATAAGCATAGACTTCACATCATATTCACAACTATTTCACTACCTTATGTCCAATTTTTTTTAAAGTAAGGTGACAAGTGGTAACAGCTAAGGCAGCCACTTTTCATCTGGGGGTGGGGGATCCCCCCAGGTCTCATTTCCCTCTGCCGTCCCTGCAGTTGGTGGGAGAAAAATAATAATTAAAAGATCATCAGGTGACAGTGTGATATCCCTTCTGGGAAAAACCTGGAAGTTATGTCGTTCTGCTCTGGGAATCACCAGAAACTCTTATGTTTTTACCATAGAGATTACACCAATTCCTAGAGAGGTGTCATGTCATTTCTGAGTTTCCCCCAGAAGTAACATCATGCCATTTCCCAATGCCCCCCACTTCTGCACTTCCCTGCCCTCCTCAGACTCCTGACAACACTAGTAACAGCATCCAACCTATGAACCAGCAATATTTGTACGGAAAATTCTATACTGTCAAAATAAAACCATTGATTATGCTTTCCTGTCTGCTCTAAATTTTATGGTTTCCTCTAAAATGCTTGGCAACCTTGGGAGTTTAATGGAACTGTGATACAGTTTTAAATATAGCCCCTCTGGGTGGCTCACGCAGCACTACAAAATTCAATGCTTCCCCTATGGCACTGATATGGAAGGAAAGACGCAGATTAGACTTCTGTTAAAATTTAGCTACTGTATCACAGATCAATCTTGCCTCTGACTATGAGTTAATACCCTTATACAGGGTATTTATTATCGTACCCCATCAATATGATTTATAGCACACTATGTCACCATTAAGATATAATATAAGTCAGAAGACATATGCTTTTCGTATTATGCCAGTGCTGCATGCTGCTTGTTGCACAAATTTTACTCTGCCTGACAAGCAACTAGACTGTTGGTGGGAACTTTGATCTCTGATGTTGCTTCAGTTATTTATAAAGTGCCAAGCTATCAGCTCTGCTCAGATGTGGGTTTTGGTTCTCCTTCCTGCAATTGTTCCCAGCCATGTAGCATAAAGGGTCACTTGGGGAAGCATGAATTGTTGTTAAACTTACAGCAGTTCCAAATTGTGGCATAGTGATTGTGGAAACTGCAGCAAAATATATTTGTGTAATAATATCTAATCAGTTTGGTGTAGTGGTTAAGAGCACGGGACTCTAATCTGGAGAGCCGGGTTTGATTCCCCACTCCTCCACTTGAAGCCAGCTGGGTGACCTTGGGCGAGTCACAGTTCTCTGGAGCTCTCTCAGTCCCACCCACCTCTCAGGGTGATTGTTGTGGAGTAATAATAGCATAATGGTTGTTGTGGGTTTTCCGGGCTGTATTGCCGTGGTCTTGGCATTGTAGTTCCTGACGTTTCGCCAGCAGCTGTGGCTGGCATCTTCAGAGGTGTAGCACCAAAAGACAGAGATCTCTCAGTGTCACAGTCACTGAGCCACTGACAGATCTCTGTCTTTTGGTGCTATACCTCTGAAGATGCCAGCCACAGCTGCTGGCAAAACGTCAGGAACTACAATGCCAAGACCACGGCTATGCGGCCCGGAAAACCCACAACAGCCATTGTTCTCCAGCCGTGAAAGCCTTTGACAATACAATAATAGCATACTTTGTAAACCACTCTGAGTGGGCATTAAGTTGTCCTGAAGGGCGGTATATAAATAGAATGTTATTATTATTATTATTATTAATCACATATTACATTTTTTGGTGTTCCACTCTCCTGGGCTAAGAAAGGATCCATCATCCCCAGCTTCCACAACATATTAAAACACAACATCCAGATCAAGGCTTGCCAGTCTCCAGGAGGGGCCTGGAGAACTCCTGGTCTCCCAATGACAGAGATCAGTGCCCCTGGAGAAAATTGCTGCTTTGGAGAGCGGACTCTATGGCATTATACCCAGTTGAGGCTTCACCCCTCTGCAAATCCCACCCTTCCTAGATTCCACCCCCAAATGTCTTGGAATTTCCCAACACGGAGTTGGGCGACCTTATTTAGATTGCAAACAGACAAGGAGCAATGTGAACCAAACTGTATTTGTACCACAACTTGAATAAAACACATGCAGTATTTTGTTCCTTCCTTAGTCCTAGACAAAAGGTCATCACCAAGAACTTTCATTGCTCCTCTTCTCTGCTTTTAACTTGATTAAAACCATTGTGTGGGAAACACCAATACGTCATTAAGCCTCCGTTCCCCTCTGGTAGGTCCATCCATGCACCAACTTCCTGAAAATCAGTCATCATAAAACAAAGAGCAGGCAAAATACATTAAATGTTAAAAATATATTTTCTGAGTTTACAGATCAGAATCAAATATGACAGTCATCTTGATTTTGTTCATCTGCTTAACTTCCTGTATCATTGCCTGACTGCACAAAGGACTTGTCTGATTTGAAAAGATGGAGGATAGATTGGTGTTCTTTAGGTTTCTTTTGGTTCCCTGTCTTTTACTTCCTTATTTTTCTGGCTGAAGAATTTGTATTTATTGCCACCGCCAGACATGGCAGCATGAACCGTGTGTGTTTGTGTGACTATGTGAGAATCAGACACTTACACTTTAAGCCTGCAAATCCTACTAAAAGAAGCAGCACTTTCTCCCACTATCTTATGGTGCTTTGTTTTGCCCTTCCCCCAGGTGTCCCTCTCTCCTTCTTGTGCAAAAGTAACTCTGGAACTGGTAGTTCTTGATATGATAGACCCAGGAGGCCCAACAGTTCAGAATGTTGCTTGAGGTTGCTGGTCTAGCACAGTTTCTGATTGGCTGCAGCAAATCTCATAAGATACAGACAACAGTCCATAGTGGGGGCAGGAGATCCCCTGCTCTCAGCCTCTGTCCCCTGCCACTGCTCACCTGGTTGGTGGGGGGGGGGGAGTGCGGGAACGAGCTTCTCGGGCATGCTTTTGATTTGGCATGACAGCATCACTAAATATGCAATTAAAGCCATTCATCTCAAGTCAATATATGTAATAAACAAAAGTATGCAATTTCAATGTGATACTTTGTTTATTACATATTTTTGTTTATTACATATATTGAATTGAGATAAGAGTGGATTTAATTGCATACTTAGAGAGCCCGTGTTTTTCTTCCTGTATTTTGCTTGCTCTCTCTTTAAGAGCCTCTGTTCTAGTCCATGACAACATCACTTCCAGGAGTGGCGTCATTTCACAGACTGTGGGAGTGCTCCCATACTTTGTGCCTGGCCGATTTGGACCTTGAATGAGCTGATTCTTTAAGAAGTCACTACTAGACGGTGAGTAATAAAAGTGAGTATTGGATTCCCCACCACAACCACAGGGAGGGTAAGGGGGCCTGGCAACTCTAATTACAGCCTGGGTGGGGTTCCTCAATAAAGTGTGCCTCCACCTCCAATTTATGAGGGCCTTTCTCATTATATGGGGTAAGTAAAAGGTTTGATTGCCTCTTGATATGGCACTGAGAGAGGGTGGAAGGAAAATGGTGTTGCTGGAACATTGACAGAGGTGGTGATCTCTTTATACTGATGTGGCGAACATTTCTTTCACATAATATGATTTGTCAGACCCTAAAATAAGCAGAACCCATTTTCTCCATCTTTCAGGGAAACCATGTCAAGGCCAGCATCCATGCTGCCCAATATTCTGTCTCTGGCTGTAGTAAGAGTGCCTTGATAGAAGAAGTTACATAAATAACATCACAATGTGGTATGTGTGTAGGGGGGGGAGTGGTGGTAAAAACAACATGCGTTACAACTGTTGGGGCCAGAACTGACAATAAATAGATAGTGACTAGAATTTGAGGTGTACGGAAAACTTTGCCCAGTGCATGGAGTGGATCAGATTAATCTTCAGTCTCTTTCCAGGTTATTCAGCTATGTGAATTAGACCTGTCAGATGCAGCAGATATTGCTGTTATGGGATGCTACATAGCCCACTCCGGTAACGTCTGAATAATGCCACAGTCATGAAGGTTGGTGACAGATATAAGAATTTCCCTTGAGTTCTGCTCATCCGATGTGGTGCTGTTATTTAAGTCTGACAAGTGTATAATGACATCCACATCCACCTGGCACCAGTAACCTATAATTCTGCCCTTATACTTAGCCATAGCAACACGTCCATGGCAAAAATCGTTGAAGTGAAAAAGCCAAATAGCTATCTTTAACCAAAACACTGGATGCAGTTGTATTGTATTATGTACGTATATATGTACACGCAAACAATTATACACACATACACACACACAACACATACATATTTTAAAAAATGAGTCACTGCATATATCCTCAAGTTTAAAGTTAGAAGACACCAGTCAGCAACAGCATTAAAAAGTTTTAATTTTTTTTTCAGAAACTTTAAAACTCTTTGCAAGGAAATTACTGGAAATAGTACTTAACCTTTATATGCCATGATCTTGGAATGTCTAAGCCCACACTTTCTACAGGCAGACCAATTAAGCAGTAAATATATGAAGTTGTAATAATGCCAATAACAACTCCTAAGCATTAAATGATATGCCAGGGAAATTTAAGAGTTAAACCTGCATCATCTTCCAGGAACATTTTAAAGAAAACACCTTTTTCATAAATTTAGTCTTAAAATAAATTTTTGTTTTAAAAAAATCCTATTAAAAATAATAAAACTGTTTTTAATCCCTGATTCCGCTATTGCTTTAATATCTCTAAAGGGTTGTCTTAATTCTACAACATATATATTTCTTCCAGACAGTGAACTTATAAAAGATTAATGTGGAGAGTGTGCTTGTTATAAAACATGAAATTTATTGGAGCAGTTCATTTTTTAAAAATTTACTAGAAAAGATTACAGTCACCTACCCTGTTGGAACAGTGGTAATATATTTAACACATGGGTTTCTCTGTTCATGGGCTCACTATTCTTTTGTAACTTGATGATGGAGGAAGGACAAAATAAACAGAATGGTATATTACAAGCAGTTTTATTAGAAGTAGCAAAATCCCTTCTTTATATTTTTACCCCTGATGATTTATCTATCTAGCCTATTTTATCCTATCCTTTCTCCAAAGAGTGTATGGTTGCATTCATGGTTCTCTCTTCCCCATTTTATCCTTTCCACCACTCTGTGAAAAAGAAAAAGCTAAGAAAGTATGACTGCTCCAGGGTCACTCAGCTGCATGGGCTATAGAAGTATAAAATGCACATCTCTAGAAGAAGGTTGGATTCAAGGAACTGAGTGATGAACCCCTCTGTTTTTCAAGGTCCTTCTCATTATGACTCAGCAATAAGGTCAATGTAGTGGGTGGTCTTTTTAAAAAGTCAAGTTCTTTCACCATCAGAAGTTCAGCAAGCCCATTTTTGACTAGTATGGATCATGTGGATGACCGTAAAAATACGTAGGCCTTTCAGAGTCAGATGGATATTGATGTCGTATCTCCCACAAAAACTGGTAATTGTATGTCCTCCCACAGAGATTTCCCTCAATTTTAAGCCAGAGAAAACACCAAGGGACATAATATCACTATGCGGGTAGGATCCTACGAATTGAATATACAAGCCACAAGTGGAAAGTGCTAGTGGATATTTTTCCAGCTCACCTTTCCGCCTGCTGAGAACTACCTCAAGCCCCTGACAAAGACTCTCACCAAGTCTCACACACATCTGAAGAACAATGAAATATAAATTTAAAGAAATATAAAATTAAGAGAAAAAGAGATAGTCACAGAAATGAAGTAAGTTCCGTTGAAACCAGTGAGATGTCCTTCTCCGTGGTACTCCTCCTCATCATGGCGAAAGAGAGATTACACAGATATTGTGAAAGGAAAAAAAGAATTCATCTCATTCTCAAGGGAGCAAAACAGGGGAAGGGCTCTCAGAGAATCTAATTTTTTTTTTCACTTAAACTTTTTACTTCTTGTTGCAGAAGAGCACTTGCTGGAACTGGCAAGCCTTAGTAGGGTCGTTAATTTCCTGTAAATTTGGGGCTGAGCCTGAAAAGGCCAGAGATGGAAAGGAACCACAATTTCCCCCTTATCTACATATAGCCAAAATATATTAGGGCCACAAATGTTTTGTCCTCTTGGTGATGGTGGGTTTTTCCCCCATCAAAGAAGTATTAGTGCTTCACTTCATAGCAAATAAATTAGATTGCTGCAGTATTCTAGTTATTTCTCTATACAGTCTATACAGTAAGGAAACTTTGTTGTACAGTTTTCCTATTAGAAAAGAGTGGGTGAAACAAAAAACAAAAGATTAAATAAACTATGAACAATGCAGAGCATGTGATTCACTTTGTAGGCATATTTCAGCTATTCAAAAGCAGCTATCTTGTAGAAAATGAAAAGCTTACAGGTCTAGAGGTGCAACAAAGTAGAGTAATTTATCGCCCATTGGATTCATTCATTAGGCCTGTCATCCTTATACAATCTGTACACATTTCTCATTGCCTGATTTTTTTTCCAGGTCCCAGGCAACCAAGCAAGCTGGATGTGCTAAAAACATATGATCCAGGGTGTGGAAACCACCTAGGGCAATTTAGTTACATGGACAGGTATATGCTCACCAAAGCCTTTGTGAGTAGCCATTCTATGAACATATGTTACCTGCAATCCTAAGTGGTTCATTCAAGAAATACTATGGTGTAGAGTGTCAGACAAGGACTGAAACTCTGACTTCCAATCTTCACTCTGACATAAAGTTTATTGGTTGATCCTGAGCCAGCCACAGTGTCTCAGTTTAACCTTCCCCAGAAGCCCTGTTCACAGATTAGAGTGACCATACTCTATTTGTGTACATCTGTTTGTAAAAAAGAGCCAATGCACATTACTTTTCAAACAAAACTGTGTGATTTTAATTACATGTTCAGCTGTACATGTGTTGAATATAATATGAGAATGACTCAACGCATGTTTAAAAGAAAATCATGTGTACACAGATTGTACAGGTGTACATTCCCTCACGTGTGTATGTGAGAATAAAATGAGGAATGGGGAATACTTCCTACTAGAGATGGGCATGAAATAGGAAAAAACGAAATGAGCATTTCGTGTTTTGTCACATTCCACGAATCACAAACTTTCATGACATTGTCCCATTTTGTGAAATGATTAGTTAGTTTCGTGATTCATCAGAACCCAGGGCGCTTCAATGGCCCCTTCATACCCAGAGACGGGAGACTTCAGCAGACTCTCCTCCACTCACCCTCATCCAACAAACCAGCAAGAACAAATGCTTTAAATAAGAATATCAGCAAAGAAAATTAAAGAAAAAAAAGTAGGCCTCAGTCAAGCTAAGCCCCAGAGCCAGACAATGCCCTGAGACTGGGGTTGGGTGGGGTAGAGGAAAGAAGGAACCCTCACCCAATGACCTTCCCAGCAAGGCCAAGAGCTGAAAATAAGAAAGAGGCTTTTCAGTCTCTTTTAAAGCAGCAGCAAATCCAGCCAAAAGCTCCTAATTCCACTCTCTCACTCCAAATCCCAGTAACAGGTCTTCCCTCTCCCTCTGTTTACTGGAACTGAAAAGCACGAGGCAGAGAGCTGTGCCTTATATAAGAAATGCTCACATAGAACAGAACAGGAGGTCTCTGGTTGGCAGATAGATCTGCCTAACAGGGTTTGGAGGGATGAGATTGGTGTTCCCATGGCTACAGAAGGCCCATCTCCTCCGTTGCGCCTCAGGGGTTAACCCCCCTGCTCCTTATTATATAGGGCAGAATGGAAGCTCTTCAGTTGGCAGGGAGAGCTGCCTATCAAGGTTACATGGGCTAAGATTGCGGTTTCCAATGGCAACAAAAGATCTGCAGACATTCCAGGCCTATGCTACCTAGGGAATTAGTGGATCAGTGCCAGCCTGTCTTTCATCATGAAACATACATGAATCAAACGAATTGGCCCCAAAAGGCATGAATTTCATGAAAACCATGATCCCATGAAACACAGTTCGTGAAACATAAATAGGTCCGATTCGTCATGAAATTTTATTTGTATTTCGATTCGTGCCTGTGTCTACTTTCTACCCTGAGCTCCTCAGAGGAAAACATACTAAGATATAAAACAGCAAGGTTTTATCACCTTATCTGCTATTTGTGAAAACAGCCATTGTTTAAAAGGAATATATATTTTGCTATTTATTTTTTTTATTTTAAGTTTTATACCGCCTCTCCCTTGAACAAGGCCAAAATCAGTTTACAGTATTAAAAACAACAATAAATATGGTATATTAATTTTTTTTAAAAAATATATCACTATAATTGAGAGGTCCCTAAAGAATACAGGCAGTAGTGAAAAAACACACACAACCAGGTGGCACAGATTTCATGGTACATCATGGCTGGTTAAAGACCTGCTGAAACAATTCCACCTGGCATGCCCTGCAAAACCTAAATAGATCCTGCAGGGCATGCATATTGTTTGAACAGAGCATTCTACCAGGATGGGGCCATCACAGAGAAAGCCCTCAACTTGGTGGAAGAGAGACAAGCCACAGGAGAGGAGATCTCTGATTATATCAACAAATGTGTAGCAGCAATGATCATTGAGCAAAGCAATGATCATTGCTTTCAGGTAGCAAAAATAGCTTACCTGAAAGAGTCTAACTGTTGATGGCAAAATTTTTATTTTATTTACTCAGACCTAAATGAATTAACCTAGAAAACATCAATCCAGCCAGCAGCCCTTGCATCAAGTCAGAGTAAAATGGAGTATGTTGTGATGAATGTGGTGGGCAGAGACTCTTCCTAGTTAGACCTTTTTTGATAGTTTGTTTTTTAAAAAAAGAAAAGTAATAAGAGGCCTTTGTCTACTTTGTAACAGAAACAATAAAAGTGATGCAAGAAAGATCCACAGTACTGAAAGGATTGTCTAAGTCCCAAAGTTAAGATAAAAATCATATTTTTGTGTGTGTAATTATGTCTTAAATTGACATTAAACCTCAGTAAATCCACCTAACAGTATTATTGTTATTAATTAAATTTATAGTCCACCCTCCCCGTGGACGGGCTCAGGGCGGATTACAACCTCTAGATAAAACGGTACATTCAATATTGATAAAAGCCAGATTGAACAGCATAAAAACAAACTCTGCACTATGTTCTGACTCTGCACTATGTCCCAGGTTCACTTCACCCTTCCCTGCCAACCACAAGGGAAGAGAGGGGTGGGGACATGAGCTGGTGTGAGATTGGCCACCGTTCCTACATGGGGCAGATGACTCAATATAGCCCCCCACTAATAGGAGTAGGAGCCTTCCTCCAAATTCCAGACAGATGGCACCCCTTTTCTATAGACAATTAAAATTCTCATTTGTGGGCATCTGCAGGCATGACTTGGTCTGTATTTGAACTTCTTCATAATTTTGTGGTATCCTCAAACAATGGGGTTTTTTTTTGTTAGGGGCAATTTCCCCCTCCCCTTATCTCATGTCGCTATACTCCATTTCTTTCAGTTTTTCCCCCCAGCCTTATTTCCTATATCAGAGTCTGGCTGAGAAGAATATATGCTTCCCGTACCAGAGTAAAAGGCAGAATAAGGCAGAGTTTGTATTCCTTGACCTAGGAACTGCAAATAAGGAACTGAGAACCAGGAACCAACTTCAGCTTCATTATTTTCATACACAAATGTACTGATGCTGCTGCTCCATCTCCTCTTGCCTCCAGCTGCCCAGCTGCCCAGCCAGGCTCCAGAACAACCAGGAGACTGAAAAACCTTTTCTAAATATCAGAAATGTATTTTCTCCCCATATTTGTATTACTGTATCATAATCAGTAAAATTCTGAGTACAGATCCCTAGAAACATCTGCTTCTGCTTATAGATATATTTGGAAAACGTTGTGGCCTTCATATAACTTTTCCACTTGGAGGCACTCATGCAATCATTTTTAAAAGTCTGTCAATGAGCTCAAATTGTTACAGTGGAAACAACCCTAAAGGGATTTGTGTGTGTTGATGTGCAAGCCAGGGACTGGTTTAAGAATAAAGGAAAAATGCTCTTGAAATGTCTTTCCCCCCCAAAAAGCTTGAAGATTGCTTCATATATTCCATATCTCTGGTAGAAGATATAAATCACAAACAACACTTAAATTTCTGAAGTGCATCGTTCATTAGAAAAGAACTGGATCCATGGGGATTAACTACTCTGATTTGTTAAGAGATCTTTTCGGGTTCTCCGGTGTGATCATGATAAAGCCAAAACATGAATGGAAAGCAAGGCAAGATTTTTAAAAAGTGCATATGTGATCTAGCCATATTTATCTATGCAGTGATAAATTATTTATAAAATACTTCAACGTATAGCTTGTAGGCTGATAAGTTACAAGGAAAGGAAAGGAGAGCAAAAGATACGTTCATATGAGTATTTGAAACCGATTTGTTTTTCTGCTCTTCTTTGAAATATACATATAGTTCGAAAGAGATCAAAATGTGGATTTTCTTATACAAGCCTCTCATATATTTATATAAATATGTATATGTCACCATTAAAAGTTGCCTAAGGGAACTAGTAACAATAAAATAAAACACTGGATTCTAAAATAATGAAATACAACACCAAAACATAGAAGTGCAGAGAAAAGGAGCATAAATAGCAGCCTATAAATAGTACTACCAGATTAAAGTACATAACCATAGCATAAAAATAAAATCCACATATCGTAAATGATTTTTCATATAAGCAAATAAAAGAGACAATTTTTTTTGTGATGCAACAAACAAAACATAAGAGAGCTAAAACTGGGGAGGAGAAAATGATGTCTAAAAAGGAATGGAACATCATTAACCAAATGCTAATTAAAATTAAAAGGCCTTCACCCAGCATCAAATTGACAAGAAAGATGGTGCCAGACAAGCCTCGCAGGAACAGCCATGGCACCAACACAAGAAAGGCCCTATTCTGAGTCACTACTGAAGTCTAATAATTTGGCAGTAGCATCTGAATCAGGGGTAATATGAGTTCAGTGAATGGACAGGAATTATACATAAAATGTTTCACACAAGATACAGAATCATTCTTTCATGTGCAATGAACAAACATTATTCCTCTACATGTAGTGGGACTGGGACACAATTTTTTGTAAATTAGTGCTATGTCATGATGAAAAAAATTACTATTCTCTTCTTTCCTGTTGACTTTAAGAATGAATAGAGCATGGCTTCCAGTCCTGAAAAACACCATGCTAACAAAACACTCTATACCCGACAATAGCCCTGCAGAGAAGATTAGCACATCAAGCACCAATCCATATGCAAAAGAACCTCCTCAGGATAGAATCATAGAATCATAGAGTTGGAAGGGGCCATACAGACCATCTAGTCCAACCCCCTGCCCAGTGCAGGATCAGCCTAAAGCATCTCTGACAAGTATTCATCCAGCCTCTTCTTGAAAACTGCCAGGGAAGGGGAGCTCACCACCTCTTAGGCAGCTGATTCCACTTTTGAACTACTCTGACCGTGAAAAAGTTTTTCCTAATATCCAGCTGGTACCTTTGTGCATGTAGATTTAGCCCATTGCTTCGCGTCCTACCCTCTGCTGCCAACTGGAACAGCTCTTTGCCCTCCTCCAAATGACAGCCTTTCAAATATTTAAAGAGAGCAATCATGTCCCCGATGGTTGTTGTGGGTTTTCCGGGCTGTATTGCCATGGTCTTGGCATTTTAGTTCCTGATGTTTCGCCAGCAGCTGTGGCTGGCATCTTCAGAGGTGTAGCACCAAAAGACAGAGATCTCTCAGTGTCACTGAGTAGCACCAAAAGACAGAGATCTCTCAGAGCGGGACCACAAGTGACGCCTGACACAGGTTGGACACTTGCCAGCTTCCCTCAAGTTTTGATGGGAAATGTAGGCAGCTTGGCGGAATGTTGGACAAGTGACAGTTGAAAAGTCCATTGGACAGCAGTCAGAGAGCCAAGCTGCGAGACCAGGATGCCTACATTTCCCATCAAAACTTGAGGGAAGCTGACTAGTGTACAACCTGTGTCAGGCGTCACTTGTGGTCCCACTCTGAGTGTCACTGAGAGATCTCTGTCTTTTGGTGCTACACCTCTGAAAATGCCAGCCACAGCTGCTGGTGAAACGTCAGGAACTACAATGCCAAGACCACGGCAATACAGCCCGGAAAACCCACAACAACCATCGTTCTCTGGCCGTGAAAGCCTTCGACAATACAATCATGTCCCCCTTCAACCTCCTCTTCTCCAAACTAAACATTCCCAAGGCCCTCAGCCTTTCCTCGTAGGGCTCAGTCTCCAGACCCCTGATCATTCTTGTCACTCTCCTCTGCACCCTCTCGATTTTGTCCGCATCCTTTTTGAAGTAAGGCCTCCAGAACTGCACACAGTACTCCAGGTGTGGCCTGACCAAGGCATTATAGAGAGGGGCTATGACCTCCTGCGATTTCGATGCTATGTTCCCTTTGATACAACCCAAGATTGAATTAGCCTTTTTTGCCACTGCATCACACTGACTGCTCATATTCAGTTTACAGTCCACTCTTACCCCAAGATCCCTTTCACATATACTCCTGTCCAGAAGTGTATCCCCCATCCAGTAATTGTGCTTCCCATTTTTGTGGCCCAGATGTAATACTGTGCACTTGTCTTTGTTGAATTGCATCCTATTCACAGCTGCCCACTTCTCCAGAATATTCAGGTCTTGTTGAATTTTAATTCTATCTTCTTGGGTGTTTGCTACCGCTCCCAATTTGGTATCATCAGCAAATTTAATAAGCAGCCCTTCCACTCCTTCATCCAGATAATTGATAAAAATATTGAAAAGTACCGGGCCCAAAACCGAGCCCCGCGGCACCCCACTGGACACCTCCCTCCAATCTGATGAAATGCCGTTGACCACCACTCTTTGAGTGCGGTCCTCCAACCAGTTCCCTATCCACCGAACTGTCCTATAGTCTACTCCACAAGTCTTCCAGTTTGCCCATCAGAATGTCATGGGGGACCTTATCAAAAGCTTTACTGAAATCCAGATAAATCACATCAACAGAGTTCCCCCGATCCAGTAAGCTGGTCACTCGATCAAAGAAGGAAACCAGGTTGGTCTGGCAAGATCTGTTAGGAACAAAACCATGCTGACTTCCGCGGATCACTGAGTGGTCCTTCAGATGCTTACAGATTGATCCCTTTAAAATCTGTTCTAATATCTTCCCAGCAACAGAAGTCAGACTGACTGGCCTGTAGTTTCCCGGGTCATCCTTCCTCCCTTTCTTAAAGATTGGGATAACATTCGCTCTTCTCCAATCTTGTGGCACATCCCCAGTTCTCCAGGAGGCCTTGAAGATGATGGACAGGGGTTCTGCAAGTTCTCTGGAAAGTTCTTTCAGCACTCTTGGGAGATACAGTGAAGCCTCCCTCCATTAGCATTCCACACCCTGGGAAACTCTTACAGAATGACTCAGCTCAACCCCACCCCTCCTGAGTAGATATAAATGACCTGCCAACTTCTTTTCCACACTGTGACACTGAGAGATCTCTGTCTTTTTGGTGCTACACCTCTGAAGATGCCAGCCACAGCTGCTGGCGAAACGTCAGGAACTACAATGCCAAGACCACGCCTATACAGCCCGGAAAATCCACAATAACCATTGTTCTCTGGCCGTGAAAGCCTTCGACAATATATTAATGAACTATGTTAGACACTGATAAGTTATTTTGTATCAAGGCCCTAAAATTATTTTAGGTCCTTAGTTTAGGGCCTAGATTATTTTATTTATTTAAAAACTTTCCTATGTCTCCTTTCCACTTACTGGGGTCAGAATCCCTAGGGTGGCAAATATCAAAACGTTAAAACATTTTCATATTAAAACTACATTTAAAATAAAGTATATATCATTTTTTAAAAAAAGAAACACATAAACACACAACACTAAAACCAGGAAGGGCTAATAACAGTTAGTGAGCAAATGCTAAACAAAATAAAAAAAAATATTTCATCTGCTGGCAGAAGACAACAGTAGAGGAAGAGAGACAAATCTCCCTAGGGAGGGAGTTCCAAAGCTTTAAATTATATTAAAGAATTGTCAGAGAGATGTTTGTGTTGTCTGGTTGTTTGAACGCCCCATTATTGTTCCTCTCTATGTATCTGGATGCCTTACAGACTTTATACAAAAAATCCATCCATTATTTGGGGGCATTCCTCAAGTCTTCAGGAGTCATTCCCTAATATTTCAAGTGTCAAAGAGCAATATTTAAACCTGAACAAAACAATATATTATTCCCTCCAGTTTTTACTTTCATTGACAGGAGAAAGGAAAACAAGAAACAAAATATTTCACACAACTGACAGAATATTAAGTCCCAATGTTTGGGAAATGTTCCCACAGCATGATAAATGAAGATTTTTTTTTAAATCCCTGTGCACAATGAATTTGTACAAATTATAAAATCAATGTCCATTCTTTCTTTATCTAGGCTGTCTCTCTTCAGACAAACAACATTAGCTACTTATTAATTTTTATGCTCTGATGAATGCCTTGCCTTTAGTTTTTCCTGTTAAAACTGACTCATGGCTTAATTTGAATCTTTGAATCAAGCCAGTCTTGCTACCTGAGTCAATATCTAAGGACCAATTCCTGTCCACCAGGTCCTATAAAGGTTCAGTTTTTCAGTCTGAACAACTTTTCTGTAGAGATCTTGCCTGACCAGTGCACTTTAGATACCTGATTGCCTGTCTTGTACCAGATTACCTGCCTCTGTCATTAACTGCGAGCTGGATTCCCTGTGTACCTTTAATCTTAAAGTTCGTGTCTGAACCCTGTGTGACCCTGACTGGAATCCATTACAAAACATTGCAAGCTACTGTCCTGATACTGTAGCTGCTAAATCTCTATGCTTTTCATTTTTTTATTTACTATATTTGTAACCTCCTCAGAAAAGTACACATATGCTTATTTCACTGTATACTCACAACAAACTTGTGTAGTAGGTTAAGCTGAGAGAGTAAGTTGCCCATTAGGGATGTGCATTTCGGCTTTCTGAAAGCCGAAAGAAAGCCGAAACAAAAGTGTTTCGGCTTCTTTCAGGTTAGCCGAAACGTTTCGGGCTAAGCCGAAACGTTTCGGCTTGCCGAAAGAAAAAAAGCCGAAACGTTTCGGCTTTAGGCTTTTTCAATGGGAAAATGCCTCCGGCGTCTTCCCGGACGTCTGGGGGAGGCATTTTCCCACCGAATAAGCCCAAAATTGGTGGGGACCTTCCTCTAACCCTTCTCTAACAACCACCCAAGTTTCAGACAGATTGGACTTTGGGGGGCCATGTTATGGCCCCCCAAAGCAGGTCCCCCTATCCTCCCATAAGAAAGCGAAGGAGCAGCATATTGTTAGCATGCTGCTGCTCATCTTCTTCATTATTTCCTATGGGGAAAAATGAAGAAGAAGGCTTCCTTTGCCAGGGGTGGCATTTTGCATGCAAAATGCCCCCCAGCCCTCTGGGGCCCTTCTCCCACCCTTCCTCCCACCCCCCACCAAGGCTCAGACTGCTCCCACTTGGGGGGCCATTTCATGGCCTCCCCAAGTAGGTGCTCTCAGCCCCCAAAGTCCACCCCCTACAGCCCCACACAAACCCAGTTCCCCCCCAGCTGCCACACACAGACCCAAATCCCCACATTAGCCCCTCACAGACCCAAATCCACCCCCACCTGCCCCACACCCATAACCCCAGGAACAGGCTGGCAAAGGCCAGCCCTCTCCCTTTGTTCCCTATGCTGGGAACTTCTAAACTCTCTTTCCCTGGGCAATTCTGCACAGCCCAGGGGTGCCACAATGGTGGGCACACTTCTGAGTGCCAGCTGGTCCCTGTGAAAGAGCACCTGAACCACAGACACCCTCCCTCAAATTCCCCCACCACCTACAGAGATGGCTGGCCAGCCAGCCCCATTGTTCCCTATGATGGGAACCAACTGCACAACAAAGAATAAAACAAGAACAACACAAAATAAAGTTTTTAAAAAAATATTTTCTCCCTTTCAAAGTACAAGTAGGCAAAGCATAATGACACATTACACCAGCAGTCCCCCACACAGAAAAATAACACAACTCACTTAACGTCAGAGAATCACAAAGCACGATTCCTGTCAAAAACACTTTATTTCTTGAACAGCTTTAGGTTACACAGCAGGGGGGAACACCAAAGGGCATGGCAGCACTATCTTACACAAAAATAACACAACTCACTTAACATCAGAGAATCACAAAACACGATTCCTGTCAAAAACACTTTATTTCTTGAACAGCTTTAGGTTACACAGCAGGGGGGAACACCAAAGGGCATGGCAGCACTATCTTACACAAAAATAACACAACTCACTTAACATCAGAGAATCACAAAAACACAATTCCTGGCAAAAACACTTTATTTCTTGAACAGCTTTAGGTTACACAGTAGGAGGGCACAACAGGGCATGATAGCAATGTACTACAAAAAATAATACAACCCACTTCACATCAGAGAATCACACAAACACAATTGCTGTCAAAAACGGTGAAGTGGGTTGTATTATTTTTTGTAGTACATTGCTATCATGCCCTGTTGTGCCCTCCTACTGTGTAACCTAAAGCTGTTCAAGAAATAAAGTGTTTTTGCCAGGAATTGTGTTTTTTTGATTCTCTGATGTTAAGTGAGTTGTGTTATTTTTGTGTAAGATAGTGCTGCCATGCCCTTTGGTGTTCCCCCCTGCTGTGTAACCTAAAGCTGTTCAAGAAATAAAGTGTTTTTGACAGGAATCGTGCTTTGTGATTCTCTGATGTTAAGTGAGTTGTGTTATTTTTGTGTAAGATAGTGCTGCCATGCCCTTTGGTGTTCCCCCCTGCTGTGTAACCTAAAGCTGTTCAAGAAATAAAGTGTTTTTGACAGGAATTGTGCTTTGTGATTCTCTGATGTTAAGTGAGTTGTGTTATTTTTCTGTGTGGGGGACTGCTGGTGTAATATAAGCCGGCTTTCGGCTTATATGAAAGAGAATCCTCTTTCGGCTTTCTGCTTTCGGCTTTAGCCAAAAATTTTTGGCTTGCACACCCCTATTGCCCATGGTTACACAGTGATACTACCCCCTCTGAACATTCCTCTGAGCAAAGGTTATTTATTAATTAAAATATTTATACTGCATGTTTTCTTTTGATTTGTTTGAAGTGCTCCTCCAATCTAAAGAGCTTTCCTTCAAATTAAGTTATTCTTCTATTGGAGGAAGAAGTACTTCAACTGGAGGACGGCATATTAAGCTGGAGGAAGGCTACTTGAAGGATGGTTAGATCCACCGCAGTGAACTTCATATCTAAGCAATGATGTAATCTCAAGTCTCCCCAGTATATAATTCTGTTTAATGCCATACACAGGCTTTCTCACAGACTTATCAGAGCTGGTCTGTTCTGAACTGTTATTGTCATAGTTATTCTAATCTGAACTGTAAGTATTCAGCATAAATGCTTTTATCATCTTGTTTCTGCATAACTGGTAGACTATGTTCATCCAGGTTCCTTTAACAGATTTCTGACAGTATGGTTTCTGCACCTTCCTTGCCACTCTAAGAACACTTTCCATGAAATAAGCCTCACTGAATAGAATGGAGTAGGATTCCAAGTAGACCAGTTCAGTCTGGCACTTGTCTGCTTTGAAAAGCAAAGCTTCCATAAAACAAGAACACTTGCAGTCAAATCCTAAACAGTTACACCCTTCTAACTCAATTGAAGTCAAGGATATAACTCTGTTTAGGATCGCACTATTGGTATTGATGTTTTATATTCTCCCAGTAAGAAAGTTTATAGTGCAAGCTGAAAATACAGCATCCTTGGGGATCTTTCACAATTGTGGATGGGTATACCCATCTTTAACCTAAAATTTCTGATGAACTTCATATTGCCTCCCCAAGTCAGAATAAAGAGGAAGACACAAGGCTTGGGTACTAAAGGGCCATTTTATTTAAAATACAACATAATACGATGAGGGTCTAACTAGCAGTACAGGTCAAGCCCTGGGGTCCTTACGAACCTCCGCCTTGACCTGTCTGGGTGAGCCCCACTGTACCAGGTGTGAGCCATCTATATGCATGGCTGGAGCCCAGCTGGCCAGGCAAATGGTTCCCCCCTTAAAGCTCCCACCACTCTGCCATGAAGCCCAAGGGAAGAACTTGCACAGGGGGTCCCAGCTGGCAGTCTGCCCTCTCAGGTGGTCGCCATGAAGCCTACCAGCTGATCCTGACAGACCCCAATTCCTCACCAATGGGGATGTGCCAAGGGTGCTCACTGGCCCACTCCCTTTAGTCAGCTCTATCCAGCCAGTGACCAACCTATTACAGCCCCACCATAACCAATTACCACAACCCATGCACACCTCTCCCCATCGGCCAATTGAGGAAAGGAGAAAAATTCCTACTTGGCCCTGATAACCAGCAACTGGCTAATCCTGCACTGTTACAGGGTGCATGGGCGGGCTAAGCACAAGGAGTCGCCTTATAAGGCACTCGACTCCACCCCTAGGCTGAGACCCAGATGCCCAGGAAGGAGAGCAATGCCACTTTCTCCTTCCAGGGCAGCAAAAGTGCCCCGCAGCCTCAGAAGCCTTCTTCTGCCAGCCAGGAGGGCCAAATTTTGTGTTCACATTTGCCTCATTTATTCTAAGCCTTTTGATCAAGAAAAAGACAGCCCTTAGGACAGCATTCTCAATCGGAATGTGATTTTCTATAAAGATTATTAGAATGGTTGCATCACTTTCCTCTGATTCTGTAACTGGGTAGAAAGATGGATAAATTCCAGACACGCTTTATATTATCTACTGTGTGGTTTACTGAAAGACTAAAGCAAGCCCTTGATCGCATCTGGGCTATGATGTGGAATTCTAACGTTTTCTGTCTTCTTGCTCTTTTGCTGTTGGCATGCTGGCGACTGGGCAAGACGAACATCCCCAGTGGGACAGGATAAAAAGCCCATTGCTCTGTCACATCTACATCAGCTTAACATAAAATGCATAAAGGCATTTATCTTTACATTACTTTTAACTGTGTGGTTTTAGTTATCAATGAGTATGATGTATTTTAGCATCTATTTAAATTCAACCAGGGGAATTGAAATGGTTAGTCATATGTTGCTGCATTGCCTCTTTTATCTAAGACACAAATTTGTCTCATCTCTCCTCCAAAAAATCCTGAGAAGATCACAGGAATGGTATACCTCCTTCCTGTTAGCAGATCTTGAGCCTGGAACCTTGGACAGAGCGACTAGATTCCATGCAGCCGCCAGAGGTACAGTGCTGATTTAGTGATAAATGTCTGTTGCTTTTAAAATATTTCTTATGTAATGGTTGTACTGTACATACATTTTTATAACTATTCTGTTTATGCACATAGTTGGTCTTGGCTGTAAAATAAAATCTGTTTATCTATCTAAATTCTTGCTTTAGAGAGGATCTAGCTACTGCTGCACCCCTAAAATCATGAACTGACCTACCAATGTCAGTATGAGCCCTAAGGACTTGCTGCCAAATCTTGCCCAAAGCAAACATACAGTGAGAGTTGCCTTATTAAGACTATTAGTTTATCTAGCCTGATGTTATCCACTCTGACGGACACTGGCTCTCTAAGACCTCATGTTTATGTCTTCCCCAAGGTGCCTTGATGGAATATACATCCCAAAGTCCTCCCTAGAATACATTCCTAAATGAACCTGATACATTTTTTAAAAATTAAATTATTTGACTCAAATAACTATTTTTTTAAAAAAAGAAAAATAGTCCTTACTAACAGCATACATTTCATTTCATTTTGGGATGATGCTGGTAGAAATAAACGCTATATATTCTTCCTCATCGACAGTGATTCAATTATAGGAGGATTTTCTGTCTGGCCATCTGTTTATTGTTAAATTAATTGCCAATTAATTGTATCTTAATTGAAGCATTTGTTTCCAATTTTCAAAGATTAACAGGGTATTAAACTAGGGAGGTCAATGACACAGTTTAGATGAGTGTGTTGAATTTTGCTCTTAGATGCTGAAAACTGCAGCTCTCATTAAACATCGCTGGTATAATTTGTATCATTAAATGTGGTAATTTTTAGCCAATTACTGCAGCTGTTTTGGTTTATTTGCTTGCATCGCTCCCCAGACAAGGATTTGAAAAGGCAGGTCTCCTTTTTTGCTTTGGGGTTTTGTTGTGTGTGTTTTTTTAATTAAAAAGAGAGATAATTATATTGTGGTATTTTAACAGCCCTATTCTTTCTTGATAGTAACTTTCATTGCTTAAAATAATACATGGTCACATGCAGATCTACAGGTACCTGAAAAGTGAAAATAAGTGTGGGTATCTTCTCAGGATGCCTGTGAACTTCTAGAAAGACAAAACTGACTTCAGTTTTGATACCATTGATTAATCGCTTTTGATACCATAGCTGTACAGTTTGACCAAACCAATCTTGATTTGACTCAATCAATCAAAGCTTCCTGATTAGTCTGAGTAGCAATTGCTCAAGTATTTGCTAAGAGTCTTACCTAGTAAATGAACTATAACTTTATTCAGAAGAAATGGAACAAAGAAAGGAGAATGAGGCCTGCTGCAGTCCTTCATAGTAGCTTGCCTAGATCCAGCCTGTAGAAAGCCATAAATAAGACCCAACCCAGAATTACTCTTGATTCTGGTACTCTGGAACTGTAATACAACAAGCAGATGACTTCTGCCAATGCACAAGGGCCACAAATAGAACTAGAATGCAAGTTTAATAAAATAATTATTTGCATATGGAACAAGTCAAGCAGGCCTATATTGGCATATATAAAATATAAAATTTTTAAATACAGAGACTCCATACAAAATGAGATTAAAATTACAAATAGGAACAGGGCAACAGTGCAGCAAAACCAGTATAGAATATTATTTGTCAGGGCATATAGCCACGGCACTGTAGAGAAACTTAGCTACTATTTCAGTTATTTCCCCCTCTGGGTTGTCAAGCAGGAACTGAACTTTAAAATCATCAGAAAACTCTGAAAGTTGGGCTAATATAGGATGTAGAAGATCCCGGCGTGGCGCCAGATAAAAATGGTACTGGAGAAGTACATGGGAAACAGTTTCAACACAGTCCCTCAAGCAAGGACAACACCTGCTATAATAAGGAATCCCATGAAATCTGCCAGATAAAATGGCGCATATGGAACAATGGAACGTACAACAAATATTTTGCATGATTTTGGAATGAGTTTATTTGTTTCATTAAAGAAATTCTAGATAAATACAGGTGCGCAAAAATATGTTGTTATACTTGACAGTACAGCATGAGGCCTGCTAGATGAAATGGCAGCCAGCATACACAGTGCCTTAGTATTATGCATGTGCATTAACATGCATCTGTATTAGAGTCAAGACCATTCATGGTGAAAACTTAAGCAGAGTTACACAATTCTAATTCTAAATCAATGGGCTTAGAAGGGTGTAACTCTGCTTAGGATGGCACTGCTAAATATCCACTCAGATTTTACCTTTTAGAACAAGAAATCTGAAATCTAGTGCACATTAAAAACATTTTTTAAAAGTCATCCCTTGCCCCAGGTTCCCTGAAAGGAAAAATAGGGACAAATATTTATCAGGAGCTGGTTCTAGAAAAAAATGGTAAATAGTAGAGATGCACTAATATGCCCATTCTCATTTATTTTTGTAGGTCATCATTGTAAGTCTTTCATATTGCTTTTTTGTTGCTTGAGTTTTCAAATAGTTGATTTCTTTTATGCCATTTTGAGGCCATTTTTGTGTTATACCTCATTTTTATACCATTTATATTCAACTGATACAAAAAACAAGCATTAGAACTCAGTCAGAAACTGGGATATTATAACTGAAATAGTTTGTCCACAACATTCAGTAATAATTCTAGTAAACAGCAGCATTTGTACCATCTACTTTAGATTCTTCACTGCCATTTCTGACTTTTTGTAGGCTTTTGCCTACCAAAGGTCATACTGCAATAAATTTTAGTTTTTAAAGCACCACAAGACTTTTTATTTGCTACCAGAGACTAACAGTGCAATCTTAAGTCCTCGTGTGTGTGTGTTATGTGCAATCAAGTCGCCTCCAACCTATGGTGATCCTATGAATGAGAGGCCTCATCATTAACAGACTTGCTCAGATCCTACTTAAAAGTAAAACCTATCAAGTCTGATGGCACTTATTCCCTAGGAAGGACTACAGCCTAACCATGCAATCCCAAACATTTATACCTTTCTAAGTCTAACTTGTGGGAGTAAGAGCAATTGAATAAAGTGACAAATACTACTCTAAAGCATGTCTAAGGTTGCATAGGAACACTGCTAACCTTCTACAAATAGTAATTTAAGACACTATATCCCTACAAGAGCTGTCCTAGATGAGAGACATCTGCCTCATTTACTTGATGAAGTGAGATACTGCCTGTAAAAAGCTCTTGAAACAATAGCTCTGCTAACCTGCTCTTCTAAAATTCATCACAATTGCCAGGAATGGATCCAGGGCTTTTCAGTGGAAATATTCATATATGAGATCTTTAATTATCTAGCATATAGAACTTGTCATACATGATTGCTGAAGTAGCTGCATTAGTGATTTAATATCATTCCTATAAAAAGGCAGTCCTAAATTGATCTGAAAGAAACCCAATGCACAGGAATCCGTGGAAGCAGCTAAGTTAACTCCTGTGAAAAGAAAGGATTCTTGTACTCCTTTCAGCTATGGAAGGAAAAGTTGCAAGAAATCTTTTCTACTTTCTCCCAGTGAGAGCTCCAAGGGCAGCTGCAAAGATAATCCAGCCCCACTCAAATGGTCCTTTGCACAATAGGTGGCAAATAGGCAGTAGACAAGCTGTGCAGATTGAAGTGGGTAAGAAAACAGAGCTCTCTGTATATTAGTAAAACAGAAGGACAGAAAATTAGCTACAGTGGAGCTCTAGCAGCAGAAAAGGGGAGGGGGTGAGGAAACAGAGGTTTTAGAAGAGTCAAAGATCTAATGATGCACAATAATTAGAGTAAAATTAGAGTATTTAAGTGGGATGAGCACAGAAGACCATTCATTTTGTTCACTAAATTGCAACCTTTTAAGCTAATTGGACACTTTTAGTATCATTAGTTTCCAGTAAATAGAGTCAGAGCCTCAGCATTTCTCTGTGAAGCTCAGAATCTACAGAAGATCAGCCGACCATTCCACTGTCCAAAACAAAATAAAGAGCTGAACGAAGAAATCTCTTGTGGTCAGATTTGTTTTCTTTTTCAGCTGCTGTTGACCATGTGACTAAAACAGCCATAAGGACCCAGCCATAGGAAAATATAGAAGTGTTTAATTTTTCAGGAGTGGGATTTGTGTACATTTGCCTCCCATCACTCTTTTATAACTGAACCATAATAGTTGATCACCCTTGTCATAATTTTAGTTGTCTTGATTTTCATGGCTACAAATATTATTACATGAACATTAAATTAGCCTGCACTTTGTGAAATTCAGCCAGCAATATAAAGTCTGACTGTCTGCATTGGCAAATGCTACACGTTGATTCTATGCTACATTAACATAGTACCGCTTGCAATTTCATCCCTCAGTACCAACCCTATCTAATTCCATCCTTTAATTTCATTGACTATGCCCTCAAGGGACTAGAATTTTGTCTCTGCTCTTCTGACTTATGTGTGCTAATATACTTTGGCATGGTTACAGAAAGTAAATGTGTGTGTGTGTGGGGGGGAGTATAGTTAGAGATACAGAAAATGTCAATTATTTGCAAAGAATATATAAGGCCTAGATTGCAAGTCTTTACAAAGGGACCTTCCCTTTCTTGCTTGGTTCAGACTAACTGTGCTGTCACTGTGTGTAATCACCCAAATGTGGGCTATTCTACACACTATTTATGGTTAGTTAAGATTTGTCAAACCAGGATATGAAACCATAGTTTGAAGTTGGTTTATAAACCCCTATTTAGCTCAACTTTGCTTTCATATAAACATATAAACCTGGTTATTCAGGCTTAATCATTGTTTGTCCCACAGTGTTGTGGTTGACAGTGCAGGCCAGGATACCAGCTGGGGCTCTGTGGTGGGTTGGGGATGAGCCACCACAGGGATTTGTCAAGCCAAGCCAGTGTTTGAAAGAGTCTGTCAGTTGTATCATGTTTTCACAAACCACAGTTAAAACAAATCATGACTTGCTATTATGTCTGAACATAGGCAATATATAATCTCCATAAAAGCTATTATTGACTGGGGAGAAAGAAGGAGAAATGCGTTGAGAGGCTATGTAGCTGTGTTACCCAGCTCCAGGAGGGGAAATTCCTGGATATTTAAGGGGTGGAGCCTGGAGAAGGTGGGATTTAGGGAGGGGAAGGGCCTCAGTGGTGTGTAATGCCATAGTGTTCATCCTCCAAAGCAACCATTTTCTCCAGGGAAACTAATTGCTGTGGCTTTGAGACCAGTTGTAGGTCCAGAAGATCTCCAGCCACCACCTGGAGGTTGGCAACCCCACCCACAACTCTCAGTAAGGTTAGTTTTTTTAAAAAATCATCCTGGATATGTATGCTCTGAAGATGAAACATAAATGGCATGCATTAATTTTATCAAGTACTCACATAAAAACATCAGGGATTTACACCTATTTTATACTATGCTTACATGCAGTCCTAAACACATAGGGCTTAGAAAGATGTAAGTCTGTTTAGGACGGCACTGCTAAAGGAGTTTTCCTTGATCTTTACAAACTGTTCTGTATGCAAATAAAAAAATCCTTCATTATCTTAACTTTTGTAATCAGCCATCTTTGTGATGCAGACCGGAGTGATTACAGACTTACAAAGGGATTTTGTAGTTGGTATTTCCTTATTAAAATATTGGCAGCACTTCAGTAACTTGAAGATTTAGAATACTAGATGTCAATGAGACAGTTTTCTGCAGTCATAGCTTCTCTTTCTCTCTCTCTCTTCCTCCAAAATTCAGTTCAATAAGTCCGAGATACAAGTCAGACCTGCCAGACTGCTAACACAAACAATCTGTGTACTTACAAATGGTGGTAACAAGCACTTATAACCATCCAATTGCTTTGATCAGTTGTCAGACTTTTCAAGGATACAAAAAGGATAATATTAGTTCATGATCCAATTCTGTCCCTTTGCTAATCTCCTGTCAGACCAATTTTCCCCACAGTTATCCATTTGTTGCTGCATGCTATTTTAGAACATTTTAAATTAAACCCCTGAAGCGGGTTATAAAAGCATGCTGTCAATTCATGAGTCAGCACTGTAGCAAACAATTGCTGAAGTTTTCTTTCCCCTCCCCCATTAATGAATACTTGACTTGCATGTTGACTTGCAAGGTGTTTGAAATGCAGATGAAAAAGTAGACCAGAATCCTATTCAATGGGTATTACCAGAAGAACAAAAGCTTTACCTATGTAATGCGTACTTAACAAACACTTTGGGATGTGGGAAGTGCGATCTACTAAATAATTCACCAGAGAACAGCCTTTCGGATTGCAGTGAACAGACTTCTTTGGCTAGATTTTGTGCATGGCAAAACAGCCCCACTGACCTGTGAGCACTGCCTATTCTTGCCCTCTGGAGTGTCTGGAGTTCACTAGTGGCAGTCTAAGTCTCCGCCCTGCGTAGGCCACCCACATGATGCTCCCCAACCCTCAGAGGAGCTTTTGTGCCTTCTCTCTTGCACCCGCTACCACCACTTGGTCTTTGTGGGAATTGCCTATGGAGAGGGCCAAAGGACTCCTCACTCCCCTGCCTTGTGCCCAGTCTCCTGCTGTCCAGCACCTGGTTACCACAGGGATTATTTACTGTGCTTGTGCACCACTGGAGCAACAGCCAATTGCCAACAGACCACCCCTGTCCTGTGGGACTTAGGGCTGCCAGGTCCCCCAGTGGGAGTGGGGGATCCTCCACTCCCAGCCTCTGCCCCCCATCACCACTCATCTGGCCAGCAGGGGGAGACCCTGTGAATGGACCCAAGAAGCAAAAACCTCTTGGACCAACTTGCAGTGGGCAAACTCCCACTGGCTGCAATAACATCACTTCTTTAAGTGGCATCATTGCACCAGCAGTGTGCATGCTCCTGTGCTTCACAGGGGCCGATTTGAACCTCTGTGAAGTGCAAGAGCATGCCTGCTGCTGGGCATGATGATGTCACTCAAGGAAGTGATGTCATCACACTTGCCAGGAGCGCGCGCACAAGAAAGTCACCCTCAGGATGTGCCAGGTCCCTCCTCCCACTGGGACGGTAAGGGGATCTGGCAACCTGTACAGGACCTGTTTTAGATAGCATGGTTGAGTAGTGGGAGTCTATATGATACAGAGAACAGCTACCAGCATTTAAGAATTTAAAAGCATAAAGCATTTATTAAAGAAAAAATGTTCACACTCACACTTTTAAGCACAGCACTAGAGCTAGCAAGGGAATTCAAAAAGAAATGGGTAAAAATGGAGTTCCTCTGTCCCTCCTGCTGTACATGCCTAACTATTTAGGCAGGCTCTCTATTTTAGAATGTTCCACCTTTTTGAGATGTCCTCATACCTTTAATGGTACAGGCCTTCAGCCCTGCTGATCCCCTGCTCACACCTGCTGCCCCCCACCACCACTCACCTGGCTGGCAGAGGGGGAAAAGGCAGGGAAGAGGGCTCCCGAACACACTCCTGGTGTGGCAATGACATCACTCCCAGGAGTGACATCATCACGCAGGCCCCGGGAGTGATCCCACACTTCACATCAGGACAGTTTGGGCCCAAATCAGCCCAATGCGAAGTGCGTGAATGCTCCTGGGGCCTGCATGATGTCACCCTGGAAGTAAAGTCATTGTGTTGTGTTGAGAGTGCATGCAAGCAAAGCATATGCATGAGAGTAAAAAAAAAGGTGAGTGCCAGGTCCTCCCCCTGCTGCCCAGAGGGTAAGGGGGCATGTCAACCCTAGTGGTCACCGCCTGCATGAGGGAAGCCAATAGCTCCTTCAGTTCACAACTCAAACCAGCCATTCATTCTCTCTCTTTCCCACTCCCTGGACAGGTCAGAGAGGCCTTTCCTGGAGGTTCCAGGAAGAAACCTTTCTGGCATTTTAGTCCTCCAAATGTCTGTCTGCTCCCCCCCTCCCACCTGCAAGGATAAGCTTCTAGCAGAAAGCCCTCTGGTCACATCTGCATAACTAAAGTCCAAGTGTCAGGTCTATGGATGACAGGCTGTGGCAGATAGACCCCTGTACTCTCATAGCAAGCACTCCATGGTCTTGGTTGAAAAGACTTTATTCAGGAATCAAATCATGTTCATAGATATGTCCACAGGTTGATCAGAAGTTGACAGGAATGGTAAAATATGTAAAAAGCATTGTTCATATAGGCTCCAAGCACTCTCTCCCCTCCCAATAGGAAAACATAACTTTTGGCGCAAAGCGGTCCTGAGAACTCCCTAAATAGTTTACATGCTTTGTCTAGACATAAGAGAGGAAATAGATTAAGAATGGAACACAGTTCTTCTTCTTTCCCCTGAGAAACAGCAGGCATCAGCAACATGGCATCAAGGCACAACACAGAGCAATGGTTCATAGCAACATGTCAGCTGAAATCATTGGCATGGAGGGGTACAGACATGACACCAAGGATGTTTGCAGCTTAGAAAGCAAGTGGCTTTCTTCTCCCCTCCTACTTGTTCTCAGCTAAAAGACGCTTCTTAAGCTGGGTTGTAAGTGGGAAGGTTTTGACACAGTCCAAATTTACAAATAGAAAGCATTTCTCAACATCATGCAACTCTTCATAAAATGTCAAAATGCATAATTAGCATCTAGTACACATATGGGCAGCAAGTAGGATCTGGTCACCAGCCTATATTATCTGGCTCCAACAAGCCTTACAGAATTGGAACTGTAGTATGAAATATTTCCCCATGGCTTTGCTCATAATGTTTTAAAATTGCAAAAAATGCACATGTCTACATTTAACCATTTTCTACTGCTTTGGAATGCTTCAGGAATATGATTTTTGCCTGCTTATATTCTCTGTCTATCCACTATGCTTAGGTGACTGGTTTTTCTTAAACATTCCCATTGTGATTTTCCTTGTCCCTTGAATGGACAGAATTGAGTCTTGATTTTGATGCCATTTTCTGTTCCATTATAGGATTTTTCCCTTGAAGGTATACACATTTTTCAAAGATACTTCAAATGAACCTACATGAGTGGCTTAGTCGTGCTAAGATCTTTTTCATCAGTGATCTGTGCATTATAATGCCAGAGAAGTGATTTATATAGAGTTATGTCTTGACTTCCTCAATTAGAAAAATCATGTGATGTGATTTTCCTGTTAATGGAGATGTCTCAGTTTCATGTTACCACATCACCTGAAGCTTGTGCCAAGTCCACTAGCTGCAGCAATGGCCTCAGCAGTTCTGTTGCCACCTTCCAACATCCACCAGTACAGGTACCAATTCTCCTGTCTCTTCCATAGTGTTGAACAGTAGGTGCTGGGATATTCTTATGAGCCGTTATTTGAACAGAGATAACATTAAAGATAATGCATTGTAAAGAGATAACCAAATCTAAGATCTGACAACCAGAATTAGTAGGAGTATGATATTAAAGGATTAAAGCAAAATAACCTTAGAAAGAAAATACTGAATAGAAGATTCAGAATTCAGAAGCATCAAAGTGGATATTAAAATCACCTGGAATAAAAAATGGAAAAGAGAAGAAAAGGGAAAGGAGGCCAGAAAGGAAACATGAACAAGGATAAAGGGATTATGAAATCCTCAGATTAAAAGGAGCAAAGAACTCAGCAGTATGACTTTTAAATTTAGAGAAAGAACAAGAAGACAGAAAAGGAAGAACTTGGAACTGATAAAATGAAGAGAAAATCCACCTCATCATCATACTCTGTAAGATGGTAGTGGGGAAAGATTAACGCATTGTAAGGGTAGCAAATGTAGTTATATCAGCAGGATATCCAGGTTTCTATGAAAGGAGAAGGTACTCAGAAAAAAAGTAGTGTAAACTAGCTGGTTTATTAAGTGCAGAATGACAATTTAAAAGACCAAGTGAGGCAAAAATATGACGAGGATCATGGATTAAATTATGACGCTTATAGAAATGTGCAGCAGAGCAGGAACTACCTGTTGGCTGATAAAAGCAGGACAAAAATAAGAAACAAATACATGAGGAAAAATAACAGAATAAAATCCAGCCGGCAAAGAGATACTGGCCCATTCTCAATCCCAAGTGTCAGTGAGAGCAAAGTAAAATCCTCTCTGGCCTAAATGTAATCAAAACTTGTGTCTCCTGCTCCTTTTAACAAGCACACCTTTTCTGTTGCTACCAAACAGAAATTCCATTCCAGAACACCTCAGTGATGCGATAGCAATTAGACTCTCTTCCTTCAAACTGTGATTCCAAATCCGCTGCTCCTGGGAAGACATTGCTTTAACTTAGTTGTCATCCCAACTGAAACTAAGCTTAAGCATGTGTGCTAGGCCTGAATATTCCTCAGTAAAAAAAATATTTGTACTTGAGTTGGTCCATAGCAAAATCCCAAACCAAAATCTGTGTAATAGCTTTTATTAAGACTAATCAGAATAACACTACATACTGTACAAACTTTTAAATTCCCCAGAATTCTTCAGAAGACTGGAGGTTTTATTTTTTAAAATTTTAGTTTGTGCTCTAAGTAAAGAATCAATGTAAGCCAAACTGTGGTAGTATTACTTAGTGTTGTTTCCCAGATTATTTCCCCTCCAACTGAAATGTCTCTTTCCTCAGGAGCTAAATTCTGGTATTTCCAGGTGGCTCTGATGGCTTGGAATGATTTTGCCTAGCTTTGGCTGGTATGTCAGCCACATTCATTCTTGGCTTAATCAGATCTAGCCACAGTGATCCATGCCTTAGTTACATCTAGACTAGAGATCCCATTCCCCCAGTGGGGGCAGAGATCTCCCCACTACCACTTACCTGGATGGTGGGGGAGGAAGGAACAGGAACGGGCCTCCTAGGCGCACTCATGGAGTGGTGCGATGACATCACTCCTGGGAGTGATGTCATTGTGCTACCCCGAGAGCGCTCCTGCGCTTTGCAGTGGGCCAATTTTGGCCCGAAACAGAAGTGACATCATTGCACCGGTGTGGGGGCACACATGCACAAAGCATGTGTGTGAGGAGCATCATGGGCCAAGCAGGAAGTAAGTATTGGATCCCCTGCCTCCCGCTAGGAGGCCAAGGGGACCTGGTAACCCTAATCTAGGCTGAACTATCACAATGCAATCTACTTGGGTCTACCCTTGAAGAGTGTTCAGAAGCTGCAGCTAGTGCAGAATGCTGTGGCTAGACTATTGGTAGCAGCCATCTACTGGGAACATGTGACCCTGGTACTACAGAAATTACACTGGCTAGTGATCTGCTCCCAAGCCCAGTTCAAGGTGTTTTTTTGACTTTTAAAGCTCTATACGGCTTGGTCCTGGGCTATCTAAATGACTGTTGTCTCCCATAGTCTCCTGCCCAGCAGTTAAGATCACAGGGATCTGTCCCATAAATCAAAGAATATTGGTTGGTGGGTACACAAGAGAGAGCCATTTTGGTAGCAGCCCCAGAATTATGGAATCGTCTCCCCAAAGAGGTGCACGTGGCCCCCTCACTCTTGATCTTTAGGAGGTTGCTGAAGACCTTTTAATTCAGGACAGCATTCAACTAGTTAATTTTTACTTATTGGTAGTTTTAAATTGTGACTGTATATAGTTTTTATGTTTATTGTGGTATTTACATTTTAAGCCACCTTGATAGAAAGGCAAGTAATAAATGTTTTCATTAAAATAAATAATAAAAAGGTTGCACTAGTGGCTCTTACTTTGGTACAATGAAGAGTACATACATACCGTTATAAGGGGCAGTCATCAAACACAGGCCCCTTTCAATACTTCCCTGCTCTTGCCATACACAAACCTCTTGTGAAGCAGACCATTATTCCAACAGCATCATCAGCACTTACTGCAACAGAACTAGGAAGACAATAAATGGCATAAGGAGACAACTTATCCCCTTGAGGCACTAGGTCTCATTCACCTTGCACTGTTCTATCAGGGGAATGGCTCATGAGATGACATGTTTGAGTCTTCTCATTAATAAATACCAGTTGTATAAAACTTTATGTTTACGTTAAAGTGTTGGGGGGGGGGTAGCCTATCAAATTAGCAAAGCACCAAAACAATAATCTGTCTCAAGAGTATGGCATGCAAAAGTTTGAAAAAAAATGCTTTAGCTCTGATTAACCAACAGAGCAAATAAAAGAGCAGCAAGAATAGCCTTAGATCAGGGTTTTCAGTCCATCATTTATTTTTACATCAGAGCATGCAAACTTGTTCAAAAACTGACAGGCCACAATCTGGAAATATTTAATAAATCTTTAGTGTCTTTGTGAAAGCAGAACAGGTGCCCTTTATTCATCTGCCCGGGCTGCACCTTCTAGAGTACAGTGTCAGCTGCTACCTGGGGACATAAGATATTTATGTTGTCATTCTTGTCCTCAACTGCCTAGATGATCAGTAGAAAGGCTTAAATTTTTTTTTTGAATGTTCAAATGGGGGTGGAGTGTGTGACTTCTATCTGAAGAAACTGCCAGAGTCATGGAACCTGTACATTTTTATGGCTCAGATTGTTCCATTAGGTGTAGCTCATAGCTGAAAGCTTTTCCATCAAGGGATGAAAAGTGCAGAAGTTTTATGGTCACACAGAAGGACTGTTAGCAAGACAAGGAGAGACAGAAAAATAATTGTTCAGCTCCTTCCGTGAAGAAAAAAGAACAGACTTTCATGTTTTATACCTTCCCCTTACCTCATGGGCTGGCTTTGTGGTCTAGGCAACATGCCTGAAACAGTTAGACTCCCTGGAACCAAAGATTCATATCCTAACAGGGTCAGCTCAGCTCTTCATCCTTGTATGCAAGCAATGATCAAACAATGGGTCGTGCAGGTTTATTGGATGTGAGAGCTTGTAGACAGAGACCACATTCCATTTTTTGATGGGAAATCAAAACGCTCTGTTGGATATTAATGTACCTGTGGCATTTTTTGAAATGGGCAGAAGTTGACTGCAAGCGATTCTGACTCAATTTTTCCACTACAGAAGCATTACACCTAGTCTTTGAGTTTTGTGTCCTATAAGATGGCATCTAATGCAACATGTTCTCATACACACATGGTATACACATTATATATTTCCACATTTACTGTAGTTAACCTGTGAAGATTAAATATGTCTAGCCTGTGGAAAATAAACTAAATAAACCAGTTCAGGAGGCCAGCAAGGAGGAGGAATGTGCTGAGCTCTCAAACTAGCAGGAGTGCCCATGAGAAGACCTGTGGAAGGCAATGAAAACCATCCAGTGAAAGTATCCAGTAGTTTTTCTTTACATCTACCTTAGGCTAAACTAGCACTGGGTAGCTAGAGTCCCATTGCGATGGAGAATAGTGAAGCTGCCCCTGAGATGTACTGATGACAATTGGAAAGGTGGTATTTTTAAATTTGGCACATGACTTAAGGTTGGCTCCTACAGAGGATATCTGCTAATTGAAGAGGGGGATTTCTTGCTGAGTCCCCCATTGCAGATCTCTTGAGTCTTAATTCATGTTGATCCTGGAAGTTCCCCCACCTCAAAGTAGCATTTCAGGGGGGATTTTGAGCAGCAGAGGTGAGGTAGAAAAGGTCCACTTTGCTGATGGAAATTCCTTGTCTGTGAAAATGTCCCATTGGTTCCCAAACCTATATTAGTTTGTCATCAGACGTACTCGTAGTGATGCCCAACTCCCTCTGTACCTTACTCAGTAAGGGATTCATTGATGACAACTTATCAGGATACCTGTATAAATTTCTAGAAAATTCTAAACACTTAGGGCCAAGCTACAAGTGACAAATGACACTTGAACGGAAGTTGATTGAGTGGAGGGCAAGTGAATGGGGAGAAATACACTTGCTGTTCAAGTGTCATTCGTCACTTGTAGCTTGGCCCTTAGCTAGTCATAATTGTATATGATTCTTTCCATAGATCAATTTCTGCTGTCAAACATAAAACAGGACGAGCCAAGCTGCCTTGTACTAAATCAAACCTTTGGTTTATCTCAATCAGTACTGTCTCCTCTGATTGATATCAGCTCTCCACTCTCCCACATCACCTACTAGCTGAGTCTTTTAAGTGGACTTGCCAGAGAGTGAGCCTGGGACCTCCTCCATGCCAAGTAGGTAGTCTACCACTGAGCCACACCCTCACTTCCCTGTAAAAACCCCAAATTAATGGGATTTAGCTGCCAGCAGATAAACTTAGGACAGAAGTACAAGAGACATATGAGGATCTGCCTTGGGGAAATGTACCCTAACATCAGGGTTATTAACAATGTCATCCTAAGCAGTCATATCCTTCTAAGCTCACTAATTTCAATGGGCTCAGAAGGGTGAAACTGCGTAGGATGGCACTGTAAATTTCATGCTTATTGAACAACCTAAACTATTTGATGCATATTGCTCTCCAGGACTACCAAAATATGAAATGGAAATGGTGTTCTATGTTGGCAGGATTGCTCCTGGTTTGCTAACTAGCATTTGCAGCAAAAAATGTTCAGTATGAAGTCGATGTATTCATCCTTGGAATCTACATCTTTAGATTCTGAAAACCTGCCAAGGTATTTCTTTATTCCCCTAAAGTTTTAGCATATATTGGTGTAGGACTGTGTTGATTAGTTATAAAATACAAATTGGGTCATGGTTCTTCTCCAAGACTATGTGAGGATTAAATGCATAACACCCAGAATGATACTTTTGATAAATCTTAACTGAAGATTCCATACTGCATACAAATGCTTCTGCTGCTGTGTGATTTTCTTGTGAATATATTTCTAATCACAAAGGAGCAAAATCACTCTTCGGTGAAAATAAACTGTTTCTTGGATGCAGCTGCTCATAGTAATGGTGAGCATGGCCATAAGACCAATGAAAAATAAAACACCTACCGACTGATATTGCTGAGAACACTGAACTTCTTCTGAAGTTATGCCTCTTTCACAACACTATCCTTCCTGCAGACAACAACATTGCTCTTTCATAGTATTAGTTTATCCTGCCTTCCTGGGTGTTCATGTTTTATGCCATGGTTGGTGAGCTAATTTCAGAGGACCATTTGCAGCAACATTGGGGTGGATCCAAACAAGTCCTCCAGTCAATCTCATCCAACTCTTACTGCCTCCTACAGGCCCCATTTCACATATATTTCATTCATGCACATCCCCAGCAAAAACATTTTGGGTGGTCAAAGAGGTCCCTTTCTCTCTTTTTAACATTGGAAAGCTGATGGGATCACCTCCATTATTTCTAGTAAAGTGACATTATATCAGGATAGGATTCTGAAGTGTGTCTCAGAATAATGTCAATTAACATAACATTAGATTAATTTTGACCATGTTGTTCCTGTAAATTTTGAAGCATAGAGGTATGACAATGAGCAAATATGCAGACTTTCCTTCCTTCTTTTTTTGTAACAGAAATGTGAACATTCAGTGCAGATGAATTAATCTAATAGACAATCATGCATGTGGTACTGTCCGCTGCTGTCTTAGACATCCTTATTTCTTTGTAGCCTTTGTTTGCTATTGGTACAGAAAACTTTCAATTAGAGTTCCAAAGAATCTGTATTTTTTCACTTGCTACGTATTTCAAATTAAGTAAGCATTCTTCCAAGAGGAGGTTACAGCCATTTTTATTAGCTAAATATTTCATGTTTTGAAGACTTTGTTACACACATTGTTACAAAAAGTCTGATAATAAGATTATGCGAGCATTCAAAATGTATGCAGTATATATACACAGTATGTACAGAGGGAAGTTAGATTGCATGCATTGGTTCCATCCTGATGTCCATGAGTTCTGCAGAACATCTGTACAGGTTTGCACATACTAGTATATGTCCAAGGACCATTCTATGTACACAAGGTCATGATGATCACTTATGGAAAGTCTATGTTTGTATGCACTATGAGGTTTGGTGGAAATTGGGAGACTTAGGTGTGATGAGGTTTTAAGTTATATATTTAAGCCACTGAATGTTTGATTGTTGTGGATCCAACCAGTAGGTATGATCTCAATTTTCTCTAAGTGTTATACCTTCTTTTGAATTTCTCCCCAGTCCTAATTTGTTTCAGGGCTTCTTTAGAAAAATCAACAACCTAGTACTTGCTCGAGCAACTAGTTCTACATATTCTGTTACCATACATTTCTTTAAAAATAAAACATACCTTAGCAGCAGCGGCAGAAATGCACTGGTATTTAATGTATATAAATTACCTCTTTTTATTAAACAGCAGGAGCAAGAGAAAGTGAAAATGCGAAACACCCTTTCCTCTTCTTCTTCCTTGAGAAATCCTAGGGTTATTGTGAGAAACAAAACGCCTGCAGCAAATCTACACTTTTAATTGAAACATCCTGCAGAGTTTTATTCTTGCACGAAGGAAGAAGAAATTACTACATGGAGTTTGGCATCATGCTTCTTGTAGCCATGACGATGGCAGAGCGGATTCTACAGAGACTGGTTGCTAGTATTACAAAGAGGTTCGGCATAGATTTCTCCCCTCTTTCTATGCAAAAACCTCTTGAAAGTATGAAGACTGCACAGGTCTTGATTTATATCTGAGATAATGACTGACATCTCATCTTCCGAGAGCTCCAATACTGTTTGTGTGCTGAGAGATTTTCTGGCAAATAATGCACCAAGATCTAACCACAGTCTTTGCAGAGTGCCTTTGTAAACAACCATGAAGTTTCACTCTGAGTATTTCTCCCTCCTCCCCTTAGTTGAAAAAAGCATAACAATAACTGGTCAAGGACAGTGTGTACCATGCTTTTTCACATGGGGCAAATGCAATCGAAAGATTTCACACATATTGGTGCAGCCTGAGAAACACCCTTAATGTGTAGGAACACAGTCAAGGGGAAGAGCATGAAAGATAAATTATCTCGCTCCCAGCTACATCCCGCCTGTGGATAGGAGCAGATTGACTCAGCTGAGTACAAGAAGCATCAGGAACTAGAGATTGTAAATGCCTGCTAGTAAAGTGCAGGCAACGAAAACAGAACTCCTTATCTTCCCCAGTCCCCAGACCTTTCACAGTTCCACTTCTTTATTGATCTCAGTTGATAATTCTATCATCTTTCCATGTGGTTGCAAAAAAGGAAAAGCTAATGTAATGGCATTCTATAGAGACACTGTTGCAAGCCTATAGGAGCTATCTGGATAGTAACTTCTAAGTAATCAGCAGTGGAAATGGTGGAACAATGGCTCCCTAACACAATTTTCTTTTTAGGCCTATTTTAGTTTTGAAATTCTCCCTTTGTAAAATATATTTAAGGTGCTTTTATTAGTATAATAGGCATATATATTCTCTATAAAGATCTAATTGCATTCATGTTAGAACTGGTTGCATCACACTGGAAGAGACTGTGGGGTTGGTTTGTTCAGGACTGGTATGTAAAAGTCTGGGATATACTAGCATGGAAAAATCCACAGATCTGCATATCTTGATAAGTGGGCTCTAGTCCCTGAACTGTTATGCCATAATAAAACTGTATGATGCTAGAAGACTTCATTTTTTGGTTTATTTTATTTATGTCATTTATAGTCCGCCTTTCTCACTGAGACTCAAGGTGGATTACATAGTGTGAGATTAGTACAATCAGTAATTTCCATACAGTGTCAAGGACATCTCCATAAACAATGACATAGGGTTAATAAATTCAAGTTGACAAAGACATAGCATTAGCTAGGATCCAATACAGAGTTGAAGAAATGCTGAAACAGAACATAATCAATTCTAGGGCTGACATTAGACAACATGAAGCACAGGTAATACATAGAAGTACATATTTAAAGCAACAGATAATATATAAGGCAACATAGTGGTGAAGTCTAAGGTCCCTAACTCATTAGCGAAGCATCTGAGACCCCCTCCCTACAATACAGCCCTCCTATCTGAGTAAAAAGCCTCTTTGAATAATTTGGTTTTGCATCATTTGTGGAAAGCCAGGAAAGTGAGGTTCTCCTGACCTCCTCAGGCAGGGTAGGGGCCATCACAGAGAAAGCCTGTGTACAGGCTGCTGTTGATTTCACCCATGTGCAGGGTGGCACATGCAGGAGACCCTGTTCAGATGAGCGAAGCTGCCATGGAGGAACATAGGGAAGGAGCGGTACTGTAAGTATGCCAGACCAAGGCCATGAAGAGCTTTGTATGTAATAACCAATACTTTGAACTGAGTATGGCAACTGATAGGTTCCAGAATAATATGGCTACTCCTCTGGAGGAATTAGAATAGAAAGGACTTCAGTTGGTTGACTAGCAGGATTGGAGTCCAGTAGCACCTTAGAGACCAACAAGATTTTCAGGGCATGAATTTTCAAGAGTCAAAGCTCCCTTCTTCAGATAGCCTGAAAATCTTGTTGGTCTCTAATGTGCTACTGGACTCAAATCCTGCTGTTCCACTGCAGCCCAACATGGCTACCTACCTGAAATTGATTGACTGGATGAATGGTGTGATGTAGATTAGTTCACACTGTACCAATTCAGACAAAACTCATGCTCTTGAAGCATGGTCTAGTGAAGAAAGACTAGTTGGTGAGCAAGTGCAAAAGAAGTGAGAAAGGTTGCGTTTGAGCTCAGTATTCTCTAGATAAGCTATAGCATTCTATGTAAACAGTTGAAAAACATTCTATGTAAACATTCTATGTAAACAGTTGACAAAACTGTTCCTAGACTGTGTTCTGCTAAAGACTACAAATATAAGATTCTGAATGCTTTCCTATGAAGAAAGGAGATGAAAATCAATGATCAAATAAAATGAAACAATACATATTTGCACTCCCTAATCAGGACTCATACTATTATCTGGACCCTGACAATATTGTACTCATGGTAAATTCTTGCTCAAAGCTACATTTTGAAGGAAAATAGAGCGGTTTTCAAACCGTGGATCTAAATCCACCACTACATCTGTCTTTTGGATTTTGTATGCAATGCCTCAGTGGGATCTGAGCTAGGGTTGCCAAGCTCTTCTCAGGGTCAGATTAAATGAGACTCCAGGCAAGTGTTCATTCAAATGTTGAGCAACGCAGTTTTACCTGGGAACTGTAGTTTTCAAAGACCATGTGGGATCATTGGGGGAGAGGAAGGATGCCCCCACTACTCCTTGCCACCTCTGCTGGCACTCAGCTGTGTCCCCCCCCCCTCCCTCTGCTGCTCTGACTGCTATTACTACAATGATGAAACTTTGCTGGGGCTCAAACTAGACAATAATGCAGGGGATCTGTGAGATCTCCTTCATTAAAAAAAGAAACTTTAAAGCAATCACATGGGTCTGCTAATTTGATTGCAGAAGTGGTGCTAGAGGCACTTTAAATCTTTTTTTCATGAACTATTTCCCCAAACTAATTTTCCTTCCCCTGTTCCTGGTGCCAGTTCTATAAGGAAAAGGTACACACGCATGCTCCAGCACAGATGCAGTTCCTTTTAAGTAACAACAAAAGTAAACTGTGATCATAGGGCTCCTAATCTCATTTGGCTCTTTGTTGTGCAAGAGCTGGAACTTTTTTTAAAGTCCTGGAATCTGACTTGTTTAACTTCATAAGACACTTAAATGGAAGATTCCATCCAGAGTGGTGTTGGAGGGGGGAGAACAGGTCGTTCCTCTTCCCCAGTGATCTAGCATGGCTCTATCTTTGACAACTATAGTTCCAGGGTTAGATTGGGTCATTTGACACTTGAATGAACATTCACCTGGCATCTTGTTTAGCCTGATCCTCAGAGTGGCGACAGGCAACAGAGCTTGCCATTGAGAGCCTTCCTGCCATAGAGGGAGGCCTAGCAGGTCTAGGTCTGAGGATATATATTTCATTATAGTGAAGACTTTAATGTTAGCTCATGCTAACTTTATTATGGAGTCAGACCGCCAAGAGCAGCATGTATAGCAAAATATGTGGGGGGTTTGGGGATTTTTTTTACAGTAAAATACCCTTCTGGCCTTTGGATTGCTCTTTAAATGGAATTTTAAAAAGTGAATCTCATAACTGGGAAGTACAAAGAAGTCATCTAGAGAGTCCATTTGTTCTGATTTTCCTGCCTTCAGAAACTCCCTATGAAAGTTACAATGAACTATGGCAGAATAATTGCCATTAGCTGTATTTCAGCTGAGCTGTATAGCTTGACTGAACATATAAATTTCAAATTCAAAATGTCAACATTCCTGAAAAGTTCAGCTCCAATTTAATACAAAATTTCATCCAGCTTGTAATGAGCAAACCTGAAAAGCTGACCTAGAAAGACTAACATCGCCACACTGAAAATAATTCCCTTTTGGCAGCAATAGACAAGCCAACTCAAATGCTCAAATCTAATAGCCTGTCTTTAAACCTACAGCATCGGTCAGAAGGATATTGCCTGGAAATTCACTTGTGTTTCCTGTGTATGATAGTTGCTAACAGCCATTGTCCGAGACAATTCTCCTTGGCCTGTTGTGCAGCCCTGTGTGTGCTTTGAAATGCATACAATGCTGTGCATGTGCAGGGTTCTCCATTCACTTCAGCCAAAAGGAGAGTTCATATTAGACATGGGCACGAACTGCATTATGAACACAAAAACCCACGAACTGCCTGATCGTCTGTTCGCGATCTGGCGGTTCATGAGGGTCCATGGCCAATGAACCAGCACTAAAGGCAAATTGAAACTTGGAGGTGAAGTGCTGATTCTGGATAACTTTGTTTGCCCTTGTTAACATCACTAGGGTGTGAAACCAGGAGACTTCATTGTTTCTAGGAAGCTGAAGGCTGATTTTACGAAGTGTCACTGAAACACTGGCCAGTTAGGGCTGCTGACACCAAGTGAAAATCGTAGGATTTTGAAATTCATTTTTGTCCATCTAAATTACCCCTTTCATACCCCAATTCAAACACAGAAAACTGACTGCTCTCCATACTTTAAAAGTAGATGGTCAGTAAAGTGATATTAAAAAGGGAAGATGAAGTTCAAACAGGGTATGAAATAGGGATGTGCACTGAGAAAATTTCCATTTCAGTTTTGAATCTGGGTTTTCTGAATAAACTATGTACCATTATTGTTTTTTTAATGCCGGTTCAGATCTAATCTGTTTGGGGTTTTGGTTAGAGATGGGCACAATCGGCATTACGATAGAAAAATACCCATGATAATGGCGTTGGCGCGATCGGGACCCGGTGGATCGGTGCCGTCCATGGCGACTGATCCAGCATTCGGGGGGGGGGGGGCTTGATTGGAGCAATCAGTATCTGATCGGAGATCTAGTCACTCCGGTGCCAGTAATCTATTCCCCTGGCAACGGAGCCAGAGGAATACCTGAGCTGAGTTTGCCCTCCTTCTGTCACCCTGGAAACCCGAATGGAAGCCCAGCTTGCCTTGATCAGCAGGGCTTCCTTCCAACCACGGAGCAGCAAACCACTCACCAGTTGGGAGAAGACAGCCAGGGGAGGGAGGGGGAAGGGGGTGTTCTGTAGCCATGGGCAATCCAAACATTTTTGCTTTTTTAAAAAATGGGGCTTTGTAGGAGGAATGGCTGTTTTTCTGTCTGTCACTCTCTGTTTTTAACCTGCTTTTAAAACACTGTATTTTGTGGGAAAACCTCATTCACGGTTCTGTGTGTGTGTTTAAGATATGCTTTTGGAAGACTGACTGCTTGCTCTTAAAATTGGGTGCGGAGGAATGGAGGATTCTGTCCCTGCTTTTTTAAAAAAGCTGGCTGAAACATGTTGACGGGGTCTCTCTCTTTCTCTATTTGGAGAGGCAGGGATGGGTTAAAAACTTTTCCCCACCATTCAAATGGTGAAGTGGGCTTTAAATTTTAACAAAGAGGTTACAATGGAGGCATGGGAATACGTGGAAAAATGCTATGAAAATATCTACATGTGTTAACCTAAAAGAAAATGGATATAAGATGATGTATAGATGGTATTTAACACCGAAAAAACTAGCAAATATGAGCAACGCTATCTCAAACAATGTAAACAACATGAAGGCTCTTTCTACCATATGTGGTGGACTTGTGATAAGGCAAAACAATTTTGGTCTAAAATGTATACAGAAATGTTGAAAATTTTGAAGGGTAACTTGCCAAAAAATCCTGAAATGTTGTTGTTAGGACTTAATATGGAAAATGTAAATGTAACGGATAGAACATTATTATGGTATATGATCGTAGCAGCTAGACTATTGTACGCGCAATATTGGAAGCAAGAGGAGATACCAGAAGTTGAAGAATGGATACAAAAACTATTATATATGGTGGAAATGGACAAGTTGACCAGAAAACTGAAGGAACAAAGTTCAAATGAATTTTTAAGGGACTGGGAAAAACTTAAAAGAATATTTGGAAAACAAGTGGGATGTAAAAGGTCAATTGTGGTCTATAGATAACTTTTGATGTATGTAGAATAATGGGGTAAGTTTATGTATGAGCTTTACCTTTGAAAATAAGGAGAAGTAATAGAATAGAAGGAATATTTTAAGAATTAAAAGGGTTTCAGTGCTGTTGGGGGTCAAGGGAGAAGGATGGAGGGAGGGTGGGGAATGCATATATTAATTGGTAATTGTGAGGTAATTGATATATAGAAAACAAAATGAAGTTGACTTTATATGTAATACTTATGTTAACCTACCCAATAAAATTTTTAAACAATAATAAAAACTCCCCGCCTCTGTTCTAAGTGTGTGTATGTGTGTGTGTGTGTGTGTGTGTGTGTGAACATCCCCTCCCTGAGGGGAGGTGGCTCGTCGCCGAGTTAAAAACTTCCCTCCCCTCTGCTCTAAGCGTGTGTGAATATCCCCTCCCTGAGGGGAGGCAGCTCGTCGCCGCCTCCCCATGCCCGCTGGACCTGGCGGTCACCGCCACCACCCACCTTCCCACATAGCTGGGAACAGCGGGGCGCCTCTCTGCTTTGGCCTCCCTGATCCCCGATCCACGGACCGGAAACGGGAGATGACCGGTGTGGATTGGTGATTTGGGGTCGTTGCCGGCGCTGATACCCGATCAGCTTGATCAGTAATTTTTTTTGATCGTGTCCACCTCTAGTTTTGGTTATTATGATTGTTGAGCCTCTTCTTTGAAATGAGGGCTTCCAGGCATGTTGGGGCAGCACTTTTTGCAGTTAATGGCACCACAGACACACAGAATACAGCCCTCTCTCTAAACCATCAACCCCCTGAATTTGAGCACAGACAACAACAGGGTTTGGTATTTATGGATACCGAAGAATGCTTGGCAAGTCATCAAGGAGAGTGATGGGAGGCTGCACATGTGCACACTGTTCTTTTCAAGAGGGAAACAAGGCTCTGGGGCAGCTGTTTCCACACTTAAACAAAAACTGCATCAATCATTAGTCCTCCTCCTTGTCTAAACCATTGATCCACTGCATTTTTCCTCACAGAAAATAACACACACTCAACAATGGACTGTAAAGAAGCAAGTGTCAGCAGGCACAGACTATGGTGGGAAACTGGCTAGCAAAGGAGTAGCAGAGTGGCAGTGGCACGTGGCTCCCAATTAGGAGAGTGCTCCAACAAGTGCAGTCCAGTGACATTAAAGCCTCCTTCATAGTCACTTTTTTTCTTTTTCTATAGTGCCAATAACTTATTACCTTTGCATTCTGCTGTTGCCTGTTGGTGTCATATTTCCTTGTTCTTTGTAGTTTTATTCTCACAATGAGGGGTGAATCCAAATCCTTCTTTTGATGTTCAGTGTTCCACTGCAAAACAGGGTGTTCTTGTATTAATTGTCACCAATCTTCTCCATCACCCAAGTGCAGGTAGGCAGAATAATTATCTGACCCCAAACAAATAGAGCTATGTTTCCCCCGTAAGTTTTCCTTTTGCTGTGGGGGTAGGCAGGATTGTTTTTGAAAGGGCAGAGATTGTTTTTGCAAGGGAGGTTAATTTAAGCCTGATGCTGAAAACTTGTTTTTTTAAAATAGTGTTTTTGGCAGGTGATGGATGGGGACAGGCGTTGCATTAGGATAAGACACCTGAAGAGAAACCTATATTGGTCGATACATACGTGGGAACTGTGAAGGGGCTGAAGTTTCATTGGGGTTCATATTTGACATTTGACTCAGAAACAGCCTGAAAGACTACGGAAGAAATCCTAAACAGGTCTATTCAGATGGAAGTCCCATGTTTTTCAGTAGTGCTTACTCTCAGGGAATTGTCTTGGTGGATGCTGGATGGGGGGGAGGGGGGAAGGTGTTGCAGTAGTTCGGAAATCTGAAAAGTTTGTTGCATAGGTGAGAACTGTGAAGTAGCTGAAGTTTCATTGGGGTTCACGTTTGCCATTTGACTCGGAAAAAGAGAGCCCCAAAAGACTATGGAAGCAATCTTAAACAGGTAACAACAACATTCGATTTATATACCGCCCTTCAGGATGACTTAACACCCACTCAGAGCAGTTTACAAAGTATGTTATTATTATCCCCACAACAACAAACACCCTGCTGTGAGGTGGGTAGGGCTGAGAGAGCTCCAAGAAGCTGTGACTGATCCAAGGTCACCCAGCTAGCTACAAGTGGAGGAGTGTGGAAGCAAATCTGGTTCTCCAGATTAGAGTCCTGCGCTCATAACCACTACATCAAACTGGTTCTCAGATATAAGTCCCATGTTATTCAGTAGTGCTTACTCCCAGGGAAGTGTCCTGGTGGATGCTAAATTGGGGAAAGGTTTACAGAAGTTTGGAAACCTGAACAGAAAAGTAGGTTTTCCTCACAGTGACCAATTGTTCAAGTGCACTGATGTGGGTGGAGGAGACAGACCAGTACCTGGGTAACACCACAAAAAAAAAAAAAAGATGCACTCATGTACTCACCTTCCCTCCAACAGAGTTACCTAAAGGCTCTCTATCCTTGGGATCTGATTGGTAGAAGCCCGTCAAGGGAAACAAGATGTTGCTTGTCTGCCTTTTGCTGCCACTGTGCAGTAAGAACCCAAATGAAACATATGAGCTTTTCACTGGGAGGGTGCCATTATAACTTGTTTTCCAGGATTTGGTTCACCATTCTGGAAGCCACTTTAAAAAAACAAAACAGCAATTTATGGATGTATTTCTGGTTCGCTTGTTTAGTTTTCCACAGCTCTACTGCAAAATACTTCCATACTCTCTATTTATAAACTTAAAATATCTAATTCTCACACAACACAATCCTATGCAGTGATTGTAATGGAGTTACACTGGAGGATAGGATTCCACTGCATACACTTCTTCCCATCCTTCATACCATTGCTAAGGTAAATGCAACCACTTTAGGTACCACATCTTTTCTCTGCTTGAAAAGAAACTCTGGGAGGGGAGAAGGAAGCTTGGATTTCAATTGCCCAAGACATATCCTAACAGGCAGTAGCACTCCTTGTTCCCTGAATGATGGCTTTGCAAAGAAAATGAGAAGAATCACTGATACAGATGACTGAGATTGTCCCTAAAATCCTTTTCTGATTTCCATATATGTATACACACATGCACGCATGTGCACACACATGCACACACTCACTCACATTCAATTGAGTGATGATGCCTGCCGAAGAATTCTTGTATCTGTACATAAGATATCACATTGATTATGACTGCCTGGGGAAATGACAATAGCTGGATAAAATCGGTTGTTACATAATTTATGGATTACCAGATTCACAACATTATTATAGATGTATTAATTGTGATATGTGAGGAATGGGGTGCAGATGGGAGGGGGAGGAGGAGATAGGGTAATGCCTTTTCTGTTGATGTAGTTCACATTAGCAGAACAAAAGTCTGACCTTGAGTCAAACCTTATAAATTAGTTTAAAGGAAATTATGATGCTATCTGAAAACTAATTGCTCCCTTTCCTCCTCCTCTTCCGTTATCTTCACAAAAAGGGAATAGAAAGAAGGGCTGCTTTAAGCACATTGAGTACAAAACCTCACATTTGCAATGAGAACTAGATAAAATACTATGATGGATGCAGACTTCAGTAAATGATAAAAATACTTTGACAGATATTGAGATTGAGAAAGTGACATTATGGGCCATGTAACTCTTTTATACCAGGCCAAAATATATGCTCCTTCCCCATCTACCCTCATTCTTTTAGCCTGATAGCAGGCAGTGAATAAATTGTGAATTTTTGGTGGCCATTAATGGACCATCCAAGCTAGAGGCTAATCAGAAAAGACTATGAAGTAGTTGTGTTTAACCAGAGTAATACAAAGAGTTTTGGATCTGGCTAATAATTAGAAATGGGCACAAACCGAAATACGAACCAAAATTAAGCAATGGGTTTGTGGTTCGTGAACCCATTTCTGACAAACTGCCACAAACTTTAGGCTGGTTTGTTTGGTTCGTTTTCTGGTTTGTCACTTTAGACAGCTTGGTGCCAATCAATCAGTTTCCTAGGCAACAAGGGATGGACTTCCTGCAGACCTTCTGCTGACCCGGAGGTGACCTTCCGCTGATCTGGAAGTGATGATTTTCTGACCTGGATGTGACGTTTTCACGAACCAAACGAACTGGTTCATGAACCAGGGGCAGGTTTGTGAAAGTTCATGGTTCGTGATATTTGACGAACCATGAACCACATGGTTCATTTTTTTTCTGGTTCATCCCCATCTCTACTAATAATGTCATAAAACATTCCTACATGTGGAAAATCTTCCGCAAGTCTAGACTAGAACTATCTTCCCTGACATCAACTTTTTAATGTGAAGTGTTTGTTTTTTTATGTAACGAGACAGTCAAACTTATGAATTTCCACCTGCAGTCTGAAGTGATACAATCCCAACATAACTCTATCATCTCAACTGCTATTTGTGAGATCTTTTCCTTAGAATCAGTGAAGTGTTTCATTCGTCTAGCAGAACTATCAGAATCTTTCCGTCAGAACATTCCAAGGAGTGCTTGAGCACATGACTTAACATCGTTTGACAAAAGTGCAATGATAAAACCAAGGTCAAGGCCCATGTCAAAAGACAGGATTGAACTACATAGGTAGGGGGCAATCAAATCCTACTGAAGTTAAATCTGAAGCTCCCCTTGATTTTAATGACTACAGACCCCCAGCTGTTGTTTCTTTAGGATATGCAAAGGAAGGGCAAGGTCTAGTCGGCCACATGTGAAAGTGACTTGAAATACAGGGCTTTTAAGGTTTCAGTGTGATGAAAACATGATACTTGCACTGGGAAAGAAAGCTTTGTCTGATGAATAGAGGCTACAGGCAGAAGCTAGAAGTTCTTTCTTTGCAATTTAGCAAATTCTAATTCTGTATCACTCTTATTTTACTCTTCATTCAGCTTCTTCTTACTGTTCCCTGTCTCATCTTTTCCATCACGCTCATAATAATGCTCTCTAACGGGTTCACAAGGGCTCATTAGTCAGCAAAGCATTCTGAAGATGTATAAAGCCCTAAATTATACATAAGAATTATATTCCTTGAATGTATTAGTCTAGTGTGTAGTTTTATTCAAATCCACGAGCCACACAGTGGGTTCCATTTCATTAATCACAATCTACACCATAAAGGAATCATCAACAGGGTAAGAAAAGAAATGACTACTTTAGATGATATTTTTGTAAAGCCTTTGTTCTTATGTCCATATTTTCTTAGATGTCAGAAAGCTCCAGCCCTTTTATTTATGTATTTTCTTTCTTTTAAGCCTGCCTGGGCTGATTTATTGATGGCTACGCTTAATTTTTAAAACATTTTCTCCTTGAGAATTTAGTCTTCTGTCAGCACTTGTAATGTACACACAATCTGGAACCATGGTGTTCAGCATAAGAAGCTTAAAATTAATGTTTAATTCTGCAGGATTTTTTTTAAACTTAACCATGCTGCAAAATCTGTTTGATACGTGACTAGGCAAGGCAAAGCCCTTCACTCAGCTCCATGGTATCTCTCTCCCTGTCGGCTGCATGATAAATTTTGAAAACAGCATGTATTCATTTTCACAGTCTTGAGGAAGCTGTGCACATGCAGTATACAGAGCCCTGTTGATACTGATGTTACTAAACCCAAACTGAGAGATGTTTACCAATACTAATACTAATACTAATACTAATACTAATACTAATACTAATACTAATACTAATACTAATACTAATACTAATACTAATACTAATACTAATACTAATACTAATACTAATACTAATACTAATCCAGGGACAAGCTGTGTGCACCCCCCGGACTTGCCACAGCCACAACACCAGGAGCCGGTGGGAAGTGTGGCTGCCAATGACGAGCCCCAGAGGCCTCACCTGGTGGCAGGCACCAAAGGGCAAAGCATGCAGACAGGAGACATCCCTGCCCCTAAACACATTCAGGCTGGGGCTAGCCAGCCAGGTGTTACAAGAGATATCCCTGCCCCTGCACACACCCAGGTTGGGGCTGGCCAGCCAGCTGGCAAGGCCACAGGAAGGCCACCTGGCCCAGGGACCTGCCTAGCTGCGAGGAGGCTCAGAGGGAAACGGCTCCCAGGCCATCTTACCTGGAAAGGCCCTGCCAGCCCCATCCTCCAATTAGGAAGCAAGGAAGAAAGGAAAGGCTGGGACTGGAGAGAAAGACCTGGAAGCCTCCCCAGCTGACCCAGGTCAGAAGCAATCAACCCAGGGAAAGGTGGAGGTCAGAACAGGAAGAGATACTGGAAAGCCTCCCTGGTAGGACCAGATCTGGAGCAATCAGCCTACCAGGGGAAGGTGGAGAGCAGGGCAGGAAGCCCTATATAAGGAAGCTCAGTTGGGAGCCAGTGGGTGGGTTGAATAGGAGTGGTGTTAGAGAGGAGTAGAGTGGTGAAGGAGTGGAGAGCTTAGGAGAGTGCAAGCAGCTTGAGAGTGGAGAGAAGGAGAGAGCGAGACGAGTGAGGGATGAAGAGTGAGAGGCGAGGAGTGGCAGTTGCTGCTGCTGCATTGAGCTGGTAGGTTGAGCAGGCCCACGAATGGTGTGAGAGGGTAATGTATACCCCCCTCCTTCCACCAAGTGGGCACCTGTGGAGTCCCTGCCTGCATCCATGAGCCAAAGTTCAGGCGCACTGGCGTAGTGGCGCCCATGCCAAAGCCTGGCAATACTAATACTAATGCTAATACTAATACTGGGCAATCAGTAGAAAGCAAAGAATTAATGGGAAAATAATCACTGCTGTGACTGAGTAGTTATTCAGTCTGATTTATGGGGAAAGGTATCTGGGGTTACCTCTAAACCCAGAATATTCCAGAATCTAGACCAACTGTGCAATCCTAAACAGAGTTATAGTAGTCTAAGCCATTTCAATGAATTTAGACTAGAGTAACTCTGTTTAGGATTGCACTGTAATTGCTTTCAAGCTCCCCAAAACAGTGCACTGGATGCAAAAAGAAGTCAACCTCTCTACTGTAAATCCTCAGTTTAAAGAGAGTAGGGTTGCCAACTCCAGATTGGAAAATTCCTGGAGATTTCGGGGAGGGAGAGGCCTCAGTGGAGTATAATGCCTTGAAGTTAACCCTCCAAACCAGCCATTTTCTCCAGGGAAACTGATCTCTGTAGTCTTGATATCGGTTGTAATTCTGAGAGATCTCCACCTACAAACCTAATAAATGAGGCACCATTAGGGAGGAGCAACCAACTCCACCACCACCACCCCTTCTGCACCCTAGATATCTCAGAAAAAGTGATTAAAGATGACAGGAGATGAATCAGCTACAATCTTTATAAGATTATTTTCTTATTGGTTAGAGTTGAGGGGATACTAGGCAGAAGTTCAGCCAATGAAGATCACTCTGCATAGCATACCACATATTTTGAAGTCTGGAAAGTTTCAATAATGCCCTCATTTTTGTCAGAGTTTTGTCTCTTGAGATAAAAATAACTTCACACACAATGAATTCCAACACAGATCTTCATTTCTGCATAGGAAAATAGGTATCTGTGAATTCATCTCACATGGAGTTGGATCCGGACTAGGTTTTCCACAAATGGCAGGTGCTTCTTTCAGTGGAACAGAACTTTCCTGCCTCTCCACATCACTCTACAGTGTTTATTTTGACACTTCAAGACAATTTGTCTCTTCAAAATGTAGACCCAAAGTGGCTTACAATGTATAAAAAAACAATCAAAAGGCAATAACATTTCACAATTACTACTTGCCATCAACAAATTAAGTTGCAAGGCAAAGAAGGCAGAAAGAGCTCTGTGGTGGATGAAACAGTCTCTCTCCAAACAGTAGGTACTCAACTCACTTCCTTCCCTCCTTCTAGAAGCTCCTTTATAATTCCAGGAGCTGGAGGGGAGGGGCAGCACAGATGGCAACAGCTCCACCATGGATAGAAGCCGTCTATTCCTATGCAGGCACTCCCTTCCTTTTATTTCCTTGAAATGCTGCTCCTAGGTGGCAGGGGTCCCTCAGAAATGGCATGAAGGGGCAAGAAGGAAGCAGAATTGGCAGAAATGATACCTCTCCTTCTGTAAGGGGAAAACATAGACTGGATCTATCCTGGGAAGGGAGTGATATTCAGGGAAGAAATGCATCTTTTGTGAAGCAGCCAGCACACTATGTTCTCTGGGATATGGATAACTGGGGAGAACTTTGGATCTTTGACCGAGTAAGAAAAACAGGTCCCAATGGAAAAAGTATGTATAGTGTCCAGCAAAACTACGAGCTATAAACAGATGTGTAATAGTACCAATAAAAAGAGAAAAGAAACATAGGAAAAAGAAAAACAATACATTATTTCAGTAAGTCAGTAGCTGCAGACAAGGAAACATATCAACAGAAAACTGCCTTAAGAAAAAAAATAGTGCTGCTATGATACAGTTTCATAAATATGAAATGTTTTCTGTATATCTAGCAACAGACATGAAAGGTAAAGCATCTTTGTGAAGACGCTATTAATCAAGCCAGAAGTAGACTGAGAGAAGACAGATAAGACCATGATTTAAAAAGTAACCTGCTTGGATAACCTACTGGACTGGCCACTAGGTTATACCACACTATTGATTGGTCTGTTCTATGAAAGCTAATCTAGACTACGGGATACATACATTCCAATCCTAAGCAGAGAGACACCTTTCTAACTCCATTGAACTCAATGGTGTGATGTTCCTATTTGCTAGCACATCAGCTTCTGGCTCTTAGATTCACATAGAAGAAACAGATATGTTCAAAACAACATTCATGTACTAGCAAAGAGGTACAGGGATGGGAGCAACTGGTTTCAGGAAAAGGGATCTTATATAGTCTACAATTCTTACTAACAAACAAAACAAAATGAACAGGTACTCCGTCCCATGAGATTAAACCAACACACACAAATATCAGAGGAGGATACAGATTGTTCCATTGTAATGCACATAATGTAAAAATTTATCAGACTCTTTTTCACTTTGGCATGATCATTCAGCACAGTTCAAACATTACAAAGATATGGAGCCAGAGGTTACTAAAGCTTGACTCATGTTGGGGTTTGCCTTTACCACTAACCTGTCACATTAGCAGGCAACTTGATTACCCACCCACTATATACATTCAGTTGGAGTGTAATTGGGTTTGGGAAGAATACCTGGAATGTAACCGCCTTCATGTTCTTGCTGGTTGCCTTCCACTGCTGCCTGGGTGTTGGAGTCTGGGGGAGGTTTGGCATCCAGAATACTCTAGCAGTCAGGATTACCCATGGGGAGGCCTCTGAAAAGAGGAGGAGGAAGGTTTACAGCACCCACGCACCCTCTCTCCCTTCAGAACAGCCTGGCTTCTTTTCTCTGGTGCCCATCAGAACTGTCTTGCACTTCCTCCCCAGCCTCCTTTGCTGGTCTCCATTTTATAGGGCTTTTCTGGATGTCTTCCCACCCCTAGAATCAATTCCTTCCTGGAGCTGCTCCTTCCCTCGCCCCAGTGTTGAGTGGCAGATCAGGGAGCCAATCACTGTGCCTGGGTATTTCCCTCTCACTGCTGAGTGACCATTCTGGCTCGCTTGCAGGGTGGGACTGACCAGCCTCTTCTGACTGATGCGGAAAGACATTGCACCTGAACTCTGGGCTAGGGCCGTCCCCTGGCATCTTGCCAGCCAGTGGGGCCTGGAGTCTTTCCACAGCCCAATGGATCCTGACTTCATCAGACAGCTCAGCAAACTCACCTGTGGCCACTGGTACTGCCTCAGCTACATGGAAGGGCTGTTTGAGGCCACAGTCCCATTGACCCTTGGGAGGCTGCTGATGCACAGGCTCTTCCTCCCTGGTAGTATCCACTGCTGCTCTGTCTGGGATGCCTGCTAGGATGTCTTCCACCCTCTCTGGGCTGGAAGCCACACCATTCTGGAGCTCCAGTAAGTCCAGGGCCCCTCTGACCCTGGACACTAGTCCATAACTTCATCAGAGATCTCTCCTGGGATTGCCTCATCAGGTATTGCAACAAGTTCTGCAGATACTGCAGAATAATCTTTTCTCAGAAACCTTCTATTCCTGCAGTTTCCACTTGTGGTTCAGTTATTATTCCTATAACTGATGCTGATATCCATCCTGCATGTGTCTGCATTTATACACTCCTCCTTTGATAGGGGTGGAAGAGGCACAGCCAGTTTATCATTATCGTTCGTTTGACGACACTGGAGATGCTTTAACACTCAATAAATATCAGTTGGTAATCCGGGAGGCAGTATTACTGACAGGGCTGGCAGAGTGTTGGCTCCATTGGCATATGTACAGGGGCATAATCAAGATCTGAAACAGGAGTGTTTCTCAAACTGAGGAAAGCCAACTTGAGATCTGAATAATCTATCAAAGTTTTTTGGAAATTGATGGTTTTTTGACCATGCTTTCAGAGTGACCATTAGACAGAGGGTAGCCAGGGCTGGCGTATATAATGGAAATGTAATATTTAGAAGCAAATTATTTTGTCACTGAACTAGCAAAAGAAACATGGTCAAAAATGAATTATTTAGGAATACAATGACATACAAACAATGATTTCATCTTGGCTACAACCATGTCTTCTGTCTTATCTAGCACTAACATAACTTCAGGGTATTTTGAATGAAAATCAGCAACTGTAAGATAAGATTGGCCATTGAGCTCAAAAATCTCAGCTGCCAGATTGAACCAAGGCAAGTCTGGAATGTCATGTGAGATCACTGGCTATCTGCAGTTGCTAGTTTGAAGTTCCTGGCATGGTGCACAATGTTCAACTCAGTGCTCTGTGTAAGCATTTATGTAGGGTTATGTGATGGAAGGCACTTTACAGAAGGTTTCCTAAGAGCAGGACTCGGAGCGCTGGAAGAGAAGGAGTTAACAATTGCCTGGAATTGACAGGCTGCTCCTTCCTCTTTGATTGGCTAGTCAGAACCAGACTTCAGAATGACAGTTGGTGGCTGACAGGATTTGAGGAGAGTGTGTTTGAGAGTCTGACAGGAAAAGTCAGACAGGTTCCCTTCTGAAGTGAGGAAAAAGAAATCTCTTGCCCTAAGTGTAACATCATTGTCTTGAGGAAGAATTCTAGTTAAGAATTCCAAGTATAAAAACCAGTGTGACGGAATGGGCATTTTTTTTCAATTTTTTTTAATTCATTTTTTACAAAGTTTTTCAACTAACAACAGTACTTAAATATACACTATATTAAACAGATATATTCATTAACATGGAAATAATGTTCAACATTAACCATAAACTTAGAACATAATAACAATCAAAAAAGTTTTTAACTTGTAAACAGCACACCACAAATCCTGCAAAGTGGTAGCCTATTTATCTTAAGAAAAGAAAACGTGAATTTCTTATAAGCAGAATTGAATATTATAATTATAGATAAGCCATGGAATAGTAGAGGTCTTGTTTTGTTGTATTTTTATATCCAGTATCTTCTTTAGTCAGGTAGTCTAAGACTGGAAGCCATTTTTTAAGAAAATATTATTTGTAGCTAGGGTTTTCTCTCTGAGCCATCTGGTCTGTGATTTTTTGCATAACAAAGTGGTCCCAAATGCAGTTTTTCCAACTATTCAAGGAGGGAGCAGTTCTTTGGTTCCAGCTTGAAGCTATTGTTAGTTTAGCTATAACGGAATGGGCATTTTAAATGCAAGGATTACCAAATGCTGAATCAAGAGAGTGGAAGGTAAATGGTTAAAACAACTGCCTGAAGAGAGGGTGATTAATATGCTGCTCCCCCCTCTCAGTTATTGACCAGTGAAAAGGTAACAGATTGGAGCTGACAGGATTGTCAGGGAGAGTTGAAGCACTGGAATCTGAAGACGGAGGGTCAGACTGAAAATCCTCTGTATGAGAAAAAAAGAAGGAACAAGTTTGCCCTAACTGGAACAGCTTAAGGTTGATGAAACAGTTTTAGTTGATGAACAAAAGTGGGAAAACCAGCACTCATTTTACTCAAACAAGATAGAACTGAGAATGTGTGGTTGGCAGAGGAAGTGGGTAGTAAGGAGACTCCCCTTCAACCAAGAGAACAGGGTTATGTCTTTAGTAGAAGAATAATTCCTGCCCAATATCTGGAAAGGGTTTTTTTGACTCTGTGGAGTACCCTGGGTCTGGAGTAAAAGGAAAAGAATGCTGTGTTGAAGTCAGAACCCCTAAGCTGCGAAGTGCTGAAAACGATGAAGGAACCTTGTTTAAGTAGCTTAAGTCTGAAACTACCAAACTCTCACTTCTAATATCTGTACCTACTGAAACTAAGCTTTAAAAAGACTATTGTTCCTAATACTTGTGAAGTATTCTGTTCAACAAACAAAATTTACCTCAAAATTTCCTTTCCCTGCCTATCTACATGCCAATCCTGCCTGTTGAATATACCTGCTGTTATCTTTTTGAACTTTGCCTCTAGTGACATTTCATTTTAAAGAAGATGTGGGCTTCTGCTTTTCTCCTACTTAATTTTGAGCTGGGATATAAGCAAGATATATGTATGTATGTATGTATGTATGTATGTATGTATTTAAGAGTGGGACAAAAGGAATTCAATGTTACACCCAGATACATATTACCAGCCCCCGCGAACAACTTCATTGATTTTGGAGGGAAAATCTGCCTCTCAGAAAGGGAGTGAGCAGGGCTGGCATGCCTGGAATGAGAGCTTGATTGACAGGCTGCTCCCTCCTCCCTTTGCCAGTCAGAACCAGCCTTAAGGAAAACTCTCTGAGGGGCTGGGGGTGTTTTTCAAGCAAACTCCACCAAATTTGCAGGGAACCTAGTCCCTTCTGACCACTAAAGACCTCCCAAGTTTCAGGAAAATCGGATCGAGGGGTCTAATTCTATAGGCCCCTGAACAAGCTGTCCCCAGCCACTCTCCATTGTTTCCTATGGGGAAAAACATTCTAACAGTGCAATCCTAAGGAAAGTTACTCCAGTCTGAGCCCATTGATTTCAATGGGCTTAGACTGGTGTAACTCTTCTTAGGATTGCACTGTTAGTCTTTCCAGAACAGAGAAACCTTAAGCAAAGGCCAAAGCCACTCCCAATGCAAATCCCACTGCTAATGCAATCTGAACCAACCAAGTAACAAATCGTGAATGCTTACTAAGAAATGACAGTCAATGACCATTCAACAAAATGTTTGTATCAAAACAGTGAATATATCTTGTATATTTCAATGATCTGCAAACCTGCCAGAATAAAGTTGCCAATAACCACATTCGTGTACCATCTCAGTAATTCTGTTATTACAACATTAATACATATTCATAACGTGCTAGTGCTTATTTCCAAACATCAATCATTTCATTAATACACAATACAATAAATAAATAATCAAGCTGATATTGCACTAGTCAACATAACCAAACTAAAGCTAGGGAACCCAACATCAAATCAGAGACAAGGCAGAACAGGAACAATGTGTCTATGACATTCAGTTCTCCCAGCAAGAATAACTTTTAGTGTATATAATAGAGAAACAAACTGACACAAACAAATCTCACCAGAACCAAACAGAAGCAATGGGAACCAACATCAAATCAGAGAATCCCACCAGAACAATTGTCAAACCAGAGAATCCCACCAAAACCAAACTGAAGCAAGGGACACTGTTGCAAGCCCAACACACACACATACAACCAGGGAGAAGCGTTTCCTGGGGGTATGCCAAACAGCATGCTCATATCCTGTGTGCTGGAAAGGATAAGTGGTGGTCCAGCACCCCATGGATACTGACACAGAACAGGATGGGCAGCTAGCACCCGGTTGACTGATCTGAAGCTGCTGCTACCTGCTTAGTTGCCTAAATTTTCTGTCCTGTGGTTAATTGCACCCACCAGCTCCAACCAGAACCTGACACCCAGCCACCAGCTGAAGTGCTACTCAGCTTCAGCAGACAGATAATTAGCTGAGAATCAAGGAGAAATTTCTACACTTGCTGAATAGAATCTTTATGCCTTATAAATGGGAGAGTAGTTAGAAATATTAATAGCTTGTCTGTCTCTCCCACCCCGGTGAATTCCACTTGTCAAATCTGCCCTCCATAGTGGCACCAGCACCAGCACCACCAGCACCAGGACAAATGTTACTGGCCATCAAAGGATTTCAAAACCTGGAATGACATCCCAAGTGACTGCTCAGCAAAAGGTGGTAATCCAAGACACAGAAGAGACAGTAACAGAAACAACCTTCTGTTTTCATGACTGAGTTTATAGGCCAACAGCTTTCTGACCAAAAACATCATCGTTAAAGTAATTGATTTAGGGAACTGATTAATTATTTTTAAATAATTTTTTTAAAGTGTTATGTATGCAGTAGCCATATGTCTTCTTGAAAATATGAACCTTTTCAAAGTTAATGCTCAGTCAGAAAGTGAGCAAAGCTCAGTGTAGGGGTGCAGATGTTAGCAGCAAGCCTGCAAGGTCTGTGTGGCATCGCCCATCTTACCAGATGTAAACACAGCTGGGCCAGAGGAGGTAATGCGATGCTGCTGGGGTGGGGTGGAGTTAGGGCTCTCCAGGCAAGCCACAAAGTTTAAAAGGCAGGCAGTAGCTTGCAGAACCCAAATTGGGTCCAGGATTGCAAGGTACTGTTCCTTTAAATCTTCCCCTTCCTTGTTTTTTTATTTCCTGTATGCTGTTTCTTGAATTTCTGTTCAGTAAAAGAGATAATCTTTCCTTGGCTGCTTGTTTGTAATGAGTTATTATGGAAAATATCTTCTGCACTAAGAAACCATATATACAGCAATGGTCTACCACTTACGTTTGAACAAGTGTTGTGACATTACTGCACACTTTAGAGAGTGGCAAATATCTGAATTGGACCTAGGTGCAAGGTTCAAGTTCTGGCTAAGTCGAAGTCCTCTCTCTTCATATTCCAGACCCCTGGTTCCTCCCTTTTAATCTGCTACTTCCTCCCTAACATAAAACATTATTGCTGAATGTGCCCCAAACCACAAGGAATTGGGGACATAAAAATAGTACTCCGGACAAAGCAACTTTATTTACACAGGTATATTAATGATATATGCACATGATACACAGATCTCAAGCATACATTCTATAGATCCTTGTGTCTGATTATCATCAGCCAACTCCTTCATGTTAAGTTTGATTCTTATTTGTTGAGTGCCACTTTTTACAAGGGACTGGAGTAGATCTCTCGGATCTGGGATTTTAGATTTTCTAATGGTTAGAGTATCGGGCTAAGATCTGGGAAACCCAAGTTTAAATTTCCAATCTGCCATGGAAGTTTGCTGGGTAAACTTCAATTAAACCCGTACTCTCAGGCTAACTTACCTCATGAGGTTGCTATGAAGATAAAATGGAAGAGAGGTTCTTGAAGGTGGGGTATAAATGAAGGTGGGGAAGGTGGGGTATAAATAAAGTACATTCTCAGAGCAGGGTGAGCAGCATGCACTCCCCCACTGGCTATCAGAAACCATTGCAAGTGAGAAGAAGGGGCTGCATAAAATCATGAATCTGATCACTTCCTGAATGTCCCCACAAAGGTTGTAGATTTCCCACTGGAGTGTTATATGGCTCCCAGGAATAACCACTGCACTACAGTGTCAGATGTTGATCCATTCAGAATACCCAGCGGCAGAAACAGAAGTATTATTCTTTTCTTTTCAGCACCCTGTTAACATTTTCAGAAGGAAAAAGCTTTACTGAGGGGAAAGGGAGCAGTGAACTAAAGCACCATACACTTTTATAGTATAGGCCTCTGAATACATTAAAAAGGAAATGTTTTTTATGCCACAGTAAACAAGATGAACTCTTGCAACCTTGCTCAAACCTGTCAGGAGAGTAAATACTTTTGGGGAAGAGAAGTCCAGCAACCTTCAAGGCAATAAAAAATAAACATAGGTACTACCATAAAACAAGACATTCCAAGGAAGGAGCTTTTGCTAAGGAAAAGACAAACAGTCTGGAGACTGGTATGGCTGCAACATTTTAACAACTGACCTTGAGAGACAGCAACATGATTGTCAGCAGGATTCAACATCAATGACGGCAATCTCAGGGCAATGCAAGAACAGAATTATTATTGTTGCTTTTCTTTGAAATATATATTTCTTAAATGCCAGGTGTAGAGCATTTTGTCTTGGCTAAGAAAATGAAGAGGACAATTCTCAAGTACCACCCGAGAAGGAGAATTTGGGTTTGGCAGCATTTCTCCCCCTAACCCTGGTGGTTTTCCATTGAGGGTTTGGTCACAAATTTGTTAGTGCACCACTGTGCACTCGTCATTACAAGACTATTCCCTGTTAAGACAAGAGTTAGTTTTTAATATAGGTGCTCTTCAATCAGAAGAGTGCACCATCTGCTATTTAAATGTCATTTTTGTTTTCCTTTGGTCACAATGATCTTCTAGAGTTAATAATGCTAATGGTGTAAATAAATATCTTTTGAGTATAGACACTTTGTTATAATTTGCTGTTTTGAAAGTGTTTGCCCTTAGTACTGTTTTTGTATTTTAACCACACACAGTTATATATTTCTAGTCCTCTCAAGTAATCACGGCCAACTGGACTCTGGAGATTTGCCTCGATTTGTCTCTTATCTGTGATTCTGAGTCAATGGAAAGTACATTCTATCTTATCATCTAGGAATTCTGTATGTGACAAATGTTTTTCATAGCAAACCACTATAATATTACCTCTAGATTAAAAAGAGTTCCACAGGAACTTGATAATGTCCTATTAAATACATGGGCTATCTTGTTGCCGTGTTTGGCAGGAAGTAGATATGTTGTCTGAAACAGATTTTAAACTATGGTGAAAAGCAACATTCTTCACTGTATAACATTTAGCTTCATACACACAGCATATTCCAAGTGTTCAAAGAATTTCACATACATTATCCTTGTAACCCTCAAAGTTTTGTGAGGCATTATTATCCACTATATTGCAGATAAGGGAAATACTAGTTTGACTAAGGCTCTAAGTAATTTCTTACCTCATAGCTCATGCCTCTACTCTATATTAGTTCTTCATTTTTAAGGGTTTCTATAAGTACTTAGAAGCTAAAGGAAATCTTCAGCTCTACTGTTGTTATTAAATAGGACCATTAATATCAAAATGAAGGCAAAGTAAAGCAATAAACCATTTAAACCATTATATATGAAGCCACTGAGACTGAGAAAATTGAAAATTGGGTATAAAAATGAAAATCTTTACCAAACTGTAGATGAAATTCAAAATAACAGACAGCTGAGTTCTTTCTTTTCTTTCTTGATAGGCAACAGCCACTGAAGCCATCAGTCATCTGAAGGGGATGAATCAGTAAGCCATCTAATTCAAACAAAGAGACGGAAATGCCTGATGTGGATCTAGTGCTTAATTTAAATAATGAGTCACCAGGTAGGCAACCAAGTCTAGGTCAGGAGATTTAATAGAATGAAAATAATGAGTATAACAGCAATGGAGCTAACAAAACAATGCAGATTATAATGACAGTCCTGAATGGCAGCCCTAACACAATCAGACAGTGTGTGCAACCTGTAAATAGACAGAATAAAGGGAACAAAGTTACATAGGGAGATGAAACATATTCTCCAATGAAACTATTATGGAAAAATTATATTTGTTTAATAGAGCACAAACTGGCAATCATAGGTCTGATGGACAATATTTATGCAGTAGTGCTGAACTGTCAATGTGTAAAAGGGCTGAAGAGAAATACAAGCACACACAATGTACATGTTCCCTATTTCCTTCTTGTATGTGCTGTCAAGTTACAACCAACTTATGGCAACCTCAACAAGGGGCTTTCAAGGCAAGTGAGAAGCAGAAGTGGCTTGCCATTGTCTTTTTCTTCCTTGGTGGTCCTCCATCCTCATACCGAACCTGCTTAACTTCCAAGGTCTGATGAGATTAGATGGGATAGTTGCTGTAGCACAGTGATTAAGTGGTTTGGCTGCAAATCAGCATTCTGCTAGTTTGAATCCCACTACTGTCAAGAGCTCAGTAGGTGGCCTTGGGTAAGCCGCTCCTCTCAGCCCCAGCTCCCCAGCTGTCCTGCGGGGATAATAATAACACTAATTTGTTCAGTGCTCTGAGTGGGGCACTAATCTGTCTAGAAGAGTGTCTATAAGTGCAGTTATTGTTATTATTACTCAACCATCCCCAGGTGAGAAAAATGATGGATGAGTATGACGTTGCCTCATCCTTAAACAGCAGAAATGGCACCAGAGGCGTTTTTAAAATTCCAAAAATAACTAACTAGTTTATTTACTTTAGAGGAGAAAGGTGAGGTAAAATCAAGGGTTGAAAATGTCTGAGGTAATTCAACACACACACACACATCTAGGTAAAATCAGAACATGCATAGACTTCAGTACTTATGTTCTTCACAGATACTTAAAGGCTTGTGTTTTGAGGCTTTTGTTTCCTTGATTTTTCCCAAACATTCTAGTATAGTTTCTTTTAGTATTCACTTTCTCTTCTGGAGTCATGAATGCTGGTACCCACTTTCTAGTACCCCAATCCCCTTCTCTTCACACACCAGTGCTTTCCTTCAGTTGTTAACTGAATCTGAAAGTCTTCAAAAGGTAGTTTCCAACCACACCCGGCCAGGGATCTGCTCTCCAGAGTTACCTCCCTGTTTGATCGGGGAGGGAACTTCTCCTCTCCTTAAAAGATATTTACCCTTTCTCTGGCCCGTTTGAGAGTCTGCACCTACTTCCCAAACTTCCTTGCAACTTTCCCCAGTTCTTCTGCCAGTGTTAAACTGTTCTCCCTTAGAACTTCCTCTCTCAATTCTTCACATTCAGTTCCTCTCTGCTGGTAATGAAAACAGACCCTCCATTTTCCAGCTCATGTCACCAAATCAGATCCCTTGGAGTAGCCTGTCACTCAAAACTTTCTGTGTCTGTGATGGATTAATCCTTAATAGTCCTGCAGTTGTGTGTACAGCAATTCCAGGCTTTTTAAAATATGCAGTCTGTCACAATGAGTCACTTATGTATTCATTTTCTGGCAATTCCTGTAATGTGAAGCACATGGTTACTGACTTAAGTCTGTAAGTATGCAACTGGATTTATGTTTGCTGAATGGCTGTGTACATGTATGTGCACTAACAAGCCTGTTATAGCAACCAATGTCCAAGGTTGCAAGACCCAAGAGATCCCTGCTCTGCTTAAGTAAATGTCTCCTTTCTCCTCCTTCCTACTCACACTAACACAGCCTTATATGAATTGCTACTTTTATACACTGCTGCACTTCCTCTATATGTATTTCTACTTTAGCCCTCTAAAAAGTTCCATTGACACATTTAGAACCAATGTGGTGTAGTGGTTATAGTGCTGGACTAGGATCTGGAAGACCCAAGTTTGAATCCCCACTGTGCTCTGAAAGCTTGGTCAGTGACCAGTCATACTATCAGCCTAACCTACTTCACAGGGTGAGGGTAAAATTTGTGTCTGCATTGGGAAGAAAGGTAGGGTACAAATGAAGTAAAAAAAAAATGTGGGAATCCTCCACCTGTGTGTTTGAAGAGTGCTTTATGCTTATTGTAGGAATATGCATACTCCTCCTGATACATGCTGTTGGCAAGGTCCTACAATGCACCACCAGAATGTCTGCAGAGGGCTATTTTTGCCTCAGTATATGCAACCAGCATCTCTCCTTTAGCAAGATCTTCTACATTCATCAGCCTCGCCTGCAACAGCCATATACTCTGATTAGTCAGGTCAGCAACAAACTGTGTACAGGCAGTGGAAGGCTGGGTAAACTGTTGTGTACATATGTGGCTGCTTGCACTCACATGCATAGATGGCCTTTCATTGCTGGACCGAGGCTTAGCATACAGTACAACCCAGAAATCTCACAGGCAATTCTAGGTATTTTTGTTACAGCAGCAAAAAAATTACAGTGATTGAACATGCTTATGGATTTCCTGTGAACAGAGGTGATGTCTACCTAACATTTCAGAAGGGCATTATCTTTTATCATAGTTACAGAGAAGTAAATTGCAAGGAAAGAGTTTAAGGTTTCATTATGCCTGTTTCCGGCATTCAAGCTTCATTATCCAGCAAATATTTTAATCCATCCCAGATGCTTCCAATTGAGAATAAAGACGCCTACCTTCTGAGGTGCTTATAAATCAGCTCCAGCTTCTCCCTTGTCTAGTTAATAGGAGCCTTCCCCTTCTGTGCCTTCTTTTCAATTTGGCCCACAGGACCAGCTGCACTCACCGGTATTTGCCTGGCACCTGTTTCCAAGGAACTGTCTCATTAAAGATAAAATGCCAGACTGTCATCTGTTTTTTTTTTTAAATGTGCATAGTTTTATCATGCCATGTTGATTTGCACCTTCTGACAACCTGGCCCAAGGTACTCCAAACGGCGCCCAAAATAGGCCAGACACACCTGTTTGTTCCTAGCAACAAGATTACTAATTCATTTAGACAAAATGTGCAACAGAAGCCAAGGTATTATCCGTTGACTGTCATTCCGCCATCCATCAAGCATATGATGCTGCAGGCGACTGGCATTCTGTTTGCCTGGGTGCTCATTTGAATTTGTTCGTTGTTGGACTTAGTTTATTGATGTAGTTGCTTCACTAATTTATGACCAATAAATAAATAATAATAGCTTGTGACAATGTGGTGTGGCTTTAAGTGAAAGGTCTCACTTGATCATGGGCAGGCTAAACTTTCTTTTGTTTGAAGGACATAGTCCATATATTTGTTTTTGGATTGTACAGCTATCACGACAGAATGCAAACCCGAGCCCACGAAACAGAGGAAAGTTTGGTTTTGTGGTATGCTGGCTGTGCTTCTATCTGTATGTCAGTGACCTTGTTGCCCCTGAGATGTTTTTGAAACACGAACATAAGGTGGGCCCTCATATATACAATATAATGTCAGCAGTTGTAAGAGAAGAGCATTGGTGCTATATTTTTCTCTGCTTGAGATGGAAATGTGAACTAGCAGGCTCAGCTTCTGCTTAAAGAAGGAAGTAAGATGCCTGTGGTGAATGATAGAAAGGAAGCATAAAAAATAAACAAGGCAATAACAGTGATGGTATTATGGAGTGACAGCTAGTCCCAATGTATGTTATATGGTAATCCTGGTATCAAATTGAATATGGTTGTTTTGAATGGTGGCCGGTGCCAGGGATAGGGCTTACATTATAAACCCTCCACCACAGACATATCTGTATCATGGTCCTGACATCTACATATGTCAGATACAATGGGATTTAACCTACAATCTCACTAAACAGATGATAGTAAGTTTCATCTGCCAAGGCATATTTGATTGATGGCATGTCCTGCTGATACAAAAGCACTGGCAAGGTATGGACGGCTCTGTCCTGCCCCAGTCTCAGTATGGGAGAAAGACTCTTCAAAGAGAAAAGAGTCCTCCAATATCTCTACCACACCTGAGGCTCCAAGCACATCAGAATCTTCAGAGGGAGGCCCCATACCCAGTCTACGATGGCAGGATCCAGGTAGATATGTGGTGGAGAAGGTAAATTAGGAATTCTCTGAGTAGATCCATCCACTTGCAGAACCCCCAAGTCTCCCTTGGGTCCCCAGAAGCAAGGTAATGCACTCAAGCAGGTTTCCAGGCCAGGCAGAAGACCACATGCCTGGCAGCTCAAGACATCTTGCAAATCTATGCAGGAGAATGGGACTCTAACAGTGCAATCCTAAGAAGAGTTACTCCAGTCTAAGGCCACTGAAATCAATGGGCTTAGATGGGTGTAACTTTGCTTAGGATTGCACTGTAAGTCTTGGCAATATCAGGGCTCTGAGAACTGGAAGAGCAGAGTAATGTTGTTAAGTAGAATTCTCTTAATTCTTCTTTGCTGAATTTCTTCTCTAAGAAATAATGTATGTATTTCTTTATATATCATGAGCATAGTTGAAAAATTAAAAGCAAGGGTGAGCCATTAAAGAAACAACTAAACTCAAGACAGGACTTGTTTGCTTCAGATGCTGAGATTTCCAGAAGTGAAAGTATGATTGGCATGTTTCCTCCCCCCACCCCGCCCCTATGTGGCTAGCCTGAAATGGCAGTTGGGGATGGAATGTTGGGGAAACTGTCAGTTGGAGTGGGAGACAGTAAACAAGAGAGTGAAAGAGAGTTGGAGCCTGGCTTTAGACCAGAGAGGGTCAGCCCGAGAATCCTCTGGGAGAGGAAATAATGTTTGTGGAACACTTTTAGTCCTAGGACTAAAGTGGGGAAAACCAGCACTAACTCCTACTTAGACTGGGGATTATAGAGGGCCAAGGAAGTGGGTAGAGAGGAGACTCCCTTTCAGTGCCAGGAACAGGATTATATAATTCATTATAGTTATAGTTCATAACTATATAGTTATAGTTCATAACTATAACACCTGCACGGTATCTAGGAAGGGTTTGTCTCAGTGGATCACCCTTAAGTCTGGAGAGGAGGGAAAGTTGTGCTGTGTTTGTGTTGGAGTATATAAAGTGTAACATCTGTGAAGCAGTCTGAAAGAAGCCAGCAACCTAGTGTTATTCCAAGTGTTTTGTGCCTCACACCAGTGAAGTTCCTGTACAAAAATCTTTCTGTTTCTTCAGTTCCAACACCTGCCTACCTGCCTTTTGACTTTACCTACTGCAAATAAACCTTCAGTTGCGTTTTGAACCTCCTCAAGCCTTGTGTGCCAGTTTCTGCTAAAGGGAAGCACAATCCCCTGATCTGTCCCCTACTAAGACTTGGCTGGGTAACCCATCTTTAATATTTCCTAAGGGTGGGACAAGAAGGAAAGTTGAAGCTTAACATCAACCATGCTACCAGAGGCTTCACAGCCCAGTATACAGCTTCATAGACTTAAAGAGGAGTTTTACCTCAGAGTAGGGGAAGGTTAGCATAAGCCTGAGTTGAACGTGGGTTTGTGGCAACATCATATTGCAACAGGCAGAAAACCACAGATAAGGAAATCTACACTATCATTGGTTAAAAACCCTTTCAAAGATTAACTAATGAGAAATCAAAGAGGACTCCTCTTTTGAAAGAAGAAAAGAATCATAGAAGGGGTCTTACAGACCATCTAGCCCAACCCCTTGCCCAATAAATGAACAGCCTAAAGCACCCAAGTATTCATCCAGCTGCTCCTTGAAGAATGTCAAAGAGGGGGAACCCACCATATCCCTAGGCAGCTGAATAAGAGGAACTGATTGCTGTATCTAAACAAGAAAATTTCAGAAAAAGAAATCCCCGTGCAACCTTAAAGTGCAGCTATCAGTCCCTATATAACTTAGCTGTATGACTGTTTGCACACAGCCATTGGATCTGGCTACAGCTAAATAATTCATTCCCCCTCTCCCAGAAGAGTTTGGTGTTTGCCACTGAAAGGACTTTTAAAAACATTTGACTAGCCAGTCTGCTAAGAGCAGCAGCTTGGAGATACAGTGATTTTCTACATCTTAGATGGTTGTTACACTTTATGGATGATTGAAATTGCAATGGCAGAAGTAATTCTCTTCCTAGCCAGATCACGCTGGAACAGTCATTCAGAAGTAATAAGCACAATATTTTACCTAATCAGGTCCCTTTGGAATAAAACGTGGGGAGAAAAAAGCATTCTTGGCAGCTCAGGCTGATTACTTGTGTGTCCTATTATTCTAAAGCTCATCTGACAGACTCACAGCTAAAACTGCCTTTCAGTGTGTCGTACCACTGAGTTGCTTTTAAACTTTTTTTTTTTAACCTCAGTTCCCATCCAGTTCTCACTTAAACAGCACATATAATTGCCTAATAAGCAGTTCATAAGAAGAGCATAATTTCAAAGTAAAACGCTGGATCCATCAACTTCTTTACGCATAATGGCAATTATAGAAGATTTTTAAAAATGTTCTGCATTAGAATTTTCTTCGCTGATGCAGGGTTAACCTGGAAACTTTTTAAGAGAGAGAAAGAGATTAATTAAACTATTTCTAAATCAACACATTTATGAAGCAATTAGCTATCTCAAAGCATAAAATGCGCTTGCTTAAAGAACTGATAAGGGCTGAAGAAATGAGAGGGAAAAATGGAGGGTTTCTTTACTGTTTGAGAAAACCTGATGTCATTTTTTTTATTATCAAGTGCACTGTCTTTGCTAACAATCTTCTGCATTTCAGTAGAGATGTATGTAGATACCCCTTTCCATCTTTTTCTGCTTTCACAGAGCCTTTTGGTTTCACCAGTTTTCATTGTTCTGTGTTGTTTGTTTCTTTCATGGCAATCTTATGCCATTTTTACACTATTGATGATCTATCTATCTATCTATCTATCTATCTATCTATCTATCTATCTATCTATCTATCTATCTATCTATCTATCTATCTATCTATCTATCTATCTATCTATCTATCTATCTATCTATCTATCTACGACCAGATTTATAGAAACAAAAAATGGCTCTAAAAGATTCTTAATATGATTTGCACATGGAAAAGGCAAAAATGAAGCTGAGATTTTTTAGTCAAAACACTGAAATTCTATAAGATCCTCACTCTTCAGGTTCTGCATTCTGAATCCAAAGTTATATTACCATATGTATTCAAAAGTAAAGCAACCTTGAACGTAAAATGCCCTCCTAAACATGTTGTAAAACCAAAAACAAAATTACTGGACTAACTGTAACTTGTTTACAAATATAAGATGGTCCCTTCTTTTTTGATGGAATATCTATGTGGGGGGGGGGGCTAGTCTTGCATTGGAGTATATACTGCAAAATAACTTTGTGTGAAGCACCATTGAAGAGACAGGATAGCTTATACTCTGAATAGCCTCCATGTGATCACATCCAGAAGCATTGTGAGCTTGTAACTGAACTATCATAGTGAGCACGGGACGATTGTATGAATCTCTGCCTCTATGGTGGGACTGTACACAGAGGCACTTTGACAGCCACAAAGGCTTTAAAAAAAGGTCATTGCTTGCAAGCTCTGCCCTGTATATGCCCCTAAAGGCAATGAACAAGTAATGTATGTTGCCACATTCTTGGCAAGTTCTATATTGAAACATAACTTGTTCCAGCAACAAAATGCAGATTGGTCAATATATCAGTGCTCACTTTCAGTTGCCAGCCATCAAGGCATGATTTACATGAGCACTTGATAACTTCAACCTCAAGGGGTGATTTGCATGAGAGAACGTATTTATTTAAAAACTGTTAGCCTGCCTTTTCTCCAGTAAGGATCCAGTAGGAATCAGCCATCACAGGTACAACACTGCAAGGCAGAACCTTCATATTGCCTCACATCCAACACAATCATTGTTAGTGAAGACAATTCACATTTTAGCTGTACACTAACCAAGCAGGCATCTTAAAGAGGGGGAAATGTTTATTAAGAAGCATGATGAACCTTCTGGTTCTTGTTGTTATGGTTATTGTCCTGCAGCTCTAAAATAAGAAATGCACTTTGAAGCATTGCTCTTTCTCAGGCATTTGTCTTACCTGCTCCAAGCCTGTTTGACATATTCATGAATGAGCTGCCTCTTAGAGCATTAAGGCCATTTAGACATGTGGATGGTTTCTGTCTAGCGGGAAGAGAGAGATGTAGCATAGTAACCAGATATAATTGCAAGCGACAGCCAGCATTACTGGTTCCATTTGCCAAATGTAGAGTGTCATTGTAGTTATGCTGGAGCAAACTGCATAATCTGCAGATTGAAATGTGTAGGACTGAGATTAAAAGATTATGAAATATCTCAGATAAAGTATCCTCATGCTTCCTCCTTTTCCATACTAAAGAAGATCCTCAAGCATTTAGCAAGTGATGATTTTCTATGGTCTGCCAATGATCGTTTGGTAAACTAGTCATCCAAATCACCCTGCAATGATTCAGAGCTTAAAATACCTGAAAAGAATTGTTCTTCTCTCCTTATTCCTCAGATTACATCAAAAACTGGAGATCCTGTCTTTTATTTAGTAGTGTTAGAAAGAATTTAGACATGATCTGGCAGTCTCTATCAGAGGGTTCACTGGCTTACCTGAATATCTCCGTCGCTACAGAACTATTCTTGGCTGTAACTGGAATAAATACTTGTGAGAGGTAAAGGAACATCTGCGCTGGAATGGAGTGTACTTTTTAAGAATGTGAATAGCCCTTCTTTTGCTGATTTTAGGGGGGCCATAAACAAAGGTGGGAATATTTGCAAATTCAGGTATGGAAGAAGCTTCAATCTTGTTTCGAACAAGCTTTTTCACATTCTCATGTACAAATCTGATTCCTACATAATATTATGATGTTATCATGAGATAAGTCTTTATCATATTGACTACACAATCCCTGATTGGTTGTACTTGTATTACAAGCTGGAAGAAAGCAATATCTTGATGAAAGAATAATACTCACGGTGCTGAAATAACTAATGAGATCCAGCAAATATACAGAAATGTGTAGAAAAGTGAGCGTTTGATAAAACTAATGAGACAATTTCAGATCTCTGACACATACATACACCCATGTTTGCCTGTGAATATTCAGTGCAGAACAAATACCCTTGCAGGAGCAACCACAAATGGAGTTAGACTCCTGGTCAAGTCGGACATGCAGTTTTTAATGAGTTGGTCCAGATTCCCCAGACCCAACTTGGTTTCCCTGAAGCCACACAGCAGCTGTGGGGAATGGCTGTTAAAAATTAAAGGAGAGCACAAATGGCCTCAGAACACCACCACGGGGTGGGGGTAGGAAGGGCCCCTGCCTCCCCCCCAAGCTGTTTTCCCTTGTCAAACCAGCACAGGGAGAGATCCCTCCCCTTTTTATTGCTCCATTTGCACAAAATTCTCCATGGAGAGCAGCAAAAACAGAGAACCCCTCCCCCACTTCAAACACTTTAAAAATCTGTACATCTAGCTTGACCCTCAGATCCTTAGCACTGTAAAAGAAACATTTATCTCATCAGATTGCACAGTTACTGGCATGTGTGATTAACCTCTTTTGCAGGTAGCGTCGGGGTTTAGGTTAACTTTGGCTTTTTGTATCCTACAGGTACTCCTAGCGTATCACTTCTTCCTTTAAGGAGCTTGAAGCAGAATACATTTGGGTCATGCAAAGGAACCTAAAGGTAAGTACATGCATCCCATACATGTCCAGGTCCAAGAAACTGTTTGCTTATCTCAGGCCAGGAACATGGTATTTCCCTACAATCAGCAGAAAGAACACTGTCCGCTGATGACTTAGCACTGTGTAAGCATACATTGTACAGTAATACTCCCACACAGGATAAAGCAAGAAGGAAAGTATTAAGGAAGCAAAACACACGAGCTGGAAATTAGTGCTACAAAAAAAAAGCCAATTATTTCAGATAGCCTGTATGAAGTTGCAATCATCTAGGAGTGATATGTTTTTTTAAAAAGTGTATCCTATGGAATAATGTGTGAGTAATGCTTTCTAAGCTATACTGGAACCTATTTAGAGCAAGAGCATAGTTATATGACTTTCAAGTCACTTCTAACCTTGGTTGTTTCCACACATCCTGGCATAGCGCTAAACTCATGCAATGAGGGCATCTTCCTGGCATGATTTCTGATGTCATTGTGCCACGAAAATGGGATCATGGGACGATGATGTCAGAAGAAATCACACCAGGAAGATGCCCTCGTTGTGTGAGTTTAGCTGGGATGTGTGAAAACGACCCTTATAAAGGTATTTGGAGGGGAGATATTTTTTTTTACTATTACATATGTGATTTCTCTTGCTCTCCTTCTTCTCCACCTATCCCTCCAATTTGATCCAAATTATCCATACACACCCAAGGAAAACATGGTTAATATTTCTTTTTGTACCTCTCAGTAGATATTTCATCTAAGCTCAGCAAGTCATAGTTGCATGATTAATTCTCTTGGCAAAGAGCTAAAGTAAACCGGAGGAGTTGGCAGATGTGGCAATCCTTCTGAACAGCACTTTTATTTAATTGGTCAGAAACCAGTCCATTTCTAGACCGTAACAAAGTGATTACGCTGCCCTTACTTAAGCAAAACTCTTGTTGGCTTCAAAAGGCACTATTATACAGGTCAGTGATAGGTGATTTGAGCCCCTAGTGAGGTAATATTTTTAGATGACAGCGAAAAACAATTTGTATGAGTTCCTGATACTGACTCTAATTGAAGCTATAGAATGAGATTTCTTGGTAAACAATTTAGAGTTCTAATCAGGAGAGTGTTGCAAGGGTCGCTCAGCTAACTCATCCTCCTTCCCAAGGCCAAAGCTTTTATCTAGCGGGAATTTCATTTCCAGGGTAGTATGGTTAGAAGGTAGATTAGCTGGCCCAATTGGAAGAATATCTTTTTCTAGGCCGAGAATGTAACTTTCACATTAAAGACTACTGGTTAGGACTATCTCCATGCCTTTATATTAGGGTTGTCAAGCAGTGCCTGGCAACTGGTGGGAGGGTTGTATGTGTGGGGGGACAGCGTTGCATGAGAATTTTTTTTAAAAATGTAGTCTCAAATATTTACTGGAAGTTCTTATGGAAGTGACAAAGGATAGCTCTAGGGCAGTGATGGCGAACCTTTTTGAGCCCAAGTGCCCAAACTGCAACACAAAATCAACTTATTTATTTCAAAGTGCCAGCACTGCAATTAAACGTGAATACTGAGGTTTTAGTTAAGAAAAAAAAACTCATACAGTTGTCCCAACTAATTAACATCTCTCTCTCTCTCTCTCTCTCTCTCTCTCTCTCTCTCTCTCTCTCACTCTCTCTCTCTCACTCAAGAGCTGCCCATGACTGAAAGTAAAGCAAGTTAAATCAAAGCAGTTTGCCCTTCTTTAGACCAGCAGCTTGCAAGCAGGGCCGAGGTGCCCATGGAGGCCAGGTAGGCGGTGGCCTCAGGGCGCGGGGTGGTGGAGGGGGCGCCAGAGGAGGCGCGGGGGATGGGAGCGTGCGCCATGGAGCTGCAGCCTCCCAGCCCTCCCGCCCCGTGTTGCTGCTGCCGCCAGCACATGCCCCCGGCCGGGCTCAGCAGCCGCGGGCAGGCGTCTGCGGTGGTGCAGGGCAACCGAGTGGGAGAGCTCGGAGGCCACCCGTGCGCCGTCCCAGCCACCCGCTAAAGTGATCGGGCCGGCGTGCGTGTGCACCCGTGATGACGTCACATGTAACATCATCACGCAGGCCGGTGCGAGTGTGTGCGCGCGCATGCAGGGGCGCCCGGCTCACCGGCTGCTGCGGGTGCTGAAAACCCTGGCACCACCGCTGCTTACAAGCACTCTCTCTCTCTCACTCACTCAAGAGCCACGAATGAAAGTAAAGCAAGTTAAATCAAAGCAGCTTACTCTTCTTTAGAAAGCCAGCCCGAGCAGCCTGGCTGCTGCCTCTGCTTCCTGCTGCTAAAGAGACGGGCAGCAGGGAGGCAGCCTTGAGAAAAAGAAATCACGTGGGCAGGGCCAAAACCCATGTGATCTCTGCTCAGAATGCCATTCCAGGCGTTCCCCCTCCAAATGAGCCCTAGAACTAGCGATCCGACGACTTGGCTTGCGTGCCCACAGAGAGGGCTCTGCGTGCCAGGTGTGGCACGCGTGCCATAGGTTCGCCATCACTGCTCTAGGGGTTGCTGGAAACTCTATAGGAAAACCATAGACTTCCTGGCAGATTCCTAGAATTACCACAGAAATGATAAAAGGTAGATCTAGGAATCATCAAACACTCTGAGAGTTTCCATCAATTTGAAGTGCTACCCTTTGTCTCTTCTGGTGAGAACTTCCCGTAAGAACACAAGGCTTCATTAAAAAAATTCCACTGCTGCTTCAAGCTAAGGAGGGCAATGGGACATGGGAGAAGGATTCCCATGTCCTCAAAAGGGCTTGGCAGCCCTATGTTACATTATGATTATTAGACAGAGAGCATAGTATTTGTTTTTCCCTGGTCTATATAGTGTTTATAGAGGGGAAAAGATGTTACTGGCAAGTTACTTCTAAATATTGCCATACTTTCTGTGATTACTACTGTCTGACAACAAAGAGAATGCACTTTCCAGCACCTCAGCACTTGGCATATTTGTCCAGATAGTTCTCAAGAGGAAATAGAAGAGTTTGAATTGAGTAAGAACTGAGCTCCCATGAACCATAGACCATAGACGTATAACTGCACTGCAGTACCAGAATGCAGAAGAATATATCCATCTCCTATGATTGCAAATTCAACACATTCTAGGTCTAGTTTATGCACAGCAGAAAATTCCATAAAGATGCCTATTCTCATTGATACTCAGGCCTCTATCTTAGGGCTTCACATGAAATCAATACTTATACCTTTGGAGTTGTTGTTATGATGATGATTAATGCTATCAATTAATACATCATAGAAACCAGAGTTTACACAGCATTTTTGTATTAAAAGACCTGGCATAAAAAGACCTGTTTTCAAGGATCAGTGAAATGGCTCTGGCAGCTTTTTTTAGGAGTGGAATTATATAAAGCAAAAGCCACCACTGGAAAGGTCCTGTCTCTAATAGGTTTTTAAAAAATCATAGACATCTTTTTCAATGCTTTCCTTTAAAATCTAGGAACAGGATAAAAATGAACATTTCTAACGGCATAAGGTGGGAGGGTCCAACAAAAGCCTCAGGAACTTTTATCAATTTTTAGAGGTTTCATTGCAGTTTTCTGCTACCATACTTACCAGATACTGAATATTTTTTTAAAAATTCTGTATATATTTATTTTATTTAACACAGAAAATAACATTAACAAGTGAACAAAATATCAAAAACAGAATATGTAATAGAGTATTAAAGCTACAAAGTATTTCTCTCCTATTTCCCCATACTTATTTATAGTAAAATACAATGTATTTGACATTTTATATTCAGCATTTCACACTGTATGCAACATTTTAAATTCCACAGTTTAGATGACTCATTTAAGAATTGATTTGTTTTACTAATAACCTTTCTTTTAAAGTTTTTCTTACATTTCAGCTATATAATCAAAGAAACATATCTATTTTCCCTGAAATTGGTCCGTTGTGTACATAAGAAATTAAGAGGAGTTAGCCGTGTTAGTCTGTAGTAGCAAAATGAAAAAGAGTCCAGTAGCACCTTTAAGACTAACCAACTTTATTGTAGCATAAGCTTTCGAGAATCACACTTCTCTTTGTCAGATGCATGGAGGGCAAGAAGAAACTGGTCAGATATATAGGTGGTGAGGGGAGGGCGGAGTAGATGCAAACAGTAGCTTCTGATATGGAGATCAGTTTGCTTCTGTTAAGGAAGTCAAGTTACTTCTGATAATGAGATAACTATTCATAGTCTCTATTCAATCCCAGCTTGACTGAGTCAGATTTACATATGAATTCCAATTCAGCAGCTTCTCGCTGGATTTTGTTTTTGAAAGGTTTCTGTTGAACTACAGTGACCTTTAAGTCCTTGATGGAATGTCCTGGTAGATTGAAGTGTTTTGCCCTCCCATTTGGAATAAAGAGACGGACACAAGGCTTGGGTGAAACAGGGCCATGAAATGACCGATTTATTTATAATTAATAAACCTATTAACTTAATAACGGCAAGGGTGAAACTAGCGGTACTGTTCGAGTGAGGGGTCAACCAGACCTGCTCCTCGACTAGCATGGGCGAGCACCCCCTGCCCCAGGTGCGAGCCATACATTGCATGGCTGTAACCCGGCCGGCCAGGCGAATGGTTCCCCCCTTTAAAGCACCATACACCCCAGCCGTAAGGCCCGAGGGAAGGTCTTTCCCAGGGGGTCCCAGGGCAGCCTGCCCTCACAGCTGGCAGCCGTAAGGCCCGCCAGCCGATCCGAGACAGGCCCCCATTCCCCACCAATGGGGCTGTGCCACCGGGTGCTCACCGGCCCGCTCTGCCTACCCCAACTAACCTGCCACCGACAGGGTCAAGCCTCTGCTTAGGCCCTGACGCCCCACATATCCTGTAGGGAAAGCCATAACCCTTGCCGCAGATTGGTCAAGGAAAGTTCATTGCCCTTAGCTGACAGGTGAATGCCATCACCTCTATAGAGGTCGGCAAACGTGTCGCGAATCCGCGGGTGGGGCAAATAAATCCCCAGCCCTGCACCCAACGCCTTAAACATAGCTCTGTTGGCCTTATGCCTGGTCCGCTCCATTGCATCATGGTCCAAAGCCTCCCTCCAGATACGCCGCGGGAGGATGGCAGACCAGATAATGAGGACACCAGGCCACTGTTTGGAAATAAACTGCAAGTCAGCCTGTGCCTGTAAAGTAAGGGCTTTTCCCTTAACCCACCCCAAATCATTACCACCTAAGTGAATAACTAAGAAATTAGGCGGAGGGGCAGACCTCCCCTCAAACAGGAGTGGCAACAGGCCCAGCCAACGCAGGCCCCGACGGCCCTGCCACTCAACTTGGGCCCATCGACTAAGGCCAAGCTGGGACCCCCATGGAGTCCTCTTGGCCTGATGCGCAGCCCAAAAAATCATACTGTGTCCGCATATGAGGATCCGACACCTCCCACGGCGAACCACAGCACCTACAGAAGAAGAAAACACAATTAACCAGAGCTTACAACGGGGGCGGCAGAGGACGGACATACCCCCGGTAAGCCGCTGATCGCCACCGCCCAACACCGCGGATGGCCACTTCGGGGTATCCCATGGCTGCTGCCGTGGAAGCAGCTCCGATCCTAAACGAATGAGAACAAAACTTGAACCCCTGTAGGCCAAGCTTATCTAAGGCTCTTTTCGTGACGGACCAAAACTGGTACCTTGTAAGGGAGGCACCATCACAGTGGCAAAAAAGAACTCCCTCACCTGAGCCTCTCACATCAAGATAAGCCCGCAGTGCAAGCACCAGGCAAAGTTCCCCTTCAGCACACGGACCCAGCCGGCCAACAACCCCCTTCCGGCCCTGGTCCGTCTTAGAGCGCCAAAGCCGGATGGAAACACCATCCCCTACAAACTGCACGTCTCGTGCCTGGAGAGGTCTATCCGACCCATCTGCCCGCGACTGAGCTACCAGCTCACCGATTCTAAACGCCCCAAAAAAGGCTACCAGGGAAGCTGCGTGGAAAAGAATGGCCTCGTACCTTGTTGAGCATAACGGGCCCCACACAGCACTTAAACCCTTCAGAATGGAGGGAGAAATGGGTTGTCTAGAGTCAGGTCGAGCACCGGCCTCCCTAGACCACCCCTCCAACATTTTCCGGACCCTAAAATCCCCCGTAACCTCCGTAAAACCCCGAGCCTTACTGGTGAAGGCCAAGGCAGCCAAAAGCCCCCGTATGGACTTTACAGACAAGCCAGCACCCTTCCTATCCACACAAAACTGCATGAGGTGCTCTGTGGGGATGGGCCAGCTTTGCTCCAAGCAAGCTTCCAACCGGAAGCTGGCAAATTGTCGCACCGCGCGATCATACGACCTTCTGGTGCTAGGAGCGATGGCTAGTCGAATAGCCCTGTGTGCTTCGGCCCTCCAAGATTCCACAGCTCCGAGGGCATCGGGACGGGGAAGGTGTCGGCGTCCGGGGCCAATTGACGAAACCGTTCCATCTGCCGGCGAGACAAAGCGTCCGCCACTCCATTGTCCAGACCTGGAACGTGCCTTGCCCTGAACAAAACGTTCAGCCGAAGACACCGGAGCGTGAAAGGCCGGACCAGCCGCATGACCCTGGGCGACCTGGATGACAAGGAGTTGATAACCTGGACTACAGCCATGTTGTCACACCAAAAGTGGACCGCATGGTTGGCCAGTTCATCCCCCCACAGCCACACAGCTACTAAAATTGGAAAAAATTCCAAAAATGTCAAATCTTTAACAATGTCGCTATCAAGCCATGCAGCGGGCCAAGGCTCTGCACACCAGTGCCCACGAAAGTACACCCCAAACCCCACAGATCCCGAGGCATCTGAAGCCACTCGCAATTCCGCCTCAAGCAAAAGCTCGTCCCTCCAGAAGGTAACTCCATTATAGGAACAGAGAAAATCCTCCCACACCTTCAGGTCATCTCTGACCCCTTGAGACAGCCGAATCCTGTGATGCGGCAACCGCAGGCCAGCCATCACATCGCAGAACCGCCGCAAGAAAGGGTGGCCAGGCGCCACAGCCTTGCAGGCAAAATTGAGGTGGCCAACCAACTGTTGGAGCTCCAGTAAGGAAGCCTTTCTCTTAACCCGGAGCGCCGCAAGGCGCTCCCGCAGCTCAACAACCTTGGCCCCAGGGAGACGGAAGGTCTGTTGAACTGTATCAATTTCAATACCCAAGTATGTTAAAACTTGAACAGGCCCTTCCGTCTTTTCATGAGCAAGGGGAACCCCGATCTCCTCTGCTAGGGCCATGAATCCTGTCAATAACCTATCGCATTGGCCAGATCCCTTGGGCCCACAAAAAATAAAGTCGTCAAGGTAGTGGGTGGAGTCACAGCTTCTCAGCCGCTGACGGAAAGCCCACTCCAAAAAGGTGCTGAATCTCTCAAAGGCAGTGTCATGGACCAACCTGGCCCAGTGGAGCAGAGAGACTCAGAGGACTCCTCTGAGGAAGAGGCAGCTGGTGAACCTGACCCAGATCCACAGCCAGTGGCAGAGGCACTGCAGGAGGAGGCAGGCTCTGAAGGCTCAGATACTGATCCACAGCCAGGTCCCAGCACATCGGTTCCTCATCTTCCCAGCCCTGGGCTGGCAACAGAAAGCCAGGTGCAGGCCAGCTCTCCCCCTTCATCACCAGAGCCTCGGGAGCGCTGCCAGAGGAGGGCTAGAAGAGCCCTCCAAGCCAGAAGGCGCAGTGCCAGGCTAGCAGCACAGCACCGGCCCAGCATCATTAGTGATGATGAGTGCTCGCAGGAGCAGGACTGAGATAGCTGGCAGGTGCTGAGCACTGTGAGGCTTAAAAGCAGCCGAAGAGGGAGTGGCTGCGTGGAAGCAACGAGTCCGCTCACTACTGACCTTGCTGCCGTGTTTGGAATTGATTCTCTTGTCCCTGACCTTTGGCCTGTTCCTGTGGATGTGTTTTTGGAATCCCCCTTTGGACTTGAAGCCGTGAGTGTGCCCAGTTGGTGCCTGAACCTTGGAACTGGGTGCTGCCCTGCTCGGACAACTTGGGAGTTTTCCCTCGCATGCTGCCAGTGCGAGTCTGTATCGGGACAGTTTGCTTCCACCTCACACCAATTCACATTCCTCCAGCTGGGGGATGGAGGAGGCTGCCGGCCCTGTTGCTATGGCTATACAAAGCCAGGTGTTACAGGCTCAGATAACGCAGCTCACCCAAGCTTTGGCTGCAATTCAACAGCAACTAACAGCCCGCTCCACGCCCCCACGGGGAAAATGCCCTGTGAGTGTGCCAGAAAAGTTTGCTGGAGACATAGAAGAATTTCCTGCTTTCCTTGCTCAATGTAAATTGTATATAGAACTTCGTGATCATGACTTTCCCAATGAGAGAACGAAGGTGTGCTTCATTTTGAGCCTCTTAAAGGGGCAGGCAGCCAGATGGGCTACTCCACTGCTGATTGCTGACTCACCCCTGTTAAATAACTTTGCTGACTTTGTGACTCACCTGAGCATGATATTTGACAACCCTTTGAAGGCTGAGAAGGCTAACCGGCGTATTAGGAATCTCAAGCAGGGGAAGGGAACAGTGGCCACCTATACAACAGAGTTTCAGCTGATAGCTCTGGACCTGGGCTGGAATGAAGCTGCCCTCATAGACCAGTACCTTGAGGGGTTGTCTGAAGAGGTACTAGATGAGGTGGCCAGGGTGGAGCGGCCTGTGACTCTCCAGGCATTAATCTTACTGTGCCTGAGGATTGATGGACGGTTGGAGAGCCGGAAACAGGCACAGGAAGCGGCCTGGCCACGGCAGAAAACATGCTGGTCTCTCCCTGCTCCCGTGGGGGATGGGGCTCCTGGTAGGCAAGAGAGGGAAGGAGGGTCCCCAAGAATGAGGACTACTCATCCTCACTTGTCTGAAGAAGAGAAAATCAGACGCCATGCTCTGAATCTCTGCCTGTACTGTGGAGGTGTGGGGCATTATGCCAGTTGCTGTCCAGAGAAGGAAAACCGTCCTACCACCAGCAACCAACCCCAAGCCTCATCCCAACACAGGTCATCAGAGGGGTGGCCTGTTGCCGGAACCGAAGACCTACCCAGCGGTCCTCGACACCTTCTGATGCCAGTAAGGCTGCAGTTGCCAGATGCACGTTGGCTCTTGGTGTACGCAATGATAGATTCTGGTGCATCCCAGTGTTATATGGACGCCCAGTTCGCTACCCAGCATCGAATCCCCTTGAAACCTAAAAGGACACCCAGCTTAGTGGAGACCATTGATGGCCGACTACTGCGTTCGGGGCCCATCACACAGGAAACTGAACCGCTGCTCCTACAGTTGCAACGTCACCAGGAACGCCTTTGTTTTGATATAGCTACAATGCCTCATTTTCCCATTGTGTTGGGGATGTCTTGGTTGGAACTCCACAATCCAATCATCAATTGGACTAAACAGGAATTACAGTTTGAAGACCCATGCCCACATAAGCTTCACCCAGCTGCCCTGGGGGCAGCTACCTACCCAGCATTGCCAGGCCTCCCAGAAAAATACACAGATCTCCGGGATGTATTTGAGGAAAAAGGAGCTGATCAGTTACCACCCCATCGACCATATGATTGTGCCATCAATCTGATGCCTGGAGCCCCTTTACCAGCAGGTCGGCTATATCCCCTATCGGAGCCGGAACTTGTGGCCCTCCGGGATTTCCTGACTAAAAATCTACAGAGGGGATTCATTCGTCCTTCTACCTCACCCACTTCTGCTCCTGTCCTGTTTGTAAAAAAGAAAAGCGGGGACTTGCGGCTATGTAATGATTATCGGGCACTCAACAAGATCACCATCAGGGACCGTTACCCCCTTCCCCTTATTCCAGAGCTGCTAGAGCGTCTGAGGGGAGCCAAGGTGTATACAAAGCTGGATCTCCGTGGTGCCTACAACCTGGTGCGCATACGTCCGGGCGATGAGTGGAAAACCGCTTTTGCCACCAGATACGGCAGTTTGAGTACCTGGTAATGCCCTTTGGTTTGTGTAATGCGCCCGCTGTCTTCCAGCGTTTAATGAATGATATATTCCGAGATCTCCTTGATAAGTTCCTCATAATTTATTTAGATGACATCCTAATCTATTCTCAGGATGCAGCAAGCCATACTAAGCATGTGCGTGTGGTTCTGCATCGGCTCCGACAACATGGCCTTTATGCCAAACTTGAAAAATGTGCCTTTGACCTCACATCTGTAGAATTTCTGGGACACCAGATTTCCCCTCAAGGGATTGCTATGGACCCCCAGAAAGTCCAAGCCGTGCTATCCTGGCAAGCACCGCGCAATCGTAAAGATGTTCAACGCTTCCTTGGATTTGCAAACTACTACAGACAATTTATTCCTGAGTTTGCCTCCCTAGCAGTACCTCTGACAAGGCTGTTACGCCCCCGAGAGCCGTTTCGCTGGACACCAGAAGCTCAACAGGCCTTTCAAAATTTGAAGACCCACTTTGCCACTGAACCACTCCTGAGGTACCCAGATCCTAGCCTGCCCTTTGTAGTTGAGACAGATGCCTCCAGCACAGCTATTGGAGCAGTGTTATTGCAGCAAGGGATGACTACCAAGAGCGTGCAACCATGTGCCTTCTACTCCAGGCAGCTCACACCAGCCGAGCAAAATTACACCATCTGGGAGCGGGAGCTATTGGCTATTAAAGTTGCATTTGAAGTGTGGCGTCATCACCTGGAGGGCGCTCGTCACCCTGTTCAGGTTCGTACAGATCACCGCAATCTGGAGCACCTACAGACAGCGCGGCGGCTGAATCAAAGACAGATTCGATGGTCTCTGTTTTTTTCCAGATTTAATTTCACTGTTTCTTATATTCCAAGCTCGCAAAATAAGCGGGCAGACGCCCTCTCCAGGAAGCCTGAGTACGCTGCCCCACTGACAGGGGAACGACCACTAGCTACTATCTTGCCACCTGATAGCTTTGCAGCGGTGCAACCCATGCCACCTCTCAGAGAGAGGATAAAGACACAGCAACAACGAGATCCCTTTGCAATGAAACAACTTCAGGCACTCCAGGACTCCCTGGGAACAGTACGTACTGACTTTGCGGAGCAGATGGGGCTGCTCACCCACCGTGGCAGGGTCTATGTACCATTAGGACCTTTACGGTCGGAAATTCTACATCTGATGCATGATGCCAAACCAGCTGGACACTTTGGGCGGCACAAGACCCTACACCTATTGACTCGAGAGTTTTGGTGGCCTCGGGTCCAAGTCGATGTCTCTCGATATGTGGCTTCATGTGAGACCTGCCGACGGGCCAAAGACCAGCCTGGAAAACCTCCTGGCCTGCTACAACCATTGCCAACTCCTGCAGGACCTTGGCAAGCTCTGTCTATGGATTTCATCACTGATCTCCCCAGATCTAATGGCCACACAAGCATCCTGGTGGCAGTGGATCTACTCACAAAGATGGCACATTTTATTCCCTGTACAGGCCTTCCCTCTGCTCGTGAAACGGCCCAACTATATTTGCATAACATTTTCCGACTCCATGGACTGCCTGCTCACCTGATTTCGGATAGAGGAGTCCAGTTCACCTCGCGGTTTTGGCGTGCCCTACACTCCCTCCTAGGGACCCAAGTACACCTCTCCTCAGCATACCACCCACAGTCGGATGGCCAAACCGAACGTACGAATGCCACGCTCGAACAGTACTTACGGTGTTATGTCAACCATCAACAGGATAACTGGGGGGCATTGTTGCCCTTGGCAGAATTTGCTTACAATAACGCAGTACACTCCTCCACCCACCAAACACCGTTCATGGCCAACTACGGCTACGACCCCCGGTTCTTCCCTCCAGTCGCACCCGATTCAATGGTCCCATCGGCTAATGATCTCGTCCAGGAGCTTCAAGCCCTCCATCAAGTCCTCCAGGAACAGTTACAGCAGGCCAAACAAGCATATAAAGTGGCTGCTGACCGGAAACGGCGACCGGGGGAGACCCTGAAGGTTGGGGATCAGGTCTGGCTCTCGACCCGGCATTTAAAGAGCCTGCGACCATCCCGAAAACTGGACGCCAGGTTCATAGGCCCATTCCCCATCATAGACCAAATCAATCCAGTGGCCTACCGGTTACAACTTCCACCGGCACTTCGGATCCACCCTGTCTTTCATCGTTCCCTGCTAGTCCCAGTTTCCCCTCCAGATCCTGCACGCCCCTCTGTAGCCCCGCCACCACCGGTCATGGTACAGGGACATGAGGAATATGAGGTCGCACGGATTCTGGACTCCCGATGGCGACGGGGACGCCTCCAATACCTAGTTGACTGGAAAGGGTATGGACCTGAGGAACAGTCATGGGAACCCGCCTGTAATATCCATGCCCCAGCCCTGCTCCGTCGGTTTCATCAGGCATATCCGCAAAAGCCGAGTCCTCGCTCAGATGGGGAGGGGACCCATGGGGAGGGGGATGATGTCATGGACCAACCTGGCCCAGTGGAGCAGAGAGACTCAGAGGACTCCTCTGAGGAAGAGGCAGCTGGTGAACCTGACCCAGATCCACAGCCAGTGGCAGAGGCACTGCAGGAGGAGGCAGGCTCTGAAGGCTCAGATACTGATCCACAGCCAGGTCCCAGCACATCGGTTCCTCATCTTCCCAGCCCTGGGCTGGCAACAGAAAGCCAGGTGCAGGCCAGCTCTCCCCCTTCATCACCAGAGCCTCGGGAGCGCTGCCAGAGGAGGGCTAGAAGAGCCCTCCAAGCCAGAAGGCGCAGTGCCAGGCTAGCAGCACAGCACCGGCCCAGCATCATTAGTGATGATGAGTGCTCGCAGGAGCAGGACTGAGATAGCTGGCAGGTGCTGAGCACTGTGAGGCTTAAAAGCAGCCGAAGAGGGAGTGGCTGCGTGGAAGCAACGAGTCCGCTCACTACTGACCTTGCTGCCGTGTTTGGAATTGATTCTCTTGTCCCTGACCTTTGGCCTGTTCCTGTGGATGTGTTTTTGGAATCCCCCTTTGGACTTGAAGCCGTGAGTGTGCCCAGTTGGTGCCTGAACCTTGGAACTGGGTGCTGCCCTGCTCGGACAACTTGGGAGTTTTCCCTCGCATGCTGCCAGTGCGAGTCTGTATCGGGACAGGCAGCACATGAAACAGAACATCCCATAGGGAGCGCCCTGTCCATGTAAAACTGACCATCAAAAGAGAAACCCAGCAACTCAAAGTCCAATGGATGAACAGGTAAAAGACGAAAGGCCGACTTAATGTCGCATTTCGCCATTTCAGCCCCAATGCCATTGCGCTTTACCATAGCCACCGCCTCATCAAAGGATGTGTACCGCACAGTACATAGATGCTCTGGGATGGCATCATTAACAGACCCACCCCTGGGAAAGGACAGGTGGTGAATCAAACGATACTCACCAGCCGCCTTCTTGGGTACTACTCCCAAAGGGGAGACCCTCAAATTTGGCACCGGCGGGGTGGGGAAGGGGCCCAAAACACGCCCTTCTTGGCATTCTTTCATAATTTTCAGCCTCACCACCTCTTCCATGCCAACCACCGAACGCAGGTTGGATGACATGAAGGAGGCCCGAGGGCCCTGAAAGGGGATCCGAAAACCAAAACTAAACCCTTCTAACAAAAACCTGGCAGAACCCCAATCGGGGTATCCCTGCAACAACTCAGAAAGCACCTTCAGCTTTATGGGTGTTGGGCCCCTTGTCAACTGAGGGCTTCCCCTGCCCGCCTCCTGGACGGGGGCCGCCACCGCGAGGCCGGGGACGAGGGAAAGCTGAGAATGCGTGGGGGCCCTTGCATCGTGGGCACTCCTGCTTGAACCCGCACCCCCTCCTGGCGCACACCCCCTGATAGGCAAACTCCCAGCAAAGCAGCCGGGGCTGAACCAGCTGCCCTGCAGCGGTGCGGGAACCAGGAGGGGTGGCAAGACGCTGCAACAAATGCCCACTGTCTGACCTATCACCTAAATTAGGTTTGGCAGGGGCCATGAGCTGAAGCCACAGCTGCTGGTGGATGCGATCCCAGGGTAACGTGGGATCCACAGCAGCGCGCATACGGAATTCCTCGTCATACTGCATCCATGCAGCACCGACGAACTCTGTATGCGCTCTATACACTATGTCTATGTATTGGAACAAAGGGGCAGCCCTCTGCGGTTGAGCCCTGGCAATCACCCCGGCATAAATCAACATGCCGGGTAACCAATTTGACCAGGTGCGATCAACCTTCCGACGCTTAAGGCGCTCCTTGTCGCGGTCCTCCATTTCCTCTTTATCCTTCTTTTCCAACTCGCGGAAAAGGAGGGTAAAGACGTCAACAAATTCACCCCGCAAAATCTTATCCCTGGTAGCGGGTGTCAAGTGATCCCCTAGGGGTAAGGCAGTATCGCCAAACGGCATAACCCTATACGGCATAACCCCCAAAGCCTGGTAATAGGGGCTGCCAGGGAAGGTTGGCCACACGACCTGCGGATATCCAAATGGATGGCCGCCAGTGGCAGAGCCAGGCACAGACGCCTGACCAACCCCCGGTGCCGGAGACCCAGCCGCTGCTTGAAGCGGCAAGGGCTGAGAGCCCCAATATTGCCAGGGGCCCGAGCCACCCTGAGCCCCGTGGTACGGAAATCCTGGCCAGGACTGTAGGCTACCTTGAGGGGGGGCCTGGGTAACACTGCCATGAGCCGGCGGAACCCAACTTGATGGACCAGGTCCGCCCACCGGCCCCCAGGGCCGTGTGAGGTGCAGCCAACTTACCCTCAGATTCGGGTTGCTCCACCACCACTGCAACTGGAGCCTCATCTGCAGCCTCCTGGGCCACCTGCGCTTCCTGTTCATCCACGTCGCCGGGCTCACCAACTCCTGACCGCCTTGGCTCCACTCCAGCAGCAGCTGAGGAACCTTCTAAAACAGAAAGCCGGGTTAAGACATCTCTCTGAAAAGTGGCTGCAGAAACCCTCGCAGAGGCCCTCTGCACTCTGGCTCCAGCAGGCCGCACAGCCACAACCCCCTTTCGCTGTTCAAGCGCTGCCAGCTTGGCCAGGATTTCATGCCGAGCCGCCTCCCCGTCCTCATCATCAGAGGAAGAGACAGGCCGGTTGCCTAGATTCTGAGGCCTCTTAGCTGGCTGCTTGCCTTTGCTCACGCCCCCACCCTTCTTGGGAGGCATGGCTAACTTGACAGGGAAGGAAGGCAATAACCCCCTTGGCCACTATGCAAAGAAAAATGGGGGGGAACAGGGCTCCCTAACAGTTCTAAGGCAAGCCCAAGAGGTAAGCTATGGCCCCCCACCCAAAATGAGGGGGGGTCAGCAATTAATCCCCTACGATGAATAAGAAGGCACCGCAAAACTACTGAACCAATGAGTGAGTGATCTATATCGCAGGCCAAAAAGGCCAAGGCGGTCTAGAGCCTAGACTGGGGAATGCACAACAGCCCCCTCAGCAACCCAGCTCCAAGGAAGAGAAAGCCCTGTAAATACCGCCACCGAGAACGCGCTGAAAGCAGCGCACCGGGCGCTGCGCCAACAAACGCTGCACCGAAGCCACGCAGCACACCCCACTCGCCCCCACAACCGAGGGAAAGGGGGCCAAGCCTGCTAAGACCGTGGGAAAAAATGCGGCCGCCGAGCAGCGCGATGCGTGCGCCAGCAAGAGCGCCGCGCTACAGCGCGCCCGGTACTCCCTGCTCCTCCAGGCAGATCAGCCTCCACGACTCCGAGGGGAGGGCCAAATGACGGCCGCTGACCAAGGCCCACCAGGAAAGCTCCCGTCACCGCCGCACAGGCTCGACCAAAAGAGAGAGCCGCGGCAGGAACAACTCGTCCGCCCGAAACGCGGGGGAAGGGCGAATGCCAGCCCTTGCAAGACTCGTGAGGAGAAGCAGCTCCTTCTCGACGAGCTTGCAAGATGCAACTGCGCCACAGGGAGAGCGGGGCTGGCCTAAGAATGGCCAGCCACGCCCCCTGAAACACCCAGATGCCCGGGCAAATCCGCCCCTTCATCCACGCGAGAGGGCAAAGCACGGCACCTGGGTAAGCGTGTAAGCACGCCCCGGGGGTGCCGATCTCCCACTGGTTTCTGGATGTTGCCATTTTTAATGTCAGATTTGTGTCCATTTATTCTTTTGCGCAGAGGTTGGCTGGTTTGTCCAATGTACAGAGCAGATGGACATTGTTGGCACATGAGAGCATATATCACATTGGAGGATGAGCAGTTGTAAGAGCCAGAGACAGTGTAGTTGATGCCATTGGGTCCTGTAATTGTATTTCCTGGGTAGATATAAGGGCAGAGCTGGCATCTGGGCCTGTTGCAGGGCCTGGTACCTGTGCTGGTGACTCTGCTAGCCGATTCATGATTGTAAGTGAGAAGTCGTTTCAGGTTGGGGGGCTGTCTGTAGGCAAGGAGAGGTCTTCCACCCAGGGCTTCTGAGAGAGAGGCATCATTTTCCAGGATGGGTTGTAGATCATTGATGATACGTTGGATGGGTTTGAGCTGGGAACTATAGGTGACAACCACTGGTGTTCTATTGTTAGTTCCTTTAGGTTTGTCCTGGAGCAGGCTGTTTCTGGGTACTAGTCTGGCCCTGTCGATTTGTTTCCTCACTTCATTTGGTGGGTACTGTAGTCCCAAAAATGCTTGTTGTAAATCTCTTAAGTGGGAGTCCTGATCAAGAGCACTGGAGCAGATACGATTGTAACGTAAGGCTTGGCTGTAGACAATTGACCAAGTGGTATGTTTAGGGTGGTAGCTGGAAGCATGTAGATATGAGTATAGGTCTGTTGGTTTCCGGTATAAAGTGGTATTTATCCATTCACTATGTTGTTGTACAGTGGTGTCTAGGAAGTGTACCTTTTGTGTGGAGTGGTCCAGGCTCAGGTTGATAGTAGGGTGAAAGTTGTTGAAGTCCTGATGAAATCTTTCAAGGGCTTCCTTCCCATGGGTCCAAATGATGAAGATGTCATCCAAGAATCTTAAGTATAGTAGTGGTTTCAGTGGATGGGAGCTGAAGAAGCGTTGCTCCAAGTCCGCCATGAATATGTTAGCATATTGTGGTGCCATGTGTGTGCCCATGGCTGTGCCATTAACCTGTAGATATAAGCTGTCACCAAATTTGAAGTAATTGTGATATATGCCCTCATGTGCCAACAATGTCCATCTGCTCTGTACATTGGACAAACCAGCCAACCTCTGTGCAAAAGAATAAATGGACACAAATCTGACATTAAAAATGGCAACATCCAGAAACCAGTGGGAGAACACTTCAATCTACCAGGACATTCCATCAAGGACTTAAAGGTCATTGTAGTTGAACAGAAACCTTTCAAAAACAAAATCCAGCGAGAAGCTGCTGAATTGGAATTCATATGTAAATTTGACTCAATCAAGCTGGGATTGAATAGAGACTATGAATGGTTATCTCATTATCAGAAGTAACTGACTTCCTTAACAGAAGCAAACTGATCTCCATATCAGAAGCTACTGTTTGCATCTACTCCGCCCTCCCCTCACCACCTATATATCTGACCAGTTTCTTCTTGCCCTCCATGCATCTGACAAAGAGAACTGTGCTTCTCGAAAGCTTATGCTACAATAAAGTTGGTTAGTCTTAAAGGTGCTACTGGACTCTTTTTTGATAAGAAATTAATTTAGCCATTGACGCATATACATGCAAATTGTATGTCCATTCAGTCACACCTGGATTCTGCCTTCCACTTGGTTGCACATGGTAGTCTTGCTTCCATCACCATGAATTTAAAGAGTTCACTGTGTATTTTTGTAATATTATTTGGTAAAATATTTAATAACATATTTCTAGGATCCAGCACAAAGTAGAACTTTTGCATCTCTTCATGTATTTTTATCTAGAATTTTCTCCCCTTCTTGCATGTCCACCACATATAATAGAATGTTGCATCCATACACTGAGATTTCCAACACTTTCTGCTATAATCCTTATTAGTTTTTGCAATTTCCTTAGGAAACAGAACCAACATGAGACCCCACAGAACTGTGTGTCCTCAGAGAGTCACCACCTTCTTCCAAATCTCTAATAGTTTTTAGTAATAAACCTATAAAGAGAATTTAATCTTCACATCAAAATATATTAATTGATGCATTTAGTAGAATGTGCTTTCTTTTAATTTTTTTTTAAATTTTCTAAACAACAAAGGAGATACAGGAGAAAAAGGGAAAAACAAAAATACCCATTGCACTGGGTGTAGATTGAGATACCCTTTACATGATTATTTAGATAGAGCACAATCACTATACATCATTTGGATAGTATGTTCAAACCCACAACAACCATTCTCAGAGACATTTCCACTCAGTTCCACTGTGTCTTGCTAATAAACCAAAAATATTATTATTAAGTATCTAACAGTATTTACCGCTATACCTCTTCCACCTCCAAATCAACAACTCAGAAAGAACCCACCATGATCTATACATTTCACTACTATACTACAATGCACCATACTATACTAACTGGTTTATAATAAACAATATTTCAATAACCTCTGTCAATCTGACCTCCTATTCAAATTTACTTTATTTGTATTATTTATTTGTGTCTTTTATTTCTCATCTTTATCTACAATAGGCAAAGTAATTTTCCCATTTCTTTTTGAATTCTCTGATGGCTCTTCTATTTATATAATCTGTTAATTTTACCATTGCCACATATTCTGTCATTTTAACTTTCCAGTTCTCTTTAGTTGGGCATTCTTTGTCTTTCCATTTACTTGCCATTACTACCCTTGCTGCTGTTAGCATATAGCACAAAGATTCATACAATATTTTCTCAATATTATCTGGCATTATTCTCAACAGCATAGTCCCTGGTTTCATTGCAAAGTCAGATTTTAAGAACTTTTGAATCTCTGTATGGATTTCTTTCCATTTTTTAAAATTTTGTTGCATGTCCACTACCATGTGATAAAAGGTACCTTCTACTTCTTTATACTTTCAATGTAACCCACTGAAATTCTTATTCATTTTTACTATATCTTTTGGAGTTATATACCACCGATAAAACATCTTGTACCAGTTTTCTCTTAATGTTTAGTTTACAGTAAATTTTATACCCTTCATCCATAAATTTTCCCACTTTTGGAATGTTATCATTTCTCCAAAATTCTGAATCCATCTTGACATACACATTTTAACTTGTTCTCTTTCTGTGTCATATTGAAGTAGGAGTTTATAAATTTGCCCCATCATGTGGTCTTTCAGCTGAATGATTATATTTTCAAAATCCGTTAATTCTCTTAATCGGCCTCTGTGATCTTTGACCGCTTCTTTTAGTCTAGAAATTGCCTGAAGATATACCAACCATTGTATCTTCTTACCTTCTTCATTGATTGCCATGCTTTTGTTTTTCCTTGGGACTTTGTCATATCTTTATAAGTTATGAAATCATTAGCTTTCCTTGTATGTTTATCACAGAAGGCATCAATTGGTGACATTAGAGGTGATATCAGTGGACTAATCCTTATTTTCACAGAGTTCGAAATTTTCAGCAGACTCTCTCTAATTATATGATTTGTATGTAGTGTTCTTGGCCTTATCTTAAGCCAAAGGTAATTATGTAGCCCCTCTATCAGATCTGCCATTTCTAGCTTTATTAACCTATCATTTGGATTTTTGATCCAATCTGTAATCCAGACCAGGCCTACAGCTTGATAATATAACTTAATATTTGGTATGCCTAGTCCTCCTCTTCTTTTTTCATCTTGTAACACCTTGAATTTGATTCTTGGTTTTTTGCCATTCCAGATGAATTTATTTATTTGTCTTTGCAAATTTCCAAGTGTCTTTTCTCGTATATTAATTGGAATAATTTGAAATAAAAAATTAAATTTTGGCAAAATGCTCATTTGTATTGTGGAGATTCTTCCTAGCCATGGTAATTTTAATTTAAACCATCTTTCAAAATCTCTTTGTATTCTCTTCCAAAGTACTTCATAGTTGTCTTTGAATAGTGTGTCTTTTTGTCCTGTCAAATTAATGCCCAAGTATTTCACTTGATTTGTTGCTGTCTCACATTCTGTCATTTCCTTTATTTTTTTCCTCTTTTTTTTTGTTTAGAATTTAGGAATTATTTTGGGTTTTTTTCTTATTAACTTTAAATCCCAAAAAGGAATCAGATTTAATAAGACGTTCCATAACATAGTGTAGTGACTCATGTGGATTCAGGATTGTCAGAACCATGTCATCAGAACCATCGTTCATCAATTTGAATTCTTCACCGTTTGCACTTAAACCTTTAATTTTAGAATCTTGTCTCACCTATGATGCAAGAACTTCCATAGCTAAAATAAATAATTGTTGTGATAGTGGACACCTTTGTCTTGTCCCTTTTTCAATTTAAAGACCTTCTGTTGTTGCTCCATTAATCAAATTTTTTGCATAAACATAAATGCCACTTTGTATCTCTTCTTTTCCACAAATTCCATTGCATCTACTACAAATCTAACATTATCCCTCATTAATCTCTTTGGTACAAATCCCGTCTAATCTGGGTGTATTATTTTTTCTATACATTTTCTTAGCCTTTCTGCCAATATTGAAGTAAAAGGTTTGTAATCTACATTCAATAACGAAATGGGTTTATAAGATTGGGGTAACATAGGGCCAGTATCTCTTTTATAAATCAAAGTTATATATCCTCTTTTGAATTCATTACTCCATTAATATCCCCAAAACTCGTAATGTCCCCTTCTTGAAAATCTAATAGTTTTTTAAAAAAATTCTCATAAAATTTTTATTTTGCCTTGTTTGGTGCATATATTGTTGCTAACGTACAAATCTTCCCATCTGGGAATCTTATTTTCAACATAATATATCTCCCTTCGGTATCTTTAATTTTTTCAATCACATTAACTCATTAGTTCATTATATGCACCGCTACCCCTTTTTTCATCTCATTTGCTGATGATAAGTAGACTTCACCCAGCTTCTTATTTTAAAAAATATGTTCATGTACTCTCTTTACATGGGTTTCTTGAATACATATAATATCTACCTTTTGTTTCATTAACAAATTAAAAGTTTGGGATCATTTTATCTGGGAATTTAAACCACTGATATTTATAGATAAAATACTGACATTACTTATTTTTCTAATATGCTGCTGCTTGATCTAATTTATCTTCTTCATTTTTTGGAATCCTTTTGTTTTTCTTCTTTATCTCTTTCTTATCTTTTTGGGCCTCAGGAGTATTTTCCATTGACAGTTCCTCGAACAGTTGTTTAGCTTATTCAGTCGTTGAAATAAATAATTTTCCTTTTGGTTATATCACTTCCAAAGCAAATGGAATTTTCCAAAAACATTTTATTTCTTTCTCCTGCAGGATTTGTCTTAAAAAATTAAAGTCTTTTCCTTTTTTCTCAATAAGGTTTCTGGAAGATCTTGATAAATCTGTATTTCTATGCCTGAAACTGCAAGCAGCAACTGCAACTTTTTTCAATATGAAATCTCTAGTTTTCTTATGTGCAGATTTAACCACTATATCTCGAGGCTTTTTGTTCCTAATTGTGTATTTTGAGTTAATTCTATATATTAAATCAATATCTGGAAAATCTCTCTCAATCTTAAAGTGATCTTTTAATAAAGCACAAAATTTCTCTTACAAATCCACCCCCCCCACCCCAAATCTTCTTGAATGGATTGTCTGAAACATAAATTAGAATTTCTGGTTTGAACTTCTGGAGTTTCAATTTTTTGATTTGCTAATTTCAATTGTTGAAACAAAGTTTCTTGATGTAAATCTAAATCTTTGTATTATTTTTTAACTTTTTCAATCTCCTTGGCATTTCTTTGAGTTGTCTTTTGGACCTCTACCAGTCCTGCTGTAAATTTATGCTTTAGGTCTGAAATATCTTTTTTGATCTTATCATACACATTCATCCCTTCTTGTTTAATAGTGTTTTGAGTGCGTAGACACCCTCTGTTTAGTTGAGATCAGGGAGTTGCAAACAGAACTCCCTCATCAATCTGCCATCTTTCCTCGTCACCCCCAGTAGAATGTGCTTTCTCAAATATGCCACTTAGGCCATGTAGAGTAAAAAAGTTAACACCAGAATCTTGAATTTGGTCCTGAAATTAACTTCTAACCAATGTATTCTCTGCAACTGGCTGTGAATTATAGCTTGGCTGCAGCAATTTGGAGTAGCTGGATTTTCTAAACAGTCTTCAAGGGCAGCCCCACATACAGTATATTGCATGGATTAAATTGCACATCCATTGAGGCATTATACTTCCAGTGGTCTCTTTCAGGGGGGCAGGGCAGGGTATGAGTTAGTTAGCTCCCTAAGCCATTACAGGCCCAGGCATACCCCTAACAGTGGTGGAAAGTCACATCATGGAAAACAGCGGTGTAGCTCATAGGTTCCCATTGTATGGGAAAATTCATCCCCCTGCACCCAGCCCTGCTCTGGAGGCCCAGCAGGGCATAGGATGCCAACTACCACAGGGACCAATCTGCTTATGCCCCTGCAATGGCTGAGGCCCTTTCCACTTGTCCAATCAGCTCCTGGGGCAACCTACATAACTTCCAGCAGAGCCGCCCATGACTCCAGGAAAGTAGGGAGGAGAACTAAGTCCACAATGACTGCTAACAACCACCCAAGTTGCCTTACAGGTTTCCTGTCTCTTGCATCTTGGCTTGAGGAGGGTGAGGGCACACCAACCAGTAAGAAGGAGCTGAGGAGCCAACTGCCTGGCTTACTCGTTGACAGCAGCCCCCCTCTTCCCTTGCAGGCAACCCACCTCCATAGATGAGACTTGCCAGAGAGTGGGCATGGCCCCTGAAGATAAGCCTGCACAGTCCATGCCTGTCAAAGGGGCAAATGCCCAAGGAGCCATGCTTGGCACAGCTGTTACAGGGTGGATGGATTCCGGCAGCCCATGCCAGGCTCCTGTTCAAACACCTTCAGCTGGTCTCCCTTCTCAGGGAGGGGAGAGAGAGAAACCACAGGTTGAGGTGGCTGGATGCTCGGTGTTGTAAATCCCTGTCAATGGCAAGTGCACAGCCTCTCTACTGTCTCCCTTTCAGGATCAGAGCCACAAGTAGCTGTGGGAGCAGACCATCTAGATGCAGACGAGGAGTCCTTTCTCTCCAGAGGGGCATGCATCATCTGGTTGCTGGCAGCACCTGCGACAATGGAGCTGCTACCATTGCTCCCAATCAGGGACACCCTCCTAAAATGTGGCAGACAACAATAACATTCAATTTATATACTGCCCTTCAGGACAACTTAACGCCCACTCAAAGTGGTTTACAAAGTATGTTATTATAACCCCCACAACAATCACTCTGTGAGGTGGGTGGGGCTGAGAGGACTCTGGAGAGCTGTGACTGACCCAAGGTCACCCCGCTGAATACAAGTGGAAGAGGGGCTTGGACAATGCCAGGCCCTCTGCCACACACATGTCTGTTTCCCTTTCAGGCAGGTTGTATCCCATCAGGGACATCAAGGAGCATGGCTGTTCCAGCTCTCAGTGATCCTCCTTGACTGCTGTTCAAGTCCAGCCCAGGGAGTGGTCCCCAATGGAGCCTGCATCTCAACCTCGCTCCTGTGAAGGCAGCATGTGGAAAGGATCTAGCAGCTCTGACTGCTGAACAATATGCTTTGCTCCCTCTCCGGCCAAGGGACATTGGCAAGATGTGTGTCCAGACTCCAGACAGCCTATTCATTTTTTGCAGTTCAATGAAATATGTTTTGAACACGTCCCTCCCTGTCTGTTTGCTCCTCCCACCTCCTTGTAGGACTCTCTTTTCACACATTCCAGCAAATAGTTTCTGGCTCAGGGCTGGGATGGATGGAGCGGCCTCAAAGAGGCTCCAGAAACCTCTGTGCCTTGGCATCGCTGTTCTGTCAGAAGGAACAGGTTTTAGGGACACCCATCTAGCTTCCCTCTCCCCTTCCCCCCTCAATGTAACTGCAGGCAGTGGGGTGAGAATTGTAATATGGCTCATGTGTGTCTGGTGCAGTGGGGGCCCCACCGAGGACTTTCATTCTCTCACAGAGCAGCTGGAATCTGATAAGCCAGGCAGAAGACCACTGCATGTGGAGGGGGGAGGTTGATGCCAGGAGCAGGGGATGTGGTGCAACATCTTGGGATCTCTAGAGCTCTTCCCCTGCAAGAACAGACAACCCTCTTTTTTGCAGTTTGCATAGGCAGGGATGGGGGACCTGATGCAGGGGATGGACAATGGACCCCTGAGCAGTTTCTATGGTCCTGCAGGCCATCATTCCACTCTGGAGGGCATCATCCCGACTGGAGTATGGCTCTCAAGGTCCACCCCACATTCTCCTCACATATTTGTGATGCAGTGATGTGTTCAAATGAAGCCACTGCAAGTTAGTGGGCATTCGTCGCTCCCATCACATCAATTGGGACTTCCAGCCTCTCCCATGGTTTCCAATGGGCATTCCTGTTACTCATTACAGAACCCACCCCTGCCTGCCTCTAAAGAGTTGCCTCTCCATGATCTGGGGTCTGATCCAGAGTGCTGTAGGCTGTAAGTGTGGCCCTTGCCAGGTCCTGCTGTCTTTCTTGACTCACTTTTCAGGGAGGGGGTGTATATTCCTTGGAGTGGTGGGAGTGGTGGGGGATTGCAAGTGAGCAGTGTTTCTGCTGCCAGCTTGCCCCTTGTTGGGAACGGCTGTTGAACGAGCAGATGGGCAAGGATCCTGTCTGCACCATCAGTCCCCCCCCCTCCTAGGCCAGGGCTCCTCTCAGGGAAGGCACTTCTGTTGGGATGCAGCAAGTCCAATCGTGGGGATTGCTGTGCCCTGTGCAGCCACTCTCTGCAGGGTGATATAGTGGCATTGGCAGCTGGTGATGGGAAACATGACCCATGGACTGGCTACACCCTTCCTTGCAACTCTTGGCACTGTTGACTGCAGCTGCCCTGCAATTGGTGGATTCTGGCAGTGTTTCCTGGGCAATGATGGGGCATTCTCTACTCACTGCGCCTTGCAGGGCTCGGCTGGCTGGCTCAGCTCTCCTGCAAAAGTCCTTAAGGAGAGGAAGAGTGGTGCTGTAGTTACACTGATGCATGGGTGCTGGTACCGAACAAGTCCTTAGGATTGGGCTGCCCATTAGCAATTTCCTCTGTTTCTCTCTTCCCAATGCGCATCTCCCCTTATGTCATTTTTCAGAGTCCCCTATCCCCCAGGGGCAGTGTTTTGGGAGATTAGTGGGCTGCAGTGGGAAGGGAAGACAGGAAAGCTCACTTCTGCCAATGGAAAATGTAGTTTGGATCCAACTTTGCATTGTTTACAGTATGTGTAACTCATAATAGTCATGTTTTTAGCATGAAGGTCATGCTCCTATGATTGTCCTAAATACAGCATTGTTTGAGTTTGTTCCTCTACTAACAGGTAAAGGAAAGCTGTCCTAACAGAAAACTTCATCTTATAATTCTTCAAACAATCATCTAGCATTTCTTTCCCAGTGTGTATTACTAGTGCCTAAACATTTCCTGTGCAGGAAGTGTACAGAGGTATATTCTTCTATTTTCACTGTCTTCATTGAGATGCTTGTAGTATTAAGCCTTACTTTTACATTCATCATACACAAGGGAGTCCTTCAGGCATTTATGGAAGGGGCCCCTTCAGATGTTCTCCGCCATATCTCATCCTAAGCAACAAACAATTAAATGATCCCCTTTGCCTATTTGCTTTTGTGTTGAGTGCAAACAAGAATTTGTTCCAAGTGCCTCCAATTTGCTTTACAAAATCAACAAGCTTTGAATTTGAAATAGATAAATACTTCAAAGAAGGCTCATAGAAACACAGGAATAGGTCATGGCAACCATCCATTAACTGTTCGTAGATGTCTTTAAACATGTCTTCCAACACCTCCTAGAATGATGAGTTTGTGTGCTTGTGTCAGACACTGCAAGGGAAAAAAAGTTTAGTTAAATGATACTATATTCTACTTTCACAGAAAATTGAAGAATGTCTTAATTTGTTATCAGTTAAAACATTAATCAGTAGTTAATTGTAATTACTTAGCCTCTGGAAAATGTGTGAATGGAATTAGATTGTAACTACAAGTCAGATAAACTTTGCTTTTGGTATTGATTTAAACATTTCTGAGACAGATGTTCAATATGGTTTGCTTAGCAATTTTTTCTCTCTCTAATGCTTGATCAATGAGCTGAATAACAATTGAACTGAGACTTTACACCGATAGCTGTTTCACATATAAGTTATCTTGTAATTAACAACATTCCAAATAACAGTGGACAGCACTTTTCAATATTCTTGAACTTAATTATAATCCAAGACACTTTCAACATATGTAATCGTTTGTTGCCCAAATTATGCACTTTGATGTCCTATTTTAATATGGGGAAAATAAGAAAAATTCCTTTTACATTGAATAAGAATCCAAGTTACATTAACTGAATGCCAATAACTCTGCAATCCAGAGCATATTTATGCATACATGAGACCCAGTGAAAGCTACAGAATCTAAAATATGTGCAACTAGATGTGATGTCGTGGCCCGTCCATTGCACTTATCTACATTACACACATGTAACTGTGTGCAGAAATGAAGAATTAAGAGATAAATAAATGGTGAGCTCTTCATCCAGTAGAAATTGATTTAATTTCATTGCTGTAAATGAAAAGTAGTGCTGCTAATATTAATGATATTAGCATGTATCCGACCACACTTAATAGCCCTTAAGTCTTTGAAAGAAGACTTAAATAAATGGATAAATAAATAAATATTTTGACACTATTGTCCCTCTCCCGTTTCCTGTCCCCTTCTCATCTAACATATCAGTTTGTGGGGAAAAAATAACTTACAAAAATGGTGGTTTCCTTGGAGGGATGGTTAAAGCCATGTGGTTTGTCTCCCTAGAACCTCAGCCTCGCTCATTTTGCTTACTGGAGTCCCAAAATTAAGCATAGTCATCTCTTTGCTAAATTAGATCTCAAATACTTTATCCATTTCCTCACTGCCACTGGAAACTGTAGGTCAATCATGTAAGCTCTAAACATTCACCAGCACGATAAATGCTGCTAATTGATTAATGTCACCAACTGGTACAGACCCCAAAGAAGCACATACATGTGAAATTCAGCTGATCTGAAATGATACATTACTTGTCCATGATGACCCCAGGGAAAAAGTGACTCAAAACAATTTAGTACATTGTATGTATGTGCCAACAGTGGTTGATGGAATGCTGCCAACTAAATGTAAAGGCACCAATTCATTTTGAATTATAATCAAATCAAGAATGCAATTGCATGAGGTGCTTGATGTGACAGAATATGAGCACTACTAGCAGGGTAAGTTTGTGATATGTGCTTTTTGAAAACTCATGCATCTCTGCAATTATTGATTACTTGAGATGCTGTCACTCAAATTTTATTCATTTCAGGATACTGATTGGTTGCAGATGAAATCCATTGCCAGAAGTTCAAAGGTTTTTACAAACTTGTATAGAACAATTTCCAAAATATAGCTCAAGAGACAAGCCCCTTTAAAATGTCAATAAGAGCAAGTGCCAGAATGAAATGCACACACTTTGCCTACAGACATTTGTGAGATGCAAAAACCAGGTACCTTGATTGCTTTGGGTTAAGGGGTACTTCCCTACACATTTTTTTAAGGATGTGAGCATGAAACTCGAATGGAAGAAGCTGGGCTGAGTTACAGTGTGATGAGGTACCAAATAGGTCCTCATTTCAGGCGTGTTGTGTGTAAAACATCTTCTGCATGTGTCAAACCATAAATGTATTCTTGAGCAAATATATGGGACTATCCAATGAATTATATACATAGTTACCAATCTAGAACAATATTCTCACTCACAAAGAGGAGACACACATACACAGAGAAACAATTAATAGCCTTTATTCCCTATCAAGGTACTGAAATATTAAAAGGTAAGGGGAACCAAGATGAGGCAATATTGCAACACAACAGTTGTATACGGTAGCAAAATAAACCTTGTGTATGATAAACTGGTAATTCTTATGTGGAAAGAGAAAAAAGAGAAAAATGAAATCATATGTTTCCTGCCCCAAACCGACAACTATGATATGATTTGGTCCGGGGGCAAGGAAGGCTGGTCCAGGAACAGAGTCAACTATCAGGATGGGGTTCCTATGACATGTATCACACATGGACAGCTAGAATATGAAGAACGCTGGAGCATACTCCAGCCCTCTTTTGTGACCTGATTTTTCCATAAGCAGGGAGTTTTTAAGTATGGGTATATCTAGCTGTAACTATAGTTTACACACCCCCTATGAGTTTTCATGTTATAATTTTGAAAACCTTTCTCTTGAAGTCTCAAATGAGACAATCCAGGTAACTCCAAATATTTTTAAATCAGTCTGAGCTCAAAGGCCTTTTCAGTCAGTGGGCACTGAACATTTTGTTCATGCTCCACCAAAAGCCTGATATGCTAGCCCTAAGTAGATAACCCATTCCCTCATTGATTCATTATGCAGGAAAGAAGAGCAGGTGTGATCATGCTGGCGCCACCCCCTTCCTCTGAGTGATCACCAAGACATGTGCTTGGTGTGAATGTACAGAGGATGCAGCTGCGCATAACCCCCTCCCCATAACCAGATAGGCTGCTTTCCAAATGGAGGGAGCATGCAAGAAGGCACTTTCTCCACATGTTCGCACTGTGCAGATGACTCACTGATCACACAGAGGCAGAGGGCAGGGCCAGTGCACACATGCTCACTCTCCTTCCTTGCATGGTGAGTCAATGCACTGACAAGTGTCTGCAAACGTTACTGACTCATAGGCAAAGACTCTACTATCAGATGTCAGTCACACCAGAACATTTTATCTTCACCACATCCATGTTGTTGACCATCACCATCAATGGTAGCTCCAAATGAGACATCATATGAGCTGCTTACCAGCCTCAGAACATGTAGGTTGGTGAACTTCTGCAGAATTCTTCCCCTGTTTTGGGGGGTCTAAAAAGTTTGGCCCAAGCTCATCAGGGTCTAGGATGGGGAAAAAATATTTGTGCTCATCATAAACAGGAAGCTGAATAGTTGCCAAAATGCAAACTACCATTTTAATCATAATAATTCCTACGGCCGTTCCTTAAGAGCTTAAGTGTGACACTGCATGCTTGTCAGGCAGACAATGTATGCTTAGAAGTACCTAAGCAAATGCATTTTGGAAAACATTGCACAATAATAAAAATAAAAATGAACTACAGCCGGGAATCACAATTAATAAAAGATACAAGGCTGAATGGCTGAAAAGGTGCTTTCCACCCCCTTGGTTATCCCCTTATTTGATTAACCCTGGCCCTTTCCTTAAAGGACAAACTAGTACAATTATTTTAATCCTCTGTAAATTCTGAAGTGGTGAAAATCTTATACACATAAGATGATTCTCACAACAGCCATTTTCTGCATAAGTACATAAGCTGATATATAAGATGTAGCTTATTGGCACCGATGAAACTGGAGGCAATTCATCATTAGTAGTGCATTATATTTTTGCCTTCATTTCAGAGAGTTCCCTCTTTGTATCACCATTTATTCATCACATTTACCCCACTTAAAAGGAGCGAATTCAGCAGGATGTGTTATTTATTGGAGTTCTACTGTATGCTAATGGCTGGCTGGGCTTCCAATTGAGTCCTTAAGGACAAACCAAGGAGGCAGATTCCCCCCAAAATAAAAAGGTGGTGCTTCACAGTGCTTCAGTTTGCTCTTCAAAACTTTGTGGGAATGTCCTTCAAAATTATAATTGTTGAACTTTCCCAGGGAGGAGGGGTGTATCTTTCTTTGACTGCAACATCACATCAGCCATTACATGCTCTTTACTTTGACCCCCTCCCTCCCCATAAGTTTAATTTTCAGCAACATAATCATTATCCCTGATATTCTCAGTTAAGTCATTCTTCACACTATAAGCAGTCTTATTTCAGACAGGCCTTATTATAAGCATAAGGAACTCAAAAAGCACCCCAAAATCATTATTTTTAAATCACCCTTTACAAGACATAATGTCTCTCTCAGGGCTGTGTCTTTTCACACAGCCCATCCTTAGATCGACTTGTTTAATTCATCTATGATATATCATTTCTCAATGCTGTGCCCATTGCACACCCTGATGATGCCTTCATAACCAGGAAATAGAAGATAAAATATGTCCACTTATGGAGGAAGACGGGAATTACATGCATCAAAGGGTAAATACTTTCTTTCTAGGACAAATGAGGTCACTTTGTTAATACTCCCTTTTTCACTTTGGCTGTTCTTTACCTCATCATTTCCTTAGAAAAGAAAATAAGTTCAAAACTGTCTTCCTAGCACTTACTTTTCTGGCAGAAAGTTGCAGACGCAATTATTTCTCAGTGCCATTGGCATATAAGTTTAATAATGATATTGTGAATCATAGTATTCAGCCATCATTTACTGGCATGGGGTATTTGCTTAATGGTCTTTGAATGGCAGGTGGATAACTGTTGGGATCTAAGAGGGACTTAATGGAAACTGTTTAGCAGTCTAACAGTGTGATCCTATGCAGAGTTACTCCAGTCTAACTCCAGTCTGATTTCAATGGGGTTAGACTGGAGTAACTCTGCATAGGATCGCACTGATAGTCTCAGAAATCTGAGTTTTACAACTGGCTGGCAAAAAGCAGTCTAGGGAATAAGCAAAGGTGTACTGTTGTGTGTATGTGTGCACACATGCACACACTCACTTCATTTGTGTTTGGACTTACTAGTGTTTAATTTGACATCTAATTTCAAAGTCAAAATATCAAGAAAGAACAGAGAAGATTACTCCTAAACAGGTATAGGGGCCTTTCTCCTTAGAAAGGTCCTACGTACTAAAGATCGGGGAAGAACTTCCTGGCAAGAGGATAGTGATTCAAGGCAAGGGTGAACACTGAGCTCTCTTTTTAAACAATGTAAACACACTAAATGTTACAAACGTGCAGTTTCTAATAATTGGGCTCTGCACATGATATAGCAACCTTGGAAATGTCAAGAATAGAGGGGCTAGGATATCAAATACTTTCTTTTTCCCAAGGAAACTATCCTGTAAAAGGCAGTTTTTAAAATGTCTGGCCTCTTTGAGAAGTGTTGAGTGAGAAACAACATTTCAAAGTCTGTTTGTGGGGCTGTTGAGGGGAAGGGACTAGTGGAAGAGAATTTCAGAGGCTCTGATTACGCTGTGGGCCCATGGAACTGGTTGTTTATCTGTGTTCTTATAAATAAATTTGAAGCATAATCTGTATTTTTGGGGGGTGGGATAGCTGATTTGGGGGGGGGGGTCATTGTTAACTCTTTCTTTAAAGGTGTCACCTCATGCTCACAAAGCATTAATTTTACTCTCTGTTCCTCTTTCAGCAGAACAGAGAATATGTGTAAGAGGAGAGGGGAAGGGAAGTAGAAGTTAAATTAGGAGACCCTGATTGACAACCTAGCAAGCTGAGTGCTGAATCCCAGTTGTAATTAACACATAGTAAGGCAGGCAACATCTAAAAGCAGCTAAGTAACTTATAGAGATGGAAAGGATACACCTTAAAAGCACCTAATTAACCCACATACAGGGGGGAGCATGAAGCTTTGAAGCATATATTGTAGTGTGAAAAAGTAAGCAATTAACAGCCTTTAAATGTAGTGTGTTCCCTCAGAAGTTGCTGCCATCCAAGTAGCATATTTTTTAAAAAAAAATGTGTTAAAAAGTTTATTTCCCCAGTACTCAGCAGAGTGTTCAAAGTCCACAAAAAGAAACTTTGAAAGGCCGAAAGAACATTCATGTTTGAGGTAGGTAGAACAGAGCCAACTGCCGTTCTTACTTTTCAGAAGTATTGTGTAATCTATCTAACTTCATTCAGAGACCAAGGACTTAACTCTCTTGACAGCCATGCATGAAGAAACTTGCAGCCTGAGGAAATGTATGAAAACTTTTTGCTCTGATTCTCTAGAAGGATCAACTCATTGTTTTTTAAAAAAATCCTATTGATATAGAGCAAAAGTTAAGCCCATAAATAACTAGGAAATGTGGATTGTTCCATGATATTGGTACTAGAGATGGGCCTGGGGCACGGCTGAGGCCGGGCTAGGTTGCTCACCCAGGCAGGGTTGGGCTAAAGGCAAAGTCCGTTTAAGCAAAGTCCAAGGTCAGCAGTCCAGGTGAAATCCAGTCAAGGCAGTCCAAACAAGGGGCAGGCAGGGGCAGAGTCCAAAGGCAAGCTGAAGTCAAGTTCGAGAATCAGTCCAAGGGGGGGAACAAGGCTCAAAGAAGGTGGGGAGGTCTTCAGGCATGAGGATCCAGTTGCAGAGTAGCTGACGACTGAAGTTGTTTCCACACTGCTCTGCATTCAGTGTTCGCTCTTATACTCCACCTTGTAGGAGAGGTGGATGGGCCAGGTGTTTCCTCGTCCATTGATTGCTCTGCCTCGTCATCCTGGATCAGCTCCAGCCATCTCTGCGCTTGGAGTTGGGCGCTGCGGCGCCATTGCTCAACCGCCTCGTGCCTGACCCCTCCAATGAGCGACTGGCTCTGATGGCTCCCCCCGAGTGGTGGCTGGGGTTGTTTGTGTGTTGCTCGGCTCCTCGGCCCCGGCGTTCCCCCTGGGAGGCATGAGCTGTACCTCTGGCTGCCTGGCCGGTTCCTCCGATACCGCTTCTCCTGGTGCGGGGTCTGCCTGCACGGGATCTGCCTGCCCAACGCAGTCCTCCTCCTCTGACGAGGACTTGCTGGCAGGCGGCCAGAGCTCGGTCCGGGACTGGCAAAAAGTCACGACAAAAAGCCACGAACTGCCCAATCTGCTGTTCGCGAACAAGCTGTTCGTGAGGCCCCATTCTAAACAAACAGGTGGTCATTGCAAGCCTCGTTGCTGTTCATCAAGCCAGACAGTCTGGCACCTGCAATCAATTCCCTTGGCAACTTAGGCAGGGATTGTCTGAGCTCTGTCTGAACTCCTGCTGTTGCCCTGGAAACCCCAATCTAAGCCCAATTTAGCATGATAGGCAGGTCTTCCTTTCAAGTGTAGAGCTCCAAATTTGTTACAATGGAGCAAAGAGCAGGGGGGAGGGGGCTCCCAGCTCTGGCTTAGTTTGCAGACAGTGGAGAGGGAGAGACAGTTGCTGTTGGCATTTTGATAGAGTGCATTGGAGCTTGAATTTTCTTTGTGTGATGGGATAGGGATCTACCCCTTCAAGTTCCAGGGCTGCTGCCAGGCTCTGGGCCCAAGCTATTATTTATTATTGGAACCTTTTCTGGTGCCTGCTCAGGTCAGTTTTCTGGGAGTGGTGCAGTAGGGATCTTGACCAAACTTGGATGGCTGGAGGACAGCCTGCTGGCCCCCACGAACAGCCAACCACGAACATGTTTGTGAACAGGGCCATGTTTGTGGTTGTTCGTGAGTCCCTGTTCATGGATGGCAACGAACAATGAACATTATGTTCATTTTTTTCTGTTCGTGCCCATCTCTAGTTGGTACGATATGGCTGGTTTTGCAAGACGTGACAATCCTTGTCCATGAATAACTTCATAGATCTCAGAGGAAATACTATGTCAGTTCAAAATGACTGCTTTTGTGGAAAGGAATAATGATTTCTATGAGCAAAGCTTGTCCAATCAATTGCAACATATTTAACTTGTACAATGGCTTCCATAACTGCAAAGCTCTGGCATAGACCTTTTAAAAGTCCATTTCTTTTTCTCTCTCAAAGTTCGTTAGCAGGATAAACATGCCAGTTAGTTAGAATGTGAGAATTATTTTGTCATGATGATAAATATTGCAATTTATGAGTTAAATTAAGAGATCGTTATTTTGGTTATATGTGGTGTCACCATTTTAAAAGGATCAAATTTAGATTGTCATTGCAATAGTGTGATAACTATGTTGATAGATGTGTGCTGTTATGAGTTAATATGTCATATAACTACTGTGATATGACAAAACTATGTATTAAAACTGGGAATGTATTTACTTGCACAGAATCACTCTGCATTAGGTTATCGCTTTATCTATTAGTCATGAGTGGCTGTCATTGCAAAACCAAAAAATCCACACAGTAGGTCTGAACAGTGGAGCCGAACAGGGGAGGGGACTCCTTGGCTTACAGAAAATTCCACTGTGTTTTTAAAACATAACCAGCACTTGTGCAGGCACCACAGCAAAAACGGAATTTGTATAGCATACTGTGTTACTGGCATACTGTAGCAACGCAGAATACCACATGAAAATATGATGGCTATCAGGAAGAAGCACGAAGGAGAAGGCTGAGCAATTGTGAAATTTCATCCATGTACATAGCCCCCCCCCGCCCCCCCCCCCACTTTTCTCCTGCACTAGCAAGCGTGAAGAGTTGGACAGGTAACATTTTCCAAGAGAAGTCTCCAGGTCTGATCAATAGATGAGGTCTTGGAGTTCTGTGCTCAGAACTTCCCATTCATGCAGGGACCCAATTTGGATTAAGACTATGGTGCACATCTGTTGATTAGACCCAGAATGTACCTGGGGAAATCTGGGCATAATTCATTTGGCTCTTGTATTTTCCCATTTAAGACATTAAAAAGAAGCCTATTTTAATTTGGCTCAAAGGGGAAGCTGAGACATGGCTGTGAGTGGAGTATGCATCGGGATGCTGCATTTGCAGCCACTGTGCTAAACTCCACCTTCAAAATGGAATAGCTAAACTCTGCCCCCCTTCAGTCCTTTAAATGTCTTTTTTCTTGGGTTGCCAGTTCCAGGTTGGGAAAAATACGGAGATTTGGGGGGTGGGGCCTGAGGAGGGCAGGGTTTCGGGAGAGGCTGGAGCTCAGCCAGGGTATAATGCCTTAAGAGTTCACCCTCCAAAACAGCTGTTTTCTCCAGGGAAACTGATATCAGTCATCTGGAAATCAGTTGTAATTCCAGGAGACCTCCAGACCCCACCTGCAACCAGTGCCAACCTTACATTTTTCCTTTCCCTGTTGAACCAAGATTCATCTCAGAAAGGAAAGGAGGGTTCCAAGAGGGGTGGTGCTGAAATCATCATCATATTTATGCTTTTACACAGACAATGGTAAAAAAAGAGATAAGTGGGAGAATGGGGAGCAGCAGCAGCAAGTGCAGAAAGGATGGTGTGTGTGGATGCAGTTCCCATCTGCCCACAGCCCACTTGCTACTGCTGCTGTGGTGGGGGGATGCTTTCATGTCCCTGTGTGGAAGCAGCCCTCTTGTGTTTGCCGATTCTGGTCAGGCTGAGAGAAAATGGCCTTGCAGCAATAAGTGATGATGGGAGAAATGGTTGAGGCACCCTCTTTCCCCACCTGATGTTCCATCTGTCAGTGGTCTCCAATCTATTATGTATGTGTGGTGTTAGGGGTGTGTGTCACACACACTAAATTCAGAACACAATAATTGCCACATGCTGATAGTTATCAATATTGACATGAGTATGCCAGTACTGGTATGTTACAAAATCAAAATAGTTTGTGTCTACTCTATAGATTTTTAATGTACTCTCTGGACAAAAGATCCAATCACAAATCAATTCTAGTTTCTTCTAGTTACCTCTAGTTTCCAAAGCAACTTGCCATATGTATCATGGAGTGTTGACTTTAAAGAAATAAAGGCCACCCCCCTCCCCTTGGGAATGTGAAAATGTTTGCAGTTACTTGGATCCTGTTCTATACTCCTAAAAGAGAAATGAGTATTTGAAAGGCTATGGGCAAGTAGTTGTGGAAATACATGCCATGTAGAGGGTCATTACTGCTGACTAGGAACCAAATACATGTCTCATTTTCTACCACTCTTTAACACCTTTATCAAAAGTATATCTTTGGTTTTTAGGGACACTGAAGGGTTCATACTGATTTTAGATATTTCCTTTGACGTAGCAAGAGGTAGAATATCTGCAGAAAAAGTTCCTATATGTGGATCTTACACTGCATATGCAAGACATAGCTTGTGGGATGACAGTGACATGCTGTATAACCAGTAATCTAGGTTGGATGATAATTTTGATGTGTTGATCCAAAGATCTGATTGCCACAGTTGGTTGCTTGCCAGCTAGCCAGTGCTAAAATTGAGTAGTACTTATTTGGCAGAAAGGGATGACTTAGCACCTATATCCTTGGTCAATAAACCATTTGTGGAGAGAAAGGAAAGGTTCACCAAGAAAAGCTATGCTCATGTTCTATAGTGCACGCTTTGGTGCTAGCCTTAAACCCTGAGTCTTTGGCCTTAAGTAAGGTATCGGAACACATCATATATTCCACTGAAATAATTTGCTTGAAGCACTATGCTGAATTTGTCCACAAATCACTGTATGAAATGTATGACTAAATTCAGATCTATTTTGAATCCCTTAAGTAGTCATAAGGATTGTTGAGCTGTCTAATAGAAATGGTAATATCTGCAAGAATATTAGTCTTTTATTTGCTTTGAATATTCTTCACAGAAATATCTTTTCTGCCCACATATTCATCAGTGTGCTTTAGTGCATCTTTTTACATTTTCATTATTCTTTGCTCCATTAATAAAACTATTTGCATGAAAGAAGGTACAAATTGTCTTCTTACAGGTCTCTTACAAGGAACATTAATAAATACGGGGAAATTATGTGGATTATTAGTACTTCCATGGTGTACTCTTTTCTGTCTGCTTTGTCTTTCAAGCTGCTGTAATAATTGCTTGACTTGCAAATATCTGAACATTGTATTCAAACTAGTGATGTTGCTGAAATTTATAATCATCTGGTTTGAAATACAAACGTGTCCAGCTCATAATGCTTGGCTATATTATGACTCAGGTGCCATTTCTCCAGACATTCTTTTCCAGATGTTAAATGGTGCTGTATGTGGGCACAGTTAGCGATCAGTGGCTCAGGCATTCAGAGCCATCTGTTTCTTGGGCACGTACAAACAAGTTCTTTAATGTTTTCTTAAACTTGTTTACATTGTTGTGAATTATGTGAGAAGGCCGCCTGATCAAGTAGACTTTGTTTGATAACTATCTTTGTTATATAGGCCAATTCTCTATTTTGTGTAAAGATTTGTTTATGGTTTATGGTTGTTGTCCTCCACCTAGATTTCAAATAATGTCTTGTGCTTGTATAGTGGTGTGGTAGTGGATGTAGTGATAGCCACTGACGTAAATAACTTTAAAAGGAAATTAGACATATTCATTTATGAAGGATATTTATTTATGTTATTTATAGTCTGCCTTTCTCACTGAGACTCAAGGCAGACTACAGTCAGTACAATCAATAGCCAGGGTGAAAAGGAAACTTCTACAGCCAAAGGCTGTGCTAAGAGTATCTGTGCTAGGCATCAATATAAAAGGAAGGCCTTGTCCTATAAGCCAACTTGGTTGGTCATCCAGGGCAACTGGTTGATTACAGTGTGAAACAGACTAGAGCCCCACTGATCTAATCCAGAAGAGCACTTCTTATGTCCATATGATTTCCAGAGACTCTCCTTTGCAGTGTGTGCTGTGAAATGGGGACAGGGCAGATGAAACCAAACAATAACTCAGAAGGGGAAAGGCATCATCAGCAAACATGCACAACTGCAGAAAATGTGGAAGAATTTTGGGAGATAAATAGTTTTCTGTGCTTATATATTGCTCTTCTAGATGGATTAGTGCCCCACTCAGAGCAGTAAACAAGGTCAGCGTTGTTATAACCCCCACAATAAAGCTGGGGAGCTAGGGCTTGAAAGGAGGGGCTTACCCAAGGTCATCTGATGAGTTCATGGCAGTAGTGGGATTCGAAACAGCAGAGAATCACCCCAAGGAATGTTTAGTCATCAACAGAATACCCAACACTTTTTTTACAAGTGATACAGCATAATTAGTGTTATTTTTTAAGCTAACAACAACTGAGATAATCCTTAACACAATTGGAATGTTCAAAATAATAACAGGAATAATTTTTATACAGTTGGAATAATAAGAGTAATTTTTCAGTAATTTGTTATGCTCTAAAATAGTTTCAAATAAAAATGTAGTAACCTCAGAGCCACAAGAGAATTAAGGGTACCAAATCTAAATAATACAAAACCAAGTAAAGTGCATGGATAATGGGAAATGGTAGCAGGGCTAAAAACAGAGGTGACAAAAATTCATAAAACATTATTTAACTTCATTTATACACTGCCTTTCTTATCAATGGCAATTTCCAGCAGCTTACTTTGTTCTTCTCTCCTCCACTTTATCCTCACAAACAACCCTGTGAGGTAGATTAGGATAAGGATATGTGAATGATTCAAGGTCACCCAGCAAGCTTCCATGGCTCAATGGGGATTTGAATTTGGGTCTCCTAGACTGTATTGTGACTAGAGATGGGCATGAACAGCAATACGAACTTAAAAAAGCCACGAACAGCCCAATCAGCTGTTTGTGAGGCCCCATTCTAAATGAACAGGAGAGTGCATTGGAGCTTGGATTTTCTCTGTGTGTGGTAGGATAGAGATCTACCTCTTCAAGTTCCAGGGCTGCTGTCAGGCTCTGGGCCAAGCTATGATTTATTACTGGTACCTTTCCTGCTGCCTGCTCAGGTAAGGTTTCTGGGGGTGGTGCGGTAGGCATCTACCCCTTCGGGTTCCAGGGCTGCTGCCAGGCTCTGGGACCAAGCTATTATTTATTGTTGGTACATTTCCTGCTGCCTGTTCAGGTACGTTTTCTGAGAGTGATGTGGTAGGGATCTTGATGGCTGAAGGAGAGCCTGCTGGCCCCCACGAACCACGAACCACGAACATGTTCTTGAACAGGTCATGTTCGTCAATGTTCATTGTTCATGGTTCGTGGATGACAATGAACAATGAATACCATGTTCTTTTTTTTTTCCTGTTCGTGCCCATGTCTAATTGTGACACTCTAATCAAGACACCATGCTGGCTGAAAGAAGTGGTATGATAGTGACATCACTGTCCACAGTACAGACGTACCTTTTTTCAGCAGTGATCATGAAATACCTCTGGCCAAAATGCCATTCTGAATCTCTGCATGGAAATAAAAGCGGACTCAAAAGTTGTGTTTGTCATGGATGACAGCATTTATTGACATTAGCCAGTGTTTGTGGTGAAAAACCTCATCCTGTTGGACGGGTATATATTTTTGAAGCCAGGAGTGAAAACATGGTATCTCTTTGATATAATAGAACCTTTGTATTGGCTGAGTATGTTTTGGTGGGCTGTCACTGCTAAGACCAATGGGAGCCTAAGACCAATGGGAAAGAGAACTGAAAAGAAGCCATTTATTCTGTGTGTGAGGGGTGATTGTGGGGGCAGTGTGACAGTGCAAACTACAACATTCTCTGCATGCATACCGCCATTTGAATCTTCAAGCAGGGAGGGGAGAGCAGGTGCTTAAATAGTATTGCAAGTTCCAAGTTAGGTTAGGAATATTTCTCTTTTATTAGTTCTGTAGCCTGTATTCTCTCTAGAATTATGCCAGTAGAATAAAGATTGTATTTGTTTAAAAGATAAGCAAGATAAGCCTTGATCCCCCAACCTATGTGCCTCGCTGTAGCTAATATTACCAAAGCAATCCTGGTATGGTGCTCCTCCTGGCATCAAGTGGTGAAGGGGCCGAGATCAGGAGATGGTGGTGTGGCTACTGAAGGAAAAGGTGCGAAAGCTCTTGAGAAAGAGAGCTGGAGAACAGTGATTCCTATTGGAAAGAGTGGGTTTCCGTCAACAAAAGCAACTTCCTCCTAGCTTCTGAGCAGAGTTGAGCTCTGCTTGCTTGCTCTCAAACTGTTTGCCCAAGCCTGTTGCATTCTAGGGTGGAAATGTTACCATATGTACTGTTATTATATTTTTTGGCTAGTGTCTGTGAGTCCATGACACAAGCAAGATTCTAGGTGAGCTACTATAAAATAGTTCTTTTGGCCAATAGTATTTAACCTAATCTGTGCTGCTTGATTTTGTCTTGTGAAAACAGTTCCCTAAGTGTGTATACACCCTTCATGTTTTTTCAGCTGCTTTATAAACTAGGGAAAGATTATTTAGAAAGGAAATACAAAGCAAGAAAAAGAAAGGAAAGCTTTTAGAAGTTTTCAGCTTTATGAGACGTGTTAGTGACAGGGATAAGCCTTAATAAATATTTACAGAGGTACACATTATAAATACTTTTGAGACAAGCCAGTTTTACTGCATATTCATAACCTGTAAATTCATAATCATTCATCAAGATGCCAGAATCTTTTCCTAAAAGTGTTGTTTGTCAAAGCATTTGAAGAAAAGAGTAATATGGTAAAAGGGTTTAAACGTCATTGAAGAATTAAAATGAGTCTGAAGTTACCATTAATGTTTATATTCATGGAAATCATAATTGTTTGAGCATTTTTTGCAATACTTTTCTTTCTGAAAAGTTGATAACACAGGCTGACACAGTACAATGAATTTTTATGAGATTTGGAATATTCTGTTTGATCTATTGATGATTCTATTGTTGCAGATACCAAGGAGGGATCAAGTTTAAACCTTTTGAAGATCTTGTAAATTAACATTGATATAATTTTTTTTCATCCTTGAGGTAGTGGTATTATGTGGCACATTCACAGTATATAACTCTTTATATGATCATAGTGATGTTCTTTAACTCTTGTGTCTTTAACTTAGTACTGTCATCATTTACTTAAAGACAGAGATTGGTTTCTGAGGCAAAGAAATATAAATCTTTTGTCATGCGCAGGCGGGTCCATGCGGCAGGTTGGTGGGGGTGTGGCTGTTCTGGCAACCCATGAGACGGGTCCAGCCCTCATGGCCTGGCCTGCAGCTGCCTGGCTGGCTGCCTGTTATGACCCTGAGAGCAAGGGTGCAAGGGCTCCCCACTGGCCTCAGAAAGGTCACCCTGGGATGGGTTGCAAATCCCTATTAGCCCCAAGGGCGCCTGCCAAAGCTGGCCCTTACTTCAGGGTCAGACCTCAGCTTGCTCTCTTTTCTGGCTGCGGCTTGGAGCCATCCTTTTATTCCTCCCTCAATTCCAACCCCGCCCCACCTCCCATGTTCCCACGCCCAAGGTGATGCCCAGCAGCTGAGCCAGGGGAGGCCACATCCCTTGGCTCCACCTCTGTCCTGACCCCGGGTAGGCACTCGCTTCTGCTTCTCCTGCCTGACCCTGCCCCCACCCCGAGACCACCTGGGCTGATTCGTCCCTGGGCGTATCGTCCTTCCCTGCCTGGTACCAGAGGGCAGTCCTGCCATGGGGGTGGACCACCCAGCCCTGGATATGGCCAGCCATGCTTCTGGCTGGGTGGGGCAGGCCCGCCACCTCGTGGCATGGCTGTGGCTTTCAGGGCCACCAGATGACTGACCGACCGCCCCTCGGGGCAACTGGCCCACCTGCACAGGGCTGGGGGGAGCCCACTGGGACCCTGCCATGAAGGACCCCTTGCCCTTGCATCCCCACTGGGCCACAGCACCACCTGCCTCCTTGCTGAGGAACTGCTCGTCCTCCCCGCCTCCGCTGCCATCCGCTGGCTCCCAGGCCATGGCGGCAAGCCGCGGCAAGCCTCCACAGCCTGGTGAGTGCTGTTGGTGGTTGTGGGTGGCTCGTTGGGGCAGTCTCCCTTGGGGTCGGCAGGCGAGGCCGGGGCCATCCCCGGACATCTTGGTTAATTATGTGACTGCATTATTTATAGAAAAATGCTAGAGAAGGAGCATTGAAAAGGCACCTGGCTGGTTTCCTTTTCTTTAACTCCCAATTGTGGCATAAAGGATACTCTGAACACATTCCAGCACTAACAAGACAGCTCTGCCAAAACGTAAACAATTTTAGTACCCTCGCCACACTAACAGAGGAGAGGAAAATGATGAAACCTGTTTTGTATTTCATTGGGAAGAAAGGTGAGGTGTAAATGAAGTAAGTAAATAAAAGCTACACTGGAATGTGACAAATTTAATGAATCCCAGAGATAAGTTTGAAGAACCATTGCTCACAAAGCCCAAAGCTACCAACGGTTTGCTTTGCTTTAACACTTTAGCCTGATCCACAGGAACTTTCAACTATCATCTTCAATATTTTGGTGATTTCATCCTTGCAATGGTATGCTTGAGCAAAGTATGACACTGCAAATTTCCCCAGCCTCTGCCGTACAGCCTTCCTGGTTCCATAAACTCATGTCAAGACTCTGTAGTTTTCTACTTCCAGGAGTTTTGCCTAAGAATACTTCCACCATTACTTCTGAGTGTGGCTGGCAGAATGCCTGGTTCAAATATAGGAAGAGGTTTAGATGCATTGCATTTGTACTTAGTCTTTATTTATTTACAGCTTTCACCAAATACAACACTAACTCTTTATAAATGCTCTAAAAGCCTTACACTCTTAAGTATTTCAGTACTTGGTAGGAAGAGTTAAGATCAATATTGTATGCTTTCCCATTCATGGCCAAGCATATCATCATTATTCTTCTTGCATCCAGGAATCTACATGAATCATAATTCTTGCAATTTTAATATTTTTATTACCTCAGTTCTAATGGTTAGATTCAACATTATCTATTTTTGCAGAAGGCAAAGGTAGGAGGTTCATTCTAGGTCCAGGGCATACTCATGATCCTATGCATTACAGGCAGCAGCAGTAGCACAATAGGTATAGAAACAAAAGCCCAGCTAGGAGCACAAATGGATATGCCCACATTCCTTGCAGAAACTCGGTTGCTATCTACAATTCATTATGCTGCATATCTGTGAAGTATCCATGCAAACAGTGGTTCCATTAACTTCCCCTTCGCAATACATACAAGATGCACCAGTGGCCCTAAAAAGAACACAATCACAGCTATAGTTTGAGGCTCTCCATTCTTATTTATTATTTATTTATATTATTTATGATCTGCTTTCGCTCTGGGACTCAAGATGAATTACATAGAGTAAGTCAATACAATCAACAGCATAGGATATCCAATAGACAATGCAAGAGGGTTTGGCTTGTAGAAATCTGGAACTAACCAGAGATCTGAAAGCAGAGTTGAAGCAAAGCATAAGTATTAACATTATACATCCAATGAAGCAAAAATTACATGGTAGGAACCTACTTACAGCAATAGAGAGTATGAACTATATACCGTGGTATAGTCTACAGTTCCTAACACTTTACTCCAACCTTCTTCCTAAACCATTTTGTTACAACACAGCCCCTTTCCCCATGAAATAAGCAGTCTTGAATAATTCAGTTCTGCCTAGTTTGCAGAAAGCCAGGAAGGTGGGAGCCATCCTCAACAAGCAAGCTGTTCCATAAGGTGGGGGTGGGGGCAACAGATTCCACATGTATGGACAGATGTTGATGCTGCCTATTTGCAAGGTGGCACCTGCAGAAGACCCTGCTCAGATAAGTGAAGCTGTTATGGCAAAGCATAAGAAGAGAGGCAGTCCCACAGATACAAGTTTCTAAGGCCATGGAAGACTTTGTATGTGATAGCCAATTTCTTTAGCTGAACCTAGTAACTGATGGGCAACCAACGGAGCAACTGCAGAATGGAAGTCATATGCATGCTCCATCTAGCTCCCAATAATAGCCAAGTTGTGGCATTCTGCATCAAGTGGAGTCTCCAAACTGACTTTGAGCAAAGACCTATGTAGTATGCATTACTATAGTCTAGTTTTGATGTTACCATGGTATGGATCCAGGTAGCCAGATTGTCAGTATGAATGTATGGGAACATCTTCTCACCTACGCTGAGTTGGAAGAAAGCATTTTTGCAGCTGTATTAATTTGCTTCTCCTGCAGTAATGCTGGGTCCAATATAACCCCTAGATTCCTAACTACGTTAGCTAGTGTCAGCTGAACTCCATCAAAATCAGAGAGCACAACATCCTTCAAGAGTTCTGCCTTCCTCCAGCATTACCTCTGTTTTTCCAGGTTTTAGTTTCAATCTGTTTACGTTTAGCTGTTTAACCACAGCAGCCAATCAAAGATACAGGCCTTCTACTGCGTCACCATGAGATTTGTATAAGGATATATAGAGCTGGATATCATCAGCATATTACTGACAGCCAGCCCCCAAACTATGAAAGGTTTGGCCTAAGGGATTTACATAGAGATTGAAGAACACGGGGGATAGGATTGCACCCTGTGGTACCCCACAGGATAGATCCCACACTGACAACTGGTCTCCAACAGCAATCCTTTGAGTCCAATCCAAGAAGAATGATTTGAACCATATCAGGCTTCACTAGACTTGAACAGGGTGGTGCCAGGCTCCCACCAGGAAGAGATCCCAGGAGGGAGCCTCACAACCCCCACAACAGTTCCCCAACTCACCCGGGAGGAAGAAGGAGGGCCGACAATCCCGAGAATGGGATTCCCCTCCAGGCCAAAGCACCCAAACTGGGAGGGGCTGGAGCTGCCACCGAAGACGTCCTGCACCACCAAATCGCTGACGAGCAGGGTGGCTCAGCAACAAGTCAGGCAGCTGGAGGTAGGGTGGTGGCTAGCCCAACAGCTGGCCTCAGAAACACTGCTCACAGCTGGCGAGAGGCTGGCGGCAGTGAGAAGTGGCAACGGAGCCTACAGCGAGTGCCTGGTCGGGCCCCACGGTGGCAGCCGAGGCATGGGGCCAGAAGTGGCCTTCCCTTGGTATGGCTGGGTGGGCCAGGGTGGGGAAGTGGGAAAGTCAGGGGGCAGATCCTGGGGGAGGGATTCAGGGCAAAGCGGGTGAGTCTGACCAGGCCAGGAGTTCCAAGGGTGGGCCAGAGGATAAACACTACATGCCCATGGGGCGGGAAGCAGCAGAGGGAAGGACCCAGGGATTGGGGAAGGTAGGGGATTGGTTATGGTGGCGGAGAGGGAAAGATAAAAGGGAAGCTCCCCATGAGGCCGGGGAGGAGATGGCTGGCATGACTGGGGGCAAGGCTGAGAGAGAGAGTGAGAAAGTCACCGTCCAACAGGAGAGGAGGAGGCTTTTGGGTGATTCAACCCCCTTCCCTCTCCGCATCTGAGGCTGAGGGAGTTTGTCACCTAGGGGCAACACAGCGGAGGGGGCAATTATGGGCACTCACAAATCAGTTCAATGTATATCCCTGGATACCTACTTCTGCCTCCAAAAGCCTTAACAAGATGGCATGATGCACTATTTCAAAGACTGCAGATAAATCCAGTAGGAACAACAATGAGGCTTGGTGTGGCACTGAACCCCCACCTATTGTCCAAAGATCTAAACAAATCATCATGATTTAGGCCTCATGAAAATCCAAATGATTGCCAGCCAGTCAGAGCCCCTAGAATTCTACTAGATGGGAGAGAGTGAGCCAGCCTTAGCTTAAGAAGGGAGAAGAGATACTTCTTTCCTTAAGACAGGGATTTAATGGCTGGGGATAATGGCATTAGCTTAGACCTTTTTTAAAAACTTTGGCTTTTAGTTAGGAGGTCAGAGTAGGGAAGGAAACTTGTTTTTAATGAAGTAAACAAGCACCCTGTGAAGGACATGTCAAATCTAGCTTTTTGTGTACAGGTTTTATGAACAGGATTTCTGTGAGGTAAAGGAACAGCCTGGAACCTGAGTGTAAGCCTGTAAGCTGTGGTAAAGAGTTTACACTGAACCTTAAATGTTGACAAACAGTGTCTGGAGAAAAAGGAATCAATTTTTCCCTCAGTATTTGTTTTTGGTTAATCAAGGTTCAGTTCAATGTGCTAACTCGTAGTGGTGAAAACATACAACCTCTGATGAGTGAAGCTGAGAGCAGTTGTACATTCCACACCAAACCTCTACTGTGTTAAACCTTATATTCTGTAATATGTATGTTTGTTGTTCAGTTCCATCTGCACACCTTGTCTGTCAATTTGAAATAGCTGTGTGGAGATTATACTTATCTCACAATTAAGTACCATATTATTCTTGTATGATCACAAATAAGAACTTTTTAGGGAACACAGAGCTTACATGCCATCAACCAGTTGAATAAACCTTGTGCCTCCCCTTTTACAGATTGTGGGCAGCCTAGGAGATGTTACTCAAATAAAAGGAGAAGCCAGAATGTGAGGTTTGGACAGCCATTGGTCCACAGGGCAATTATCTCAGACGTCTCCCTTATCTCTCACTGTTCTCCTTTTCCATCCCTTCCTTGTTGCTTCCACATGTGGTCTTTGTCTACATTTAGATGGAGATTGTCAACTAAAGGCAGCAGGGCTGTTTCCCATCCCATACCTGCAACTGAAGCCAGACTGAAAAGGCTCTAAAGCAGATGAATTATCCAAGACCTGGATTTAGTCTGCTAGCGCTCTCTCAATCATTTTCCCAGAAAGGGCAGATTAGAGACAGGGCGATAATTGGGCACTTCATTTTTCTGTAGTGATTTTTCATAGTAGATAGATATATGCCTCTTTGAGTGGCTAAGAGAAGGTGCCCTGAGTTAATGATTTATGATACATACTAAGGGCTTTTTGATGAGATCCTTACATAACTTTAGCAGCCAGGATGGGCAAGCATTCAGGATACAAGTAGCGGTTTTCATGGATCCCAGGATCTTGTCAACATCCATCATGGGAACTGGGTCCAATGGACTACAAATAGACCAGACAGGGTATTAAGCATTTCTTCTGGTGGGCCTATGTTACAACTGGTATTTAGATCAGAGTGTATTCTTAATATTTTATCAGCAAAAAACTTTGCAAAAATATCACAGCTTAATTTTCTGTTCCTGAGACTACAAAGGGTCAGATTAAGAGTCAACGCATGCTGCCTTGAACAATTGAGATGACTGGCACTAGGGAACCTTCCTAAGGGTGTAATGATGTTCCGACAACAATATAGATTTTCCTACCCCTGCAGTACTCTGCTGTGCCCACAAAGGGGGACTAAAGAGCAATTCTACCCTGCCCAACAGAAATGATAGCGGATAACTTTGCAGTCTTCCTGAATTTTACCAACTGGAATCAAGTAGAAATTATTGTAGCTATAATTTTGCTCCTGAATAAGATTGCAAAACAGATGCCTCACCCCTAAAAGGCTTCAATTATGTTCATGATTGATAAACAGACAATTGGATTTTAAAATTCATCTTATTTATGACAGCACAAATTATTATAATAAACTTCCTCAGCATGTTAGGTTAAATAAGTAGCTTTTATGAAGAAAGAAAGTGTGAAAACCTATTTGATATTTTAAAGTAGCTGCATTTATTTTACTTAATGTAATTACTCATTTTAATGGGCTTTAAGAAAAAGAGGAGATAACATTCTCTGTAATTAACACTAAAGATGTGCTTCAGATATATCGCTTAAAATTAGAGAGTTCCTCATGCAAGAAGACTGCAGTATTACAACAAAATCCCAAACAAATTGACCAAGGATATATTTTTTAAGAATTTAGATCAGCATAACCCCTTTGACAAATGGTTTGTGAGTTGCATCATTGTTTGGTATCTGAAGAAGGGAGCTTTGACTCCTGAAAGCTCATATCTTAATGTGCTTCTGGACTCAAATAATTGTTCGGGGCATCTTTCACAGAATTTGGCTGACTTTAATACAGAATTTTGATTTGTTTACTAATCTTTATGGAGGGATTCAGAAAAGACTTGCTTGTGTTCAAGGTATCAACATTTTAGCAGAGATATTATTCCCTTCTAGTAGATCTTGTCTGATAAAACTGGTATTCATTGTTATCTGTGAATTATTGTTATGAGCATAAAGAAGCGTGATCCTGTATTCACTTTGTAACTGCTTTATTCGTTACTTTATTGACACACAATAAAAAGGTCAGTCTCTGGAACAGCTAATCTGTTGTACAAGTTAGATGAGATAAAGCAATTTATTACAAACCAAACATTATACACTCATATGTATGAATAATTCTGTCTCAGGAGCAGCACTCAGGTTCAAATTCTTGCTCACTCATGAATCTTGTGGGGTGGCTTTGAACAAGCACCATCTTTCAGCCTGACTTGTGTCTCACAGAATTGGTATGAAGGATAAAAAGGATTATTTGAAGAAAACTCGCACTTTGTTTTCTCTCACTTTTATCCTTTCCTTATATTCAAAGCCAGTTCATACATTATGGAAAAATAAGAAAAAACAGGACTATAATTTGTGATTTGTCTTCCTATGTTTAGCCTCCTCATCTTCCTCATCCACTGTGGGTTTAGAATGTTTTAGAAACAACCTTCCTCCAGGCTGTTTAGCTGAGGGAAAACTGGCTCTCCACTCTGTCATGTCACAGAAAGAACCAAGTTTGGGGGGTGATGGCATTGAGATGAACTTTTCCAAGTTGAAAAATTAAAGGTGACGGGAGCACCTTTAGAGCAGACAACTTGATTGTGAATCTCCTTCTCTCAGCAAGGGAGGGCACGTTGTCAAGATCACTTAATGCTGATTAACTACCCCATTTAAACTACCTAGTACTGACATTGTTGGACTTAAAATCAGGATGGGCAAAGATTGGATTCCCACCGCCCATTCTTCCATTGATGTTAATAGGTGAAGGGCAGTTCTCTTTAGAGGATGTGAGAACAGAGCCGGAACTGGAAATATACTCCATATTAATGAATAGGATTACACTGAATTAACAAATGCAATCACTGTCTAGAAGTCCACAAATACCCTTTTGACTTGGGTCTCCTAGAACAATGGTACACCAGTAAAACTCAACGAAGTATGGTTCTACAAATACAATCACCAGATCACAGCTGACAACAACAATAAAACTGGTCCTGGTGACTGTGTGAGTCTCCCTCCTTCCCCTGCTGTTATCTCCATGCCTAACAGAGAAATTTAAAGAAGGAAGGGTCTGGCTCTTCATGCATGGGGCAAGTCAGAGGACTTAGGGAAGCATTACTTTCAGCTTCTATCACTTTGTACCAGGCTTGACAGATGCTGGAAACAAAGTTTGCATGAAGTGAGAGAAGAAACATACATGGAGAAAATATTTTTTTCTGAAATGTAGTTAATTATTAAGCTTGTTCAATGGACCAATTCGGACTACACAGATTATTTTGAACTTGCATAAGTGTGGTGTCATTTTCAATGCCTCAAGATTGTCTAAATATTGCAAAAAGCTTAAAGTTACCCAAGATCACAAGTAACCACAAATAATGACGGGCAATCAAGGGCAGCCAAAATCTATGGACTCCTGCCACAGAACAAAATGGTTTTCATCTCATAGTGCTTTGTAATTTAACAGTTTTTACTCAAAGCTTTACACAGGTAGAACTGGTCTTTTAAATGGAACAAAGGCAGCATTTTAATTAGTTTAATTATTTGATGCGTTTCAAAATCGAAAAAGTAGCAGCCTTGAAAAACTTAATATACATTTTCAGTACTGACTGCCATTAAGTTTTATTTCAGTGGTTTTACTACCCTTGAGAGGTTCTAAAGTCAAGTCCAGCCATCCCTAATAGAATGAGAATTACTTATTAGTTCAAGAATAGTTTTTAGGGGGTTACAGTATTCATTAAAAGAAGCCAAAACACACTTGCAAAGAATAGGCAGAATGGCAAAGACATAGCATTGCGATGAGAAAGACAATGAATCTAATAATAACTATGTTATTCAAGTCATTACTGTAGACCATGACATCTTGTTGAGATATTTAGAGGTAAACGTAGTTACCAAAGGATGTGCTTGTCCTGTTAATGCTATCATGAGCATCAGACATCTAAAGCAAGAAAGCATTCTTGGATGAGATTGCCTGAAGGATCAGGCACAGACCCAGGGCAGCAGCCCCTTGCTTGGTGGGATAATTTCTGGCACAGAACATCATAGTCAAACAATTTGGAGTATTGAAGGTCAAAGTTGAGTTGTCTGCCTCAGAAAATGCATGAAATACCTTGGTGGCAGCAAAGGCTCAATGGCTCTTTTTAAGATAGAGGCACCAGAAATAAGCAGCTGAATCCATCATTTCCCTGCCCAACAAGGCCAAAATTTGAAAGACAATGTGTATATGTTATCCTAGCCTGGAGCGTCCAGCTAGGGTTCCTAGCCCTTCACTGGTAACTCCCTGGAGCATTGTCAGGGGCAGGGGGAAGGGCTGAGAAAACTTTTAGTGTGCAATGCTGTGATTACACTTCCAGTTGTGAACCTAGAAGCGACACCATGGTGTCAGCAGATTCTAGAAATCCCCCCAGACTCTACCACACAGAGTATTTTTACCATAGAAATCTGGGAAACCAGAGAGATTTTAGAAATTCTTAGAGTGTTGTGAGGTACCGTTATGGCAGGTGGCACCATTTTTGCTCCTGTTGCTCCATTGAGTGGTGGCGGGAGTCCAGAGTGCAAGGATGGGCATCTGCCCACCATAGCAGCCAACCTGGAAACTAGTTTTCATAGGCCTGCTGGGAGTGGGAGATCTGCCTCTAGTGGGTGTTGCTCACCAGTAGTCCAGTGACCGGTGAGAGATTTCTTTAAAAAATGCTATCAACAGTAGTGTAATGTCACTTCTGAGAAAAAAAAGAATTGATATCACACCTCTCTAGGAATTTCCAGAAACTCTATAGTAAAACCATATGGATTTTCTCTAGTTTTCCTGGAAATGATGGCACACTATCCCCCCCATGACACTGCCCATGGTCTCCTTCTGGTTGACGAGCCAGGCCTGGCAACACTACTGGCAGCCCAAGTTCCAGGAGGCCTGGGCTGTGTTGAAATCCCATTACCATGATCTGGCTTATTTATGTCATTTCAGAAAGAAAGATTTTTTTTCCTTTTATGATTTCATGAGATTGTATGTGTGTGTTAGAATTAGGTGGGGTGTGGGAAGGGGAAGTCCATATTTCAGACTTATAAAAAAATGATGTGTTGGTTGTTCTGCCCAGGTGTGGGATGCCCTGTTACTATTTGCTATTTACAACAAAGAAAAGCCCACAGTTCTTGCTTTTGTGGAGTGTCTTCTTTATTGCTTGATGATACTATTCCACATGATATATATGAGTTCAGGGCACTGAAGAAGGAAGCACTATACTGCTGTATTCCTTTGATACATTTAAGTTGTGGATCATAGTGAGAGATCATCATGGGGCTGAGAAACATCAAAGAGTTATAGGACGTTTGTTGCTGCTGAACTTCAGAAGTTCTTTCTTGTCATTGGTAGTGCTATCCCTTTCATCCTCTGAGGAGAAGATTCCAGGACTGGGCTCAGACACACTCCTGGCAACACTGTAGTATATGCTAAACCACTACAATGGAACTCAGTGGGATTTTTAATGTAGTACCAACATGAAAATTTACACAAAGTCCCTTCATATACACTGCCAGTGCTAAGATTATCAAGAATCCGAAGGCTGTTTTTCACAACAGCGTTCGTCGAGCTAACAGGATGCTGAGTGTGTTAACTAGACTGAATGGAAGGAAGAAGCCAGGGTGGCTTGTAAAGTGCTGGATTATTGGAGATAACACCATATGGAACACAGATGGGGCAAATGACAACTGTATCATAGTAAGCCTAAAATATAGGCATGAAAATTTGGAAGCTGTTATGGCAGAAAGGAGGTTGTACACACTTGGAACTTGATTAAAAATACACGAAGCACCAAAATAAGATACTATTTTTCTTCATTACAGGTGCTCTGATGAAGGAGTTCTATTCTAGCAGAAAGCCATTCATTTCAGTGGAGCAGGGTTCCCATTTATTTCTGAGAAAATGGCAGCTTTTCCCCCTCTGACTTTGTGTTAAGTATGGAAATTCTGTGCATGCTGGGGCTCTTTTCAGTATGTCCAAGGAGTACCTGTATTGGGCTACTGTAGTTCATAATCTCCAAAAAGTAGGAGTCTGTAGTTCTAGCAAATAAAAATTCTTATCACTTATTATGAATAAAAGGCTCAGATTAGAGTTGCATGAATCTGTAAACGTATGGTTATTGTAAGGCTTACTATGTTCAGGATGTCCAAATTCTTCCCACCTACATTCTTCAAAAAATTAAGTTTGGCTATTTTGTTACAATTTAGTTGACTAAAATAAATGTTTTACACTTGTCAGTTTAGTGTTGTTCTTATTAACTGTCATGCCACTTGGTATGTAAATTCTGTTAGCAAAGTCTGCACGAGAGCACATTACTCACAGCACAGAAAATCCCCAGCTGACTGCAAAGTGGTTTCTTTTTTTTCTGAAGGGATTTTTTATTATGTGCATACATAGACCCAATAAATTTGCAACAATTAACAAAAATATACATTACCATATATCCAGCATAAGTTGTTAACTTAAATTGCTAACTTGAACAAGTTGATTCCCATGTAGATCTGTAAATAGTTATTGTGTAAGGCATTAAAATGAGGGCTAGTACCACTTCTTTGCATCATTGTTAATCTAATCACCAAGAACATATCTTTCACTCTATCCACTCTCTGATATCTATTTGAAAATCATCCTTCCAAAGTTTTGCAAAAGTCATTCTAGCACCTGTAATTAAACATAGTACAAAAATGACAAGGCATAGGCGATAGGTAGGCAATGAAAAAAAACTGGGGCAAATGGAATATTGATAGCAAGCACTTTTTAAAAAAATTCACGAATTCTATGCCAAAACGTTGAAGTGTGTGGACAAAGCTACCAGAGAGAAAAAAATCAGCATAATCTGTGCTGCAAAACCAGCATTTTCTAGAAAGAGCTATAAATTCTTGCAAGTTTTTTAGGTGTAAGATGCCACTGGTAAACCATTTTATAAATACTCTCTTTAAATGGTAGACAAATTAAAAAGGTTGAACCTTGTGTAAATATAAATTGCTACATTTGACTAGTAGATGCACAGAGTATTGTTTCTCTCTTTTCCTTTAGATGAGCAATGAGAGTTAAAATTCACCCCTAGCATTTATTTAAAAGTAAAGGTAGTCCCCTGTGCAAGAACGAGTCATTACTGACCCATGGGGGGAGGTTGCATCACAATACTTCCCCCCCCCATTCAGAATGAAGAGATGCACACAAGGCTTTTGCGTGAAAATTAGGGTCTTTATTGACCAACAGTAACTCAATTAACTCAATTAACAGCAAGGGCATAACTAGCGGTACAGGTCGAGCCAAGGGGTCTACCCTGGACCACCTCCCCGACCTGTCTGGGTGAGCACCCATTGCCCCAAATGTGAACCATTCAAGCACATGGTTGTAACCCGGCTGGCCAGGCCAAAGGTTCTCCCCTTAAAGCTCCATGCACACCAAACCATGGAGAACTGAGGGAAGGACTTGTACAGGGGGTCCCACAGGCAGTCTGCCCTCTCAGCTGGCAGGTTTGAAGCCCGCTAGCTGATCCCTGGCAGACCCCAGCCTCATCAATGGGGAGATGCCACCGGGTGCTCACCAGCCTGCTCTGTCTACCCAACACTAATCTGCCAGGAACCTAGGGAACCTACTCTAATTAGTTCTCAACATCACCTTCCAAGGACAGTACAAGGTAGGTGAAAAACACTCCTCCCTTGAGCCAGTTGAGGGAAGAGGCAAAAAAATTCCTTCCTAGCCCTGAAAACCAGCAGCTGGCTAATCCTGTACTGTCATAGGGTGAGGAGGGTGGGTCATGCTTTCAGAGCCAGTGGCTGCCCTGAGGAGGTGTGGCCACCCTATATAGGGCTTGGCCCTGCCTCCTGAAGAGCCCAGATGCCCAGGAAGGCAGTGTCCGTTTCCTCCTCTGGGCAGGGGTGGCAAAGGCCGGCACCCAAGTGAAGCGTGTTTCCGCACTACTGGATGTGCTGCCGATTTCTTGGCAGACTTTTTGTTATGGGGTGGTTTGCCATTGCCTTCTCCAGTCATCTGTACTTTACCCCCAGGAACTTGGATACTCATTTTACTAACCTCAGAAGGATGGAGGGCTGAGTCAACCTTGAGCCAGCTACTTGAACCTGGCTTCCGCCAGGATCGAACTCAGGTTGTGAGCAGAGCTTGGGCTGCAGTACTGCACCCACGGGGCTCTAACCATTTATTTACTTGCTTGTAAATCATAATTAAAAACATAATAATTTAAAATCCACAATATACTCCTCAACAACCCTCCAAGATATACCTGCAGTATTTCTGCACACCATAAATTTTAGCAGATTTTTTATAGCCCAGTTCTAGTACTGAAGGTGAGTTAAACTAACCTTATATATGTACTCCAGTCCTGACAAAACATGTACTCTTTTTACTCTTCATTTTAGATTGTATATTTATTTAGATCCTCCATTACATCAAGTGGGTTATCATACCAGGCAAATCTCTGAAGAGGGGGTATATATATTTTATAAATGAATACCATTTTTAGACTGAATTTGAATTTTAATTGTATTTTAATATGTTGTTATCCTCCCTGAGCCCGCTCGCGGGGAGGGTGGAATATAAATTTGAAATAAATAAAAATAAATAAAATAAAAAAGAGTTTACAGTCACATATGTTCCAGTGAGGATCCAATTCAAACCACATCTGAACTGGAAATATTGGAAATACACCTAATCTGACAGTAATTATTTGTGACTTTTGGGAGCTGAGTTTGTAATTTAGATAACTATGTATGTTTTTCATATTTCATTGTGCTATATAACCTTTTTAAAAACATCAAAAACCTCTGATACTTGCTGCTGCTTCTTTCTTTTAAAATAACATTATTGATGCATAATTTAATAACAGAAGACTTCCAAGGCATTTGTTGGTGACAAATAAAAAGGAAACCTGTTTTCCGATGAATGTTTTCATCTTTTTTTCATCACATTATAAAAACCATCTTAGTAAGCCATGTTGAGGTACTTACCTACTTAGAGTAGACCCCAACAAGCAGCTTGGGTTTGACTTCTTAGTAAATATGGTTAAAATTGTATTGTTGATCCCAGGAAGATACTAAACCTAATCATTTGGAGTTTTGCAGAACTATTAAAGCAGATAACAACAATATAAAACTATTTTATAAAACAAACATTAAGAACAACAGATAAAAACCATTGAAACTGCTCTAAAATTACCTTATGCTGCCCACCCACTGATATTGCCCAGGCTTAGACTGCCCCAAAAGATCTCTTGAACAGCCATATGAATTGAGCTATGGATCCACTCTATATTACTTCCACTGTCCAACCAACTGGGAGCCATGGTTCTCACTTAGATTTTGGTTTTGGCAGAAATCCATCCCATTATTGTTTGAAATGGATGAAGTATTAGATGATTAAGTGGTTCAGGTATGCTGGAATTTGTCGATTCAAAGTCTTATCTTAGAAACACTTTAATAACACAATAATAGCTATGTAGCTTTGAGTTCTGTTCTGTTTTTAATTACAATTCAATATAATTTGAAATGCAGAAAGAGAAAAGATACAATTACTTAGCACCAAGGAGCAGCATCAGCAGGTGGAAGCTAGTGTTCTATTTTATTCCCTTCCAAAGTAAGTGGCTTCAAGCTGCAAGTGAGCTGAAGGCCATAAGAATGATTTGGTGACTCGGTTACCAAAATGAATTTCAGGTCAGTTTAGATATACTATAGTTCTTATTTATACTAGTTAAGGAAATGGGCCGTACATCTTTTAAACCATTCACAATTCCGATAGTCCTTTACACTAAAACATATCTGCTTGACTCAAGGCCTATTCCATTTATTGTGCCTCGTACCATTTATGCTTAAGAATGTTTTCCCATCTCTGTGTTTCCTCTTGACACACTCTTGGCTGCACCCTACATTTTTGGCCACGCTGATCTGCCTGGTGACAGTAAATCCTGCTGGAAACACTGTTCCACAATTTGCCTTTTTTACACGTGAACAGATGAGGCTGCTTTATACTATATCAGACCATTGGTCCATCCAGGTCAGTATCGTCTACTCAGACTGGCAGCAGCTCTCCATACTCTCAAGTCGAGGTTTTTCATATCACCTGCAGTGACAGATAGGAGGCTGTCCTGCCCCTGAAAGGTAAAATAGCCACTTAGCTGTATCATCCCATAGCCTATGGGAGTGCTGGCCCAGTATGCAATCACCTTTCAGAGGGGGAGATGGAATTTTGGAGGGAAATACAGCAGCAGTTCAGTTCAGGGCTGCCTTGGGGAGAGAGCAGATGGTATCAAGGGTGGCTTTGCCCGGTAGGGTGGCAGAGTGGTTTAACTCTGCCTCTGGGGGAGGACAGAGTACCCAGCTAAGAGGCCTGTCTCTGGTGATGAGCTGACCTGGTACCAATTTGTCTGACTCTTGGGAAAGGGCAGGTTGATGTGAGTGGAATTGTATGTGAGAGGGGAAGCAACCTGGTGGTTAGGCAGTGGAATCCTGTTTTTAATCACAAGTGTTAAAAGTAATTTCAACCACAATCTGAAGCCATAACTAGCTTAAGTACCTCAGCCAGGCTTCTTCTGTAACTGTCTGGCGATCTGGGCTGCTGTTCTGTTCTTTCAAAACTACCCATCCATCAATAAATCTTCTTTCTTGTTTTGTTGAACCTCCTGCTTCAGTGATTGCTGTATGTTTTAGCTACAATACAGAAATCACCTCACAATGGTGAACCAAGCCTTTATCATCATAAAAACATCTAGTAACTGAGGGGAAGGTTCCAATTTCAGAACAAACCTAGTCCCCCAAAATTATAGGAGGCTGTGTGAGTTCCCTCAGGTGGAAGAAAAAGCCTGTCACTCTAACTGGTTCTTTCAACTGGAGATTGAACCTGGGGCCTTCTGTTTGCAAGGCAGACGCTTTGCCACTAACCCACAGACTCTCCCCTTTAGAAATGCATCGTATCTGAACAAATTAATACCCCAGGAAAAGTTTGTTTGCAGCTAATAATTTAAGGCTATGATATTCTTTGGCCTCTGAAATGGTTTAAAAAGAGAAATTCATTTCCTAATACTTTTTGTTTAAGAATTTATCCTTCAGTTTGTGTGATTAGGGTTAGGATTAGAACATACAAAAGAAGATAATAGAAAATATGGGGTTCCTCCCTCCTGAAATATTCAGATTTGACTCAACATCATAATTTTTGCAATTAAGTATTTTATTGAGCATTTTGATAGAAATTTAACACAAAAATTCATTCAATTTAACGAGAATAATGAGAGAATCCCTTTTCTCCTATTACATAATGAAAACAACCAGCTTATTCACAGCAAATATAAGTAGTTTCTATATGTCCAGGTAATTAATCTACAATGATTTCTTCTTCTTCATGCAATAGTACCATCATTGAAACATGTTTTTAAGAATGGGGATACAGACACAAGAAAAGGCAGGATACAAAAACACATGGAAGAAGGGAAACAAGAAGAATGAGTAGGGTAAGGCCTGGTTGCTGAATTGATGTATCAAGAGACAACTAGCTAATCAAGGCATCCCGAATTTTTCCAATGTTTTCCAAAGTTTCTTTTGTAAGACATTTCTTCCTTAGAAGACAGATTGACTATTTCTTCCACCCAATTTTGGATTTGGGGGATTCTTTGCTTTCTGGGGATTCTTAGCTTTCTGAACTTGTAATACCAAATACTTGGCAAAAAGTGCAACATTCTAGGTGACAGCCAGTCAGTGCCTACATTCTTGGAATATAATCAATTATTAAGTTTGTTATACATTCCAGTGAGGCATTCTTCTGTGAAACTTCTACTATACAAAACATCAAGTAGGAACTACTATTTTGTCCCTGTTGGAAACCACAAAGAGCATTTTGAAAACATTAAATGCCTAAAGCAAATTGCTGAAGATGCAGTATGACCCTGCCTCCTTGACCTACATCATGTGGGATTGTTCAATAATTTCCCTGTTTTGTTTGGCAGTGGAGGTGAGCATTAACTTAGGTCTAGAAACTTGTCTGTGTTTCTTATATATAGCTATTTTGATGGGATATAGTGCAACAATGTAAAGAACATACCAAGGTAATCAGAAATGGATTTTACATGCCAATAAGCAGTCAGATTGTACTCAGGGTTTCAGCAATGGAAAGATACAACCTAGCTGTTAAAGGATGGAAATTCTCACTGCCATTTCCATACATAAACTTACCAATTACTGCAGATGATAAGGATGGATAAAGGTAGGTAAAGGTAGTCCCCTGTGCAAGCACCGAGTCATTACTGACCCATAGGGGGATGTCGCATCATGGCATTTTCTTGGCAGACTTTTTACGGGGTGGTTTGCCATTGCCTTCCCCAGTCATCTACACTTTACCCCCAGGAAATTGGGCACTCATTTTACTGACCTCAGAAGGGTGGAAGGCTGAGTCAACCTTGAGGTGGCTACCTGAACCCAGCATCCACCAGGATCGAACTCAGAGCACAGCTTGGGCTGCAGTACTGCAGCTTACCACTCTGCGCCATGGGGTTCGTGATAAGGATGGATGTGGGCAGCTTATACAGTCACTGATGTTTTTCTGGCCTCCCATTCCTACTGCAGCATCCCAAGCCCCCAGAAATTCTGCTCCTGGAGATCAGAAGGCCCTGGAAAAAAAGCAGCATGTAGTGGGGGGGGAGGGGTTCAGTGGGAGAGGGAAAATTGCCCTCTTGATCTCTTCCAATGGAAGTGCTACTATGCTAGTGGAATGACACTGGGGGATTCCACATGATCAATTTTGATCAGACTTTCTGAGCAGTCATGCCGTGGTGGAGTCCTACGAATCCACTTCTCCCCGATTCCACATTAAGGCTTTTGTTTCGCACATTTCATCGGCTCAAAGTCCATCATGCGGAATTTTTGACAGGATAAAAATCGATTCCTCATCACTTTTTCCGGGGGAAGTGTCGAATGATGCACATCTTCATTCCCCCCCCCCCAAAAAACGTTGCTACACATAAACGTTGCATCAAACCAACACATTAGAAAAAAATTTCTCACAAAAAAACGTTGCTACACATAAACGTTGCATCAAATAAACATATTGGATAGGCCAGAGCACTTCCCGCCGATATTGTGGAAGAGTATTGGCTATTGACATTTGGAGGGAAAATTGTTACCAATGACCCCACATCTATCTTTCCCGCTTTCTTCGTGAGCGGTGTGGTTTAGTGATAGGTGTCGTGTTGAGGACGGTCTCTTTCTCCCTCCATGAAATGCCTAGACCACAGTTGAACGCTGAAGTCCCTCCATCACACTTTCACTCTACCTCAGAAGCTGTCAGCTGTCAGCGAGCAACAAGTAACAAATTTGGCGTGTTGTAAAATGGACCCATTATTGGTCAGCTGTTGTCATGTGACACAGGATATGTTTCTGCATAGATTTGTAGAAACGTTGCAACGTTTTTTTACATTTTTTTTTTTAAAAAAAGGGGAAGGGAAAGGGTAGTGGGTGTAGCTTAGAAAACATGATTGGCCAATCAAATTAAGTTGATTCGAAGGGCGAGAGAAAAGAGCAAGGGTGGGGAGAACATTGGATAAAGAATTCCGCATGATTAAAATCCCTAATCTCCTGCGCATGGACAAATAAGTCGGGGGAAAGCAGGATGGGAAAAAAACGGACAAAACGTGCAGGGACTTCGAATCTGCTGCTAGGATTGCCTTCCCACGTGTGGAAACACAAGACAAAATCGAGGTCATTTAGAAGCTGAATCAGAGAAAACCATTCGTGCGGAATCACCCACTGTTGGATCCAGCCTTCAAAATTAAGATATCTCTTCCCCCTCCCCTTATTATTCCCAGGTTTGCTATTTGTTTATGCCAAATGTTGCATAAATTGAACGGGGGAGTATTGGGCATGGCCAGAGTTCTTTAGAAGGAAGGTAGGAAAGAGGAGGAATATCTTTGCCAGCTGTATAACTTTCCCTGTTCTTACCACAGATATTTTACAAAGCTTGGGCATAGCCAGAGGAATGAGTTCTTGATCATTTGGCTCTTTGCCTGTTTTTATTTTATTTTAATGTATTTTAACTTCATTTATATTCTACCTTTCTCCTCAGTGGGGAACCAAAGGAGCTTACATAATATTCCTCTCCTCCATTTTATCCTCACAACAACCCTGTGAGGTATGTTAGGCTGAGAGTATGTGACTGGCTCAAGGTCACTCAGCAAGCTTCTATGACAGAGTGGGGAATCAAGCCTGGTTTGCTTAGATCTTAATCCCTCATTCTAGCAGCCACTATATCACACTACATCAGAAGAGAGACAACCAGGACAAGCCATCTCTTCTGTAGGTTGTGAGATTTAAGATGGGTGAATAGCTGAATAAAAGGGAAGGGAACACTCAGGGGAAGCGTTTGCAGTCTGGACTGAGCAAGGGGTCAGCCTGGCGAAATGGTCAAGGCAAGACTGGACAGACAAGCCACATAATTCCCCTAGTCCTGCTAATGAGCAGCCTAAAATATTTTTAACATATAACAGTGATGATGAAGGATGAAGGTGAGGAAAGCAGCAAGAGAATGTGCATGCATGAAAAATATTTCCAAGGTTCAACCCTGCTCACAGTTTGCAGTCTAAACCAAAAGGTGACTGAGCATGCCGGAAATTTGGTGCTCCGTGTTTCATTAAGTAGTTGAAGATTTACACAAGAAGCTAACATCTCAAACGACAATAATGCAAGATGAATAAAAAAAGTTGCCCAGTCAAGGTCTCAGGCAACCTGGTGGTTCATAGATCAAATAAACCAGTATCACAGCATTTTATCCAGTTTACATGACAACGTTAAGCACATTAATTTAGAAGTAAATCCTATTGATTTCAATGATTTTTATTCTTTCCCATTGCTACTGTTAAGTACTATGTAAGTATAAAAGAGAATGGGAAATCATTGCGTGTTTTGGATGACTGGCATTATGCTATTTTCATTCTCTATGTTAAGCAAGGGCTTTCTAAGAAGAATTATATGGTTAGCTGAATTATGTCTGGTTTACTATATTATTTAGTAATGTGATATAACCATTGCCTGCAGTTCCACTTGCTTTCCTAAAAGCCACCTATAGTCAACTTCACCGTTGATTATTTCACTTCTATAATGCCTACATACACAGTTTCAATCAAAAGATATGGTGGAGAAATCCTAGCCTAACAAAATCGCTACAAAAAATGAACAGACTTTCGATTTTAAGAAGCTTCAAAAGCTTGCTCGCTTAGTGGTGTTTTAGTTGGATCTTATAAAAATATTTAACTAAAGCCATTTTAAAAATTTCCTCTGCTGCACAAATATGAGTACTTGCAATTTCTATATGCAGTTTCTCCTTAGTTTGCACATGATAGCATGCTTTGCAAAGTCTACCACTTCCTGCTAAATCACGGGCCTGACCTATGGAAAATCGAAGATGCATTTAGTAAATGTCATTAATCAGATTTCAGGCCCAGGTCAAATTCACCTGACACAGAAAACAAGACTAAGATCAATAGGATCTATTAGCTGCATCTTCCACTGCTCATAGTTCAGTCCAGCAATTTACCAAGAGGTAGGGTATGTAGCTTCTCATGATGAGCTGAAAATACAAGGTGACAAGGAGTTTCAGACCCCTGGGGCCCAGCCCAGCTAAGGAGAAGGGACACAGGCTGTCTGGAAGGTCCTGTGGCAAATAGCAAACCAGATAAGCTGCCACCAGCTCCCCAGTCTATCCCTAGGCTAAGGAGTTAGGGAGCAAAGCTCCAGAGCCTATTAGGGAATTAGCCACAGCAAAGTCTACCTTGCAAGGGCAAGTTTGCAGGCAGAGTTCACAGTGTGGGATTAGCAAATTTATATTAGTAAAGATTATGGATTAATCATATAGCCATAATATTAAGCTAGCAAAAAGCATAAAATGGATTCTTTATGTTTTAAAGTAACTGGTCTCTGCTCTTTGGCCACCCCCCCCTTTTCTCCCTAGCTGTAAATGGAAAGAGAGAATGTCTGGCCTTGGATAGATAACTGGACATTCCTGAGGGCATCTGAAAAGGCAAAGCCAGAGACAATGGGAGAATTATAAATTCCACCCCCCTCCCCCTTTGAAGAAGAGAGTTTGTGTAGAAAAGTAACCAGTTGTGGAATAAAGGAAGATGCTACTATGGAGACCAGGATAGGATGGCAAATGATGTTGTCACGAGACTGAAAGGTGGACAATAGTCCAATCTAAAGGTGTAAAAGAGATCAGGTGCCTTATTTTGAATGTGACTTTCGTTTCTCCAAAATGATGTCACAAGCCCTTAAAAGTAACATGTGCTCCTTTGTTCTGGGGGTACATTCTGAGCTCATCTTGAAGCCTGTGCCCTATATTTGCAAATATACTTTTTTTACATCAGCCCTTGTCTGTCTCGTCTCTTTTGCTCAGCGAATCGGAGGGGCAAAGGGGAGGCACTTTTGTGCAACAACAGCCAAAGAACAGTTGTTTGGTAGGTGGATCTCAAGCACACATAGGGTGAGTTCAACAAAGGTTTTATAGCAGTGAGGCATCAGAGTCTTAATAACCCACACAAGGTAAAAATAGAAAGGTTTATTAATTCAAGGTGCAAGGTTATCACACATAAGACCCAAAGTGAGCACAAACGGAAAAAAAGATCTACAGCAGTACGCTCTACATACCACACTGAATTCTTAGGAGGCAAAGCAAGTTGGTTTCTGAAGCATAGCAAGCAAAAATCCCTGGTAAAAGGTGCACAAAACAGCAAGGCAAAAGATGGTGCTTCAGTCCTTCTCATCAGATAGAGCCAGAAGCAAAAGAGCATGGGCAAAGGTCTGAGGTAGATGCTCACCACAAGCTTTTTTATGTTGTTTAACAGCTAGTTTATATTGGTTCAAGCTGGAACCAAAGTGAGGCAGGCCTGAAACCACACCCGTTCCCAGCTTGACTACATCACCTGACAAATGCAAAAAGGGACGTGTGGCAAGTCTGCAGCTCTTGGCACATGACCCAAATCTACAGGTGCGAAGTTAATTACCAATTAGCCAGCAAGAACAGCTTATCTTGACTCAAGGACAGAAGCACAAGTAATTTATTGCTAGCTAGAAGCAAAAGGCCTCTCCAACGGGGGAGGGAATTTCTCCAGCTCTCAAAAGGGCTTCCCATATACTTTTAAACAACGCTTTTTTTCTTTACACAAGGGCCGTTTCCACACACATTGAATAATGCACTTTCAATGCACTTTAGTTATCCTTTAGAAGTGGATTTTGTGTTCCACACACGAAAACCCAGTTCCAAATGATCACTAAAGAGCATTGAAAGTGCATTATCCAACATGTGTGGAAGCAGCCCCGGTGAGTGTCACGCTCTTTAATATCATTTTTAACTGGCTTTACAGTTTGCATGTAGAATCTAATGGACCCTAAGCGACCAAAATTAAGCATTTTGGTTTCATGATGGGTTCAGATGCAGGATCAATTCTCTACAATGGCTGCTTGGGGCAGCCTAAGGAGAAGAGCGCTGACAAGAGCAATCTGATCTTTACTTCCCATTGTTGCGCCTGTCTCCTTCCCCTTCGTCTTGGAAACTGCCTGTCTGGCAAGCTCCAGAGGGTTTCTTCAGCTGTCCTGATGAAGCCACCCTTTATGTAGTCCCTAAAAGCCCCCCTCCATATTTGGCACTACATAGGTATTTATGATGACTGAAACAGAAGAGAATTTCCCCCCTCATGTTGTATATCTACTCCTCTAGTTTGAAGCTTTACTGATTGTAGTGGTTCATTACTGTAATCTCTCCCCTTATATATTGTTCAAGTAAGTTACACAGGTACACAAAGAAACTGCTGACAGTGCCATCATAGCACACATTACCTTCAATGGATCAAGGATGGTGTAATCCTGCTTAGGATGGCATTGCAGGAGTACAACATATGTATTCCACCATTATCCAAAGTATAAAGCCCACAATTAGAGATGGGCACGAACAGCAATACGAGCAAAAAAAAAAAAGCCACAAACAGCACCATCTGCTGTTTGCGAACAAGCTGTTCGTGAGGCCCTATTCTAAATGAACAGGTGGTCATTGCAAGCCTCATTCGTTGCTGTCTGTTGCTGTTCGTCAAGCCAGACAGTCTGGCACCTACAATCAATTCCCTTGGTAACTTAGGCGGGGATTGTCTGAACTCTGTCTGAACTCCTGCTGTTGCCCTGGAAACCCCAATCTAAGCCCAATTTAGCTTGATAGGCAGGTCTTCTTTTCAAGTGTGGAGCTCCACATTTGTTACAACAAGGGAGCAAAGAGCAGGGGGAGGGGGGCTCTCAGCTCTGACTTTGCAGACAGTGGAGAGACAGTTGCTGTTGGCATTTTGATAGAGTGCATTGGAGCTTGAATTTTCTCCGTGTGTGGTGGGATAGGGATCTACCCCTTCAAGTTCCAGGGCTGCTGCCAGGATCTAGGCCAAGCTATTATTGGTACCTTTCCTGGTGCCCGCTCAGGTCAGGTTTCTGAACTCTGTCTGAACTCCTGCTGTTGCCCTGGAAACCCCAATCTAAGCCCAATTTAGCTTGATAGGCAGGTCTTCTTTTCAAGTGTGGAGCTCCACATTTGTTACAACAAGGGAGCAAAGAGCAGGGGGAGGGGGGCTCTCAGCTCTGACTTTGCAGACAGTGGAGAGACAGTTGCTGTTGGCATTTTGATAGAGTGCATTGGAGCTTGAATTTTCTTCGTGTGTGGTGGGATAGGGATCTACCCCTTCAAGTTCCAGGGCTGCTGCCAGGATCTAGGCCAAGCTATTATTGGTACCTTTCCTGGTGCCCGCTCAGGTCAGGTTTCTGGGAGTGGTGCAGTAGGGATCTTGACTTGGATGATGGCTGGAGGAGAGCCTGCTGGCCCCCATGAACAGCCAACCACAAACATATTCGTGAACAGGGCCATGTTCATGGTTGTTCATGAGTGCCTGTTCGTGGATGGCAATGAACAACGAACATCATGTTTGGGTTTTTTTATGTTTATGCCCATCTCTACCCACAATTCCAGCTTTTGAGATGAAGTTTGTTTTTATCACTTCTACCAGACATCTGCTCATACAGATAAACTTTAATCTCTCTTTTTCACTCAAACTCAGCATTGTTAAAGAGTAAAAAAGTGGCAGATTAATGACCACCAATTTTGCATTACTTATATTGGATGGACTGGAAATACAAGAACCCACAAGCTGCATCCGTTTGATCAGAAATGTGGCCTTGCTTGTGAGCCCCAGGCAATGCAAGTTTATCAAAACAAACCAAAAAATGCTAGCATAGACATAATGACATATTTAATAAGTGAATGACATTTATTAAAGATTGACAGCAAGAAGGACCTTTACTGGCCTTTAAGCAGAATGTCATTGCAGTGTCATGTGTATTTGCGGAACAGAAGTCTTTTCCCTCATACACAACACTGTTGGCAAAAAAATTTCAAAAGAAGGAAAAGCAGCAGTTGTATTAGCTTCATTTGTATTAGCTTCAGAGCAAAACAGTTTAAATCATTCCTTCGTATGTGTTATGACATGATATGGTCTTCCAGAGTCAAAACCAATATTGAATCATTATAATGAAAATCTGGGCCTTATGAGTTAGGAATGGCCTGAATAATAAAGAAAAAGTGTTTTATCCATGTGCTTATGGCGTTTCTAGCCTTCCCACTCTCCTCTCCCTCACTCCATTCCTATATTATTGCTGTTCTCTTTTGTTCACTTGTAGCATTGATGTGCTGCCAATATCTTAACAAGAGGCTCCTGCAAAGAGCCTGATAAACATTGAACCCTATGATAGAAAAGAGACATTTGTGCTCAGACAGGAGGCTGGGGAGTCTATTCTACTATTCTTTCTCTAAACAACAACAACAAAAATCCTTTCTTGTAGTTATTCCAAAGCAAACAGCAATCAGCTTCTATAGGAGGTTACACTTGTCTGAAATGTTTATAATAATCTGGAACAATACATACATTGTATGAATAGAATCAGAACTCTATAGGTGATGATTTGTATGTGGGTAGTGATATCATGTGCTGTTTTGGGGCCTGGGTGTTAAAACAAACAACCTAAGGCCTGGTGAATATATTCTAGAACAAGCAAAATATATCTTACAATCTGGTCATACTTTAGATGCACCTGAGAACAGTGATATGTTCACAGAGGCAACCTGGGCCCTTTTCACACTACATACCTGCTTCCAGAACATCGTGATGTTGCGCAAAACTCTTGTGAGAAGATGCTATCTTCCACTTTTTTGCGCTGCATTTCGCGATGTTCTGGAAGCAGGTATGTAGTGTGAAAAGGGCCCTGGTTGTCCCCAAGCCCAAGTTTGAGTCAGCTCTCCCGCAAACACTTTGGCTTTAGCTAGACTGACTGGAATGTAAATGGCATCCAGATGTAGCCTCATCTATGGGATGAGCACATAAATTATGCTCAACTTCTTTCTTCTTCAATATCAAGCTATCATCAGTTTTGCTTTAATGAAACTGATTCACTTCACTATTCATTTGTTCATCTCCAAAGCCAAAATACTTAAAAAATGTATCTGTACTTCTTGGAAGAAATAAGACAGTACTTACCAGAAGACAGAATGCAACACATTCTGATGTCCACTAGGCAGAGTCACATATTATAAGCAAAAGAGAGCACCATTATTCATTGTCACGAGAAAAGTAAATGCTACAATAAAAGTATAACAGGTTCACCGTACCTGAGACTTGTTGACCCAACCTCTATCCCCCAAGGAGGATAGAGTGCAGTAATGTTCTGTTGTACCAGAGGATCAGTTCAGAACCAATGGGTTAAAATTAAATCAAAAGAGTTTTCAACTAAACGTTAGGAAGAACTTCCTGACAGAGCAATCTGTCTCAGTGGAACAGGCTTCCTTGGGAGGTGGTTGAGTCTCTTTGGAGGTTTTCAAGAAGCGACCTATATAGCCACCTGACAGTAATGAGGATTCTGCGACTCAATATGAATTCAGACAGATCAGGAGAGGGAGGGTATGAGGGTGTGAGCTGGTGCTAGGCTCTAGTGACCCTTTCTTATATGCTCAGAATAATGCCAATCAACACTTTGGAGTCAGGAAGGAATTTTCCTCCAGGCCAGATTGGCCCGGTATCCTGGAGAGATTTGGCCTTCCTCTGAGCATAGAACAGTGGTCACTGGGGGAGTGAGAGATTTCCTGCTCTGGGTGGGGGGTTGGACTAGATGACCCAGTTTCAGCTATATGCTTCTAATGGGGTGGTGGTGAAAAAAATGTGTCCTTCTATACATAGTAACACCCATTGCATCTATGAAAACCTGCAAAAATAAAGGGACATACTTTGTCTACCAGCATCTATACGTGATAATGACAGGCATCTCACTCTTTATTATATTGATACACTATAGCACAATAGAACAATATTTAATCAAATCAGTCTTGTATGTGCTGCTTTGTTACAATTCATGGCCTTATTTATTTTCACTCTGTATATAATAAATCAAATTTGTGGTCACATTTCCATAATGACACTGCTAATCTAATCTCGTCCGTATACAGAAGTTGCATCTTATTCAGATTTCTCGCTGGATTTTTGAATTATTTGGTCTTTGTTCTGAAGTGGAACCCATGCATTAGGAACCACCCATAGTTTCATTTTTTTATTTCCAAATTTTATACAGAGTACTGTGCATACATGTTTTGGCACAGCTGTTCATTCCTGCACTTCATTTGTGTGTATCTCCACCCTACATTAATGGAGTGCAGGTGTGTATTGATAAAAGACCATAAAAATAGCATTTTTATGCAATCATGCATATGATTACATTATAATTGCTTTTTTTAAAAAAAATGCACTCAAGAAAATTGCTAATGTTATAGGGGGGAAATTATATAAATGAACTGAAGGAAACGAATATGTGCAAGACTCTGATTTTAAAACTGATTTTAGAAGATCTCTTAGATAATAATCTACATGAATACTCTAGAATTAAGAAAAGCAGAATGTAGCACAGATAACAAATTCTGGAACAATAAGAAAATGTAATGGGGGTAATCTGCCTATCTGATGAAACACCTATAGTTTTGATAGAATTGACAACATAATTTTAATTTGTTTTAAATCCTGGTACGCTTAGCTTCATTGAAATGTAAATCAGATTGTTATTCTGTACTTAGCATAAAAGCTATTGCCAGTAATGTGAGTCGCAAGCTGCTGGCTTGACTGGACTGCGCAGGTATAGAATGCGGAGCTAAAGTGGCCCACGAAAAGAACCATCCTAGAGATCCCCTGATAACTGTGCCAGTATATCTGTGAATCCTGCAGCCCTGTGCATTCCAAGCAGTTGTAATGAGTGTAGCACTGTTGTGAAGATGGGAAGTAGGCCTCCTTTGCCTGCAGCCATCTTTTTGTCTGCATTGGTTGGGGCCAGTGGCTGACTGGGAGCTGGCTATTGGGGAAGCTGACTGATCAGAACCACCACCTGCCTTAAATCCATCAGACCCGTCCATCAGGTGCAGTGGGCAGGGGGAGCACGAGTGCAATTGTGCCCAGTAATCAGACGCCAGGGCCGCCGGGGGTATAGGGGAAGGCTTCCTCTGCCACTGACCCTCCAGGGCAAATAGCCCACTGTGAAATTTCCTGGTGAGTTCTATGGTTCAGCCTGCTTCTGGGGGCAATCTAGAATACTGAACCTTGCTCTTAGACTACATTCATCCTCTAGGACACGCTTATCTCTAAAAGGCAGATCTGTATAAATATGCCAGAGCGTGTTGTATTTTTCCTACAATTGTATTAGATAATAGGTTGTATAATAGATAATAAGAGTCTTTTTTGTTTCCATTTGTAACCAGACAATTCCCTTTCATTCATTTTCCTGCATATACCCTTAGGAGAAGTGTTTCTGTGCATGGCCATTCTATTCAGAATGGTCATGGATTTCAGTGGAAACAGAACACATGGCTGACGCTTAATGACTGTGTAACATTTATCAGTAATGAGCCATATAAGTTGTGATAATTAAATGTAGAGTTGTGGGTTTCCTTTACTGTTATTGCTGCTGATACTCCTAGTAACACTACTGTTATACATTTACTTGGCACCACTGGTACAAGGTTCTTCTTCTGGTGTTGCTGGCTGCTGTATAATTCTTCTAACATCTTTAGAGTTAGCTGTCCATAGTAGTGGAATTTACAGAATGCATATCAGCAGAAACAATAATAGTAACAGCCCATAAACCACTAAAAGAAAGATATGAACTGCACTAACTCTTTGCCCTCCTTAGTGTGGGTTCCCTAACAGGCTACCTATTCAATGGGCCTCCCAGGATGGACAGGCATACCTTGGCTCAAAGTGACAAGGCAGCCAGTCATCTCCTCATCTGCATGCCAAGAAGTACTGAGCTCAGGTGACAGGACTGCAAACCTCTGGGTTGGGCCTAGAGATACCTAAAAATAACAACTGATTTCCAGACTACAGATATTAGTTACCCTGAAGAAAATGGCTGCTTTGGAGGGTGAACTCTGGCCTTATACCCTATGGAATTATACCTACTGAGGTCTCTTCCCCCCTCCAAACTCTGCCCTCCCCAAATCTCTAGGAATTTTCCAAACTAGAGTTGGCAACCCTATCAGGTGATGATGCCCAACACTGGCAGAATCCCCCTCCCAGGCCTTTGGACCAGTCAGGCCAGTCAGGCCCCAGTGTTTGGTTTGGTTACTGTTCTCCATCATTAAATGCCTCACAGTGTTGCTCACTGAGACCAGGTCTGTTTCACACACACACACACACACACACATGCAGCATCAAACATAAACAGAATGAAGCAGATGAAAAAAAGGTTCATCCCTTGGTCAGTCTGAGAAAAGCCCATAAAATTCCTACTCAGTCCCAGCGGCTGATCAGCTAACCTTACACTGTTATACCAAAGGGAGGGGTGGGTGGTGCAATTTTCCATGCCAAAAGCTGGCAACATCTTTTATGTAGAGATTCCTCAGTTAACCTGTTCAGTAGCCAAACTTTCCTTGTTCAATGCTCACAATCAAACTGTGAACTAATCAAAGATATGTGCATTGAGAAACTTCAGCAGTTGCTAAACAAATTTGCCACTGCCTGTTAGTCAGAAGCTGGGAGTCAGATCCAAACACTTCCCTCAGCAAAATAATTACACAGTGATGTTGCAAATGGGAGAGGAAAACGGAACTCATTTCTCTCCAGCCCAAGCTTGTTTTGTGGAGAACAGGAGTGATCTATTCCTTTTTTCTTCAGACTTCAAACAAGCAACTATTCTCATTCTTAAGGTGGGGACCTGCAATAGCAGCATTAGTGAAAGAGGAGACCTACTCTAAAGGTGATAAGTAAATGGTGATTGCAATAGAATTAGTAGCATGAGGAGGACTAGAAGAATATCAAGACAAAGAACAGACTTGCGCGTGTGATGTTATGTATGAAATGTAGTATTTGTAGTAGTAGTGATAGCTGAAAGGGAGGTTGCCTTCATCTTCTCATGATAAGCTTTTAGATAATCTTGTTGGCTCCTTTTGGATGAAAGGATATTGGGGTCTGATCGTGCAGCCTTTTTCAGCAATTATGTGAGAATGCTCCTTGGCTTCAAACACAATTTGACTGCAAATTGTGAACAGCATCTTTGAATACATGGGGTGGGTAGGTCAAGAATTCCAAATTGCAAGTGTTTTGCACATGCATTTTCATCATTCTCCTCCCCCAGCTGCTATCGGCTGTAGCCTGAAAGAAGTATCAGTTCACTGAAAAGTAGCCTTCCTTGGTTGCTTCTATGCAGCCAGAGGTGGGAGGATGGGGGGTGCAACTGCATGCATCTTTAGTGTTCTAGATTTGCCCATTTTACTTCCATGCCCACCAAAGACCAAAAATCCTAGTGTTAATTTCTAAGCTGCATTGAAAACATTTGACATGTTCTTGCACTGCCCAAGTTCACTACAATAGTTCTTAGCACACACCTCTGTGATGAATGCTGCTGACTGATAAATGACTGTGGAAGTACTAAAGCATCATATACACTCAAAATTCAAGTCATTTTAAATGATGCACAGCTTGTCCAAGATGACTTTGAAGCATATGTTATTCAAATCAGCTAGTACAGTCTGAGCACCCACAGATAGCAGCGACCAGCCAGCTACTGTCATGAATCCCACCAGTTGTGCAGAAGCAAAAGCACTCAAAATACCCCTTTTTTAAAATTTGCAAACAACTGACAAAAGAATTTATATTGGGTGGTCAACTTAAAGGGGTAAAAAAGTCATGGCAAGCACAAGAAGTTTGATTTTCAAATGTGTCCTCTGCAAAAAATAAATTTATCACTACTTCTGAAATTTGCAGAAACAAGAATGTTGCTTTCCTTGAATAGCCACTTTGCTTAACAACATCTCATAAAAATTAGATGGGAACAGATTAGTAATTTATTGCAAGGTAATAAATACTCCCCTGATACTACTGAAAAAGATAGCGGCCCTTTTCCAACACGGCTCTACTTAGCCAAGTTTGAAGCCTTCTTCCAGCTAAGGAGCCTTCCTTCAACTAAGTGCCTCTTCATAAATTGGCGGAAGACTTGTAAGGTTGGAGGATGTCTGCAAACTGTGCTGAGTAGAACGGCAGAATACAGGCCACTGTATTTAAGACATCATATTATATTATATTATATTACAAGAAATCTTTTTTTAAAAAACCCTCTCAGTTGTAACACTAAATGGTTCTCATTTAAGAATCTGATTTAGGGCTAATACAATTTAATTGCAGGTTTTAATGATATACAGTAGATTCTGTTAACCTGCACATATAAATATTTAAAGCAGTGTCTTGAATGAAATGGGCTGAACACACGTATTTATAGACCTACCCTTTCTCCCAAAGTCATTCTGTAAATATCTTGAATTTTAACATTTTTTCCCCAAAAGGAACTTAGATTATGCCACTTGGAGGCACTGTTATCCTGTAAAATCTGACAATTTATGCTATAAATATGTTATGCAGTGAAACAGACATTTTAACTTTTTTTGCTCCAAATAATCACTTGGAGATGGGTAATTAACACTGGTTTGCATAGTTAAACTTTGACATTATACATATTTATTACCTTGTAATTTTGGATGGCGTAAACAATCCCTTAAACTTCTAATAAAATGACCTTAATTCCTAGGTGGAAAAGATGATAATATGTTGTCAAGAATGCAACATTTGTTTCAAGGAAGTGGGTTGGGAATGGCTTGCTAGCTGAAACCTCGCAAAAATTATTCACATGAAAAATGTGGTGCTGTTTCTCACTTCAGGTCAGGTTATATTCTATATGTGATTATATCTTACTATCTTTGAAAGATAGAAGGAATTTTTTTTTTACATTATAATTAGGGATGAGCGGACATTAGAGATGGGCATGATCCAAAAAAAAAATACTGATTAAGCCGTTCGTGGATCCGGGCTGCTGCTGAACCCAGGCCACCGATTCTAACCGATCAAGTCCCATTTCCGATATGGAATCGGGAAGGCCAAAGCGGGAGGGCACCCCGCTGTTTCTAGCGATATAGGAATGGTGGTTGGTGGCAGCGGCTGCCAGGCCCGGTGGGCAGGGGGAGGCGGCGATGAGCCGCCTCCCTTCAGGGAGGGAGGGGACATTCACACACACACACACACACACACTTAGAGTAGAGGGGGGGAAGTTTTTAACCCGGCAATGAGCCGCCTCCCCTCAAGGAGGGGACATTCCCAGGGCCAGATCTACGGTTGCCAGTGCCCAGGGCAACTGTAGTTAGGCTCCTGCACGCGTGCGCGCTCCTGGGTCGCCCCCCCGCCCACACAGCAAGCCGGCTGTCCCAGTGCGCTGCGGAGCTGGCGGCACCACGAAACCCGAAACAACCCGAAACGTTTCAGGTTTTGTTTCGGGTTACCTGAAACGTTTCGGGTTTCCCGAAACATTTCGGGTAACCCGAAACAACCCGAAACAAGTTTGTTTCTGAAACCCGAACTGCACACCCCTAATACAAACTGAATCAAGTCCAATTTAAAAAAGGGGGGGGATTGCTCTCTTTGATCCACTCTGCAAATAAGCAGTACTCTAGATATCAAAGCAGGGAGCCCAATTTCAAATATTGAAACCAAATGGAGGTTGACGGGTTAGACTTCCTCTTCTCTCCCTGCATGACCTTGAAGTAAATGAGGTTGGCTGAACTTGCAGTTAAAATTTTATGGATGGAACTAGACATGTGACTTTCTTCTCAACTGTTTGAACTCTCAAACCACAGGCATGTACTTTTGGAGCAAATGCTCCTGCAAATATCTTGATTCTAAAATATTTAGGCCATTAGAACAGAAGTAGCATTGCTGTCTTATTAAGCAAGCTGCAGAGACATCATTCAGTTATCCATGTCTTTGCATCACCTCACTACTGTTTCAGTTCTGGCTTCTTCCTTTCCTCGAGTTGCTTTCCTACTGTATCCTCATTGCAGTAAAATAATGATATTGGGTATCAAGTTGCATAGTGCCAGTTGTCTAAAATCAATAAATTTGACATCACCCCATTGGAAATCCAAATAAATAAATAAATAAATAAATACTCCGCCCCCCTCGCCCCACGCAATGCTGCCACCATAAGAGAGCCTGTTTGGTGTAGTGGGTAAGAGCAGCAGGACTCTAATCCAGAGAACTGGGTTTGATTCCCCACCCCTCTGCTTGAAGCCAGCGGGATGACCTTGGGTCATTCACAGTTCTTTCAGAGCTCTCTCAGCTCCATCTACTTCACAGGGTGATTGTTGTTAGGATAGTAATAACATACTTTGTAAACTGCTCTGAGTGGGCTCTGAGTGGGCATTAAGTTGACCTGAAGGGCGGTATATAAATCAAATGTTGTTGTTGTTGTTATAAATTAAACTCTCATAAATATACTGACGTTAGGAGAACTTCTGGAGGATTCCCCACCTCCAATCTCCAGCTAATTTGTTGCAGCAACCCCTTTTCCAGATTGTTACAGGCATTTTATCATCAGCTGCCTGCTAACAGCACCAAAGGTTTGTTCTCAGTGGGAACTCTCCAGATCCCAGTGAAATGACAAAATAAATCATTTCACAGAATTATAAATAGTTGTGTCTGTTGAAAGCTGAGCATGAATATGTAGAAAGAACTTTCTCCGTATCTATATTGCTTCACATTTCTTTTGTAGCATCTGGTGGCTGTCCACCATTAGAAGCAGAATGTTGGACTGGATGGTACATTGGTCTGGGTCAGTAAGGCTTTTTAAAATTATTTTTCTTGAGGCTAATTGTGTAAACAGAAGTGGCTTGCTTCCCAGATCCTACATTTGTTCTCGTCCTTTGAGATACATACAAACAAAGTGCTGTGTCAGCTAAGCTGGGTATAGAAATGAAAGAAAAAAGCTAACTGAAGTAGAGATTACCCATAATGGTTTTGGACTATCTTTTTCATCAAAAGAAAACTGTGCACATGAATTCGTAACATTATGTCATCCATAATATCATTTCACTTACATTCGAACCACTGGCAGTGGCTACATTAGGCTTATGTTTTATGAACCAGTCAGGCCTAATGAAGCATATCAGCTATGTGCCAAAGCCAAAGCTTCACAAGACAGCAAAAACAAACATGACCCAAAACTGGATTAAATTAGGATTTAGTTAATAGCAGCAGTGTAATGCTTTTCTTAGTTTTATTTGTTTTTATAACTGTTGTCTTTCGTCCCGTAATTCAGCTCCTTATTACATTGCCTTAAATTTATACCTCAGGAGGGCTCCGGTCACAATCAACACTCCTTTTACTTCCACTCACACAGAACTTCATGTGTTCTCTACTTTACCCAGGCTTTTACTTCAAAAACACCTTCCTGGGTGTGTGAGTGTGTGGTTGCAAAGTTTTGATAAGTGTATTGGTTTCAGAATAGTTCTTAAACTTGGTAGTTTCAAAAATAATATCTTCTTGAAGGTGTATTCACAGTCACACATACTAATTTTCCACCCAGATCTTCACTATCAGAATAAACTCTTGTTCCATCCACCCAGACATAGATTCACTCAGGCTTTTCAACACACCTTGCCTGACCTAGATAGAATAATCTCTCAGATATATACAAACTGACCCAGACACAAACACTCTTTGCCTGACTTTGCCTGACACTCTGCCCTTTAGAGTACACCTACAATCCAGTCATATCCATTCATCCATCCAGCCCCCCTCCTTCTTTTCTCAGAGGACTGCATTTAAACAATAACAAATATTAAAACCAACAACAACAAGCAGGAATAAAATCTAAATGATTTAGATGCAAAATATTACAAGCTACAACTGCAGAACCAATCAATCTACCTTGGGGGGGGGGGCTTCCTAAAAGTCTTTCCCAAGGAATTGCTAGCATTTGGGCAACTCCACTCTGTCAGGCAGGCAAGCCAGCCTGCCTGCCATACCTGTGAATGTATATCTACTGGTGGGGGGGGATGGGTAGTAGCGTAGCTTTCTTCCTTCACTGTATCTTGGCTATGATTTGCTTGGGTCGAGTGATGTTTTCAGTGGAGCTGGGGCTGAGCGTCTGGGAACCGACATTGGGAAAATCAGCTCTGCATCTCTTTCAGGACTTTCAAGCTTTGCAGTTCTGTGCCAACTTCAACTAACTCTTGTTTGAACTTGGGGGAGGGGCTGGAAGTATAAGCTCTCAGGGAAGACTTTGCTTTGGCATTGCAGGCAATTACTATGTATAAGTGCACTTCTAGGGAGCAATCTCTAATAAAGACCTTTAACTCGTACAACTGCATTTGATGAAGTGGAGAGTCTGAGAGAATCCCCTAGCCAGGCCTGACATTTTGCCTGGAATGCCATTCCCTCAGAACCAGGGGACGCCAGCGCAATTTCCTACCTGCAGCATGGCAGAAGGAGGGGAAAATGGATCTCCTGTGAACTCCGAGGACCTTTCTAAAGACCTCATGGGACAGCCAAAGCTTGGGAGTAGCATGGTGCATGAGGCCGGAGTGATTCCCAAGTCAGGAACCAAGTTCCTACACTGGCCAGGTACAACGTCCCGAGGATGGATGTCACATCCCTTGTATGGACGGATGAAGGACCAGAAGGAACGGTGCAGGGCGCACTTGTTCCAGTTAAGCTTGAGAAGAGGAACGGGAGCTCTAGGGAATCCAGGAGGGACTCTGGAGGATGAGTGGAAGACCACTTTTAATACACCCCCCAGGGCAATTTGAATATCGAGTCATGCCTTTCAGGTTGCAAGGGACACCTGGGGTGTTCATGAATTTAATTAATGAAGTTCTACACAAGTAATTTTATAAGGGAGTGATAATTTATTTTGATGACATAATTTTTGATTGACATTATTTTTGATGACATATTCAGAGTCCCATGTGAAATTGGTGTGGGAGGAGCTAAAAACCCTGTACCGACACACATTGTATATGAAACTGTCCAAGTGTGAATTTCATAAAGAGGAGCTGGATTTTCTGGGGTACTGAGTATTGGGGAGAGGCTTCGGAATGGATCTGACCAAAGTAGAAGCCATACTTGGGTGGGAAGCTCCTAAAATGTGGAGGCAGCTACAGTCATTCCTGGGGTTTGCTAACTTTTACTGACCCTTCATAAAAATTTTTGCTCAAGTTGCCTTGCCACTTACAGACTTACTAAAAACCAAGGGGAAGGGTGCTGGAAAAGTGAAAGTGAGCACTAAACAAGCCTTGTCTAAGGAGTGCCAAATGGCCTTTGAGGGGTTAAAAACTTGTGTCACCTCCAAACCTGTGTTGTGCCATCCAGATGAGACCCGCCCGTTCATGATACAGGTGGATGTGAGCAATATCACTATGGGAGGAGTCCTCCTGCAGGAGGTGAAGGATGGAAAAATGCGCCCCTGTGCTTATGTGTCCTAAAGATTTTCAGATGCCGAATGGAACTGGGCAGTGTGGGATAAGGAAGCGGTAGCGGTCAAACTGGCCCTAAGTACATGGAGGCATTGGCTGGAGGAGACCAAGGTGCTGTTTGAGGTGTGGACTGATCATAGAAATCTGGAGCCATTGCGAGAGCCTCGCAGACTGAGAGCCAAGCAGCTGCAATGGGTGGAGTTTTTCTCCAGAGTCAACTTTGTACTTAAACATTTCCCTGGGAAATCATATTTTCTGGCGGATGCACTGTCCTGCTTCCCCCAACACGACAGCCAAGGGAGGAAGTGGTAGACACGATGTTTTCCCCTGCCCAGTTAGGCAGGGCCGTGATTACCAGGAACCAAGCAGCAAAGGTAGATCCCCTTTCCCCTTCTTCCACACCTCAAATGGCATCTTAGCACCCTCCAGCCAGTGCCTCCATGTACTTAGGGCCAGTTTGACTGCTGCCGCTTCCTTATCCCACACTGCCAAGTTCTAAAGCCTGAAACACTCTGGCTTTAAACTGTAATGCAGCTATGCCTTGGTTTCCCTAGCCTGCACACCAGAGATACTGAGAGATACTAAGCAACATTATCATCTATCCCCTTGCCAATTCAACTATTGGTCTCTGAGATGCCACTTGACTCAAATCCTGCTGTTCTATTGCTGACCAACATAGCCACCCATCTAAAACAATCTAACAAGCTTCCAGCACATTATTCACATTAATCCTGCCGAGTCTCCTAGCTAGGATCTAACCAATCCTGTGGAGATCTGACTACACACCCCTCCCCCGACAATGTCAAGCAGTCAAAAAAGGAAAAGAAAAGTACTCCTCTGGCCAGTTTGAGACAGACCTACAAAATAATTCTTGCTTGGACCCAGATTGAACAACTGATCTCATTTTCCCTCTGATTGGTGGGAAGGAAAAGCCTGGCAAAAGTCTAGTGACAAGGCGAAGGGAGACCTGTCTCTTGGGTCCCTTCTGTAGGCCACACTGCATGAGGCAACCTCCAAAGTCCTGCTCCTAGCAGTCTTGTATCTCATTTTTGCAGCAAGGTAAGGAAAAAACCCAGCTCTTGTCCAACAGTAGGACAGGAACCATACTTATTAAGACTCCAGTAGACCATAATACATGGTAGATGAGTTGCATTCATCTTAGAACGCCCCAAGTTGAGCAGGCCTTGACTGGCTCAAGAATAGACCTATAGTCAACATCCTAATGGCAATTGATTTAAAACTGGAAAAGAAATAAGCGTTTATGAAAAGTTCACACCATTTCTGTTTACAATGGAAATGTAACTGGTGTGATCCCGCAAACAGTAAATAATGCCATGGCCTAACAGAGATTAATATCTCTTTGTCAAGGTGTCTTGACAGCTACAGAGAATATATTAGGGTTTTTTCAAATAATGAATGTTATGTATTGCTTGAGTAGGAACAAAGGCTCCTGAGGCCTACAAGACTATTGTCCTTTGTGTGCTGGTAACAGCCAATCATAACTGTCGCCTTATAGTCCAATTGCTGCGCTGCAAGTAGTTACTTTGTATATAGTTCACGTAAATGAAGGATTGTATTGGTTGTTGTTCAAAGTGGGTGTGGTTTCTGCAAGTATAAATTAGTTACTGTTGAGCCTGAGTGTTGTCTGTCATAGAGGAGATATCTATCAATAGCAAACAAAATTTTGAATACTTAATTGTTTGCTGCACCACAGTCATTATTTCAGCACTGATCAAGCTGTGTTGATGATTCTTTTTGATCATTACTTGGTAAGAATTTGCTTATGAATTTGGACTGTCCAAGGGATCTAGGACAAGTAACTTGTCGCATTTAATTATGACTTCTCATTTTAAATATTGCATTTATTCAAATACCCAGCTACTGTCAAAATTATGGTACTTCTAGAGTTTAGCCTGTCAAATTCAGCAAAGAAGATTCCATGATATCATTCACTCCATCAGATTTGGGATTAGATTGTAGTCAAGCCTGGTAGAGCTAATTGCTGGAGTCTGTCCTAGGGATATGCATAACAGAAAAAATGAGCTGAAAATACAGAAATCACTGGTTTGGCTCATTAAGGGACCTCTGGAATACCGGAAGACATTCAGGAAACAAGGCTATAACGAGCCACCTGCCAAAAAGTTTGTGTTTTGTTTCAGTTCTTACCTGCTCAGTGGCCAAACAGGCAGGTGAACCAGTACATCTGGCAGCATTCTGTTTTCCTTAATGGCAAATCTGTCTGCACTCACATAACCAATTGGATCCAAAGGGGAGAGACTGAGCCCTCATTAACTTCATTGGCTAGAAGGTGATGTGCACAGCACACATGAGTGCATGTTTTCTTCAGCACTTCCTTGGCAACTGCATTGGCATTGAGTTGGCTCATAGGGATCAAATTGCAAAAGGTTTGCTTTGCACCGGGAAGGGGAGCAGCTGACAGCATGGTGCCATCTGTGTTGGTGGCTCCATCACCATCCCTTTCTGTGGGTTCTTATGCACAATGCAAGGAAATGCTGGCACATCCACGTGGGTTTGAGGAGGGAGGGCTCTCCTTTAGCCTCTGAGGCCCCAGCTGCTGCAAAGATTCAAGTTATTCAGATTAGGATGAAAATCGGAAAGCAAAAGCAATTATTACAGGTAGAGCCACACTGAGGATGCCCCAGGCATGTGGAGCTGGTTCATGACCATTCAGTGCCCTTCTGCTGCTGCTGTCCTTCACTTAGATGTGATGGTGCCAGTGCCACCACAGTGACTAACGAAGCCCTCCAAAGATAGGGAGTTGAGGAGTGCCAGGAGGAATTTAATCCAAGCCAGAAAGCCTTTTGTCTTTTTGGACTTTTCTGATTAAAACTGTTAATCCGGTGTTAAATGACAGGGAGGTGACAGGCATGTGCATTGCATGCATACTTGCACACACACGCACACTCAGGTCTTTCCAAATCAGTATTTCATGAGGAAGGACAGAGTCACATTTTTTATTTTCTGGCACACCAATAGGATTTTCTGGTTCAGTTCTGCCTGCCACTTCATCTTCTTCATTTTCATTCAACTCTGGGTTAATGGTTTTAGTTGGAAAGGGAGATTGACAACCAGCAATTTGTCCAGTCTCCCACTTTCACTAGTAAAAATAGAGGGGAAAGAAGGCCATCCTCCCTTCCCTTCCTGTGAAAGAAAAAACATCTAGAATCATAGAATCATAGTATTGGAAGGGGTCTTACAGACCATCCAGTCCAACACCCTGCCCAATGCAGGAAGAGCCTAAAGCATCCCTGGGGAACCCATTACATCCCTAGGCAGCCATTTCCACTGCTGAACTACTTGTAATGTGAAGAAGTTTTTCCTAATATCCAGCCAGTACCTTCCTTCCTGTAGTTTAAACTCATTATTGCGAGTCCTATCCTTTGTTGCCAACAGAAAAAGCTCCCTTACCTCCTTTGTGTGACAGCCTTTCAAATATGTAAAGAGAGCAATCATGTCTTCCCTAAATAATCTCTTCTCCAAACTGAACATTCCCAGGTCCCTCAGTCTTTTCTTGTAGGGCTTGGTCTTGAGGCTCCTAATCATCCCAGTAGTTGTCCCCTGCACCCGTTCCAATTTGTCCACACCCCTTTTGAAGCAAGGCCTCTAGATACTCCAAGTGTGGCCTGACCAGTGTGGTAAATAGTGAAATAATGACATTCTGCGATTTGGATGTTATGCCTTTGTTAATACACCATGAAATTGCATCCTCCCTTTTTGCTGCTACATTACACTGAGTGCTCATATTTAGCTTCCTCTCCACCCACATCCCAATCTTGTTTAGCTACACTGCTATCCAGAAGTGTATGCCTCATCCAGTATTCATGCTTTGCATTTTTGTTCTCCAGGTGAAGAAGCTGGCACTTAGCCATGTTAAATTGCATATTATTCAAATCTACCCACTTTTCCTGTGTGTTCAGATCTCATTGAATTCTATCCCTACCTTCAAGGGTGTTTGCTACTCCTCCCAGTTTGGTGTCATCTGAAAATTTAATGAGTAAACCCTCATCCAGTTCATTTATAAAAATACTGAAAAGCATTGGGCCCAGGACTGAGCCTTGTGGCATTCTACTAGACACTAGAGATGGGCACAAACTGAAATATGAACCAAAATTAAGCATGAACCAGGCTGGCTCATGGTTCGCGAACCTCGGTTTGTCAGATTCCATTTCTGACGAACCGCCACAAACGTTTAGGCTGATTCATTTAGTTTGTTTTTTGGTTTGTCACTGCAGACAGCCTAGTGCCAATCAATCAGTATCCTAGGCAACAGAGGATGGACTTCCTGCAGACCTTCTGCTGACTCGGAAGTGAACTTCTGCTGACCCGGAGGTGACCTTCTGCTGACCCGGAAGTGATGATTTTGTGACCTGGATGTGACATTTTCATGAACCAAATGAACTGGTTCGTGAACCACGGGCTGGTTTGTGAAAATTCGTGGTTCGTGAAATTTGACAAACCATGAACCACATGGTTCGGGTTTTCCCCGGTTCATACCTATCTCTACTAGACACCTCCCTCCAATAAGGCATGATGCCACTTAAAAAAGAAGCGCACAGACTCACTGTGGGCTGGGTTGCAACCGAGAGCCAGGCTGAGGAGGAGTTGATGTCCAGCCGGAAGACGAGGAGTGTGCAGGAGATCCTCTTCTGAGGGCTGCAACATGGTTGGCGCCATTCCAGCAGAGACTCGGCAGGAGCAGGATGCTCCTGAGAGCCAATTTGGTGTAGTGGTTAAGAGCGCAGGACTATAATCTGGAGAGCCAGGTTTGATTCCTCACCTCTCCACTTGAAGCCAGCTGGGTGACCTTGGGGCAGTCACAGCTTCTAGCTCTCTCAGCTCCACCCACCTCCCAGGGTGTTTTGTTGTGGGGATAATAACAATATACCTTGTAAACTGCTCTGAGTGGGTGTTAAGTCATCCTGAAGGGCGGTATATAAATAATAACATTCGATTTATATACCGCCCTTCAGGACAACTTAATGCCCACTCAGAGTGGTTTTACAAAGTGTTATTATTACCCCACAACAATCACCCTGTGAGGTGGGTGGGGCTGAGAGAGCTCCAGAAAACTGTGAGTTGCCCAAGGTCACCCAGCTGGCTTCGTGGAGGAGTGGGGAATCAAACCCGGCTCTCCAGATTAGAGTCCCGTGCTCTTAACCACTACACCAAACTGGCTCTCAAATGTTATTATAAATTGAATGTTATTATGCTTGCCTGCCCACCCACCGCTCTTCAGGGGCGGCCAGTGGACCAGTCACAACTTTAAGGGTTAGATGGTTTTGAGGCATTGGGCAAGATCCTGTAGGGGAGAGCAGGGCATATCAGGCAGCTCACCCTGGCAGTCACACAGGGAGGCAGGGGGCCAGCCAGCATCACTGGTGGTGGAACATCACTTTCCTCTCACGGAGCCAGCAACAGTTTTGGAGAGTAACGCATCAAACAGCAAAAGGGCCTTTCTGTGCCACAGTATCCATTGCCCAGATGCCTGGCCAATGCTCCAAACAGGGTGTAATCAATAAAGTTGTGGCCATTCAACCAAAAGGAAGTGTCTGTGTTTCATTGACAGAGCCCATAACACATAGGCTGCAATATACCCTTTGGGTGCAGTTATCTAGCCAGTTCTGTATCCATCTAACCATACTAGAGTCCAGTCCACAGTCCACCAGTTTACCTAGCAGAACATAATAAAGAACCTTGTTAAAAGCTTTATTGAAATCCAGATAAACTACATCAACAGCATCCCCATGATCCAGTAAGCCTATCACTTGATCCTAGAAGGAGATGAGGTTGGTCTGGCAGGACCTTTAGGGAATAAATCCATGCTGACTTCTGTATCTCTTTGTTGTCTCTTAGATGCTTGCAGACTGATGCCTTTATCTGTTCCAGTAACTTCCCTGGGACATAAGTTAGGCTGACTGGCCTGTAATTCCCAGAATCATCCTTTCCCCCTCCTCCAGTCTTCTGGCACATCACCTGTCTTCCAAGAGGCTTGGAAGATGATTGACAAAGGGTCTGCTATGCAAGCTCTTTCAAAAGTTCTTTAAGCATAGAACCCTGCTGCTGCATGCTGTCATAGTGGGTTGATGGTGTAGAGGGAGGACTGTGTTCTTTGCGATTTGGTGCTGCCACAAAGCCTCATTTTCCCACACCCCTTGAAAAGAACAGCGTGCCTCTGTGCATGTGCTGCTAATGCGCACGCAACTGGCCAAAACTCGTGAAAACAAAAAACCCCAAAGAGATCAGATCTGAGTTGGCAGTTCCCCAGCCAGAACAAACAGTAATGGAACAGAATTGTTCCTGAATCCTCTGGAACAGAAACTGAAATGGAAATTTTCTTGATGTACACCCCTTGTCTGTCCCCATGACACCAAGTAGGCTCTTCACCATTCTGTTAATACTATTCACTTATGCCAAAGAGTAGAAGCAACCATATGCACCTAAATAGTCCAGAGCGGGCTTGCTCTACCATCCCAGCTGTTCAAGTTACCTTACTGGAACCATCAGAGAATAAGGTAGGCTTGGTTCATACTAGCTTGTGCCTAAACTTTACTCAGAATGCATGCATCATCTGAGCCCTCTGTGATACTGCCACAGCTACAGTGAGGTAATTAATGTGATTGTGACATCTTGAAAATAGTGTTATACTCACTGAAATACTGCCAGGAAGCTGCACCTTTACTGGGTTACATACTGCATCTGATTATAATCCTGATGCAAGATGTGTAAAAGGCCACCTGTTGTTGTAGATGTCCTGATATTGTTGAAATCTTTGTCAATTTTCATTTATATACCCTTTTGCATTGTTTATTGAAATGACTCTGCAATTGATGGTATTTCCTCACACTGTGTAATCTGCTTTGAGTCTCAGAGCCAAGCTACAAGTGACGCCTGACACAGGTTGGACACTTGTCAGCTTCCCTCAAGTTTTGATGGGAAATGTAGGCGTCCTGGTTTTACAGCTTGGCTCTCCATTACAGCTGCAAGACCAGGATGCCTGCATTTCCCATCAAAACTTGAGGGAAGCTGACAAGTGTCCAACCTGTGTCAGGCGTCACTTGTAGCTTGGCTCTCAGTGAGAAAGGTGGACCATAAATAATGTGAAGAAAAATAAATAAAGATCAGCCTGGGAAGATCTGTTTAGTCCAATTGCATATGAATGTCAATGTGATCTTCTGTCTTTTCCCTCCAGTAGTACAGTTAGATAATTTTCGCCTCATGAAAATCCCTTTTAAATTGCACCATATACTCCCTTGTACCATATATGTCACTTTGGGGACATCTTGCTGAGCCTATGAGCTGGGATTCTGGACTTCCATCCCCAAGTCACCATTGATGACATCACTGTTTTCATTTTTTTCTCCTACCTTTGAGTGTTTTATTTTTTTAGATAGTAATTCAGAGGCAGAGCATACTTCTTTACTGCTGTAAGCTGCTTTGAAGCCCAGTGTCAGAAAAGTGGTACATAAATCTAACAGAAGTCCAGTAGCACCTTAAAGGCAAACAAAATTGTTTACAGCATGAGCTTGTGTGAGTCAGAGCTCACGTCATCAGGTGAGCTCTGACTCACAAACGCTTATGCTGGAATCAATATTGTTAGCCTTTGAGTTGCCACTGGAATTCTGTTTAATTTGCGACACCAGACTAGCACAGCTGCCTCTCTGGAATTATTAACAAATAATTCTCACAAGTAAGGTATTCCTGCCTGCTATTAAGACAGATAAGGAGAGAAGCTTCTCTGTGATAGACGTATGTGTCTGGGCACACTGTATGTAATTTGCATGCCATTCAGAACAGCTTCGTCTTACCAAGAGGATATGAGTATTTTTTTTCTTGCTGACCTTTATGACACCATGCATGCAAGAGCAGTTTCCCTTCCAGCAGTTGCCAGAATGGTAGACAAACTTTTAATGCAGGACTTAAGGAAGGACTGTGACTCATTTGCAAAACATTCAGTCTCCAGCATCTCCATGTAGTAGTAGTACAGATCATGTAGTAGATGGTACCAAAGACCCGAGAGCCTGGAAAGTTGCTGCCAGTTGCAACTGGCAGTAGAGAGCCAGTTTGGTGTAGTAGTTAAGGACTCTAGCCTGGAGAACTGGGTTTGATTCCCAACTCCTCCACTTGAAGCCAGCTGAGTGACCTTGGATCAGTCACAGCTTCTCAAAGCTCTCCCAGCTCACCCACCTCACAGGGTGATTGTCGTGAGGATAATGGTAACACACATTGTAAACTGCTCTGAGTGAGCATTAAGTACTCTTGAAGGGCAGTATATAAATTGAATGTTGTTGTTGTTGTTGTTAGATAGGCCAGTGGTCTGACTCAATAGCGTGTATCTTTTTCCTTGGCTCTCCATATATTCACGGAGATGAAGAGCTATAACTGCCATACACTATCCTGGCTGGAAATAGCGTCAACAGCAACTTTGCTTATTAGTATGGAGAGAACAGCAGCAGCTTCTAGAATAATCAAGGTACAACCACTTTGAAAGATTAGGTCCAGCTGCTTCTTCTGAAGATTATTACACAGGAACAAGGGAAGGAGAACCAGAAAGAAAAGATCATGCGGGGAAACATTCATGAATTTTGCAGGTGTCCACCTACATGACATAATGGGCATTTGTTGTATACAAAAACTTGATTGACTGTTAAGCAACAAGGTCTTGATATTCTTTGTGGATGATTAAAACTTCATCAATGTGTACCAATCAGGCATTTTAACACTGACCATGACATGCATTATCCAGAAAGCAAAGAAGCAAGAAACTCCATGAAGTACAGAGTATGAGAAACAATCTTATTTGCCTTAACAATTTAAATTGTAGCTCAATTTTTTTATAGTGCACCATTCCTTTGCCACAGCAATCTTTCTGAGGCATTTAACGCCTTAGACTTCCTCAGAAGTGCTGTTGAACAGACTGCGGTTAAAGAACAGACCTTCCCTCAGTGAAATCTTGCTGACAGCTAGAAATTAATGCACTTTTTTTGGGGGGGGGGGGTACTTGAAAGATAACACAAATGCTGGGATGCCACACCATCTTAGGCAGTTTATAGAACTGATTGATCACTGATTGACAACTTTAATTAGCACGTCTGTTCTGTTTAGTGTTAAAACATTTTGAGGCAATCTTCAATTGCCTTTTAAATCTACATTGTCATGTCTGGGGGGGGGGCGTATTTTACAGATGATTCAATACCTACTACTGTCAATTATTGTTTGTTCATACATGGGATGTTTTATTGGTGCAGTAGCACACCATTTCTTTTTGATGTACCCATCTTGTATCTATATAATACACCAGTGGCATCTCAAGACATCAGTGTTTACTGGTCTATAATGCTGATGGAATTTCAAATTGGTATAGATGGACTATTTCTATTATGGTGCTTATTACTATTATAGTCAGAGTTTAGTGTATTTCAGGTGTATGATTTTTATACTGAAACATGTGGTGCTTTCCCCTGCACCCAATATGATTTATAACGAATCAAACCGTAAGCAAGAGAGAAATGATTTCTGTTCAAAAGTTTCGGGGTCTTTTTGCTTGGTGTTGAAAACATTCTATATAAAAAGGAGCTTCCTATAATTTGAAATTAACTATGAAGTGTCCACATTGATTTTCTATTGAGAAATATCTATTTATCTAACAATAAGTAATTGTGAAATATCTTCCCGAGTGGCTCAGTTACAGTCTTATTGTTTGTCAGAAATCCTTCAGAAAGCCAGATTTAAAATAACAGAAGTGGTCTCTTTGCCCCCTCAATTTTTAAATTCCCCTTAGAGTAGCTCTACATGCAGAAATATCTCACAGTACAGCCTTCCTAAGACTGGACTACTCCATAATGCTGGGGGTGTAAAAATCCATGCCCCTGTGCCTGCTTGTGGGCTTCTTTTCCTAGTCACTGCCAATTTGGTTTAGTTCGTGCATTGTAATTCAACACACAGCCCATGTCACAAATCTGGAAAATCTGAATGGTTTATTTGAAAAAATAATTTCATCAAGACATGATTGCCATTGCCACCCAGCATATTTTTCCATGTTCAAAATCTTCTAGCTTGAGAAAAGCCGCAGCAGTAAGAAGCCTACGCTAGAAACCTCCTGGTACGCTAGTTTTCTACATGCAACTGAGTTTTTTAATGGGTGGAGTAAAACATTAAAAACACAGGACCCTACTTGCATTCTGAAGAAGTCCTAGCAGGGCTGTCCAATGGAATATTTCCAAATATGGAATGTATTGAGTTATTTCCTGATGTTTCTGTTAGAACAATAAGCAATCCATCATGCATATGGTGATAAATTACAAAGGCAAAACTATACTGTTGCTTGTCATGTACATTGATAGTAGCAAACATTTGGCTGCTGTATATTGTACGAATGAAAGATAGTCAATCAAATTACTCCCGCCTGTTTTTTCTCCCCAGACATGTCTCTAGTGCAGTTTAAACCTAAATGTTTCCCTAGATATTCGGTAATGGACATTTTCAAAATGAAACTTAAAGCAGAAGGATCAGCAAGGTTTTGGTAATTGCACAAATACCCTTGTTCACTTGAAACATTCAGTGTTACTGGAGAGAAGGCTAAGCACAGCTGGGTTGTTACAATTCGTCTTTCAAATTATACATTTTTTTATTTATGAAATATTTGTCATATCAACGGCTTGATAGTTTCATGAAGGGCCTCTTTCATATCTTTCCCTTAGGAATTGTTAAGTACAGTATAGTGCTTCTTTAGAAGAAGGTTTTCCATTATAATTATAAATGAACTGCTCAAGATTGAGGACTATTCCTCACTGGCTGCTGACACTCGAAGAATGGAAATACCCGACATTCATATTCAATGGAAAAGTCCCAGTCAAACCGTTTAGATTCCAAAATGGCGTATCCTGATATAATTTTATTCTCTGTATGATGATGACCTAGATATTTGAACTTCAAATACAGTTCAAAGAAAGCTACCTATAATGTGTGTTATAAGCATCTATCTTTCTAGGAGTTCAGCAATAATATTTGTCCCTGCATTTGTAGTCACAGAGTGAAGGTTTTCTTTTGGAAAAAGCAATCACTCATAAATTTAATACTTATTTTTTGGTGTTCTCACCATTTTCTTTGAGACACCTTTCAAAGACACCTTTCTCTTTTTTAAATCAGCCCCATCGTTTCTTTCAGAGACATGACATTTTTCACTTGTTGGCATACTCTGATGCAAAAATCTTTATATGCCATATAGTCTTGTCTGTCCTTGAGGCCATAGTTTCCTTTACATTCATCATGATTTCCCTGAAAAATGTGATATCCATCTGCTTTGTACAGAACCATGAATGAGGGTGTTATTTTTAGATGTCCTCAGCAAGTTGTCCTCTCTTATCGCTTTTTCCTACTTAAGGATTTGTTGATTACCAACAGGATGTGGCCTAAACATTGAATTGAAAAGTTTATAACTGACCTACTGATAAATGTTAGCATCTGTGGGAATTGGTTTTGTCTCTTGATTTCATTATGGTTCAATATGTCCCTTCAGAAAGTTCTAATGAGTACTAGGTTGTTAAGAGATATTGTCTTAATTCCTCTTAACCCAGTTTCTCTCTGAAATCTAATAATCTTTTTCTTTTCCTCTTTTTAGGAATTTGGAGTCAGTTTCTGAACAATTCCTTTTTGATCTAAGAGAAATTTGAAGAAAGGAGGGGCAGGAAGGGAGGTTCTGCAAAGTTTCACTCTGTGGATGCTCAGAGGCAGACAGTGGCTGACTCCACACACTTTGGATAATGCACTTCCAATCCTCTTTATAGATCATTTGGAATGGATTTTTTTTCTGTGCGGAACAAAAAATCCACCTCAAATGATTGATAAAGTGCATTGAAAGTGCATTATCTAACATGTGCAGAATCAGCCAGTGTCTTCTTAAGCCTTCCTATCTTCCTGCTAGAGCACCACCCTGGGGTAAACAACATAAAACGACTGCGGCTGAAGTTACAAAAGGGCACCTAGATTAAGAGCAGAGAAATCCTGCTCTTAAAAGAGGGAAAAAAGAAAATAAGAGGAATCAATGTCTATATCTAAAAAAGGGAATTTTGGGAAAAGGAACTCACCTCATAAAAACCCTAGTAGGTACCATAAGGAGGGAGAAAATGCCTTTCTTTGCACTGGTCACACAGATGGATAGTTTCCCAGCTCAATGATGGATAGAGAAGCCCTGTGTATATAAAACAAATATGGCCAAGGTGGGGTTGCAAGAAGAATGAAGGGTGGAGGAAGAGGTTGTGGCTTTTCCTGCAATCTGGGAAAAGGCTGTTTTTTAAATACAAATGGTCTCAGACAGGTTCCATCTCCAGCATCTCCAGTTAAAGAATCTGAGGTAGCAGGAGTTGGAAAAGGTCTTACAGTGCCCGAGTCCTTGGAGAGCTGCTGCCAATCTAATAGAAAGTACTGATATCAATGGCGTAGTTTGGTATAAGGCAGCATCATATAATCCTTTCTCATTCCACAGCTCTGACAGCCAAGCAATTCATGAGTCCTTCTCTCTCCTAAATCACATTGATGCAATTTGGCAATGCAACAATTACTGAAATGATGTACATTATAATAATAATTGGGAAGTTGTCTATTGGGAGTCCTGTGGAAATTCTAAAAGCTTAGATTTTTACATTCTGGGCATGAAGAATATTTAGCGTCATTTCAGAATGGTGGTAGCTTCAATTGTGGTGAAAATGCTGAGAGATTATTTTTGTTTTTCCAAAAAAATCAAGGTTACATGTTTAACATATTTTTTTCATACAAAACTATACTGGGGGCTTTTATTAATCTGAAAGCATATATTTCCCCAAACTGGGGACACTTTATCTGTAGAAGTATAAGACAGGATGCTTTGACTATTTATAATGTTCTTTTATTTTAAAAAAATCCTGTTAGGTATTATTTATTTATTTTGGTACATGCAAGTGTAAATTACATTGCATTTTGATATTTTCTACTTTTAAAAAAATCTCAATCAGCCTTCAATATTTTTCACTTTGAAGGAGAAGATTTAAAGGAGGGATTTCACTTTAAAGTTGAAGAGCAAAATTGCTAGTATTCAATTGAGCGATGACATGCTACTCAGATAAAAAGGTGACAGAATCTCCCCCCCCCCCCCGTTGATTGTATGCAACTGGAATGGTGCCATTGTCTTGGGAAATTACCATAATCCAACAGAACAGTAAAACCTTAATAAGAAGGCAGATGTAGTTCATTTCTAACAGAAGATTAACATTTTGATTGGATTGCAATGTGGAAAGAATTACGTTTGCAATTTTGGGTCATTTCAAAGTTTAATAATCTACATTTTACAGCTTCACGAAACACCAGCAATTATTATATTAGAACCAAATATAATCAGTACTCCATATAGAGTATACAGTAGCCACCTGTCCTGTATTAGATAGATGACCTCTTTTTCATATTTGATATCCTGGAACCTATGTCCAAAAATGGAACTATTAAAAGCATTTGATATCATATTTAGCTATAATCATGTGTGTGTGTGTGCCTTTAATGTCACATACTGTTATACTATGAACTGAACCTTTTTGGTGGAAGTTCCCTCAAAGAAAATATTGTTGTATATATTGCAATGGCTCTTTTTGTTTTTATTCCAAGTAACAAAGAGATGGATTGCTGAACAAAAGAAAATTATCATCCAATATAGGACATATATGGGGTAGGAAGTATTTAGCTACACTACCTCATGAAAAATTGTTGTTTCTAAACTATGGTTTGCTCAAACTCTGGTTAATTTTGTAGGATACGTTTCTGACGTATAATATTCCAATAAGCATATGAATAACCTTAGCCAGCTTCACTTAGCATATTTGCATATTATTCCTGCTTGTATATTTATCAAACATATCCTGACTGTTACAATAAGTACATATATCACAGAATCACAGAGTTGGAAGGGGCCATACAGACCTTCTAGTCCAACCCCCTGCCCAATGCAGGATGAGCCTAAAGCATCCCTGACAAATATTCATCCAGCCTCTTCTTGAAAACTGCCAGTGAAGAGGAGCTCACCACGTCCCTAGGCAGCTGATTTGAACTTTGAACTACTCTGACTGTGAAAAAGTTTTTCCTAATATCCAGCAGGTACCTTTCTGCATGTAATTTAAGCCTGTTACTCAAGTCCTATCCTCTGCTGCCAACTGGAACAGCTCCTTGCCCTCCTCCAAATGACAGCCTTTCAAATATTTAAAGAGAACAGTCATGTCTCCCCTCAATCTCCTCCAAACTAAACATTCCCAAGGCCCTCAGCCTTTCCTCATAGGGCTCAGTCTCCAGACCCCTGATCATCCTCATCGCTCTCTTCTGCACCCTTTCAATTTTGTCCACATCCTTTTTGAAGTGAGGCCTCCAGAACTGCACACAGTACTCCAGGTGTGGCCTGACCAAGGCAGTATAGAGAGGGACTATGACCTCCTGCAATTTCTATGCAATGGCCCTTTTGATACAACCCAAGACGGAGTTTGCCTTTTTTTGCCACTGCATCACACTGACTGCTCATATTTAGTTTACAGTCCACTCCAAGACCTCTTTCACATAAACTACTACCCAGAAGTGTATCCCTCATCCTGTATTTGTGCTTCACATTTTTGTGGCCCAGATGTAATACTGTGCACTTATCTATGTTGAATTGCATCCTGTTCACAACCACCCACTTCTCCAGAGTATTCAGATCTTGTTGAATTTTAACTCTATTTTCTTGGGTGTTTGCCACTCCTCCCATACACATTCTAATAGATATACATATATCTATTAGAATCAAAGTATATAGGCATCTAATTCCAGCTTTATGCATGCATACATATATACCCATATGAATATATCTTTCTCCCATACAAAGGGGTCGTTGATAGAGACTAGACATGGGCATGAACCGCATTACACACTTCAAAAACCCACGAAATTGGCAATCATGTGATTGCGATCCGGCAGTTTGTGTTTGTCCACGGCCAACGAACCAGTGTTTGGAAGAAGCCTGGTTTGGTGCATTTGGCCGCGGTTCAGGAAGCCAGACAGTCAGGTGCCATCAATCAATTCCCCTGGAAACGGAGCCGGGGGAATGCCTGAACTCTGTCTGCGCTCCTTCTGTTGCCCTGGAAACCCGAATTGAAGCCCAGCTTACCTTGATTGGCAGGTCTTCCTTCCAACCATGGAGCTGCAAAGTGGTTACAAGTTGGGAGAAGACAACCAGGGGAGGGAGGGGGGAGGGGTGTTCTGTAGCCATGGGCACTCCAATCTCATCCCCGCAAACCCTGATAGGCAGCTCTGACGGCCAAACACAGACCTCCTGCATTGCTCTATGGGACCTCAGCTTACAAAAAGCACTGGACTCCCAGGCTGGGTTTCACTTTCAGTGAGCAGTGGAATGTGACAGAGCTGTTGCTTGCTACTTGCTAGGCTTTGGGGAGAGACAGAGAGAGTATAATTGATCTGGGATTTTTGGGATAGGCATCTGTCTCCTCTGGTTCCAGGGCTGCTGCCTGGCTCTGGGGCCAAATTCAGTGGGCACCTGGGCTGAGGGCTCACAGTATTATTACTAGTACCTGATCTGGTCAGGCCTCTGGGAGTGGTGGGCTAGGGCTCTAGTCCCTCCCTCCCTCTGGTGCCAGGGCTGCTGCCAGGCCCTGGGGCCAAGCTCATTGGGCACCTTGCCTGAGGGCTCACAGCGTTCTCTCCTTTTCTGTCCTCCTTAATTGTAGTTTAGTGGCACAATGAGTCTTCCTGTTGTGTTGGCCGCCAACGGTGGTTGTGGGGTGAAGTGCGATGGCAGTCCTCCTGGTTTACTTGTGTGTGTTTTTTTTTAAAACAATTTTTATTGGATGAGATAACATACATTCCATACTACATAATATAACTACATTTACCCCTTATTCTGGTATATATGCCCCCACCCCTTCTCCCTCCCCCCCTTTTCCTTTTTAACTCTCAACAGCACTATAACCCCTTACTTCTTATCATTATTACTATTCTATTATTTGTTTCTATTATTAAAGGTAAAGTTCATACTTATCCTCTATACATCTTAATAGTTATCCAGAGATCACAGTTGTCCTTTCACATCCCACTTGTTTTCAAGATAGTCCTTAAAGTTTCCCCGGTCATTCAAAAATTCACTTGAATTTAGTTCTTTCAATTTTCTTGTCATTTTGTCCATCTCCGCCATGTACAACAGTTTCTGAATCCAATCTTCAACTTCTGGTATTTCTTCTTGCTTCCTGGTTTACTTGTGGAAAGCAGTATTGGGTGTGGCTTGGGGGCAGCAGAGAGTCCTCCCACTCCCCCCAATTCACCTGTGCGGGCTGTGGGGGAGGCCAAAGAGGTCCTTCCGCAGGGGGAAGAGAATCTCTCTCAACATTTTGAGGAGGGGAGGTGGGTGATGGATCCCTGGAGGAATGGTTTGTGTGTTATGAAATATCCCTCCCATCCCCATCCCAAACTCTTGATGGTGTCCCCGCCTGCAGTCCACCCCTCACCCCACCGTCCATGGCCAGCTCCGCAGTGCAGCCTGTAACCATTCGTCCTCCTTCCCCTGGGACAGTTAGCAGTCCACGTTTAAACACCTCCATATGGAGGCACTTTCGGGCCCTTCCTGATGACCCCCGTGTGGTGCAGTGCCGTGCCTGTGATATCCTGGTGCGCAGGGGCAAAAGCCCGAAGCACCTGTCTTCAACGGCCCTGACTCGGCACCTGAAGAGGCACCACCCGAGCCTGTCTCCCTCCTCACCCAGTGAAATATCCGTTGGGGGGAGAAAGGGGGCAACCAGCTCTTCTGAGCGGGGGTCAGTGGGAGGGTCACTTTGCCCTGAGGGTGACGCTGGTGGGAGCAGAGTGCTGCGGTAGGCTGCGCTCACGGAGGTTGTCCGCTCGGGGTCTGGGACAGTGCCGCTTGGAACCTTGAGGCTGATGGCTCAGGAGGTAGACCATCGTGTCTTGGCAGAGATGATTGCCCCACATGGCTTGCCCCTATCCAGCATGGAGTGTGTGGGCTTCCGAAGGCTACTAAAACATTTTGCCCCTTGGTTCTCCATGCTGTCGCCACTCACCCTTGCCCGTCGAGTCCTGTGGGTATCGCAAATGAGGGCTGGTATGTTTGGGTCAGGTTTAGATGGGTCCAGTCCCACTGCTAACAGGCTTCTGAGACCTTGATAGGCCTTCCTGGCATAGCCAGATCATCATGACACCTCCTTTTTGTGAAGGCAAGAAAGTGGGTGATGCTGGATGCAGCCTTCTTTGGGCACTTGTGCAACAGCTCAGGAACTGTTGCACATATAGTTGAGCCACATGGTGCCCCTATCCATCGCAAACGCTGAGCCCTCTGAGCAGGGGGGAATGGGTTCCTCGACTCATGTCCTTCCTGCAAAGGCAGGAAGGTGGCCCATGTCAGCTGCTGCTGCTGCTGTCCCGTTTCTTTCTCCCTCTTTCAGGAACCACTCTGACCTGTTCAAGCAATGTCTCCTGTCCTGCCCATCCACTACTTTCCACAAAGGCAGGATGGCTGCTCATGTCAGCCCCCACTTCATGAGGGACTATCCTGCTGCTGCTCCCTTCTTGGTCATGAGGGACAGCTCGGCTGCGATCGCGCAGCCGATTGTATCATATAGAGTTGGTTGCACAGTGTGGTGGCTACCCTGTCAACAGGACTGACGGGACCCCTTTCAGCTGGGTGGGAATGTGTCCCACAACTCCCATCTTTTCCATCAAGGCAGGAAGGTGGGTGGTGCTGGCTGCCACCAGAGAAATCATCAGGGGGACCCTTGGGTGAGGCCCTGAGGTTTCTGGGGGATCTTGCCAATTCCCCTCCAAATGACATGCGAACACGACCCATCCACGGAAAAAAGGATTGAAAATTAAAAACAGAGAAAGATACAAACGTTACAGAATGTATACGCAGAATGAACAATGCCCTCAAATGTATGTGAACATCTCAGAGAATGTCTGTTAACAGTGAGAGAATGTTATATATTGGGAGGATTGTATGTAGAAAATGATACAGATAGAAATAGAAAGAGAGGGGACATTACCCGCCCTCCCGCCCTCGCCGGGAATAAACATGCGCTCCTGTGAGGCCAGGCGGTTGCAAGGGGATCTTCCCACTTACCCCCCACATGACATGTTCTCTCCCTCCCATCCTTTCCGGCAAGGCAGGAAGGTGGGTGCTGTTGGCTAACGCTACACTGTTCCTCAGTGGGACCCTCGGGTGAGGACCCACAGTTGCTGGGGGATCTTCCCCCTCCCCCTCCTCATGATGACAGGTCCTCTCCCTCCCATCCTTTCCAGCAAGGCTGGACAGTGAGTACTGTCGGTGGCTGCTGCACTGTTCCTCAGTGGGACCCTCAGGTGAGGATCCGTAGTTGCTGGGGGATCTCCCCCCTCCCCCTCCTCATGATGAGAGGTTGTCTCCCTCTCATCCTTTCCAGCAAGGCAGGACGGTGGGTACTGTTGGCTGCTGCTGCACTGTTCCTTAGTGGGACCCTCGGGTGAGGAGCCGCAGTTGCTGGGGGATCAGGCCCCTGTCTGAATGACATGTCTTCTCCCTCCCATGCCGGGAATAACAGCGCACTCCTCTTTGGCCTGGTGGGCGGGCATATGGGGGGGGGGTGCCGCTGGCAAGCAGCCAGACCCCCCGCCCCCTAAAGGGGAGGTGGCTCATCGCCGCCTCCCCATGCCTGCCAGGCTCAGCTGCCACCATCATCACCCACCTTCCGGCTTGCGCCTGGAATACCAGTGCGCTCCTCTTTGGCCTGGCGGGTGGGCACATGGGGGTGCCACTGGCGAGTGGCCAGACCCCCCACTCCCTAAAGGTGAGGTGGCTCATTGCTGCCTCCCCTTGCCCGCCAGGCCTGGCAGCCACCAGCAGTACCCACCTTCTGGCCTGCGCTGGGAATACCAGCGCACTCCTCTTTGGCCTGGCGGGTGGGCACATGGGGGTGCCGCCGGTGAGTGGCCAGACCCCCTGCCCCCTAAAGGGGAGGTGGCTCATCACCACCTCCCTGTGCCCACCAGGCCCAGCAGCTGCCGGCAGCACCCACCTTCTGGCCTACACCAGGAATACCAACACGCTCCTCTTTGGCCTGTCGAGTGGGCACATGGGGGTGCTGCCGGTGAGTGGCCAGACCCCCCGCCCCCTAAAGGGGAGGTGGCTCATCACTGCCTCCCCATGCCCACCAGGCCCAGCGGCCACTGTCATCACCCACCTTCTGTACACTGGGCCAATGTCAACCGGTGGCTCTAATTGTACCGAGTGGGAGTTTCCTGGGGACCTTGGATTGGAGAGGGTATAACTCCAAGATCCCTTTTGTAATCTTGTCCAAATTTGGGTGATGGCTGTAGGAAAGCCTGCAAAACACTCCCAGGGAATCTGGGCTCTCTAAGTGCAACAGGGGCCATTCTGCGCCCCGTGGACCATGAACCGGTTCAGCAACGGAAAATGTTCGTTGCGGTTCGCAACCTCGGGATCGTCGGCCGCACCGAACCATGAACTGTGGATTCATTAAATTTTTTTGGTTCATGCCCATGTCTAATAGAGACCCTCCCCGAAATTCCTTTAGAGTCTTGATCTGGCCCCCAAAAGGGTGAAAGCAATCACTGTCTGGATTCTGGCTATTGTCAACTGATAACAGGAAGCCTAAAAGGGCAAATTGTAACAAACATTTGCACCAAGGCCAGCAATAGATTAGGGCAAGACCTGTCAAAGCACAACATCCTCAGTAATTCACAATCAAATTATGGCCATGAGAGAAACTCCCCCTATGGTACACAGTCAGGTTTATGGAGGGTAATCTACTTGGGTTGTTTTGAGAACCACATCCCCTGCCCTTGAGATTCTGACATCCTCCAAAGAACTGATATTGAGAGATGCCAGTAAGGATGGGAATGTTTGCCCGCCCCCCGCCCACCCAATTCGGAATAAAGAGGCAGACACAAGGCTTGGGTAATAAAGGGCCAGTTTGTATTTTATGGCAACAACATGAACTGCAACCACTAAAACTCTTGCTAATGAATCCGAAGGTATAAAACTTCATGTATTTGCTTTTAGAGCTCAGAAGAAGAGTGAGTTTCTTGGGTGCCTTGAGCCCTTACCCAAGTCTTCTTCCTTGTTTATATAAACAATACATTTATCTCCTTTATTAGACTTCATTCTCTGTGTGTGTTCATTTCTTTTAATTGGGTAGAATACACAGACACACATAGTTGTGTGCAACAATTGTAAAGTATGAATGCAGTATTGGTACATCAACATTTCAATTAGTGTTATAGCTGGCTATATAACTCAGTTAGTACAAATTATGAGGTTTTTTGTGATGTGTGAAGCTACCATCTTGGAAGGAAGAGCCCCCCCCGGGGGGGGATTGATAAGAGAGACTAAGACATGTAAAGAGCTTAAGGATTTCTCCATAAGGTTTTTGTTGTTGTTAAACTGTTTAATCACCTTTCCCCACATAATGGACCAAAGGTAGTTTAAAATAATATAGTTATGCACACACATAACAAATAAAGCATCACAAGTAGCCCCAAATTTTGGAATGAGTATATTTGACTGTCAGACTTACCATGTTCGATGGGTGGTCAGATATGAGTCCATCACCAAATGACTCAAATGCCTAATGAATAGGCTTGCCAATGTCCAGGTGGAATGTGGAGATCTCCAGTAATTACAACTGATTTCCAAACTCCAGAAATTCTCCTGGAGAAAATGGCTACTTTGGAGGGTAAACGCTATAGCTTTATAACCAGCTTAGGTACCCCCCTCCCTAGGCTCTACCCCCAAATATCCAGGAGTTTCCCAACTCAGAGTTGGCAATCCTATTAATGAACTGGTATGTACTAGGTTTTTGCAAAATTGCTTGTGCCTGAAACTGCTGCCAATCCAAACAGATTGGCAGCCATCATTGTCATTCAGAACTACTTAGACAATAAAGGGATTCTTTTTATTTGATAAAATCATGATTTTATCTGTATGATTCATCTATACAGTTTGTGGCTGACTTAACTAACTACTTAAAAATTGCCTGCTAACCAGAACAGCAGTGAAACAAGGATAGAGGAGGGAAGTAGAATATAGGCTTGTGTACTGTACTATTAGGAAATAATATGTTAAAGCAACTTGCTGAACCTCCACAATGAGCAGTCCATTAAAAAAAAGTGGCCAGATTGTGACAGACAAAAAGATGTGAGCCAAAGTAGTGGGTGTTCAAATATCCATAATCACTACATTCAATGAGATTGGGTTAAAAATAAGGGTACTTCCTGGCTCATTAAGGAAATCACCAGCTCCAGTAAGCAACAATACAGTGCATCATAGAGGAGGATTAGTGTATGTAGTCCTCTAAAGATCAAGACGACATGAATCTACCTTCAAGACAATTCTAGATGTGGGATGGAGGGAGCTCAATTAGGGCAAAATATTCGGTCAGCTCAGAGGCACTTTCACCTTGCAGGCTGTGAGAATAGGTACGTTGTGGCCAATGGCCAATGCCTTTTATGGTAGCAATCTCAGTGGCCTTTGCGAGGTGTTTAGGATTAGTGTACTCTTTGTGCAATCTTGTTAGTTTCTAGGCTACATGGCAGCAAAGATGCAAACTGGGGTTTGTGCACAATCTGGAATTTGTTACTTCCATCTGGTAGACTAACAATGCAATCCTAAGAAGTTCTATCCAGAATGCTAGTTAAGTTTACCTATTGGAGCTTACTTCAATAACCACATTCCTAAACAGAGTTATATCCTTCTAAGCCCAATTACTTCAATTGACTTAGAAGGGTAAAATTTGCTTAAGATGGCACTGTTACACTGTAACTATGTAAGTACAGTTTAATTATATGATGGTTTATTGTTTCAGGTGGGTAATCGTGTTAGTCTATAGTAGCAAAACAAACTTCAAGTCCAGTTGCACTTTAAAGACCAACAAAATTTCCCAGGGTATAATCCTTTATGATGAGCCAAAGCTCACTTCATCAGTTGCAAATAGAATAAAGGTCCATCTGCTCTTGAATCCAGGTCAGAAGATTGAGGAGTAACATGTACAGTATGTGTCAGATGCAGCTGGCAGGGAGAGCTGTGGTCATCGAAGGCTTATACTACATAGGAATTGGATACCTTCACTGCTACAAACTGACTGCACACCAAAAGGAAATGTTTACATTTCCAAGCAAAGGAATGTTTTGATAGCCTCCATGCTAATTGCATTCTGCCTTCTTGTGATTTATGCCCCCTCCCTTTTCTCTCTCTCTTTCCCCCTCCTCTTCTGTATCTGCCCAGTTTTGATCAGGCATCTGACGAAGAGAACTTGATTCTCGAAAGCTTATGCTATAATAAAATTGGTTAGTCTTAAAGGTGCTACTGGACTCTTTTTGATTTTGCTACTACAGACTAACACGGCTAACTCCTCTGGATCTATGTACAGTATGATAGAACAAGTTGAAGGAAGAGATGTAAAGGTGTATTTGGAAGCTGATGCAGTGTTTCAAATGCTCTTGATAAGAATGGTTTATGAAAAACCGGTGAAGTTCTTTAGTTTGTAAATGAAAGCTATGCACAAAATGATATGCAGCGACTTAACTTCCAACCCTTTCAAAATGCTGTGGTTTAGGCTTTGACAGGGGAAGTGAATTCTATAACTATGCAGCTGTTATCAACAGAAGGTGCTGTCAAGGTGACCTCTCAGTGTTGATTTGGTGCAGACACAAGTGTTCTCTCAGCTGTTCATAGAAAGTATCATAAAAGACAGAGCATTTTCATATGAGGCTGAAATAGCCTTTGAGCTTCTTGCGCTATTTGTATATGAATGTTTGATCATTAGTGTTAATGCAGAATAGAGAAAGGAGAGAAATTTGTAATTGGGGTTCAGTGTAAATTTTAGATTCACGTTAAGAACCTATCAAATCAAAAATTGCTTCAAGCCATACATGTGAAAATGCCTGTAGGAATGTTGAAGGATCTTTAGTATGCATGTGCGACTAAGGCCCATTAGAATTAAAATACAAATGGAGGACGTTTTGGCTAAATATCAGAACAAATTTTCCACAAGAATAGCTAGGTAATGGAACAAATTATGAAGCCCTATATTGTAGATATAGTTCCTGCTCAGAGACACAAAAATGATCAGCCATTTCCTATCACACAACCTATTTGACCCTGGCTCCCTCTTCTCTCTTTCCAAAAGCATCTCTTCTCCAAAGCAAAGAGCCAATGTTGCCCTTCCTTTACCTCAGCAGAGAAGGAATGCTTCAGAAATGTCCAGGAAACATCAACCTGGTGTTTAAGGGACTAGCAAATTGGAACTAGCCTCCTCTTGCAATCACTTTCCTTTACAAAATTTTATAATGTTGGTTGTTACCTGGATGAGATGGTTTATTGTGCTTCTACCTATAATGAAAAGTAATTTTCTCCATAAACATTGGTGATATGCATGGTATCTATGGAATAAATTCTTTCACTGGTAAAGCATCCAAATTCCACAGCAAATCAACAATGGCTTTTGAGCCTTTGTAATAATATTCTTTTCTATTATTTGCACTTAACAATGTGGGGCCATTTATTTTTATTGGACGTCCCTATCTCAAGAAGATCAAATTTAAACTTCTCTTGGCTATGATCGTTAAAACAGTATAGATGTTATTTGTCCATTTTTCACCTCACAAATAAGCACACAAGTTTGGTGTCAAAATGTTATAACAGTAGCACAGTATTCTTTAATATGGGTTTGTGACTTTTCAAGCAAATGAACAAGATTATCATCATTGTATAGATGAAGAGAATGGAGGCTTATTAGGGTGATATCATGAGTCAAAGGCCAGTGACTGAGCCAAGACTGGAACAGAAGACTACTAACATTGATTGCTCCATTTTATTCACTGGTCTGTCATTCTGCCTCCACTCTAATATCTTAGGCAACCATTAACAAAAAGATAAATTGCGAAAGGTTCAGGAAGAAACCCTGCTTGATTCTCTCTTCTTCTTCTCTTTGAAATGCAGGCAATTGTTGGCCCTCACAACATACTCTGATCTCAGTCCAGTCATCCAAGTGCATCATCTTGAAGAGGCCATGGTGTCCACAATCAATTCCTATAGATAAAAGCTTTTCCCATAAACTCCCTTAATTAATTAACAAAATGTAGGCTTTAAATTGATGAGAGTTGTAACGTCAAGCTTCCTTAATTGTAGAATGCACATATCAAGGGAAGAGTGACAATGCACTGTAAACACATCATGAATGTCATCTTGTTATTCTGCAAGGCTCAAATCTGCCTCAGTGGGTTAAAAGCACAGTGGCATTATGGGACACAGTCCCCTTCCTTTCCATATTTCACATCCCAGAAATTATGCTCGAGTCACAGAGTGCTATAGAGTATTGGTTGGCTGGAAACATATGGATCCTTGTCAGTGCATCTTGCTTGTCTCTTATTAAACTTGCCTTGCAGAAATAATCATAGTTGGTTGTTGTGGATTTTCCGGGCTGTATAGCCGTGGTCTTGGCATTGTAGTTCCTGACGTTTCGCCAGCAGCTGTGGCTGGCATCTTCAGAGGTGTAGCACCAAAAGACAGAGATCTCTCAGTGTCACAGTGTGGAAAAGATGTTGGCAGGTCATTTATATCTACTCAGGAGGGGTGAGTAGATATAAATGACCTGCCAACATCTTTTCCACACTGAGACACTGAGAGATCTCTGTCTTTTGGTGCTACATCTCTGAAGACGCCAGCCAGAGCTGCTGGCGAAACGTCAGGAACTACAATGCCAAGACCACGGCTATACAGCCCGGAAAATCCACAACAACCATCGTTCTCCAGCCGTGAAAGCCTTCGACAATAATCATAGTTGTTGTTCCATTCTGTTCATAAAAAGCTTATCATTCATTTCAACTGATGGGAGGAAAAAATCTTCTCAATGATAGATGTACTGCATTCTCCCGAAAAGTTACTACCCTATTAGGCCTCCTTCTATTGCTGATGTCACAGCAGGTAACGCTTTCCTTGTCAATAAGGGACTACTCAATGTAACTAAGCATTTGTTCTAAGTAGGCAACTTTCTAAGCTCCGTTCCATGAAGATTTCCAAATTCAGTATAAGAAACTGACCTTGTGATCTTTGTATGTATGTGCATATACAGAAATTTTATACAGGATAAGATGATCTACCAGCTTTATTTTTTCCTTGACATGTACATGTACATATACTCCTACCCTAATCTCTCAACCTTCCTGACAGCTACTTCAAGTAACAGATAGCACAGATACTTCCCCAATACACTAATACTTACCGTATCAAGGAACATCATCACCTCTCTCTTGCATCTCTGCAGAGCACAACTTTAACACCTCTTCTTTCCTGCTGGATCCCCAAATGCCCCCTCACCCAAATACTGTTCCGGAGGGATCAGAGGCCCACAGAAACAGCATAAGGGGGAATCAGAAATCTGTTGCAGTAGATCAGGAATGGCAAAATCCCTATTTGTGCACATAGAAATTATCGATGAGATGTAACCCATAAATTTCATTATAACTGGAATAATTCTGATGCCTAATGTTATATCTGTCACCATTGGAATGAAGTTTAGACACTGATATGACATCATGCTGGTACCAGAGCTTTTAAACTTAGTCATATTCAGTCCAATAACCGAGTGTGCTGGGAATTTGGCACTCCCAGCCGGTGGCAACAGCTGCCTTGGCTGGGAGCAGTTATTTGCCCCCTCGGAAGGAGGGAGGCTGACCGTGCTTTCCCGGGCATCCAAGTATGTGCCAGGGGGTGGAGTCTGAGGCCTCTTAAGGCTACTCCACCCTCCCCGGCACTCCAGTTGTGCCTTGTGCTCGGGTGAAGGGGAGTGTTTTGTTTCAGCTCTCACCCAGCACGAGGAGTTGAGCCACAGCAGCAGCAGGGCTTGTCGGCTGGTGAAGATTGGCAGCGGTAGGCAAGGCTGATGCTGCAGTGTGTGGAGCATTGGCACAGCTTCAGTGGTTGGCAAGGTGGGTCGTGGCAGGGCTTTGCATGACACAGCTGTGGTGGCCAGCCAAGAGGAGATGGGGAGAGCAAACTGGGGTCCTCGGCGGTGGCAGCGCTTTTGGCGGCTAGCAAGTGGGCCGCAGCTGGGCTCTACATGCTGTGACCACAGTGGCCGACCCCCAGGCAGGCTCCCATTGGGAATACATTTCCCTGCAGTGCCAGTGGTCAGACAGGGAGTGAGCAGTTGGCTGTATGGCTGCAAGCGGCCCTTCCCAGCACAGGTGGGGGCTAATTGAGGATAGCTGGTGCTTTGCACCATGCATGCCCCCTTCTTTCACCAGGGTAGTGGTTTAGGAGCCCATAAGTGGATAGGGCAGCTTATTAACTGTCCCACCAGACCCCTTCTCACTATCATTGTGTCGAGGGCAAGGGCTTGTCCCCCTCCGCAAGTCTGCCTTATAGGGGCCTGTAGGCCAGCTTAAGGGCTGCTTGGTTTGGGGGCCATTTTGTTTAAGAGCTTCGTGGCCTGGTGGCCATCTTGTCGGGTCTGAGTTGGCCATTTTAGCCTGACCACGTTGCCAGGCCTTAGCAGGGTCTTTAGGGCCTGGCAGCCATTTTGAGCAAGCATTCTTATTGGTGGACAATTTATATTTTCTATCTTTTCCACTTTTCCAGTTTTGATTGGCTTTCCTCCAATTAATACTGCCTAAGTTCTTAGGATGCCTCCTAAAAAGGGCTCCAGGATTTCCAAGGGCAAACAGCCTACAAAGCACCCCGCCCCTAGAAGGCCCACTGTTCCATTGTCATCCTCAGATGATGAGGACGAGAGCACCACCAGGCAGCAGATTATGGAGCAGATTGCTGCTTTAGAGAAACAAGGGGCCTTTCAGTAGCCAGTTCAGGGGTAAAAAGAATGAGACATGTGAGGGTGCCTTCGAAGATAGCATCTCTTAATGATATTTTGCCTCTTTTATCTGCCCTTGAAGGGTTGTTGGGCCTCAGAGGACCAACCACTGTCCCAGAGGGCAAGGGAGTAGGCACATCGCAGGCAGAAGGACTTATAGAGGAAACTGACCCATTATCAGGCAATGGCGGATGGACAGCTGATTTGGCCAAGGCAGTGGTGGCAGTGCAACCGACTGAGTGGAAAGGAAAGGCAACTTGGCCCCAGCAGGGGTACATGTGGTCATGGGGTCCCTGGGGTCAGGCAGCTGCCTCCACACTCCCTGGCATGCCTCAGTCATCATACACTGAGCCAGACACTGCACAGCCTAGTGTTGTAGATGGTGGGTGGTCACAGTGGGGTCAACCGTCCTTTATGGGACAGATGACCAGGGCAGCTGCTTGGCTGCCTGCCACACCACAAGCTTAGGCTGCTATGGGCTTGGTGGCTCCCTGGAGTTCATTCTGTGGGCCAATTATAGGGCTGTGCCTTTTAGAGCTGTGCTATTTGGCAACACAGCCATGCCCCTTGGGAACCACCTTACACCAGCAACAAGGGGGAAAATGCTCAAAGGAGAATACGTGGATGTCTTTACCCTTCTCTTCAGGGAGTTGGAGAAGAAGGATAAAGAGGATCTGGACAACCGTGACAAAGAGCACCTTAAGTACTGCAAGGTGGACAGGACCTGGGCCAACTGGCTTCCTGGCTTCCTGATTTATGCAGGCATCATTGCATGCCCCCAACCATGGAGGGTGCCCCCCTTGTTCCAGTATATGGACATCATATACAGGGGGTATTTGGACTTTGTTGGTGTAGCCTGACTGCAATACAATAAGGAATTTCAGATGCGGGCCATCCTTAACCACTCCATGGCTTGGGATCAAGTGCACTAGCAGCTTTGGCTGCAGGTAATGTCCCTGGCATGGCCTAATGCTGGTGATCATTCTGATAGCAGACACCTTGTGCACCAGACCTCCATGGCACCTGGCACCTGGCACCTGTGTCCCCACTGGGCAATCAGTTCAGCCCCGACTGCTTTGCTGGGAGTTTCTCTCCCAAGGGGTGTGAAGCAGAAAAGCATGCAGGTTCAGGCATGAGTGCCCAATATGTAAGGGGCCCCACCCGTTTATAGCTTACAAACAGCAGAAGTCATTTGCCAAGCATGGGGGTGGTTCCAGTGGGCAACAGGCTTCTGATAAAGGGCCCCAGCCCAATAAATATGAGGGTATTTGAGGTCATGTTAGCCGATTACTCCGAACATGCTGATACCCAATTTTTGTTAAAAGGTTGTACTGTTGGTTTTTGGATCTTGTTTCAGAGTCCTTGATCCCCCTTCATGCCATCCAATTTACATTCAGTGACTGGTATGGTGGAGGCAATGCGAGCACAAATAGCAAAGGAATGCACTGAGGGCAGGGTGCTGGGGCCATTTCCCTCTCTGCCTATCCCGTGGTTGTGGGTTTCTCCTTTGGGTGTGGTTCCTAAAAAAGTAGCTGATGAGTTTGGTTTATGTATCATCTTTCATACCCAAGAGGGGGTTCCGTAAACAATGCCATCCCTGAGCACCTGTGCTTGGTTCAATACACTTCCTTTGACCAAGTGGTCAAGGTAGTCAGGAAGTGCAGGCCAGGAGCAGAGTTGGCGAAATGCAACATTAAGTCAGCATTCTGCTTTCTCCCGGTCCATCCAGAGGATTTTGAGCTGCTGGGTTTTTGTTTTGAGGGACAGTTTTACATGGACAGGGCACTTCCTATGGGATACTCCATTTCATGTGCAGTCTTCAAACATTTTAGCTCATTCCTTGAGTGGGCCTTGTGCCACCAGAAGCACTGCTGGGATATGGCTCACTATCTTGATGAATTCCTTTTTGTGGGCCCTGAGGGTTCGGGGCAGCATGCCTGCCTCCTGGAGGTCTTTGTTAATCTTACTTGGGAGCTTGCTATACCATTGGCCCATGAAAAGACAGAAGGCCCATCGTAGATCATTATATTCTTGGGAAATGAGTTAGACACAGTTCAGCAGACATTACGGTTACCAGCGGATAAGCTTTGGGACCTTAAGGCCCGATTATGTAACCTTAGGGGGAAATGGAAGGTCTCATTACTGGAGTTGTAGCAGGTAGTGGGCCACCTCAGTTTTGTAGGTAGGGTGGTGGCCCCTGGTAGGGCGTTTCTTCAATGCCTCTGTAATGCAATGGGTGCCCTCAGCCTTTTGCACCACTGGATGCGGATTATGGCAGGCATGAGAGAAGACTTAGATGTGTGGAACGAGTTCTTGTTGGCCTTTAATGGAGTCTCCTTCTGGAGGCAGGATCTGTTAGTGGAGGGGGAACTGCAGATTTTCTCCGATGCCTCAGGCTCTAATGGTTTTGAGGTGTATTTCCAGGGGATTTGGTGCGTGGCCCAATGATTGCCTGATTGGGTGGGAAAGGGTCTCTGCAGGAACCTAACATTCCTCAAATTTTTCTCAATCTTGGTGGTGGTTTATCTGTGAGGAAATGAGCTTGCAAACCACTCAGTGCATTTTTGGTGTGATAATATGGCAATGGTCCATATCATCAATTTCCTCTCTTCTACATTGCCTAGGGTCATGAATCTGGTCCACGCACTTTCACTCATGTGCTTGCACCTTAATATATTGTTCTTGGCCAGGCATGTTCCTGGTGTGAGCAATAGAGTGGCAGATGCACTGTCTTGCCGACAGATGGACTGGTTTCATCAGCTTGCCCCCAAGGCCAACTTGTTGCCAGCTCTGATGCCTCTGGACCTCTGACAAATTGGCCTACAGATCCTACAGGGCCATTAAATTAGCCCTGGCCCCCAGTACCCAGAGGGTGTATGATCAGACAATCCGGCAGTTCATGGGGTTCAGGCATGAGGTAGGTCTCTGCCAGTTGTGGCCCATCCCTGTGAAGCACCTGATGCACTTCTGTGTGTCACAGAAAGGGGCAAGTGGTCAGGCACATTCAGAGCCAGCTGGCAGCTCTGGCTTTTGCATATAATGCTTGTGGCCTGGCTGACACCACAGGGGATTTCTGCATCCGGAAGATGCTTGAGGAGTGGTCCTGGAAGATCAGAAGCAGAGGGGAATGGAGGTCACCCATGTGTCTTCACCCTCCAGAGTTATATTAAAGCCAAAGGGATGAGCAGGGGATTCTGTTCTGCCATTTTGATGTGTCCCCACTGACCAAGTACCAGTTTTGGATGGTCACTGAGTGGGCACTTAATAAAATAGGCTTGGCGGGTGTCAAATATGGCACCCAGTCTTTCCAGATTGGGGCTACATCCACTGCGGCAGCAATAGGCTTTACGAGGTCCGACATTCAAAGAGTAGGTTGGTGGCACTCCTCTGCCTATCAATCTTACATTCATCCCCTTTCAACAGGGGTAAACCTCCTTACTCTGTTTTTTTTTTCTTCCAAGTGCTGTTGGTCAACAGGAAAGGCTGTGGATCCTCATCTGTGGCCACAACATGGTTTTCTGGGCAGCCCACCAGGCCAAGAGGATGCCGATCAGGTCACAGTTCAGCCTGAGCCAGTGGGCCACTGTCAAGTGGCAGGGCAAAAAAGGCCTGCGTAGGCTGTGGCTGCTGCCTCTGTTGTTCGAGGAGAAGAGTGGCCCTCCACCTGACATATTGGTCATTCAATTGGGCAGGAATGGCCTTGGATTTGTTAAGGGTAAGGCACTTTCTTTGCAGGCACAGGCGGACTTGCAGGAGATAGGCAAGTGCTGGCCTGGCGTCCTGATCTTCTGTTCTGCAATGCTTCTGTGCCTGGTGTGGCAGGAAGCATTGGACCCTAAGGTGGTAGAGTGGGCAAGGCAAAAGGCCAACAGAGCCCTATTTAAGGTTTTGATAGTGGGGTTGGTAATTTATTTGCTCCATTTGCAAATTAGGGCTGAATTTGCAGACCTCTACCGAGGGGATGGTGTGCACTTTTCTTACAAAAGGAACAATGTATTTTTGGAGGATCTTTGGCAAGGGCTCAGGTTGGCTTTAAACCATTTGTGGGGCACTACGGCCTAAGCAGAAGCTTGATCTCAGCTATGGATGGTTAGAAATTAAGGGGAAATGGACTTCCGGTTTGGGATTCATGGAGGTCTAACGCAGCTCAGGGAGCTGAGCTGTCCATGCCGCTGTTTGTAGGGGCTGGAGGGGCGCAAACTGCCCATAGCCCCCTGTTCTCAGGCGGAGAACAGGCAAGTACGCTCAAGAACCTGAGGGCGCGTTGATCTCGGGTGTGAGGGGGGTTCTACGCAACGAGCCCCCATCCACCCTTGAGGTCCCACCCGAAGAAAGGTAGCCAAGATCTCTGCAGCAGCTCTGGAGTCAAAATCGTTTTTTGCGATTAAGGAACAAGAAAGTCTGGAAGATGTATGGAGGAGACAAAATCCTAAAAATAGACAATATACATTTTATTCTGCAAGACATTTTACACTATCAAGAATTGACATGATCTGGGCCTCCAAAGAATTGGTGGTATGGACTAGAGACGTGGAGATAATGCCCAAGGTAGGCTCAGATCATAATCCAATCATGTGGAGATTCAGAAAAAATACTAAAAGAAGAGGATGGAGGATAAATGAAGACTTGCTGCAGACGGAAGAAAACATTGCGTTGTTACGAAGAAAAACCAAATTCTTTATACAGTACAATTTGAACAAGGATGTATCAACTTATAAGGTATGGGACACATATAAAGCTGTGATTAGAGGAATACTAATGGATTTGAATGCAAGAGCTAGGAAGAGAAAGGAAGAAAAGAGACTTGAAATTATGGAAAAAATTAAAGCCAAAGAGATACAACTTAAGAAAAGACCAGGGAAAAAGAAAATATATCAGGATATGAAAATCCTGCAAGAACAATTGACGGCAATGAATAACAAAGAATTGGAGTGGAATTTTTAAAAAATGAAACAGAAGTCGTTTGAAGGTGCAAATAAACCTGGGAAATATTTAGCGTGGCAGTTAAAGAAAAAAAAGGAGAAGAAAACCATAACTAAGATTTGAGAAGAGGATAATATATTGATGGATCAATCTGCCATTAGTAGAGCCTTTTTTAAATTTTATGCAAAACTGTACCAAAAAAAGGAGGTGAACAGAGATTCAATAGCGGAATATTTGGAGAAAATGAAGCTTCCAACAATTTCAGAGGAATGGAAAGAGAAGTTAAATAGGGAAGTGACAGAGGAAGAAATAAAAGAAGCTATACAATCAACAAAATTAGGGAAAGCCCCTGGACCGGATGGGATAACAGCAAAGTTTTATAGAATGATGGCCAATGACCTGACACCGTTTCTAAGGGAGGTGATTAATGGAATTTTGCAAGGCCAAAAGATTCCTGATTCATGGAATGAAGCTAATATATCACTGATCCCGAAAGATGGACAGGATTTGACTAATGTTAAGAATTATCGGCCAATTTCGTTGCTGAATAATGATTATAAAATATTTGCGAAAATTATCGCGGACAGGTTAAAGGGATGGATGTCGGCATTTATTGCAGAAGAACAGGCTGGATTCCTACCTAATAGACAAATTAAGGACAATTTAAGGACAGTAATAAACGCTATTGAATACTACGACAAGCACTGTGATAGGGAAGTTGGTTTCTTTTTTGTGGACGCGGAAAAAGCATTTGACAATTTGAACTGGGACTTTATGTTTGCCACTATGGAAAAGCTGCAAATGGGAGAAAAGTTCATACAAGCAGTTAAAGGAATTTATAAAGACCAGTGTGCAGCGATTGTAGTTAATGATGATTTGACTAAAAAATTGAAAATAAGTAAATGTACAAGACAAGGCTGCCCATTGTCTCCATTGTTGTTTATTTTGATTTGGGAAATTTTGCTGATCCAAATTCGAGAGGACGATACAATTCATGGCATAAAAATAAAGGAATTTTCCTACAAAGTCAGAGCATTTGTGGATGATGTAATGTTGATAGTGGAAGACCCAATAGATAACATGCCAAAAATAATGGATAAAATAAAGGAATTTGGAGACTTGGCTGGATTCTATGTGAATAAAAAGAAGTCAAAGATATTGTGTAAGAATATGACGAAGCAAAAACAGCAAGAATTAATGGAGACAGCAGACTGTGAGGTAACCAACAAAGTGAAATATTTAGGAATTGAGCTGACTGCGAAAAACATAGATTTATTTAAAAATAATTATGAGAAACTGTGGCAACAAATAGAAAGAGATTTGATAAAATGGAATAAATTAAATTTGTCATGGTTGGGAAGAATAGCAGCAGTGATGAATGTGCTACCACGCGTGATGTTTTTGCTGCAAACTATTCCAATTATCCGAGACTTCAAACAATTCGACAAATGGCAAAGAAAAATTTCAGACTTCGTGTGGGCAGGCAGGAAACCCCGGGTGAAAATGAAAGTATTACAAGATTCGAAAGAAAGAGGGGGGCTGCAACTGCCAAACACAAGATTATATTATGAAGCAATTTGTCTGGCTTGGTTAAAAGATTGGATAACGCTAAAAGACCGTAAATTGCTGGCCTTGGAGGGACACAAAAAACTGTTTGGATGGCATGCCTACTTGTGGTATGACAAACTTAAAGCGGACTCTATGTTTTTGCATCACTATATTAGAAGAAGCCTTTTCACAATCTGGAAGAAATACAAGAATTACATGGAAAGTGGTATCCCTTCATGGGTGGTACCATATGAAGTAATAGATCCGAGAGCTGTTTATAATGAACAACAATGTTTAACTTATAAAGAGATAACGTCGACGGAACATAGAATATTAAAAATAAAGACACAAGAAGAGTTATCTCCTCAATATGGATGGTTTCAATATAGGCAAATCAGGGATCTTTACAACTCGGACTGTTTAAGGGGAGGAATAAGACTGAAAAACTTGGAGCTAGAAGAAGTGATCTTACAAGAAGGTAAAAAAGACATTTCAAAAATATACAAAATACTCTTAAAATGGCATACGGAAGACGAGACAGTCAAAGTCCAGATGGTGAGACCAGGTGAGCCTGATATTGTCAGATCTCTGAAGCTAAGTAAAGTCGGCCTTGGTTGGTAATTAGATGGGAGACCTCCAACAAAGACCAGCGTTGCAGAGGTAGGCAATGACAAACCACCCCTGTTAGTCTCTTGCCATGAAAACCCCTCCAGCAGTCACCATAAGTCAGCTTTGACTTGAGGGCACTCTCCACACACTACCATGTTCTTTAATAAATTGCTCTAAATGTACTTGGGGCTTAGTGGGCATATTCAGGAGTAAAGCCTAGGTATAATTCTCTCTGTGCATTACCTTCCAATATAACATACATACTACCCTGATATTTGAAAAATACATTTTGGTTTATGTGCTTTTGGGATGCTACTCTATTGCACAAGCCTGCCATTTTGACTCAAAAGATTCTCATTTTGATTTTGTTTCTCTCTGGGGCAAATTGAACTCGTAAATTTTTATTTTTTGTTCTATTTTCTGTTTCCTTGTGTCAATTTTTTTTACATGGTTTTTAATATTATTTTCATGTTCATTTAGTGTCTAACACATAAATATAGTCTAATACATATATGGCATATTAAAAATGCTATAAACGTGCCATAAAAAAGAAATAAATTGGAAATGACAATGTGCAGAAGGTTCACAATGACAAGAAACAAAAATAAAAGTAGAAATGGGTACATTCATATATTTCTAATGTCCCGTTATTGAAATGGGACACAGAAGATGAAGTGGTTAAGACGCAGATGGTAAAATGGGCAATAAATTTTAATAGAGAAATAACGATGGAGGCCTGGGAATATTTGTGGAAAAATACGTTAAAAATATCAACGTGTGTCAACATAAGAGAAAACTTACAAAATGTTGTATAGATGGTACTTGACACCAAAAAAGTTGGCTAATATGAGTAAAGATATGTCAAATAAGTGCTGGAAATGTAAACAACATGAAGGCTCCTTTTACCATATGTAGTGGTCATGTGAAAAAGCCAAATCCTTTTGGGCTAAGATTCATGAGAAAATGGTGCAAATTTTGAAGGTTAACTTGAGTAAAAGTCCGGAACTGTTACTGTTAGGATTAAATATGGAAAAGATTAATGTTAGAAATAGAACATTGTTATTCTATATGATTGTGGCAGCAAGGTTGTTATATGCAAAATACTGGAAACAAGAGAAGATACCGGAAATTGAAGAATGGATTCAAAAACTGTTATACATGGCGGAGATGGATAAAATGACGAGAAAACTGAGAGAACAAAACTCAAAATAAAAAGGGGGAGAGAGAGGTGGGGGGCATACACTAATCAAGGGGAGAATAATTAATGTTTTAATATTGGATGTATATGCTAACCTACCAAAATAAATAAAACTTTATATATATATATATATATATATATATATATATATATATATATATATATATATATATATATATATATATATATATATATATATATATATATATATATATATATATATATATATATATATGTATGTATATATATATATATATATATGTATATATATATATATATATATACATACATATATATATATATACATATATATATATATATATATATATATATATATATATATATATATATATATATATATATATGTATATATGTATGTATGTATATATATATATATGTATATATATATTTCTAATGTCCCAATGCTAGTTATCACTTTGTCCTCATATGCAGGGCAAGGTTGAAGTGGCTCTGGTTTATAGATGGTTGTGATTTACATATATGCAAGAGGTCCCAGGCTCAGAGCCAAACTAAACAATACGAATGGCACATGAACAGACTTACACTTGTCTCCCCGTTGCTTGTACACACACCAGCACAGCCAGACTGTGCTTGATCCCATGTCTGTGCTGGCATGGGTTTCTTCTGCGCTCCTCCAAGACACAGGAATGGTATCCCATCATGCACGCCCAGTTTGAGCATGATTTAACTGTCCCCTGTCCCCTATTGCCTTTCTGTGTGGGAAGAAGGAATTGGAAACAAAACAGAATCACAACTCGACGATATGGTCCGCCGACACTTTCCAATATAAACTGCTTTCTTCCTGACACGTGCACAGAGCAGAGCCACAGACACGAGTTCATCAGGAGTAAAAGAGACATGGGGAAATGAGGGGAAAAAACGAATCTGGCCCTCATATAGACTTGTGTAATTCATCTAGTCTAGTTTGGTTCAGTCTCAGACATCTCCAGTTAAAGGATCTCCATCTTAAAGCAACACTTGTTGGGAAAGAGCTGTCTTTGCCTGAAACCGAAGAATGTTGCTACCAGTCAGAGTTGACAATGCTGAGCTAGACAAACCAGTGGTTAGTGGAGTTAATATGAGCCCATTTCATATGTTCAACATGCACAGGCTATGCACATATTTACAGAGGTTGTGTGCAAAGTAGTCTTCAACCAGCATTAGGTTTCTTTATCTCTTTATGTTATTTGTGCATTAGACAATGTGATGCACACATATACACATTCCTGTTATGATGACTGATGTCTTTCAGATACAAAATGATGTAGTCCTCAATTAGAGGATATGGGGTAGGCTTCCAAAACTTCTTTTAAGTTTTTTCCCCATTTGAAATTCACTGAGAACATGACGTGATATTAATAAGTATATTGTCAAGGATGGGTCCTTAACCCTGTGACCCCCTCCTTCTTTACCTCCTCATTGTAATAGATTATTATTAAGTTTCAAACAATACAGAAATCATTTAAATTACTGTTTATCTCTGGCACACAGCTTTTCTGAGCATACTAAAGATCAATTCCATCAGCATTTGCAACACTTCTATCCCCTGAAATAATTTTTAAATCAGATCCTTTGTACCTACTTGTTCATTTATCCAGCACCAGCTGAAGTACCATAGTTGCTAGGGAAACCAGTTCTTTGTTATATGGGGCATTCAGCATGTTTGTCTCATTCTCCTCCCTTTTCTCTCTTCCTTCTCTTTCTGCTGCCACTTTCTCCTTTGTGTTTATATTAAGAATAGGAAAGTAAAAATATGTAAAAATTTCACTTTAATGTTCATGTGTGGTGCATTTTTGTCCCACCCAGGTTTTTTTTCCTGTCAAATTTCCCATTTTTATTTGCCCCAGCAGCACAAAAGTAAAATTAATATACAGCGCAATCTTGAGGGGGGTGGAGCAAAAGTGCATAGGGAGCCAACTAGGAGTCACACTGGCATATATGCTGGCGTAATCCACCCACACCAATGCAGCAGTCCAGTGCTACTCTGCCTTGGCCCTCACCAGCACCTAGCCATGGTGGCTGGGCACCAGCTTAACTGCGGCATAAATTCCTGTGCCAGCAGCCAGAAGGTTGGCCAGGGGACAAGGCACAAGTTAGTTGGCTACCTAAGCTGTTTCAGGCTTTCCACCCCCTGCAGCGGTGGAAAGTTATGCCATGAAAAACAACAGCATAGCCCATAGATGCTCATTGTACAGGAAAAATTGATGCCCCTCCCTTGTGCCCAGCACTGCCCATGCCTGCCACAGAGGCAGCTGCCCAAGGGGCCACACTCAACACATCTGTTGCTGGGGCGGCTTCCAGCAGGCCATATCAGGGTTCCTTTCAGACTTCCACAGCTAGGCTTGCCCCTTGGGCAAAGGAGGGAGCACCGCTGTGGCTTGGGGTAACTGGGTGCTTGAACTTGTTACTCCCCTGAGATGGTGAGTGTGCAACCCCATGACTCTCTCCCTCACAGGTTCAGAGCCCCAAACAGCCATGGGAGCAGAACAGCCAGATGTGGACGAAGAGCACTTCCCAACTAGAGGAGCATCCCTTGTTTGGTTGCTGGCAGCACCTGTGACAATGGAGATGCTGCTGCTGCCCCCAGTCATGGACACATTCCCAGGATGTGGAAGGCCTGGCTGTGGCTTGCATGAGCCAGACCTGTTGCTGTACATGTCTCCATTTCCCTTTCAGGAAGGTCATGACCTGTCCAGGAGGCTGAGGAGCTTGGCTGTTCTAGCCCCCAGTAATACTTCTTAACTGTCAGACAGCCCAGGAGCAGTTCCCAAGGCAACCCACAAGTCGACCCCACTCCTGAGAATGCAGCACAAGGAATGGCTCTCCTGCTCCGGACACTACATTAGCAGACACAGCTTTCTACCCAGATGAGGATGTTTGCAACACACATCCAGACATCCTCTTCACTTTTGATAGTTCAATAAAGTCTGTGTCAAACAACAACTCCCTCCCTGTCTGTTTTATGGCATGTTTATAACAGCAGCTCCACTTCCCTGTAGGGCTCCTTTTTCACATATCTCAGCAAAGGGTCTCTGAGTTGGCACAGATCGGGTAGCCCCGAAGAAGCTTCAGGTACCTCCACACCTCTGTGTGGCTCTGCCAGTAAAAGAAGCAAGTGTTCAGTGGCATCTTGGAGAATTCAGCCTCACCCAGCTTCCATCCCCCTTCAGCCCCCAAATTCACTGCTGCAGCTTGGTGGGACTTGGAGTGCTGCTTGTGTGTGTTGGGGGTGTGCCATGGTGGACTCCCATTCTACGATAGTGCTGCTGGCATCTGATAAGCTGGGCAGAAGACTGCAGCATGTGGGGGGCAGGGTGATGCTAGATTGGGGGGGGTATGTGGAACAATGTTCTGGGATCTCTGGGGCTCCTCCCCGGCAAGGCCAGACCACTCTCAGTTTTGATGTTTGCAGTGGCAGACAGGGATTTTGGGGATATTGAGCTGGGGACAGGGTGATGGCCTCCAGAGCAGTTCCTTTGGTCCTGGAGTCCATCATTTTGCTCTGTGGACCATCATTTCAGAACCAGAGCATGGCTCTCAAGGTCCATCACGTATTCCCTTCGTAGTGGTTTAGAGGGCAGGACTCTAACCTGGAGAACCAGATTTGATTCCTCACTCCTCCACTTGAAACCAGGTGGGTGACCTTGGGCTAGTCACAGTTCTCTGGAGCTCTCTCAGCCCCACCCACCTCACAGGGTGTTTTGTTGTGGGGATAATAGTTACATACTTTGTAAACAGCTCTGAGTGGGTGTTAAGTCATCCCGAAGGGCAGTATATAAATCAAATGTTGTTGTTGTTGTTGTTGTTATCTTTCTGATGTAGTAAGCTCTTGCAAGTCAATAGGCATTCATGGCTCCCATCATATCCTGTGGGCCTTCTTACCTCTCCCATTGTTTTCAATACACATTCCCATCACGCATTTCAGGACGTGTCCTCTACTTGCCTGTATGGATCTGTCTCTCCAAGACTTGGGGGGCTGATCCTGGGGGCTGGGGGTGGTGGGTGCAACTATCGTTGGGTCCCACTGCCTTTCTGGTCTTTCTGTTCCAGGAGTGGGTCTATATTTCTTGGAGTGCTGGCAGTGAGGGAGGGAGTTTGCAAGCAAGCAGTGCTTTAGCTGCCAGCCTGGCCCTTGTCAGAAAAGAGGGCTGGGTGACTGGCTGGATGGGCACCCCCATCTGCACTTTCAGTGTAACTCTCCCCCATGGGGCACAGCTTTTCTCAAGGCAGGCATCTCTGTTGGAATGAGATGAGTCCGATCATGGGGATCTTTTTGCCCTCTGCACCCACTCTCTACAGGGCAGTGGAATGCCATTGGCAGCTAGTGATAGCAAATGCGGCCCGGCCTGCAGACTGGCTATGCCTTTCCCTGCCATTCATGGCGCTGTCAACTGCAGCCATCCTGCAATTGGTGGATTCTGCCAGCATTTCCAGGACCACTTGAGAGCATTTTCTCCTGATCACACCTTGCCAGACTCAGCCACTGGCACAGCTATTCTGCCAAAGCCCTTAGGAAGTGGACTGATGGCACTGTCGTTATACCAGAGTGCAGGCACCAGCAGCGCAGCAGGCCTCAAGATTGCACTGATAATGAATTAAACTAAGTTTAATAAACTAACAGCTGGACATTACAACTTCTTAACTCTTCTTCACCATTAAGTGCAGTTTTTTTTTAAAAAGCTGCCCAAGAGGGATGCCAGCATTTGGATAGTCTGGTCTTGGCTATTTTTTCTGGAGGGAAGCTAGTGTCCAGTTGAGATTTCTGAATATAATGGTATTTATTTTATTGCGAGATGGTTGGGAAAACATTATCAGTCTCATAGATTTCAGAGCACCATATGTGGTGTAGAAAAGATATTTAGTTAATAATACTGCTGCAGATTGAAATACTTATGATTTATTTAATATACATATTGTAGTTTGAATATGTTATGAATATTAATAGCTGTTTTTAAAGTGAAATAATTTTGATAAATTCTTCTTGAGTGGGAACCTTATATTTTCTCTTTTTTGAGATATGAACTTTCAGAAATAATTAAAAACATTTTTAAAAACCTCTGCTATTTTGACATTAGTTAAAACTTCCTTTTAAACATGTTGAGAATACAGCAGTGAAAATACCATTATGCACTTTTTGTAGAATCTGCGAAGAACATTTGCTCATAAACAGTGACAAGAACAGTAGCAGTCCTAAAATATGAGTATTGTAACTGTGTTGCAGCTAAGAAAGTAAAGCATGAGTGGGGAGTTAATGGCTGACTCTATCTAATGCAATGGCTCACAGCTGTTTCTTAATTAGGGATGTTGCGGAATTTTGTGCCAAGAGGTTCATTTGAAAATTCTAATTTTGCCAATCTCCAGGTGGGACCTGGAGATGACCCAGAATTACAATTGATCTCCATATGACAGAGATCAGTTCCCTTGGAGAAAATGGCTGCTTTGGAGGGTGGACTCTATGGCATTATACCCCGCTGAGGTCCCTCCCCTCTCTATACCCTGCCCTCCACAGGCTCCATCTACATATCTCCAGGAATTTCCTGAACCAGAGTTGGAAACCTTAGGTGTATAACCTATACGTTATAAGTTTTTTTCCTCCCCTTTCAAATGGAAATCACCAGGATCTCAGAGATAGGAGCTCAGCTAATAATGGCCTTGTGCAGCATACCAAGAGAGACGGTGGTAGTAAATGCTATTTATAGCCCCTTAATGCCAGGATTTCTCTGAACAGCTTAATGTGATTTGTCCTATTCCAACCCAGCACTCTTTACTTACCTGACCCAACCAACCATGACTCTTCGGTAAAATCAATTTCATCTTCTGCGTAGATGCAACAGTGCCTGCAATGCACCTGGAAAAGTAGAGTCTGCCAAGGAGAGCAAAGGAAGGAAACCTGAAGGAGGGGGGCAGATAAATGTAGGTTGGCTGATGGTTGAGGAGAAAAGGAGGAGGAAAAGGGGAGAGCTTTCACAAAGGGGCTTTCAGGAAAAGGAATGAGGGAATGGTGTGCAGGGCAGTGGATGAGAAGCCCCAAGTCCTTACAGGTCTCCTGCTTGTTTTAAAGTATTCTAGAATCATCCAGTTCTTCATTTAGAACTTGCCCCATATTCCTCCGGTAAACTATACTGTTTGTTGTTTCTGAGAAAGGAATTCCCTATAGCTGTTTGGCATCAAAATCAATTTTTCAGCCTTTGTCTCCTCAGAATTGACTAATGATTTACATTATGCAGCTGACAAACAGACCGCAAGAAGAGCTGCTGTTATGGGCTGTACTCCCCAGGCCATGAGCACTGCACTTGTGTGAGGAGGAGACTGATCAGCACCTCGATATGAAATTAATAGTTTACCAAAGCAGCATTTTCCATGGATATGCATTCCTGGGTTTAATATCTCACAGTATGATAGCTGCAATCATTAATATGACTGGGGGAGGACAGGGGATAGACAGAAGGTAAAAGGTTATTACACGAAACAAAATCCTGCAAAATAAACTGAAAGTGAGTGTATACTCTTAGTTCTCTAGTGCTGTCCTAAGAACCCTTTCCTGGTAGCAAGCACCATTGAATAGACTTGAGTACTATTCTGCTTAGGACTGCACTGTTAAATACTTCATGCCTTTATAGAAGAAGTGGGCTTGAAGCGACTAGTCTATTGTCAAAATAATTTTCATTCTGGCATTCACACAATGTTATCCTTCAGGATCCTAGTTCCCAATTCCAGGCATGTTTGTATTAATAAATATTTATATCTTGGGTCCCCCCAAAATCAAATATAAAGCAAATGATCTTAACTTTTACTTCCTCCATTGGGTTTTCACTTTGTCAAATGGGTCATCTTGAGTGAAAGAATACTGCTGTTTCTGTTTTCTGTTGCTGTCCTATTGATTTTCTTTGGGTTAATAAGACCCTGTCAGAAGCACCACTAAATACTCACTTTAGAAAAGCACTTTTACCCATAAAAGAATGTATTTCCCCTTACTCCTTAGAAACAGAGCAAAGTTCTAAAACACACCGTGAAAAGGCAATCTGTAGAGACTGATATAATTATGAGTAAATAATGTGTGGGTGTTAATTACTAATGTTCCTTTATCCATCCTTAATGTGCTATTTAAACATGCTTCTAGATACAGTTCGGTGCTACTTTTCCGAGCATCTGTAACAATAACATGAAATGAAAAGGAAAAGAAATTTCTAACTGCTCATTGAATGTAGAATCAGGGCATGTAGAATTAGGGCCCAACTATCTTACTTATCCCATCCCAAATTTACACCGAGTCTCAAATGCTAAAAACCATCCTTGAAAAAAGTAAAATTTCTACTGCAAGGTATTGGACATCTTGATTTCAAACTGCAGGTCAGTGATGGTTAGACTTACCAGTTGCCTGCCAGTGGTGGGCAATCTCCCTGGGGGTTTCCTGGGTTGCCTAACAATTGCTGGTGATTAATGGGAGGTGGCGATGATCACCTTCCACTGGCAGGAAACTCAGGATAATGCTCACCAGGGGTGCTCCTGTGGGGCATGACGATGTCACTTCTCGAAGTGATATCATAATGCTGGTTGCGGGTATGCTCGCTCACTTTGTGCAGGGTATTTCCTGCTACCCATCAAACAGATACTATAAACAGCAGGGCCTCACTAAACAACCACCACAGGCCAAATAGATGTTACATTTTACAGGAGTTCATCACAGACACTTGCAGACACACTACAGGTATAATTTCCTGGTAGCAACTCCATTTAGAAGTGCCCTAGGGGCTCAGTTTGAATTGGGACCATGTATTTACCTAGCAGGGGAGACACCATGATCATGAACTGTGACTATGACATGAGGTAATCTTCTATACATAAGATTCTAAGCGTATGCATAGATTCACCAGCATTTTTTCATTTTGTTATTGTTTCTTTCCTTTTGGGGAGGGTTTTTTTCCTCACAAATGAATAAAAAATATTTTTTTAAGTGACAAAGTGACTAGAGGGATTGTTTGCAACATGGGGGGGGGGGTTGCATATGCAAGCATTCAGTACATGAGCAATCCCCTGATTGGGCATGTAATACCTCTGGGCTGTTTTGGCTTGATAAAGCAGTCCTGCGGGAAAGAAGAAGCACCTCCTCCCCTTGTGCCATGGTCCAGATGTGAATTGGGCTCCTGTGGCACTTTTAAATGGATTTGCACCAGAATAGTTGGAAGTCCCTGTGGAGAACTCATGTAAAATTTAATGTCTAGTTTTGGCCCAGTATCTGGGTAGGTTCCTATTGCAGAAGGCCCCTCTTTTCAAATATGAATAAGGGTGTCATGCTCTTGTGGGGGTGGGAGATCTCCCAACCCCGGTGGGTCCATCCTGCCATCAATCAGCTGGCTGGCAGGAGAAAAATGATAGGGAAATGGGGTGCAATGACTAGCATCTCAATGCACTGATGTAACCTCCAACATCACCTGAAGTGATGTCAGTGCATCACTAGTGATGCTCTAGCATTCAGTCAAAACTTTATGGTTAAATCACAGAGTTTTTGCCAAATACTAGCATGTCACCAGCAACATCATTATGTCACCAGTGAGCCCCCAACTCATGTCGAACCTCCTACAAGTTGCCAGCCTTGTGCTGGCAACTCTAAATATAAAGCTTCCCAGACAATGAACTCATTCAGAGAGGTCCTGCTGTATGTTACCTGGTGGCTGGAAGGTAACAACAGTGATTATAGAATGCCCTCTCACAGTTGGCTCCCTCACTGGTTGTTTTCAGCATTAGAAGAATGTGTGGGTGCATAAGTAGAAAAGGCAGGGATACAAATTAGGGTGTGCATAACGAGCCGAAATTACACACAGAACTCGCTGATTCAGTTCATTAGAGTAGCTTCTGGAATACTGAACCAAATCCAGGACACTAAATTGTAATTAGTCTCTCCCTCCAAAAAGTGTGTGTGTTTCATTTTGGTTTATACCTTCCAGCAGCAGGGAGGCTCTCTTGTTTTCCTGAAGAATACCAATCAGATTCCAAGAGAAGAGAGACCTTACATTATTGATTAACTCTTTTGGCTGGAAGGGGGCATGAGACCAATATGTGTGGCATGAGTGCCTCTTCCTACCCACACATGTTAGCTACCTGGAAAATGGGTCTCCCTCCTTGCCAATCCAGTCCTCACAAGGGGAGACCCCTCCCCTTCCAAACATGGAAATGTTTGGAAGGGAAACTTCAATCATATGTTGTAATTAGAAAGACACGTCCCTGGGAGTAAGCACTTTTGAATAACATGGGAGTTACCTCACCTGCTGGGGTGCATCTTGTTTTGTGTTGCATCACTACCCACGCTCTGATCTGCCTACCCCCTCGAATCAGGGAACTTGGAATCACTGTGAGGAAAAGTGCCATGGGTGGAGTGGGGTCTGTTCAGCAATCAAACTTAATAAAAGCCTGGAAGACTTCAAACATACATTGCATAACATGGGACTTACATCCAAGTAGACCAGTTTAAGATTGCTTCCATAGTTTTTCAGGGCTTTCAATGTTTCTGAGTCAATTGGCAAACAAGTAACTCCTCCCTTTCAAAAACAATGTGCCTGTCCCATAGCAAAATGAAAACTTAAATCTGTTGAGGGAGGGGAATTCAGCCAATCATTTTGTCTGCCTGCCTGCCTGCCTGCACTTAAATGATGGAGATTGGCAGTGAGAATTCCCCATTTTGACAAGGACTGCTGAGCATCAAAAGGAGGGATTTGGATTCACCCCTCATTGTAGGAGCAAAGTTCAAGGAAACATGAAACCCACAGGCAACAGCAGAACGCAAAGTTAGTAAGTGATTGACACTATAGAAAAAGAAAAAAGTGGACATGAAGCCGGCTTCTTTTTAAATGTTGCTGCACTGCACTGGGTGGAGCACTCTCCTACTTGGGAATGCCCCACTGCTCCACTCACCGATACTCACCTTCTACAGGTCCATTGTTGTGTGTGTGTTATTGTGCTTGAGAAAAACTCAATGGATCAATGGTTTAACCTAAGAGGGCGTCTAACTCTTGGTGCTGGTTTTTGCTAAATGCAAAAACAGCCACCCCAGAGCCTCATTTTCTCATCCTCCCCCACTGAAAAGAACAACATTTGTTTGTGCATGTGCAGCCAATGTGCATGCAACATGCCACCTTCTGGGCATGGAGTAAGGGTCACTGTGCGCGCGCGCGCACATGCGCATGTGTGTGTGCGTGCATGCATGTGTGCACGTGCATGGGGGAGTTATTTGTGAATTTCCTACATTGTGCAGGGGGTGGACTAGATGGCCCTAGAGATCCCTTTCAACCCTATGATTCTATGATTCTAACAGACCAAAATGATAAAACCCTAAAGGATCAGTTCCAAGCCAGCACCGGCCAAGCCAAAACAAACTAGTCATGGAATGGAATGATTTCAGAACTCCCGGAACCAAAACTGAAATTGAAACTTTCTAAGTGCACACCCCAAGTATAAATATTTCAATAAAAATAAATAAAAACAAGGAAATACATTTTCTCTTATCTGTACTTTATGTATTGTAAATAAAAAAAAACAAACCTTTAGAAGAAAAGATAAAGAAGTTTAGAAGAAGCTAAAGCATTGGCCCCAAGTAGAATTAACTGCTATTACTTAACCAGTGATTAAGAAGAGGAGGGAGCCTGTGTGCATATTCTCAGCAAAAATTCATGTTGAGCGTTCAGATCTAAATTAATTACCTGAAAATAATGGACTTGAGACGAATCAAGCATTGCCTCATCAGCATTCACTGTCATAGGATGAAGGTGAAGAAGAAAGTGGTAATACAGAGGTACTTGTGAAGCCCACTTCTAGGCACGTTGATTTGGAAACAAGTCTCGCTAAGGCTGAAATGAGAAAACTGAAGCTGTATTTTCATGAGAATATCCCCCCAAAACATGAAACTGTGTTCCCGACCAGCAGTTTTCTTTAACTTGGATGTCATACTTGTTGAGATACTTACATCAAACACTTGGTTATCTTTCTTTTAGGATACGGGGTCACAACCACTAATCCAGGCCTCTCTCTCCCTCTCCCTCTCCCTCTCCCTCCCTCCCTCCCTCCCTCTCTCTCTCTCTCTCTCACACACACATCCCTCAAGATAAAGAGTGTGAACTACCTCACCACTACCATCCTTTTCTATTAAAAGAACCACCTTCTGCTTCAGGAGTATGAGGTAAAATGAATTTCTTTTATTTTTCTTTTTTCTTCGTACAGGATCCCTTAATCCGTAAACATAGATCGTAGCAGATACCAATCAGGACTTCCTTTCCCTGGATCCTATTGAGTTTTCTGTGAGTTATATGGGTTGAAGAAAACACAAGAATCAAGAGCAACAAACACACTTAAGTGTAGCAAAGTTGAAGGCGAAACATTTAAAGCCTTCCTACTCTATGATAGATGGCACAAGTTACCATAGCTGGAAGGTGCTTTATGCTTACTGGTTACAAAGTTTGTTCTCTGTTGGAAACAATAACCAGACAAGTCTTAATCCTTCATTATTTTTTAAATTTTTTATTTATGAATTTTATTTTTTATTTTCCAATTTTCCAAATATAAACAAAAACATACATGAACGGTTAACCAACTGAATAACTATTTGCATGAATTTTTTTTTTTAAAGTACAGCACCCAACCCCTGCCTGTCTGTACAATATTCTATGCCCCTAATGGACTCCCTGCCTGTTCCAGTATACCTGGTGCAAGAAGTGGAACCAAGCATAAAAATGGTTGCCCCAGGAAGCAGAACCAATCACAAAATGTCAAGGAGTGAGGTTAAGCATAACTTTAATAGTAACTCTTCATCAGTTCAGGAAGTTCAGCTCTGTTTAACAGGATGTTTTTTTTAAAAAAATTCTTGCTTACACACAGCTAATCTCTCATCATATAGTGAAGATCCTTGTGCTGTAGTGACAGCTGTTCCCAAAACATTTTAAAAAATATGAACTGCCAATCAGATCTCTCATGGTCAATAAGAAGCCCTGCTAGGCAAAAGCCCTACCTGTCCCCACATACTTTCAATATACAATACAACCACAAGAGGCACTAGAGGGGGAAACAACTAAACAGAGAACTCTTCTATTGAAGGAAATAATCTCATATTAACAATTTTACTCAAAGTGCAAAAAGTGCAAAAGTGCTCAATCAACCACAATCAATCACATTTATATCAATACAGTCTATCAAAATGCCAATATCGATAAATATCACACATTAATCAATTTCCAAAAGATACATACAAAATACATCTATAATATATACAATATTCCAAAATAAAGGATCCAGTCCCAAGAGGTCTATAAGTTGGTAAAGTGGCAGGTGTAGTCTCTACTTGTTCCTCAAGTCACAGTAGCCCCACAGAGTACACACAGTCTCTAAGGAATTCCATCCGTTTGAAGCCAATGTGGGGGAGGGAGTGTTGCCTCCCCAATACTGGTCCGGTACTGGCCCGGTTCTGGCCCAACACATTGCTAGCACTCTATGTTTAGCAGTTAATGCTTCTTCAGGGGCTGTTGTTTAGACTTATTGAGACACCTAAACACAGAGACTCCTCCCACTGAATGCGACGGCTACAGTACATACTTTCAAACAACACTTGGCAGGTACCAGGAAAGGTATTGGTGGGTGCCTTGGCACCCGCTGATGCCACAATGGGAACCTCTGCTCTAGGAATAGATGGGAGTGCACAGCAAATATAAACACTAACAACAAAGCCCATTTTTTAAAAAAACAAGCCCTAGAAAATGGAGCACAGGAACACAGGCCTTCTGGCAGCGGCGGTGGCCTCTGGAGGGACGAGCTGGCTCACCTGGCCTTCCTGCAGCAGTGGCGCCTTCTAGAGGGATAAGCCAGCTTGCCTGTGCAGGCGCCTGTGCAGGCGCACCAGGATAAAAAATGAGTTGTCACCAATACAGCTTACCTTTTATAAGGAAAGGTACCTACGTTATGGGTAAGTAGATACTATAGTAGAGTTCTTGTGTTACATTTTCAGGTATGGTGATGCTGAACAAAGTTAATTAGGTTCATTTTTATGTAACTAGGAAATTAGGTATAGAATGGGGGGGGGGAAAGAAAAGAAAGGATCTAAAAGATGTAAGAGGCGATCAGAGAATAGTAGTGACAGATGCAGTTTTAAGTTTTATGTGAGGCTCACCACAACCTCAATCCTCTGTAGGTGGAAAGCACTTTGCTTTTGTTTTTCTAGTTCTGTAATATTTGCCATCATCTGACGTGGATGGCTCCTCCTGACATGGATGTTCAGTCTTACATCACTTTTGCCCAGAAGGAACATGAGTATTGACCCTCAGCTAGGGTGCAAATTACACATAACCCAGCACTACATCAATAGCTTCTGCTGCACATGAACTTTATATGCCGTTCCACATTCATCCATGTATTATAGATGTCTAAACACTGACACATCTGGGTGCCTCCAGTGAGTTTCATGCCCAGAAATAAGTGATGGTAATCCCTTGCCATCTTTTTAAATGTTATCAGGGCCATTATTTCATTCACAAATAATAGAAACAAGATGACATTGGGGAGGGTGCTCTAAAACTGGCTCATAATGTTTTGATGTATGCATATTCTCTTAATACTGTTTGAAAACTGTAGTGTGGGGGCAGGTAGGTTGCACTGTGATGCTGTGTCACGTATCAAGTAAATTAAAGCTATCAATAAAAAGGGACCGTTCCTCATGAAGACCAAGTAATGGGTTAAATAATTCACCATCAATGGCTAGTGGTGCCTGCTGCTTAGTATAATGTAAGCATAGAAGAGTGATATCAACTCATAACTGACTGATATTTATTTTCAGGGTGACGGTGCCTGATATAGTTTTTAAAAATCATTTTATGAGCCTATTACATAATTACTTCCACTGCTAATAGTACTAGCATTGTTTCCCCAACCTTTTCCACTTTAACGACAAATTAGGGCCAAACTAGACATTACGTCATTTTTGAGAGTGCCGTGGGGATGCCTTTTATAGTTTGTGTGTAACTTTTCAAAATGCTGCAGGGACAGGAAGGGCTCCTCTCCCCACATTGTTTTTAAGAGCTGCAAGTGCTGCTGCAGTGTTCAAAGTCTAAAATGGCGCTGTGTTCCCATGCTGGACTCAGGGACGATGTACTGTTCTGTTTTTCTTTGGATTCTCTCCACCAATTAATTGTTAGTAATACATTTTGGTAAGAAAGACTAGTTCAGTCTAATTTATATTAACATATTATTATGACAATCAAATGGCAAAGGAAACACATTTTTTTTTTAAAAAAAAGTCAGATTGGCAAATTGCTGCAAGACTTCCATTTTGAAGCAATTGCAGATCATAGCCATATATCTGCCATAGCTTGATAAAAGCAGACCAAAGTGCAGGAACAGTACAGTATAAATAATTCTTACTTAATGACCTAAAACTTCAGGGTCAAATTTTGCAAAGGTTTCTGTGAATCTTTTCTGGCAGTAATTGATTTCATATTTCAGAATATATTTAAAGAAGATACACTTCGATTTAGATGTTTCATGTGAGCTTCAAAGTTTCAAGGCTTAGCGATTCTCCCAGTCCTTTGTTTTAGCCTGAAATCTCATTAGTGAAAGTATCAGGTGGGTTAAGTAAGGTTGAATGAATTAATTTGGGATGTATCAAGTTGTAAGTTTAGGTTGTATCCTTCTAAATTTCTAATAAGCAAGAAAAATGAGAAATAACCCAGAGGACAGCCGTTTAATGAATATAAAGTTATACATTACATGAACATGCTATTTAAAGTTTATACAAATTGATGTATTGTCGAAGGCTTTCACGGCCGGAGAACGATGGTTGTTGGGGGTTTTCCGGGCTGTATTGCCGTGGTCTTGGCATTGTAGTTCCTGACGTTTCGCCAGCAGCTGTGGCTGGCATCTTCAGAGGTGTAGCACCAAAAGACAGAGATCTCTCAGTGTCACAGTGTGGAAAAGATGTAGGTCATTTGTATCTACTCAGGAGGGGTGGGGTTGAGCTGAGTCATTCTGTATGAGTTTCCCAGGGTGTGGAATGCTAATGGCGGGAGGCTTCACTGTATCCTGAGGAGGTTCTTTTGCATATGGATTGGTGCTTGATGTGCTAATCTTCTCTGCAGGGCTATTGTCGGGTGTGGAGTGTTTTGTTGGCCTGGTGTTTTTCAGAACTGGAGCCCATGCTCTGTTCATTCTTAAGGTTTCTTCTTTCCTGTTGAAGTTTTGCTTATGCTTGTGAATTTCAATGGCTTCCCTGTGCAGTCTGACAAAGTAGTTGGAAGTGTTGTCCAGTATTTTGGTGTCCTGGAATAAGATACTGTGCCCTGTTTGAGTTAGGCTATGTTCAGCCACTGCTGATTTTTCAGGCTGTCCAAGTCTGCAGTGTCTTTCATGTTCTTTTATTCTTGTCTGGATGCTACGCTTTGTGGTCCCGATGTAAACTTGTCCACAGCTGCAGGGTATACGGTATACTCCTGCAGAGGTGAGGGGGTCTCTGCTGTCTTTTGCTGATCGTAGCATCTGTTGTATTTTTCGGGTGGGTCTGAATACTGCTTGAAGGTTATGCTTTTTCATAAGCTTTCCCATCTGATCAGTAATTCCTTTGATATATGGCAAAAACACTTTTCCTGTGGGAGACTGTTTTTCTTTGGTTGTTTGATTCATCCTGGGTTTGATTGCTCTTCGGATTTCATTTCTGGAGTAGCCATTTGCCTGAAGTGCATGGTTTAGATGATTAATTTCCTCATTGAGAAAGCGCGGCTCACATATCCGTCTTGCACGATCCACTAATGTTTTCATTATGCCTCTTTTCTGTCGGGGGTGGTGATTGGAGTTTTTGTGTAAGTACCGATCAGTGTGAGTTGGTTTCCTGTAGACCTTGTGACCTAACTGAAAGTTTGCTTTGCGGATGACCAAGGTATCCAGGAATGAGAGTTTTCCCTCACTTTCTTTCTCCATTGTGAATTGTATGTTCAGGTGGATGTTGTTGAGATGATTCAAAAACTCCATCAATTCTTCCTCCCCATGGCTCCAAATGATGAATGTATCATCCACAAACCGGAACCATACACTGGGTTTGTGGGGTGCTGATTCTAGAGCTGTTTTTTCAAAATGTTCCATGTAGAAGTTTGCTATAACTGGGCTGAGTGGGCTCCCCATGGCCACCCCATCCATCTGTTCATAGAATTCGTTGTCCCATTGGAAGTAACTGGTTGTCAGACAATGATGGAATAAGGCTGTTACGTCCTCTGGGAAAATCTGATTAATCAGTGCAATAGTGTCTTTTACTGGAACCTTGGTAAACAGGGATACAACATCAAAACTGACAAGTATGTCTTGTGGATTGAGTTTCAGAGAACTGATTTTGTTGATGAAATCTGCTGAATCTTTGATGTAAGACGAGGTTTTCCCGATGTGGTCCTGCAGGAGATCTGCCAGATGTCTAGCTAATTCATATGTCGGTGAACCAATGGCACTCACAATGGGTCGGAGTGGAACTGAATCTTTATGTATTTTGGGGAGTCCATATAGTCTAGGTGGCTGTGCTTCTGTCTTGCACAGTTTGCTGTGTGTGTCGGGATGTAGTGAGGAATTCTTGATCAGCGCATTTGTTAGCCTGGTGATTTTGCAGGTGGGATCTCGTTTAGTTTAGTTGCTGGCGAAACATCAGGAACTACAATGCCAAGACCAAGGCAATACAGCCCGGAAAACCCCCAACAACCATCATTCTCCGGCTGTGAACTCGCAGAGAACTTGCTGCCACAGACAAGGAGCTATTTTTCTTGCATGTCAACACCAGCCATAAAATGAGAAGTCAGGATTGGGACAAGGTCGATAATCTCACCTACAGGAAGATGGAACAAGTTTTTACCAACCACACATCCAGACAGAAGCAGAAGTTTAACAAACTTCAGGAAAAAAGACCGACAAGCCCAATGCTTGACAATGCACGCGTTGTCATCAATCTGACAGACCATCAACTCTCACCAGAAGAAACCTCCATCTTGGCAAAGGGAGGAAACTTCGCAGTCACCCCCACCAGAATTCCTGTGGAAGACATCATTGCAAATGTAGAAGCTGCCATCCGTCATCTACCTGAAGAGGAAGCTGAGGAAATAAGAGGAGAGACAGCCAGGATTCTACGAAAGGCAAAGCTTCCCGCCAGCAATATAACACGCAAGGAGAGAGATGCCATCAAGACCCTCAATGCAGATCCAGACATCATCATTCTACCAGCTGATAAAGGCAATGCTACAGTGATCATGAAAACAGAGGAATATAAAAAAAGGTTAAGGAACTCCTGGACCCCTCCACCTACAAAAAACTAAAACGAGATCCTCTGTTATTCCTCTGTTTTCATGATCACTGTAGCATTGCCTTTATCAGCTGGTAGAATGATGATGTCTGGATCTGCATTGAGGGTCTTGATGGCATCTCTCTCCTTGCGTGTTATATTGCTGGCGGGAAGCTTTGCCTTTCGTAGAATCCTGGCTGTCTCTCCTCTTATTTCCTCAGCTTCCTCTTCAGGTAGATGACGGATGGCAGCTTCTACATTTGCAATGATGTCTTCCACAGGAATTCTGGTGGGGGTGACTGCGAAGTTTCCTCCCTTTGCCAAGATGGAGGTTTCTTCTGGTGAGAGTTGATGGTCTGTCAGATTGATGACAACGCGTGCATTGTCAAGCATTGGGCTTGTCGGTCTTTTTTCCTGTAGTTTGTTAAACTTCTGCTTCTGTCTGGATGTGTGGTTGGTAAAAACTTGTTCCATCTTCCTGTAGGTGAGATTATCGACCTTGTCCCAATCCTGACTTCTCATTTTATGGCTGGTGTTGACATGCAAGAAAAATAGCTCCTTGTCTGTGGCAGCAAGTTCTCTGCGAGTTCACAGCCGGAGAATGATGGTTGTTGGGGGTTTTCCGGGCTGTATTGCCGTGGTCTTGGCATTGTAGTTCCTGATGTTTCGCCAGCAACTAAACTAAACGAGATCCCACCTGCAAAATCACCAGGCTAACAAATGCGCTGATCAAGAATTCCTCACTACATCCCGACACACACAGCAAACTGTGCAAGACAGAAGCACAGCCACCTAGACTATATGGACTCCCCAAAATACATAAAGATTCAGTCCCACTCCGACCCATTGTGAGTGCCATTGGTTCACCGACATATGAATTAGCTAGACATCTGGCAGATCTCCTGCAGGACCACATCGGGAAAACCTCGTCTTACATCAAAGATTCAGCAGATTTCATCAACAAAATCAGTTCTCTGAAACTCAATCCACAAGACATACTTGTCAGTTTTGATGTTGTATCCCTGTTTACCAAGGTTCCAGTAAAAGACACTATTGCACTGATTAATCAGATTTTCCCAGAGGACGTAACAGCCTTATTCCATCATTGTCTGACAACCAGTTACTTCCAATGGGACAACGAATTCTATGAACAGATGGATGGGGTGGCCATGGGGAGCCCACTCAGCCCAGTTATAGCAAACTTCTACATGGAACATTTTGAAAAAACAGCTCTAGAATCAGCACCCCACAAACCCAGTGTATGGTTCCGGTTTGTGGATGATACATTCATCATTTGGAGCCATGGGGAGGAAGAATTGATGGAGTTTTTGAATCATCTCAACAACATCCACCTGAACATACAATTCACAATGGAGAAAGAAAGTGAGGGAAAACTCTCATTCCTGGATACCTTGGTCATCCGCAAAGCAAACTTTCAGTTAGGTCACAAGGTCTACAGGAAACCAACTCACACTGATCGGTACTTACACAAAAACTCCAATCACCACCCCCGACAGAAAAGAGGCATAATGAAAACATTAGTGGATCGTGCAAGACGGATATGTGAGCCGCGCTTTCTCAATGAGGAAATTAATCATCTAAACCATGCACTTCAGGCAAATGGCTACTCCAGAAATGAAATCCGAAGAGCAATCAAACCCAGGATGAATCAAACAACCAAAGAAAAACAGTCTCCCACAGGAAAAGTGTTTTTGCCATATATCAAAGGAATTACTGATCAGATGGGAAAGCTTATGAAAAAGCATAACCTTCAAGCAGTATTCAGACCCACCCGAAAAATACAACAGATGCTACGATCAGCAAAAGACAGCAGAGACCCCCTCACCTCTGCAGGAGTATACCGTATACCCTGCAGCTGTGGACAAGTTTACATCGGGACCACAAAGCGTAGCATCCAGACAAGAATAAAAGAACATGAAAGACACTGCAGACTTGGACAGCCTGAAAAATCAGCAGTGGCTGAACATAGCCTAACTCAAACAGGGCACAGTATCTTATTCCAGGACACCAAAATACTGGACAACACTTCCAACTACTTTGTCAGACTGCACAGGGAAGCCATTGAAATTCACAAGCATAAGCAAAACTTCAACAGGAAAGAAGAAACCTTAAGAATGAACAGAGCATGGGCTCCAGTTCTGAAAAACACCAGGCCAACAAAACACTCCACACCCGACAATAGCCCTGCAGAGAAGATTAGCACATCAAGCACCAATCCATATGCAAAAGAACCTCCTCAGGATACAGTGAAGCCTCCCGCCATTAGCATTCCACACCCTGGGAAACTCATACAGAATGACTCAGCTCAACCCCACCCCTCCTGAGTAGATACAAATGACCTACATCTTTTCCACACTGTGACACTGAGAGATCTCTGTCTTTTGGTGCTACACCTCTGAAGATGCCAGCCACAGCTGCTGGCGAAACGTCAGGAACTACAATGCCAAGACCACGGCAATACAGCCCGGAAAACCCCCAACAACCATTTATACAAATTAATTAATAATTTAAAAGTCAAAGAAAGCAGATTGAGGATTAGCCATCAGAAATACAATTTAGAATTCCAATGTTATGATGCAAACAGTTCTGAAGATCAAATGGAGGATGCACATTACGGTGCCATCCTCTATTATTTTAAGAAACTGAAAAATGATTTTAGGGAATACATTGTTTATGACAGGTTATGAGAATTTTGTTCAAAATGTGTATTTTCATAAATATATGAAAAAACAAACAATGCATATTAAATTTCAACAATTGATTGCAGAGTTTAGTGGACTCACTTTGAATCCAAGGGAAGTCTCAAGCAATAATGCCTCAGTCAATGCATCAGCAATTATTCAAGAATCTAGGAGAACTCATGAATGTGGAGATAATTTTCATTCTCCATTAAGTAATTTGTATGGTTCGGTTATTAACAACTGGACAGGATTATACTAGTTGCAGTGTACAATGGTAGTTGAACTGTAAACACCAGCAAAACATGAACATTCCACCTTAACCGCCCCCCTTTGGAAATCAGATATGAATAATAAATTATGATAATAAATACAGCATGCTCAGAAAACAAGATCCGTTTCTCAACTAATATAAATTGTGGCACATGATTCATTTCTATTCTCAGACTGCCACTTGGTGAAAATCTGGGTCCTTTATCACTTTAGTGCTTAATCTGTAAGAAAACATGGGTCCAACAGTTCAACTGAAACAAAATGAGTGATTTATGAAGGCACAACAAATAAAATTGATGGATGAAATTACAAAGTAATGCAAACAACATATACAAATATAATACAAATATAACGGCATAAATAATGAAAAAACCATAAAGAGAAATACCAAATATTTACCTGAGAGTAAAATGTTTTATTGTCATATTTTGCCCTGCTAATTACTTACTGATGACCTAGTTAAACGCTATGTCTTTACCACTGCAATCCTTGGCAGAATTTATGCAGTCTAAGCCCATTGTAATCAATAGGACTGGAGTAACTCTGCCGAGCATTTCGGAGCAAGTTCATAGCTATCCATCCAAGGATCTATTCTAGGAGAACCTAGGAAGAAGGAAAGAGGAGCCAGAAGCACTGAGCCCTAATCCTTTTTCCTGGGAAGGGATTGCTCTTAGATGCTACAGAGGTAGTGACAACATTCTTTCATAAATTTGGTTACTCAATTTCACTCTGTCATTTCCCTTGGGGACAGTGTAACCAGCCCCCCCTCCATTATCCACATTTTTCATTTTTTAAAAAAAAAATGGATTGTGAAGCCATTTCATTCTTTCTAATACCCATTCAGCACTTCCCTTTTTCTTTCAAATGATCTTTTGTCTGTCTTTATTATGACCAGTTTATTGGCTGCACAAAGAGGCAGATCATTTTCATCTCTTTTGTTTCCCTTTTCCTGATTGGCTGGGTATTTCAGTGCATTGCTCTTGCTAGCATATGCAGCATTCCTGCACCATCAAGGTCAAACAGTCTGTTAATTTCCAAGATTCTTCTTCTTCGTAGCTGATCCTGTTGTAGGCCAAACTTAGGCTTCTGCAGGACATCCCAGAAATATTTCAGGGTTTAACAGGATTGGATTAGTCCCTGGAAATGGCAGTGTTGATTATGAACAATGTTGCAGAAAACAAAGATCACAAAAGCTGGATTTTTTAATAAAATTGTCAAACACATGATTGATTATAGCTATGGTTGGCATATACATTTTTAAAGGATTTTTTTTCAGAGAAATTTTGAATTGAATGGTTGTCCATAAGGAAAGAGCCCACCCCACCATAGTAGTACTGATATTCCCCCCTCTATACAATAATATACTATAGTATATGGCAAATTTCTTTGCTCTGCCATTGGGGCATAGGTGAGATTTTCTGACTTGGAAATTATGGAGAGGAGATCCAGGACTCATGAACCAATGAATTATTTATTAATTACAAATAAGTCAACAAATTTATTAAGTCAAATATCAGTTTAGAATTACAGGCAGAAATACTTATTTTGGGTAAAGGAATGTTCCTCAGAATGTATCCAGACATTATGAGCTAGGAAAGTTTCTATTCTTATCTTCCATTTCAAAACTATCATGCCAATGGGAAGAATTTGGAATTGGGAGAGTTCAGAAAGCAAATTCTCCTAATCTAGAAAGCTCTATCCAAGTTATATCTTGGTTCATATACTCCATCGGCCTGACCAGATGTTGGCATCAGATAAGGTGGCAAAAGTTATTTATACTTTTTTTTTAATTTTTCAATATCTAACATACAAAACTACTGCATACATACATAACCTACAAGACAGTAACTACAAAAGACTACAATAGCACAAGGGATGGGAAAAAAGGGGAAAAAAAGAGAAAGGGAAGGAGGGGTGGAAAAAAGGGGAAGGTGACCTACAAACACTAAACACTACATTTCAATGCTTTCCCTTCGTACTGCCATAGTAAAAAATAGCTTAATAAAATAGTGACGGAGTGGTTGATCATACGAATTACAAATTACAGTTCAAATTAACTTTTTCCCTCCCCTGGGCCTCGGCCGCAATTCCCTCTGCGCAGCTACCGCCGGAGCGCTCATTGCCTCCCCCCTCCCTTCAGGCTTCGGATCCTCTTCTCTTTGCTTGGTGTCTGGTCCAAATTCTGAATTTTTATCCACAAAATCCCTTAGCTGATCTTCCGAATTAATCTTGTAAGCTTTATCTTTATAACTAAACCCGATTCCTTCCGGGAGTAGCCATTTGTACTTTATATCCCGTTCCCTCAAGAGAGCTGCCAACATCTTGTACTTAAATCTTTTCTTCCGCACTAAAAATGGAACGTCCTTCAATATCTTGACTTTATTTCCCAGAAAGTCCAATTCCGCATTGTATGAATTATATAGGATACTGTCCCGGACCCTCCTAGATGAAAACTCGATAACAATCTCGCGAGGCAGCTGCCGCTTCATTGCATATTTTGAAGATGCCCGATGGACTCCCAAAATGGCGCTTTTCACTTCTTCTTTAGTTGCCCTCGCGGGTGTTGCTAAAAGTTCCGAGGCGAGATCCCATAAATCCTCTTTTTCCTCCTCTTTAACATTCTGGAGACGCAAAATGGTTTGTGTTCGCTCCACTTGCAATCCGATCAGCTGATTTTCCACCAACTTTAATTCCCTGTTCGCTGCTCTCGTAAGTGACGCACTTTCCCGGGCAGACTTCTCTGCCCCCCCTCGCTGCTTCTTTAATGGCTTTCACATCGCTTTCAATTAAGCCCACCCTTTGATCTGTTTCATTCAGCTTGTCAACAAAGGGTTTTATGGCTTCCATAACCACTCTTTTAACTAGTTCCTCAAGCGTCTCGCCCCTCTGCAAGGCCGCCGTAACTGACTTGCCAAGAGAAGGACTCTGCTTTTTCACTGCCATTTTAGGGGGGGGGAACCGCCAATCTTCCGAGACTCTATGAGGGGGGAAAAATCCGAGTCTTCTAACCTTCAGACCCCACCACTCCTCACATGCGCTTGTAGTAACAGAAGGGATTCGCTTACTTGCAGGCTTTCGCCTAATCCTGCTCCTTGCCGTTTTCCATAGCCCGGCAGCACACTGGGTGCCGCGCTCGTCTGCCGGCCTCCATAGGGACAAACGGGCGATTTACCCCCTGCCTCGATCTGTCAGAGGGCTCTTCCCGCCGCGTCCCAGACTCAGACTCCCTGCCTGAGAGTCTGGGGGCTAACCTTTGCAGATCAGCCGCCCGGCCAGGCGGCTCAGCCGCTTCCTCTCGGACCTGCCGAGAGGAGCGTCCGACATGGCTGCGAAAACGAAACCGAATCGTTATTTATACTTTTCTGAAAGGCGTATGTCTATGTATTGCCCACCCAGATGGAATGAAAAGGCAGACGTAAGTGTTGGGAACTAATGAGCCATTTTATTTTGGCAACAACATAACATTAAACATAACATGACCTAACTAGCAGTACAGATCAGGCTATGGGGTCTGCCAAGAGTGCTCACCAGCCCACTCATTTCTTCCAAACCCTATCCTGCCAAGGAAAACTTATATATGGCACCACCACAAAGCCAATTACCACAACCCATGCAAGAAGTGCAAAGTAAGTGAAAAACTCCAAACTCCATCAGCCAATTGAAGAAAGGAGGAAAAAAATTCCTACCTGGCCCCGATAACCAGTGACCAGCTAAACCTACACTACTGCAGGGCAGGTGGGTGGACTGAGCATGAGGCAAACTGCTGAGGAGGGATTGGGTAGAGCTGCCTCTCGAGCACTTGGTTCCACCCCTCCAGGCATTTTTGTATGTCAGGAAGAGTATGCTGTGTCTCTTCCTCAGATGTGGGGTGAAGGGGCCCCCCAGCCCTAAGCAGCTACACTGCTGGCTGGGAGGGTTGAATTCTGTTACAATGTGATAACTAGACATGGGCATGAATGGAAAAAAAATGAACAAGCTGTTCATTGTTCGTTGCCATCCACGAACAACGAACAGTAACGAACATGACCCTGTTCAGAAATATGTTCGTTGTTCGTTGTTCCTGGCCCATTAAAGATCCCTTTAAACTATCAGCTGGCAGGTGGCAGGGGGAGTTCCCCCCTGCCTCCTGCCAGCTGATAGTTTAAAGGGCACTTTTCTGCCATGTGCAAGGGGCAGGGCCCTTGAAACACCCCACAAGCTGACCTTCCCAATGTCCAATACCCACCAAATTTGCAGGGCACATAGTCTTCACTGTCTTCCAAAGACCCCCGTCCCCAAGTTTCAGAGAGATTGCACCACGGAAAAGGCATGATCCATGTGTTCCCCCTTCCTTTGCTGTCATTTTCTATTCACAGTGGCAAAAATGCCTATTCACAGTGGCAAAAATGTAACTGCCTTTGAGGAGTTACAAACTGACCTTCCTAATGTCCAATACCCACCACATTTGCAGGGGACATAGTCCTCACTGTCCTCCGAAGACCCCCCAAGTTTCAGAGAGATTGCACCCTGGGAAAGGCATGATCCATGGGCCATTCCCTTGGTTGTCATTTTCTCTTAACAGTGGCAAAAACGGAACTGACTGTTGGAAGGCAGCTACTTTGAGGGGTTACAAACTGACTTTTCCAATGTCCGATACCCAGGGCTGGATCTAGGGCTGCCGGCACCCAGGGCAAACCAAGTCTGTCCCCCTGTGCACGTGCATAGTGTGAGCATGCTCCCTGCACTGCATGATGATACCACTTCCATGATGTCATCATGCAGGGCAGAGCGTGCCGCCCGGTGGGGCAAGCCGGGTGCCCTGGTGTGCCGCGAGTTGGCAGAAGCAGTGCGGGGCTGAGCTCGGAAGCCGCCCCCGCTATTTGCCTATCCTGCAGGACAGGGGGCAGCCGGATGCCCCATGTCCTGTGGGGAAGGCGAATGGCGTGGGCGGCCTCCCAGCTATGCGTGCATGTGCTCCCAGTGCTGCATGATGACATCACTTCCATGACATCATCACACAGGGCAGAGTATGGCGCACCGCAAGTTGGCAGAGGGGGCATGGGGCTGGGCTCGGAAGCCGCCCACGCCATTCACCTGCCCTGCAGGACAGGGAGCACACAGAAAGCCAGCCGCCCCCTGTCCTGCAGGGCAGGTGAAAGGCAGCATGGGGGGCTGGGAGGCCACCCGCATGCTCCCGGGAGCTGGCTACTGCACCTGGCACCCCCTCCTTGGTGGCGCCAGGGACAGACTACCCCCCTTGATTCAGCCCTGCCAGTACCCACCACATTTGCAGGGGACATAGTCCTCACTGTCCTCCGAAGACCCCCCAAGTTTCAGAGAGATTGCACCCTGGGAAAGGCATGATCCATGGGCCATTCCCTTTGTTGTCATTTTCTCTTCACAGTGGCAAAAATGGGTCTCTTTGGTGCAAGCTTCTTTGAGGGGTTACAAACTGACCTTCCCAATGTCCAATACCCACCAAATTTGCAGGGGACATAGTCCTCACTGTCCTTGGAAGACCTCCCCCCCCCCAATTTTCAGAGAGATTGCACCCCGGGAAAGGTATGATGCATGGGTCTCCCCCTTTGTTATCATTTTCTCTCCACAGTGGCAAAAACGGGACTCTCTGCTGGAAGTACTTTGAAGGGTTAAAGCCAGAAGGAAAGCCAGAAGGAGTTCAGACAGAGGTCAGTCTCTGCCCTTGCCACGGGAATTGATTGAAAGGCCCCAGACTGTTTGGTTTGACGAACGGCTGACGAAGGCAACAAACGAGGCTTGCAACAACCACTTGTTAGTTTTTTGTGATATGAAGATGGTAAAAAATTTTTTCCTTCCGTTCTAATTTGATCTATAGCTCATGAACCAAGTGACCATTTTCAAGTTTTAAAGCACCGCTAGAAAGCTAATAAAGTTCTCTACAAATAACTAATACTAATAATGCCTCTATTATTACCTTTTTGTGATATGAGACTTAAATTAAAGAAAAAGTCAATTTCCCCCAACATTTTAATAAGATTTATGGCATATAGTGCTTTACCTCATCCAGATGGTCACCTAAAGTAAATTGTAGCTTATTAATTTACCTTTCCAATAAGCCACAGCATGAAGAAATTCACATTGATATGCCACAGTTAGGTACATGAGAACAAATCCATGTGTTATGTGATTTTTATCCAATATAATTGGGTAATTAGTCTGTGAGCCAGACCAGGTATTGATATTAGGTAAGATGGCAAAACTTCTGTATATTTTTCTGAAAAATATATGTCTGTGTATTATGTTTTGATTAGATTATGTTTTTAAAATGAGAAAGTAGAAAGGGAAACCTGTGTTGGAGTGGGTTTCTTGAGAGAACAGAAGACTGCTCAGTTTAACTGGAAAAGATGTTCCATAGAGTGTTCTGTCATTTCCTTCCAAGGAACATGGGAATTGTAGTTCATTTTGAATTATACCAGGAGGTAGAGGAAAGTTGAGGTCTCATACTTTCCAGTAGAAAGATAGTGTTCCTCAGCATGTTCCAAATGTCATTTCAAATTAAGGATGAGGTCTAAAAGGTTTCTTCTGATCTCTTGACTTTTTTTAGTGAGCCCTCCTCACTGTTTGTGAGCCTATCTCCCTTCTCAGGGTGCTTTCCACATTCTTGAAACAAGCTGAAGGAAACTTTCCCATCACTAATATAAGAAAGTTTAACACACCATCTATGAGCAACATAGAGATCAGAGATCAGAGCAACAGAAGCAGGCATCTACAGCTGAAGACCCATCGGCACAGCAACCAGTTAAAACTAAGAGCAACCTGAGCTGCATATGTGTAAGTCCTTGTGTTCCTAAGAAAAATAACCAATGCTAAGAGAGGGACCGAAGCTCAAAAGATCTTACAAAGGTCCCATGAAAGGAGTCCCCTTCAGTGGCCGTGAAGACACATACCATAAACATATACTAATGTAGGGGAGCCAGGGAGTTTACTTGGTTCTCAATGAGAGAAAAAGAAAGGGCCAATCAGTCATTTCCTCTGAGAAGCATCTCAACCCTGGAGAAGTCTCCGTTTGACTTTGTAGCTTTCAGCTATCCATCAGGCATGTGGAATGCAAATTATTTGGGGGGGGGTCTAGGTCCCCCCAAGGTTTGAATTCGAATTGGTTTGAAGAGGGCAGGAACACCATTAAGAAAGGGTAAAGCCACCCCCTAAGCACCAATCACTGTAGTCATTACAAAATATAAAATCACAACAAATACTCTTAAATCATATCTATGAGTCAACTTTTGAGCCCCACAATAAATATCTTACTTTGTATGTGTTTGTCATGAATATATTCCAGATCAGCATGACCATAGTGAGGTAATGCATAAAGAAAGAGAGGGGAGGGGAGACACAATGCCATTACCAGGAGGCATCATGAGACTGTGGTAAAGGCAGGAGGAGTGTTAGATCAGTATTGTACAAGCATGCTGATGAGGAGCAGTCATCAGCAAACAGTGCAGTCTTCTGATGTCATGGCTCTATACAAACGTTGGCTGTTGCTGGCCAATGAGCAGCTGGAGATTTGTGAGTGGTGCCTGGGGGACAGCAGAGTTTGAGGAGGGGAGGGAACTCAGCAAAGATGTGTTGCCAGAAGCTCCCATTTCCTCCAAGGGAATCTCCACACTGTGGAGATCAGTTGCAGTTCCAGGAGAACTCTAAGCTTCACCATATGGTTTGGTAACCATAGCACAGTGCAAATATTAAAGTTAAATAATTTAGATTTTGGACAATGGTTTTAAGGGGGACCTTCTTTAGATGGTAATTGTGGCATTTTTGTTAAACTACCTATGATTTTCATTACAACTCCTCCATGAATTACCTTAACCTTTTTATGCCAGGAGGTCATTGATTACAACCAACACTTCTTTTTTGTGTCACACACACAGAGCTACTGTTGTTCTCTATTTTACCAGGTTTATTACCTTGATAACACTTTCCTTTAGGGGTTTGAATCATGCTGCTAACACTACTGCATGTGGCATTCCCCCTGCCTTTTGCAACCTGAATATTGTGACTCCTGTAATGGCACCTTGGTATAAGGCTCTGAAATGGCCTATATTATGCTGCCTCCCTGCTTCTTGCTTTGTGTTTCAAAATGGTTCTTATTGCCACCAAAGGCTTTCGCCTTAGATCTCATCAGTTTGTCTTGTATTATAGGAAGACTTATTTATAGATGGTAGTATAACAATGTGGGGGTGGCTGTAAGGTAAAAAAGGGATCCTATACTTTGGATAAAACAGATGGTTTGCAGAACCAGAAATAGAATTTATTTATAAGTAAATTTATTTATAAGTACTTATGCATAATAATTGCAGAGCATGGAGATGTGTATTGGTTTCAGAATAGGTCCATAAACTTGCAGGTTCCAAGGAGGTCTCTCCTCTAGACATGGGCACAAACAGCATTACGAACAGACAAAGCCCACAAACAGCCTAATCTGCTGTTCTCAAACAAGCTGTTCATGAGGCCCCATCCTAAACGAACAGGTGTTTGTTATAAGCCTCGTTCATTGCCTTCGGCAGCCGTTCGGCAAACCAGACAGTCTGGCACCTGCTGCAATCAATCCCCTTGGCAACTGGAGGTGAGGAGGGACTGAACTCTGTCTGAACTCCTTCTGGCTTTAACCCTTCAAAGTACTTCCAGCAGAGAGTCCCATTTTTGCCACTATGAAGAGAAAATGACAGCCAACAGGGAGACCTGTGGATCATGCCTTTCCTGGGGTGCAGTCTCTCTGAAACTTGGGGGGTCTTCAGAGGACAGTGAGGACTATGTCCCCTGCAAATTTGGTGGGTATTGGACATTGCAAAGGTCAGTTTGTGGGGTGTTTAATGGGCCCTGCTCCTTGCATGTGGCAGGAAAGGGCCCTTTAAACTATAAGCTGGCAGGTGGCAGGGGGGAATCCCCCCGCCTGCCAGCTGATAGTTTAAAGGGATCTTTAAAGGGCCAGGTAAGTGAGTTTGAGGGGAGGAGGGCTAAGTGGGGGGTGGGGTTTCTGGCCCCCATGAACAACGAACAACGAACATGTCCAGGAACAGTTCATGTTCATCCATGTTCATTGTTCGTTGTTCGTGGATGGCACCGAACGACAAACAGGGTGTTTGGGTTTTTTTTTCCGTTCGTGCCCATGTCTACTCTCCTCTCACGCACACAGATACAAACACTTTCAGGCTTCTACACAGACTGCCTCACTGAACACTTTCCCTGATCACTTGTCTAAAATCTTCAGTTCACTCCATCCCCCCCTTTTTTAATATGTAGAATTTTATTAAAGAAAATAAAATAAAGTGCATAGTATAAAAGTTATACAGATTCTAAATTAGACACTAAATTAAAAGTTATACAATCTTATACAACCAGTAAGTATATAAACAATACAGTTATAATAATTTTGAGAGTAAAACAAGCAATACATTTAAGTTTTATTTGCCTGATAAACAAAACATTACATATTTGTTTCCTCTAAGTCTATACATAACATTTCTCCTTCTCTGTCCTTCCCTCCCTCCCTCCAAGCTTCTATGTCAATTAGTTTAGCCTAAGTAGTTCAAGAAACCCTTCCATTTTTTTCCTAGAACTCAGTTATCAGACTGTTTTTGTAAGTAGGTAGTCAATTTGGCCATTGAGGCATCATGAATCTTCTCTCTCCACTCTGGGAGACCAGGACAGGCATTGTTTTCCCATTTTCCTGCAAATAGTACTTTCGCTGCCGTCACCATATAACAGAAGAGGTCTCCTTGTTCTTTTCTCACATTCATTGGTAAAACATTTAAGAGCACACTTTTCAGATTTAGTTCAGATCTGAGTTTGAGGATCTTTTGTATCTCTTCATGTATTTTTATCCAGTATTTTCATGATTCCTTACAAGTCCTCCACATATGGTAAAATGTTGCATTCATTCTGACATTTCCAACATTGGTCACTGTAACCCTTACTAATCCTCGCAATATCTTTGGGAATAATGTACCATCTAAAGAACATTTTATACCAATTTTCTCTCAATAACTGGCAGCCTGTAAATTTTATGTCCTTAGTCCATACATTTTCCCATAAGACCATCGGAATAGTTTCCCTAAAATTTTGCATCCATTTCATCATCCAAGTTTTGTCTTGCTCCATTTCTGTATTTACTCCATCCCCCAGGGTATAGTACCATCTAATCACAGCATACTTCATTCACCCATCCAGCCCTCCTTCTTACTTTATACTGTAACAAATAATATTCAAAACCTCATATTAATCAGCAGAAACAAAATACAAACTATTTATATGGCAAAACATTATAGCAATGTACTTTTGAAATGCAAAGCTACATCCTGCTTTGAGGGGCCACCATAATGAGCCTGTGAACTTCCACCCCAAAGTCCAGCCCTTACAGTAGTACTGCACTGTGCGGAGCCAGTTCCCAGGTTTCCACCATGCATTTGCAATGCATACTGGTAAAGGTTAAGCCCCCTCCCCTCTATCACCACTCAGCAGCAGTCTCTTTCTTCCAAACATACTAACTCAGTGCCTGCCATTGGAAAATAAGCTTTTTCTTGCTTCCCCAGAAATCTTTCTCTGCAACCAAAACCTAAAATGGTCTCTCTAGAAGATAAGAGGACTCCTTTCCTGCTGCTGCTGCTGCTGCTGCTGCTGCTAATGACCGTGGTGTTTGCCTCCCTCCCATGCAAGGGTTTGTTATTTTGTTGGTATTCTCATTACAGCTAAGGGTGCCGCAGACTTCACTGAGAATGGGTTTGGCACGTGAATATACCATGTTAGAGAGCCATGACTGCTTGTGAACTGAGCCTTGGATCTGTTTCGCTCCCCGCTGTCTGCATTAAACAGCTGCCAGGCAGCTTTATGGCAGTGCAGTAGCTTCTGTGGTACAGTAGATCTTTGTTTCCTTGTGGGGGTGGAGTTTCATTGCCTTGCCTTGCAGGTGCAGTTGCATCTGTGTAGTCGGTGAATTGATTCTCCCACAGGGTCATGGATAGTCAGGTCAGGTAATCAGATGATGTGGATGGAGACTGTGTCTTCCATAGGGCTATACCAAAATCTGTATGCACAAAATAACCTCATTAATACAGACTTAAATGAACAGCAAATGATAGGAATGTTTTAAAAAAACACCGATCTTTTGTAATTGCCGCTTGGTGGTTTGAATTTGCTCACTGTTTATTTATATGATTGGCTGCTGAATTGCATGCATTGACAACAGGTCTGTGGGGGAAACTGGTTCTGCCTCAAGGTTGTGGATAGAGTCAGATAATTAAATGATGGGGTAGCGAACTACGTGCTCTCATAAGGCTATGCAAAAACAAGAGCATTCACTGAGCTGTGTGAGGATGCACATGCATAAAAAATTCTGTGGATTGCCCTGCACTTACCATTCCGTTTGGCTAGGCAAAAAGTAACCAGACAAACAGGCATGAACTGCTCTCACATGGACAAAGAATAGACAAAATATCAACTTCCCTGTTTGCAAGCAGAAAACAGGATGTCAGCCAAATTAGCAGGTCTTTGAATATCTCTAGTTTTAACAGGCTGCCAGGGTATAGGGTATAGTATTGCTTTTGCCAGGGACACACTTGAGCAGGGACACACTTGGTCTAATTTTATAGCACTCAGAGGGCTCAAAGCTTACAAAGCTATAAAGGTATCCATAAGAGAGGTGGTTTTGGTCACTACAATTGAAGGTATTAGCTGGGGAAATTATTCCTTCACTGGAATATTTTGTGTTGAAATATTTGCAATCTGTGGCCTTATATTTTTGACTCCTTCTCTACTTTTAATGCCTGAGACATGTCACACAACACATTGAGTGCCTGCCCTTTGAGAATCTCATGTTGAATTCTTCTGTCTCACAGCTGATTTTTACAATTCAACAGACAAAAGTGAAATAACATTCAACAACTGAACTTTGTGCACATGATGTCCCTTAGCAGGTCTCATCCAGACACACATGGGTTTGGTGCACTGACAAGAAAGGGATTGTGCAATTTCAGTTCTAAAGTAATTGCTTGATATGGCAGCAGAGAAACCTGAATGAGTTCATTCTGACACAGCATAGTGAACAAATTGACTCCATTCCTGAAGGACAACAACAAGTACACCACCACAACAGCTCTTTGCAAACCACTTGCAGTTTACAAGGGCAAAAGTCAAAATGACCACCTGAGGAAGAAAATAAGTGAAAAATAAACAACATGGTGAACTAAACACCTAATAGTGATAGTGCAGGGATCAAGAGGAAGAACACATTGATTGTGCTACTAGTGATTGACCCTGATATAATTTAATGGTCACCGTGGTCAGAAGAATCATGGCAGCAACAGACCATTCAGTTCTCATTCTACATGAGAATGCAATGGTGTATTTTTCTATTAAGTACATACCAGTCTATTGTTAATTTAACTATTATGCTGAGAAGTAGGTGCCAAAAAGCAAGGGCATGATGTGTGCATAACCCAGATATGACAATAGGGTAGCAGAAAGGTTTAGGAAGTTTCTTTGCTAGAAATCATGCCAGCTGTCACATGATCCAGTGCTTAACCATCCAGTTATCAACTTTCCTGCAATGCATATAAGCAGTGCCCCTCCCCAAATCACTGCCATCTTAAAGGCCTTAAGAATAGTATTTTCCATAATGGATTTGATTGAGACCTTTCTAGTCTAGTTTCCTCTTTCCCTCTCATAATGGACAGCCTGGTAGGGCATGGTAATGATAGCTTCCCCTGTTGTTTGTTCCCAGCATTAGGCAATCAGAGGCATATTGCCTCTGAATGTTCGGACTCTTCTTAGCTGTGATGGCTAATAGCCATTGATAGACTTATTATGAAAGTTCCCTTCCTAACTTACCTATGGCTCCCTGCTTCCAAAAAATTATAATCAATGCTATTCATGTTCTGTGCAAAGTAACTCCATACTTGCCATCCAAAAACTCCAAATTCCACATGCAGGCTGAAATATGAAACATAGTACAAATGAAGATAGATGCTATCAGAGAAAATTTTCTGAGCTGACAAAAACTTGATCCCCAAGATGTATGATACAGCAGCCTTACTCAACCTATACAGTCCTAAATCATGCTAGAACCTGGGTGCATGATAGGGATCCCATTCCCCCGGTGGGGAATCCCCCATTCCCATCTATTGCCCCCATCACCGCTTACCTGGCCAGCAGGGGAAAAGGCACCTGGAAAATTTATGCAACCTTGAATGAAAGGCAGGATATAAATCTGACAAATAAAGTTGTAACTTACAGCTTACCCTGCATCTCTCCCCGATTGCTGTCAGCATAACACGTTGCTCCAGCATCTGTTGGTTTGTCTCGTCCTATTCACTAGCAGCAAAAGAGAAACCAATTATTTGTTGAGCTGTTTTTGCTATTCAAATGTATCTGGATGAATTCTGGTGTGTCTGTTTCATATGATTAGGTAGATTTAAGGAGGACAGGGACATCAACAGCTACTAGCCATGGTGACTAAAGTGAACCTCCTAAAGTAAGCCTCCAAATATCAGTTCTAGGAGGGAACAACAGCAGAAGCCTTTGGCTTTTATCCCCTTCTGTTATGCTATTCAGGCACAGAATACTTAGTATGGACTAAGTAAATATCTTTGGAACTACCAAGATAATAGAAGGCAGGTGCGTGTGTGAATAAATAAATGTTTATGAGAACTAATGCAATATAGTGAGTAAGGTGGCAGACTAAGACCTAGGGGACCTGGATTTCAATCCCCATTCAGTAACGTTCACTGAGTGACCTTGGGCTAAACGCTTTCTCATAGGTTAACCTAACTCATAAAATGGACAAAATGGGGGGAGGAGAGAGAGAGCACCATATATGCTACTACTAGAGTTCCCAACCTCCATGTGGAGCCTAAAGAGCTTCTGGAGTTCCAACTGAATTCCAGAATTCAGAGATCAGTTTCCCAGGAGAAAATGGCTGCTATGGAAGGTGCCCTCTATTGCATTATACCCCACTGAGGCCCCTCCCCTCCCCAACCTTGCCTTTCCCAAGTTCCATCCACAAGTTTCTAGGAACTTCCCAATCCTCACCCTCTAGCATTGCAAGCCCTACCCTGACAAGACCTGGGATCTTATTGAAGGTGGTATATGTGAAGGGGGAACATAGCTGATATAGTAACTCCCTCACACTGTTCTAGGTGGTAGAGATTTACTAATCAGTTTAGCAAAGATGCCATTCCTCCCATTTTCTCCTTCTACATGAGCACGGGAGTGGTAGTTGTGATGGGAGGTTGCTTTTACGAACAACCTTTTAAACCTACATGCCACATTGAGCTCCGCGAAGGAAGAGAGAGATGAAAATATGATAGGAAGATAGTATTTATGATAGCTGGATGAAATTTCTTTATTTGTAAGTGAGCCATCTTTAAGTACTAGATTTGAAGGGGGGCACAATTGCCATGGAAGTTGTGAGCCTCCAGAGACATCTGGATGGCCTCTGCTAGAGTCAGAATGGTGAATGACAGAACTTCGTCTGTTCTTGTGTTTTTGACTTCCTAAGCATCTTGCTTCTTGTCTTGACTTTGTACGCTGAATTAGCAGGCAGCATAATTTCCAACACACCTGCAGCCAACTTGATTGAACTGCAAGGAAATTTGAGAGCCCTTATCACAAAGCAGGGAACTTAAACTATAGAAACACTGGTATTTCTTCAAATACTACTAATATAAATGTGGATTCCCACATCCAGGGAATCTTAAGTCTTACCACTTCTCACTGCAGAAAAATTATTCTTCAGTAAATGCCAAGACTGCAAACAATCTGCATATGTGTTTCTTCTTCATTATGCAGTAATCACACCCATCTACCTATTTAGCATTAAGAGATGAATTTGTTGTTGGGACAGAGATGTAGGCAGATATTTTAGTAATTAAAAGCATGAATTAATTAAGGAATCACTAGCAAAACAAGAAATACATCTCTCAAGAAAGTATATGATATTTTACAGATTGAATAAGATACAGCTGGATGTCTTCTCCAGCCCCACACTGATCTCTGTCCCCCTGAAACCAGAGGTCTTCTCCTCCATTTGTGACAGAATTCAAGAGATCAAACATTTCACTTCTACATTATTGTCATTCCTCCAACTGTTTGGAGGCCTCTTATATCATTAGATGGTTGCTTTAGAAGATTAGGCCTTAGCACCTGGGACTTAAAATCTAGTTTAATTTAAATTGACAAAACTAACCATTATGCTTATTAGCTGTCTGCTGTTTTAAGCTGATAATTTAGCATCCCAACACCAGGGTTGCCAAGACAGGCTTCAGGTTTTGGGATCCATTATCAGGGCTTCAAGCAGCAAGTTAAAATCTCTGCTTTTGATGTTCTTTATCAGAGTGGCATTGAAAACTGTGGTTTGGACTTATTTCCACATAATTAATACTAATAATGCATCTACCCATTACTGTTTCTGTGATATAAGGCATAAATAAAAGAAAAAGTTGGGTTTTTTACATTTTAAAAAATTATGACATATGGCATTTTAGCTCATCCAGATAATTACCTGAAGTATATCACCAAAAGTGGAATCAGCTGCCCAGGGAGGTGGTGGTGAGCTCCCCTTCACTGACAGTTTTCAAGAAGAGGCTGGATGAATATTTGTCAGAGATGCTTTAGGCTGATCCTGCACTGGGCAGGGGGTTGGACTAGAAGGTCTGTATGGCCCCTTCCAACTCTATGATTCTATGATATTAGACAATTGTAGCTTATTCTTTTGCTTTTCCAATGTTTAGCCAACATGAAGAAATTTATTTTGATATGCCACAGTTAGGAATATATGAACAGATTCACATGTTACTTGATTTTTATCCAGTGTAACTGGGTAATAGGTAAATTCATGTTACTGCAAGGAATCATCTTTTAATTCTATGAGTTAGGCAAATGTTCAAATCTTACAGTACAATTTAAAAACTGCTGATATGTAATATTTTCCACACTTTTTAAAATGTTTATTATTACTGAAATCATCTTCTGAGTCCTCAAGTTCAACTGCAAAGTCCACATTTGCCCCCCTCCCCAGTTGCTATATGCCTGTAATTTACTCATAGCAGTGGAAGTAAGTCCATAGGACAGGCAGAAGCAGTTTGGCAGCTGACTGGAACACACATACTTGCATGATCACATCTCCAGAATGGCAATTGGTGCGGTGGTCCATGCATCCGATCGATGACAAGATTGCCATCTCTGTCTGTCATCCATCCGTAATCTTTTGAGCCAGGTACATCTGGCTGGATTGGCAAACAGTGTCTCCAAATTCCTGCCTGGAAGTTGGCTCTGTATGCATAAATAGGCAATCATTGCATGGTGAAAGCTGGATGGACTCCACCTCTCCACACTTGGCACAAAAAAGTTCACAGTATAGTTCATTTTACAAAAGTAGTGCAGGTGTTTGGAACTTATATTTGACCAGTGAATTATTGTACTTCTCAAAAAAATCTGTAGAAATATTCACTTGTCTGTGGAGATACCCCATATCTTCCCTGGTTGACTGAATGTGTCCTGGAGGTTCTTGACATTTCTCAGTAATTTCAAAGGAGTTAACTTAGCTTGATGTGCAAAAGTATTCACAGTGTCTCAGCCAGTGAAGGCTTGTAGTTCAGTAAAGGCAAATGGACACATTCTAGAAATCTGGATGTGACTTCTTACTGCTGCATTGACCAATCAAGCTTCTCAATTTCTTCAGAAATATGTTCCTGTATTCTGATGTCAGATAGTACATACTGACCTCTCCTGGATCTAGGCTAAATCCCTTTGTTCCTCCTGGTGTTCGTTCAATGTCTGGTCTACAGGAATTTGCCCAAATGGGTTGCTAGATACTAGCTGCACTGAAAATCCACCTTGCACAAAATATATGTCTGGATGTTCAAGGGGAAGAGTGGTCATCAGGGCATAATAGCACAGAAAATAGTGAGCATAATTCAGTTTGTCATAGGTGAAGAACCATGGAATTATTGTCCAGATGCATGTCAAGTGAAGCAGCCAATCACCCTTCTTGTGATGTTTCTACCATGTCCAGATAGGAAAACCAGAATGCTGATAGACTTCCAGCTGCTTTGGTGTAGTGGTTAAGAGTGGCAGGACTCTGGGTTTGATTTCCCACTACTCAATTTGAAGCCTGCTGGTTGACCTTGGGTCAGTCTCAGCTCTCTTAGCGCTCCCTCAGCCCCACTTACCTCACAGGGTGATTGTTGTGAGGATAATAATGACCTACTTTGTAAAATGCTCTGAGTGTGGCATTATCCTGAAGGGTGGTATATAAATTGAATGATGTTGTTGTTGTTTTCATATCTGAAGTAATTACAATAGTCTGTAACATTCAACAGCCTTTTTCATGTTTTATGTTAGTTTCAGATTACTGGAGTATGAAAGAGTTCCAGTGCAGGTTTACCTTTGGCTGGGTAAACTGGCTGTAGAACATAATAATAATAATAATAATAATAATAATAATAATAATAATAATAATAATAATAATAATAATAGATTTATATACTTTCCTTCAGGACAACTTAACGCTCAAGCAGAGTGGTTTACAAAGCATGTTATTATTATCTCCACAACAATCACCCTACGAGGTGGGTGGGGCTGAGAGAGCTCTTCAAGAGCTGTGACTGACCCAAAATTACTCAGCTGGCTTCAAGTGAAGGAGTGGGGAATCAAACCCAGCTCTCCAGATTAGAGTCCTGCCACTCTTAACCATTACACCAAACTGGCTTTTATTTATGAAGGCCTCTTAGGATTTTTGTTCAGTTCTGGTGTCTGCTGAATAAAGTTACTCTGTGTTTATTAAAAAAGACCTGCATATCCCTGAATGACTGCAGAATCTTACACCAGACAGACCCTCCCTTCCAGTGTACTCTTAAGCTCCTGTACCATAAAACTTCTGGGCTTGGACCAGGATCTAAGAACACAACTCTTTCAAAGTAAGTCTTGAACCCTACCTGAAGATACATTGGGTCTAGGATGTGTAGGAATATTTGTGTAGGAATATTTCTCTATTTTTATCATCCCCTCCCTTTTTATAAGTTTCTGCTTCCTACCTTTTTTTTAAAAAACATAGCTGTTACACTTTTGAATATCAAACTCTGCTTATTCACCCTTTGCCTACCTGTGCCATGTTTTGGTAACATCTACCAGTTTGTTAATACTGGTTTTCTTCTTTTTATTCCTTAGTATAAAAAGGCTTTATGATCACCACAAGAGACGGAGATAGGCTTTCTAGGTTTGAAACTCAGAGTTGAACCACAAGATACGAATTACACGAGACCGAGCGAATGTCAGGAGTCCTGTCTTACCCCAAATGCTCGTGTCCAGCATTCTATCGATGAGCATGTGTCCTGGTCCAAGCACGCATTCAAAATTTTCTGCTCCAGTGTAGTCGCGACGGTGCGTGTATGCGGTCATGATCAGTAAGTCAGCAATGCAGAGCGTCCTTATGTCCTATATCTTCCGCTTCCTATCTGTGCAAAGTGGAGATGTATGATGGGATATCTTGGAGGTACACAGAGAAAACCCGTGCCACCACGAACATGGGTTCGATGGAGGTCCTGCAGTCCTGGCACGTGTAGTTGAAAACAACATTGGAACACGTGTAAGTAAGTTTTCGTGTCATTCGCGTGTAATTTGTATCATGTGGTCCGGATCCTAGATGATGTCTGCTTATAGATTTTTCTAAGGTTTGGGATTCTTGGCTGGGTCTGGCAGAGATGGCCTATTTGAACAGTAATTGGAGACACTCTGTAACCTCCAATGTCTTGCCCGCTGTCAAAATCTCCATGATAACTTAAAAAAAAACTTTTCAGGATTGGGATACTTCCTTGCATAACAACATATTCATGAATGCTTATAATTTTGGGCTATGTGCAGCTTATCTGATTTCAAACTGGGGTCTTCTTGCACAATGGAACACATATAAATGCTATTCATTAGTTTTATTTTCTTTTCCTGTGGCACCATAACAGCTTTTTATAAAAAGCCTGGCAAAGAGTGAAAAATCCTGTTTCCTTGATTATTTCATGGAAAAGGCTGCAATTAGACAGACAAAAAGATTTTATTTTCTTACAAAGTTTGATAAACTTACAAATGATGACCAATGCAATAGGCATCTGAGTACCAGCATGAGGAATTTCACAAGGGAGAGGAAGGCAGCATCTAAGAGATTCTGTCCATAGCTTTACTAATCACAATACAAGGAACAGAGAAGTACTTTAAACCTGAGCAGCTGGGGTTGGTGGTAGTTGTTCAGCACTGCTTCATTTGTAGCCCCCACTGGATTACTATTTTAAATTTCCTTGAGATTCTGCAATGCTGAGACCCTTCTCTTGGGATCATTAGGCAGCAGTCAATTTAGGTTGCCAATAAAAAATGTGAAAGTTAGAATTTAATGGCACTGCAGCTGCAGTCATTGAAATGGCTTTGTCTGTATACTCTTGGAGGCAAGTGTTAGGGAAGGGATTGAATGCCTGGAAACAGAGGTGCTAAGGCAAGGGCACAAGAAGAACAGGGAGGTTCATATCAGCAGAAGCAGCCAGGAGGAGGAGGAGGAGGAGGAGGAGGAGGTGTGGTACATAGCAGTAGAAGTTATAAAAGAGGGATTTTTATTTCACCACATCCATATTTCATGCTATTTAACGAGCCCAGTCCCAATAACAAACACAGGGATGCAGATTGAGTTTCAACTAACATTCCGTCCACAATGTGTCTTTACACTCCCATTCCAAAAAAACACCACAGAGACAAATAGCCTTAATATTACATAGAAACATTATAAGTGAATAAATTATATGAAGCAGCCTTAAGCATGCTTGGCATTTTATAAAAGAAGTCGCAAGATGAAAAACCATTTGTCCCCTGTAGAAAAGAAAATCAGTACCTGAACTAGGCTAAGTATTAAAGACTGTCATGCTTGATGATCCAATAGAATGGACAGTTTTCTGACCTATAAATGAATGTTATATCATGGAGAAGTTGAACCTCTAATTTGGTTAAGTTTTATTTCTGTGTCAGCCAAGGCCTGATATGAGACGCTAATAGAATTCCAAAGTGGTCTAGGTATGAAAACAAAGAAGTAATATTTTGCACCCCCAGTTGGAATGAAAAGGCAGAGACAAGATTTGAAAACTAAAATGGGCCACTTTATTAAATTACAACAACAAAAGGTAACTACAGCAAGGGCCTAACTGGCAGTACAGGTCAGGCCCTGGGGTCACTCCTGGACCTTTGCCCTGACCTGTCAGGGTGAGACACTCGTTGCCCCGGGTGCAAGCCATCCTTCATATGGCTGGAACCTGGCCTGGCCAGGCAAAGTGGTTCACCCCTTTAAAACTCCACCACCCAGCCACAAAGCTGTGGAGGGAGACTAGCTTGTCCAGGGTTCCCCACCGGAGTGTCTGTCCTTGCAACTGGGCCGTAAAGCCACTCCTGACAGACCCTAATTCCCCACCAATGGAGAGATGCCAAGGGTGCTCACTGGCTCACTCATTTTCCCCTAACTTCAAGCCTGCCCCAGGGGTGAATTCGTCCCACCAAGCTAATTACCTCCCTCTTCTCACAGTGCAAGGTAGGCAAAAAAGCTCCCCTCCCTGAGTGCCAATTATGGGCGAGAAGAGAAAAAATTTCTACCTGGGCAACCGGCTAATCCTGCACTGAAATAGGGTGAAGTTGGTGGGCCAAGCACAAGGCACAACTGAGATGCTGTGGGGGCGGAGTGGCCTTATAAGGCCTCCGGCTCTGTTCCCCCGGTGCACACCCAGATGCTCAGGAACACTCCATCTGCCTTTCTCCTCCAGGGAGGCAAACTGTGGCCCACGGCCAAGTGGCTGTTGCCACTGGCTGGGAGGGCCGGATTCTTTGCAAACAGTGGGTTGGATTCAGCTAGATTCTTTCACTCAGTCTCACCCAATTCCTTTCCTTGCTACAGCAAGTAGTCAAAGTGGACTCTCTCTTCCCTATTTCACCTGCAGATATGCTGGTTAGATCCAATCCAGTAATCTGTTGTAGTTATTGTTGTTGTTAAAATCCCAAATAGAAGACCCCCCCTAGTTTACCAGTTTATTTATGTTCATTTAGTTAGCAGTTCCAGATATTGTTAAAATAAAAGCTCTCTTTTGGGAATATATACCTGTGTTTCAGTAAACAGATTTTCAGTGCAACAAGCAGATGTTTCTTTTGTCTGAATTCATAACTAAAGTTTTTTTTAAAAAAATCTGTTTTGAAACTTACCCCACAACTATTGATCCAATTATAACCCAGGTTTGCTGCCAGCAGTCTTTAAATAATGAAATGAATTTGCATCTTCCCCCATGGGATATTTTTAAATCTGGAATAGTACAGAATGAGAGCAAGCCTCCAGAATATATGAGCATATTGGATTTGGAACAGGACTTCTGTAACAGGATATTGAAGTTCTTAATGGGTTGCTAATTGATCTGCTAAATTAAAAGCTGTTCTAGAAGAACCTGGTTTCTTGTGGGGGGACAAGTTGCCAGCATCGCATAAGATTGTGTTCTTTTGGTAAGAAAAAATAAGTAGAAGATAGCTTCTTGCTCTTTATTCTAACGCTGCCCCCAGTGCAAGTACGGGAGGGGGGGAGGGACACCCTTGTTTGCAGCCTAAAATGTAGAAGTTGACAGTGCAATCTAAAGCAGAGCTGTACCCTTCTAAGTCCACTGAAGTCAATGGGCTTAGAATGGTGAAACTGTTTAAGATTGCAATGTATTCTGGGCTATTACACAGATGGTGGAATTAGCCAATATTCATGTACCTTGCTTGCAGCCTCAAATTTAGGGTGGGTATTGAATGGGGAAAGTATGAAAAACTACTGACACTAACTACTGACACACTCCCTCCTTTTTGGATATGCTTTTGTCAACCTTGAAGACTACTAACTTGGACTTAGTGAGTACATAAAGAAAGTAAGGGCATGCTTGATAAACAAGTTACAGTTGTGATTGAAAGTAATTTATACTGCAATCCAAAGCAGAGTTACTCCAGACTAAACCACTGTATGGCTAGAAAAGTGTTTTGATGCCCAGTTGGGTAAGAATTGCTGCTGTGTTAAATTGGCTGTAAACAACTGGATGATGATGATGATGATGATGATGATGATGATGATGATGATAGTGAGGAAGAGAGGTTATATATTCTGGTGTTTCTGGAGGTATGTTGCAGCCATTTTTCTAACCATGACCCTCTTACATTTATTTAAGTGGTGACCAATGATACATCGTTGCTAATAAAGAGAAATCTTCAAATCATTCTGCCTCTTCATTTGGAGCCCTTACCAAGAACCCCTGGTTGAGTAAAATAAATTTCCATATCGGCATAAAACACATACGTTTTAAAATGAGTCAAACGTCACTCTTTTTATTTGTGAGTATTTTTGATGGTCATTAGATGGGTGGTGGCAAAGTTTGGGAAAGTCTTCTCTGTGAAGCCTAAGATATTTGGGGCACCTGCCACAACTGCTGCAAAAGTCTGAGAACAGAAGCAAAACAGGCAAGGTTATAAGTAGAAAAGTGTAGCTTCAGTTAACGTTAGCACATCCAACAAATCACAAATTCAGCAGTAACTATGCTACGGTTTGTATTTTGAAAAGTCCTGATACTTACTTTTATACTATTTCGAACCTATGGCACCGGAAAGGCTGCTCAATATCCAATTCCTTGCTCAGATCTTTCTGCTTTCTTTTGCATTTGTTTGCTGTCTACATTTCTCAGACTTCAGTGAAAAGCCTGGTAGAGTTTGTTTCAGGACCTGATCATCTTAGCTGTCTTCCAGATTGTTTTGATACTTATTGTTTAGCAAGTTGGGGTTTTTTAGCAGAGAGAAAGAGAGGATATATCACAATTCATCTGGAGACAGTCATATAAATCAGATAATGAATGTTTAGCCTCTTTTGGAATGCCTGAAACAGTTGCTGGGTGCTTTTCAAGATGACTGGTGCTGTCCTTTGCAGACTTGAATTCTTTTGTCTTTTTTGCCACAATGAGAGGAAAGCATGGATGAGATTGAGTCTAGTAACAATGTATTTTGGATTAGCACACCACAGTCAGAGATAGCCGGTATTCATGTAATTGACTATTGCGGGGAGAAAAAAAACCCCAGCTTATTATATTTATGTGATAGTATTACAGAATCACGGAGTTGGAAGGAGCCATACAGACCTTCTAGTCCAACCCCCTGTCCAATGCAGGATGAGCCTAAAGCATCCCTGAAAAATATTCATCCAGACTCTTCTTGAAAACTTCCATTAAGGGGAGCTCACCACCTCCCTGGGCAGCTGATTCCACCTTTGAATGACTCTGACCGTGAAAAAGTTTTTCAATATCTAGCATGTAATTTAAGCCCATTGCTTCGAGTTCTATCCTCTGCTGCCAACCGGAACAGCTCCTTGCCCTCCTCCAAATGACAGCCTTTCAAATATTTAAAGAGAGCAATCATGTCTCCCCTCAATCTCCTCTTCTCCAAACTAAACATTCCCAAGGCCCTCAGCCTTTCCTTGTAGGGCTCTGTCTCCAGACCCCTGATCATCTTCGTCACTCTCTTCTGCAGCCTCTCAATTTTGTCCACATCCTTTTTGAAGTGAGGCCTCTAGAACTGCACACAGTACTCCAGGTGCAGCCTGACCAAGGCAGTATAGAGAGGGACTATGACCTCCTGAGATTTCGATGCAATGGCTCTTTTGATACAACCCAAGACTGAGTTTGCCTTTTTTGCCACTGCATCACACTGACTGCTCATATTTAGTTTACAGTCCACTCTTACTCCAAGATGTCTTTCGCATACACTACTACCCAGAAGTGTATACCCCATCCTATATTTGTGCTTCACATTTTTGTGGCCTAGATGTAATACTGTGCACTTATCTATGTTGAATTGCATCCTGTTCACAACCGGCCACTTCTCGAGTATTCAGGTCTTATTGAATTTTAACTCTATCTTCTTGGGTATTTGCCACTCCTCCCAATTTGGAATCATCAGCAAATTTAATGAGTAGCCCGTTTACCTCTTCATCCAGATCATTGATAAAAATATTGAAAAGTACCAGGCCTAAAACTGAGCCCTGCAGCACCCCACTGGACACCTCCCTCCGATCTGATGAAATGCCATTGACCACCACTCTTTGGGTGCAGTCCTCTAACGAGTTCCCTATTCACCGAACTGTCCTATAGTCCAGTCCACAGTCTTCTAGTTTGCCCATTAGAATGTCATGGGGAACTTTATTTATTTTTATTTATTTATTTTTTCAATTTATATACTGCCCATCCCCAGGGGCTCTGGGCAGTGAACAGTTAAAATCGATAAAAACAAAAGCTTTATCAAAAGCTTTATCAAAAGCTTTACTGAAATCCAGGTAAATCACGTTCCCACGATCCAGTAAGCTCGTCACTCAATCAAAGAAGGAAACCAGGTTGGTCTGACAAAATCTGTTGGGGATAAAACCATGTTGACTTCTCCGGATCACCAAGCAGTCCTTCAGATGCTTACAGATTGATCCCTTTAAAATCTGCTCTAATATCTTACCAGCAACAGAAGTCAGACTGACTGGTCTGTAGTTTCCCAGGTCATCCTTCTTCCCTTACTTAAAGATTGGGATAACATTCATTCTTCTCTAATCTTGTGGCACATCCCCAGTCCTCCAGGAGGCCTTGAAGATGATGGACAGAGGCTCTGACTCCAAGTTCTCTAGGAAGTTCTTTGGGCACTCTTGGGTGCACACCATCCGGCCCAGGGGATTTGTATTCATCCAGTGCAGCCAGGTGCCTCTCCACCACCTCTCTGTCAATGTCAACTAGCCCCCCAGGTGTCCTGTCGTGTCTACTACCATCTCTAGATGGGCTCAAGTTCTTCAGAGAGAAAACAGAGGCAAAAAAGTCATTAAGCCTGTCTGCTTTTTATCTGTCCTCCATCAGAGTTTCCCCTTCTACTCCCAACAGCGGTCCAGTTGCCTCTTTTACCTTATGTTTGCTTCTCACATATCTGTAGAAGTTTTTCTTATTGTAGCGAGCCCCCCTGACCAGACCCAGCTCATACTGAGCTTTGGCTTCTCTGATGGTTGATCTGCAGTACCTAGTAACCCTCATATATTCCTCTTTAGAGCTCTGTCCTTCTCTCCGTTTCCTGAACATTTCCTTCTTCTCCCTTAGCTTATTCTGGAGCTCTCTGTTCATCCACATCGTTTTTTTTGGAGCCTTTACCATGTTTTCATCTTGCTGGGATAGTGAGGGCTTGAGCTTGCAAAAGCTCATGTTTGAGAAGAGCCCACCCTTCACTTGCTCCTTTCCCCTTCCAGCACACTTCCTCACGGAATGACTCTCATCAAGCCTCAGAGGGCCAAGCCACAAGTGACGAATGACACTTGAACAGCAAGTGTATTTCTCCCTGTTCACTTGCCCTCCACTCAATCCACTTGCCGTTCAAGTGTCATTCGTCACTTGTAGCTTGGCCCTGAATTCATTGAAGTCAGCCCTACGAAAATCTAACCTATGAGTCTGGCTACAAACTTTCTTGGCCCCCCACAGCAACTGGAATTCAAGGAGGACATGGTCACTTCCCCCTAAGGTCCCCACCACCTTTACCCCATTTACCAATTCTTCCCTGTTGGTTAATATTAAGTCTAGTATGGCTGAGCCCCTTGTAGCTTCCTCCACTATTTGAAAAAGGAAGTTATTGGCCAGGCAGGTCAGGAAGTTGCATGATTCTTGTCGCTTTGCTGAGCTTGTCTCCCAGCACACATCGGGGAAGTTGAAGTCACCCATAATTATAAGGTTCTGATGTTTGGATACTCTACCAATCTGCAAGGAGGGCAACATCCATTTCCTCTCCCTGGTCAGGTGGTCTGTAGCAGACTCCAACAACAATACACTCTGTCCTTCTTCCCCTTATTTCCACCCATATACTTTCCACTGGGTTGTCAACCACATTTTCCAGAACTTCCTGATAATCAAGCCCTCTCCTCAAATACAATGCCACTCCACCCCCTCTACTACCCTTCCGTTTTTTCTTGAACAACTCGTACTCATCCACTACCACATTCCAGTCATGGGAATCATCCCACCAAGTCTCAGTAATTCCTACTATATCGTAGTCCTCTGTTTGCAAGAGAAGCTCTTCCTTCTTATTACCCATACTTTGGGCATTGGTATATAGGCACATGTTGATCGCCCCCTTCCCCTTGTAGCATCAGTTTAAAGCTCTCCTAATCAAGCTCTCCAGGTTCTATCCAAACATTTTCTTCCCTGACCTTGAGAGGTGAAGCCCATCATGTACTAGAAGGCCTTCTCTACGAAAACTTATCCTTTGGTCCCGGAACCCAAAGCACTCCTGCTGGCACCACCACCTCAGCCAACGATTCACCTTGAGTATGGTCTGCCCCCTTTGCATTCCTCTTCCTATGACAGGAAGGATAGAAGAGAATACCACCTCTGCCCCCATTGTCTTCAACTGCCTATCTAACTCTATTGTTAGATTTCGTTCACGACAAAAGTTGTTGTGTCTTTTAACTGAAGGTTTCTATACAAGCTGGTGATTGTAATGATATATCATAACAATTACAGTGCTTTATCTGCCAAGTGTCCCACTGTTGGCCAGTGTTAAAGACCAGATGTACTAAGCTGTTGTGGCAGTTTTGGCATAGGGCACAGATCCTTTGAGGAGAAACAGGGTCTGTGAGCATTGTTCCCCCATAGATAGGGATCCTCATAAGGGATCTTGGGGCAGGGTGCGGCAAGGACAAGCCCAGCTACGGGGCTGTCAAGACATGCCCGCTTCCAGGTAACAGGGGAGCCACACAGAGGCTTGTGCCTGTGTGGATCCCACCAGTTGTCATCCCATAGTTCCCCTTCTCTGCAGGTGGGCTGCTGAGGGGGCCATCGGCTGGCAGGCGGGTCAGCCGATACTGGGATCTGTGCCCTATGCTGAGCCAATGCTTCTATCACTGTAACCAATAAAGATGTGGCCTTTTATTCTTCAACTTTGTCTTCTGTTTTGCCCCTCACCCCTCACCTTTGAGCTGCCCCCTGCAAAGTTGTTATGCCTTTTAGGTGGACGTTTTCATACGTGCTGGCAATTGTAATGATATATCATAAAAATTACAATGCTTTACCTGCCAATTGTTCCACTTTTTGCCAGTGTTAAAGGACCAGATGTGCTAATCTCCTCCTGAGAAATTCCACAGATATTAAAATTTTTAACTTACCTCAAAATTGCTAAAATAACTTGCCTAAAAAGGATCTCCCCAAATAAGGTTTAGAAGAAGTACCGATCTCTTCTGAGAAATTCTGCACATATTATCAACACTCTTTTAGCTTTTCTTCAACCATCTACAGATGTTTTGTCTAAGGAAATGAACATTGGAGGCAAATATATTTCCCATGTTTAGTCTGACAATTATGAAATCCTAACCTGTGCATAGTTATTCATTCATAAATCCCATTTCGTTCACTGGGAAGCCCTGTTCATTTTACAGTGAATGCACATACAACTTGCATAACTTGTTTGTAAGCAATAACCAATGTGCATTCACTTTATGAATGAAACCAGGGAGCAGCTTTGGGATAAATATGGGATTTCAATCATACATTCAACTGTACATGTGTTAACTGTAACACAAGAATTACATACAAAGAACAATCAAGTATATACTGCTGTATAAAGATTGTATGTGCATCCACTGTGATTTGTGAATAGGGCAGGATTTACAAATAATTGTGTTTCAAATGGCAACCGGGCTGGATGGAAGCCCCACGGAACAGATTTTGACTTAATTCTGAGTAAACATGCATCGAATTAAGGCGTTAATTTCCTTTTATGGTTGTTCTAACAGGTATTTTAATGACACTTTGTCCTTCTGGCTGCTTAGCCATATTGCTAATATTCATGTACGATATACTTAATTTTTCCATATAAAGTTAGCTTATTGTTTTAAACTGCATTGCACTAGCTTAGCTTACACTAAATGCATTTATTTCAGGGACTTAACTACATGTGGAATCGACTGGTAAGTAATTCCTGTACTACCGCTATCAGAATTAGATGATTTTCGGAAGGGGGAGGGGCGCATGGAAAATGAGTTTCCTTGCAGGAGGAAATATCATAACATATGCTGGAGCAGCAATTAGTACATTTGTGAGAAATAAATGTAATGCATCATAAAGCAGTTTAGAGCAAACTAGTTGTTGCTACTTTTTATATATTTGCTACTAAAATAATATATTATTAGCCCATACAAGCATTCCCCAAGTGGATATAAGTAATAACATTATTTTCACCAATACAGTTTTCCCACTCTACAGTTTATGTGAACCCAAGGGTTCATCTAGTATAGTGTATTTATTATTGTCAGCAGTGGCTATTTCCTTCATCTGTCATGGATGAGGGCAGGAGAAACTGTTTCGTCCCAGGAAGGGCTGACATTTATGCAGATGAAACACTGTTGATAGAGACATATAGGCCAGGAAAAGCCCATTTCTCATTGTTCAACATGTTGCTGTATCTCATGGGGAGAATAAAGAATCCTTCTGATGTAAGGAGCACCTGACTATTAGCCAGTATGTTCCGGTGGACTTCTGCAGTCAGAACCCAGGTTGGCCTCACAGTGTGATTGTTGTTGTGGGGATAATAACAACATACTTTGTAAAATGCTCTGAGTGGGTGTTAAGTCATCCTGAAGAACAGTATATAAATCAAATGTTGTTGTTAAATTCTAGAAATTAATAATATACCTTATGAAGAAGTACATTCTTTTGTCTATCCTGATTCTATTCCAATCAATTTCATATCACTGGGTGATCCAAATGTCCAATGTTATGTTTCTATCCATTTTTTTCATGGTCTCTCATGTTTACCTCATATCATGAAACATAAGCCTGCCAGAATACGGGTGGACTAGGAATTTATTTACAGCTGACCTGCACAAACAAGTAAAATGCTACCCTCCCGTTTTAATGAAGCTTTCCATGGTTGGCTCTGTGGGCTGCTTGTGTTTAGATAATGCAAGATAGGTCAAAATTCTACCCAGCATGCCTCGCTTCTACTTGTATGAACCCCACCAATTCCCAAGAGGAAGTAAATCTCATCCCACTCATTGCAACCTATGCTATTCCTGCCAGTCCAAGTTAGGGCCTCCCCACCCTTAGTAGATTGGGCCTATTAATTTAAAACACTACCTGTTAAAGCAGTGAAGAGGTAGTAGTATAGTAGTACTACTTCCATCCATGCCAATCAAGCAGAAAGCCAAAATGTTCTCTTCAGCTCCACAATGACCAGCTAGCCCCAAGTTGCTCTTGGTGTGTAGATGGGCTGACTGGTGTCATGGCAGGAAGTTCCATGCAAGGCAGACAGCTCCTGCCTCCTCTGCCTTGCCCAGGTTGCACAAGGTGCCCTGTAGTCACACCCCAGTGGCACTGGGGAAAAGATGGATCCCAAACTTATTTAGGGCAAAATAAAAAGTTCTTCTCTTTAGAATTTTTTCCTTTAAAAATCTTACTTTCTCAAGTTACCTGAAAGGGGAAAGGTGCTTACAGTTCAAATTCTTACAATTAGTTGGCACAGGAAATATGCACAGACATGGTCAATATTTTTAACAAGAGTCCACTCCTCTAGTCATGACAATGTTAATGCTAATTTTTGGTGCTTAATGCTGCATTGTAGACCTTCAGAATAAATCAGAAGACTATGCTTCTCTTCAACAGATGAAGAAAGTGTGTAAGATTCTTTTATTTATCTATTTATTTGTTTAGTCTGCCTTTCTCATTAAGGCAGATTATACAGTGCAAGTGAATACAGTATAATCAACAGCTAGGACATTCACTGAGCACAGCATATGATATGAGTCCAGTGGCACCTTAGAGACCAACAACATTTTCAGAGGGTAAGCCTTTCAGAGGTGTCTTCAGACCCCAGGTGTCTGAAGAAGGGAGCTCTGACTCTTGAAAGCTTACACTCTGAAAATTTCGTTGGTCTCTAAGGTGCCACTGGACTCAAATCTTGATGTTCTACTGCAGACCAACACGGCTATCCACATATGAGCACAATACAATATGATCAACACTTGGGACATTCAATAATTGGATGCAATAGGGTATGGTAGCAGAAAATTTGAAAATCTGAAAACAAATGTAAAGGCTAATATGGCAATAGTATGGTTACTTAATATGCCCAGAAATGTGATGTGTGGAATTGCAAGCCATGCACACACACACACAATATAAGAATAACTACTGAAACATGCAAATGTGATAAAAATATAAATGAGTAAAGACGGTGAAAAAGATATGAATAACTTGCCTTCTAATTGATATCTTCTTTGATCTTATTGAAAGCTTTGTCCCATGGTGTTTTGGAAAGGAGATATAGAATGACAAAGTGCATCTGTTGCACTCAACAACTTAATGATATATTTGTTAATTAATAACATTGTAACAATGAGAATGCATGTCTGGGAGGAGGCAAGTGGGAGGTAAAATGGGAGAGGAAAGACGATGGGAAGTCTTGTGAAACTGAAGAGATAATTCATGTTATTGGTCTGCAAAGAAGGAAAAGACTCCCTAAAAGAAATCCTGGACAAAGTGGCAGCAGCTGAAACAGAAATAGCTTCTCCTGTAACTGAGCTTTGGTTGATGAACCAGAAAACTTGTATATCCTGCAAAGAGAACAGAGCAGGGACTGCCAGGATGTCTGGAGCCAATATTCAATTTTGTGTGGTAAGTTTTACCTTTCCAATTATTTTGGAGATTCTTTGGGGATGAACTTTAGGACAGGCTATTACTCCACAATGTCAAGCTGTGAAGTTGATTTTTTTTTAACCGGAAATAGGGAGACAAAAGAAAGGATAGGGGAGCAACCTCAATAGTGGTTGTTAAAATTTGCTGGCATAGTGTGCAAGAGACACAGGGCCTCTGTTGTGGAGAAAGCATGGCATGTGTCATCACAGTTCAAAATCTACCTGAACCATGGCAAATGGGGCAGAACCATCTTGCCCCTAACATGGAAACCCTCAGCATGGCTATTTATTATCAGAATATCTATTTGAAACGATGTTGGCTTTCCTAATTGTGTTGGAGCCTCACTGCTACTATGATGCTGTTCAGTAGGGTTGTTGAAAGACCTTACTCCCTGGTTGAAGAAGGGAGCTAAGTAGCCAGTGTCTGTGTTCCTGTTTTCTCCAAGTAATAATAGTGTGACACCATGAGCTCACTATTTCACCAGGAGCCTATTTCTTAACATTATGGTCTTTGGTGTTAACAGCATGACCTGTAAAATCAGCCAATCAGCAACTGGCAGACAGCACGCCAAATCACTGGGAGTTTGCCCACCACTGGTGGGCACCTGGCAACCCTACAGTTGCCAGGGCAAGTTCTGCTGATGTTTCCGATAAGATCTACGGACCCAAAATATATGTGTCTAATTCACAGTCAGAAACACACATGCTCCCTGCTGCCATGTCTGGTGGTAGCTATAAAGACGAATCAGGTAGGCAGAAATATAAAGCGGTAAAAGAAAAAAAACAAAAAGAAGCTAAATGACACCAATTTCTCCTCCGTTTTTTCAAATCAGACAAGGCCTTTCTGCAGCCAGGCAACAATACAGTAACCAGGGTAGCACATGAACAAAACCAAGATGAAAATGATTTTCATATTGAGACTTAGTCTGTGGCAACTAATTTTCAGTGAAGTGTGCATAGCCCTACAGATCCTTTGCACACTGCCAGTGATGGTAAAAGAAGCTGAAAGAAGTTTCAGCATGCTAGTACACATCAAAAACTGCAGGTGTTCTACAATGGGGAAAGAATGGTTAAGCCACCTACCCATCTTGTCTATTCTAATATGAATTTGCAAAAGAAATTGATGGGGGGGGGGCTAGTTCATGATTTTGCACTAAAAAAAAAGCCAGAAAACAAAGTTTTAAGTTAATTGGCCTAATCTTTGCAGCCGCATTGGTCCATTCTAGGGTTTTTTTTGTAATTGTCAGGATACCCCTTTTTAGTGACCAAGAAATTACAAAATATTTAGTGAACTTGTAGGACGTTGCGGTTGGGTGTTATTATTTTATTTAAAAAGTAGTGAAAGAGGGCATTTTCCAGAAATGTAGAGTATGTAACATTAATTTCATAACTAAAAAACAACTTTGAAAAACTGTAATAATGTGGTGCAATGAGACCGAAAATGGTGTAAAAAAGACGTTAAGGCTGAACGTGCTAAATTGAGAAGTGAAAATAAAATGAAGATTTTCAAGTTGAAACATGAGGCTGAAAAATATGGTAGATTCTTAACTGTGAACCCTGTACGTTCAAAGTCTCAGATAAAGTTGCCCTTGGGTCCCTAAAAATAGCTTCGGTAATTGTTGTATGCATGAACGTTTCATTCACCCTCACTTATCTTGGATTACTGGCACAGCATGAACCAAGGACTGGTGCTTACCAATTCTGGAGTGCAGAGCTATCTTAGAATGAGTTCCCAGAGTGGAAACCTTCAGTGGCATCTTCCATACGGCAGGCATGTGAAAATAGGCATAGTAAAAGAATTAGTCTGTGGTTCAGTGCATAGCTCTGCTGCTTAACGTACCTTGAAGCCTATAGAATCCAAGCATCCTAATAGCATGCAGGATTGCAGACTTAGTGTTTACTAACATTCCTTGACTAAAATATGGCCACACCATGAAAAAGTCACAGGTTCCCAGGAGACCTAACAGATGTTAGAATAATTTCCCGCTTCTAAAGATTTTGTGCTTCTTTTCAATGCAATTCATGACAACACTGAAAACAAAGCATTAGTATAAGATTAAAGCATCTGGAAAACCTTTTGTGGTAAGTGAAAGGAACTCAAAATCATTTTGTCTTATCTTATTTTCAATTTGTTAATTATCTTTCCATATTATGCACATCAGTTTGCTGAGGTAGGTTCCCACTTAATACGCTTCATAATTACAACTTACATAGAAAGTGCAGCTGAAGGAACTCTTTGTTAAATCTCCTATTTTTGTTGTTCTCCCACAAAATTCGACTCTCCAGCATCAAAAGAAGGTAGATAAAAGAAAAACTGAGAAGATATTTAAATTCTTCCTCACACATGAGCTCTCCCACACATGCTGTGATTTACACATTGATTTGCAGTGTTACATAGCACTGTTTGCCTCTGGCTACTCTTCACAGTAAGCTCCACGAAGCACTGGCTAGGAGAGTCATTCCATTCTGTGAGCAGGATTTGGAACTTTTCATAATGGCTGCTGTAAATGAGAGGAGTTGGAGTGCTGCAATGTAGTAATTGGCCTCTATTAAGAGCTGAAATAGCATGGTGGAACAAGTTGTCAGGATTAGAGGGAATGGCTTTCTTACCATGAATCCTAGAGGGAAAGATGCTTCATTCAGATACTGCTGAAGTACAAGAATCCCACTGGCTGATATGACCGGAAGTTGGTGCAACAATTATCCATCAGCAAGTCCTCTGGAATGACCCTCAGTATTTATTTGTTTTCAAATGTTCACCACCTTTTTAAAAAGTACAGAGTACAAAAAATTAATGTCTAGTGAAAATACAAACACCACTGAAAAGCAGTTAAAACACAAAATCGAAATAAGTAGTAAAACTGTACCAAACATGTAAAGATTTTAGAATTATTTTTAAAAGCAATGGAAACATATTTGTATAAGATGGAAGACACTTAGCAAGTATATGACTTAGCAGTCCTCTGCAGGGGAAGTATTCCATAACTGCATGGCACCACTACAGAGGAAATGCTGTAATGGGTATCATAAAGTGTACTTCCTATAAACAGGGTACATGGAGCAAGGGTACCTCCCACAAACACACACACACACACACACACACACGTATAGTAAACTATTTTTTGGAGAATGAAGCTCTTGCAATTATGCTGGGTCCAGAACGTTTATATCATTTTAGAACTAAAAGACCATAAAAAACTACTAAGCTTTAAACAGGGTTGCTGTCAGTGCACATTTATGCCATTCTTTTAATTTGCATTTTTTTGAATTTGTGAAATACACTGCAATAGCAGTATGGACGATGTTTTAGTGGGTGAAAAAAAATTACCGTCCTTGAAATATCATATAAACTTGTGTAAGAGGCTCTTTTGACAAACCTTGCTGTACAGCAAGGTTTTTGCTAATTTCAACATGCCTTTTACTTTGCACAGCTGACTGGCAAGAAGGAAGGGAGACAATTGTTTGGTTGTGATGATCATTAGGCATGTGCATAGAGAAAATGTTTTGGTTCCAGAATAATTCTGTTCCATAACTGTCTGTTCTGTCTGGAACAGTGCTGGCTTGGATCTGAGCCAGCTTTCTCCCCCCACCCCCATTTTCTTGAGTTTTGACCAGTTGCATTCATGAAAGGCAAGATTAGCTGTACATGTGCAAATGCATGCTGTTTTTTCAAGGGTGGGTAGGGAAACAAGGCTCTGGAGCAGCTGTTTTTGCATGCAACAGCACCAGAATTGCACAGAACACAGTCCTCCCTCTAACAAATCAACCCACCAAGTTTGAGAACATGTAACAATGGGTCCATGTTTATGGACCCCAAGGAATGTTTGGGGAAGGTGTACATCAAGGCAAGTGTTGGGCAGCTGTCCATGCATGCACACATTGTTCTTTTCAAAGAGGGGGAAGTTGAGGAAATGAGGGTCTGTTCACGCTTAACCAAAAACCACATCTTCAAAAAAAAAAACACACATTGATCCAATGAGTTTCATCTCAGGTGCATGAAAATTCACATACCAATGGAACCCAAAGAAGGTGAGGGCTGGAGAGCACCTACAATGGTGGGAAACTTACTGACAAAGTGGTGTACGCATGGCATGCCAGCTTGGCACACAAGCAGAAAAGCACTCCATTGCCAACCAGCAAAGTACAGCAAAATAAAAAAAATGTTTCTTTATGATAGTGACAAAGGAATAAATTACTACCTTTGAGTCCTGCTCTTAAGCTATGTTTCCCTGTGCCTTGTAATTTCACTTCCAGATGAACCCCAGGAGGACTCCCTGTTTAAACCTGCTGACAGCCAGCCTGTAGTTGCATTTTGAGTAAAAACTCCCAAAAAGGAAGGGCTAGATGTTGGTTTTTCCTTCACTGGAAGGATGGCCCTCTCTCCCCTCCCCCATATTTTTTACTAGTAGCAGTAGGAAATTGGACAGGTTGCTAGCTGCCAGTCTTTCTTTCTGACAAAAACTATTAACCCAGAGTTGACAGAAAAGGAAAAAGAAGAAATCACAGGAAGAAAAGAAGAAAGAAAAAATCCTGACCAAATCAGTCCTTCCACATGGAATACTGATCTGGAAAGGCTTGGGTGTGCATGCATGTGCGCAATGCACATGCCTCCTACCTCCCCATCATTTAACACTGGATTATCAGTTTTAATCAGAAAAGCTCAAAAAGCCAGAAGGCTTTCTAGGCAAGATGAAATTTCACCTGGTGCTCCTCAAACTGCTATTTTTGGAGGACTTCTTTAGCCACAGAGGTGGCACTGGCACCATGGCACTTAAACAAAGGACAGCAGCAGCAGAAGGCCACTGAATGGGCATGAAGAACCACACATGCCTGGGAACAGAGATGAGCATGAACAGAAAAAAAAAACCCCGAACAGGGTGTTCATTGTTCGTTGCTGCCTGCGAACAGGGATTAACAAACATAAACGAACATGATCCTTTTGCAAACATGTTCATGTTCGGATGTTTGTTGGGGCCCGAACGGGCCCCTTGGGAGTTAGAGAGCCCATATTCGCAGGGAGTGTTGAGCAGGTTCTCCTCCAGCCATCATCCACATTTGGTCAAGATTGCAATATGGATCTCGGAGTTATACATTCCCAAAGCCGGCACCCCCAGGAAACTCCCATTCGATACAATAGGAGCCATCAGTTGACTTTGGCCCCATTTGAAGAGATGGACCCCAGACCCCTGGCAGACTTGGGGAGGCAGTGTTGGGCCATCTCCCTTGTAGGGAGTGGGGGCTTGACCATGCGCCGGTGGCACCCCCCATGTGCCTGCTCACCAGGCCTAGGAGAGGCCAGTGTTGCCACGTTAGGGAGATGGGCGATGACAGTGGCCACCCCACCTGGCGGGCTTGGGGAGGTGGTTGATGGACTTGGCTGCTACCGCATAACCAATTGTCCCTGAAACAATCTGCTAAGAACACCCTCTAGTAAGACATTGTGGAATACAAGGAGGCTTTGCACACACACACACACACACACACACACCGGTGGGTCAGAGACCACAAAATATGTCCACCAGATGGGGACAGCATGGCCTCATGGCAGATGCTGATGTCTGCACTTTGCATGGTGTGGAGGCTGTTGCCACCCAAATACACTGGCTGGACATGGTGCATTGGACGGTTAGGTACATGGGCTAGATAAGTTTCTCAATAGACAGGTGCATAGCTGTATGGGATAAGTGTATAACATAGAGGGATACATTGAATACCTGTATTAGATGGACAGGTGAGACAGATATAGTGGACAAGGATATTTGGGAGACAGGTGTGTTGCATCAATATAATTTTGTCTCATCATTAGACAGTTGGAATGGAATAACCAAGGGTGAAAGTATGGCCCGCCCCTCACATGGAGAAGTGGAGGCTCACATGCCGGCCGTCAACGTGGTGGAAGATGCCCTCCCCCCAGTCAGGGGGATCAGTTCCCCAAGGAAAGGGGATAGCGGGCAGACAGATAGGTGCCTGCATGGAGAGGTGTGGGCTGATGCCAGCATCACCCACCTGCCTGCCATCTTGGACGTGGCAGGCAATTCAGCACCCTAGATAAGATGGCATTGCAGCGGAGGCTGATGCCATTGAGAGACCCTCCAGCCAGACATGGTGGAGCCAGGAGGACAGTTAGGCCAAACTGAGACCCGCGGGTGACTTCATGGGATCCACCTGAAAGGAATGCAAAGACTGCTGTAGGAGAACCTTGTCCACCCCTTGTGTGTCAAAGTGGAGGCTGCTGCCGACATCACCCACCTTTCTGCCCTCATGGAAAGGACGGGACCCATTCCCCGCCACTCAGAGGGGAAAGCAGCGGCCACGTATAGGGGGCACTGTGCTGCACAACTAAATGTGCAACAGCAGCTGAGCTGTCTTATGCCCAAATGCGGTGGCTGCAGACATCACCCACTTTCCTGCCTTTGCGGAAAGGATGGGATTATTGAACCATTCCCCCTGGTGAAAGGGGACAGCAGAGGCCATGTATAGGGGGCACTGTGCTGCACAACTACATGTGCAACAGCTTCTGAGCTGTCTCTTGCCCAAATGCGGTGGCTGCAGACATTGCCCAACTTCCTGCATTCATGGAAAAGATTGGATGGACAGGAAAGGTTGTTGGGAAGGGTCGGAGTGCTTCTAGAGGGACTGGGATCTTTTCATGGAGAGGAGGACGAAGGGTTAGCTGCTGTGGTGTGAAGCAGGACCGGGAAGACCATAACATTTGTGAAGCCTCATCCAAGGTACCCACTGAGCTTGGCCCCAGACCTTGGAAGCAGCCCCAAGAACTGAGGAGGACTTAAGCAATACCCCACCACTCACAGAAACCTGACCGGAGCAGGCAGCAGGACAGGTAATAATAATAATGAATAGCTTGGCACCAGAGCCTTGCAGCATCTACGGGATCTTGAGCCTGCAGCAGTGGAGCTTGGCTGAGAACCTCGGCAGGCTGGGGTGGCTCAGAGCCCAGGCAGGTCCAGGTCTAGGAAGAGATATCCAAGCAGTTGGAGGTCAACCTTAATAAAGGTCAACATGTCCACTAAGTCTGGGCGCAGATGGGCACAGCGGGGATGGAGGAGGTCTCCCAGGTGGGAGAACACTCGCTCGCTCTGCATGCTGGTGGGAGGGCAGGATAGGATGTTCGTGGCCACAATGGACAGGTCTGGCCATATGGCAGATTTACGTGACCAATACTCCAATGGGTTAGAGGGGGGGGGTTGGTGGGCTCCACAATGTACTCATGCACCATGGCCCCCACCAAGTCCTCCACCATGAGAGACGCGCCCACTGTGCTGCAGCCAACCACATAGCCCACTGATGAGGACCAGAGGTCAACTGGGCCCATTTGGGTGGGTCTCTCCTGACTTATCTCTGTTCCCACCACCTCCCCCTCCTCCTTCTCCGCCGCCTGTCCCTCACCCCTGCCCGGTTCCCTCCCTCCTGCCTTCTTTGCCTGGAAACAGAGCACCGCTCTGCAGAGCTCCTTTTTCCAGCACTGCATCTCACACTCCTGCATGGCGATGCTGCCCTTGATACGGGGGTCACAGAGGCCATTTGGTATGGCACCTCATGGTGCAAAGGATGCAAGTGCTCAGCCATGCATGCCTGCATCCTCCTCACAAAGTCCCTGACCCTGGGGAGCAGCTCTTCCTCATGCATGAGCTCATTGGCCAGGAACTGGTTGAGCCCGTGGATCAGCCTGACCTAGGCTGGCCTCGTACGAGCACAAGAGCTTGGGGGCCTTCTTAAAGGGTTTCAGCAACTGGGCCATCTGGACAAGGACTCTCCATTCCATAGAACTGAAGCCGAGTGCCTCTCCCTTCCACAGAATGTCCGTCGATGACAGGATGTCCCGCAATGGGCCCTTCTGCTCCACCAGACGACTTATCACCCCCTCCCCCTGCCTCTGGAGCAGCTCACAGGAAGAGTTGACGCTGCGGGAGAAGTGAGAAGTGATGAGCTGGCAGCTGTCCAGCAGTTTGCGCATTCACAAAGTTCCTTCATCCCAGCTGTCCCTCAGCTTGCTACCTATCCCAAGAATATCCCTCATGACCAGGTGCAGCTTGTGCGCCATGCACACCAGGCCCGGAAGGGATGCCTCTCTCAGGGCTGCCAACATGTTGCTTCCCGTGACCATCACCACGAAGCCACAGACAAACCCTTCTCCCCCCCCCGCCATCCACTCACTCAGAGCCGCCTTGATCATGGTGGCAATTTTCTTCCCAGTGTGAACATCGTCCATCACCCTGGCCTGGAGAAGAACTACCATGTAGCCCAGCATCAACCTTGGCAACTCATTTCAGTGGCCTGTGCTTGGCCTGGGCCAGCAGCGGTCCTCTGGTTGCCACCAGTAAGCGGTGATGCCAAGGAAGCCGCTCCAGAGGTCTGCCGTGAAATAGATGGTATGGCCGTTGGTAGCTGACACCTCCCTGAGCACCATGTCTCGTACGCACTGGTAGAGGGCAGGCAGGACTCACCGGCCAATGGTGCACCGTGACAGCATGGAGAACCATAGGGTGAAATGCCAAAGCAGCCTGCAGAAGCCCACACACTCCACAATGGATAGGGGGGATCTTTGTAGGGCAATCGTCTCCGCCAAGATGTGAATACCGCCTCCTGAGCCCTTGACCTCACCCTTTTCACTGGCACTATCCCTGACCCCAAGGGAACAACTTCCCCAAGGGTGGCCTGCCTGACCATTCCACTCCCACCAGCAGCACCCTCGGGGCAAGGGTTCTTGCTTGGGGTGGATTCCAGTGACCCTCTCACTGACCCCTGCTCAGAAGAGCTGGTAGCCCTCTTTCTACTGCCGCCGGATGTTACACTGGGCGAGAACAGAGACAACAGGCTCGGATGGTGCGTCCACAGGTGCCTACACAGGACTGACAGTGACAGGTGCTTAGGGTCATTGTCCCTGTGCACCAGGCCATCACAGGCACCGCTTAGCACTGCACCACACAGGGGTCATTCAGAAGGGTCCAAAAGTGCCTCCATACGTAGAGGTTGAAAAGTGGCCCACTAACTTTTCCAGGAGAAGGAGGACAAAGGGTTACAGGCCGCGCTGTGGTGCTTGCACCAGAAGACGGAGTGAGGGGTGGACTGCAGGCAGGGACAGCACTAGGGGGTTGAGATGGGGACAGAATGGATGTTTCATTGAACCCCAACCATTCCTCCACAGATCCCTCCCCCCTTCTCTTTCTCAAAAAGTTTAAAGAGTTCCTCTTCCCCCAGCAGCAAGACCTCTTTGGCCTCCTCCACAGCCCCCACAGGTGAATCTTGGGGAGCATGAGTCTCTGCTGCCCCCAAGCTCCCCCGAGTATTGCTTCATGTGGGGCAACTGGGACAAACTTTGCACTTCTCCCCACATACACCCTTGGCCCCTTCCCCAAGCCTCATTGTGCCAGCAAACAAGAATTAAGGAGGACAGAAAAGGAGAGAAAACTGTGAGCCCTCAGCCGAGTTTCCCACTGAGCTTGGCCCCAGGGCCTGGCAACAGCTCTGGAACCAAAGGGAGGGGGTAGAGCCCTAGCCCAGCACTCCCAGAAACCTGACCAGATCAGGCACTGATAGTAATCAGTGTGAGCCCTCAGCCGAGGTGCCCACTGAGCTTGGCCCAGAGCCTGGCAGCAGCCCTGGAACCAGAGGGAGGGGGTAGAGCCCTAGCCCAGCAGTCTCAGAAATTGACCAGATCAGGCACTAATAATAATCATTGTGAGCCCTTGGCTGAGATGCCCACTGAGCTTGGCCCCAGAGCCTGGCAGCAGCCCTAGAACCAGAGGGAAGGGGTACAGCTGTAGCCCTGCACTCCCAGATACCTGACCAGATCAGGCAGGAAAGGCACTAATAATAATCATTGTGAGCTCTTGGCCAAGGTGCTCACTGAGCTTGGCCCCAGAGCCTGGCAGCAGCCCTGGAACCTCAGCTCTTTTTCTCCCATTATGCACACCCCTAATGATAGTTTCCTCTCTGGTGAAATTGACAAGGTGGGGATCATCAACAGTCAATGGCCTATGCTTCTGTTGCTTCCCCTGATACTTAGCTACAAATTAAGACTGAGAGTGTCACATTCAGGCCACATCAGAGAAAGAGACAAAAAATGCATCACTCCCTTTGACTAGTATAAGGTGGTAAAATGCATTGCTACAAGAAAACATTCCATAGTGTGATGTTGAAGAAATAAAATTACAGTTTCAGCTAGATCATAGAATCAGTGTCGGAAGGAGCCTTACAGACCGTCTAGTCCAGCCCCCTGTCCAATGCAGGAACAGCCTACAATATCACTGACAATTATTCGTCCAGCAGCTCCTTGAAGACTGCTAATGAGGGGGCTTCTACCACATCCCTAGGCAGCAGATTCCATTGATCACCCCGCCCCCTCCAGCTGGTTTTTATCTAAGGGTTGCTGAATTGTGTTACACAATTTGTCTTCTCTCCTTGTGAATGGAGATCCCAGAGGGAAAACCCTCCATTGGGGTAAGTACTTATAACCTGCCCTTCAAAGATGCTTGAGAAGGGGTAATTTTAAAAATAGCGTGATGGTCCTTGCTTCTGGATTTAATAACCTTTGGAGCAGTTGTACATGCGATACAAAATGTGCTAATATTCTTTTATAAATGTGAGTGCACATGTTATTAAATAAAACAAAGCTTTTGAAAAGAACCAGAAGCATTTTGAAGATTGTGTTAAAGAACTAGAAAGTATGAAAAAGATATAGCTACTCTTCTTAATATATTTATATGCTCTGCTGTTACCATAGCATAGGGGAATATGAAAAAGCCAGCTCCTACTTTACCCATGTGTACATAATTTACATAAGGTGGGACAAAGTACTGTCCATTGGGCTTGCATGGCCCTCAACATAGTAGAAAAGGTAGCTATAGAAGAGGGGTCATGGCTCAGTGGTATAGCATCTGCTTTGCATACAGAAGGACACGTGTTCAATCTCCTGTAATCTCCAGTTAAAAAGGATCTGGTAGTAGGTGATGGGGAAGACTTCCAATTGAGACCCTGGAGAGCCACTAAGTGTCAGAGAAGACTGGCCTTGATAGACCAATAATCTAACTCAGTACAGGGCAGATTCATGTGTTCATGGTATGTGTAGTATGAATGGAAGCTGGTACATTTTTATACAGCTCAGTCTCAGTTCTGTAATCCATCTCTGTATTAAAAAAGGGGGGTACATGAATCATATGGGTAGGAGCTAGGGTTGCCAGCTCTAGGTTGGGAAATTCCTGGAGATTTGGGGGATGGAGCTTGGAGAAGATAGGATTTGAGGAGGGGAGGGTCCTCAGTGGGGCATAATGCCATAAATGTTACCTAAATAGGCAGTCTCTTAATTAGTTGGGGGAATTAGCTTTAAGGAGACAAGCAAAAGGGAGTAACTAGGCTTCTCAACCTATGTTTACGGTATTATTCCCTTAGAGAACTCTCAAATAAGCCAGGCAGATGTTCAACAGGAATGTCTTTTAATAAAAGAGAAATAAAAGACAAACATACAGAAAGCCACACACAGCACACGTATAAGGCTAACTAAGAAAATGGAGAGGAAACAGGGAGAAAGAAATTTAAAGAGGGCAATAATTACCATTTTGAAGATAGAAGCCCACAAAGACAGCAGCAAAATGATAAGTGTTTCATGACAAACAGAAGAGGCCCAAACCGATTTGGAGCTGGCATCTACTCTGGACCAGGCAGTGCCCTGGGCTTATGATATACGGGAAAGCGTGTTTATGATATTCCCTCCATAAACTGCCTTCATAGCAGTGAGAAGGGGGCCTGACTCCTAACATAAAGTCCACTCTCCAAAGCAGCCATTTACTCTGGGGAACTGATGTCTGTGCCCTGGAGATCAGTCATAATTCCAGGAGATCTCCATCCTCCACCTGGAGACAAGCAATCCTAGTAGGATCTCTTTTTGTGTTACAGTTGAAGACTTATTGGTAGGCAGCTGTAGCATCTACTAATAGTAACATACTATTTCAGAACCATCTAGGATCCTTTGGGTTCTGTGTCCATTATGCAGGTCCTTCCTTACACCACAACGTGTTTTTAAAAGTAAATTCTGCAGTTAGGTAGCTAATTTCTCTCTAAATCATTGTCCAAAACATTCCTGTTTTCTTTTTATTTACCTTTTGGGAAGCTTTGGCTTACTATCCTCTAGTTATTGTCTAACTCTTTTCAGAGCTCAAGGCAACTGCAGGGGAGCAGGGGTGGAGCCACCTTATAAGACTCTTGGCTCTGCCCCCTCCTTAATCCCCGATTGGCTGAGAAGTTGTCTGTCAGTTCTTCTTCCTGCGGGGAGGCAAAAGGCGGCCCCCAGATTTAAGCAGCTACACTGCTGGCTGGGTGGGCCAAATTCTCTCTAAATCACTGTCCAAAATATTCCTGTTTTCTTTTTATTTACCTTTTGGGAAGCTTTGGCTTACTATTCTCTAGTTGTCTAACTCTTTTCAGATTGCTGGCTGATCAGTAAACACCTGTTTTCCAGTCAACTGCTAAATTTTCATATATATATTATAGATCTTGGTTACAAAAAGCAGTCGACTATCCTGTTTATCACCTCTTCCCACCTCTCACAAGAATGGCAAGAATAACCCTCTATATTAGACAATTACTTTTGTCCAGTTTTACAGAGCCATGAAGGAAACCCTTTTTTAGATAATGCGGTCCTCCCGACCAGCAGCAAAGCTGCTTAGGGAGGGGGACGAGTTTTGCCTCCATGGTAGGAGGAGGGAAGGCACTTTTCCCGGGGTGGCAAAGAAGCTTATCCCATGTGACATATCACACAGGAACAAGAAGTAGTTCTATTTTTCCAGTGTGCCACACTGACCTTCTAAGTACCCTTGCTTCTTTTCACTATCTCAAACAAGCAGAAATTCATAACCCATATAAAAAATGGAAATGAAAGGGGTTTGTGTGAAAAGCTCTAGAGTTCATTAAGCTGAGGAAAATTTGTGCACTTTTTAGAACTTCTCAGCAGGAGCCAGAAGCGAGCACATTAATTGAAGCAGCAGAATGCTCCAGCATGAAAGGTCATGGTTGTCACAAACCTTCAAAGATATGTGTGATACAAAATGGACTATGACAACAACAATGGTATTTATCTAACTGGTCTAGATATCTTCCAAAACATTTTTAGTAATGAGCAGTTTTGATAAACAATGTCTGCAAGTAGAGATCTATCTTCCTATGGGGCAATTTTCAAGCATACCAAAGGATCTCCAACATTACGCTAGCCTATCATAACAGTTTGTGCTTTGTATTACATGTTACATGTTTTGTATTGTTACATGTTTTAAGGACGTAAGGTCATCCCATTTTTTTTAGTAACCAAGGTGCCACAGATAATGTGCATACTAAACGTCAGTTCTCAGTTGTATAAGTACGTTAACAATTTTGATACTCCTTTCAGGGAATTACTGAGGTTTGAGACTCAAGGCAGATTACCCAGTGCAAGTCAATGTGATCAACAGCTAGGACATTCAACGAACAATATAAGAAGGTAAGGATTGCAGAAATGTGAAAACAAACATAAATCCAGATTAAACATTGCTGGGAGGGTGGGGGGGGAGCATAAGTAATTAATGACATAAGAACAATTCAGAAACTACCCAGGAGGGGCATATTTACATCTGTAGACAGTGCCCAGTAGTATAGTCTACAGTCCATTTTACCAAAGGATCTTTCTGAGCCATTTCTTACGTTACAGCCCTATTACCTGAGTAAAAAAGCCTTCCTGAATAATTCAGTTTAGCTCAGTTTGTGGATTATCAGGAGAGTGGGAGCTTTCCTGACATCTGCAGGCAGGGCATTCCATAAAGAGGGGGCCACCACAGAGAATGTTCATGAATGAGCAGCTGTTGATTTAGCCAAAAGCAGGGTGCACTCCCCTGGCTACTAACAGCACCTCGCTTCCACTGATTGAAATGTTCATCAACATTCAATCACATATTTGGTTTGCCTTGTTCTGTGCCCTGTAATATGAGGTAAACATCATGTTCTGAGATTAAAGTCCCATTTTAAAGAACCCTTTTGTAATACCATATGTCTTTGACTCTTTGGTAATGTTTGTACCAAGTTTCACCTTCCTAGACACAATAAGAGCTGTGTAACCACAGGCCGGGGGAAGGACAGAGTCCCTACTTTGCCAAAATAAAGGTACAAAAGCTTTTATTTCATATAGCCAAAAGCCATTACAATCAGATACACACACAAGCTAAAATGTAAAACATGAATGACATCACTAAAGTAATCAAATCTAAATCTAATACTCATCACGGTAAAATGTTGCACCCTTCAGATACAGCTTTTGATAATTTTTTCTTAACTGACAAAACAAAAAGCTACATACTGTATGAAAAGTTTAAGACCCTCAAAAACACAGTAAGAAATTTGGTTCTAGGCTCTATGTGGAGAGAACAGGATAGAATATAATGGTGTAAATCCTGTGGAACTGGAGTGCCGCATACACAAAAGTGCAAAGCAAACAGTGTTCGGGAATAGCAGCTCTCAAGCAAGGCTGTTGTCATGGTCTGCAACTGGATAGTTGTAAAGGCTATTTTGGGATTCTGGAAAGTGACTCTGGACAGATAGGGGAGTCTGACATGGTCTCTTCTGAACAGATTTTTTCAGAATCTAAGAGCTAAACAACACAAGACAAATTACATGAGGACACTCAAGTGAAGGGAGGCTCAATGTTAGCCGGGAAGCATAGTTTGAATTTCACCTCTCTCTACAGAGCCAGCAAAGCTCGTTCTTGAGAGGGTTTGTTAATTTCCTCTTTGTCTCCTAGAAGGTTCTGTCAATTAATAACAAACCCTCTAAGGAGCAATCTTTGCCAGCTCTGTAGAGAGAGGTGAAATTCAAACTATGCTTCCCGGCTAACATTGTATCTCCCTTTACTTGAGCATCTTAGTGTAATTTATCTTATGTAGTTTAGCTCTAAGTGTCCTGTGCCTGATTGTATGGTCTCCTCAAGAGTTAGTTTACTTAGCCAGCTGGCCTGTGAGGAGACTTGGGAGCTGGAACACCAAGCTGGTTGATCCAGCACTGAAGCTTTGCCAAGCCTCAGCCTAAATAGGCTGAGGGGTGATCTGGCTCAACTGCATCTGCCAGTGGGTGTTGAGGCTCTGCTCTGCTCTGGCCATGGTCCTGCAAAGAAGTATCACTGCCAGAATTCTGCACTGAGTCTGCAAGGAGGTATCGTGCTGCCAGCCTTAATAATAACATTCGATTTATATACCACCCTTCGGGCCAACTTAACACCCACTCTGAGCAGTTTACAAATTGTGTTATTGCACTTTACCATCTCTGTGCTAGTTCTCCCTGGCTCCTGTGCTGCTGCCGCCCTCTCAGTGTGGGAGGCAATCTGGAGAGACTATTGGCCCTGGCTCATGTCCTGTCTGGTGGAGCTGTAGTGGTGGTCTATGAGGCAAATGGCTTGGATATGCTTGCAGGCAGCAGGGACTCACTTGCAGGTTCTTATCATTAGTGTCCCATTTCAGCATTCTAGGTAGCATATGTCTTGAGGGCGGGGCAAAAATGGGATCTGGAAGCAGGGAATTTGGAACAGGACAGTCTGTCCCCATTAGGAGGAAGCCATATCCCACTAATGACACCATAGTAATCTGTTTGAAATGTGCCAAAAGCCATGCTTTTTATAATAGGAAACACTCCTTTTTGGAGACTTACCCTTTCTGTTTTTCATCAACATTATTCTTTCTTCTTTCCTTCATCATCAATTCTTCTCCTATTTCCTCATTCTAAGTCCTCTTCCCATGTTACTTAGCTGCCATATTTTATTTATTTATTTACATTGTTTATAGTACACCTCTCTCACTGAGACTTGAGGTGGATTGCACAGTGTAAGTTAATTCAGTTAAAATGATGAAACATCCAATAAACAAGGTAATAGGATTGTGAATACCAAAATCTGAAACAAAGCATATGTTTTAGATGTAATATGTTAAATAATGCAGAAACTGGCATCACATTAGAAAACATTGCAGTGACAGCAAGATAATACCTGCTCTAAAAAGACATTACATACTATATACAGTAGCATAGCCCACTTCCCTTTATTAGAAGACTTTCCTGAACCGTTCTGTTATAATATTTCCTTTATAAAAATGCCCTTCTGAATAATTTTGTGTTCCATAACTTGTGGAATGACAAAAGTATAGGAGTCTTCCTGACCTCCTCAGGCAGACCATTTCATAAGGTAGGAGCCAGAGAAGAGAATGTACATCTCTGGGTGGCACCCACAGAAGGCCCTGCTTAGATGAGCAAAGGTGTTCTGGCAGAGCATAGGAATCCTGTAGAGGGATCCAAGGCCATGAAGGGCTTTGTACGTGACTTAGTAACTGATGAGCAGTTAATGGAGTGAGTGCAGAATGGGAGTAATATGCAAGCTCTGCCTAGCTCCCCTTAATAATGGAGCTATGGCATTCTATACCAACTGCAGTCTCTGAGCTGACTTCAAGGGCAGACTCATGCACTGTCTTTTGCCATAGCACACTGGGAATTTCAAAACTCCCAAGTAATTTGGGCAGCACACATGACATGGCTAGGTCCAGTGTTACAGTCACCACTTCCAGGACTAAGGTGACTTGCATATCACCAAGGGAATGCTGGACGAGGTCTGAAGGACATTCCTACTTTTTCAGAGGAATAGACTCATGAATACTCATTAAAGGGTACAAGGAGGGAGTCATAGAAAGGGTGGATGTAAGGAATGACTTTGTCCTGTGCCAGCTGCCAGTACGTTTCACAAGTTGCTGAAGAGAGTTGAAACCACTAATAACTGATAGTAGCATGTTCCACTTTACTGCAGTTTTTTGGCTCTGTAGAAAAGCACTCAACGTTTGAATTTGTGATGCAACTAGACATCTATCTATGTAAATGATATTCCTTTTGCCCCAGTGGTATGCTTAGTAGGGCTTACACAATATTTCTTTGCAAGCGAACAAAACAGAGAGCGTTCTTTTTTCCTAAATACTGAAATGTCCAAAGTGGGGGGATAGCCCTTAAAAAGGATAATTGGCAATGGTTTTTATTAGACTCCCTCTCAGAAACAGGACAAGCTTTCATAAGGCAGTTCTTGGGGCCAAATTGGCACCTGTGGATATTAGTAATGAGACAGGCGCAAGCTTCCAAATGGGAATAGGAACTTGCTGTTATCACAGTGTCTCCTGGAAATAAATGCATGTGTTATTCAGTAATCAGCATTTTTGGGGGAGAAATGATATTGGTTTTTAGGAACTTTAAAATGCTCTCATCAGCTGCTGTCACTGTGGGATCAATTTCAGACATTGCTGCCAACCAGCCAGTTTCCTGGTGCCTAGCCTGTGCAGCTAGACTGATTTACATTTTTTGAAGTGTTCAGCCACTGACTATTTTTTTGTTTTAAAAAAATCCACTACTGCATATTCTTTAAATGTGATCTGTGCAAGGTCTGGGGTTTTTCTTCTATGAAATGTCCACAGTATGTTCATAGTTAACCAGAAAGAAAGAATAACCTGCCCTGCTCTCTGCTGCAAAAAGCTGCTTGTTCCACAGAAATCATCTTAGTGAAGCTTTTCATGCTGTGGAAGCCAGACTCCTCTGTGCTATTTGCTGCTGGGCCAGCGGCTTTTAAATGCAAAGTAGGTAAGAATGCTACCCAATACCACCCACTTTCAGGTTCAGTTTGAATATTCCCGTTGTGATTTTGCTTCCCCCTTGTGTATGAATGGAACTCCTGGGCCTGTATTGTTATGCCATTTTCTATTTCCACAGGCTGAATTTTTTGCCAACGTGTATGCATTTTCAGATGTTGTTTGTGCATCAGTTAAATCATCACTGCACATTCAACATATGTTACACACAAATGGTGAACATTTCCCACACAAAAAAAAACTGCTATAAATTTTAATTGCATTAAAAAAACCAAAGTATCAGTACTATCCAAAAGAGAGAGAGAGCATTAGAAAGAGGGTGGCCTGAAACAATTCACAAGGACAATATGTGGAAACAAAAAGAAATGAAAGAAGACCTGTGTCAGGAGCTGTTGTTTAATACTGACCCATTTTCAAAAGGTACCAGACAATTGGACAGGCTGCACAGCCAATCAGCTGAAGCTGCTAACTGACATTTAAAGCCTGCACACCCCTTTTTGTGCCAGCTTTAGCTAGCACAGCTGCTTCACCACCCTCCCCTTAAGTAAAGCATGGGATTAGTTGGTTACTTTGGGTCCAAGCAGGAATATGGGATGACTCTAATTTTTCCCCCTTCCCCAGATACTGAGGTTTCGATTGGCGGTACCCTGAAGTATCTTAGGATCAGAAGAGATAACTAAACCAGACACTTTGGGCTGCTCAGTCCAAGTGCCTAGGGAGGGAACTCTCACAATGCTGGATATCAGTGCCTGAGCCCTCATGCTGACCAGTACTGTTGAATGGCCTTGATGGGCAGCATCTCTCATCATAATGTTGGTGCAAAGGTTAGAATAAGCAACAAGTGGTTTTGTTACCACTCTGTGATTGGAGCCACAGTCAGATTTCCCAAATGCTGGTGATCTCTTAAGGGGTGGTGAAGAGTGTACCAGAAGCCGTTCAGCTGTTAAAAATTAACTAGGACTTAGTTTAATCCAACATCATTGTCTTTCCTTTTGGGGGTGGGTGACTTACAGTGAAATCCTAAGCAGAGTTACTCCAGTCTAAGCACGCTGATTTCACTAGGTGGACCAGTTAGGTGGACCAGTAAAAAAGCATTCAGTTCCATACTTTTTTAAGCATAGTTTTGTAAATCTATAGTAGCCATGCTTACCATGTTGCTTTCCATAAAGTGGATGTTGCAGCAGCAAATATTGGGTAGGGTTGCCAATCTCCAGGTGAGGCCTAGAGATTTCCCAGGATGAGAACTGGTCTCCAAACTAGAGATCAGTTCCCCTGGAGAAAATGGCTGCTTTGGAGGGTGGACTATATGCCTTGATACCCCAATGAGGTCCCTTCCCCAGGCTCCACCCCCAAATCTCCAGAAATGAACCAACCCAGAGTTGGCAACCCTAATTTTGGGTCAAAAAATGGTCTGATGATTAAGACTAAGAAACTATTTCTGTTTTGTACTAACTCACTTGTGATCTTGAGTCAATCTCTGCCTCCATCTAGTACTGTGTTTCCAACAGTGGCCAGATAAGCAAGCAAGGCAGAAAACCATGTGGTATTCCAAAAGCTAAGTCTTCTGAAACTTTAAGATTCCATGTTGCTAACTATGGCTGCTGGAAACAGCAACTTGAATGAGCTGTTTGGGTGAATGGAGTTGGCAAAAGGTGTGGTGGCAGGGCAAGGTGCGGGACTTATTTTACCTCCACTTTAGGGACCACCAGTTGCTCCCATACTCAGCCAAAATCAATATACATGTCCTTCTCAATTCTAAAGTAGTGATATTTAATAGCCTTCTCAAATGCTGCTGCTCTAAAAGAGATGGTGTACAGCTGGCTTATCAAACGGCCGTTAGTACTTGGGAAAACTAGAATCCATAGAACATAATTCTTTGCCTTTCACAGGGCTGAACTAGATGGGATGGAATCTCTGTGTCTGCCATGAGGAAGCTGCCACCATTTTAAGCCTGGGATTTTCTTATTTTTTAAAAAAATGCTACTGAGCCTCATCCAGCAAGCCTATCTGATGGCACCTGGGCTGCATAAAGACCCAGGCAGTTTGACTCGAGGGGGGAGGACTGATGGCAGCAGAGTTGATGGGTGGTGCTTGGTGGGTGATGGAGAGAAGCCCCTGACCCTGCCCTGGCTGCACACTAATCACTAATCACCCAGAATGCACTGCCCCTCAACTCCACTGCAGCTGGGGCTCCTCTCTCCCTGGCTTAAAATGGTGGTGACATCCCTGTGGCAGACACGGGCATGCCACCATGTCCAGTTCAGCCCATAGCTGCATGTAAGAAGGAAGTTTGCAAGATGCATGCATCATTTTGTTGTGCATCTGGTAAAATTCCTCTTTCAGTCTGACTGTGGGAGTACTGCCCCTCGAGCAGTCTAGCTCTGCAGCAAGCTCTTCTCACTTGCAGATCGTGGCTTTCTTTTCTTTCTTTCTTCAGTGGCCAAGAAGAAGGGGCTGTTATTAAAGACTAAAAGACAAGGTTAAAACAAGAACTAACAAGTGAAAGAAACTTAACTGAACAAAAAAGCCAGCCATTCATATTCTTTGAATGATATTTCACAGATCAATTTTCTTCCTCCAGATTCAGGTATCTGTGGTCCAACTTAAACTGGGCTTCCTTGGCATTGATCTGAAATAATGGCTCCAGAATTACTACCTAGTGATCCTACTCTACGTTTTGGTACATTGGCAAATGAGTGAATATGGCAGAATGGAATCATTGCTGTGCTTTAAACTATATCAACCTGTTAAGCCCAGTGAGAGGGTTGCATGCAAGCTACACGGAGCAGAAAATAAAGTACATATTGTGTATCTGAAATAGGTATCCCTTGCTTGTCTTATAGATTCAGGTTTTCCCTTGATGAAGAACTTGAAACATCTTAGATTATGCCTGAGTAAAAGGTGGTGCTGCAGTCATATCTGTCAAGGGAAAACTAGAATGCCTGTTGAAAATATGACCTCTAGTCAGAAGGAGGAAAAATACCTGGCAAACTAACATTGCGATCTTTTGCAGGGGTTGCGGGCATGAAGTAATATTTCCCAAACCTACTAGGTGTATGCATTGTGCATGCCATATGCATTTTTAGATATGTGTCCCAGTGAATTTAATGGGACTTAATTTAAGTGCACGGGACTGAAGCTTTTATAATCCTTTTCAAATGCAAAAATGATAGCTACAGATACTGCTATGCATAGATTTTTAATCCTTTTCTTTCTACAAGCTCTTAGCTTCAAGGATATCATGCCACATACATTTCTAGAGATCAACAGTGCAATTCTAAGAATGCTTTCCTGGGAGTAAGCCACATTGAATAGATCTGAGTAGGATTCTAAGTAGACCTGCTTAGGATTGCTCTCTAATAATATGTTGTAGTACTAAGACAAACCAAAAACCAGCTAAGCACATGAACAAACTTTGTCAAGATATATTTAATGCATCATTGAAAACAATAGTTTGTGCTGAAACAAGATGATCAGAAACTACAGTGGTTGTAGACTGATGTGCTATCTAAGAAAGGGACTTGTACAATACTGCAGAAAAACATTGCACCATGGTGAATACTTCTTACCTTTGGTTGACTGAGAACCATATTCAAAAAGGCTTTTATAATCCTTTTCAGGAGCATAAATGATAGCTGCAGATACTGCTATGCATAGATTTCTAATCTTTTTCTTCCTACACGCTCTTAGCTTCAAGGATCTCATGCCACATACATTTCCAGAGATTAATAATATGTTGCAGTACTAAGACAAACCAAAAACCAGCTAAGCACATGAACAAGCTTTGTCAAGATATATTTAATGCATCATTGAAAACAATAGTTTGTGCTGAAACAAGATGATCAGAAACTACAGTGGTTGTACACTGATGTGCTGTCTAAGAAAGGGACTTGTACAATACTGCAGAAAAAACATTGCACCATGGTGAATACTTCTTACCTTTGGTTGACTGAGAACCATATTCAAAAAGGCTTTTATAATCCTTTTCAGGAGCATAAATGATAGCTGCAGATACTGCTATGCATAGATTTCTAATCTTTTTCTTCCTACACGCTCTTAGCTTCAAGGATCTCATGCCACATACATTTCCAGAGATTAATAATATGTTGCAGTACTAAGACAAACCAAAAACCAGCTAAGCACATGAACAAGCTTTGTCAAGATATATTTAATGCATCATTGAAAACAATAGTTTGTGCTGAAACAAGATGATCAGAAACTACAGTGGTTGTACACTGATGTGCTGTCTAAGAAAGGGACTTGTACAATACTGCAGAAAAAACATTGCACCATGGTGAATACTTCTTACCTTTGGTTGACTGAGAACCATTTTTCATTATGCTAATTTATATGGTATAAGGGCTTTCTGAGTGACACTAATTGATTGTCCCACCTGGGGGTTAATTGACATAAGTTTGCCTTTATTCACCAGAACTCTTAATCAGCTTTTTGCCTACACTGAAAAATGTTCTCAGTTAGAAAATGTGTGGGGATTATATCTTGACAGTATAGTAGGTTAGGAAGAGTGCTCTTTGATTAATCTAGTATGGTGGTTGCTTTTTTTTTCTTTTTTTGCTTTACACTAATATTTTAGACATGCATTTAACAGACAGTGCAATCCTGAGCAGGGTTTATTTTTTCTAAGTTAACTGGAATCAATTTGGTTTAGAAAAAAAGTAACTCTCTCTGCTTAGGATTATAGTGATAGTACACGAGGTCATGTGTATTTCAATTATATAAATAAATGTCCGCATGTGAAGAAACTAAATTTCTTCTTAACCATCCAAATTGGTAGATAAATTGTTTCTTCTGCAACAAATAGAAGTTTTGCTCTCTTTCAATTCTTCCTGCATTATTGTATTGCTCATGAGAAGCTATGTTATCCAACTTGACACTAGAGGTGGGAACAGACCAGAAAACCCCCACAGACCATTGCCCTGTGGTCCGTCACGTTTCATGGAACACTGACCATGAACGTTTCATGGACCAACCACGTTCACAGACCAGTCCCAGTCCATGCTTCATCACTTCTGGGGGCTCTAGGATTGCCCCTTCACACTCAGAGATGCCAAAATCACAGTGAGGCTTCAGCAGGCTCTCCTCCAGCCACCCTCCAAGTTTGGCCAAGATTGCATTTCAGAGGTCGGAGTTACAGACCTCCAAAGTGGCTGCCCCCAAGAAATTTCCAGTAGATACTAGGAGTCGCAAATGCATTGGCTTGCAACACCAAAAAGTTACAATGAAGCAAAGTCAAACAGAAAATGGTGAGGGAAGAGCCCCCTCACTCACCACACAGACACGTTGCCTAGAGAATTAATTTTTTCTCCTTGCTCGCATAGAGAAGAATGAGAGCTCTCTGGTTGGTAGCCAGAGCTGCCTATCAAGGTTTTGAGGGCTAGGATTGGTGTGTTCCAAGGGCTGCAGAAAGTCTGCAGACATCCCCTCTGTTGCCTAGGGAATTGATAGATCGGCGCCAGGATGTCTAGACTCGCAGACCATGGACTGATGGAACAGCTCAAACGGACCAAAGTTCGTGAAAAACTTGGTCCCATGAACCATATGTTCGAGAACCATGAACCGGGCTGGTCCATGTCAAATTTAGATCTGTTTTCCGGTCCATGCTCATCTCTACTTGACATACATAGAGTCGCTGTATGAGAACTCAGATGTATCAAGGTGTAGCCCAGTGCTGGCTAGTTGTTTTAAAATAAGATTGATTATGAAGACAAGAACTGAGAATATGAAGAAAGAAAACCAGGCTTTTTATTGTTAGTAACTACTGAATGATTTTTAAAATTGCCATCACCTCCCTTTCAATTTATACTGCATTGCTGTTAGTTCTGAATGACAGTGCTGTATTTGAGCAAAATTCTAATGCAACAGAGAAGAAAGGGGAAGTAAAGAAATTAATTCTACAGTCCTGTTTTAGGAGTCATTTAGAACTCTAAAGTTGCAATCCTGCTTGGGGCACATTCTTCTGCATAAACACCATATTCTACAGGATCGCATCCCTCCCTATGTTCCTCTATGGTAGCTTCACTCATCTGAACAGGGTCTCCTGCGGTTGCAAGCTAGAGATGGGCAGGAACAGCAATACGAACAAACAAAAAAAAGCCACAAACAGCCCAATCAGCTGTTCGCGAACAAGCTGATGGCCCCATTCTAAACAAACAGGTGGTCGTTGCAAGCCTCGTTCGTTGCTGTTCATCAAGCCAGACAATCTGGCACCTGCAATCAATTCCCATGGCAACCGGAGGCAGGGACTGCCTGAACTCTGAACTCCTGCTGTTGCCCTGGAAACCCCAATCTAAGCCCAATTGAGCTTGATAGCAGGTCTTCCTTTCAAGTGTGGAGCTCCAAATTTATTACAAGGAAGCAAAGAGCAGCGGGGAGGGGGGCTCCCAGCTCTGGTTTTGCAGACAGCGAGGGAGAGACAGTTGCTGTTGGCATTTTGAGAGAGAGACAGGGAGAGTGCATTGGAGCTTGAATTTTCTTTGTGTGTGGTGGGATAGGGATCTACCTCTTCAAGTTCCAGGGCTGCTGCCAGGCTCTGGACCAAGCTATTCTTTATTACTGGTACCTGTCCTGCTGCCTGCTCAGGTAAGGTTTCTGGGAGTGGTGCAGTAGGGATCTACCCCTTCAGGTTCCAGGGTTGCTGCCAGGCTCTGGGGCCAAGCTGTTAATTATTATTGGTACATTTCCTGCTGCCTGCTCAGGTAGGGTTTCTGGGAGTGGTGCGGTAGGGATCTTGATGGCTGGAGGAGAGCCTGCTGGCCCCCACGGACAACAAACAATGAACATGTTCGTGAACAGGTCATGTTCATCAATGTTCATTGTTCGTTGTTCGTGGATGGCAACGAACAATGAACACCATGTTTGTTTGATTTTCTGTTTGTGCCCATCTCTAGTGCCAGCCTGCACATGGGCAAAATCAACAGCAACCTGTAGATGGGCTTTTTCTGTGGTGGCCCATACCCTGTGAAATGGCCTACCTGAGGAGGTCACGAGATTCCCCCCCCCTCCTGGCTTTCTGCAAATGATGGAAAACCAAATTATTCAAAAAGGCTTTTTACTCAGATAGGAGGGCTATATTATAGGTAGGGCATCTCAGATGCTTCGCTAATGAGTTAGAGACCATAGACTCCACCACTATATTGCCTTACATATTATCTGTTGCTTTAAATATCTACTCCTATATTCTACTTGTGCTTCTTGTTGTCTAATGTCTGTCCTAGAATTGATTATGTTCTGTTTCAGCATTTCTTCAATCCTGTATTGGATCTTTGCTAATGCTATGTCTTTGTAAACAATTTACCCTATGGCATTGTTTATGGAAATGTCCTTGACGCTGTATGTATATATCCTTGATACTGATTGTACTAATCTCACACAGTCTCAGTGAGAAGGGTGGACTATAAATGACATAAATAAATCTACATATTTCCAGAACAGATCACCAATACTTTTAATAAAATAAACTGGATGTCCTCAAGAAATGTGGTAGAAAGGCTAACCTGTATGTACATTTGTTTTACACACACAAACATCTTCTCCTTAGTCTTCTACTCCAGAATACTAAATGCTTTGTGATTTTAGTAGGTCAATTCTTCCCCATCTCCCGCTTCTTATGCTTTAAGAAATTCTCAGTTCCTCTCAACAATCCATGCCTCCTGGAACATACTCAAACCCCATCAGGCCATTCTGGGCTTGCTTTATGTCTCTATGCACCTTGAGTGGATATCATTATATCAGCAACAGAGCCTGTTTTTTAAAAAAAATGAGGCCTAGAAAACCCAGGAACACTGGGCTTCCTATGGCAGCACCCTCCAGAGAGGCAGGCAGGCTCACCCAACCATCCAGTAGTGGCAGCTCACTCCATAGAAGTGGGTGGGCTCATCCAGTCGTCCCGCAGTGGCTGTTCCCTCTGGAGAGGTGAGCAGGCTTGCCTGGCCATGCTGTCACAGCAGCTCCCTCTGGAGAGGCAGGCAGACTCACCCGGCTGTCCTGCAGCAGCAGCACCTTCCAGAGATGTGGGTGGGCTCACCTAGCCATTCCACCATGGCAGTGCCCTCCAGAGAGGCAGGCGGGCTCGCCCAGCCATCCAGCAGTGGCAGCTCTCTCCAGAGAGGCAGGCAGGCCAGGATGCACTTTTTATCCTGGTGCTTCTGCGCAGGTGTACCAGAATAAATCTGCATCGTTGGGAACATGGTTTCCCTTTTATATAGAAAGATAAGTATGCCTCCAGTTCTTCAATGACACCAGCATTAGCACTTGTGTTTTGCATTTCTATGATGTTTGCTTTGCTACAGTAGTTCATAGATCTAGCAAGCATAACTCACTGGAATAAAATGGAGCTATGTTTATCTCACGGTATGCATGTTTCATTTACTTAATCAGCATCTAATACTTTGACATAGTCTCATTGTTACCTACTCACTGCAGCCTACCGGCATTTGTTTTGAATTGTCAGATAATACTTTGCAGTCTTTTCAAATACTGCTTCTTTTGCTCTTCTTCTTGTTCCTTTTGTCACTTAAACCCTGCTTTGAGGTATTTCCTAGAACTTTTTGTGTCTTGTAAATCAAGAAATGTTGTAGCATGGTCCTTCACATCCTCTAGCATTCTTTTAATATCCTTGCTGACAGTTGAATTGTTAAGTGAAGCAGCAAACATTTGAATTGGGCTTGTGCTTACCTGCAAATTAAGTTCTCATCTGGGATCTCCCAGAATGAGTCTGTACAAAGCCCACATGGGAGTATGTGGACTTAGTAACATGTGAATCAGTATTTGTTGCCTGGAAACCCACCCACCCCCCTCACAGAATCTGGACATGAACTTTATATATGGACTGTGCATAACTTGGTACTGAGGCCAATATGATGTATGAAGAAGGGAGCATCATGGGACTGGCAGGGCAACTCCCTGATCAGCACCCACAAGCCACCCTCTCTACAAACATTCTGGAGTGGCCACACTGCACTCAGATAAATGGGCCTGCTTGCCAAGATGCCAGCCCCTGCTGAAATTCCTGCAGGAACCAGGACTAGCAGTGAAAGAGAGAGAAGCCATTTTACCAGAGACAGTTTTAAAATGGCAACTATTTTTCCTGTGGAAGCCATGGCATGTCTGCGTCTCCTCATGAACAGTTTTCCAGATGGGCCTCTTGATATGGAGATGCCAGGAACAAAAGGTGCTTCAGGATCTCCTGGTAATCCCACAATGAAGGTAATCACTTCCACCCATCAAGCAATGGATGATCATAAAATGCAGATCACTTTTCATCCACTCTTCCCCTCTGTCCTTTCTTCCCTCTGGAAGTGTCTCCATGGACCATCATAAAAATCAATCACCCCTCATCCTCTCTTCCTCCTCTCCCTTTTGTTATTCCTGAGATGTCACAAACACAAAAGTTAAGACTCCAAAGTACGCAGTCCGGATCTCCTTTATCCCACCTGAGTGGCACATTATTTCTTTTTGTAAAATTTCCTGAGAACCATTTGACAGGGCATAAGCCCATCCCGGGTGTAGCCCAAGGGCTGAAATTGTCTATATAAGGGAGATGCTCAAACTCCACAGCGTGCCTCCTACCCCACCCCACCAAGTGTGTTGCTGACATCTCACTAGTCATTCTGCCCTTTGCTGCTGGATCTCTGCTCCTCATCAGGACAGGTGCATATTGCCTAAACAATCATCTTCCTGCTAATGCAACCGTCTCTGTATTTTTCCCACCTTTATTTCTTAGCCTTGTGGTGAATGTATATGTGACTCTTGTACTCTGTATACTCTAGATTATTGAGTAAAGCATTTGATTCATTGAAGTATTAGTCTCCTCTCTTATTGGGCATGTCTCAGGAACTCTGACCCTGGTATATATAGATCTCGATCCCTTAATAATAGCCTGCTGCTTATTAATTCCCCATCCTTAAGGCAGTTTGGCTAACAATTTAATCATCACAGCTAACAACCACAAAGATTCTCAGGACATGGGATGAAAATGTGAAGCATTCATATCTTAGCTAGGCTGTTCCCTTTACACTGACAAATGTAAAGTCGAGGATAATGAAGACAAATCAAATTACTCAAAATCATAATGCCTTCTTAAGATCTGTGTCCAGGTTACAATTAATTTAAGCGTATGTAGAAATGAAAGGTTAGATGTTTGTAGCATTCATCTAGAATATTTTCTACAGAGTCTACAGAAGGCTCAATACTGCAACAAAATTTGATCCTCATGAGTTGAGAAAAGTAAAGTAATAAACACTTAACCAAATAACCAGATATGAAGGTAATGTGCTGCTGAAGTAGTTGGTCTCATCAAATCTAATAGCAGAAAGCCAGAGGTTTTTACTAAAGGTAGTGGCACCTGCACATTATTGGTTCAATATGAAGCAGAACAAACCTGTAGAACAACATATTCACATCTGACTATCACCTATTTTATGTAATATGTGTGCAAGTGCTCATTTTAACACAAGAATGAACAGAGATTATGTGTCACTGAAACCTTTTTCAAAATCACCCTTGACCAATAACATGTCATTTCAACTGAAAAAGTGTCAGCAATCAAACGGCAAAAGTATTTATTTGATAGTTCAAAACATTTCACAGAGAACTTTCAAAGAGAGACTACATTGTTCAGAGCAATCACAATTCTTTGAGGTAATGCAATCAATCTCTGACCTATTTTAGGCAGCCTCAATGCTTGGCTACTTTTAAAAACCGCCACCGAGGGCCAGTCTACACATTACATTTTACATGTGTTTGCAACAGAGAGTAACCATACTGCACCTGCAAGTCCCTAGTGGCACATCTATGTAAAGCGGGCCAAATTCAGGTTGAGACTGCAGTGCACAAGGAGGAGATATTTCCCTGTTTTCTGGAGATAAAATGGTTTTATTTGCTTGCATATGCAGCACCCCATCCTCCACCCCAAACAGGGCACATAATGAGCCCAAGACATTTCAGTTCCTGAAAACAGCAAGGGAGAAGTCTTGAGCCTCTCCCCCCGCCCCACTCCACAGTCCTGGTGTGAATTGGACTCCTGTAGTACTTTTACATGGGGTTGTCATCGGGGTCTCACAGTGGCAATATGGCTGCCTGTTAGAGTGTTACTCTGGCAACTGCTGTAGCATTAGCAGCTCTACTGGAAGGTGGCCCTGGAAGGGCCTTCAAGGTTTCTAAGGAACATGGTGGGGCAGAACTGTGTGGTCTGCAAAAGCTTATTTAAACTCTCACAGACCTGGCTTAATGAACCACACTGGCAAACATTGCAATGATCTAGGAGTGGGCATGGAATGAATAAAACGGCTAGCTCCAGAAAATAGTCCACTGGCTCAGAGCAATTTCAACGAATAAAGGACAATTGGTTAAAAGTAATCTGAAGTTGTGAGGCAGCATGACCAGTTTATTGAATGTTCTGTATTATATATAGAAAGATGCTTGGACTCACCAAGGATACTCTAGCTGGTAAAGAGCACTTCAGATGCCTCTGAGAGCTACACTTGCTTTCTGAATTCCCCTTAAATGAAATTACGTATATGACAATAAAAAAAATCTTGGTATATATACAATCAAGAGATGTTAACTTCCCTTTTCAAAGTGCTACTTTCAGGCTTTACCTGACGGTTAACCAGAATATATAAATGAATGGATTTTATTACTGTAGCTTGTCACTGAGAACAATTCTCATTAAGTACTATGTCACAACTGAAAAAAACTAATCATGTCATAACAAAGGAAATACTATCGCTCTTGTTAAATTACAAGAATGCAGGAAATGAATGTACAGAAGCTCAGTACAATCAGTTACCTCTTTTAAAGTGGGAGTATTATTTAATAATGAATTCGGCCATGTCATTTTCTCCCTATGAATCTGCAAATAAAATCTTATTTGTATTAATGTCTTACTCAATAGTTCAAGCTGACGTAAAAATCAGCATATGGTTATAATGCTATCTACTAGATTTTATTATATGTGCAGTATCTGCAGTTGTATTGGTCAAGAAATTTCTTAGTGATTAAGCATTTAAAAATATAAACACAAAAACATATATACATAATATTCTCTGTATACTCAGCACAGAATCTCAAAGGAATATTCAGGATGGTTGAGTACTGGAATATCTGCACAGTAGACATGATGCAAAAGGTAAAATGCCTTTTTTGGCCATCACATTTGGAAATCTCTAGATATATTTATGAATGTTATTTGTACTTCATAACAGCCCTTTTCAGTCAGTACAATTTTGATGCTCAAGCCATGTGTTGCAGAACAGCCCAGCTGACCAGCAAGCGCTGTTCTGCTTTGGGTCCTCTGACAGGTCAAGACACTCAGTGGCTGTCCCACGTCTCTACGTGAAGGTGCACTACTATCTCACCACTACCGGAGGGTTCTTTGGTTCTCTCTGGGGATCCACGGTGCCACCAGCTGGTCTTTTAGAGACTCTCCCAGTAAGAAGGCGAACACATTTAGAACTCCAATGTCAGGTCTGTTGCCCACAGTCCCTCCATCTTTGAACACTTTGCAATCATCCCCTGTGTGTGTGTGTGTGTGTGTGTGTCTAACTTTTCACATAAGCTCATATCCGACTCAAAGGAAGGCAGCACTCTTACCTCGGATGGCTCACCACAGCGGCCTTGGGAAGGTTCAGTCCAACTCTCCCACTGACTATGCCCAGCTGGTTGGGCACTGAGGGTGGGGGGCTTACAGGAAGGGACTGGAACTTTGTAGCAAGCATTCCATACGTCATTCTCAACAAGAGTTCTGTGTACAGCCAGACGCTTTTAATTGCTTCTGTGTAACCTATGGACATATATACGCTTAATTATGATTTCTCAATAAAAAAACCTTGACTCAAGAGAGCATGGATTTCTTGCTGCAAGGGGGGAGTCAGCTTCAACGTATCCTGTTTTCCATAGACTGTCATCCATCTTTGTCTCCATTTATGGGGTCCACCTACTGCCCGTGTTTCCTGCTGACTCCAATTAGCTAACACAGGAATAATAAGATACTTACGCACTCCAGGGATGTGGTGATCTATTGATCAACTGCCTCCCTTCCCTAGCACACTTTTGCTAACATGTTTGAGCAGGATTTAATGTGGTTATGGGCAACGAACTTATAGTATTCAAAGTAATAAGAAGTTTATTTTTAAAAAATGTCCACACACATGTTCAGCACAGCAATGGATTGAGTAAAGAGCCAAAAGTACATAAACACGATCCTCTGTCTCCCCACTATACATACCCTGACTGTTGTTATTCCAGGGTAGGCTGTTTACACTTAAAGTTACAGCATTCTATTGGTCATTTGTTACGTTGAATCTTTGTTACTTTGAATCCTTGTTAGCTCCACAAGGTAATGGCAGCCATTAAGATGGAGCCCAGGTGTGAGTGTTCCTTTCTGTCAGTGTTCTCCAGATGCAATCAGCTGAAACAGATCTCCAAGTATGGGCTTGTTCCTTTTATGTCTGAGGAATTTATCTCCTCTATTTGCCCACTCCCCATAGGTCAGTCTTTGTCTTCTTGTTATTTCCAGGAAGAGAGACACTCTAGCGTTTGGCCTCCCTTCATCTCTGTTCCCTCCTAGCTGTCACATTCATTTCAGGGTGTGAGATGGCCAGGGGTCATTTTGTAAAAAAAGAGCTGGGGGAACTCATTAGCATAACTCATTAGCACAACTCATTAGCATATGCCCCACCCCTTGCCATCGCCAGAAGTGTGTCCTTGGCATGACTGATTTGCATATGCCACACCCCCTGACATCACCTATCCTGGCTCTTTTGGACCCAATCCTGGCCATTCAGGGCAAAATTGGGCCCAAAATGGCAGAAAGAGGCTGAAAATGGCCAAAAAGGGACCAAAAATGGTCAGGATCAGGCTGCTGCTGAGTGGGAGAGTGATCCACCACCTGTCAGAGGCCCGATCCGGGCTGTTTTGGCCCCAATCCTGGCTGAAACAGGCCCAAAATGGCCAAGGGTCAGGTGGGCGGGGCCACCTGACATGTGACCTCTTTGGGGAACTGCCAGAACTGCTTCCTGCGCGTTCCCCCTCGAAATGAGTCCTGGAGATGGCCCTTTGGTCTCTGCTGGCTAGAACCCTCTGCATGACATACCTTAAGCACTGGGTTCCTGCGAGACCCTGTGAGTAAGTCTTGAGAGCAATTAACCTCTCTCCTGTTTCCTGTACTTTTACTGAGAGAAACTTCTTGGAATGAATGTGGTGGTTCTGCAGCCCCAGACTCAAAAGCACACATTTTCCAGGGTCAGTACATTCAAGACTGGACCCCAAGTAATATGGATTTCTGACTGCGTGTACTGAAAATATGTAAAATATGTGCATTCTCCTATTCACACAAAATGGCAACTACACGTATGTATCAGCAGGAATAGAGGTAGTATGATCTCCCTTTATGCATGCTTTTAATGTCAAAATTGTAACAATTAAAAGGAACAACCATATTGTGACATAGGGCCAAGCTACACATGACGAATGACACTTGAACGGCAAGTGTATTTCTCCCTGTTCACTTGCCCTCCACTCAATCCACTTGCCGTTCAAGTGTCATTCGTCATGTGTAGCTTGGCCCATAGATGCATCATGAACTTCCCACATGTTTTTCCTAGAAAAACTCCCCCTTTTTATAACCACATGTTCTGGAAAACATGAACACAACCTGTGATTCATTATCTTTTTATCTACTGCAGATCTTTTTAGCATTATTCGACATATAATTTTTTTGCAAATATTCCATTTCTGAAGGTCTTCATAGAAGGATCTAGAACATTTGTGAATATTTAATGACATCATTGTAACTCTACCAAGATCAGTGAGTGACAAGCCCTGGTCAGCCCCTCATTCTAAGAAGATAAGACATTTCAGGTGGATAGTAGTGTTGGTCTGCAGCAGCAAGATTCGAGTCCACTAGCACCTTAAAGACCAACCCAAGAGTTTCCAGGAGCTTTCCATCCCTACTTGTATCTGACAAAGGGAGCTTGACTCTCAAAAACTCTTTGAGAGTCTTTGTTGATCTTCATGGGGCTGTGAGACTCAAACCTTGCTCATTCTAAGAAAACACTGTTAACAGAAACTTGTAGGAAATTACGCAATATAAAATACTGAGGATGTGAAGAACACATTGAAAGTAGCTGCTAAACAAACAATGTTCAGTTTGGACAACTAAATGGTCATGCTGAAGGGGTTTATGTAGAAAAATACCCTTAAACCCATAGGTTACAGGCTACTTTGAACATCAGAAATCTAAGATCCTGTTAACCACATCTTTCGCACATATGTTTTATCATTCTTTCTAACACATACAAGCAAATTTGCAGTGGATTCTGCTTATATTCTTTAGCAATTCCACGGTAATTGGGTGTATTTCTATTTTCTCTTTTACTGTTTTCTATTTTTTGTGTTTCCCCCCTTTTTGCTTATCTGCTTTTACGCTCTCATTTCAGCTACAATAGAGGAGAGTTCAGATGAAGGAACAAACTGTCTGTTACGCTCTTCAGGCAAGGACATCTGAGTGTCATATTTTTATCGCCTCCTATAATGAGTCCCTAAGCCTTGTCCCTGTTCCTTAAAAAGTCATATCTCTTGTATTTCCCTGCAGGGGAAGAAAGAGAGAGAGTTTGTTGTCTCTAGCAGAAGGATGCTGAAAGGCAGTGGACCATTTATAAGATGAGATTTGAACACTGTTGTTGAATTTTGCATTTGACCTGACATTTTATGAGATGTCATTATAATTAAGGGAAGAATGGTATAGTACAAAGTTGAATATCAACCATATTGAACTGAAGACTGTAGAAAATGCAGCTTCTGAAGCACAACACATTCTATAGAATAAAAGGCTGATCAAATGGGGAGGGGATGGTTTAGGGGGTTTCTTGTCTATCCCATCCTTCTTGTAAGAAATAGCACTTTATCCTCACAATAATTCTGTAAAGGAGGTAAGACACAATGATTTCTGTGAGACCAGCTAGGAAATTTCATAGCTAAGGTGGGGTCTGAGGCTGAGCTTCCTATATCCAAAGTGAATGTCCTAGACAGCAAACTACAATGACTCTCAAGGGAATGTGAGTAAATGGAGCGCTGATCCTTGTATATAAAGGCCATGATAAAGCAACAGTAGGCAACTGTCTATACATAGATCACATATTTATTGCGGGGAAAAAATAAAATCTCACATCTCTGTTTTTGAAATAATACTCAAGACATACGATAATATAAAAATGGATAAAAACAATATCAAATCAGCAATGGTATGACAACAGCAAACAGCACAGTTAAAACTAAAAAGGGGGCACAACTATCAATCATAAAACAAACAGAAGCAATTCATCAAATAATTCATGTGATGGTAAAAAACAAACAAAGAAGATGGATTGAATATGATGGTAAGCAACAAAACCGTAAGAACATTAAAAGAACACCAATCTCAAAGGTCATGTCAAATGTGTCCAACAGTAGAAATGACCATGTTCCTATGAGATGATCAGATGGGAGCTGATCAACTACAGGTATATGATTTGAATATAGGCTGAACAGGTTTACATGAGGTTTATTCAGAACTGTACATGTACAAAGTGCTGCAGATAGAAGCAGATTGGCAGCTATTAACTAAGGACTTCTTAGACAAACACCGAAGGGCAGGATTTTTTACACACAATATTTATTTTACTATCATTTGGGACTGCTGTAACTATGGCTGCATAGACTCAGTGAGCTACATTTTCACTGCATGGTTGGCTTGCTGTGCCATTGGAAGGCTTTTTTCAAAAGAAAAATAATGGTAATTTCTGTTGGACTATTATGAACTAATTCTGCGTAATGCCACAATCACTGAAGTCTCAGGTTCATTTTTTAAAAAGAAGGAAGTATCCCCTTTGTTGTGGAGTTCTAAAGAGAAATGTGCTGCCTGCACTTTCCCCCTTTTATCTACAACAGAAGGAACTAGGGAGTTTAAAAAAAAATCTGAAAGCTGGGACATCAGAAATCATGGCAATCCATAATTAGAATATTATTAGAATATTAACTTGTAATAGCACAGTAGCAATTACTAGTGTTTTTTTTTTAAACACAACTCAAATGCTTTCCCGTGTCTTGGCAGGAAAAATGGCAGCCATGGCTGCAGGAAAAGCCAGTTACACCACATTGCATTTTTAGGAAGGAATACAGTGACTGCTACAAACCAGCTGACAAACAGTTGAACCAATCATTATAAAAATTGGCTCCTTGTTGTGAGCCAAACTAGTGAGTGCTGGAGCATAAAACCATCAAACACCCTGTGAAACAAAAAAGACTTATTCAGCTTTAAGACGTAGGCTGACGTGAACTTCTTAGGAAAAGTAATTCTGCATTGGGGGCCACCACAGAAAAATTCTCTTTCCTATGGTAACCAAACTTAACTCTGTAATAGTAGGCACAGAGTCCAAGGTACCAGATGATGATTGTAACTCACACATAGGCTATTTGGATTGTCCTCAATACGAGGGGTCCTCCAAGTACAGAATACTCTCAAACAACTTACAGACCTCGAAGGTTATATTATATAATTTTTTATATTTTGTAATTTTTTTAAATTCAAACAAAAGTGCAAGTGCTCAAACGTGATAAATATACTACAATAAATACCTAAAATCCAACTAGTGTATCACCAATAAATATTCATAAACAATCATAAATATTCATAAATATTCATAAAGCATCCAATCCTTCCAATTCACTATAAGTAATCAATTCCAATTTGCCACCCCAGTAGGAATGAAGAGACAGACGCGGGTATTTGGAACTAAGGGCCACTTTATTAATATAACAATTTTAACAACCTTAACTATAATCTGCGGCAAGGGCCTACTAGCGGTACAGGTCAAGCCACGTGGTCTCACCTTGGACCTCCGCCTTGACCTGTCTGGGTGAGCCCCGAAGCCCCAGGCTTAAGCCATCCACCAGATGGCAGCTACCTGGACAGCCAGGCAAAATCGGTTCCCCCAACCAAGCTCCTACACCTCAGCCGTACAGCAGTGAGGTAGGACTTGTACACAGGGTTCACCAAGGCAGTCTGCCCATGCAGCATGGCAGCCGTCCAAGCAGTACCATCCGCTTCTGGCAGACCCCTCTTCCCCATAATGGAGAAGCGCCAAGGGTGCTCACCGGCCCGCTCCCTATTCCCCAATTCTATCCTGCCAACGCCAGGCCCAGCCTCTGCTTAGGCCGTGGTGCCCCACAGATGGCTTAAGGCCAACCTGAGCCCTTGCCGCAAGTCATCCAAAAAGATCTCATTGCCCCTTGTCGACAGGTGTACCCCGTCACCTCGGTAGAGGTCGGCAAAAGTGGCCCTGATCCTGGGATGAGGTAAATAAATCCCCAACCCTTCCCCCAAAGCTTTCTGAATAGCCCTATTGGCTTTCATTCGAGCCCTCTCAATGGCAGAACGGTGCAATGCCTCCCGCCAAACGCGCCGTGGCAACATGGCAGACCAGATAATAAGCACCCCTGGCCAGCGCTCGGTAATGTACCGCAAATCCTGCCTGACTTGCCAGGATAGAGCCCTGCCCTGCATAAGCCCCAAGTCATTCCCACCAAGGTGAATGACTAACACCTGAGGAGGAGGGGTGCTCCTCTGACTAAACAACAGCGGCAGCAGGCCAGGCCACCGAAGGCCACGACGGCCCTGCCACTCAACCTGCGCCCATTTGCTCAAACCCAACTGGGACCCAATCCGCGTCCTCCGTGCTTGATGGGCAGCCCAGAAAACCATACTGTGCCCGCAGATCAAGATTCTTTGCTTCATGCGGCAGGACACAGCACCTAAGAAAAATTCAATTAGTAACTGCTTAAACATGGGGAAAAGGCCTAACATAGGCCCGATAAGCCGCAGAACGCCACCTGCCAACCCTCTGAATGGTAGAGGCTGGGTACCCCATCGCAGCTGCCGTTGAGGCCGCCCCAATCCTAAAGGAATGCGTCGGGAATTTAACCCCGCTGAAACCCAACATGTCCAAAGCCCTTTGGGTGACTGCCCAAAACTGATAACGTGTTAAGGGGCGGCCATCCTCGTGCTGAAACAGCAGCCCATCCTCCGTGCCCCTTACGCGAAGGAACCGTCGAAGAGCCCTTACCGGGCATAACTCTCCTTCAGCGCACGGTCCTAGCTTAATAACAGCCCCTTTGCGCCACTGATCCGTCTTGGATTGGCGTATTTTAATAATCACAACATCACCATCTAACTGCACGTCACGCACCAAAAGTGCACGATGTGACCTATCCGAGTTAGACTGAGCAACCAACTCGCTGATGCGGAGGGCCCCAAAGAAAGCGGTCAGCACGGCTGCATGAAACAGCTTAGCCTCATACCGAGAACTGCAAACCTCAGTCCATGTCGCGTAAAGACCCTTAAGCACCGATGGGGAAATAGGCTCCCTAGCATCCACTCGAGGCCCACTCTCTCTCGACCACCCCTCCAGCATCTTCCTGACGCGGAAATCCCCCATGGCCTCCGGGAACCCCCGCGCCTTACTCACATACGCTAGGGCAGCAAGCTGCCCCCGAATTGACTTGACTGCCAGGCCCCGCCTCTTCTGATGCACACAAAAATGCATCAAATGAGAAACCAGGATGGGCCAGCACTGCTGCAGGCCAGACATGGTTCTAAACCCAGTAAACTGTCCTACCGCTCTGCTGTAGGCTCTCCTGGTACTGGGGGCCACCGCAAGCCATATGGCCCGGAACGCCTCAGACTCCCAAGGTGCCATAATTCCTGCGGCATCTGCACTGGAAGGGGATCTGCCTCCGGGGCAAGCTGCCTGAACCGCTCCATCTGTAGGCGAGACAAAGCGTCCGCCACCTCATTATTCAACCCCGGAACGTGCCTGGCTTTAAACAATATGTTCCACCGGAGGCAAAGCAGGGTGAAGGCTCGAACCAGCCTCATAACCCTGGAGGATCAAGACGTCAATGAGTTAACCACCTGCACCACAGCCTGGTTGTCGCACCAGAAATGTACAGTATGGTTCGAAAACTCACGTCCCCACAGATACACGGCCACCAGGATTGGAAAAAAATCCAAAAACGTAAGGTCCCTAACAAGACCCAACCTATGCCACTCCTGGGGCCACTGATCAACACACCAATGCGTCCTAAAATAGATACCCAGGCCCAAAGAACCAGAGGCGTCGGACATAACTTGAAGTTCAGCTTCAAGTAATAAATCGTCCCGCCAAAAGGTGACCCCATTGAACCCATCTAGAAAGTCCACCCACACCTGCAAGTCTTCCTGCATGCCCCTAGTAAGCCGCAAACGATGATGCGGAGCCCTCAATGATGACATAGCGTCACAGAGCCGCCTCAAAAACGGCCTGCCCGGAGCCACTGCCTTACAGGCGAAATTCAAGTGCCCAACCACTTGCTGTAGCTCGAGGAGTGAAACTTTATGCTTTCCCCTAAACTCCTGGAGCCTGGCCCTGAGGTCTTCCACTTTTGCCTGGGGAAGCCGGAAACACTGCCTAACCGTGTCCAGCTCTATTCCCAAAAACGTGAGGACCTGAGACGGCCCTTCCGTCTTCTCTTGTGCCAATGGCACCCCAAGCTCGTTAGCCAACCTAACAAAGGTGTCCAAAAGACGGGCGCACTGCCCAGATCCCACAGGCCCACAAAACAAAAAATCATCTAAATAATGCGCCATGTCGCAACAATGCGCACGGCGCCGCACCTCCCACTCAAGAAAGGAGCTAAAGGTCTCAAAGGCAGAACAGGAAATGGAACAGCCCATCGGAAGAGCCCGATCCATAAAAAACTGTCCCTCAAAAGCAAACCCGAGCAGCTCAAAATCCTCCGGGTGGACTGGGAGCAGTCTAAACGCAGACTTAATGTCTCATTTAGACAGCTCAGCTCCCGTCCCACACCTGCGCACAACTTTAACCGCCTGATCAAATGACGTATATTTCACAGAGCAGAGATGCTCGGGAATGGCATCATTGACTGAGCTGCCCCTAGGGAACGACAGATGATGAATTAAACGGAATTCACCTTCAGTCTTCTTGGGAACTACCCCCAGAGGGGACACCCTCAAATTAGGTACCGGTGGAGCATCAAAGGGGCCCAACACCCTCCCCTCATCACACTCCTTCCGAATCTTAGCCCTAACAATATGTTCCTTGCCTATAACTGAACGTAAATTGTCTGAACGAAGGGTCGGGTTCATCGCAGCCCTCATACGGAATTCCTCGTCATACTGCATCCATGCAGCGCCGAGGAAACCCGTGTAGCCCTTGTAAATAATGTCCAGGTACTGAAACAACGGTGCAGCCCTATGAGGCTGCGCCCGTGCCAGCACCCCCACATAAACCAAAAAGCCTGGGAGCCAGTTGCCCCAGGTTCTGTCTACTTTTCTACGTTTAAGCCGCTCCTTATCACGGTCATCAAGATCGTCTTTGTCCTTCTTCTCCAGCTCCCTGAAGAGAAGGGAAAAGACGTTCACATATTCGCCCTTCAAAATTTTATCCCGTGTGGCCTGCGTTAGGTGATCGCCCAGGGGCAGGGCTACATCCCCAAAAGGCAAGGCACCAAATGGGACATTGCCATATGCCAAGGCTGAATAAGGGTAAAATCCCCAATGACCCCCCATCATCCCAGGCCAGCCGACTGGCTGCCCAGGACATGCTAAAGTAGGTGAAGCTACCGAGGAGGGTGAAGCGGGGCCCCCAAAACCATGCCCAGGCCACGGTGACTGCGCAAATGAAGGCCAAACAGGAGCACACTGGGGGGGGGACCCCCGCCCCAGCACCCTGACTGGCACCCATTGGTCCCTGAGTGTATGCCCCCCAGGGCCAAGGGTACCCTGTAGTTGTGCCCTGTGTAGCTGCATCCTTACCAACTTGCTCCTCCGGCTCCACTGCCAATGCCACAGGTGTAGCAGCCACATCAGCTCCCTGCTCTACTTCCTCCGCAGGCATGCCAACCTCAGGAGCAGCAGACATCTGTGAAGCGCTGGTCTCGCCCTTCGCCGCACCTTCCAAGGCAGATAAACGCATTAGAATGTCCCTATTCACAGCGTCCCTGGAAGCCATGCGGCGAATTCGCTTCCCACCCCCGCCTTTCCCCACAGCGGAAGAAAATCCCCTTGCACCCTCGAGGGCCTGAAGCCGCCGCAGAATGTCCTGTTGACCCAACTCCTCTCCCTCATCATCTGATGAGGAAATGGCTGGGGTAGGCCTCTTCGGGGCAGGACGCTTGGAGCGCTGTTTGCCCCTAGAAGGGCCGCTCCCTTTCTTAGGAGGCATGTCCACACCACCAGGTAAATTGCTAGTGCCTGCCAAAACCACTGCAACTGTCCAAGCAAAGCAAGGCCAGCCACCAATATAAGCCCCCTTATCAATCAACACTACCACCCGATAGGGGCAACGTGGGGGGGGGGAGGGAAAAACCTCACAAAATGGCCACCGGCAGAACAAAATGGCTACCGGGATCCGAAACAATGCCCCCTGCCCAGCCTAGCCTGCAGGTAGCAAAGCCCGCAAATCAAATTGCAGCAGTGGAAGGCTAATGCCGCCCAGGCACCACCACCTCCACCCAACAGGGCCCCTCCCAGTAAGCAAGCCTAATGGCTAGGCAGGAGTGCCTCAAATTCCCCCCAGCTACCCCCTCCAACTGGCCCGCAGGACTGGTCTCAAAATGGGGGGGGTGCGGTGAGCGCAGCACCGCGAGGCGAAGCCCACGCCAGGCCAGAAGCCACCGCCCCGACGGGGCACTGCCTCCCAAAGCCTGCTGCGTGACCGGGGGGGGGGAACGCTGGGCCGATGCCGCCGCCGAGACTCCGCTGCCGGCCGCTACCGCCGCTGAGAAAAGGGGGTTGCCCAAAGACGCCACCCCGAACAAACGCTCCGCCGGGGACTGCGCTGCCCGAAGCCGCCACTGCGGCCATCGCCGCCGAGCCGCCGCTGAAAAGGCCGAGGCTCGAGCAGGAGAAAGCACCCTGCACCTCGAGCTCTTTTCCTGGCAACTGCTGCCAGGGAGGGAGCGGAGCAGCCTAATAACAGGCTAGCTCCGCCCCTTACAATCCCCGTATGCCCGGGGGAAAGCGCGCGATCTCTTCCTCCAGCCGCGGCAGCAAATTACGACCCCCTGCTGCACAGGCAAGCTGGCAGCAGAAAGGGTCGCTTTCCAGAGTTGTAAACTATAGTTTCTTTGATCTTGTTCTTTCAAAGCTGATAATATCTATATGGAGCTTGAAAACTGTGTGGAGTATCCTCAGATGGCAACATTGCCTAGTGGCTGCAGCTGAATATCTTCAAACGACAACATTTCCTAATGGTTACAGCTGAACAGCATCCCAAATGATTGATTGAATCAACTTATGCTATATAATCCATTTTAGGAATGGTATAAATAACAGTATTCATTGATATTAAGGTTCCCTAGTACTATTCCAGGATTCATGTTAAGGTTTTTCTGGGATTCCAAAATTATTCAGGTTCCTTTATTCCCTACTGGGATACTTTCGGGGGAGGGGGGGTAGAGTGCCTATTTTTCAACCTACTGTCACCAAGATTGCCTGGGAGCTAGAGCTGCCTAAAGACCCCCCAAGTTTCAAGTGAATTGGACCATGTAGTCCAATTATACAGTCCCCTGAGTAATGTGGCCCTAGCCAAACTGCTTACAGAGCTATGTCCTACCACAAAGAGGGGGGAAGGAGAAGGGGGCAGCCAGTCTTATAGCTTTGTTGGGCCCTGAACCTGGCTTGCGCTGGCCAGATGCCAGCCTCCCTGCACTGAGTGAGACTTATGCCAGCCAGGAGCCACCTTCCTTAGGCTGGGCAATGCTTGCCCAGTTGGATCTGTTTGAAAGGGAGAAATTCCACTGCTTGGGAAATTCAAACAATCAAAGGAAAACAAGATGCCTGCTGCTGCTGATGGTAAGCACTGAATACAAAAAACAACACAGATTATTCAGGATGGGGAGCATTTTTCATAATGCCTATGAATCCTGGATTTGTATAACTGTTCTGAAAAATCACAGTAATAATCTGAAACATTGATTTGCATCCTTATTTTCAGTTTAGGAATTTTGGAATGCATATCTCTTTTGTAAAGTAAGAAAATTAGGAGTAATTAGATGAACCACTTGCAAACAGATTTTGGAGAGTACACTAAAAATGCTAGTTGGAAAAATTTATGCAATTTAGATGTTTGGAAATGTGACACCTTTGCAAATAACACTTCCCACCCCATTTATCCACGCTGCAAATTTCCATATTTCTCTCCTGTTGTTTATATCTCACCTTTCCCTTCAACAGAAGTAACAATACTTCATTAGCAGTAACAATCCTAAAGACAAGAGATGTTCTCCATTAATAGTTAGCCAAGTTTTCTTATCATAACAAAACACACCTACATACAATTTATGTTCAGCCCTGAAAGCAGAAAATAATGCTTGTATTAAAATCACCGGTTTTATGCTTTACTCGTGTTGTTCTTCTTTAACAGTCATATGCCCAACCCACACATATTTATTTACCTTGGTTCTGCTTCTAATGCACTATTTCCCAGATAAAAGGTATGTACCAAGAAGCAGATGAAGGTTCTTGCTTTGTTAGTCCATTATTGAGAACATCTCTATAATAATTCTCAGTTGTGTGTAGCAACTCCATTTAATATTGCAGAAAGGATAGTCAATCAGTCTCAGTCACACTACTGTGTAGTCTCTGAAATATGATGAATGCTCTGGAGTTTCCAAATGGATTGACACAAGGGAGAGGGATGGGCAAAGAGGCACAGGCAGTGGCTTCATTTTTTAAAGGATGTCAAAACAATATAAAGGAACAAGAGAAGGGATCAATGTTCCTTTTCAAAATCATTAGTTACCATTAGCACCAAGATGGCCTGTATTGTAAGAGAAAGTGATAGTTGGTGCTTACTCCTTAATCTTTCTGTGGAAGTTGAGTACTGAAAGAGAAAGGGCAATGTATCAGAGAAATACAAACAAGTTTTTACTTACAGCACCTTCTCATAAAAGGGCACATTAATCTTCAGCCTGCTTATGGGCCTTGTTGGTCATCACTATAGTCTTCTTGAATAGACTGCCAGAGGAGCTGAGTGGGGAACCCTCCCTACTGACTGCCAGAACACACAAGAAGTCAGTATTGTTTCAGAAGGCTTTTTATTAGCTTGGATGGAGCTTGGTATGTGGGCAATTTTTAATATAGATATTTCAAGTGAATGTATAAATATTTTAAATATTTTGAGAGCAGAGCAGTGTCTGTAGTCAAGCCATAAAGGACCCATATTTTTATTTACATATCTAACTACCTATCACATTTTATCTTCCTCCAAGGAACACATACGGACATCTGCATGAAGTTGTCTTATACTGAATCAGACCATCAGTCCATCAAGGCCAGTATTGTCTATTCAGACTGGCAGCTTCTCTCCAGGGTCTCAGGTAAAGATATTTCACATCAACTACTGCCTGGTCCTTTCAACTGTATTGAACCTAGGACTTTCTGTATACAAAGCGGAGGCTCTTCCACTGAGCCACAGCCCCTCCCCAAACTCCAGGCAGTATATGAGATTCTCTCTTCCACAATTTATTATTCACAAAACTCTATGATATACATGGTGCTTAGAGAGTTTGACCAAGAAGCCCAATAATGGCATGACTATCAAGAGCCAGCATGGACCTCACACAAAATTTCCCTCTCTAGGCATTTCCTCACCTTAGCTTCAACTGAAACATCATAGGGCAACAAATCATGACATACTCAGTTCCATTGGCCCTCAAGGCAACTACGGCCTTCAGAATTTTGTTTTTTTTCCCCCTAGTTCCCTTTTTCTTAGTGGTCTGTAACCAGATGCTTAAAAAAATATATTAATAATGTCATATTTTCTATCAACTCTTATTACCCTATCTATTTTTCAAGTTTAACCAATTAAATTCTGGTCCCTCTGGCATTCAGTTCTTTCTACTTGACTCTAATAGTTAGAGTAATGGGAATAATTTAGTCACTAAAATGATATCTTCCTCATATTTTGTAGCTCTGTACTGGGAGTATCAATTCATACAGAAACTAATCAAAATCCAGATGGAAGACATCCCATTTGTAACTAATCCAAATTGTATAACTAACTACACTAGAAAATGAGGAAAAGTAATTAATTCATCGTATTTTTACACCTTGAAGACGCTGCTTCAGTTCCAAGGCACACCAGGTAAGGAGCTGGATGGGATTATGGGGAAAGGAACTGGATAGAGTGAATCAGCAGGAAACAGAAATAACCTAAGGGCATGTTGGCCAACCCATATTAATGTCACCATCAAATAACATTGCTTGGCTGTATCTAAGAGAGAAAATGTGGCTTGATTTTCTGCAGTGAGTATATGGCTGCTTCTCAGTTTCTCAGCATCTAAATTTGTCACCTATGTGCTATGTCAATCTGAGTTCTGGCAAATAACACAGAGACACCATCTCTTGGTTGGAATGGCCACAACTTTATTGATTACAGCAAGATGGAGCATTGGCCAGGCATATGAGCAATGGATCCTCGTTGGCATTGGAAGGCCCAGTTGCTGTTGGATGCATATCACTCCAGCCCCATGCTGGTGTACCATGGCAAGTGTTATTCTGCCGCCAGCCATGCTGGTCAGCCCTTGTCTCCCAATCCACAGGGGTGAGCTGCTCAAACACCCCACTCATCCTTTTAGGTTCCAGCCAAATGCCTCAAAACTACCAAACCCATAAAGTTGTGACAACCTCCCTTGCTTCCCCAGAAGAGTGGAGGGTGGGTGGGAAACATGCTGCTCCGAACTAAGAATCCACTGGAATGTCGCTGACCCCATTGCTGGATGAAAGGAGGGCTGGGCCACTCCTCCTCTTCTGACTTGGCCACACCTCCACTTCATCCTTGCCCCTCGGTGCCAATACAGCCCGCTGGTGAGTTCTGTGAGCTTCTTTTCTCCTTCAGTCATGCCATATCATATGACCTGATGATATTTCCAAAGTGGAAAATACATTTGTCTTTGGTTCAAGGGAGATTTTGCTCACTTACTTTGGCCTCCTTCAAATATTTCAGCTTCCAACTTACCCGAGCATAGGCAGACTTTGTTTTAGAGAGCAGCAGTAAGGGAAAGCAAATGGAGACACCCAGGACACCCTCTTCCCTCCTCCTGCATACTTCTCAGACCCCAAAGCAGTGGTTTCTGCTATTCCCAGGTATGAGAGACTTCAAGCTGCAGATTGTCTCCATTCTGCTGTTAATGAATTCCATAACAATTCTGGTTTCTTTTATAATTCTGCCATACTTGGGGTGAAATAGTTGCTATTATTTTCCCCATCTACATTAAAGAGATGCAATAGAAATATTGCCATTTAAGTTGATGTCTGTTTTTTTATCACATATAAAAATCAAAGACAATTGCCATAAAACGATGTAAAATGGTATATAATGTCAAAATTGCCTAACAATGTTATAAAAGAAACACATGAAAATGGAAAATTTGACAAACAAAATAGACAGGATGAAAATTAACTTTATTTTATTTATTTAGATATTCATATCTGGCTTCTTTCCACAATGGGACCCAAAGTATCTTACAGCAGCTCCTTCTCTATTTTATCCTCAACAATCTGGCAAAGTAGGCTGTGAGAATATGCCCAAAGATGGCCTGAGGTTACCTAGCAAGTTTCTTGGTAGAGTGGGGATTCAAACCTGGGTTTCCCAACTCCCAATATGACACTGTAAACATTGTACCTTACTGGTTTAAAAAGATAGTTTGATAATTTCTCCCTAATCATGCATGAAAATTAAAAGAAGCAAATATCCCACTTCTACTGCTGGTTGACATTACTGAGATGTTTACTTTCTGCCACTGATAACATGGAAATATTTTGTTCCTATTACACACATTCTATGACCTCCTTGTTCTCTGTAATCAGACTGATTGGAGCCATTTCCACAAGTTCCAGCCTCTCTCTCTCATCAGCTATTTCAAGAAGTACGGGTTGCACATATACAGATACTGGGGATAGGATAGCTGTCCAACCTATAGAAGATATCCCTCTTTTCGTCATCAGCTGTGCAACTGCCAGAATGCATGTTGTTGTTGTTGTCCTTTGGTCTGGGGCAGAAGAGTTCTGTGTATGGCGATACGATGTTCATATAAGTCCGGAATTCATGCAGGTCTATTTCAAGTATATTGTTTATAACCCTAGGTCATCACAATGTAGGTAGAAAGAAATCATAAAATAAAATTCAAATGAAAACACAACTTTTTGGACACGGAGAGATCAAAAAATGTTTACCAAGTATATTAAAGTGCAACAGTTAAATCAGATTATCCTCATTGTAGAAAATGGCAGTGTGCTGGACAAATTTATGTCTAATTGAATAAAGCTACAACAGCAAATAGAGAGGTTACATATTTATCTTGATCTGATAGCAGGCTACATCAGTGGGCAACATCTGAAATTCACAAAAGGGCTCTAACAATGTCAATACAAATCTAATTTTTCAAGTCATGATTTAAAGAGCATAATAATAAATAATGTACAGCATCTTTTACTCTCCCCAGCCACACGTACACAATCTTTGCTCAAAGTGTGTGCGTTTTAAATGCATCCAGGAAAGCAAATAGCCTGTAGCATCATAAAAGCCACCCTGGAGAATGGAATTTAAGGTTTTGTAAATATTGCTAGTGGACATGGTCAGCCTTAAGGCTGTGATACCACAAGAAAAACTGTCAGTAGAAACCATGTATTTTCACAGTGTGCCCAGATAGTAAGTATTTTGGTTCATACTACAAGCTTTCAAAAAAGTTTCTACTAGTTTTCACAGCTAGTATGAGAAAAACAACCAAATGTCCAAATTCTGAAAAGAAACCATAGCCTACCTTGTCTTCTCTGGCCAACCAGAGAAAATCTAATGCTCTGATTGTCTGCAATGAGCCCTTTGAAACCTTGTATTGGCTTATAAAAGGGAAAAGAGAGACGTGTTTAATTTACCTTGTTGATGATACCATTTGATCTCATTTGACAGAATCATAGGAAGCCAGAAAGAGGGGACGAAAGAAACTTATTAATGATAGTAGGACATTCACTGGTTAAGCCAGAATACCACTCTAAGGAGTCAGGTTCAACAGCAGCTTGTTCATTATAAATAAAACTACACAACCAGGGCTTGATTTAAATTAGAGCTCACTGGGACTTGATTCTTCAATCTGTTCTTTATGTCAAATATGTGGAAACGTGTGAATAGTAATAAAAAGTGTACACCTAGAAATTATCTCATTTTTAACCCACATATGTGGTTTGTCTGAAGTTTCAGTTCAGAAGGCTCTCCAACTTTTCTGAAAGCTTGAAGCTTGGGGATGCTCCATTGTGGTATCTAGACTCAGATGAGGGTTAACATATCTTAGAACAGGAAATGTAAGGGCGTTATTTCCACCCTCCAGGTGGGTCCTGGAATTCTCAGGAATTACCACTGAACTCCAAATGACAGATCCAAGTTCCCCTAGAGAAACACAGCAACTTTAGAGGGTAGACTCTATTGCATCTTATCCCAGCTGAGCTCCCCTCCCCAAATTTCAACTTCCCCAGACACTGCCCCCTATCTCCAGCAATTTCCCAAGTCAGAATGGACAACCTTAGTGCCTCTTAGATTGTGCTGTAATGACCAAAATTTAACTCTCTCTCTCTCTCTCTCTCTCTCTCTCTCTCTCTCACTCACACACACACACACACACACACACACACATACACAAGCCTCTTTAATCATCTTCCTTTTCCACCCTACATCCAAACTTCCATCTCCTCATCTGCCTTTTATATGCATAAATTCGCACCTTGCAATTCATGGAGATAAAAGACCTGTGGATATAACACAAATGAGACATGTTAATTTGGTATGCTCCATTTGCATATTCCCAGTTTGCATATTCCTCACAGCCTCCACATCACTTCCAATGATGCTATGCTTCCTTGTTTGTTCAGAGCCACTTGCCCCATCTATGGCTAGAAAAGAATACTTCAGACTTTTTGGTCTGAGGGTAAAAACCTTGAAAAGCCAGCATCCATTGGGTAGGCATGAATCATGCATATTGCAGGGCTGACTGCTAAACACAGGATTCTTCAAGCAACTGAGGTTTTTTCCCTCCCCGTCTTTAACGCATACAACAAGCGATTTCACTTTTCAAGAGAACAAGCATTAAAAGCAAAGGCATTTACTGACACAGATAGCATCTGTGCTATGTTTATGCTGAGATGTTTATGCTGAGATTTGTCTAGGTATAAAAAAATGCAGCTACCAAAGGGGAAAATATATAAGGAAAATGCTCATTGATTTTTTCCCTCTGTTCTTAGTAAGGATCTTCAACCTGAAATATTAGAGTGGGTTTTAATATCAGAGTAGCTGAGATTTGAACAAACGTTATGGATTGAATTGTTCCCCTGGGGTAAGTACAGATTCTTCTTCGGTTTAAGAAGCCTTCCTGAGGAGTAACTGGCTCTTTCTCTGGTGGAATAGGCTCCACACCTGGGGGAGATCAAGTAGTGGGATCAGTCTCATAGATCCATAGCACAGAGCATTTGTTTGCTTGCTTTTTTGTTTGTTTATTTACTTCATTTACACCATACTGTTCTCCTCAAAGCAGCTTACATCATTCGCTTCTTCATTTTATCCTCACAGAAACCCTGTGAGGTAGGTTAGGCTGAGATTGTATGACTGGCCCAAGATCACTCAGGGCCAAGCTACAAGTGACGAATGACACTTGAACGGCAAGTGGATTGAGTGGAGGGCAAGTGAACAGGGAGAAATACACTTGCCGTTCAAGTGTCATTCATCACTTGTAGCTTGGCCCTCAGTAAGCTTCGAGGGCTGACTGGTGATTTGGTCTCCCAAATCCTAGTCCAACACTGTAACCAGTATATGATAAGTAGAAGCTCATCCTCCAGTTTTGGGATATCTTTTCAATGCTATTTCTGCCATGCTTATTTGGATCTTAGTCTTAATACTGTATACAGAGAACAGTAGCAAGTGTCCAAATTTCATGCAGAGAAGTCTTTCCTTACACTTGCTTTATCCAGAGATACTAGGGATTGAAACTGGGACCGTCTTTGTAGAAAGCTGTAACACTGAACCGCTTAGCTCTTCTGAATCATGCCCCCCCTGCATGTCCCCCTGCATGTCAAGCAAATAGCCTTCTATTTGTCAAATGTAAATAAATACCAGGCAAAGTATAATAAAGCTGAGTGAAGCACTGAGAGTAGTAAACAAAGGTTTCTATTATATATTATAGTATGTTATGTGATGGTGCATACTCTCCATTCTCAGAATGCCAGAATTGTCCACTGTCTCACCAAGACTAACTACTACCTTCAGATAATAACCTATCCCACCTCCCGCATCCTCATAGAATCTGTGGAACTCACTTCAGAAGAAGCTCTTATATGTACCTCCAAGTAACCTATGAATTATATGCCGTTTTAAAATACATATGCTGCCAAGTAGCTAGCCCTCATTAAGGCCAATTAGAATTACAAATTACTAAACAGGGAAAAAAAATCCAGCCTTCTGGATTAAAAAAAAAAAAGTACTTCCTGAAGGTCACGTAATGAGCTAGTGTAATGGACCTCTCACATGAGAAAATTCCACTGGAAACCAAAGCGGAGAAACTAGGAACCATAGAATCATTGAATAGGACCTAAATACAGTCCAACCCTCTTGCACAGTGCAGGATTAGCTAGATAAGTTGTCCTGAAGGGCGGTATATAAATAAAATGTTGTTGTTTTTGTTATAGAGAGTTCAAGCATGCGCATTATGTAAAAACAATGCCGCTGCTAACTGCAACAAAAATGATGCCAGCTTTAAACAATCCTGGCAACTAGAGATGGGCATGATCTGCATTACGATTAAAAAACCCCACGATAATGGCAATCTCCTGATCATGACCTGGTGGATCGTTGTCTTCCACGGCAAATGATCCAGCAGTCGGGAGGGGGCTGGACCGGGGCGATCATGATAGGACCGGGAGGCTAGACATTCAGGCGCCAACAATCTATTCCCCTGGCAATGGAGGCAGGGGAATGCCTGAGCTCTGTTTGAAACTTGATAATATTTCCCCTAGTGAGGAAAAGCAAACAGTTGTGAGTGAAAAGGTGGCTTTTCAGTGCGTTGAAAGAGTTAACATTGAGAAGAGATCTCTTCTCAGTGTTAACTCTTTCAACACACTGAATGAAAACAAAAACCCCTGGCTTTGAGAGCAGCTATCAACTGAAGCTTAATTGCGCTCCTCTCCTGAGTTCATTCAGTGCGTTGAAAGAGTTAACACTGAAAAAAGATATCTCTCTCCTCCTGGCTTCTCAGCCCAGTGCCTGCTTTTTGCAAGAAGTTGATATGTGATTTGATGTTTCATTTGTGTTTTTCCTATTTAAAAAACCATAGGATCCGTGAGGATCCGTGTGGATCCTGGTTTTACTTTCTTCCTGTTTAAAATATGCTTTTGGAAGAGTGGCTGCTTGCTTTTAAAATCAGGTGGGGAGGAATGGAGGATTCTATCCCTGCTTTTTTTTAAAAGCTGGCTGAAACTTGTCGACGGGGTATCTCTCTATTTGGAGAGGCAGGGATGAGTTAAAAACTTTCCCCCCCTCTGCTCTAAGTGCATGCGTGTGTGTGTGAGAGAGAGAAAACGTCCCCACCCTGAGGGGAGGCGGCTCGTTGCCGGGTTAAAAACTTTCCCCCCCTCTGCTCTAAGTGTGTGGGGGGGCGCCCCTCCGCTTTGGCCTCCTTGATCCCAGATCCCAGATCGGAAATGGGACTTTATCGGAGTGAATCGGTGATCTGGGGTCATTGCCAGCGCAGATCCACGATCAGCTTAATCGGTATTTTTTTTTTGGATCGTGCCCATGTCTACTGGCAACCAGCACAAAATTATTGCTTGACCTTCCTTCTTTTATTGTCTTACATCTACTTTAAAACCTTTTATATATTATATGTTACTGTCTACTTAGAACTAGGGAACTGTCAAAATATTGAAACCATTCATAGGCTGGATAAATGTGAATTGTTTGCATTCATAGGACAACAAATCTTCATAGATTGCATGCTATGTCAGGTCAAAACCATGAAGGCTGAATTTATACTTGTTCAGGATACGGTAGTTATATGAATGCACGCCACTCAAATTTTGTTGTGATTTCAAGGGTCCTGCCTACTACAAGATCTTCTAACCCAACATTCCTGCCTCTCACGGATGACACTCTTTACTGCCAAGAGGAATAGAGCTGGGGGCTGATTCCCTGTTGGCCTTGGAATCTATGCTCTACTGGATGTAAACCTGTACTCCACAGCACGTTTTTGCGGATAGAGTGGTGTTTTCTCCATGGTCAACATGGGAGTGATGCTAGAGGGAGCCTTAGTGATCCTAGGGCCCTGAGCAAAAGTCCAGGATGAGGCCTCAGAATCACTGTCATATACCACTTCCCTCCAGCCATCATCCCATGTGAGGTAGGTGGGAGCCATCCCCGGAAACCAGTTGCCTGAATCTTGCATGGAGTAGGTACAAGCGGCCACTGCTGAGCAGACTGTTATTTCCATGGATGGAGCAGTCATCATGACTGCCTGTTTCTGCAAGGGGGCAGGCTCAGTCCCAGACAGGACACATGCAAGTGGCAGCAACAGGAGCCCTTTGCTGAGGGACAGGGCTGTGGGTGGTCACTTCATCAACATGGGGCCTGGGGCAGCTGCTCCTCTCTTTCTTTACCAAAAAAAAAAAAGTCCCAGATGCCAAAAACTGCCCAGAATGTTTTCTTCTGGTCACATGGTAACCCTATACTGAAACCAGGAGGCCTCTGAGATAGCATGGCAGAAGAATGACCTACGCCTTTCCTCTCTGCCATGCAGTCTAAAACATACATCAAATCTGTGCAGATGTCTGGTTTGACTGTTTCTATTCCCCCACCTAACACATTTTTTTTAAAAGTGGGATTCATGGTGCAGAATGGATCTCCTTGCACTCAGGAGCTGATTCTGTAGTGGTGTGGTAGAAGAGATGGAACATTCTGCTTCTCCACCTCTGTGCTACTGATGTGCCCTCTCCAGGCTGAACAATGAGCAGGAATATTATTGTTCTGGAGAAGCTCACAGCGTTAAGCACTGGTGTATTATTTCAGGTATTTAGTGGTCTCCCCTCTGCACAATTATATTTAAGGCAGCTTCCAATCTAAATAATCAAAACTAAAATACCAGTAAAAATTATAACCCCACCACCACCACCACCTCCACCACCAACAGCAAAAGACACAGTTGGATCCAGACAAGTTTTTCTATGAAAAGAAATTTCTGCTTATTCATGTCCCGCCCCCCCCCCACTGCAGCTCTCCCATGTCCCTACAGTAGTGACATTTCATTGAGATCTGTGATCTGTATCGAGGAGGAGGAGGAAGGGAAGTTTCATCCCACAGATGGAAAATTTAGCCTGGATCCAGTTCATAATCAAAAAGTTAATACATATCCCCCCAAAAAACCTGACTACAAGGATAAGATGATTAATTCCCTTTAAATAATTCCCTTAAAAGAACTCATAAAAAGCATAGCCTTTTAAAAATAAAGGGTGTTAAAAATAAACAACTGTAGAAAGTTTAAAATGATAGAAAGAACTTAAAATGCCTTTTCCTGTTGCCTTAATGAAACATATACTTTGCCCTGTGGGAACCTCTCTGGAGTTTCAAAGCCTAGGTACTATAACAAGGTCCTGCGTATGGTGCACATGTACCTAGTACATATGGATACCCAGAGTAGTCTCGATGATGATGGTCTCCATTGGAGAGCAAGTACATAATTATTATTCCCTAAATGGTGTAAACTCTAGGGGCAGAACTAGAGTTTGGTTTACTTTGAATGAAAGAGATCTGGAATTTACGGAGTCTTTCTTATCAATATAATTCCAAACATAGCACAGAACACTCAGGGCCAAGCTACACATGACGAATGACACTTGAACAGCAAGTGTATTTCTCCCTGTTCACTTGCCCTCCACTCAATCCACTTGCCGTTCAAGTGTCATTCGTCATGTGTAGCTTGGCCCTCAGATTCCCAGAGCAAGGATTTGTGACATCCCCCTACAATGGGTCTAGTCCAATTAAACTCACAACTCTGAACTCTACCACTCTTGAGTAAATTCTAAATTTAAACTGCTGCCCAAATTCAAACTACAGCTGCCTGTAGCCTTCTCTCAGTCACTTCCCAAACACTGAAGGGTGTCACGTTCCTATGACTGGAGAGAGATTCCAGAACCCTTAGGACCACTAAATCCTTCTTGTTGCCCTTGGACCATGGACCATCTATCAAGGTTGTCAAACCATACTGATAGGCCCTTTCATACATATCAGGAGCTCATAGCATTAGATCTCAGTGATGCTTCACAGTAGATTAAAAAAATGTTGAAAGTCTCTTTTGTGGCAAGAACTTTTAACAGCTGGAAAGCAATCTGTCACATTCATGAATGATACCAATTTAAAGCATTTAATGAAAACATATAATGAAGCCAACTTATTATCTGCTAGGAGCAATGACATTTTCCTTGATACCCACCAAAAGGTCTTCTTTAAATAGCACTAGTTTATTGACATATTTGACTCATCAACTGTGACTGGAAGGTTAGTCTAATATCACAGTGAGTGTCTAGAGATAAGCACTTTCATATTTATTCACCTACATTGTTCAGGCTTTTTAAAGAATATGTACGTAGCCAAAAGCCAGCTTGAGGTTTGTGTTATGAGTTTTCTTTTAATAAAGTTGTGGTAACAAAAGTTCCCGTTGGAGCCTTCGGGCGAGATTCAGTGAGGTGCTGTTAAAAACAAAACAAAATACAAAACAGTACAACTTGAAGGCCCGTGCTGTCTAGTTAGTTGTAAATATAGTCCATTTCACCAGTGATATTTAGATATTAATAAGGGCCCAGCATGATTTCCCTTGCCAATATTCATCTGTATAAAATGTCAATTTAATATGCTTCTGAGTGAGGCATTTTCCGTTGTTTGGTCCAACCCATCTTTTGAAAATATTGATACTTGAGAAGTGTTGAGTGGAGAGACAGTAAAGCAACAATGTCTCAGAAGGACATGTTCACACATTCACATGGTTAGTTGCACTTACAAGTGAGTTGCAGAGACTAATGTCTAATGTTGCAGAGTCAACACAAAAAGTGACTGTTATCAACAGCAGAAGGAGTTCACTGTCCCTCTTCTCTTGATGACTGTTGTATAGTTTTGACTGTAAATAACACAAACTAGCTCCAAAGAATGCTAGAAGCAGCATCACACAGCAAGTATCCTGTCCCAGTCATTTCCTGTTAAACAGTTCCATCTTTTTGCAGCTTCCTCTTCAACTTCCTCTTGCTGCTTGGTTAATCTTCACCTGCCATTGTTCAAAATGTCTTTGGCTGGAGAATTTGACACTCATCAACCGTAACTAGTCCTCCTAACTACTTGATACATTGTTCCTAGGTCTGTCTGCAGGTTCACCCTGGAGACTTTCAAGCCGATATTAGCTGGGACTTAAAAGATAAAACTTAGATTTCCAGATTCATGGAGGCTGGATTTGGATGTGAACCATGGCATATGGAGAGAGGTGACTTAAACCTTCCACATGTGCTATTTTTCTGACCTGAAAGGATTCTAAGCAGAAATTATTTGTCCCATTTGGGACTACATGTATACAAGTGCCAGTTATGTGAGTATACCCAATAGGGCAACTAGTAGTGTCCCAGGGCCATCTAAGATGAGGAAAACAGCACAAGGAAAATGCTATGTGGGAACACTCAGCGCACATCTACTTGGCACAAACGCAGGAACAATGTAATGTGTAGTGAAGACGTGAGAGCAGTAAATGAATAAAGTTTGAAGTTTCATCACTAAGTCAATTCTTAATACAGTCTACACAGCCTATGGTTTACCAAACCCGATGAAGAAAACCATCTTATATATTGTGGCCTGCTAGGGACCTGAAGAACCTCCTTTGCCACCATATCTTTCAGAACACCAGATAGTATTCAAAACCAGAAGGTTTGTTCAGTCCCCAATGACCTGCATTTTGCTGGGTGGGTTACTTATTCATTCCTTTTATTTCTAATTACAAGGTAGAGAGTAAGAGAAATTGGGGAAGTTGTTTATCTTCGGAGACCACAAAAAGTATACATTTCTAAGCTTAGAGGTGCCAGCCATACTGGCAACACACTGAGATAAACTGGGAGCCTGGGCAGGCTCACTGGCATCACGCCAATATGCAACATTACTTGATGTACAAAAATTGAAGTGATGTCATTGCATCAAGGTGATGGTCTAGGATGCATTCCCAAAATGTAGGATTTGGGGTGAATCCTAGAGCATTACCCTGGTTTTGTGCAGGAAGTGATGCTTCATATAGGTGCAATGCTGGCAAGCTGCCCCATTTTCCCCTGACTGGCCTATGTAGCAGTGGTGGAGAACAGTTGAGAGGGGCAATGTTAGAAGATGCAGCCTCTAAATAAGCTACATGGACCAATGTTCTTACTTGGTACACGGCAGTGTCATATTTTCAAATCCCCAGATTATTACGTTAATTGTAACATTTGTTTAAATATCCAGTGCAAGGAATTAGCTGTGAAAAAGTGTACTCCTAATTTTTAATTAATCTCTCCCTTTCTGCAGGACTTCCAACAGAGAAGCTGCAAAACCAGAAATTTCTTCGGTAAGATGACATATACCATACGGCATGCAAATTATATGTGATGGTGAAATCCTTTTTCATTTTCTCAGTCAAGCACATATGCTTCGTGTATGCTTGCTGTTTATGTTATTTTAAATAAACATTTTATTTTAGATTCAGTGACAATTTGCTGTAATTTCTCAAAAGTTGGGGGGGGGTGTTGTTGTAAGGCCCACACTGCGCAGATGTACATTGGCTCTGTTGAAGTGGTGTGAGTTTGCTGAGAAATTTCTGTGGAAACAGACTGTTAATCATATTTCCCCCTTATCACGGAGAAAATTCTTAACCCTTGAACTAACTCTTTGTAATAGTGAGAGTTAGCAATCAATCTGAAATGCCATCAGATAGGTTCATACTTTCCCATTGTAGCTTAGGTCAAAATGACCTATGAAGTAGCCAGACAGAGAAGCTGCCAGAGGTTTAAAATATAGCCTAGATGGCCATGTTGCTACCGCACTAATTTCAGCAAGAGCATCTGAATCAGACTGACTCACCATCAGCAAGAATACAATTGGATAAGACTAAGTGGAAGAAGTACAGGCCGAACTACATTACACAGGCATAATATCAGAAGACAGAGCTAAGGAAATGTCAATGTCAAGTATTGAAGATTCAGGACCAATTCAATGGGTTGGACCTCATGATCTCTCAGTAGAAGGTACTGATAGATGCCAGTCTTCCTTGGTTACCTCTCTCCCAAGCAGTCCTTTCTGACCCCAGGAAAGTCTTTTTTTCGGGAGTCATAAGTAGATATGGGCATGATCCAAAAAAAAATTCCGATTAAGCCGTTCGTGGATCTGGGCTGCCGCCGAACGCAGGTCACCAATTCTAACCGATCAAGTCTCGTTTCCGGTCCAGAATCGGGAATCGGGGAGGCCAGCGTCCAGGGTAACTGTAGTCTGGCTCTTGCATGCGCACGCGCACACTCCTGAGTTGCCCCTGCCCACGCAGCAAGCCGGCTGTCCTGGTGCGCTGCGGAGCTGGCAGCAGCGCGAGTGGCTTGGAGGCTGCCCACGCCATTCACCTGCCCCGCAAGACAAGGGGCAGCTGGCTTGCCTGCGCACCCCTTGTCCTGGGGAAAGGCAAACGGCGCAGGTGGCCTCCCAGCCTCCTGCACTGCCTTTTGCCTTTCCTTTGCTCCCATGGCTTCAGAACACCCCCTTCCCCCTCCCTTCCCTGGGTTGCTGCTCCGTGGTTGGAAGGAAGCCTGCTAATCAAGGAAAGCTGGGCTTCCATTCGTGTTTCGAGGGCGACAGAATAAGGGCAAACACAGCTCATTCCCCTGACTCCGTTGCCCTGGGAATAAATTACTGGTGCCAGAGTGTCTGCAATTCCGAACAGAAACTGACCCATCCGATCAAGTCCCGAACAAGCAAACTCCCGGACTGCTGGATTGGTTGCTGAGGACAGAACCAATTAGCTGAGTCACGATGGCGCACACGCCAAAATTGGGGGGGCGGTTGAAATCGTAATTCAGATTGGGCCCATCTCTAGTCGTAAGATCCATGTGTGGCAATAGCCATTCCAGTTGGGATGCTCTAGTGAGGAGGGGGAAGTGAACAATATTGCTCTCTCCTTCCTCTCCTGTCATCCGAGTTCCACTCATGCAAGAGGCAAAACGGAGCAATTTTGTCCCTTCCCCATCACCAGTACAGCTTCCTGACTCACATAATTATGACTCCACGTAGGTCCTGTGACCCCAGGAATAACATTTCCTGTCAGAAATGGCTGCTTGGGAGAGGAGAAGACAGAATGAATGGCAATCTTTGTGTGGTCTTTGTACTGAACCCAATGCATTAAGGTTGCAACCTTCAGGTGGGGCCTGGGGAAGGCCCAGAATTACAACTTATCTCCAGACTTTGGAAATGGTTCCACTGGAGAACATGGCTGCTTCAGAGGGGGGGGGGCTTCAAGGCATTTCCAAGGCCGAATTGGCAACTCTCTTAGCTTTACAGAATGTTTAATTTATATGCAGTGAAGTTCAATAGACAGTTATCACAGCTAGTGGTAGTATGAGGAATGGTTTTGAATTTCTTTAGATTTTTTAAAAAGTCTTCTGATTTTGTTCTTCTGTATGTAAATCAATCCCACAATTCTCTATTGTTCCACCATTATCAGTTTTCTCACACCAGATTTTTGTATCTTTTTTTAGTGATATTTATGCAGCAATAGATCAGCACTATATATCTGCTACATTTTTATCCTGCTCTTCCTCCAAAGGCACTAGGAAAGTATTTTGCAAAATTATATTTTTTCCTTTTATGTGATGGCAATTAAACTGAAATATACTAAAAAGATGAATGTGTAGAAAATTGATTTTTGCATGTTAGGGAAGCAAATGTGCCCTTAATTTGTGGTGCCATAGTTGTCTTGGGAAAAATGCTTAAAATAAGTGCAGATTGAGAACTGGTAATGAGATACATGTTGCACATTATCATATGAACACTATTTCTGAGATGGTTGCTATTTTAAAAATTTCCACATATGTGTGTAATTTGTTTAGTTAGTAATCTACTATTGTAAAATGTGACAGTTGCCCCACCTCACTTGGTTATCTCTTTCCTGTTTCAAAAGTCTTTCTCCACTTTAAAATAAAAGAAGTTTAGTCCTGTTAAACAGCATATGAGCCTTCTATTTTTGTGAGAAAAAGAGGAATAGCTTAACCCTTAGAAAGTCCCATGTTTCAGGATTATTTTTGACAGTGCAATGCATTTGGTAGATATAGGCCATTTTCACACACCCACATAACCCTCCAGAAAATCACGCAAAACTCACAGCACAAAATGTCTTCCAAGTGTGATTTCCCATCATGATCCCATTTAATGGCATGATGACATCAGAAATTGCACCATTAAATGGGATAATGATGGGCAATCGAGCTAGGAAGACACTTCGTGCCGTGAGTTTTGAGTGATTTTCTGGAAGTTGCGGGCATGTGAAAACAGGCTGGCGTGCTAAATATAGGGATCCTTAAACCCTGAGCAGGGGGGTGTGCTCTTTGGATTAGTGTGGCTGCTCAGCTGTTCCTTTGCCACCAGCTATCTTATTCAAGTCATGGGTATCTCTTGCCTTCAGTTTGCTAAACTTTTTGAGCAGTTCATAAAATGGACTATAGGAAAGCAGAATAAAATGGTTCTGTCAAAAAAAATATGAAAGCATGTTTTATTTCAACTATAGTTAGTTTGTGAAACTATAGTTTGGCTCATAGATAATAATTCAAATCCTTGTTTACCTAGATTAATCCTGTTTTCATCACCTTTACTGTTTTCCCTACCTCTAGTGCAGAGATCCAATGGCTACCTTAGCCTGCACATAGTAAAGAAGGTTGCACCGCAGAACAAATGAGGATTAAACCACATTGTCCACATGTTTATGTTGTGTAAAATCATCAATAAAACTAACTCTAGTTAATAAACCAGCTTAAAACTATGGTTTCAGATCTTGATTTGACATAATGGAGTGATCCACATTTGGAAGATAAGATGATCATTTAATGGGCTGATTGAACTGAGCCAGTGAAACAGCAGGAACTTTTTCTTACTGCGCTGTTCAAGTGAACATTGCGCCCCCAAACCCCACCTTTATCTGCATGGTCCAGTTGTATGAATAGCGTAATAGTTCCTTAAACCTTAAGACACAGCCTACTTCATATTAATGAATCCTGATCTAGCTGTGCTGTCCATCCTTTAATTTTATATGGATAGCTATGGACTCCAGGAATATAATGAAGGGGTAAGTAGGGGCAAAAGTTTCATGAAATGGCAGGAGAAATCTGGTATGTATGGAAAGTGCAGGAAGCTGACGAAGGAAGAGGGAGGTGGAAAATATAATAATAATAATAATAACATTCGATTTATAGACTACCCTTCAAGACAACTTAATCCCCACTCAGAGCAGTTTACAAAGTATGTCATTATTATCCCCACAACAATAATCACCCTGTGAGATGGGTGGGGCTGAGAGACCTCCTACAAGCTGTGCCTGACCCAAGCTGGCTTCGAGTGGGTGACCTTGGGTCAGTCACAGCAAAGCAAAGAGCTCCACTCACCATCCACTCACCACACCTCAAGCAAGGAGCTCCACTCACCATCCTTTGGATTGCACTCATGCTGTATTATTTGGGAAAGATGAAACATAGAGAAGGTATTGCAAGAAATGGAGAATAGATGGGGGAAGCAAGCAGCATGGAAGAATGGGTGGCAAATTCTGCTAATTTACTGCCCTCTGCAGACCTTCACACTGTATGCGACCTACTAACCCCCACGTTCCAAAGGGGAGGCTCAATGGGATGGAGTGGGTGGGGAAAACAGGAAGTCGTAGAGCAGGTCTCGTTTAATACAAGCCACTGGCAATTAAGTGCCATTCAGCCAGAAAAAAATATCCAATGTGACTTATTGTTTTCTCTTATCTTCTCTGTGTCATTGTTTTTAAAATGGAATAGTCCTGAAGTTTTTTCATGCAAAGGAATGGATTTCCAACTGTTTTCATTTCCATTATTTCACTGAGAAACAACTTTGTCTGGACTAGTTTGCTAATTCAGAGTTGGCTCTGGACCTGCTTTACTGCTGTACTCTTTACTGGATTCTCTGGGAATCTGTATTTCATTTCACATATAGGAAAATATAGAGCAGATGGGAAAGAGAACAGAATGGGGCAGACTCCAGTAACATCCTTTTGGATGGCTGAACTGGCAGATTGCTGGAAACTGAAATGCTGATTGTTACTGCCAGGTGCCAACTAACCAATCAGTCAGAAACAATTGTCAAACTGGCATCCCATTTCCATCTTGAAGGCTCTAGCATTTACTTTTTATGCCCCTCCTCTTCTATTTTCCATTTTTAATCAATTGAGGGGCACACACACACAATAAATTAATGCAACTGCAAAAGTAGATTTAAAAAAGAAATGTTTTTATATGTATGCTTTGGGGCAATTTGAATGCAACACCTCAAAGTCAGGAGAATCTGATTCCGCTTATGTTTTCTACAGCTAAATCATTTGAGACAATAGCCTACTCAGACCTTCTAAACCATATTTTGTAAAAGAGGGGGAATAACTTTTAAAAATATAAATGATGCCAGGTCGAAAATGCATATTGTAAGGACTTCATTGGGTGTAAATGTAAAGTAAGAGACACACATGATAAGTGCTGATATGTTATAGGGATATTTCTAAGATGCACTGCAATGTGACATCAGCGTCCCACTCTGGTTGCCTCCCAATTTGCCATGGATGGCAAGCTAACATTCAGGAATTTTGACTGCCCTGAGGCTTTCAGGATGGTGAGGAAAAAATAGAATAAGTGATGGAAATAACAGGTTAGAAATCAAGGGAAGAAGGCAAAAGAGAGACATGTGGGAGCAAGATTCGGGATGCTTGAACATTCATTGTCTTGACTCATGTTCTGCTCTCCAGTTGCAAGCAGGGAGCCCATGGGCTGCTTTACTGCTCCTGAGCATGTTTAAAAGTCCTTGTTTCTCCTCTTCCCCCGTAGACATGTTGTTGCTGTTCTCTGCTCAGTGGCCAATTATATAAACAAACGGCAAGCAACTTAATTGGTCAAGTGATCAATCAATGATTGTAAGTTAAAACTGGTTTTTTTTTAAGGAACAGCGTTTCAGTATTTGGTTTTCATTTAAGCAGGTTATTTTGCACATGTGTATTTTCACACTGTATCTAATGGGAGTCACAGTACCCTTCCTGCTTAATTTAATTACCTGACCCAACCATCCATAACCACCAGGGAAAACTGATTCCACCTATTGTGCAGGTGCAAAAGTGGCCACCAAGGCAGAAGGAAATGAAACCAAAGCACTGCACAGCAGCAGCTCCCAGCAGATGGTGGTGTGGCAAACAGTTCTAAGGCTCAGAGCCAAGCTACAAGTGACGAATCACACTTGCCTGGCAAGTGAACAGACTCACGTGTATTCCTCCCTGTTCACTTGATCAAGTGGAGAGCAAGTGAATGGCAAGTGAACTGGGAGGAATACACGCCAGTCTGTTCACTTGCCAGGCAAGTGTAATTTGTCACTTGTAGCTTGGCTCTCAGTCAGCTCACAGTCACAGGTAGTTACGGATGTTGAACACAGCCTGTTTACTGCAAAGTAGGGGTGTGCAAGCCAAAAATTTTCGGCTATAGCCGAAAGTAGAAAGCCGAAAGAAGATTCTCTATCGTTAAAGCCGAAAGCCGAAACAAGAATCTCTTTCGGCTTTCGACTTTCGGGATTCTTTCGGCATTATTTCGGCATTCTTTCGGCTTTTTTCTATGGGAAAATGCCTCCGTCTTCCAGGACGCCTGGAGGAGGCATTTTCCCACCGAATAAGCCCAAAATTGGTGGGGACCTTCCTATAACCCTTCTCTAACAACCACCCAAGTTTCAGACAGATTGGACTTTGGGGGGCCATGTTATGGCCCCCCAAAGCAGGTCCCCCCATCCTCCCATAAGAAAGCGAAGGAGCAGCATATTGTTAGCATGCTGCTGCTCATCTTTCTTCATTATTTCCTATGGGGAAAAAATGAAGAGGCAGGCTTCCTTTGCCAGGGGTGGCATTTTGCATGCAAAATGCCCCCTTACCCTCAGAGGCCCTTCTCCCACCCCTCCTCCCACCCCCCACCAAGGCTCAGCCTGCTCCCACTTGGGGGGGCCATTTCATGGCCTCCCCAAGTAGGTGCTCTAATCTCTACCACTGACAGCTGGGGGAGGCTTGTGTTGCCAGGGGTGGCATTTTGCATGCAAAATGCCCCCCCAACCCTCTGGGGCCCTTCTCCCACCCCTCCTCCCACCCCCCACCAAGGCTCAGCCTGCTCCCACTTGGGGGGGCATTTCATGGCCTCCCCAAGTAGGTCCTCTCAGCCCCTAAAGTCCACCCCTTACAGCCCCACACAAACCCAATTCCCCCCAGCTGCCACACACAGACCCAAATCCCCACATTAGCCCCTCACAGACCCAAATCCACCCCCACCTGCCCCACACCCATAACCCCAGGAACAGGCTGGCAAAGGCCAGCCCTCTCCCTTTGTTCCCTATGCTGGGAACTTCTAAACTCTCTTTCCCTGGGCAATTCTGCACAGCCCAGGGGTGCCACAATGGTGGGCACACTTCTGAGTGCCAGCTGGTCCCTGTGAAAGAGCACCTGAACCACAGACACCCTCCCTCAAATTCCCCCACCACCTACAGAGATGGCTGGCCAGCCAGCCCCATTGTTCCCTATGATGGGAACCAACAGCACAACAAAGAATAAAACAAGAACAACACAAAATAAAGTTTTAAATTTTTTTTCTCCCTTCCAAAGTACAAGTAGGCAAAGCATTATGACACATTACACCAGCAGTCCCCCACACAGAAAAAATAACACAACTCACTTAACATCAGAGAATCACAAAGCATGATTCCTGTCAAAAACACTTTATTTCTTGAACAGCTTTAGGTTACACAGCAGGGGGGAACACCAAAGGGCATGGCAGCACTATCTTACACAAAAATAACACAACTCACTTAACATCAGAGAATCACAAAGCACAATTCCTGTCAAAAACACTTTATTTCTTGAACAGCTTTAGGTTACACAGCAGGGGGGAACACCAAAGGGCACAGCAGCACTATCTTACACAAAAATAACACAACTCACTTAACATCAGAGAATCACAAAAACACAATTCCTGGAAAAAACACTTTATTTCTTGAACAGCTTTAGGCTACACAGCAGGGGGGGGGGACACCAAAGGGCATGGAAGCAGTATCTTACACAAAAATAACACAACTCACTTCACATTAAAGAATCACCCCAAAAAATTGCTGTCAAAAGCACTTTATTTCTGTAACTGCTTTAGGTTACACAGTTGGAAGGCACCACAGAGCAGGAAAGCAGTGTACTACACAAAAATAACACAACTCACTTCACATCAGAGAATCACACAAACACAATTGCTGTCAAAAACGGTGAAGTGGGTTGTATCATTTTTTGTAGTACATTGCTATCATGCCCTGTTGTGCCCTCCTACTGTGTAACCTAAAGCTGTTCAAGAAATAAAGTGTTTTTGCCAGGAATTGTGTTTTTGTGATTCTCTGATGTTAAGTGTGTTGTGTTATTTTTGTGTAAGATAGTGCTGCCATGCCCTTTGGTGTTCCCCCCTGCTGTGTAACCTAAAGCTGTTCAAGAAATAAAGTGTTTTTGCCAGGAATTGTGTTTTTGTGATTCTCTGATGTTAAGTGAGTTGTGTTATTTTTGTGTAAGATAGTGCTGCCATGCCCTTTGGTGTTCCCCCCTGCTGTGTAACCTAAAGCTGTTCAAGAAATAAAGTGTTTTTGACAGGAATCATGCTTTGTGATTCTCTGATGTTAAGTGAGTTGTGTTATTTTTCTGTGTGGGGGACTGCTGGTGTAATGTGTCATAATGCTTTGCCTCCTTGTACTTTGGAAGGGAGAAAAAAAAATTTAAAACTTTATTTTGTGTTGTTCTTGTTTTATTCTTTGTTGTGCAGTTGGTTCCCATCATAGGGAACAATGGGGCTGGCTGGCCAGCCATCTCTGTAGGTGGTGGGGGAATTTGAGGGAGGGTGTCTGTGGTTCAGGTGCTCTTTCACAGGGACCAGCTGGCACTCAGAAGTGTGCCCACCATTGTGGCACCCCTGGGCTGTGCAGAATTGCCCAGGGAAAGAGAGTTTAGAAGTTCCCAGCATAGGGAACAAAGGGAGAGGGCTGGCCTTTGCCAGCCTGTTCCTGGGGTTATGGGTGTGGGGCAGGTGGGGGTGGATTTGGGTCTGTGAGGGGCTAATGTGGGGATTTGGGTCTGTGTGTGGCAGCTGGGGGGGAATTGGGTTTGTGTGGGGCTGTAAGGGGTGGACTTTAGGGGCTGAGAGGACCTACTTGGGGAGGCCATGAAATGCCCCCCCCCCCAAGTAGGAGCAGTCTGAGCCTTGGTGGGGGGTGGGAGGAAGGGTGAGAGAAGGGCCCCAGAGGGCTGGGGGGCATTTTGTATGCAAAATGCCACCCCTGGCAAGACAAGCCTTCCCCAGCTGTCAGTGGTAGAGAAAAGAGCACCTACTTGGGGAGGCCATGAAATGGCGCCCCCAAGTGGGAGCAGTCTGAGCCTGGGTGGGGGGTGGGGGGAAGGGTGGGAGAAGGGCCCCTGAGGGCTTGGGGGCATTTTGCATGCAAAATGCCACCCCTGGCAATACAAGCCTCCCCCAGCTGTCAGTGGTAGAGATTAGAGCACCTACTTGGGGAGGCCATGAAATGGCCCCCCCAAGTGGGAGCAGGCTGAGCCTTGGTGGGGGGTGGGAGGAGGGGTGGGAGAAGGGCCCCTGAGGGTGAGGGGGCATTTTGCATGCAAAATGCCACCCCTGGCAAAGGAAGCCTGCTTCTTCATTTTTCCCCCATAGGAAATAATGAAGAAAGATTAGCAGCAGCATGCTAACAATATGCTGCTCCTTCGCTTTCTTATGGGAGGATGGGGGGACCTGCTTTGGGGGGCCATAACATGGCCCCCCAAAGTCCAATCTGTCTGAAACTTGGGTGGTTGTTAGAGAAGGGTTAGAGGAAGGTCCCCACCAATTTTGGGCTTATTCGGTGGGAAAATGCCTCCCCCAGACGTCCGGGAAGACGGAGGCATTTTCCCATTGAAAAGCCGAAAGAAAGCCGAAAGAATCTCGAAACGTTTCGGCTTTTTTCTTTCGGCTACCCGAAACGTTTCGGCATTCCCCGAAACGTTTCGGCATTCCCCGAAAGAAGCCGAAACACTTTTATTTCGGCATTCTTTCGGCATTCTGAATGCCGAAACGCACATCCCTACTGCAAAGTTTTCATAATCTCTGAAGGAGATTATTACTTATTGTAATAATCATATTTTTATCACAAATCATTTCTCCCCTTTGTCTTTACAACAATCCTCTGAGGAAGGCTAGACTGAGACAAGAAGGCTGGCCTAGAGTCTCCCAGTATGCTTTAGGACAGAATAAGGGCTTGAACCTGGGGGTTCCCTGGGCTTAGCTCACTATTGAATACATAACATTTTCACAGAAATTGAGAAGAAAGTTTCTACATAATTAACATTTCAAAATTATTTCACCTCAGATTGAAATACATGGAAACTTTCCACATATATAATATTTTTTTAAAAAACTGTAATCTGTTGTCAGTTCTGCTTATTCTAGTGACATATGAAATCTTCAAACAATCAGAGATAATTCTGTTTTTCCAAAACTGGATTTGTATGTCAAGGCAGTTATCTGATGTTTGGCATTTCTTATTATTCTGTGTTGGGAGGGGGGGCGGCGGAATCACACCTACTATTTCACATGTTGCTGGTATATTGCCTTCCAGTTCTTCCCTCAAGGCACACATTGATCTTAAAACCTATTTTGCATTTCTTTTTCACATAGTGCTGGGATCCAGCGTTTCAGTTCTCCATTTACAGCTCATTCTAGGTTGGTTACATTATGCATTACTATTTCACATAACACTAAGCCTTCTCTGTTCCTTATTCAAAGACCATGAATACAGCAATTGTCATGCGCTGTTGCTCACCACTCCCCCATTCAAAGCATAGACCCAACTACTTTCTGTTGGACTGTGGCTTATTTTGCTGTGGTAATTTCCCCCCCTGAAAATCATTATATACTTTTCTAAACCTGTTCAGGACACTTATCCACAATAGTAAAATGCACTGAGAGACTCCAGAAGTGGAAAACTTTTACCTCATCTCTAAACTTAACAAAAACTTTCTTCCATTAATGTTCTCCTAGCAATATGTGTATTTTTTTCAGATCTAAAATTAGAACTAATCTTGTCATGTTATGATATATCAATATTTTCTCTGCATGAGTTCAGAATGTATAAAGTGTTTTAAAGGCTTTGCATCATACCTGTTTGTACATTGAAGGTGAATATTCAATACTGTCTAATACAGATGTGCCTAATTTGGTCAGCGTTTCATCACTAACTTACCTGATAAATCTGTCCTCTCTGCTTATCATGTCACACTGTCTTCTTCCTCCTCATAACCCCACAGAGACATACAAACCTGAAGTACATGCCGGATGGTTCTATGACAGCACTAATCATTGAATAAGTTTCGAAGACAGTGAACTGCAACAGCGTCTCACTTTTAAATATCTTTATTTACCACCTCACATTGTGCTTCTCAGCATGATATATAAACAACTATGATGACTGGGTGGGAGTGGGGTTTGTTTTTTAATTTTTAGTTTTATTTGCCTCACACTTCAGCCACACCAGTAATTATGAGGAGAACTGGGTTTTATGTATTTCTGTATATTACCGTATAGAAAGGCATTTATTAAAGAACTAAATATTTTAAAGAATGTTAGGAGCATTTAACTGGACATTTGCTATGCAGGTACACCTTCGTATAATTAGTGTCACTGTTACCATAACTAAGGGAGTTGGCAATCCTTTGTGCTATTTCTATCTTCAAAAAGCATTCAAATATTTATTTATTTATATATTTATATCCCACTTTTCTTCCCAGTGGGTACTGAAAGTGGCTTACAACAGTGTTTTTCCTTCTTCCATTTTATCCTTACAACACCAACCCTGTCAGGTAGCCAATTATTTTTTCTCTAGCCTTCACCCTAACTTAAGACTTGCAGAGCTTTGATTGAATTGTTCTTAAATCTCCCTTCCGAACAGGTCCTTCCTGTACTCATCCTATATCATGTTGATTCTGGCACACATGTAAAGCTAACGATTTCCTGCTGGTCAGTACTGCTCACTGAAGACTCTTGGAATAAGGAATCCAAGATGATGCACCTGGAAGGCTTGATACCTTCCTCAGATGTTCCCCTCAGGCTCCTCTTTATCCAGCCTCTGTTTTCCCATCAATTCCCCCTGCCAGATCACAGACTTCTTCCTCCAGAAAATATTTCCTCTGCTGTCTTCTCCTTCAGTTATTTTCTTTACTTCCATCAGCAACTTCTTTGTTCACATCCTGCCTGACTCTCATTTCCTAACTCCAACCAGGATGGGTCTTTTTATACTCTACCACCAGACCCTTCCAACCAATTGAAGTTCACTAAGTTCTAGAACCTCATCTCATTGGTTCATATCTAAAAGCCAATGAAAATGGCTTAACAGTCCACTAAAATGATTAAATAGTTGAGCAGATCTCTAAAGAAACAACATACAAATTTTCTAAATAAATAAATACTAACTTGGTTGTTCTTTCTCTATACCATGGTAAAAAAGAAATCATTAAGATTTCAAATAAACCATAAATGTCATGGTTCAAGTTGAGCAGCTAAACTTGAGAATTCCTTTGCATCCCTAAAAATAAATGTCTCCACAGCCTCAGTATTATTGCCTTACTACTGATCTAGATGAGAGATTGTCTGCTGATTATGTAGGATGAATTACAGTCAGTACATGAGTAAGAACAGAAGGTAGCAGTGATATAAAAAGAAAATGTATTCATATTTAAGAAATGGCTTGGAATTAAAAAAGGAAGCTGTATGGTGCAGTTTGCATATATGAGAAATGGATTGTCTTCACAAATATGATCAGAATTGCTTATTTACATATACCCTTATCAGGTTCCAACAAATATTATTCATATATCTATTATATAAACAACAGTTGTGTAACTTTGTATTGGTTAGGTGGTCTACTCTTGTCTTTGATGTTAAAGTCACATTTTTTGACTATTCGACAACTATCCATTTTCATTTCTATATTCAAGAGACCTTAAAGCTGATGTCTGTTCCATGAATTATGTTCAGAATGGGTACAATACAGTAAAGGGTGTTTAAATCAATTGGATGGTATTCAGTATTTTTGTCATTTATAGTGTTGGGCTACAATCCAGATACCCTGTATGTAAAGGGTTCCAATTGTCAACTAAGGCAGATGGAGTTCTGCACACATGGGGTACATTGCTCTGGCACAGTTGCCAATAAGAGAGCCTTCTTTGCACACATGGGGCTGGAGTATCAACCAGTAGTCATTCTCTGTCCAGTTTTTATCTCAAAGCTTGGAAAACAAGGCATATCTGGCTAATTCATTTTAGACCTGTGTAATCCTTGATTACTTTAGACTACAGGATCAGAACTGGCCTTCTTTCAAATCTAGGTGAGATGCTAATTGGATTCAAACTGTTTTAAATATGCTAGTTATAGTTGTCACTTATTTTCCTGGAATAAATTTTTAAAGACTGGATTCTCCTTTGTGACAAGCTTTTTTAAAGTTGCCAAAAAAAACCCACATTAAAAATGAGAAGCTTCTTTGTTCTGCTTTCATACTTGGATCATGATGACTTTTGACCTGGATGTCTTGTTAATTTTGATCAGCTTTTGTTCCAAGTTTAATAATGTAATGTGCATTTTTTGGTTTTGATGTGTTCAATATGCTAATGTGTTTTAGAGCTGCTAAAGGAAGTATTAAATGTATCCTTACTACACTTTTGTCAAATACTCCCAACCTGCTAAGGCTGATTTGTTTCAAAGAAAGCTGTTCCTTAATGGAGTCATCCTTTTCCAGTTCCTTCAATTCATTGCATCAATCCCAATCACAACAGTTATGCTGGTAAAACGATTCAATAATTTAAGAGTGAATCATTTATCCAAAAAGGGAAGGCACCATCTAGTTGTATGTCCATAAAGTAGCACAATTTTTGTCCTCTGATCCTTAGCTTACACCTATACTGGGGCAGGACATCTATGTGAAAGAAGGGTGGGAGCAGTGGTAAGAGAAAGGCAAAGTAGTGCCTCACCCTCTATGAGCTTGCATCACACATGCAATCTTCATCAGAGGCCCTACTTTGTGTGCTCCCACTTTCACAGGCTAGGTTGGGGTATACTAGTGACAGGACCTTTTTTGTAGTGATATTTAGAACTGTTCTTGTTGTAGGCTGCTTGTGATATCTATCTGTCTGTCTGTCTGTCTGTCTGTCTGTCTGTCTGTCTATAGTCCATCTTTCTCACTGAAATTCAAGGCGGATTACACAGTATGAGATTAGTACAATCCATATCAAGTACATTTCCATACGGTAACAAGGACATTTCCATAAACAATGTAATAGGGGGAAAAGATACATTTTTAAAAGACATAGCATTAGCAAGAATCCAATACAAAGTAGAAGAAAATACGGAAAGAATATAATTACTTCTAGGACTGACATTAGACAACATAAAGCAAACAAAAAGACAAAAAGACAATAAAAAGCACAAGTAGTACATAGGAGTACATATTTAAAGCAACAGATAATATATAAGGCAATATAGTGGTGAAGTCGATGGTCCCTAACTCATTAGCAAAGCATCTAAGGCCCCATCCCTACAATACAGCCCTCCCATTTGAGTAAAAAGCCTTTTTGAATAATTAGGTTTTGCATTGTTTGCAGAAAGCCAGGAGAGTGGGGGCTGTGCTGGCCCCCTCAGGCAGGTCGTTCCACAGAGTAGGGGCCACCACAGAGAAAGCCTGTGTACAGGCTGCTGTTGATTTCACCCATGTGCAGCCGGGCACCTGCAGGAGACCCTGTTAAGATGAGCAAAGCTGCCATGGAGGAACATAGAGAGAGAGGCGGTCCAGTAGGTATGCCGACCAAGGCCACAAAGAGTTTTGTATGAAATAACCAATACCTTGAACTGAGCATGGTAACTGATAGGTAGCCAATGACGTGACTGTAGGATGGGAGTGACACTCATGCTCATGCTCGCTCCTGATAACAGTCGAGCTGCAGCATTTTGCACCAATTGGAGTCTCCTAGTTAACTTAGATGGGAGACCTATGTATAATGCATTACAATAGTCAAGCCTTGATGTTACCATAGCATGGCTCAGATGGCCATGTCAGCCATGTCAAGATAAGAAGCTATCTTCCAGGTTAGAGTGAGGCTGTAGAAAGCATTTTTTGCCATTGCCTTAACTTGTTTTTCTAGTAGTAGCACTGGATCCACTATAACTCCTAGGCTCTTAACCGAGTCAGCAAGGGTCAGACAAACTCCACTGAAAGTGGGGAGTACAATATCCTTCAAGATCTCTACCTTCCAAACAAGCATCACTTCAGTCTTGTCCTGGTTCAGTTCCATGGAAAAAGCCCATAGGAAAAAAGCCCAAAGAAAAAACTCCATAGTCATAAATGCTCACAAGAAAAAAAAACACATGGAAAGATGCCCACAAGGAAAAATGCCCACATAGAAAAAAGCCCACACGGAAAAACCTTACACAGAAAAAACCCACATGGAAAGAAGCCCACACGGAAATAACATTTTTTAATTAATTATATCTTTTTCAATTGAATTGCAGAGCTTTGCAGACATATGCTGTTGGGTGCAGCAACAAACTGTTTAATTTGCACACATGGAAAAATGCCCACATGTTGTAATTTGTATTTGATAGACTGCAGAGGGACCTGGCTTGCCACAAACTAACACTGGCTAATGCACCAGCAGGTCGCCTAGAGGTGAAAAAGAGGACATATGAGGCATTACATGACATGGTTGCCAGTTCTGTGCAGCAATATGAGCAGGCGGAAGATAAATTGGCAGCTTAATCCTAAGCCCCAAGTCAGAGCCTCTGCTCATGCGTTGGCATAAATGTGGCGCCGCTCCACCACTCCCTATGAACTTTTGCAGGAGAGTCCTGCTGGCACCTGAGTGCAGCAAAGCAAGGTGTGGCCACCACCAAGAGGACCCGCCCACCATTCCCGACAACCCCGCTCACACCAGCCAATGGCCACACCACTCCCCTGACAGGCAGGCAGGGGATAAGTGGCGGCACATCCAATGTGGATGCTGCAATCTGCACTGCCCACCAACAGCCCACCATCAAGGAGCAGGCATTCCTGCAGGGGAGGGGGACAGAGGTCATAGTGAAGGTCTGGATCAAACACCCACCCTCTCGTCAATCCAGCCCCCATTTCCAATGAGAGCCAGGCTGGTGGCTGCAGCTCAGTGCGCCTGCAAATGCCCCCCCCACCACCGCTGCTACCACGAGAAACAGGTTCCCTCTCCCTGAAAAGTGGGACCAGAAAGCCTGCAGCACTTGGGAGCAGACCTCAGGATCCAGAGAGGCAGGTGGGCAGGGGGTGGATTCTTCAATGAGTGACAGGAATGTCCATTGGAAACCATGAGAGAGGCCAGAAAGGAGTGCAAAGCACCCACAGACTTGCGGCAGTGCCCTTTGAACACATCACTGCATCACAACAATGTGAGAACATGGGTTGGACCTCAAGAGCCATGCCTCGGGCCAGGGGTGATGTCCCCCCAGTGGACTGAAAGCCCACAGGAGCAGAAAAACTGCTCCGGGGGGCACCATTCACCCCCTTCCCATGCCAGATTTCCCAAGTCCATCCCCGCTTTGGCAAACAGCGAAATGGAGGGTGGTCCATCCTCCCAGAGGAGGAGCCCTGGAAATCCCAAAATGTCACTCCATATCCCCCACTTCCTGGCAGTAACTTCCACCTTCCCCTCTGCCTGACTTATCAAATGCCGGCAGCTCAGTCTGTCAGAGAAAGAACATTCTCAGTGGAGCCTCTCCCCTGCCATGCCAGACATTCATGGGCCACACTTCAATTCCCACCCACTGCCTGAAGTTACTTTGAGGGGAGGGAAGGAGGTAGGGAAGCTGGACAGAGCGCCACTTGACACCTGCTCCTCCTGGCAGAAGAGCCCACCCCATCTATCCCAGCCCCAAGCCAGGAAGAATTTACGAGGATGTGTGAGAAGCCATCCCAATGGGGAGTTGGGGGTGACGGCAGATGTCAGGGGAGCAAGCAAACAGACAGCAGTTTCTTGTTTTTCAACACATTTTATTAAACTGGAAAAGGTGCAGAGGTTCTCTGGACGTATTTCCTGCCAATGTGGCTGAGCCGTGGGTTGGCTTTTTAAACTACTCCCTGGGTTGGACCTGAATGGCACTTGCGGAGGCTTATGGGGGGGCTTATGGGGGGCTCAGTTAGCCATGTCCCTTGGTCTCCTGGACGAGTGGCAATCTGCCTTCAAGGGAAACAGACACATGTGTTGCAAGAGTCCCAGGCCGGTGCGCTGCCAAGGACAAGACCAATCTGCAACATCTGGGAAAGTGTCCATTGTTTGAGAACTATAGCGGCAGCTCCACAAATACAGCTTGCAATCACATGATGCATAACCCTCTGGTGAGACAGTGCTCTGCCTTGGGATGATCTTATCCTATGACAGAGAATGTCAAGTAGCTGAGCGCACTCCAGCAACAGGGTGTTACGAACACCCAGTCAACCCAACCACTGGCTGTACTTCCTCCTCTGTTGGGAGGGGCCCCAGCTGAGGGAGTCTGAACATAGGTAGCCGCCCCCCCAACTGGCTGTGTCAAGAGTAGTTTTCTGGGAAACTGCATCTGTGGCAAGCAGGGGCTGCTGTCACTGCCCCCTCCCCTGCCGAGCCTCACCTGAAGAAGCTGACGGTCAGGTGAGTCCATTTGAGGGGGGCAGCTGGCACAAATCAGTGAGCCGGGTTAGCTGCCACCCCAGCTCCTTTTTACCTGTCAGTGCTCCCTCTCTCTTTACTGAGCTCAAACTCCAGAGTCAGATAACCTGCAAAGGGACTTGGGTGGTTATTGTTAGTTATAACAACAACAGCAACATTCAATTTATATACTATCCTTCAGGATGACTTAACACCCACTCAGAGCAGTTTACAATGTCATTATTATCCCCACAACAAAACACCCTGTGAGGTGGGTGGGGCTGAGAGAAGTAGAAGCTGTGACTGACCCAAGGGCACCCAGCTGGATTCAAATGGAGGAGAGAGCAATCAAACCCGGTTCTCCAGATTAGAGTCCTGCGCTCTTAACCACTACACCAAACTGGCTCAGTTAGTCAGACAGTCTAGACTTTGCCCTTCTTCACTTGAGCATGTGTAAAGTTCTCCCAGTTTTCCCGCTAAGTCCCCCCAGTGCACTCCTAGCCCACCACCATGAGTACCCACTCTCCCACCTCATGCACAAAGTCCCCACAGAAGGAGGATGTCAGGCAGAGCCTCTGGCTGCTGCCCACTTACCTGAGTTTGTAAGTAGCGCAGCTGGAGGTTTTATAGGGTTTGTGGGCAGGTGATTGGGCATGGGGAGGGGGGCTCGCTCACCCCAGAAGCATACGTGGATCAGTCTGCCTGGTAGTCGCCATCCTATGCCCTGTTCAGGCCATGGGGGCAGAGCTGGGCACAGGGGAAGGGGCCTGAGTTTTCCCGTTCAATGGGCACCTATGGGCTACGCCTGCTTTTTTTCCTGGTATGACTTTCTGCTGCTGCCGGGGAGCATTTCCTGGCCTGAGGAAGCTTAGAAAGCTGACTAACTTGTGGCCTGTCCCCCACCCCACCTCCTGTGGCCTGTCCCCCACCCCATGTGGCCTGTCCCCCACCCCACCTCCTCCAGCACCAGTGCAGGGACTTGCGCCTCACTTACATGTTCGTTTGGCAGCCCAGCGTGGCCACGGGTGGTGGCCTGCCTACAGTTGCACACCTTCCTGCCCACTGGCAGAAAGGGTGGTTACGCCCGTGTAAGTGCAAGTTGCACCCATGTAAGCCTTAGTCCTCTTCCTATGCACTTTCCACCAACCCCCACTTAGAATTTCACTGTTAATTGCTTAAGGTGATTGGCTAATTTGCAATGAAAAATTATATCTGAGTTATTGTTGTTGTTGTTAAGTAATACTTGCTTTTATTATTAGGATTAGGCAGTCTTTTATCATGGTCACTGTGTGTACCACAATGTATTTGTTAAAATACAAGTAAAGGTAAATCAAGCTAGGAAATCGACTTATTTTAATGTTATCTTATGGTTTTGTTATCTTATGGTTTTACTTTTTACTAACAAAATAAGTAAATAATATTATTTGAAGATTTTTAAGCTCTATATTTCTTAAAAAGCTGTGTATACTAGACAGTCTATACATAATTTAACATCTTTCTGTCTTTACTTTAGAAATTACTTCATACCAACATTAAAAAGGCTTACAAATTGTAAATCAATAAATTTAAAGTATTTATTTTTATTTAAAGATATTTCTATATAGACTTTAATTTCTGTTATTATTGTTTTCCTTCTTACTAAAGTTCATTGATAACAAAATGGTCACTTATATTTTGTTTCATTTGAATATGACATATTTCAATCCTAAAATAACAGTATAAAATATAAGTAATACCTATTCATTCTCATAAATGGAAATGAATGGTTATCCACAACTATAAATATCTATGGTGCTTTACATGAAAATTACAACATGTGGGCATTTTTCCATGTGTGAAAATTAAACAGTTTGTTGCTGCACCCAACAGCGTATATCCCCAAAGCTCTGCAATTCAATTTAAAAAGGTGTAATTAATAAAAAAAATGTTATTTCCACGTGGGCTTCTTTCCATGTAGGTTTTTTTCTGTGTGGGCTTTTCTCTGTATGGGTTTTTTTCCGTGTGGGCTTATTTCCATGTGGGCATTTTTCCGTGTGGGCATCTTTCCATGTGGGCTTTTTTGTGAGCATTTATGACCATAGGGTATTTTTTCTGTGAGCTTTTTTTCCTGTGGGCTTTTTTCCTAATCAACAATAGGATTGTCAGCGGGTGGAATCCTAGAGAGGTTGGATATGCAACAAGCATTACTGCTTGATGCTGGGAGCCTTTGGTAAGTCCTGCTCCCATATCTACCAGCTCCCAACTGCACTTGACTAGTAAATTTGCTAGACGTTTTCTACCAAGCAAGTAAGTACTAAGTAAGAAGTTCAAGATTACACTCCAGAATCATATACTGGAATATCAAACATAATGGTGGTCTCAACTCAGACAACAGTCTAGGGCTACAATCATGGTGTATTTAAGCAAGCAGTGTTGATCAGTTGTTGCAACCATCCAAGAAGCAGTTTATAGTATAGTGAAGTTCTTCCTATCCTGTTGTGTCCTCCAACTCATGTAGCCCATGACTGCTTCCCCGGCTGCACGCCCTGGGCTAAGAGCCACAGGCCAAAAGCCCTTGTGCTCTTGCCCTTTGGCTCATGCCTCCCTGCCCAATGGCCCATTTCTATAGCCAGCCTAGCAAGTGGTACCTGTGTGAAGAGATTAGAAAGTGGGGTGGAGCTGGGGTCTGCAGCCAAATGTTCTGCAGCTGCGGATCAACGGGAAGTCCTGCAGGCGTCCATCAGGCCCTCAGATAGAAACAAACCGAACAAAATAGAAATAGAAACCAAGGACATAAATATTTTAAATGAATAAAAGTAGGACAGAGCAAGAGAAGTCAAGAGGTGCAGGAAACACAGGGCCAGCCAGTGGCAGGGTGCCCTTGGCCTCCAACTGGAGAGCAAACCTGGCCTGAAAGCTCTAGCAGAAAGCCTGACCTTGAAAATGTGACATCGGCTGGGTGCTGATTTGAGCTGTTTTTTCCACTTGTGATTTTTGCAATGAGGAGGCTGATGAGCATTTCAGACCCTTGTTCAGGAATGAGAGATCACCAAACAATATCTATGTATATCTGTTACCTCCTTACCTCATGATACTGATTCTAGCCTATAACACCCATAGCTATAACATAAGATAAAATGGCTGTCATTGTTCTGTCAGTTCTCTTCATATTTTAATGTCTGCAATAGTGTACCTGTAAAATGAATGCTACTGATATGGCATTCTTGCCCACTGTCTCTTGCTTGCTTGTCCCATTAGCATGGATATTCCCTATACTTCTGGCTGGGAAGCAACATGCTTCACAGCTGGGTTCTTGAGATGGGAAAGTCTATCATTTGTTTCCCTGCCAGAGAAGAAAAAAAGGGGGGCAGCAGCAAATGAGTGAGCAGGAAGGATCAAGTCTGACAAACTCCAGTTTACCAGTTTGCTAGAAACAGATCCAAGAGAAGATCTTTGCAGTTATGAGATGTCCTATCAACACCTGTAAGAATCAATACCATCCCACCTCTGGTCATGACTGCAAAAAATGGACTATGGTCTTGAGTAAATAATCCACCATTTCATTTGGATATAAAAAGAAAGCTTAGGCAGGCATGCTGCCCCACAGTTCTACAGTGCCCCTTTCCTGATGATTCATCAAAGCCCATGCTTTAGCCCAAGGGGTGACCCATACATTTTCTTTATGGCATACTTGTCACTCTAAAGTTGCTACCACATGGCTGACTGTCCTGAGCCACTTGTACTATATGGATGTTTAGATCATGATGGAAGACTTCTTGGTATGGGCAGTGTGGAACCTGGCCATGGAAGAGAACCTATGTGGGAGAAATCGTGTCACAAGGGTAATGCATGAACTGGGCAGAAGATTGGTTATTTTATTTAGAATTTATAATAGCAGAGTGCTTGTGTGTAGTTTACTGTTATTACTTTCAAGTATTACGCTGCAGTACTATACACACTTGGTGGTAGAAAGTGCTGTCAAGATGCAGTCGACTTATGGTGACCCTGGACCAGAAATGTTCAAAGATGGTTTATCATTGCCTGCCTCTGTGTTGTAATTCTTTTCTTTCTTGGTGGTCTGCCATCCAATTACAAACCAGCTTAGTTTCTTAGAGCTGACAAGATTGGGCTAGCCTGGGCCACCCACGTCAGGGCTGTACACAATTACCTGAGAGTAAATCTCACTGAATTTGGTGTAGTTTATATTTCATTAAATGTTCTTAGGAGCGTGATATAAATTGTATGATCTTGATCCAACTGTGTATGCATGTGCAGCTATGAAGGACCCCCCCCTTCACTCGCCCACTGTGAGGCAGATTTTCCCACCACAATTCAGTTTGTCTGCTTTGGCTGAGCAGCCCCAAGTTGCATGTTAATCTTTGTGATTTGAAAGTCTGTCCCACCCTGACAGTCAGATATAATTTTGGCTTGTTAGCCCAGACCAGGAACTTGATGAGGAGATGCAGAAGCCCTCTTCTTTTTTGTGGGAAATTGCACTGGAAACTGTATAATGTTCCAAAAAGAAATAACACTTTATTTAACAGGCAGGGATTGAACAAGAGTAGCCAGGAAATGAAATTGCTGAGATAAAATTTTGTTTGTATTACAGGCAAAATAGTTCCCTTGAAGCTTAGTTTCTTATATTCTTGGTTCTTTGCAGTGATAGGTGTTTTACTTAATACTTTACTTACAGCAACAACGTTTCTTCACAGAGTTTCCTATGACAGCTCAGGTTTCCTGGAGGTAACTTAAAACTGTTTTTTCTTCACAACAGACTCCGGGTCCTCCTCAGCATGAAACCCTCTTTAGAATCTGGGCAAGAATTAATCTTCTCCTCCTAAGAAGATATAACCCTTATTCTTTTGGCTTGAAAGAGAGTCTAGCCTACTACCCAATCACTCTTGCCAAAACACACTCCCAGTTCTATAGTGTCTGTGTCAAGGAGGCTTCAGCTTCTGCTGACACTTATAATAAGAATTCTCAAAGATAATTCTTCTTCAGGACAGTGATGTTACAATTAAGGCAAAAGTTTCATCTTCCCTCACTTCAGAGGGGAACCTGTCTGACTTTCCTTGTCAGACTCACTCACAAACTCACTCTTTGAACAATCCTGTAAGAAAACCAATTGTCAGCCCTTCAGCCAGGTTCTAACTGATCAATCAGAGAGGAGGAAGCAGCCTGTCACTCAACCTCTCTATTCCAAGCTAGAGTTAATTCTTCTCCCCCTCCCCCCAGCTCTCTGATTGCTACACCTAGAAAAGCTTCTTTCAAGTGCAATCCATCACAGAAGCATTTGGAAGTCACAAATACACAATCCTTAAAGGGAATCTAGAACCCTGTTTGGCATAGAGGGTGAATATGGGGGACTGAATCCTGTCCTTAACCCCTTTGAAACAGCTGATCAATAAGACTGCACCTTCATTTAAACTTTGGACACCTGTTTATCCATGCATTGCAATTCCCCATCCAAATAAGCAAAACCAAGAGGTAGGTGGCCATTGAGGACTATAGGTGTTAGGACATTTCAGATAAATGTATTATATGGGTGTGTGTTTGTGGTTTCCTTTGGAGCATACAGAAACTCTATATTTTTATTTATGTCGTTATTCTTGAATTAGCATATACTGCCATTACAGTTTCAGGCAGTCTAGAAACCTACTATTATAAAATTGAAGATAGGTTTCTGAGTATTTTAACACAGTTGTATGCTACCCACACCTACACTCTTCTTCTGTTGTCTCTGAGAGGAGGTGGAACAATGCAATGAAATTTAAATTTGTAATCAGATGAACTCTTATACCTAATGCTAATGTAGTATAATGCAAGCTTAAATTAAAAGGTGTGCAATGGTGCTGAATACACAAAATGATGTCTCTGACCTGAAACTGTCAGGCCTGGACAGAGTTCCCAACAAATTAAATCTTTAAAACTTTTCTCCAAATGACAGATAAATATATCTACAATTACTTGTATGTGCCTGAAGTGGCATTTCAATGCAAAGCTTGGTGAGATCACAGATGCAGTATGCCATGAATAATGAATTGTTGTGACAGAACTTGTAGTTTTAAAGTGTTACTCTTTTTCAAACAGTATGACAAATTTATCTTCCCATGGGATGGCCCAAAGGCTAAATCCTGGTAGCTCCAGGGCCAAGATGAAGCAGGACCTCAACTTGCAGGTGATTTGACCATGAAAAAGAGATGCAGCAGAGCAAAGCGGAGAAGCATTGCCACTTCACAGTCCAGATGCTGACAGGGGGCCAGTTCATACTGATCACCACATAATACTGTAAATGCACTGTGGACATAAATAACTCTTCATTCAGCTATTTGGGCATATTATTCATGTCTAAAGCCACTCGTAGCAGATGTTTATATATTCAGCCAGGAATGACATTAAAATAGCATAATGGACAATAGGCATAAGTGTTTGTCACACAGTTCCAGTGTGAATCATGCCTTCCATGACCATTCCACCATGAGAAGACTGAATTTATTCAATTTCTGCTCCTGAAAAATGGGAAACAATCATGAGAGTCAGACAAAACCGGTCATTCACACTGGAGGCTAGTTGTGTGGTAGTGTAGGGTGTTATAGGTCGAAGGTAAAATAAGCAGTAATACCTAAAGACCAAAATGGCTGTCCAACTGAAAATTGGCTAAGTGTATTATAGGTTGGAACTACTCCTTCACCAAGCCAGTTCAGTCCATAGGTGAATGTATGAATTAGAACAGCATAGCTGGGAAATCATGATTCATCCCACTAGCAGTTTCCGCAGCAGTTGTGAACATGTCACAGAATGTATGTGAGTAATTGTCACCAGTAAATATTGGATAATATAACACTCAGATTCCTTATTGGTAAGGCCAGCTTATTAACTTTTTTTTTGCTTTCTGAAATTTTTAAAAGCATGTGAAGTGGCTGTGCACTCCTTCAATGTACCATTCAAAAGCAGATACTCTCATGGAATAAAATCAGCCCAAATGAGCAAACAATGTTTGTATTCCTCTGAGTGATTGCATTTCCCAATAGTGTCAGTCTGAATAGACAGTACTGAACTAGGTCGATCTATGGCTCAACCTGATATGAGGCAGTTTCATATGTTCCTATGTCTCCTCACCCCACTCCCAAATCAATGAATACAATCTTCTTCTCCATTATATTGTTACAAGAAGTGATCTGGGAAAACTTGCAGGGGAAGGGAAATCTCTCATTGCCCTCCTTACCGTGGTGTGTCTTTCTTCCCTCTTAGCCTGTCTCCATCTTTCTTGTGTTTGCTTCCACTTTCCGGGGTCTGAATTCCCACTACACTTCCTGGCTCCCACTTTCTCTTCTACTTTCATTTCTGCATGTGTCCCCTCACTTAGGGGCTTTTTGCACAGGTTTTTCCCATTATCTTTGGCCACATACTGCTTTGATTTATCCTTTGATTTCTGCTCACTTTTTATTGCCTTTAGTTTGCAGGCGAGTGCTAAGTAGGGGAGGTGAGCGGGGAGGGGGCATGGTGACAAAAACACACAGACACAATGCTGGAGGTAAAGAAGGCCACAACTTTATTGAGATTACAGCTCAGGGAGCAAAGGTGTGCATAGGGCATGGATCCAAGCATCAGCTGACCCACCTGCCAAGCCGATGACCCACATGCCCCCTCAGACCCCTGCTTAAGGGGGGACCATGGGATGAGAGTCAGTGAGATGGCACATGGGTATATACCCCTGTGTGAAACATCCCCTGTCACCTGGGAGTGAGGTGGACTGACAGCCCCCGACTGGGCATGCACCAGCCATTCCTCACTCCCCAGACCCCTTATGGGGATCCCTATAATAGGGAAACTGAGCCTGAGGGCCCTATTTCCCCCCAAATGGATCGGTGCCCAATGCCCAATATGCAGTCTACTAAGCCCAAAGTTGTGACAAAAGGGGAGGGCTGGGTGGGATGCCGCCATGGGCCAAGTGCTGAGGGGTGCGGGCCAGCTTCGTAGACCAGGGGCCCGCATTGGATGTGCCTGGGTGTGCCCCCTTGGCCCCTGGTCATTCCCTGCCCCCTCCACAACATGGCAGCCACCATGCCATCTCCCCGCCCACTTCCCCTGCATTGCCTGCAACCTGGCTTCCCAGGTGAGTCTAGGAGCCATTGTTTTCGCTTTGGGTTTTATGCTTCTCATTTTTTTCTGTTCTTTTTGAAACCACTTTCATCCCGATTGTTTTTTTTCTGGAAGCCAATTTTGAGTTGACTTTTCCCCCTCTTGCATAATGTTTCTTTTGGTTTTGCTTGTCCTGCCACCTCCACCCACCTCCAACTCACTTTTTGATTATTGGCTATTCACCACCATAGAACTACCACTCCCATCACCTTCCTTCCCCCCTCCTTGTTTTATTTATCTTTTTAATAATCATTTTCATAGTGTTACATCAACCTATAGTTGTAACATTACATTCCCAGCTTTCATTTTTTTGAAAAAAGTAAGTCTCTAGCATGTTCCGTTACAGAAATATGCCCTTTTCTTTATATCTCTGCAAGGGAAGGCACTAGAAACATACTTTAAAAAAATGAAAGCTGAGAATTTAGAGAATCTGCTGCAGGTATTGTTACAACGGTAGTTTGATATAATACTGTGAAAATGATGATTTTTTTTAAAAAAAATTGCAAACGCTCTAGGGGCCCAAAGCAGGATGGTGATGGTCACTTCCGGCACCAGAAAAAAAATAGCATGGTTTGAAAGCACATAGCTGCTGTTCTGGGATCCCTTCCAACAGAGGTCAGTTTGCCCTGCTGGTGCCTGCCTCTGCCCCCTAGCATTTTTAACTCAGTTAAACTCAAGCCTTCTGCAAAACCAGGACATTTAATCATTTACTTTAACGTTTTTCTACCTGTTAGGGTTTGTGAAGAATGACCCTTTGGCAACAATGAAGATTGGGACTAATGGAATTATAATTACAGCATATTTCAAGGTGATGAAAAATCTGTTTGCCTGTTTTCAGGAAACAATCCAAGGTAATTGAATAAAAAATTGGTAGCAAATCTGGCTGAAAGAGTTACCTAAAAAAAAGCTACAAAAATAAATTACTGAATTAATAAGAAAAAAATATATTTACAAAATATCACAACTGAATTTGCTAGAAAAAGAAATATGTTCCTTTAAAAAAAATCTCACATGGCCAAGTTTCCTCACACACCACCAAACTGTTAACTTCAAAGATGGTATGTATACCCAAAAGAAACTGACTTTATAGCAAAATGGTTACCATTTATTGAATTTATAACTATTACTAATCAACAACCCCCTAAACATTTATTCTTTGTTGCACAAGACTGAAGAAATGGCTACTAAGTTTATAAAGCTTTAGTTTTCTTTGAATTAGCAGTGGTTTATCATTCACCATCTATCTTCTTTCTTTTAGTATAAAACTATGTATAGAATCAATAGATATGACAAGTGTATATCTATATATATGAATATGATTGTTTGTTCATTTGCAGTTTTTTGTTAACTTTGTTTATTGAATTTGGAAATTTAAAATAAAATATTTTTTTTAAAAAGATGGTATGTAGCTGTAAAACATTTGAAACAACAAGCTTGGATTTAGAGCAGCTTTTGTGACAGAAATGTGCACACATTCTGGCAGTGAGGAATACAGAAACTGCCAAATCAGTCCAGTTGCTGTTCTGTCTCCAGCTGTGTCCCATGCTAATCTCCAGCACAGTTCTGCATGCTTATTATTCATCTATAGGCAGTTGGGTGTCTTCTGATCCACTGCTGATCCATTCCTTCCCTATTTTCATTGTCTAATGTAACCTCTAAGATCACGTTCTTAATGTTTAATGCTTCATTCTTTCAAATACTCAGCATGGTTTTTATATAAATGTATTGGTCGTGTGTGTGTTCATGCCATATAAAAACTTTCTAGCTTAGCTTCCTCCTGATAGGTAAGCTTTCCATAGAAAACTAGTTTTTGACATGGGAGCTCTATTGAATAAGTTTTCAGAGATGAAGATATTTATTACATTTTTATTCTCTCCCTCCCTTTTTCCATCAGATAATTCAAGGAGACATAGAGCAGAACCACAAGTGACAAAAGGCACAGATTGGACATTTGTCAGCTTCCCTCAAGTTTTGATGGGAAATGTAGGCAGCTTGGCGGAATGTTGGACAAGTGACAGTTGAAAAGTCCATTGGACAGCAGTCAGAGAGCCAAGCTGCGAGCCCAGGATGCCTACATTTCCCATCAAAACTTGAGGGAAGCAGACAAGTGTCCAATCTGTGCCTTTTGTCACTTGTGGTTCTGCTCATAGATTGGATTCCCAAGAGATATCCCAGCAGCCACTAACCAGGCCTAGATCTGTTTAGTTTCTGCAAGGTTGCTGTATCATGTACCGTCCAACCAGACCCTGACCCTACAAATGAAGCTAACTTATACCAAATTGTACCACTGGCCCATCTAGTCTAATATTCTCCGATCTGCCTGAGATCCTGCAGATACCAAGAACTGAGCATGGAATACTCTTCATATTGAGACCCCAAAGGGACAGGTGACACATTCAAGTGAAAAGACTATGCCATGTGTAAGGTTGCATGTTTGAACCATTTGTGAAACCAAAAGTTAAGGGCAATTGACTCCTTTTCCAGGTCGATGATATTTCAATAAGAATTGGAAGAGATCAAACATCCCATGTAGTGAGCTCACAGAAGAAACTAATGGCTTCCATGAAATATTACTTTGTAACCATTCACAGCAGTAATGGTCTGGGATCAACAGTTCATTTATTAAACACAACGTACCCCCCTCTGTTTAAAACCTATTGAGTGAAGCTCTACTGCATCAAGGAAAACAACACACCACACACACAAACTAATCTGGTCACTACATGGTGGCAGCATAAGCAGGGAAGAACTATTGAGTTTCTACTCCAGTAGCCTTGGGCATTAGCTGAGTAAGGAGGGGTGATTATAGGAAACTGGCTGCCCAGTCTGATGATGTATCTAGGAAGAGGTGAGAGGGGAGCCTGTATGTATTAGACTCTACCTGAACAATACACACTATGCATGTGGCAAATTGTAACTGCCCTGAACTGCTTATGAAGCCCAGAACCTGAAAAGGAAGATTTATAGTGGGTAGCAGTATGTAAAAGGGTCACAACAGCAATCTTATTTTCCTATTTCTTGCTTTGCTTCATTGGCTGCTTATGGGGGATACAGAATGTTCTTTGATATTTTTTGTTTTCCAACTACACATTATCAGGGAAGTGTGGGTCGACAGCATCCATATGTCTACCCATGTAGCCTTGTGGAATTGTGGTAACAGGTCATGCAGAAAAGTGGCTATATGGTAGCTAAGGCCACAGTAAGCATGATTTTGTTTGGTGCCAAGATATTCTAGAGCTTAGAGCAACATCAGGCCCATTTCCTGGCTTTCTTTAAAGATGTAATTTATTGTTATCATTAATACCCTGTTCCAAGAAATCCCATGGGCCCCAAGTACCCTTGCAGAAGCATCAAAAAAAAGGTCTTTGGATGGTGAATACAGGCAGAATAATATAAAGAAAGCTGTGCTCTCTGTGATCTAAGTCCATCTTCATAACTGAGCAGACAGATGAGCATGCAAAGCTACATGTATACCCTGTGAGGGGTATAACTATTTTCATAAATAAACATACTTCATAAATGGAATCTCTGAGTACCATGACTATGAGGGCTTTGGTACGTTCTGAATTTGCTTTTGTTACACTGGCAGTACTGAACTAGGTTAGCATCCTAAACAGAGCTACACCCTTCTGAGTCCTCTGAAGTCAACAGCCTTAGAAAGGTATAACTCTTCTAAATGGCACTGTAACAATGCAGTCCTCTGCAAAGTTATTCCTTTCTAAGCTTATTGCAATCAGTATGCTTAGAGTGGAGTAATTGCAGGGGATCAAACTTAATTGTCTACTTGCTTAGTAGCATAAGTATCTGGGCAGCATCAAGAATACAACATCATATATTAATACAACTTGTAACATTTGCCTTCTATAAGATGCCCCTTTGCTCTTTGGTCTCTGCCTTCCCCACATCTATTTGTTTGAAACAGGAGCCATGTTTCTTCATCTCCTGGTGCAATTCAGCCTGCAACGTGGTGCCTGATTTTGCAGCATTTATGTCTCCCTGATTAATTCTTTTACAGGTTTCCTAGCAACAGTCTAAGGAAGACCACAAGCATTTTGCAATAAAAGCAACCTTCTGTATTTCTGGATAGTGCTGAAGTTTGGCATCCTCTTCCCCCACCTTCTACCCCTCCTCCCAACATTGCCTCTTGTCAAGACAAATAAAAAGTAATGGCCATTTGTTTGACTGGTGTTCCCTACAGTTGTCTGTATATTTCTGAGATAAGAGATTGGGGACAGGGAATTGTGAAAGGAAATATGCTTAGTCACTTGGCTATAGGAATAATTTAGACAACTGGGGTGAATGTGTTTGCATGATAATACACAATACAAATCTGGAATAAAAGGAAAAAGGATTGTAGACATCTTCGGTGCTGAAAAATCCTACACAGGAAAAGGGAAACGAGAGAGAAACCATTTGAGTTTTGTTTTGGCATTTAAATTTGTGGTACATGTCATACATAATGATGTTCTTTCTCCAAAGTGACAATAAATATTTAAGAAGGGGTGAAATATCTGTGTTTAGGGTGGAAGATTAACAGACAATTCTTTTAATTATTCTTTTGGTGTCTTTAAGATAGATATAAATAATGTGAGTATAATCCAGGAGAATTTTAACACTTTCAAGTCCCACTGATTTCAAGCGTGGGCTTAAATCTCTTTATTTGAAATAAATGGAAATTGAAGTGTTTCACATTGCCTGTATATTGCCCATGAATATTTGGGGATAACGTGTCAAACTAAATCTCATCATGTGTTACATTAATGTGTATTAGGAATGTCAAGCATACCACTTGTGCTCTTGATCCATGCCCATCCTGGCTTTTAAAAGAATGCCAAGAAAAACTAGACTTCAACTTGAACTTCAAGAATTTTGTCATATAAATATGCATCCTAACATCTCTAACAGTCTAGGAAGCTAGTAAGGCCTATTTATGAGGATTAGCCATAAGTGCTCTAGCTAATCTGAAAAAAATAGAAAAGGAAAGAAATAATTGGTTGAACCAAAGACCTTGGAAACTATTCATAAAGAGGATCACAAGTCAGAAAGTTATAAACAGTTAATAAATGCAAGTAGAGTGTGCAGAATGTGTGTGGGGGGGATGAGCTGAAAATATACACAGAAACCCCTGGTTCAGCTAGGTAAAACAGATTCTGGAATGCTGAAGCAAATCTAGAAAACTAAATTGTAATGAGTTTCTCCCACCACAAAGTTTGAGAACAGACTAAAAAATATCATTTCAAGGTATATTGCACATGTCCAAGATTGTTTTAACCCAGGACAGTCAACTACAACAAATATTAAAACAGTCGCCCCTCAGTCTCCTCTTCTCCAAACTGAACATTCCCAAGTCCCACAGTCTTTCCTCATAGGGATTGGTCTCCAGGCCCCTGATCATCCTGGTTGCTCTCCTCTGGACTTGTTCCAGTTTGTTCATATCCTTTTTGAAGTGAGGCCTCCAGAACTGCACACAATACTCCAGCTGCGGTCTGACCAATGCAGTATAAAGTGGGATAATGACATCCTATGATTTGAATGTTATGGATGTTGAGAGTTTCGTGCTCCCTCCATGCAACACTCCTTGCAGCACTGGACTTTGGGGCAGAAGACTTCATCAGTAGTCACACACAAACTCTGTAGAAATTACACACAAATCATATCATGTTCAAAATGGGCCATAACAAGCCCAGTCTGGGTGGTGCTGTGAAGGAGTGCCCCTTGGTGCTGAGCATTCTCTCTCGAACCTGGTAGGTGCCTTGTGGTCCATCAGAGGAGGCAGGTGAAGCTGGGCATCTCTCAGCTCAGATCTACTGTGCAGGCGGGGATAAACAACGCTGGTGAAAATGCCACCCTGGATCCAGGGTGGACTTGCCCATTGGACACCCAAGGAAGTTGCCTAGTGCAGCCTGCCCTTAAAATAGTCAGCTTATGTTCAAATAAGAATAATGTTGATCAGCCATTTAAATAATTAAATATATGAGTTTAAATAAACAACTAGAATAAATAAACAACATGATCGTGACTGTGTATTCATTCCGGTGGGTCATATTTGGGGTGCTCAGGCAAAAAAGATCCACATTTTCATTCTACTTCTTGTTATACAAAAAGCCTTCGATAAAGTAGAACATTTATTCTTGCTCAAAAGTTTGGAATCTTCTGATTTTGCTCCTGTCTTTAACTAGACAAAAATAATCTGCTCATGTTTCTCTGTGAGATTAGTATCCATTACACTTTTTTCCTATAACCATAAATAGAGGCTTAAAGCAGGTGTGTTATGTGTTTGGTTATTCAATTTTTCTTTAAATAGCAATGTCTATCATGAATAGAGAATCTGACAAAAGGATTGTTGCTTTGAGAGATCAAATCAAAGAACCAGGGGCGCCTATACCCAAAGAACAAGCTACAATAACCAACCAAAAGGGAAGGCAATATGATCAAAAAGACAGGATAGTATCAAATTATTTATAATATTAATTGTATATGAAGTGCAAAGTGCAAAGTGAAGCATTCGATTCAATAATATATACAATAAAATGTACAATAACCCAAATCAGCTATAATAGCCACAAATAGACCAAATACTTAATAATCAGTCCAACTGGTGTGGATAAGTTATTGTTTTGCATGTGTGCAGACCATCCTCCAAGTTGAATGGAAATATCCTTCCAAACAGCCTACGGGTCTACGCCAGCTTCCTTATCAATCCCCGTTTCACGAGAACCGCTTCCTCACGGGCATGATGTAATGGCTACAATAAAAATATATACTCAGTCTTGTGCAGTTACATTAATTGCATCAATTTATAAATGGTTACATTTTCCATACTCACTGGTCACACAAAACTCATTGTTTCCAACCAGTTGTTGCGGTCAGATGGAACAATGCCATGCCACCTCCCAATCAACAAGTGCATTTATATCCGATTGTCTTAAAGGTACAATGTCCCATACGTACTAAACACAATCTTATCAAACTTATGAGAAGACACATTACATTATGAGAATACTGCCAACCCTGCTGGGGGGGCTTGCACCCCCCTTTTGAGCAGGTGGCAGCCGTTTGCCTCACTGTAAGGATGGAGGCAGACAGATTCAGCCTCATCCGGGGAGTCAGCCTTGGGGGCGGAGTCTCAGCGTTTTCTGCCGCTCCGCCCCCGTGGCTTCAGTTTTGCCTCGTGCTTGGTGGAGGCAACACGTTTCGTTTGCTCCCCGGCACGAGGCCTTCAGACTTCAGGACCAGCAGGACCCAGCGTGGTTTTTCTGCCTGGCTGGGTGAAGGGTTGGCCAGGGCGGTCGGGAGGAAAGCGCTTCCCCTCTTCTCTAGCGGCGGCCGGCCGTTTACTGCCCGGCTCGTGGTTGTGCGGGGAGGGGGAATATCGGGCGTTTTTTGCCCGCCTGCCACCCTCATTGGTCTTCAGGCGGCGTTGGTGCGGTGGGCAGATTCCTTCCCCCCGTCGCTCTAGTGGCACGGGGGCCGGCCGGCGAGCCTGCGTGCCGCCCCCCCATTGCTCCGGTTCGCATCGGAGCGGAGTGCGGGCCTGTGGGGGAGGAGCGGCTTGGCGCTGTTTGTTTTGGAGCGGCTGCGATCCGGCCGGGCGTTTCGGCGCGGCGCTTCACGCGGCACCTGTTTAGCCCCTTGGGGCGGTTCGTTCCTTGCTGCCGCATTCCCGACTGCGGCGAATTGGGGGTGGGTGCGGATTGCCCCCTCCCGTTGCTGCTGCGGCTCCCCGTTCAGGGCCCGTGACTGAGGGCCGTTTCGGCACCCCCCCCCATCCCGGCGCTGGGCGAGCGCACATTTGGTGAGGGCTTCCCGCGCCTGCATAAACGGCTGGCTTTGGCCTTCGCCTGGCTGTTGCGGCGGCCATTTTGCACCTAGCTTTGGCGGCCATTTTAGGGGTAGTTCTTTAAGTAGCCACTCTGGGCTCTGGGGGTTTTGAATAGCCTGGGGCGGCAATTACTGGCCTGGATCTTTGTTATTCCCTCTTTGGAAGTGCAGTTGCTGTTTTCCTGGTCTGGGCCATTGTTAGAGCAGCGGAGGCACAGTGGTTAAGTCGTTTGGCTGTGAATCAGTTCTTTTCTGGTGCAGATCCCACCACTGTGCTGTGGTGTTGTAGGCGGCCTGTTAGCCTCCCGCCCTGTTCCAGCTGATTTAGCTGTTTTCTGGGGGCCCCTGGGGGTTTTGTCTTTAGCCACCGCTTCTTTCTTTGAGATTCATTTAGGATGGGACCCAAGAAGGGTACAGGTGCATCTAAGGGCAAGCAGCCTGCCAAGCGCCCACTTAAGTGCGCTGCTGCTGCCTTATCATCTGATGAGGAGGCAGATGTTCCCGCAAGACGTGAGATTTTAGCAAGGATTGCTGCTTTAGAGCAGGCACGGGCATCTTCTGGCCAGTCAGCTGAACCGGCGAGTAGGAGACCAGTCAGGATTGCGTCTAAGACTGCATCACTTAATGATATTCTTTCTCGTTTAGCGGCTTTAGAGGGGGCATCCTCTGGTGTTGCTTCGGCTCCATCTACTTCGGCAGCCAGTCATGTCGTCGAGGACGAGGGGGCGGAGGCAGCAGCCTCGGAGGTGGAGGGGACCTGGACACAGGATGCTGGACAAGTGGCGCTGGTGGTGCAACCGCCTGAGGCTGAGGGTAAGTGTTCGTGGCCACAGCAGCCAGGCGCCTGGCCCTGGGGTCAGGCGCAGCAAAATGCACCACATGCTGCGGGTACACAATCTGGCTCCTCTGTGGGTCCTTCATGTTCTGGTTTGTTCCCTGACTGGGGTAATTGGAGTCAGTCGGCTGTCCCGGGGTAGCCGTCCGGCGCTGCTGCTTGGGTGCCCCCTCCAGCACAATTTCACGGCATGGGCCTTGTTCCACCATGGGGGTCTTATTATGGGGTTCCTTGGTCCAATTATGGTTCCGTGCCTTATAGAACCCTCCCAGTGGGGGACACAGCCATGCCTTTAGGTGATCATCTCACCCCGGCTACTAGAGAGAAGATCCTGCGCGGTGATTATGTAGATGTCTTTACCCTTCTCTTCAGAGATCTGGAGAAGAAGGATAAGGAAGATCTGGAGGACCGCAACAAGGAGCGCATCAAGAGGCGCAAGATAGATAGAACATGGCATAATTGGCTCCCAGGTTTTCTTATATACGCGGGAGTCATAGCTAGGGCGCAGCCCTGGAGGGCTGCTCCACTGTTCCAGTACATGGACATTATTTATAGGGCTCACACGGAATTCTTAGGTGCAGCCTGGCTTCAATATGACGAAGAATTCCGGATGCGGGCGGCCTTGAACCCATCTTTGCCTTGGGATCAAGTCCACCAGCACCTTTGGTTGCAGCTTATGACCCCGGCTAAGTCTTCAGTTGGGGACAGATCGGACAGCGGTCATATTGTGCAGCGTTCATCACAGGCTTCTGGGGGGTTTGCCCAGGGTTCTTACGGTTCCCGCGCCTCGGCGGGGCAGTCGGTTCAGCCCCGGCTGCTTTGCTTTGAGTTCACCTCAAAAGGAGTGTGCAACCGTAAAAACTGTCGATTTGGCCATGAGTGCCCGACCTGCCGGGGTCCGCATGCCCTCAATGCCTGTAAAAGGCAACGGCCATTTGGAAAGAAAGGGGGTGGCCCCCCTGGGCAACAGGGGCCTAGTAAAGGGCCCCAGCCCAATAAAAGTGAGGGTACTTGAGGCCATGCTGGCCGACTACCCTAACAGGGCGGATGCCCAGTTTTTGTTACAAGGTTTTTTGTTTGGTTTCCGTATACCTTTTCAAGGCCCCAGAACTGCCTTCATGTCAGCTAATTTGCGTTCGGTTATTGGCATGGAGGATGTGGTGCGGGCAAAGATTCAAAAGGAATGCACAGAGGGCAGGGTTTTGGGCCCTTTCCCCTCCCCTCCAGTCCCTTGTTTGCGGGTTTCTCCCCTGGGGGTAGTGCCTAAGAAGGCAGCGGGTGAATTCCGGCTTATTCACCACCTGTCTTACCCCAGGGGTGGTTCTGTCAATGACGCAATTCCCGAGCATTTATGCTCGGTGCGTTATACATCCTTTGACCAGGCGGTCAAAGTGGTTAGACGTTGTGGTCGGGGGGCTGAGATGGCGAAATGCGACATTAAGTCGGCTTTCCGCCTTCTCCCTGTTCACCCCCACGACTTTGAACTGCTGGGGTTTGCCTTTGAGGGCAAATTTTACATGGATAGAGCCCTTCCCATGGGCTGCTCTGTTTCCTGTGCAGTGTTTGGGCGTTTTAGTACGTTCCTGGAGTGGCCACTACGTCGCAGGCAACGCTGCCGTGACTCCACCCACTATTTGGATGATTTTATCCTGGTTGGGCCCCCGCACACTGGGCAGTGTGCCCGCCTATTGGAAGATTTTGTACGCTTAGCTGACGAATTGGGTGTGCCCTTAGCACATGAAAAGACGGAGGGTCCAACCACGGTTTTGACCTTCCTGGGGATAGAATTAGATACCGAGCAGCAGACTTCGCGGCTGCCCTTGGTAAAGCTTCAGGAGTTGCGGTCTCGGTTGCAGACCCTCTTAGGTAAGCAGAAAGTCTCTTTATTGGAGCTACAGCAAGTTGTAGGTCATCTAAACTTCGCGTGCAAGGTGGTGGCACCAGGTAGAGCCTTCCTGAGGCGCCTTTGTGATGCAATGCGGTCACTTCGGCTGCCGCATCATAGGATTCGGATTTCTCCAGGTATGAGGCAGGACTTGGAAGTCTGGTCCCAATTTTTGGGCAGTTTCAATGGTGTGTCTTTTTGGAGACAGGAGCTGTTGTTGGAGGGAGACCTTCAGGTTTCCTCTGATGCAGCGGGCTCCATACGTCTGGGAATTTATTTCAGGGGACACTGGTGTGCTGAGCCATGGCCCGCCGGCTGGATGGAAGCTGGCCTGTGCAGGGACCTTACATTTCTTGAGTTTTTCCCGATTCTAGGGGCGTTTACCTGTGGGGCGGGGAAATGGCCAACCACTCCGTGCACTTTTGGTGCGATAATATGGCAGTGGTGCAGGTCATGAATTCCCTCTCTTCTAGATCCCCCAGGGTAATGAAGCTGGTCCGAGCCTTCACCTTAAGGTGTCTCCACCTAAACATTCTGTTTTTAGCCAGACATGTACCAGGGTTAAATAATGAGGTGGCAGACGCCTTATCTCGTCTGCAGATGGACCGGTTTTGACAGCTTGCCCCAGAGGCGGATTTGCTGCCTGCCCCGGTTCCTTTGGAGCTATGGAGGATTGGGAATCCGAGGCATCCAGAGCTATACAGTTAGCTCTGGCCCCTAGTACCAGGAGAGCCTACGACAGGGCGGTGAGGTACTTTGCGGAGTTCAGGCAGGAGGCTGGTCTGCTGCAGACTTGGCCAATTCCAGTTGAGCACGCAGCCCAATTTTGTGTTGCTCAGAAAGGTAAGGGGCACAGGGTTAAATACATTCGTAGTCAGCTTGCGGCTTTGGGTTTTGCTTCGAAGGCCCGGGGCCTGGTCGACCCCACCGGGGACTTCCGCATTAGGAAGATGCTGGAGGGTTGGTCCAGGGAGGCTGTCGTCATGAGGGATGCCAGGCAGCCTATTTCCCCTAGTATTTTACAGGGTTTGAGGGCCATGTGGCCCCTGGTCTGCAGTTCCCCTTTTGAGGAACTGTTATTCCATGCCGCTTCCTTGATAGCATTTTTTGGAGCTCTCAGAGTTAGTGAGCTCTTTCCCCAGTCGCTTAAGGACGATTCTGGCCGTGCCATCTCCGCTTCTGACGTTAAGATTCAGGGAGATCGAGTGGTGATTCGCATTAGGCGTTCTAAGACCGAACAGATGCAAAAGGGGGTAGATTTGTCAATAGGGCAATGCGCAATTAAAGACTTGTGCCCGGTGGCGGCTTTGAGGACGTATTTGAGAGCCCGGGGCACGATGCCTGGGGCGCTGTTTTGCCATGAGGATACCTCCCCACTTACGAAGTACCAGTTCTGGACCATCACGGGTAGGGCTCTCTCGAAGTTGGGGCTAGAAGGGGTCAAATTTGGGACCCATTCTTTTCGTATAGGTGCGGCTTCCACGGCTGCAGCGATGGGGTATTCAAGAACCGAGATTCAGAAGGTGGGGCGGTGGTGCTCCTCCGCTTACAAGTCTTATGTGAGGCCCCTGGCTGGTGGGCAGTCATGCTGACGTTGTTTTTCTTTCAGGTGCTGTGGCGTGGCGCGATAGGATACGCATCCTCATATGTGGCCATAGTATGGTCTTTTGGGCAGCGCACCAAGCGAAGAGGACGCGGATCGGGTCCCAGCTTGGACTCAGCCGTTGGGCCACAGTGGAGTGGCAGGGCAGAAGAGGCCTGCGTTGGGCTGGTTTGCTGCCGCTGTTGTTTGAGGGCCGGAGTTCCCCTCCCCCACACATTCTTGTGGTCCATTTGGGAGGCAACGATTTGGGTCTGATGAAGGGCGTGGCCCTGTCGTGCCAGGCACAGGATGACTTCCGTGAGATTATGGGAAGATGGCCTGGTGTCCTGATTTTTTGGTCGGCAATGCTTCCGCGCCGGGTTTGGCGGGAGGCATTGGACCATAGGGCTATTGAACGGGCGAGGCGGATGGCCAATAGAGCCCTGTTTAGAGCAATAACAGAGGGTCTGGGAATCTATTTGCCCCATCCGCAGATACGGGCCGAGTCTGCAGACCTCTACAGAGGGGATGGGGTACACCTATCTTTTAGCGGAAATACCATTTTTTTGGACGACCTGCGGCAAGGGCTGCGCCTGGCATTAAGCCACTTGTGGGGCGCTGAGGCCTAAGCAGAGGCTTGGCCTCTGCGGTGGCAGGGTGTTAGTTAGGGAAGAATCTGTAGCGGGCCGGTGAGCACCCTTGGCACCTCCCCATTGGTGGGGAAATGGGGTCTGCCAGATGTGGCTGGCTGCCGTACGGCCCAGTTGCGTGGTTAGACGCCCTGGTGGGGAACCCCTGGACAAGCCAGTCTCCCCCCGCTGCCATACGGCCGGGTGGGGGAGCTTTACAGGGGTGAACCACTTCGCCTGGCCAGTCCGGGTCCCAGCCATTTGGTGATGGCTCGCACCTGGGCCAGCGGGTCTCACCCAGACAGGTCAGGGCGGGGTTGGGAGCGACCCCAGGGCCTGACCTGTACCGCTAGTTAGGCCCTTGCCATAGTTAATGTTGCCTGGTTGTTGTTTATTAATAAAGTGGCCCATTTTATAATCCAAATATTGTGTCTGGCTCTTATTCCTAATAGTGGGGCAAATACAAAATTCATAGAAAACAGGAAAGATCCATCTCTTGATTCAAACCATCAGGAATTGTACTTTTAAAGTTGTAAATACTTTCCATTTCCGATTGAAGTAACCTGTGTGTGCAATCTATATGCGGCTTGGACTCTAGCATGTGTAAGATGGACACCCTCATATCTCTCGGCTTGTGTTGATTTTCGATAAAGTGGCCACCAATGGGGCCTCTAAAGCCCCAGTCCTAATACGCAACAGATGTTCCTGCACCCTGGTCTTTAAGGAATGAGTCGTACTGTCTATGTAAATCAAGGTACATTTGCATTGAATAATATACACAACATTTGTGGTCTTACAAGTGGAGAAACTGCAATTTCGATTCCACAATCTAATGTTAGGATGAGATATCTCATTAATTCTAACCATCAATCCACAAACACTGCAGTATTGTCGAAGGCTTTCACGGCCGGAGAACAATGGTTGTTGTGGGTTTTCCGGGCTGTATTGCCGTGGTCTTGGCATTGTAGTTCCTGACGTTTCACCAGCAGCTGTGGCTGGTATCTTCAGAGGTGTAGCACCAAAAGACAGAGATCTCTCTGACTTTTGAGACACTGAGAGATCTCTGTCTTTTGGTGCTACACCTCTGAAGATGCCAGCCACAGCTGCTGGCGAAACGTCAGGAACTACAATGCCAAGACCACGGCAATACAGCCCGGAAAACCCACAACAACCAAACACTGCAGTCTCCACAAGAAAAATGTCCATGTGGTGATGTACTAGGTGCTGTGTATCTCTTGAACTCAGACCTCACTAGCATGTCTCTGAGGTTCCTGGATCTGTGATACCCAATTGCTGGCGGTTCCTTACATCCAGGTATCCCTTCTACAAGGTGCCAATTTTTGCGGATGATTCTCGTGATCGCTGGAGCCATGCCAGTGTAATCAAGTGCCCACTTTATTCTGGTATCAGGTGCATTTTTTTGTGCAGAGAGAAGGTCCCGACGTGCTGTATCGCATGCTCTTTGTCGTGCTGCTACAATAATAGCCAAAGGGTATCCTCTTGATGAAAATGCACGATCCAAATATTTACAGTCTCGTACAAAATCTGAAATAACCGATGAGTTGCTCTCCACGCTGAGTGGCGCGGAGAGCAATCTAAACTCCTCTCTGTCTGGAGATCAGGGGGCAGGGCCACAGCCATGTTACCATTTTCAAGAGGTTCCGGAACTCCGTTCCTCCGCGTTCCTGCTGAAAAAAAGCCCTGGTTAAAAAAGAAGATTACTGGACCTGGAAGGGCATGATCTAAAATTTGGGTGGCATGGTATCTGTGGTATGACAAAGTTAAATCCAACACAGAGTTTAATAATCATTATATAAGGCGTGCATTCCTGAGAGTATGGAATAAATACAAACTTAGGTTTTGTTCGAAAATACCTCTCTGGCTGTCATCACAAGAAGCTCATTTTAGAAGGGGAATGGTTAGTCCACCTAAATGGTTAACTTGTCAGGATTTATTGGAATTCTCAGGACCAAGATAAAATTAAATCAAGAGAGGACTTAGCAGCAGAAGGGCACGCCTGTCTGTGGTTTCCATATATGCAAATTCTGGAGAGACTCAAATTAGACAAGAGTCATTATGACTTTGAGAAATCTAAAACTGAATTTGAAATAGCCCTTTGTACAAATGATGAACATGTTATTTCTAAAACGTATAAACTTTTGTTGACATTTGAGACAAAAGAAGAGCAAGTAAAAGAATGTATGATTAAATGGGTGAAAAATTGTGGACACGATATATTAATGGAGCATTGGAAAAATATGTACAAGAGGGCTGAAATTTACATTAAGCTCCAGTATTAAAGAAAATGTTTACAAAATGATGTATCGTTGGTATATGACTCCTAAAAAATTGGCTAGAATGTATAAGGGGGCATCAAATGTATGTTGGAAATGTGCCAAACAAGAAGGGACATTTTTTCATATGTGGTGGACATGTAAGAAAGCAAAGAGTTTTTGGTTGCAGATACAATCATCGATTCAAAAGATTTTGAAGGTTAAACTTCAGCTGAAACCAGAGACTTTTCTGTTGGGAATAATGGACAGCCAGTTCGAAAAAAGCTTTAGGACATTGTTTTTATACTTTATTACAGTGGCAAGAGTACTTTATGCACAAAAGTAGAAAACTACAACATTGCCTACAGTGGAGGAATGGTTACCAAAAGTTTTGGAGTTTGCATCAATGGGAAAACTTACTACATTCATTAGAGAAAGGACATTAATTAACTTCTTGACTGAATGGAAACCATTAATAGACTTTTTGCATGAAATGGATAACAAAGATTTGATGACATCTGCATTTATAGATTAAGAAACATGAACAATAGACAAAAGAGGGGTTTTGTGACTAACCTAGAATTAGTGTGACTCTAGACACATATATACTTGTTGCAGAGAAAATCAGAACTCAACCTATAGTATAATCTAGGTTTGTTTGTTGTTGTTTTCTTTTCCCTTTTCCTTTTAATTATATAGATATATGTTTTTCTCCACAGGTGCTCCTAACTCAGGGGGATGAACGAGCCAAAGGGTTAATTAAACAAAGAAGACATAGAGCGCCAATCTGACATCTCTAGCGCATCTAAAATGGGGGTGTTGGTAAATGATAAAGATACTCTTGAGCCAGCCAGATATCTGGCCTCTGTGGAAGTAAATAATTTCAGAAGGGCATTTTCTTTGGCCAGGTGTTCTGCTTTTCCATCAGCGGTTGTTGAGGGTAGGAACAACAAAATCCCCTATGCAGCAAGGCTATGCCTATGCCCTTTGGGAGAAGTAGAGTCTACAGAGCCCATCTTCTTCAGTTGCCCATTTTATGGAGAGGTTCATTTAAAAATTATTACCCCACTATTAGATAGGATTCCCAGTCATATAATTACAAATAACGCAAAGCTCTGCTGGCTCTTAGCCAATAAAAACCACATGATCACATGGCAAGTAGCCAGATTCTGTACATTAATTTTTAAATGGCGTGAAATGTATTTTAAAAGTTTTTTTAAAAACTGATGGTTTTTCTTTTTATTGATAAGTGGTTTGGTAACATAATTTTTGTACATTGGTCTTGGTACTGTAATAAAAATGATGATGATATAGATATATGTATTGTCAGTGTGTCGTGTTCAGAATTGTGTGTTTTTTCTTATTCTTTATGTTTATTGTTTATTATGTTATGGTGTATAGTTTATAGTTTAAATAAAGAAAAATTTTAAAAGGACTAATAGAGAATCTGATAAATGAAGGCAGGCTCATATCATTATAAAATTAATCAATGTGCTGATGATGTCAGTTCATATTTACTTAAGATAGATTCCTCAAGTCAGGAGTTGAAGAACATTATATATATACTCTCGCATTGCTGGTTATACAATGTGTGTGTGTGCGTATACACACACACACACACACACACACACACAGATCCAGAGGAGTTAGCCGTGTTAGTCTGTAGTAACAAAATCAAAGAGTCCAGTAGCATCTTTAAGACTAACCAACTTCATTGTAGCATGCTACAATATGCTACAATAAAGTTGGTTAGTCTTAAAGGTGCTACTGGACTCTTTTTGATTTTATACACACACACACACATATAAAATACACACACAGGTTTTTTTCTGGGAAAAGAGGTGGTGGAACTCAGGGCCAAGCTACAAGTGATGAATGACACTTGAACGGCAAGTGGATTGAGTGGAGCGCAAGTGAACAGGGAGAAATACACTTGCCGTTCAAGTGTCATTCGTCACTTGTAGCTTCGCCCTCAGTGGGTTGCCCTCAGAGATATTGGTTACATGGCTGGTGGCCCCGTCCCCTGATGTCCAAACAGAGATCAGGCGGCGTGGAGGGCAATCTCAAGTCCCCTCTGTCTGGAGATCAGGGGGCGGGGCCACCAGCCATGTGATGTGACCATTTTCAAGAGGTTCCAGAACTCCGTTCCCCCTGAAAAAAAGCCCTGCACACACATATATACACAGGGCTGTGTGCGTGTGTGTGTGCGCGCTGCTTTGAATTCATTCTGCTTTCTTTTCATGTGGGGTGGGGCTCTGTGTGTGTGTGTGTGTGTGTGTGTGTGCTGCTTTGAGTTCATTCTGCTTTCTTTTCATGGAGTGGGTGGGACTGTGCATGTGTGTGTGTGTGTGTGTGTGTTGCTTTCATTCTTTTGATGACTGAAATTGACATTGTTATGGTTCCCACAGCTTTTGAATGCAGATTGGTTCTGTGTTAGTTAAATATATCAGTTATGGTTATTTGTATTAGTTAAAATATCAGTTATGGTTATTCCAGTTTTATGCTAGGAATGGATAGCTGTGTCCAAGTCACAGAAGACTTTCATCAATATATTTATCAGCATAGAGGTGTTCTTATGTCTTAATAGCTGTAACTCAAATGGTTCTCCCCACCCTCAGCTGATTAACATCACTGAAATTGCAGTGGGCATATGGGTGTTAAGGAAGTTTTATGAATATTGTTTGTCTGGGACACTGGAATATTTATGAGCATTTTACAATGTCACAACAGCTTAGCCATTGGTAAGATAGAGTTGGCAGGCAACAAAAAAAAAGCCATTTTAAACGAAGTATAAATTGAATGCTGCTAAAGCTGAGTATCTTCTTTTGAATTGCTCCAGTAAAGGAAAACTTTCCCTGAAAATTCAATATTAAACAGAGTAGGAATTTCAGACTCTGTGGAATTTTGGATTTTTTTTCTACACTGGCAGAGGGAATCTGTTAGAATTTAGATTTGTGAGATGGATTTTGGATTTTTAGAGGCCCCTCCTTCTTGCATATTTTAAAATATGATTCCAAAGAAATGAAATGTTTGGGAAAGGGAATGGAAGATTTCACTTTTTGTAAAGGATACAGAAAGGAAAAGAACACTTTCTCAGAATAGTGTAATTTTCCAAGCTTACTAACATTTATCTCGTCGTAATGCATTATGCTGGGTTCCGGGAAGTGGCGTCACTTCCGGGAGCGGAGTCACTTCCAGGAGTGATGTCATCATGCATTTCCAGAAGTACGCGCACGTGCTTTATGCATGCACATGTGGTAATAGAGAGTTCTACCACCTCTTTTCCCAGAAAAAAACCTGTGTGTGTGTGTGTGTTTTCACTTAATTTTCAATACCTTTTCATGGCTCCAATACCTTTTCCTGGCATGCATGCTTTTATTTTTTTCATTTCCTTTTTAAACATTTGAAATATACAGTAAACAAAAAAAACTGAAACAGAAAAGCATTTGCTTTAGGCTTTGACAAGGTTCGTATCTATCCCCTTAATTAGAGGAAACCAAGTTTGTTCAAAATCCTGTACATTTCTGCCTTTTTAATAGTGCAGTTAGTTTTATCATCAAAAACAAGTCCTTAACTTTCTCCACCCTTAACTGTAGATTTGGTGTGCCTCTTGCCTCCAAAATCTGGCCCAAACCAAACATGCTGAGGTAATTAAATTTAAAAGAATCACCTGAAGGTTTTTTTGGAATATCTGAAAGATACTTTAACAGTAATGTTTCTGGTCTGAAAGGTAACTCCACACCAATATTTGCAATTAATTTCTGATACTTCATTGCTCATGGACATTTCCACCACACACACACATATATATAAAAGCATGCATGCCAGGAAAAGGTATTAGAGCCAGGAAAAGGTATTGAAAATGGACTGAGGGGGCTCTTCTTAGAATAGTGCAGTTGTTAGACCACTGCTTACAAAACCTTTATTGACTATGGATGAGAAGGCCAATTATAGGCCATTCTCTGATTTATCTTTACTGGGGATGTGAGGTGGCAGAGCAGCTCCAGAAGTGTCTGGATGACAGATCTGACCTTGATCTATTTCAATCTGGTTTTAGGCAGTTCCAGCTGTCAAAAGCCCAGCAATGGTTGGAGCATCAAGCTGGTCCATGAAGCTGCCATGAAGATTGCTAGGTGATCTTGAGGTAGAACTAGGATAAAATTGGAGAGCACAGAACAATGTATGACAGCCTCAGCTCCTTGGAGGGCAGGCAGGATAAAAATGTACTAAATAAATAAACTGTTCAATCAAGACACAGAAGCCCTTCTCTCCTTTGCAGCTGGAAACCCTACAAGCTGCAGAGTTGTGCTGTTAAACCTGACAGATATTAAAAGATGCACGCTTGGAATGAATCCAACAAAAGGAGCCAGTGCATGGTGTCTGTGGTTGAAGGTTTTTTTTTTGCCCTGCTCTGGGTAACAAGGGTTGCCATACATCAATGGCTGTTGCTGCACATTGGTGGTCATTTTTAGCTTAGGAATAGCTTGCTTTAAATGTAAACGACAAAGCCTGTACATCCCCATTAATGAAAAGGAACAGATTTCCTCAGAAATGTAGAGTAACAGCAGAGCTCATTTGTGACTTGAATTAAAATGATGCAAACAGTCTATTCCGCTTGTGCATCCTTCTGGAACAAAAGATGGAGCCTTGATGGTCCTTTTTTGTCTTTGTTGTCAAGGAAGCATCCCCTGTGATGGTCTGTGAGGGAAGAATAGGAGCTCAGGAAGTTTTTTTTTATGGGTAGCAAAACAACTATTTAAGTTGAGGAAAAAGAAAATTGGATAATTGCAGGACATTAAATTCTTAATTAAAGGACAGTCTAATAAAGGATATAGCACATCTGAGGTATTTATCCACACACTCGTTTTAATCAAACAGACATTTCAACCAATTTTTTAATTGACTTCAGGCTAGATGTTTCTTTTAGAATGGATGTTCGTGGCCTGGAAATAAAATTAACAGAGCAACTGCATACAGATTTCAGAGGGAAGTGGAGTTAAAGCTGAAGTATTGTTCAGATCTGCAATCTCAGAAAAGGAAAGGGAGAAATACAAAACTGCTTTGCTTTGGCTACAAAAAGGTCATAGTTCTTGCATTCTTACCTGTGAGGATCCTCACTGTGTAAATAAAATGATTTCTGAACTGTAGTCACGGCAGACACAAATGTTAAAATATTTTCAGCAAATACTGTACGACTGAGCAGAAATTGTCAGGATCTATCCTGTTGATCAGAAATCAGATATCTTAATCAGATTATTCAAGTATCTAGTAGATTTTTTTAATGGTTACAAAGGGACAGAAGTGTACTAGTCACACATTTGCCAAGGCACGAAACAGAATGGTTAATGTGGCTTCACTGGCAAGGATTTGACAAAGTGGGAGACAGTATCTAGCCATCCTAATGCTTGCCAAGGGGAAGCTTTGTCATCTCTTGGTGTGCACAGCTGGGCAGGACTTTGACATCCAGAACTATAAAATCTCAGCTCTGCTTCCGGCTGAACTTATCCTTGGCTCCTTGTCATTCTAGGACACAGCTTTTGAATAGCATTTCTGTTCCTCATTCTGTTTCCCCATTTCCAGCTCTCAGCATTCCTGTTTATTGACTGAAAACAGCCAGCTCTGCATGTGATTATGAAATATCTTGACAGAGTATTTACAATGTTGCAGAACTGTTTATTATTTTATAGAAATCAAGGGGAGCAGCTTTGGAAGAGGCTTACAATGTGACTGATGACACCAAGCATGCCAAGAACAGCCTATGACAGACCAGAATAACTAAGCCACACCCCTGAATGATAAGCTATTTATTTATTTTACAAAGTTTATATCCCCTCTTTCTGCCCTCACAAGGGCCACCAAGGTGGCTAACAAAACATACATAATAAAATCACATTTTAAACCATTAAAATCCAACTAGACACTATTAAAACAATTAAAACCAGAGCTAAAATACATACAAAAACATAAAACAACAATTAAAATGTTGGGCAGGAAGGAGGGATCACTAAGGAAAAGCCAAACAAAAAAAAAAAAGTCTTCACTCATTGGCGAAAGATGGCAACTGAAGGGAACTGATGAATTGCCCTGAGGAGAGAGTTACACAGTTTTGGCACCATGACCGAGAAGGCCCTCTCCTTGTTTGCCATCCACCTAATCTCAGAAGATGGTGGTATCTGAAGCAGGGCCTCTGAAGATTACTGTAGTGGTCAAATAGGTTCATAATGGAGTAAAGGAGTCCTTCAGGTATGTTGGTCCCAAACGATATAGGGTTTTAATATTCAACACCAGCACTATGGATTTTCCCTAGAAACAAATTGAGATCCCATGTAGATGTGCCAAGACTGGAGTGATATGGTGCCTATGACCCACTCTAGTCAAGACCCTATCAGCAGCATTCTTCACCAATTGGATTCTTCAAACACTTCTCAAGGGCAGCTCCATGAAGATTGCACTGTAGTAATCTAAACTAGATGTAATAAGGGCATGCACCACAGTTGCCAGATCTTTTCTACCCAGGAAAGTTTACAGCTGGCTAACACTGGTAAAAGGCACTCCTGCCACAACTGTCACCTGCTTATCAAGCAATGCACCTGTGCCCAAGAGCATGCCCAGACTATGGACCTGTTCCTTCAAAGGGAATGCTACTCCATCCACAATGGGAGACACCTTAAATCCCATGTCAAACCTTTTGCTCACACGTTGCTCTTCTATCATGTTGGGATTAAGCTTCAGTTTATAATCATCACTGAGTTGTGAAACTAATTATTCTTGCTCTGCTTCCATTATGGAAATAGAAACTGCTGGTCCTGAAGGATAGGAATTACCTGTCCACAGAGCATATGAGACCAAAAGATTGATATGTATGATGCAGTTCTTTAGGAAACAGCCAATCAGGCAAGATCCCCTCTAGATAAAAATGTGTTGTACCAGTGTTGCCTAGAGATGTAAATGTATTTCAGGTTTGAAAAGAACCAAGAGGCTGAAAAGTAGTCCCTATTGCATACATTTTGAGTATTCTCCTTTTTGTACTCCATTGTCATTTTATTATCAGAGAAATCAACACAGTTCTATTACTTGTTTACATGATATAACCTGTCATACACTAGGGAAAATAGAAAAATGTTCCCTTGCCTCTGCTTGACATTCAGTATTAAAGGGGGAACTATGCATCACCAAGCATGTGAACTGACTCTACTGAGAATGTCACAGAGAACGTGCCTGCGGAACTTGGAATAGATAACACAATATTCCCATATAAAAAGTGACATTATGGGAAAATCCAATTCCTGGTAACCAACAAACTCACCTCAGATGCCTGATTCAGCCAGAGACAGGTAACCAATGAAGATTTTAATAGTTGGGATTGTGGAGTTAGATCCCTTTGAACAGATCTGCCAATTGCACCTCTCAGCCCTCCATTTCCCCTTCATGATGTTTCTGAGGATTCCCCATCCACCAGTAGCATTATTTCAAGGTTCATTTGGAGCTGCACTCTGTAGGCAGAAATCCTATTGCTCAAACTAGATTTTGCCAAGCCGTAATGGGGCATATACCTTTACCTATGCCTCACCAGTAAATTCTGCGTGGGTTTTTCTATTCCTGTAGTAAGACATCTTACAAAATGAGTATCTTTCTGATCCATAGGCCAATGAGCGTGATTAATCTCTTTTAACTTGTGTGCTTTGCTTGTGACTCTTGGTGGATTATATGGGTTAATCTGTAAGGGTTTGTTGTATGTAAGTCTTGAGGCAAAGGAACGGATTTTAAGGTTCCTTGAAAGTTACATACTCAGTTACTCAGAATTTTTAGGGTACAACTAAAAACATGGGATATCTTTAATTGGGTTCCACAACATCTTTAATTGTATTTATCAATGATCTGGATGAAGGAGTGGAAGGGCTGCTCATTAAATTTGCTGATGATACCAAATTGGGAGGGGTAGCAAACACCCAAGAAGATAGAATTAAAATTCAACAAGACCTGAATACTCTGGAGAAGTGGGCAGCTGTGAATAGGATGCAATTCAACAAAGACAAGTGCACAGTATTACGTCTGGGCCACAAAAATGAGAAGCACAAATACTGGATGGGGGATACACTTCTGGGCAGTAGTATATGTGAAAGGGATCTTGGGGTAAGAGTGGACTGTAAACTGAATATGAGCAGTCAGTGTGATGCGGTGGCAAAAAAGGCTAATTCAATCCTGGGTTGTATCAAAGGTGCCATAGCATCGAAATCGCAGGAGGTCATAGCCCCTCTCTATACTGCCTTGGTCAGGCCACACCTGGAGTATTGTGTGCAGTTCTGGAGGCCTCACTTCAAAAAGGATGTGGACAAAATCGAGAGGGTGCAGAGGAGAGAGACAAGGATGATCAGGGGTCTGGAGACTGAGCCCTACGAGGAAAGGCTGAGGGCCTTGGGAATGTTTAGTTTGGAGAAGAGGAGGTTGAGGGGGGACATGATTGCTCTCTTTAAATATTTGAAAGGCTGTCATTTGGAGGAGGGCAGGGAGCTGTTCCAGTTGGCAGCAGAGGGTAGGACGCGAAGCAATGGGCTAAAACTACATGCACAAAGGTACCGACTGAATATTAGGAAAAACTTTTTCACGGTCAGAGTAGTTCAAAAGTGGAATCAGCTGCCTAGGGAGGTGGTGAGCTCCCCCTCACTGGCCGTTTTCAAGAAGAGGCTGGATGAATACTTGTCAGAGATGCTTTAGGCTGATCCTGCACTGGGCAGGGGGTTGGACTAGATGGTCTGTATGGCACCTCCCAACTCTATGATTCTATGATTCTATGATTTACAAGTAACCTCGGGGGAAGGGTTTAGATTGCAGCTGAAGAGGGTCAGACTTTTTCCCTGTACTATTTTCTGGATTAAAATCCCACTCCCCAGCAGCTATTAGCTCCAATAGAGAAAAAGATAAGTAAAATCCCACCCCCAGCACTGGTGTTCCAATCAATCCATCCCAGTCTAAATGGGAAACCTCCCCCTTGACTCTGCTTGAAAATAAAGATGAATTATCAGGAGATCCGATTCTGATTCTCCTATGCTTTGTCTAATTACATCCTTATGTAATGTCTTTAATGCATTATTGTGGCTTCTCCAAAGCTACAGCTTTTCTAAGGACCACTCTCATCAAACAAACTTCTGAAGACAGAACAGTTGCCTTCTTAAGGTTATCAGTATGATATCAATTAATAAGTCTCTTCTGTCCCACTTTTCTAAGCAAGGTTGCAAAAGTCATTCAAGTTTTATTCTCCTGCAAACCATTTTTTTAATTTAAAATACGTTTCATATCTTATCTTAATTCATGTCCTCTATAATTATGGTTTTACCACACTTTGTATCTTTGTCTGAGCTTAGTTGTGTATTTTTAAAATTTTAATCTAATAATTAAATTCTGTGAATAACACCTCTGGTTATCTGTTATAATTAAACTTTACTTTTTTTTCTTCAGAAATATTTGAAAGGAAAGGCAAACGCTTGTCGGAATATGTGAATGTCATTTTTTCCCCTTTGAGATTCATGAATGAAATTATTTTGCCATAGAAGCTAAATTAAGCATTTCTGTTACATTCAAATGTTACTGGTAGAAAACAATGAGCACTTTATAGAAAGGTATATTTTTAGAAGTATAACTGGTATATGGGAGTATTGGAAATATGTGGGATAGAAGATTTTTTTCAGATTAAATAGAGACAGGCAACAGGAGAGTTCATCTTTTTGCTACTCCTGTATTAATCTGCCCATTCCCTGCTCTGAGTGACTCACGAGGTAAGAAACATAGCAAGCTGGCAACAATAGAAAGGTTCTTTACATTGGTTGTTGTGGGTTTTCCGGGCTGTTACATTGTTAACACCGTGATTCTAGTGTACCTCATCAACGAAGGTTTACTGGGTATAATCAGGTATTGTTTAAGTCCCAAATGTAGAAATCCTTTTCTGGAACATTTGGTATCATTCCATTTGACCACATTTGTTGGATTTTTAAGGGGTATGGAGTGGCGATCATACCAGATGTGTAAAATTTGTATTGGGGAAAACACAAGGGCAAAGGTTTTATTCTCACCCAAGAATGCCTCTCTATCTGAGGAATATTAAATATACTATCAGCTGAAAATTAGAGGGTAAGGGGACAAAGTCATTTATCCGTAGATCTTCCACACACACTATTAAAATGGTACAGTCAACAGAATTAAAAGCTGCCAACAGGTCCAATAAAATCAACATGGAAAAGTTTCCCTTGTTAATTTGCAGCCAGGGATGGTTTATCAGAGAAATACTGCCTCAGTACAAAACCAGACCTAAAGCCAGACTGATATGGATCAAGGGAAGATGTGTCTTCTATATATTCCTGGAGTTGCTCTGCTACCACTTTTTTATCAATTTGCCTAAGCATGGAAGGGTGAATAGGGGTGTGCAAGGAAAAAACTTTCGGCTTTCTTGTTTCGGGATTACCCGAAACAAGATTCTCTACCGTCATTAGCCGAAAGCCGAAACAAGAATCTCTTTCGGGATTCGGGATTCGGGATTATTTCGGCATTCTTTCGGGATTCTTTCGGGTTTTTTTGTTGGGAAAATGCCTCCGTCTTTCAGGACGCCTGGAGGAGGCATTTTCCCACCAAATAAGCCCAAAATTGGTGGGGACCTTCCTCTAACCCTTCTCTAACAACTACCCAAGTTTCAGACAGATTGGACTTTGGGGGGCCATGTTATGGCCCCCCAAAGCAGGTCCCCCCATCCTCCCCATAAGAAAGCAAAGGAGCAGCATATTGTTAGCATGCTGCTGCTGATCTCTCTTCATTATTTCCTATGGGGAAAAAATGAAGAGGCAGGCTTCCTTTGCCAGGGGTGGCATTTTGCATGCAAAATGCCCCCCAGCCCTCAGGGGCCCTTCTCCCACCCCTCCTCCCACCCCCCACCAAGGCTCAGCCTGCTCCCACTTGGGGGGGCCATTTCATGGCCTCCCCAAGTAGGTGCTCTAATCTCTACCACTGACAGCTGGGGGAGGCTTGTGTTGCCAGGGGTGGCATTTTGCATGCAAAATGCCCCCCAACCCTCTGGGGCCCTTCTCCCACCCCTCCTCCCACCCCCCACCAAGGCTCAGCCTGCTCCCACTTGGGGGGGGCATTTCATGGCCTCCCCAAGTAGGTGCTCTCAGCCCCTAAAGTCCACCCCTCACAGCCCCACACAAACCCAATTCCCCCCAGCTGCCACACACAGACCCAAATCCCCACATTAGCCCCTCACAGACCCAAATCAACCCCCACCTGCCCCACACCCACCATAACCCCAGGAACAGGCTGGCCTGCCCTCCCCTTTTGGGAACCCCTAAACTCTCTTTCCCAGGGCAGTTCTGCACAGACAAGGGGTGCCACAATGGTGGCAGTGCCAAATCGTCCCTGGGAAAGAGCACCTGCCCTGGCACACAGACAACCACCCCCCTGACCCCCCCACCACCCGCAGAGAAGGCTGGCCAGCCTGCCCCATTGTTCCCTATGCTGGGAACCAACCTCCCATCAAAGAAGGGAACACAGACACACAATCATTAAGTTTAAAAAACCTTTATTTTCTCATTTTCAAATTACAAGTGGTCAACAAATCACAACATATTACACTTATTGTCCCTCATAGCACAACACAACACAATTAACTACACATCAGAGAATCTTAAACACAATTTTTTTTTTGAAATGGACAAACAGTAAAGTTTTGAACATTACAACAGGTCACATAGTGAGCGGGCACAACAGGGCATGGAAACAGAAGATGATCATAATAACTACCAGCCTAATACAACTCTCCCTCCATAACATGACTTAATGGGGGGGAACCACTGCAACAAAATCCCCCCCCCAACCCTCTGGGGCCCTTCTCCCACCCTTCCTCCCATCCCCCCACCAAGGCTCAGCCTGCTCCCACTTGGGGGGGCCATTTCATGGCCTCCCCAAGTGGGTGCTCTGCTCTCATCTCTACCACTGACAGCTGGGAGAGGCTTGTCTTGCCAGGGGTGGCATTTTGCATGCCAAATGCCACCCTCACCCTCAGGTGCCCTTCTCCCACCCTTCCCCCCACCCCCCACCACATGCATTCCTTGACAATCAAGAAATCTGGAGTTAAATATAATGTGCATGTAAGTCCCTCAAAGACAGAAGCAATATGGAGGTAATGACCCATTTGATTTCCACAACCTCAGACACAATTAGGGATCCGTTTCCCCTTGGTGGGGGATCCCCCACTCTCACCTATCACCCCGAAGGGGGAAAGTCAGTGAATGAGCCTTCAAGGTACGCTCCAGGGGCTGCTGCCGTGATGTCACTGATGTCATCTGGCTGCCCTGAGAGTATGCCTGTGCTTTGCAGTGGGCTGATTTGGGCCCTACAGGCCAAAGCAGGATCCCTTGTGGCCCAAATCTGCCTGCTGTGAATTGTGCGTGCTCCCCAGCCTTGTGTGATGATCACATCACCTCCTAGAACAGACATCATCATGCCAGAGCATTGCCATTAAATGATCATGCGTGTGTGAACAGACCCTAAGTATCCTGTAGGCTTCAGTGATGGTATAGTAATGTTTTCACTCACATTATAGAGAGAGAGAGAGACAGAGAAGGGGGGGAGGCACTGAAACTAGATTATTTCTTCTATTTTACTGTCCCCTTCCAAAGCCAGGGTGGCATTGGCACAATGCCCCCCTCCCCCCGGCCAGAGCCTTAGTACCAGTATGCATTGACAGGCCCATGCATCATAGTCCTTTTTGAGACCCAGCCAAGTTGTGCCTTTTGGAGAAAAATGTTCAAGTTGCTGGTGGGGGTATGAACAATTTTTAGATATCCACTGTAGTGCAATGGCTAGAGAGTTGGTCTAGAATCTGGCAGACTCTGATTCTGTGCCTTGTAGGCTTGATGGATATTCTTGGCTCAGCCTAAGCAAACAATTGTGTTGTGTTTTCCAGAGGCAGTCTAGGTGATTTTGGGGCCCTGGACAAATGTTCTGGACGGGGCCCCAGAACCAGTGCCGCCCCACCACTGGCTCCTTGCCAAGGCCAAGCAATTTGGTCACCTAGGCCCCAGATAGAGTGGGCAGGAGTGCGTTGTTTCCTTCCTCCCCCCCCCCTCCACCCCCTCCAACAACTAAGAAGGCCATCGGTGGAGTCACTCCAATGTGAGGCATGGAGCAGCTGTCTATTGTTAGCCTGGTTGTGATGAGGGTGAAACAAATCAAGGGAGAACAGCAATGTGTAAACCACTCTAGGTTCCCATGGGGGAGAAAACCGGGGCATAAGATAAACCTTTAATTTGGTGGGGAGGGGGTATATACATTTTATGTGTATGTGTCTGTATGTTTTATGCATTCAAATCACTTGTGGTGTACTTTAGAATTATATTGAGCTCCACAGTATCCCAAAAACCTTGTCCATGTATTGCAAACCGAAGTCAATCTACCACATCTAGGGTATTCTTCTTTTCCCTACTGCCTTCAATTTTTCTTAGCATTATTGTCTTTTCTAGTGAACCTTGTCTTCTCATGATGTGACATAAGCACTATCATCAATTGATATCTTCAAGGGAGAAAGCAGGCCTGATTTGGTCTGGATGCCACTTACATGTCTTTTTCGGAGTCCATGGTACATGTAAATTGAAACTTTCTTCCCACTTCACAGTGTGAATGCTTTTTCCTCCTATGAGCTTTGTCTAAATTTTACTGTACTGATACTGCTCATTTGGCCAAAAGGCCTGCCCTTGATCAATGCCACATTAAATACTTCATAATAAAAAAATGTTTTTAGAACCATTTAAAAGTGTCCTTAAGTGCCATACGCTGATTTAAAAAAACATAAGCTAAATGTTTGGGAACACAACCAGATATGTGAATGACTGAAATGCAGCCCAATCCCACTGCTACTTAAAATCCATTTTTGATGGAGGTCTGGATTGTCTTACATTGGTGTCATTGGGCTTGGAATCAGGAACCTGGAAGCGTTCCATGGGGGCTACAACTTTCATGCCAAGGCTAAGAGGGTGGGAACAGGATCTCTCTGGGGTGGCAAACTCTGGCCTTGGAAGTTACTGGCAATTTGGGGGTGGGACTTGTGGAAAGGAAAATCTGAGTAGGGATCTCCCCCAGAATCCATGGTCCGCATTTGCCCTCTAAAGAGATTGCCCTTGGAAGCAGCCAGTTTCTCTGTAGGGAACTACTCTCTCTAACCTGAACTCAAGCCCAACCAGGAGTTTGGCAGCCCTAGGAAAATTTCAGAAAAAGATGGCAAAGGAGGGCCAGCAACTGATAGAGGCATGGAAGCCCACACCAGGACAGTAGCAGGGGCCTACTTGGGCACAAGGGACAACCAGTGCTCTCATCCCCCATAGTCCACTCCTTACAGCCCCACACAAACCCAGTTCCCCCACCCCAGCTGGCACACACAGACCCAAATCCTCCACTCAGCCCCTCTCAGAACCAAAACCACCCTCAGCTGCCCCACACCCAGTACCCCAGGAACAGGCTGGCCAGCCTGCCCCATTGTTCCCTATGCTGGGAACCAACCTCCCATCAAAGAAGGGAACACAGACACACAATCATTAAGTTTAAAAAACCTTTATTTTCTCATTTTCAAATTACAAGTGGTCAACAAATCACAACATATTACACTTATTGTCCCTCATAGCACAACACAACACAATTAACTACACATCAGAGAATCTTAAACACAATTTTTCTTTTGAAATGGACAAACAGTAAAGTTTTGAACATTACAGCAGGTTACATAGTGAGCGGGCACAACAGGGCATGGAAACAGAAGATGATCATAACTACCAGCCTAATACAACTCTCCCTCCATAACATGACTAAATGGGGGGGGAACCACTGCAACAGGGTCCAGCAGAACCTATGTCATTTCCTGGGGCTGTGCTTTCAGTTCAGACACACAAAGCTGAACTGGGCACTTCCAAGGCACTGGACAATGGCATTTCTGGAGCAGTTCTGCAGAGGTCTCCCCCCACCCCCACACCAGCCTCAGAATTTACCTGGGAACATCTGTGAGAGATCATCATTGGCCGGTGCCCATCCACCACTCTACCCGCATCCCCCAACCATGCAAACCCAACATTAACATCAATTTTTTTTTTTTAAACATGAACATTCAATCAACTTTTAAAAAACATAATCACAACATTTTTTTTTGGTTTTTTTTTCCTTTTTTTTACATGAACAGAACATCAACTTTTAAAAAACATAATCACAACATTTTTTTGGGTTTTTTTTTTTTCATGAACATTCAATCAACTTTTAAAAAACATAATCACAACATTTTTTTTTGGTTTTTTTTCCTTTTTTTTACATGAACGGAACATCAACTTTCAAAAAACAGTACAACAATTCTTCTACAATTTTTTTTTACAAGGATTTCATCTGATAAAAACACCTAAGCAATCCCTATCTAACCTGTTTCTCCCTCCAGTAGCAATCCATGTTTCTGGGGCATTATTTTTCATAATAAATTTGGTCCCACAGGGTATGTCTCAGTGATGGGAGATGTTTTGAATACCCTTGGGGGGGGGGGCTTTCAAATTGCTGGGTGTTTTCCCTTTGCCACTGGTTCCTAACCACCCTCCCTCTACTGGCCGGTTTTAACTGTATATACAGGGTTTTATACAGGGGAGAGCGCGATTCCAAAGGATTGGACTCATAGAGGATGCAGGCCACAAGTTGGGCTCACCTCAGTCACTCTGGAAGTCCAGTCCTGAGAAATCGAAGAGGCGAGAGTTGACCTTCAGGAAGGTCAACTGCTCGACTCTCCATGGGAGAAGGCGAGTGCGATGTGGGCCGACAATGTCGCCCGCATGTGAAAAGACGCGCTCGCTCTCCACGCTCGTCGGAGGGCATGAGAGCAGCCGCTGCGCCTCGAGGGAGAGGTCCGGCCAGACCGACTCCTTCCTGGCCCAGTAGCTGAGCGGATCGGTGGAGAGCGACTCGCAGGGCTCCGCGAGGTAGTCCCTGACCATCGCCTCCGCCGGATCCTCTCTCACGGTCCTCACGACCCCAGAGGGGACGAGGGCCCACCGGAGCATCTCCATCTCCATCGGCACTCCGGTGGTGGCCTCGGGGGGGGCCTGCGCAGAGGGGGCGTCAGAGGGACCCGCACGGCAGGGCCCCTCTTGCGTCCCCCCTGTCGACAGGCGTCCCCTCTTGGCCTGCCTGCGCCTCACCCAAGAGCAGAGCCCGTCTCTGGCTTGGGTGAGGTTCCCGTCCCGCTCGGCGAAAGTGCCCTTTATGCGCGGGTCACACATGGTCGCCAACATGTATGACTCTTCCTTAGTGAGAGGAGTTAGCCTGGCAGCTATGCCCTGCTGCAGCCTTCTCACTAATGCGCGCACCGCTGGAACAAGGTCAGCACGGGGCGCGACCCGGTCTGCAAGGGTGGCCAGATTCCTCTGGAGCGTGTGCACCAGGGGAATGACCAGACCGAGGGTCGCCGTGTCTGACGAGACCGCCACAGTGAAGTCCTTGAAGGGCTTCAGGACCTCCACTGTCTGGGTGATGGTGAGCCAATCGTCCCGGTTGAACTCACCCACCTGACTCGCACCGCGGTGCTCGGAGAGCCACGCGTGGAGTGCGGCCTGCTGCTCCACCAAGCGCTCAAGCATGGCGCAGGTGGAGTTCCAGCGAGTGCTGACGTCAGTGATCAGAGCGTGCTCTGGCACACCTGTCCTGACCTGTGTCTGGCGCAGTTCGTGCGTGGCCTTCACGCTGCGCGAGAAGTGACCCGTGAGCCTCCGACATTTCTGGACAAGTAACTGGAGTTCACGGGTCCGGGTATCCACGGGTTCCTTCGAGGAGCCCAACCCCAGCGCATCTCTCACCACTAGGTGAAGCTTGTGAGCGGCACAGTAGACGCTCTCTCGGCTCACTAGATGCGCCGCTGCCCTCATGTTCTTGCCACCGTCCGTCACCATGCATCCCACGGTGGCGGGTCCCTGGCCTATCCACTCGTCCAACTGTCTCCTTAAGGTGGCAGCGATGTTCTCCGCCGTGTGGGACACGTCGAGCACCTCGGCGTGAAGCAAGGCCTTGCAGTAGCCGGCCTGGCGGTCTCGCATCCTTCCCTGTCTAGCTGTGCTAGGCACCTCCCCCCGGCCCCCACCCAGAACCGACTCGGGTTCCCACCAGTGAGCAGTAAGCGAGAGGTACGCTTGCTGCACACTTGGGCAGGTCCAGATGTCCGATGTGAAGTGCACAGTTCTCCCGGCAACCCGGGACAGCTGTGCCTTCACATGATCCCTGGCAGCCCTGTAAAACGAGGGCACCACCGATCTGCTCAACGACGTGCGAGCAGGGACGGCGTACCAGGGAAAGCAATCTTGGAGCAGCCCTGAGAAGCCGAAGTCTTCAACTACGGAATACGGTTGCCCATCCACTGCTATCATGTTGACGATGTGGAGCGTGATGCGCCTGCTCGCCCTCCGGATCCCCTCTCTGGGCACACTAGCGCCCTGCATACCAAGCATCTCCGGGAGAGAGGCTTGGCGTCCCTTTCCTGCAGGTACCCTTGGGGGGAGAGCACCAGAGGAGCCTGCCTCCTTCTGGCTAGCTGGCGGCCGTGCGGCGCCACTAGAACCCTCCTCCCGAAGAAGCACCGCCTGGTGGTGCCTCTTCATATGGTACCTCATCCCAGACGTGGAGAGATGCCACACATCTTTGCCACGGCTGACGCGCTCCCTACAATGCAGGCACAGGGCTGCTCGGGGATCCTCCGTTGTCTGGAAGTGCTTCCAGATTTCGGAGGAAAAGGGCATCCCACGCTTCCCAGGAGAAGCGCGTTCGGGACCACCCTGCGGCACCTCCTGTGAGGTGCTCTGGCCGGACACACCGTGTCCCACTCTCGGCCGGGCAGGTGGGGATGGACGAGGCTGAAGGGGCAGAGATGTGGGCTCTTCCACCACAGTCTCTGCCTCTTCCTCCCGCGTCCTCTCCTCCTGCACAGCCGCGAGAGGCCTGCTGCTGGCCTCAGAGGAAACTGGGGTGGACCGCCCCAGGGGGGGTCTCACGGGCAGTTCCTCCAACATCCTCCGGGTTCCTGGGGTGAGCGGGAGCGCAGGGAAAGTCATGTGCTCCGCGCCCATCCCAGGAGACACCACATGCTGCCCCTCCTCCAGCAGCTGGCTCGCAACCACTGGAGGAGGAGGAGCCTCAGCAGCAGGCCCCTGCCCAGTGCCAGCCCCTGCCTCACGCACCCGGGTTGGGGGTGGCCCTCCAGCAGCTGCCTCAGGAAAGAGAGTCTTGCGAACCCTCTTCCTGTCACCAGAAGCCAGGCTGGTGAACGGCAGCAGCGCAGGGGAGGGCCTCCTCCGCTCAGATGGAGGGGCTGCCGCAGCAGTCCCCCTCCCCCTCCCCTCCTCCCCTCTAGATTTCTCCCTAGCCTTTCCCCCGGGGCCCCTCTCTGCTTTCCTCTCCAACATACTTTCCCCTCCCAAATTCAACCCTAACTAATCAGAAAAGATTTAGAAAACAAAGGTCAACTTTGTTTTCAAGACCTAACTAACCTGCTCTAAATCTGTGCTTCTAGTGGCTCTGTGACTTGGAGATGAACAATCAAGTGCCTTTTTAAGCAACCCTATTTATGTCAGGGAACCTGAGCCTGCCAATCAGCTGAATTCCTCTGGAATTGAGCTGGCCCTAAACCCCAATAACAGGTGACAAAGCCTTAAACACTCACACACTAGTATGCCCGGGCCGGCCTGGCACCACCACGGGTGCCAGAGATGGGCAGTGGAACCCTAGTTATGGGGGCACTAATGGGAAGCCTATTGACAGCTATTACAAATTTTTATATATATATATATATATATATATATATATATATATATATATATATATATATATAGAATTCAAACCTAACACTCACTCACTAATGCTTTCCCTGCTGAGTCCCTATTTAGTTTTTTAAAAAAAACTAGGCTCGGTTTCCCTAATAATTATGTTGAGGGCAATTATCCACTGATCACCTACCAACTGGCCTACCTACCTAAGAGACACTATTTAGCGGGACCGATGTATCTGTGGTATGTCGGTGTGGGGTGTGGATGTGGTGTTTTGAAGATGAGCCTCCCCCCTCCCAAGCTAGCAAGAACCCACCCCCAAGGCCACCCAAATGTGAACCCGGACTCGCTCACAGTAACACCAGTCCTGCAGTCCAGCGATGTTCAGGCGGTCTTGCAGCTGGTCCTCCTCTCCTCCACGATGCTGTCAAGAAAATTGGAAATGTTAGCAGAGTCAACACCACACGCCGCACACGCAACCCCAAAATTCAAGGCCCCGTTGCACAAGCCAAGTCAGCCCCCCCCCCCTTAAAGGCTAGGGCCAACCAGCAGCAAAACAAAACACATCCACCCAGCAGAGCTTCTGGCCTGTGCAGGCCAGAAGCTGGCACACTCATTTTTTAGTCCTGTGAAACAGCAGTTCATGCCCACCCCACACTCAAACTTGAAAAATGAAACATGAAAGAAAGCAGGCACTGCGATCAATGCTGGCCCCCCTAACCCCCAAACAATATCCTCTTGCCCAACCAGAAAATGCCCCCCCCCCGGCCCAAGCCATAAAGACAGAGCCAAAGCATATGCTCGCAGGTAGGCACAGCAGCAGACATAAGCTCAAAAACCAAATTTAACAACAACCCTACCAGTCCACCAGTGCAGATGTCCAGCAATGTTGATCCTCCACGCAGAGATCTGCAGGCCGATGTCCACCAAGTGCAGTCCAGTCCAGAAGAGGTCCACCAACGATAAACAACCTGAATGTGAAGCAAAACAGTGAGTGCCAGGCCAGCAAACGGGAAGGGTTACCAAAGCCGGAGCAGCAGGCCTGTGTGTGGGCCGAAGGCTGGCACAGTTGATCAGGACGGAGCCTGTTGGGAATCCTTGCAAGCAGGGGACCAGACACAGAAACGCAAGCCACACCATTCCAGATTGTGGAGCACAACTGTGAGTGCCAGGCCAGCAACCAAAAAGGGTTACCTTGGCCAAAGCAGCATACCTGTGTGTGGCCCACAGGCTGGCACAGTTGATCAGGACGGTTCCTGTTGGGAATCCTTGCAAGCAGGGGACCAGACACAGAAAAGCAAGCCACACCATTCCAGATTGTGAAGCACAACTGTGAGAGCCAGCCAGAAGAAAGGCTTCTGGCCTGTGTAGGCCCAAAGCTGGCACACTCTTGTTTTAATCTTAAAACAGTGGATCAAGCTTAAAGAAGGCAAGCACAACAACCAATGCTGAACCCCCCCCCCCCACCATCAAACATTGTCTGCCCAACCTGTCCCCCAGGCCATACCTGTGTGTGGCCCACAGGCTGGCACAGTTGATCAGGACGGAGCCTGTTGGGAATCCTTGCAAGCAGGGGACCAGACACAGAAACGCAAGACACACCATTCCAGATTGTGGAGCACAACTGTGAGTGCCAGGCCAGCAACCAAAAAGGGTTACCTTGGCCAAAGCAGCATACCTGTGTGTGGCCCACAGGCTGGCACAGTTGATCAGGACGGTTCCTGTTGGGAATCCTTGCAAGCAGGGGACCAGACACAGAAAAGCAAGCCACACCATTCCAGATTGTGAAGCACAACTGTGAGAGCCAGCCAGAAGAAAGGCTTCTGGCCTGTGTAGGCCCAAAGCTGGCACACTCTTGTTTTAATCTTAAAACAGTGGATCAAGCTTAAAGAAGGCAAGCACAACAACCAATGCTGAACCCCCCCCCCACCATCAAACATTGTCTGCCCAACCTGTCCCCCAGGCCATACCTGTGTGTGGCCCACAGGCTGGCACAGTTGATCAGGACGGAGCCTGTTGGGAATCCTTGCAAGCAGGGGACCAGACACAGAAAAGCAAGCCACACCATTCCAGATTGTGAAGCACAACTGTGAGAGCCAGCCAGAAGAAAGGCTTCTGGCCTGTGTAGGCCCAAAGCTGGCACACTCTGGTTTTAATCTTAAAACAGTGGATCAAGCTTAAAGAAGGCAAGCACAACAACCAATGCTGAACCCCCCCCCCACCATCAAACATTGTCTGCCCAACCTGTCCCCCAGGCCATACCTGTGTGTGGCCCACAGGCTGGCACAGTTGATCAGGACGGAGCCTGTTGGGAATCCTTGCAAGCAGGGGACCAGACACAGAAAAGCAAGCCACACCATTCCAGATTGTGAAGCACAACTGTGAGAGCCAGCCAGAAGAAAGGCTTCTGGCCTGTGTAGGCCCAAAGCTGGCACACTCTTGTTTTAATCTTAAAACAGTGGATCAAGCTTAAAGAAGGCAAGCACAACAACCAATGCTGAACCCCCCCCCCCACCATCAAACATTGTCTGCCCAACCTGTCCCCCAGGCCATAACTGTGTGTGGCCCACAGGCTGGCACAGTTGATCAGGACGGAGCCTGTTGGGAATCCTTGCAAGCAGGGGACCAGACACAGAAAAGCAAGCCACACCATTCCAGATTGTGAAGCACAACTGTGAGAGCCAGCCAGAAGAAAGGCTTCTGGCCTGTGTAGGCCCAAAGCTGGCACACTCTGGTTTTAATCTTAAAACAGTGGATCAAGCTTAAAGAAGGCAAGCACAACAACCAATGCTGAACCCCCCCCCCACCATCAAACATTGTCTGCCCAACCTGTCCCCCAGGCCATACCTGTGTGTGGCCCACAGGCTGGCACAGTTGATCAGGACGGAGCCTGTTGGGAATCCTTGCAAGCAGGGGACCAGACACAGAAAAGCAAGCCACACCATTCCAGATTGTGAAGCACAACTGTGAGAGCCAGCCAGAAGAAAGGCTTCTGGCCTGTGTAGGCCCAAAGCTGGCACACTCTGGTTTTAATCTTAAAACAGTGGATCAAGCTTAAAGAAGGCAAGCACAACAACCAATGCTGAACCCCCCCCCCCACCATCAAACATTGTCTGCCCAACCTGTCCCCCAGGCCATACCTGTGTGTGGCCCACAGGCTGGCACAGTTGATATGGACGGAGCCTGTTGGGAATCCTTGCAAGCAGGGGACCAGACACAGAAAAGCAAGCCACACCATTCCAGATTGTGAAGCACAACTGTGAGAGCCAGCCAGAAGAAAGGCTTCTGGCCTGTGTAGGCCCAAAGCTGGCACACTCTGGTTTTAATCTTAAAACAGTGGATCAAGCTTAAAGAAGGCAAGCACAACAACCAATGCTGAACCCCCCCCCCCCCACCATCAAACATTGTCTGCCCAACCTGTCCCCCAGGCCATACCTGTGTGTGGCCCACAGGCTGGCACAGTTGATCAGGACGGAGCCTGTTGGGAATCCTTGCAAGCAGGGGACCAGACACAGAAAAGCAAGCCACACCATTCCAGATTGTGAAGCACAACTGTGAGAGCCAGCCAGAAGAAAGGCTTCTGGCCTGTGTAGGCCCAAAGCTGGCACACTCTGGTTTTAATCTTAAAACAGTGGATCAAGCTTAAAGAAGGCAAGCACAACAACCAATGCTGAACCCCCCCCCCCCCCACCATCAAACATTGTCTGCCCAACCTGTCCCCCAGGCCATACCTGTGTGTGGCCCACAGGCTGGCACAGTTGATCAGGACGGAGCCTGTTGGGAATCCTTGCAAGCAGGGGACCAGACACAGAAAAGCAAGCCACACCATTCCAGATTGTGAAGCACAACTGTGAGAGCCAGCCAGAAGAAAGGCTTCTGGCCTGTGTAGGCCCAAAGCTGGCACACTCTTGTTTTAATCTTAAAACAGTGGATCAAGCTTAAAGAAGGCAAGCACAACAACCAATGCTGAACCCCCCCCCCCCCCACCATCAAACATTGTCTGCCCAACCTGTCCCCCAGGCCATACCTGTGTGTGGCCCACAGGCTGGCACAGTTGATCAGGACGGAGCCTGTTGGGAATCCTTGCAAGCAGGGGACCAGACACAGAAAAGCAAGCCACACCATTCCAGATTGTGAAGCACAACTGTGAGAGCCAGCCAGAAGAAAGGCTTCTGGCCTGTGTAGGCCCAAAGCTGGCACACTCTGGTTTTAATCTTAAAACAGTGGATCAAGCTTAAAGAAGGCAAGCACAACAACCAATGCTGAACCCCCCCCCCCCCACCATCAAACATTGTCTGCCCAACCTGTCCCCCAGGCCATACCTGTGTGTGGCCCACAGGCTGGCACAGTTGATCAGGACGGAGCCTGTTGGGAATCCTTGCAAGCAGGGGACCAGACACAGAAAAGCAAGCCACACCATTCCAGATTGTGAAGCACAACTGTGAGAGCCAGCCAGAAGAAAGGCTTCTGGCCTGTGTAGGCCCAAAGCTGGCACACTCTTGTTTTAATCTTAAAACAGTGGATCAAGCTTAAAGAAGGCAAGCACAACAACCAATGCTGAACCCCCCCCCCCCCCCACCATCAAACATTGTCTGCCCAACCTGTCCCCCAGGCCATACCTGTGTGTGGCCCACAGGCTGGCACAGTTGATCAGGACGGAGCCTGTTGGGAATCCTTGCAAGCAGGGGACCAGACACAGAAAAGCAAGCCACACCATTCCAGATTGTGAAGCACAACTGTGAGAGCCAGCCAGAAGAAAGGCTTCTGGCCTGTGTAGGCCCAAAGCTGGCACACTCTGGTTTTAATCTTAAAACAGTGGATCAAGCTTAAAGAAGGCAAGCACAACAACCAATGCTGAACCCCCCCCCCCCACCATCAAACATTGTCTGCCCAACCTGTCCCCCAGGCCATACCTGTGTGTGGCCCACAGGCTGGCACAGTTGATCAGGACGGAGCCTGTTGGGAATCCTCGCAAGCAGGGGACCAGACACAGAAAAGCAAGCCACACCATTCCAGATTGTGAAGCACAACTGTGAGAGCCAGCCAGAAGAAAGGCTTCTGGCCTGTGTAGGCCCAAAGCTGGCACACTCTGGTTTTAATCTTAAAACAGTGGATCAAGCTTAAAGAAGGCAAGCACAACAACCAATGCTGAACCCCCCCCCCACCATCAAACATTGTCTGCCCAACCTGTCCCCCAGGCCATACCTGTGTGTGGCCCACAGGCTGGCACAGTTGATCAGGACGGAGCCTGTTGGGAATCCTTGCAAGCAGGGGACCAGACACAGAAAAGCAAGCCACACCATTCCAGATTGTGGAGCACAACTGTGAGAGCCAGCCAGAAGAAAGGCTTCTGGCCTGTGTAGGCCCAAAGCTGGCACACTCTTGTTTTAATCTTAAAACAGTGGATCAAGCTTAAAGAAGGCAAGCACAACAACCAATGCTGAACCCCCCCCCCCCACCATCAAACATTGTCTGCCCAACCTGTCCCCCAGGCCATACCTGTGTGTGGCCCACAGGCTGGCACAGTTGATCAGGACGGAGCCTGTTGGGAATCCTTGCAAGCAGGGGACCAGACACAGAAAAGCAAGCCACACCATTCCAGATTGTGAAGCACAACTGTGAGAGCCAGCCAGAAGAAAGGCTTCTGGCCTGTGTAGGCCCAAAGCTGGCACACTCTGGTTTTAATCTTAAAACAGTGGATCAAGCTTAAAGAAGGCAAGCACAACAACCAATGCTGAACCCCCCCCCCCCACCATCAAACATTGTCTGCCCAACCTGTCCCCCAGGCCATACCTGTGTGTGGCCCACAGGCTGGCACAGTTGATCAGGACGGAGCCTGTTGGGAATCCTTGCAAGCAGGGGACCAGACACAGAAAAGCAAGCCACACCATTCCAGATTGTGGAGCACAACTGTGAGAGCCAGCCAGAAGAAAGGCTTCTGGCCTGTGTAGGCCCAAAGCTGGCACACTCTTGTTTTAATCTTAAAACAGTGGATCAAGCTTAAAGAAGGCAAGCACAACAACCAATGCTGAACCCCCCCCCCCACCATCAAACATTGTCTGCCCAACCTGTCCCCCAGGCCATGCCAAGAATAAACTGCAACACCTTTTTGCAGAGGCAGGCCACAGCAGCACATTGCCCAGCATCAAAAAAATTTACAAAAATTTTAAAAAGGCCTACCAGGTGTCCTCTCAGGATGTCCAGCACAGTTGATCCTCCAGGCAGATGTCCTCCAGGCTCCAGGTGCAGTCTCTCTTCTTCTCCTCTCTCGGTCACAGCTCAGCAGCAGCAGCAACAGAAGTGTTCCAGACAGTCTTGCTCCAAATTTAAATCCCCTGCTGCAGCCTCAGCCAAAGATTTAAATCTATTGGCTGGCATGAGAATGCAGCAGTGGGATTGGTGACTCCTAAAGTCCCCAGTCCCCTGCCTTTCCCCACCCACACTCCAAGAGCCACCCTCCTCCTGCTCCCCCTCCCCTACCTGTTAGTTTTGGCGGGAATCTCTGCTGCTTTGCAAATGCAAAGTGCAATGCAATGCTTGCGCCTTGCATTTGCAAGGCAAAGCAGGATTCCCTATCCTCCTTTGCAAGAGGGGTGGGGGGTGACAGAAGGAGTGAGTGATTCACTCCTTCTCCCCCCCTCCCCTCTTCTAAGAGCCTGCAGGAAGCCTTTGCTTCCAGCAGGATTTTGCTAGCCGCTTGCTAAGGCAAACGGCTAGCAAAATCAAAATGGCGATTCTCGAATGCCGAAAGAATGCCGAAAGAATCCCGAAACGTTTCGGGTTTTTCTTTCGGCAATCCCGAAACGTTTCGGCATTCCCCGAAACGTTTCGGGATTCTTGAATAGGGATTCTTTCGGCATTCTGAATGCCGAAACGCACATCCCTAAGGGTGAAACAGGTTGACAACTGTTAACAAAGGTTGTGGCACCAAAATTTTGGAACTCTCTCCCCAGGGAGATTTGGTTGTTTCCCTTTGTTATTGTCTTCCACCAGCATTTCATTTGACATACTCCCAGTAAATTGGCCCTCCTCCCTGACTTTGTGTGTGTGTGTGTGTTTGTATACCGGTATATTTTTTCTATATCTTTAAAAAATTATATATGCATTTTAAATGTTTTAATATTTTAAATGTGTTTAATGCCTTGAGATGGTCTCTGCTTTGGGGGAATCCTATTTGGATGGAAAGGCAGCATATAAATGTTTTAGTTAAATAAACAAATAATAAATACAGCCCCAATAATGTGCTCTAAGGCATCTTCTCACTGATTCAGCCTGAGTTTTCCACCCTATGAGTTCTGGATGCCTTCCCTCCTGTTTCCCATAATCCAGCTCCCTAGTGAAACAGGGAGATGGAAATCTTGAAGACTGAGGACAACACTGCCAAGGAGAATCTTGTCAATAGCAACTTGCAGATCTCCATTCCAGGATTCTACTAGCCACCTGATCTGATGACCATCAGGACTCCTGAATTCCCCCAGAGAGTCCATCGAACTCTGACGATTGACTACCCTAACAGGCCCCTCACCATTGTGTAGGAGACTAGGTACACATAGCTGTGCCTTCAGAAAGATTGATTGTGTGTACCTTGTTCTGATTGGGTACCAGATATAGTTGGGTTTTCTTCTGAGCTATCATCCACTTAATTTGTTATCAGTAACCTTGCCTGATCTGGTGCAAATGGTCTCTGGTGTGGTGCTGAAGACACTTAGTATGGTCTTTGGAGACTTTATTTATATTTATTTTATATATTAGGATATGAATTCACCACCTTGGTCCAAGGCAGCTTACTGCAATAACAAAAACATTACACTTAAAATAAACATAAACATCCCATCAAAAGCCCTGGTAAACAAGAAACTTTTGCAATGCATCCTAAATATAGTCTGCCCCAAAGTTTGATGAGTCCTATTGGATTCTATGCAGCTTTGGGGAAATTGGAAGGTCCAAGAATGGGGCTCAGAATGCTAGGCTCTGCTTACGCTAGTGGGATTGTTGTTCAGTGCCCTCTCCCTTCCTCAGATCTGCACCGGGCTCTTTAAACTAGGTCAACTTAGAGAGTGTTTGTGGTGGACATCTCAACTCAGCCCTTATACAGCACTTTGACAATAACAAAGGTTATTTCTCTTCTACTGTTGCATTGGTAAATTATGTTTAGGGTGATTCAACAATTAATTATTCTTAGTTGTAAGAAAATTATAATGCAGCCATTAGCTGCAATTCTTGGCATGATATTTTGTGGATAAAATCTGCTCCAACATGTATGCTAACTCAAGGCTCCTTCCCTTGACCGCTCAAAGATGTGGTTATCCACTCATTGGCCGTTTCCACACGGCTCACCTTATTCTGCAAAATAGCAAAATCTTGCACGAGATCTCGCGAGAAGACGCTGTTATCATGTCTTCTCACGCGATAACAGCGTCTTCTCGCGTGATAACAGCATCTTCTCGTGAGATTTCGCACGAGATTTCGCTATTTTGCAGAATAAAGTAAGCCGTGTGGAAACGGCCATTATTTCAAAAAAACAACCCTAGACAAGTATGATGTGGCCAATTATCTGCCAGTCTCTAATCTGCCCTTTCTAGGTAACGTGATGGAGACAGCTGTAGCAGACCAACTCCAGGTTTTCTTGGATAACTCATCTGTTCTACACCCTTTTCAGTCTAGCTTCAGTCCAGGCTATAGGACAGAGATGGCTCTGATGGTTTTAGTTGATGACCTAAGTCTGAATTTAGACAAAGGCCGTACTTCTTTGTTGCTCCTCCTGGATCTATTTGTAGCCTTTGATATAGTTGATCATGCCAGCCTTTTGAGGCATTTGGAGGAAGAAGACGGTATCAAGGTTGTGTCCTGGATACGTTTAAATGATTCCTCACAGAATGGACTCAAATTGTTTCTGTTAGAGAGAATCTTTCTTCAGTATGGGAATTATGTTGTGGAGTTTCACAGGGCACAATATTATCTTCCATATCGTTTAACTTCTATGTAAAGTCTTTAGGATAAATAATTTGTAGGTCTGGAATTCATCTATATGCGCATGACACCGAGCTCTATATCCCACTAGTCAAATCTCCTGGTGATGCAGTAGAAGTCTTGAGTTGCTGCCTGACAACTGTGGTCAAATGGCTGAAAATAAACAAATTGAAACTGAGCTCAGACAAGACAGAGGTGATGCTAGTTGGAAAGGCAGAGATTGTATTCCCCACTCTTGATGGGTTTCAGTTGACCCTTACAGTCTCAGTTAAGAGCCTAGGATCCAGGACGGGTGCTAGCAAGTTAATGCAGTTGCAAGCAAGTTACTCCAGAAAGTTAGCACAGTTGCAACAAAATGTCTTCTCTCAAACTAGCCTAGAAAATGCCCCACTACCTTGACACAACTGATCTGGCCACCTGGGTCCATGCCACATTAACACTGAAACTAGATTAACGTAATGCCATTCTTGCTATGCTCCACCACAGCAACTTCACTCATTTGAATAGGTCCTTCTGCAGCTGCCACCTTGCAAATGGGCAAGATCAACAACTTCTCTTAAACACACACAATGAAGTCACTACAAGAGAATGTGCATGCATGGGCAGCTGTTGATTTCAGCCATTCGCAGAACGGTACCTGCAGAAGGCCTTTTTCAGATGAGTGAAGCTGCCATGGTGGAACATAGAGAGAGAGGTGCTCTTGAAGATATGAGGGACCATGAAGGGCTTTGTATGTGATAGTCAAAACCTTGAACTGAGCTTGGTAACTGATAGGTAGCCAATGGAGTGACTGCAAACTGACAGTAATATGCATGCTCCATATAACTCCTGATAATAATCAGGTCACAGCATTCTGCATTAACTGGAGGCTCTGAATTGACTTTGAGTGGAGACCTATGTAGAGTGTACTACAGTAGTCTAGTCTCAGTAGTCTAGTCTTACTGTGCTGTGGATCCAAGTGGATCCAGGTGACTAGATCCTCAGCCCTGGATCCCTTCCAGTCGGGGTTTCACCTGGGACAAGGGATGGAATCATTGCTGGTTGCCCTCACGGATGATCTTCGCAGACACCTGGATCGAGGTAGATCGGCACTGCTGATATTATTATCAGCGTTTCAGCAGCATTCGATATGGTTTATTATGAGCTTTTGACCCACCGCCTCACCAATGTGGGGATACAGGGGATGGTACTACAGTGGCTGGTCTCTTTTCTCCACGGTCAGGGACAGAGGGTGGCGCTGGGGAAGAAATTGTCCTCTTGCCATCCACTGGTATGCGGTGTGCCATAGGGGGGAATACTCTCCCCATTATTAACATCTATATGTGCCCCCTCGCCCAGCTGGTGCAAAGATTCAGTCTTGGGTGTCACCAGTACGCCGATGACACCCAGTTATATCTGTTGATGGGCGTCTGGCCTGGCTTGGCCCCAGATGTCCTGGAGCATGCCTTTGAGGCTGTGTTTGGATGGTTGAAACAGAGTCGGCTGAAATTAAATCTCATGAAGACTGAGATCCTGTATTTGAGTCGCGTGCACATGGATTTGGGATCCCAGCTTCCTCTTCTCAACAGAGCGGAACTTGTACTGGCCCTGAGAGTTAGGAGCCTGGGAGTGATCCTGGATGCCTCCTTGAATATGGAGGCTCAGGTAGCTGCAGTTGCCTGATCTTCTTTCCTCCATCTTCGGCAGACCAAGCAACTTGCCCCTTATCTCTCGACCCGCAACTTAACTACAGTGATTCAGGCAATGGTCACCTCTAGGCTAGACTACTGTAGACTATGCAGGGCTTCCCTTGAATCTGATCCGGCGGTTGCAGCTGATCCAAAATGCAGTGGCACGTGTCATCACCAGAGTGCCGAGAAGTGCATATATTACACTGGTATTATGCCAGCTGCACTGGTTACCAGCAGAGTACCAAATCAAATTCAAGGTTTTGGTATTAAGCTATGCGGACTGGGAACTGCATATCTTCGGAACCACCTCTCCCCATATGTGCCCCAGAAGAAGCTTTGATCTAGTGATAAACAGCTACTAATGATCCCTGGCCCCAGGGAGGCTCGTCTAGTGTCGACCAGAGCCAGGGCCTTTTCGGTCCTGGCTCCAACCTGGTGGAATGCTCTGCCTAATGAGACCAGGGCCCAGGGGGGATTTGTTATCATTCCACCAGGCCTGTAGGACAGAGCTGTTCTGCCAGGCATTTGGTTGATGCTGGGTAGGGCCCCTGCCTGCCAAAATATGGTAGAATTGGCCCCCTATTAGAACATCCACCTCTAAAAAAGAAGTCTCCTTCTTCTTTAATTATTTTTCAGTGACAGTTGGAAATTGATTAATGAACTGTTTGTGCTACTTGTGTTTGTTTTTAAATATTAATATTGTATTTATTATGTTTTAAATTGTGCTTGTAATTTTAATGTCTATGACTGTGATCTGCCCTGAGCCTGCTGGTGCAGGGAGGGCAGAATGCAAATTTAAACAAACAAATAAATAAAATAAATAGATCAGCTGGCATCTTCTAGGCTAGACAGTGTTTATGGAATACATTTTTTGCAACTGAACTACCTTGATCTCTAGCAGCACTGCTGAAAGCCTTCTGGGTAAGCATTAGAAAAAAGAATGAGCTCATTTCTAGAGATATCTTGAAGCTTGTTATCTGTCATGCTCCGGGGGCAGCTGGTGGTCAAGACAAGAGCAGGTCCATAGGCCAGTCCAGGGTTGGTACTCACAGAGGGTTATTTGATTGTAGATTATTTCAAGCAGCGGTCTGAGGTTGATAGCCAGGTAAGTCCATTCATAGGATGCAAGGCAGGGTCTAAGATGAGGATCAAAAGAGTCTTAAAATGGGTAAGCTGAACACAAGGAGTGGCAAACAAAGTTGCTTCCACACCGAGCTTTGCTCGGCTCACTCCTTTTATCCCTTGAGCCAGTTGATTGGGCTGGGGCGCAGATGTAGCCTCTTTTTCTAATTCCAGCTCCTTGGCATCAGGGCCCAGCGCACACTGGTGCTGTATCAACAGTCAGGCGCTCCTTTGGCATTCCTGGGCCACTGCCTGTTCTTCAGCTCGCAGGGCACTGGCACTCTGATGAGTGAACATGACTCTGCAGCAGAGGGTCATATCTACATGTCACTGCCAAGCCCTGATTGGTTATCAAGTCACCCATCATGTCACCTCATATTGCTAGCCACAATGGGATAAAAAATAGTTCCGTTCATTATGCCTTTGACATGAGTTGGGAGGTCTGAATATGACTCTTTGCTCTTAGCTTCTTGGATTTACAATCACTGTTTGATTCCCGGAAACTCTGATGCTGAACTCTGCATTATACTGACCATTTGATTCTGTCAGGTATCTTTAGATTTCAGGTTAACTAATCTTTGTTATTTTATTTATCCTTCTATACACACTTTCTAGATTTAGTATACACTTTATGTATTCTTACATCTGTGTGGTGATTCATCAGTTTCTGGCTTCAAACTGAGATAGTGTCTTAATCTACCTTGGCCACATATCATCTGTGTAACTTTTTGGATTGGGATTCAGCCTAACTGATTTCCCAGGTACAGTCTGGCAGCGCCTGAGGCTTTGGTCCCAACAGCAGTACTAGAACTTAGTGGGAACCTGGTGACAACCTGTGGACTTTAGGGCAGGTGGACCCTGGACAGGCTGCCCTGAACTTGTGGGCTCTCTGGAGTCCTTAACACTTTACTTTCAGAAAACCTGGGTAGGCATTTCAGAAAGTCTCATGATTTTGTCTTTCTGTACACCCTTATGCTGATTCATGGGATGGTCATCGCTAAAAAATATCAAAACCATTTTTATTACAATCTACCTTCTGCCAGGAAGCTCTTCACAAATTCCCTTAGTTTGGAGAAAACTACCTGCAGAAATGTACTGTCTCTACAGGTCTCTTGTTGCTAGAGCCTAGCATGCATGTGCTACACCTGGTTCTGGAACCATTAGAAGCACAAAAGAGGATGTTATGTGCTATGTGCCACTAAGGAGTATACGGCAACAAATTTCAGAGAGGAAACAGCACAGGGTTGATGGAGTAAAAACTATTTGGTGTCTTAAACACTAGCACATTTTATTTGATCATCAGCTTTTACAGACTAGAACCCATTTTTTCAGAAATAAGTAGTGGATCCTCCAGTGGCAGACACATATAAACATTGTGTTTTAATAGTGCTTAGATTATTCAAACACAGAGGCCTAGCTTCAGTTACTTCAACTTATATTGTAACTTGTGGAAACCTTTGCCCGTGTTCAGATTCATCTCTTAGTTCATTGACCTACATGGAGCTGCATTTCTGGTTCTTTATTCAAGTCACATAAGTTCCCCTTGTTGAATCTGAGAGCTATCTGCCAGAACACAAAAGTATGGGAGGAGGGAGTTATAAACAGCAGGGTCAAAAGGCCATGGCACAGAATGTGGTACTGTGCTGATTAGAGAAATAGACTTTCAAGTTGAGATTAGTTTTAGGGATGTGAGTAAATGGAGATTTGTGTTAGATATATTCAGTCTGAAATACATGCTTCATTTCAGCTCTAACTAAAATAGAAATATACTGATTAAGTCTTTACAGCAAGCAGACTGCATTGGCTTCAGGCAAGGGGTTCTAACACTTGTGGTGGGTTGCAGAATATCTTCTCCTCTGCCTGACAGTGACAAAGCTGCTCTGAACTCATAGTGCATTAGTGAATGCCCTCGTAGCAGACATACAAGAGTACATTTTTGCAAATGGATAATAAGCAAGGGATGTTAACATGGTATCTTGCAACTGCTTACAGTCCTGAGGTAAACTTTTGACTCTGATTGAAATTCAAGAGAGATTCTATTTGCATCCAAATATTTCCAGGATTCTTTGTACAAGCACAGTGCCCCAAACGCTAAAATTCTGTGGGACATTTTAAAGCTCCGGTCCTACAGAGAAGATACATTATAAATGGAATTTGCTGATATTTTTGAAATAGACTTTCATTCTCATGAGAAACAAAATAGAATAAAGGGGTAACTTTTAAAGCCACTATTTTGTGTTTGGACAATTTCACTCAATTCTTCTTTCAGTTACCAAATAGATGAAGTAATTTAATGTTTGGCAAGTATCAGGGATAGCACATGGACAGCCTCAGGAAAAGCATAGGTTCTTTTTAACACTCGTTCCCACAGTGTATTTGTAGTGTCAATATGAATCGAATCTGGTAGGAATCTTTGCATGATAGTATATGAGTTATGATAATAATTATTAGTCTATATAATAAGCCTCTGTGTGTGTGTGTGTGTGTGTGTGTGTGTGTGTGTGTGTGTGTGTGTGTGTGTGTCTGTCTGTCTGTCTGTCGTACTGTGCCCAGGTCATGGCATAACAGGCAGCTTCTATATCAGATGCAGGGCAGGTGAGAGAGGGGGACTGAAGGAACAAAATTCCCAGGGCTCATGAGGGCCCATGAAGCAGGCATCACGCTACATTCAGCAACAAACAAAATAGACCCTCTAACCCCTTTGGAGCATTTTACAGTGTGGAGAAAATCATGCCACTCTGACTGACACATACTCCCTCCCTACTTCCTTGTATTTTTGCTTCTGATTTCAAGGCTTGAAAGAGGACAGAGGGAGGGGCAGCTGCTGGGCCAGACGTAGGGTTGCCAGGTCCCTCTCCCTCCCACTGGGAAGGCAGGGATAGCTGGCAATTACCTCATGCCATCCACAAGGATCCTGTTACGTCAGCCTAAGGCTGATGCAATGACGTCACTTCCAGAAGTGACATCACCACACCTGTTGAGAGCATGTGTGTGACATGTGTTCCTAAGGTGTCTGTCACTGGCCGTCAACCTCCAGGACCTTGCCATTTCGCACTGATCACACTGATCGTATGTCTGTCCCATGGCTTTAGTGTTGTCAGCTCTTTCAGTTTGCTTTGTATGTGAGAGACAGAGGGTGAGAGAGAGAGAAGGTGAAGGGGGTGCATGAAGAGTTGTTTCTTACCCAATGTCTAAAAAATTTAAAAGGTTCACTAAGCATGGTGTCCTGGAATTAAATCTCACTAAAAATAGTACAGCAACTTCATGATAAGTAAATATCCATAACACTGGGCTGTGTGTTCAATGGGGTTTATGCCCTAGTATGTGTGCCTTACCCCAAGTCCATTGATCTTAGTGAAATTTATTCCTAAATATACAGGTGTATAGGATTAGAGGTTCACAAAGGAGTCTGCCTGATTTACTAGGAAGGAAAGTCTACTGAACTCAATAGGATTTACTTCTGGGTAAGTATGTATAAAATCAGGAGTCCCACCTATTTAATTCAGAGAAACAGGCAGATATTGTCTTTAAGGTCTCCTGTAAGAGATGGTAGCCTCTTCTGCATGGTGAACTTTACATTGGGCTTTTGAGGTATTCAGTCCATGAGAATCAGATCCACTTTATTCATCAGTTGTGATTCATACTGCTTTAATTCTTTAATTCTACACTTTGATGAAGTCAAACCAAAGTGGTGTCTGTTTTTTATTTCCACTGTAGACTTTGAGGACAGATTAAAGAACTTCAGAGTATCTGTGCAGGGAAAAAGGCAGCAGAAAAGCTGGGTGTGGAAAGTTCAATTCTGTGGCAGATACAGTCTTTTCCCATGCAAAATGCAAAAAAACAAACAAACTGGGAAGCAGTCTAGAGTAGAGATGGGCACGAACAGGAAAAAACCCAACACAATGTTTGTTGTTCGTTGCCATCCACGAACAGGGATTCACGAACATCAACAGACATGACATGTTCACAAACATGTTCGTAGTTGGAGATTCATGGGAGCCAGAACAGCCCCCTTGGGACTTAGCTGAACTTGAGCCAGGGAAAGGAGAGTCCATGGGTCTCCCGCTTTCATGTCATTTTCTCTTCACTGTGGCAAAAACAGGACTGTCTGCTGGAAGCTAATTTGAGGGTTAAAAATTGACCCTCCAAATGTCCAATACCCACCAAATTTGCAGGGGACATAGTCCTCACTGTCCTCTGAAGACCCCCCCAAGTTTCAGAGAGATTGGAACCTGGGAAAGCCATGAAAGCCCTTTCCTGTCATTTTCTCTTCACAGTGGCAAAAACTGTACTGTCTGCTGGAAGCTACTTTGAAGGATTACAAGCCAGAAGGAAAGTCAGAAGGAGTTCAGACAGAGTTCAGATAGTCCGTGCCTATGTCGCCAGGGAATTGATTGAAAGGCGCCAGACTGTCTGGCTTTACGAATGGCTGACAAATGCCACGAAGAGGGCTTGGAACAAACACGTTTGCCAGGTACGGGGCCTCATGAACAGCTTGCTTGCGAACAGCAGATTGAGCTGTTCATGGCCTTTTTTTGCTCGTATTGCTGTTCGTGCCCATCTCTAGTCTAGAGACTAAATCAGGGTATTTTGACCATACATGCAGAACTCTAGAGAGAAAGAGATGCAGTATGGGGCCAGAACTGATTAAAAAGACCCGTGTGGACCAAATTTTTTAATACCCAGACCATGTCAATACATAATAAACATTTGTATCTCTCTGAGTAGACTGTATATTCTCTTGACTCCCCATTTTTTTGTCTCCAGACATCCACCAAGCCCATATTATCAAACATCTCAAAACAAACCATTGGTAATTTACCTTGAGTATCCTTTGTTTTTGTCAGAGCATCTATCTATTTGTGCAAAAACATCATTCCAATCACCCCTCAACCACCAATTTTCATAAGGCAGGTCAGCCAATTTTTCCCAAATGTATTTTTAGAACCTCCCCTTCTCCTCGTTTGGTGCATAGATTCCCACCATCAAGATTTTACTCCCATTTAATGTAACCTCAACCCCCACAGATCTGCCATGGTTATCAGAAATAACAAGTTGTGGTTTCAATACAGGCTTCAGATACAATACAACCCCATTTTTCTTTTTGTTACCTGCAGAGACAAATTTTTCACCCAAAGTTTTGTAGTTCAAATATTTGATATCTTTTTCTCTGATATGAGTTTCTTGTAAGCAAATGATGTCAACTTTAATTTTTTTAAGATAATGAAATATTTTCCATCTTTTTTGAGGAGCATTCACTCCATTTATACTCCATGTTGTCGCTTTGTAATCCATACTTGGGTTTTAATTATTATCAGAGTCCCTCCCATCTTATTTTTTCTGTCATAGTGAAAGTTGTTGTGGATCTTCAGGAGCTTCTTCTAGGTCTTCCTTACATCTTTCTAGAAATTCTCTTGCCTTTGGAATTGAATTCAACCTAAATCTCGGTTGTTTAAAGGTAAAAATCACTCCTTCCAGTTTATCTCATCTGAATTGGATTTTCTTCTGTTTCAGCTTTTCAGTTAAGAAGGCATAGTCTCTGTGTTTCCTCAAAATTGTGAGTGACATGTTCTTTAGTGTGATAACTGGCGCTTCCTGTATAGTCAATTTCTTCTTATAATGTTGTTGTAAAACTTGATCTTTTATCGACTTTCTGACAAAATGCACCATGATATCCTTCTGGAGTTTATTCTGTATCACATATCTATTGGGAATTCTATATACTTTATCCAATTCCATATCTACTCTTGAGATGTCCCACAGCATAAATTCCACTAGGGCCTCTACTACCCTGTATTGAACAACTTTGTCTCGTGTTTCCTCTACGTCTCTCAGCCAAAACACATATTCTTCCTCCCTTTGTTCCAATAAGGCTAAATTATCTTGGTGTTTCTCAAATTCTTTGTCAAATACTGCTGTTTTGCTCTGCAAAATCTGCACCTGGTTATTCAGCTTCTTTAACTCCTCAGAGGTTTTTTTAACAGCCCCTTCAATATTTTTAATTTGCTCAGTAAAGTCTGTTTTGAATTTTGTAAAATTATCTTTCATTTTCTTCTCAAATGAATCTAGTTTATCACTTAGTTGATCCACAAGTTTCTGCATCAGAGCTATGGGTGTCGAGCTTTCTATTAAACCTAATCTTTTTCTTGTGCCTTGAGACATTATTCCACTGGATAGCCACTGGGTGGCTTTGTTCCTCTAGAAATAATCTGTGAGACCTTTTTGTATATAATTAGACATCTTTGTTTATGTTTTGTCTGGTTTCCAGAGATTTTTACTCAGTGTTCAGCATTACTCATCTTTGTTTACATTTTCAAAAGACTTTCAAGGTCATAACTTCAGCTTTAACTTCTAATACGGAGACTTTAACTAGTCCAGCAAAAAATACTTTCCCCAAATATAAAATCACAAATTGCAGAGATAAATAAACTTTTGGATTCCTCTTAGTCCATTAAAAGAACTTTCCTTCTCATATAGACTTGCTTCCTGCCAGTACAGTATTATTGTTCAGTCACAAAGAAAGAAGAAGAAATAGAGGAAACATCCAGAAGCAGCAGACTATTATCTCAACACGTAGTAAATAATTGTGTTGTAGAGCAAATTAGTTCTAAGACGCATGAAGATTAAGACTCAAAGAGTGCTTGCCTTTAGATTGAATGCAGGTGGGAGCTGATGTATCTTTCCATGTTCCCAAAACAGCTCTCAACTTCCAGTCACCACCAGCTTACAGTAGAACTGTCAAATGGAGCCCATGTGGATAAAATCTCAATCTCTCTTTATCCAGAGTGACTTATCAACTGGAGCGCTTCTCCAGTTGCTAATAATGTGATGTTGCCTCTACCCTGCTGGGAAAACTTTCAGGCAGCCATGCCCTCAGGTTGCGTGGGTGCTGCAGTTGTAATTTGTGTGTGAAAAGAGGCTGAATGAAGCCCAGAGAGAGAACTTAACTGAACTTTTTTTCTTTCAAAAATATCATGGAGTGGTTTATGTATGTGTTTTCTTGAAATCTACAATATATCACTGATACTCCTGGATGTACCTGTCTACGCTTGCATGCTTTTATCCATGCCTTTTGTATAACAACTGTTCGTAGCAAAATAAGACAGGCACCCAAATAGGCAACTAGAATGCAGTTTTATCTGGTTATCCAATTCTTCCAATGCTTTTGTTTAAAAAGTATCCTATGTCCACTTTGATCCAAAGTTGCAAGTAACCTCCTATAGGTACTTCGTGCTCATGAGGTCATCCTTATTCATTTGAACCTTGGGGGCAGGAGGGATTTGTAAGAGCTACATGCTAGTTTCATGTTAAGCCAAGACACACACAAAAATTACTAGAGCAAAGAGTAGTCTTTCCCAAGGATGCATGGCATCCTTTGTCTACCACAACCCTATTTTATTCCATGCATTTCAGTTTTTACACAAAAAAGTATAATTTCAGTGCTTACCTGTGCTAGTTGGTTGCTATTTGAAAATGGCTTTTTTGGTACATCACAAGTTAAATCTATTCATGGCAACAGTAAGGGATTTGTTTTGTTTTGATATTTGGTTTGGATCAAGGTCATATGGTATGTGTAGGGGGGGAGGTTAAATGTAATCTTTTCCCAGGGGGACATAGTGACTCTTGGTAGTTATGATCAGGTGAAATAGTGAACAGCAGCAATTAACTACCTGGAGTAGCAAGTGGACAAGTACATCCAAGTACGATGTTAAAATCACAAGGCTATGCTTATCTTCTTAGGCTCTTATGAAGAGGTTATTAAATTACTTACTGTTGGCACTGACATCTTCTTTGGGAATTGCCAGTATATCAAAGGGTTAATCAACCCTATCTATCATAATAAATACATTAATCGGGTAATTATTTTTAAAAATTACTGAGATGTTCAGGGTATCACATTTTACAAATGGGATCTAAGGCATTGAAAGAGACATGGTGTCATTCCGTATTTAACATTTTAAGTAAAAACAGACTTTGTTCCAATGCCAGTGTTTGCAAAAATTAACAATCCTGTCCATGCCAAGAGAAACACAAAAGTGCTTCCCACTATGTTACAGCAGTTTTTCTCTTATGCAAATATCAAACAGAGGCTTGGAAAAGGAAAACTGAGGGAGAGTGATGAGGGTGACTTTTTTTTACTAGGAAGAATAACAAATCCAGGGAGACAGGAACAGAGCTTTTAAACTATGACAATTTAAGTGTGTGAAATTTTGAAGAAATGGAAGTACCAGTTTAAACATCTCATCAAAATACAATATGTAAATTACTCTGAAAAAGAATGGAGTTATTTAATTTCAAAGCAATTTTAAAATCAAACTGAACAAGTCTCTCTAAATGAATGAGATTTGGCAGGCCCTCTGCAGCCAGCGAGAGAAAAATCACAAGTAGTGTCAAGTTCTAGAAAACCAATGAAAAGTAAACTACAGATGGATAAAATCTTGACACACGATTGCCAAGGCAAATCAAAAGAATCATTGGTGTGGGAATTTTTATCTCTAGATCAAAAGGCTAGCAGCAATGCAATCTGCTGTTTGTGTAGAAAAGTTTGGTAGAACAGGAGGGGGAAAGAGCAAACACATGGGAATATTTGCTGTAAGAAGTCAATGAAAAATAAGTATTCATTACCAAAGAAGAAATATTTGCAGAGTTCAGCAAACCACCCATGCTGCAGATGGGGAATGTTAGAAGAGTTGTAGGGCATAAGAAATGCTGAGCATTGCCCCATCCTCACTAACCAAAGGAGAATGTTTTAATAACAGTAATAAGCTCATGTTAACTCATTCGTAACTGAATTGACAGAAAAAAACCCACCAGAACGTGTTAAGGCAACACATGCTATTCTATATAAAGGAAGGCTTTAAAGCTTGAGTGTTTGTAATGGGGCTCTTTCAGCCTTATTTAATGTCTTCTATAATCAATAGAAACTGATAAACTAGGCTGGAGCCATCTTCAGCTGCAGTTCTGTTTAAACTAGATTTCAAGCACAGCTACCATTTTCACCATTTACATGTGCATGGAAGGGTTTACATTAAATACTTAAGGTACTCCTCCATGTTAATTCTGGTGACTGGATGCATTTGTAAACCTCCTCAAGATGTTCTACTAGCATAACTTCTATTGGGTTGAGGCAAAGCTAGTCAGCAGGGGGATATGAATATAGTTTCTTTTAATTTTTATTGGTTGATGCAGTGAGACTTTTTGTTTCTCCCATTTTCATTGCTATTGTTCTCAATGTGTTTCTTTTATGAAAGGTTATGCTTGTTTATGTATGCCATTTATATGCTATTGTGGTATCACCTGTCTTATGGACAAATAATGTTAAAATCGCATAAATGTAATTAAAAATGGTGCAAGAAAAGAAAATGGCATGAAAATAAAGACTTGGTGGGTTGATACACACAGGATTGCCGGGTGCAGGAACAGGCCAGACGAAGAGGCCAAGAGCAGCTGAGGCCTCTTGGGGCCTGATCAAGTAGGCAGAACAGCTTTTTAAAACCTCTGCAGAGGTTGAGACAAAAGGAGGGCCCGGCCAGGGAGGCTATTGGCACAGATTCCCTTCACTCATCTTCGGCCCATCATTGAAGAGAAGGCATTGGGGGAGTTCAAGGTCATTCTACCCCCCAGACAATGTTTCATTAGGCTTCCCCAGTGGGGGGAGGGAGGTGTCAAGGAGGAAAGTCAGACTGTATGGAGAAGAGAAAATCCTAAAAGTAGACAATTTACTTTTTACTCTTCAAGACATTCTACACTATCGAGAATTGATATGATCTGGGCCTCAAAAGACTTAGCGTTATGGACTAAGGAGGTAGAAATAATGCCGATGGTAGGCTCAGATCATAATCCAATCATGTGGAAATTAGGGAGGAGGAGAAAAAGGAAAGCATGGAGAATAAATGAGGATTTGCTACAGGAAGGAGAGAATATGGAGATGTTGAGAAGAGAGATAAAGTTCTTCATACAATATAACGTGAATAAAGAAGTACCAACTGACAAAGTTTGGGATGCCTACAAGGCGGTAATAAGGGGCATACTAATGGACTTAAATGGCAGAGTAAGAAAAAAGAAAGAGGAGAAGAGACAAGAGATCGAGGAGAAAATAAAAGCCAAAGAAATACAGTTAAAAAAGAGACCAGGGAAAAAGAAAATATATCAAGAAATTAAAATTCTTCAAGAACAGTTGACAGCAATGAATAATAAAGAATTGGAGTGGAATCTTAAAAGACTGAATCAGAAAGTGTTTGAAGGTGCAAACAAACCTGGGAAGTATTTGGCATGGCAATTGAAAAAGAGAAGGGAAAAGAAAATAATAAATAAAATTTGTGAGGACAACAAAATACACCTGGAACAGACTACCATTAGTAGAGCCTTTTATAAGTTTTACGCTAAGTTGTACAACAAGAAAGAGGTGAATAAAGAATCAATAGCGATATACTTGGAGAAAATGAAACTTCCAGTAATTTCGGAAGCTTGGAGAAACAGACTGAACAGTGAAGTAACGGATGAGGAATTAAGTAAGGCAATACAATCTGCAAATTTGGGAAAGGCGCCAGGGCCAGATGGACTTACGGCTAAATTCTATAAGACAATGGCCAAGGAACTGGCACCATTCCTAAAAGAGGTGATCAATGGAGTTTTGAGGGATCAACGGATTCCAGAAACCTGGAATGAAGCGAATATATCATTGATCCCCAAAGAGGGCCAAGACTTGACCAATGTGAAAAACTACAGACCTATATCGCTACTTAATAATGATTATAAAATTTTTGCGAAGATATTGGCGGAGAGGTTGAAGGGGTGGCTCTCAGAAGTTATTGAGGAAGAACAAGCAGGTTTTTTGCCAGACAGACAAATCAGAGATAATTTAAGGACAGTGATTAACGCTATTGAATATTATGACAAGCGTTGCGATAAAGAGGTTGGTTTCTTCTTTGTTGACGCTGAAAAGGCGTTTGACAATTTAAACTGGGACTTTATGTTTGCCACTATGGAAAAGCTACAAATGGGAGAAAGATTCATTAGAGCAATCAGAGAAATTTATAGAGACCAGACTGCAGCAATTGTGGTGAATGATGAAGTGACTAAGAAACTGACTATAAGTAAAGGAACAAGACAAGGTTGCCCGTTGTCTCCGCTGTTGTTCATATTGGTATTGGAGATCCTGATGATACAAATACGACAAGATGAAGAAATTTGTGGAATAAAAATGAAGGACTATTCTTATAAGGTCAGAGCATTTGCGGATGACATAATGTTAATTGTAGAAGACCCAATGGAGAACATGCCAAAAGTGATTGATAAGATTAAGGAGTTTGGAGACTTGGCAGGCTTTTACATTAATAAAAGGAAATCAAAGATATTATGCAAAAATATGACTAAGCAAAAACAACAAATGCTAATGGAAATAACGGATAGTGAAGTAACAAGCAAGGTGAAATATCTGGGTATTGAACTGACTGCAAAGAACATAGACTTATTTAAAAACAACTATGAAAAATTATGGACTCAGATAGAGCGAGATTTGATAAAATGGAATAGACTGAATTTGTCATGGTTGGGGAGGATTGCAGCAGTTAAGATGAATGTGTTGCCAAGAGTAATGTTTTTGCTACAGACAATACCAATCATCAGAGACTCCAAGCAATTCGAGAAATGGCAGAGGAAAATATCAGACTTTGTATGGGCAGGCAAGAAGCCTCGAGTGAAAATGAAAGTTTTACAAGATGCAAAAGAAAGAGGCGGAATGCAACTGCCCAATCTGAGACTTTACCATGATGCAATCTGCCTAGTGTGGTTGAAAGAGTGGATGACGCTGAAGAACAAGAAATTATTAGCCTTAGAGGGATATAAAAAAATATTTGGATGGCATGCATACTTATGGCATGATAAAGTAAAGGCGAACTCGATGTTCCTGCATCATTATATACGGAGAAGTTTATATATAATCTGGAAGAAATACAGAATTTACTTACAAGAAGGAACCCCTTTGTGGGTAGTTCCTTGTGGAAGACTACAATGAAGACAACGACATGCACCAGCATTAAAGAGAACATTTACAAAATGATTTATCGTTGGTACATGACACCAAAGAAGATTGCGCTAGGGAATTTGAACACTTCTAATAAATGCTGGAAATGCAGGAAGCACGAGGGCTCCCTCTACCATATGTGGTGGACGTGTGAGGTAGCTAGGCAGTACTGGGGGGAAATAATAAGAGAAATGAGTGAGATTTTACAATTTCAAATAAATAAGAACCCAGAACTCCTGCTACTAAACTTGGGAATGGAGGGAATTCCAGCCCATCATAGGACGTTGATATTTTACATGACGGCAGCAGCTAGACTTTTGTACGCGCAAAACTGGAAAGTACAAGAAGTGCCAACTATTGAAGATTGGATTTACAAATTGCTGTATATGGCAGAAATGGACAAAATGACAAGAAAACTGAGAAATCTGGACCCAGGACAGTTTAACACAGATTGGGAGAAGCTGAAACAATATCTGGAGAAGAAATGGGAGGTGGGAGGAGAACTGTGGCAGTTTGAGAACTATTGAAGTATAATAAAATGCAGAGGGGGGTGACTTTACCGGGGGGGAGAAGGTAAAAGTGAATTTCTAAGCAGCTATGCTATTAGATTGATATATATAGAATAATAAATAGAATATTGATAGAAAACAACTAACCACAAGGGTTAACTATAAGGATTGAATAACTAATAATATTTTCTTTTTGATTCTGTACAATGTACCAAACTGAATATGTTTATCTGAAGGTATATATGAGTCAAATTGATTGATATCATATATAGATTTATGATTGAAGGGAATAGAAATATTAATGTAAACAAATATAACTAAAACAGAAAGAAGAAGACAGAATGAATAATATATAGAGTATAAGTTAAGCTGGTTGATTTATACGAATGTATGGTTTACATAGTTTACATTACACAGAAATATTTGAAAATGGAATTATGGGATAAATTGTTTATCCATTATGGAAAAAGGGACTCATAGTTAGGGTACAGAGCATTAAAAACAGTTAAAGAAGTATTGCTTAGAATAAAGGGAGAATATATATTTGTTAGATAGAGGAATATATAAAGAGTAAGGGAAAAGGGACAAAGGGTTGGAAAACTGTTGGAAGTCAACAAAAAGGGGGGGAAAGGGAGGGGGTTAGAAATTGGGAAATTGGGAAAACTGATTGTAATGTGTAAATATATGATCCTAACCCAATAATTTTTTTTTTTTTTTAAAAAGGAGGAAAGTCAGACCATTACCAAGGAGTTTGGGGGAAAGCAGCTGGCAAGAGAGAGGGGGGAATACGAAATAGGGTTCTGCAATAACCCCCCTCCTCTCTAGAGCCTGAGGCTCATCACTGGCTGATTCCGCACGGCTTACCTGAAGCTGGAACGTTGCAGAATATGCTGGAAAAAACACAGAAGATCGCATTTTCTCGCACGAGTTTTGTGCAACATCGCGCAAAATTCGTGTGAGAAAACGTGATCATCTGCGTTTTTCTGGCATGTTCCACAACGTCCCGGCTTCAGGTAAGCCGTGCAGAATCGGCCACTGTCTCAACAAAGAAAAGGGGATTCTGGGGCCCTGGACTCCAACCGGGCATATGGGGAGTTTGACACATCTTAAACAATGACAACAATCCTTCATCCCATACACCACCAGGAAGCAGATGGCCTCTCTTCTAAATATTTACTGTTTATTAGCTGTCTCATTCTTTGTATACTTTCTTTACCACAAAGATAAAAGTGAAAGCAAAATAAGGATTTTCAAGCTGTAACTGTGAGGTTGTGAAACTGATAGCAATCTTACTGCCTAGTCTATTAAATAGCTGCAACAAAAGCCATCTCTCCAGGTTGCATTCGTAGACTAAGAGCGGAACTACAAGTGACAAAAGGCACAGATTGGACACGAGTCAGCTTCCCTCAAGTTTTGATGGGAAATGTAGGCATCCTGGTCTTGCAGCTTGGCTCTCTGTCTGCTGTCCAATGGACTTTTCAACTGTCACTTGTCCAACATTCCGCCAAGCTGCCTACATTTCCCATCAAAACTTGAGGGAAGCTGACAAGTGTCCAACCTGTGCCTTTTGTCACTTGTGGTTCCGCTCTAAGAGAATGTTTTCTTCTTCTTCCTTGATGGTCTCAGGTATCATTCCATGAGTTCAGGGATGGCATTGTCCCCCATTAAGCAGACAGAAGAGAGTAAATAATGCCATAGGACTGTACATGTCATTCATATGACAATGTATCTTTTAGAACGTCTATGGAGCAAACTCAAGCCTTGAATTTATTTGTTGGTTTAAATTTTATTTATTTGAAAAGTTTATATGTTCCCCCATCTCCTTGGACTTCAGGCACCTTACAAAACAACAAGATGCAAAAGCATTTTTTAAAAAAAAAATAAACCAGGAAGATTAAAACAGCAGAGCCAATTTACCCCTCACTCAATGCTTTTAAAATAAAACCATGTTACACGCCTTCCTGAATACAAAAAGAATGCCTCTACATCCAACTCCAGTAGGCCATTCCAGGGGACTGAACCAACTACAGAAAAAGTCTGTAACCTGGTAGTTTCCAGACAAATCTAAGATAAGGTACCACAGGGAGAAGGCTGCCTGAAGAATGTAGCTGGGAGAATCACTTTATACTACATCCTTCAAACCCATATAGAGAACATATTGTCCAATATTTCCGTTTCATAGATGACCTTTATTTCATCTATAGGAACATGGAGGGAGTGGAAGAATTTTGTGAGTGGCTGAATAGTCAGGATCCTAATGTCAAGTTCACGTGGCAACATAATGAACAACAAATTAACTATTTGGATGTGGTTACATACAGGAGTGGGGACCATTTGGTTAAAATTAAGACCTACAGTAAGGAGACAGATAAAAATTCATATTTGGATTTCCAATCCTTTCACCCCCGGCATCTAAGGGAGAACATCCCCTTTGGGCGGCTGCTCAGGATTAAACGGAATTCGTCCTGTGCAGTGGATTTTGACAGAGATGGCAGATCCCTCTGTAGGCAGTTTTTGAGGAGGAATTACCCAGAGAAAGTGGTGGAGCATGCTTGGCAGAGAGCAAGAGTGAGAGAGAGAAGATCCCTGTTTGAATCAGAAAGAAAAACACAGGAAGATAGGATAGTCTGGGCTTTGGACTTCACTCCCAGGGCTAACCAGATAAGGAAGATCATCTCTCACCATTGGAATATTATAGAGAGCATAAAAGGCTGTGAATTGAAACCAAGGGTAGGCTTCCGTAAAACTAAGAATCTTAAGGATGTATTAGTTAGGGCTGATGTTTGCAGTGAGACCAACTTATGCCGCCTCCCTAAGGGGAATTTCAAATGCGGGCACTGCCAGATTTGTGATCTGTTTGTGGAGGGTAAAGAGATCTCCATCAGGGGATTTAAGCATAGTTTTGGCCATTTTGCCAATTGCCAGAGTAAAGGAGTGGTTTATGCTCTGGAATGCCCCTGCAACTTGTTTTACATCGGCTGCACGCTCAGACCCGTCAAGGTCAGGATACTGGAGCACATGGCATGTATTCGGAACAATGTCATAGAGGCACCACTGACTCAGCACTTTAAGGAGCAAAAGCACCAAGCTAATAGCCTTAAGATTGTAATTTTAGAAGTGGCGAACGAGAGGGAATACAAAGGGCGAACGAGAGGGAATACAATCGTGGCTTCTCCAACGGGAGGCTTACTGGATATTCAAATTTGACTGTGTGAAACCAAAGGGCTTGAATAATGAGCTGTTACTGAACTGTTACCTGTAAGTTGCACATCATAGTTGACTTGTATTTTGTAAGCCTGTACCTTTAAGTTGTGAGTCTCCAATCAAGGAGTAGAGACAAAAAGGTCTAATGAGGGGACTATGCACGCGTTAAAGAACAGGCAGCAGCCAGACTCCAGGTTGACTAATTAGCAATCTTTATTGTGAATAAGAATAATGGATGGGATATGTGAGTATGGAAGTGAATTGGGAACAGTGAGAATTGGGTTAGGTTGATATATTGAGGGGAGTGATTGATATAATCTTTTTCACGATAGAAATCACGCTCCTGATGAAGTGGGCACGAAATCTGTGATTTGCAGCCGGCCCCAGATTGAGCGTGGAGGAAAAAGGTCTTAGCTTCTTATATATCCCTGTTGGAAGAATATGGAATAAAGGACAGCAAGAACATCGTCATTAGGAGGGGTTTACCTCTGTAGTCTGTGCATACTTCTGGACACTTTCTGTCTATGCTGCTATTACTACTACTGTAGAGTTTATCTGAATGTTTATAACTACTACTGTAGAGTTTATCTGAATGTTTATGTTTCTGTATATGAATGTAATTTGAATGAATTTGATACTTTTCATGTTAAAAGTTTGCACTGTATATTGCACTGGCACTTTAAGAACTTTCAAAGTTTATATACTGATTGGTGTTTTGTTTGGTTTCCGTGGGGGTTTCCCCTCTGTGTTGCTCTTTCATTACGGAAACGGCCATTCTCTTTAACTCCTCACTGTGAAGAATGTAGCTGGCATAGTTAAAAATTCTGAAAGTATCTTCCAAGATTTTTTTTAAAACAAACAATAAGATGGCACACCCAGCTGCATGTGAAACACGCTTAGGCTGGGTGCCACTTTTGCCTCACTGCACGGATGGAGAGACAGCCTTACATTCCTGGGCATCCAGGCTTTGGGAGGTGGGGCCTGGCCCTGTAAAGGGCAGCTCCACCTCTGTAGGGCTCAGTCAGCTTTGGAAGCTCGGCCTGAGCAGAGCAGCCGAGCTCCTCTGAGGCCAGTTTTACTGAAGGCCTTCTGGGCTAGGTGGCTATAGCTATCTTCTTGGGGAAAGCTGTGATAGTCCCCTGCTTGATACCTTCAAACAACAGGAGGAGAGCCATGGCCCAGTGCCAGGCTCAGTGGTTTGGCAGAGATTTTTTAAAATTATTATTATTATCCTCTTCCTATTTACATTTGGGGACTGATGGCTATCAGTCAGGGGGGCTAAAGCAGGGTTATATTTCGTCCTTGCAGGCCTCTGGCCTAATTAGGCTCTTCTTCCCCTCCCCCTTATTTTGTTGGGAGGGTGTACTTTCAGCAGAAACAGCAATAGGCTTTTCTGTAGGCCGCAGGAGTGAATTGCAGCCATCTGAGGGGTGGATTACATTACTGCTGCTGGCTTAGCAGGGTGGATGCTGGTAGGCCTCCTCTGTCTAGGCTTTTTTCTCCTCCTTCCCCCCCCCCATTTATACTTACTTGGGAGGGAGTATTTCTAACAGCAGTAGCTTGGCTTAAGGCCTTCAGGCAGCAGGGGGTGCATTTTGTGAAAAGGCTTGGCAGTTTATTCAGTTGGGTGCAGCCATTTCAAGTGTGGCATCAGTGGCCTGCTTTGCCTCCTGGCAGTGCAGCCTTATTGAGAAGGCATCTACAATATGCACAGCTCCAGCAGCGGCCATTTTGAGTGGGATGTACTAAAACGAATGACAGGATTGCCCATTGGAAATAATGGGAGAGGCTAGAATGCCCATAGGAAATAATGGGAAACTGGAATGCCCACTGACTTGCATGGGCTCCATTGAAACACATTAGAGCAAAAAAAGAGGTGCAAAGAAAACGTGGAATGGATTTTGAAGGAAAGTGTCTGGGCTCAGATAACCTGTTCTGGGACTGGATAGACAGGCCCCATGCTGGAATGACGGGCCCTGGGTGTGCCAGAAGGGCTCTGGGACTGGAATGACAGGCCCCAGACTGGAATGACGGGCCCTGGGTGTGCTAGAAGGGCTCTGGGACTGGAATGACAGGCCCCAGACTGGAATGACGGGCCCTGGGTGTGCTAGAAGGGCTCTGGGACTGGAATGACAGGCCCCTGACTGGAATAACGGCCCCTGGGTGTGCTAGAAGGGCTCTGGGACTGGAATGACAGGCCCCTGACTGGAATAACGGCCCCTGGGTGTGCTAGAAGGGCTCTGGGACTGGAATGACAGGCCCCAGACTGGAATGACGGGCCCTGGGTGTGCCAGAAGGGCTCTTGGACTGGAATGACAGGGCCCATGCTGGAATGACGACCCCTGGGTGTGCCAGAAGGGCTCTGGGACTGGAACGACAGGCTCTGTGCTGGAATGACGGGCCCTGGGTGTGCCAGAAGGGCTCGGGGACTGGAATTACAGGCCCCTGACTGGAACGACGGCCCCTGGGTGGGCCAGAAGGGCTCTGGGACTGGAATGACAGGCCCCTGACTGGAATGACGGGCCCTGGGTGTGCCAGAAGGACTCGGGAACTGGAATGACAGGCCCCATGCTGGAATGACGGCCTCTGGTGGTGCCGGAAGGGCTCTGGGACTGGAATGACAGGCCCCTGACTGGAATAAAAGCCCCTGGGTGTGCCAGAAGGGAACTGAGACTGGAATGACAGGCTCCTGACTGGAATGACGGCTCCTGGGTGTGACAGAAGGGCTCGGGGACTGGAATGACAGGCCCCTGACTGGAATGAGAGGCCCTGGGTTTGCCAGAAGGGCTCTGGGACTGGAATGACAGGCCCCTGACTGGAATGAAGGGCCCTGGGTGTCAGAAGGGCTCTGGGACTGGAATGACAGGCTCTATGCTGGAATGACGGACCCTGGGTGTGCCAGAAGGGCTCTGGGACTGGAATAACAGGCCCCTGACTGGAATGACGGCCCGTGGGTGCGATAAATTATCGCAGCCGCGACCCCCGGGGGCCCCCGGCCCGCCGGAGGCGGGGCGGGGGCCGTCGGGGGGAGCGGCGCAGCCGCGACCCCCGGGGGCCCCCGGCCCGCCGGAGGCGGGGCGGGGGCCGTCGGGGGGAGCGGCGCAGCCGCGACCCCCGGGGGCCCCCGGCCCGCCGGAGGCGGGGCGGGGGCCGTCGGGGGGGAGCGGCGCAGCCGCGACCCCCGGGGGCCCCCGGCCCGCCGGAGGCGGGGCGGGGGCCGTCGGGGGGGAGCGGCGCAGCCGCGACCCCCGGGGGCCCCCGGCCCGCCGGAGGCGGGGCGGGGGCCGTCGGGGGGAGCGGCGCAGCCGCGACCCCCGGGGGCCCCCGGCCCGCCGGAGGCGGGGCGGGGGCCGTCGGGGGGAGCGGCGCAGCCGCGACCCCCGGGGGCCCCCGGCCCGCCGGAGGCGGGGCGGGGGCCGTCGGGGGGAGCGGCGCAGCCGCGACCCCCGGGGGCCCGGCTGTCTTTGTCTTTGTCTTTGTCTTTGTCTTTGTCTTTGTCTTTGTCTTTGTCTTTGTCTTTGTCTTTGTCTTTGTCTTTGTCTTTGTCTTTGTCTTTGTCTTTGTCTTTGTCTTTGTCTTTGTCTTTGTCTTTGTCTTTGTCTTTGTCTTTGTCTTTGTCTTTGTCTTTGTCTTTGTCTTTGTCTTTGTCTTTGTCTTTGTCTTTGTCTTTGTCTTTGTCTTTGTCTTTGTCTTTGTCTTTGTCTTTGTCTTTGTCTTTGTCTTTGTCTTTGTCTTTGTCTTTGTCTTTGTCTTTGTCTTTGTCTTTGTCTTTGTCTTTGTCTTTGTCTTTGTCTTTGTCTTTGTCTTTGTCTTTGTCTTTGTCTTTGTCTTTGTCTTTGTCTTTGTCTTTGTCTTTGTCTTTGTCTTTGTCTTTGTCTTTGTCTTTGTCTTTGTCTTTGTCTTTGTCTTTGTCTTTGTCTTTGTCTTTGTCTTTGTCTTTGTCTTTGTCTTTGTCTTTGTCTTTGTCTTTGTCTTTGTCTTTGTCTTTGTCTTTGTCTTTGTCTTTGTCTTTGTCTTTGTCTTTGTCTTTGTCTTTGTCTTTGTCTTTGTCTTTGTCTTTGTCTTTGTCTTTGTCTTTGTCTTTGTCTTTGTCTTTGTCTTTGTCTTTGTCTTTGTCTTTGTCTTCGTCTTCGTCTTCGTCTTCGTCTTCGTCTTCGTCTTCGTCTTCGTCTTCGTCTTCGTCTTCGTCTTCGTCTTCGTCTTCGTCTTCGTCTTCGTCTTCGTCTTCGTCTTCGTCTTCGTCTTCGTCTTCGTCTTCGTCTTCGTCTTCGTCTTCGTCTTCGTCTTCGTCTTCGTCTTCGTCTTCGTCTTCGTCTTCGTCTTCGTCTTCGTCTTCGTCTTCGTCTTCGTCTTCGTCTTCGTCTTCGTCTTCGTCTTCGTCTTCGTCTTCGTCTTCGTCTTCGTCTTCGTCTTCGTCTTCGTCTTCGTCTTCGTCTTCGTCTTCGTCTTCGTCTTCGTCTTCGTCTTCGTCTTCGTCTTCGTCTTCGGCAGGGGCAGGGGCAGGGGCAGGGGCAGGGGCAGGGGCAGGGGCAGGGGCAGGGGCAGGGGCAGGGGCAGGGGCAGGGGCAGGGGCAGGGGCAGGGGCAGGGGCAGGGGCAGGGGCAGGGGCAGGGGCAGGGGCAGGGGCAGGGGCAGGGGCAGGGGCAGGGGCAGGGGCAGGGGCAGGGGCAGGGGCAGGGGCAGGGGCAGGGGCAGGGGCAGGGGCAGGGGCAGGGGCAGGGGCAGGGGCAGGGGCAGGGGCAGGGGCAGGGGCAGGGGCAGGGGCAGGGGCAGGGGCAGGGGCAGGGGCAGGGGCAGGGGCAGGGGCAATTTTTGGCTACCTCTTCTACATGCAAAACTTTTTTGGTACAAAGTTGTAATGTTATAAAATGGGAAAAAATTCGTAAAATTGTAATTTTACTAACAATCCAACTCAAATAAGTTTATAGACAATTCAAACAGTATTGCTTTTATAATCATATTAGGCATAAATATTAAACATAACTTTTAAACATTAAGTAAAAAGTATTAAACCCTCGGTAGAGATGGGTTGAAGGTTTTATCTTAAATCCTGAGCAGCTTGAAACCTTCAAGTGAGAACTGAAAACATGTTTCTCTGTTTTAGAGAAACTGCTTTTCAGTACAAAATAAACAGGATGTATGTTTTTATTGCACTCTCCCAACCAGGAGACAGACTCTTCCTAAGAGTTTAATGGCTTCTTTCATTAACAAACGCTAGTCGTTTTCATTACGTGAGGTATCAAAATATAAATGTTTATTTAAATAAAACATAGAAAAATAGAACAGATGAACGCAACAAGAATTAAGTTTCCTAACATTTCTTAATGAAATCTAACTCAGCCAGATTAACGATGAAATGCATTCAAGTTACCGTAGCACAAATTACAAGGGTAAGTTTCCTGCCTAGATCTTCATGAGATTTCTTTTGGCCAAAACCCTGATCTGCTATTTGGATTACCATTTTTATATATTATCTTATGCAGAAATCTAAGATCTTTTCATATGATAACATACATAAATATCAAACCAATCATAATTTAATTCTTTTTTACTATTTCCAATCGTGACATTTTACCTAGCCAAAAGTACCACTATGCCCAGCTGTAAGATAAGAGATATGGATAGTAAAAGTGACAAGAAAAGTTACATGACCAGATCATCCTTGGTCTCTGCTAACAATTACCGAACATGTATCTGATACTGTTCACTATTTTTAATTGGCTGTCAAAGATAAAGAAGCACCAGTTATACACCATACTAGAAAAAGAACTACAGTGATGTTCACACACTGTTATTTAGAATGCATATGTTTCACTAAGTATGTGTTCTAAACCATAATCAGCAGTCTACTGGTTTGAATCCAACTACTGACATGAGTTCAGTAGGTGGCCTTGGGTCAGCCACTCCTCTCAGCCCCAGCTCCATTGTGGGTCTAAGAATAACACTAACTTGTTCACTGCTCTGGGTGAGGCACTAATATGTGTAGAAGAGCGGTATATAAGCACGGTTATTATTATTACTTATATTTCCATGACACCATCCCTTGACCTGTGAAATTAAGTATTTTGATAAATATCAAAGTGATACCAAATATAAATGCATTGCATAATGTGTGAGTGTACATATACAAACTTTAAAAATTGTATTGGATAATACCGCAAAGCATGATTACTGAGAAAGCTGCTTTCACTGCTTTCAGTGTGGAGAGCTGCTTGTAGATCAAAACAACCTGACGAGCTGTCTTCATGCAGAGTGCGCTTGATTCTCTTGGCTTTCAATTCTGCTTTCGATCAACATGGGTAAATCGATGTGTCAGCAGTAAACATTTGTATCACTCCTCTCTGAATGACCTTTTAAATTTTACTGCCTATCGTGTCAAAGCGATTAAAATTAACAATACAGTTACTAAGCAGCTAAGATCAATTAATGGCTCTTAGGCTTTATTTATTGATCTAGTGACATCTTCAAAACCCACTGGTAACAGACTATACATACTTCTCTTCTATCCCCAATATATACACAAGGATTGATTACATATTCTTATCTTCTAAATTACATATTTAAATGACATATTCTTATCTCCTAAATTAATTAGTCAAACTCTTACATCAAGGATTGGTGACAAGTTGTGGACAGACTATGCTTGGACAGAATGTACACTGAGAATAAATGACATCAAACAAATTGGAAACTAAATAAATCACTTTTATTTAACAAATAAATTTCTTCTGAAGTCTCTTTAGAAATTAAACAATAGAAACAAACTATGTGGCATTCCTCAAATCCACGTGTAGGATGCTATGGAAGTGGTACTTAGAGGGAAATTAATCTCCGTTGCCTCCTGTCATGAAGAGCAAAAAGAAAACATTAGAAATGAAATGATATCTAGAATAAGAAAACTAGAAGATAAACACAAAAAAGGCCACCCAATCTATAAACTTGCTTGCATGAACATTAGAGGAAAAAACCTCCTCACATTCTATACAAGCTATTAAAGGCACCCAGGAAAAACTCAAACTAATTCTGTAAAATTAGCCGATGTATTTGCTGAATACTACCAAACCATTTGTACATCAGACAATCCTGACACTAATCATATTTTAAATTATTTATCATCACAGGAAATTTGGAAAAAACCTCACAAGAACATAAACAATATCTGGACCAACCAGTCACAACAGAAGATGTTACAGTCACTATCAAATCCTTGAAAAAACTAACAAAGCTTCAGACAGGGATGGATTCCCTGTCAAATTTTTACAGAAAAATACATTCACCTACTTTCAACTCCACTAACTCCCACGTGCAACTCTGTTATGTTAGGAGGTAGCATCCCTCTATCTTGGTCAGAGGCTGAAATAGTAGTTACTCCAAAAAAGGACAACCATATTACAAATACTAAATCTTCTCAACCAATACCCTTCCTGAATGAAGACCAAAAGATCTTTACAAGCATATTTGCCAAAACATTGTCTAAATTTAAATAACCAACTACATTCACCTTGACCAGACAATACACGTAACACTTTAACTATAATTAATTTCTGTGAAGCATACAAAACCCCTGCATTACTTCTGGCCTTTGATATAGAGAAGGCATTTGATTAAGTGGAAATATCATATCTAAAACTTTTACTTCAAAAAATGGGTTTTGGCGACCAATTCTAAAATGCCATTAATGCTCTTTATCTTTCTCCAAAAGCTACAGTTAGGACTAACAATGTACATTCAATAGATAGCCATATAGCAAGGGGAACTAGACAAGGCTGTCCCCTTTCCCCATTTCTGTTTGCCATAACTATAGACAGGGCCGGTGCTACCATTAGACCAACTAGGCAGCCGCCTTGGGCACAGACCTCAAGAGGGGCATAGTTTTATACAGATTACTTTCTTGAAAAAAATGCAACTGAGAAAACCTATTGAGCACCCCCTAAATGGTCCTGTCCACAGACATCAAGCAGCTCAAAAGCTCACCGTAACTTTTTTATTTATTTATTTATTTGATGTATACCCTGCCCTCCCCACAGATGGGCTAAGGGTGGCTAACAACATTAAAAAATACATTAAAATCACAGAAACATAAAATCAATAATATTTTTTAAAAAATAATTAAAATGGTCCAGGAGCAGGCTATTTAAACAAATATTGGGAGTCTGTATACAGGCATGGCAGATGGCTGAGGGCAGCTCCGGAAGAAATGGTGGTCTTAGATGGAAGAAGAAGGACACTCGCTGGCACTCAGCCAAAGGCCCAGCAGAACATCTCCGTTTTACAAGCCCTGCAAAACTGTAACAGGTCCCACAGGGCCCAGATCTCCAGCGGGAGAGCATTCCACCAGGCCAGGGCCAGGGCAGAAAAAGCACTCGCCCTGGTTGAGGCCAGATGGATGTCCTTTGGGCCAGGGACCACCAGGAGTTGCTTGTCTGCAGAGCGCAACACCCTGCAGGGGACGTAATGGAAGAGGCGGTCCGGCAGGTATGGAGGTCCCAGTCCATGAAGGGCTTTAAATACCAAGATTAACACCTTGAACCAGATCTGGAACTCCACTGGAAGCCAGTGCAGCTGGCACAGCACATGATGAATGTGTGCTTGGATGGGCGTTCCGGTAAGGACACATGCCGCTGCATTCTGGATCAGCTGTAACTTCTGGGTCAGACTCAAGGGCAGTCCAGGATAGAGTGAGTTGCAATAGTCTAGCCTGGAGGTGACCGTTGCACGGATTACTGTGGCCAGGTCCTGGGGTGAAAGATAGGGCGCCAGTTGCCTGCCCTGTCGAAGATGAAAAAAGGCAGACCTGGCAACAGTCATGACCTGGGCCTCCATTGAAAGTGTAGCATCCAAGGTCACACCCAGACTCCTCACCATCAGGGAAGGTTTCAATTGTACCCCATCAACAGCTGGGAGCCGGTTCCCAGCTCGATTGCCCCATGATCCAGACACAGAACCTCTGTCTTCAGGGGATTCAATTTCAGGCGACTCTGATGTAACCATACCGTCACAGCCTCAAGACCCTTGACCAAGGAATCCAAAGCAAGATCAGACTGGCCATCTGTAATGATTCCAAGTAAATGTGTGCATGTATCTTTAAATGCTTGATGAGATAGGTGAAGAGTGGGGGGTGAAGGAGATGGATGAGTGAGTGATATGTGTCAGGCTATGGCATTCCATACTTGATATTCTGTTTCACTCCCTTCTGCAAGAAGACGAGGTCTTTTGATTTCAAAAGGTTTATTGTGAAAGACAGCATTCAAGCCCAGACGTGCATATTCCAGGATTAGAGATCCTGGCCGAGCAAATCGTTGCTAGGAATGAATCATAGAGCAAAGGTTGTTACATTTCACACTCCCGGAGCCCAGCCTCCCCCCCCCCAAGTTCATACAGCAAAACTTCTCAGAGGTGTGCTGAGCTGGCCAAGGTCGAAACAGCAGATAAGACAGGATCCTTTCCCATGGAATCAGCTCCTTGCAGGTGTTGCCTGGAGGGAAAGAAGTCTAAACACTACACAATTAAATATGGCGTTACTTAGGTTAAAACAGTTTCTGACAATATGATTGGTTGAGGACTGAGAGGGTGGGTGGAGTGAATGCAGTTTGAGACGGAGAGTAGAGAGAAAATTTTTAGTCAGAAGAAAGCAGGCTAGCTATGTGCTGCCTGAATATGTTGAAGTGTTTATGAGAGAAATATAACCTGTGTGGAACCTGAACTGAGCATGTTTGTGAAAGGACACTCAGTCAGGGAAAGAGAGGCCAGCTGTGTGAATGAGAGTAAATGAAGTAACTTTAAGAACCGAGAACTACATTTATGAAACCGATACACTTCTTGACTAAATAAAAGTTTATTTTTGTTTTGCTATATCCCAGTATAGCTGTCATTGCTATATCCCATTCTTATCTTCAGGGCCACATAGAACCACGAAGGAGCCTGACGCTTAGGAACGTTACCAAAGGGAATATTTAAATAAAATATCTTGGAATAAAATATTCCGGGTGGCAGCAGACTACCCAGAGGGTTAAGGGATAGATTAAAATAAAAATATACCCTAAAGAAAGTAAAGGTCATAACACCATCCATCAGCAGATAGAGCTGAGTGTCATCCGCATACCAGTGACAACCTAGCCCAAAGCTGCAAGCTAACAGGGCAAGGGGGCACATATAGATGTTAAATAGCATCGGGGAAAGAATCGCCACCTGAGGGATGCCACATACCAAAGAATGGTAAGCAGACATCTGTTCCCTGAGTGCCACTCTCTGTCCTAGATTGTGAAGGAAGGAGTTCAGCCACTGCAGGGCTGTTCCACAAATCCCCACATTGGCAAGGGAATGGGTCAGAAGATTATGACTGACCATTTCAAATGCTGCTGTAAGATCTAAAAGTATCAGCAGTGCCAACCCACTCCGGTCCAGGTGTCGCCGCAGACCATCTGTGAGGGCAACCAGAGCCGTCTCTGTACCATGGCCAGGCCTGAAGCTGGACTGGAATGGATCCAGGATAGAGGCATCACCCAGGTTTACCTGCAGCTGTTCCGCTACTGCCCTCTCAGTTACCTTACCCAGGAACAGAATATTCGAAACTGGGCGATAATTGGCTGGATCAGCAGGATCCAGTGATGGTTTCTTTAAGAAGGACCGCACCACTGCCTCTTTCAGTGAGTCTGTAAAAAACCCAGAACTCAGAGAAAGATTAATAATGTCAGCTAACGGTGCCCAAATCCCATCACCACCACTTTTCACCAGCCATGATGGCATGGGTCCAGTGAGCTCGTGGTAGGTTTCACAGCATGAAGGACCCTGCCCACCTCCTCCTGGGAGAGTGGCCTGAATTGATCTAATATCAACCCTGAGGATGACCAAGGGGCCTCCAGTACACATACTGCATCAACTGTGGTGGACAGATCCCAGCGGAGTGACAAGATATTATTCGCAAAATAGTCTCCAAAAGCCTCACAGCTTATTACCGAATTTACATTTTTATTTGTCCCATGTGTGAGGGACGTTAAAGACCAAATCACTCTGGAAAGTTGTGCTGGGCAAGAACTAGTGGACGCAGTGGAAGCTGCATAGTAGTCTCTCTTTGCAGCTTTCAGTGCCATCTCATAGGCCTTCATAAACGTCCTATAAGATGTTCTTGTCATTTCATCATGGAGTCGCCGCCACACTCGCTCTAGCCTTCTCAGCTCCCATTTGATTTGTCATAGCTCATCAGTATACCAAGGAGCTACTCTAGTTCGGGAGCGGAGAGAGTGACGGGGAGTGATCTCATCAATAGCTTCAGAGAAACGGACATTCCAGTCCTCTATCAGCTCATCCAATGAGCCACCAGGGGGCATCGGATCCTGCAGAGTGTTCTGCAATTCAATTGGATCCATTTGACTCCACGGGTGAGCATAAATCAGCTCATCGCCCAAGCAGGAGGGGGTCATGGTGCCCAGACAAGCCCTCAGGATGAGGTGGTCTGACCATGGCACTGCTATAGCTTCATCCAGATCCACCTGTACCCCGAACCCAAAGATCAAATTCTGTGTGTGTCCTGCTCAATGTGTGGGCATTGATACAAACTGGGAGAGTCCTAATGCTGCCATGGAGGCTATCATGTCCATGGCCTGTGAGGAGGTAGCATCATCAGCATGGACACTGATGTCCCCTAAGACCAGAAGCCTGGGGTACTCCAAGGCCCAGCCAGCCACCGCCTCTAACAGGCCAGGCACAGCATCTGCTGGTGCGCTGGGCAATCGGTACACCAGACAGATGGCTATACTCTCTTCGGCATCCCACACCAGGCCCACACAATCAATGCCAGCAATCTTTGGCAAAGGGAGCAGCCTGATGGAGAAAGACTCGAATGAGCACCACTACCTCAACAAGACATTTCCCAATATGTAAAACAAATACGAGAAACCTGTACCATAAATGTGTTGGAATATATGTGTGTTGCAAGGTCTGAGATTCACTCATTATGGGGTTAATGTGTTTACCTGCCATGCTATTGTTTAGATTGACCTGGAAGGGGAACTTGGCTCAAAGCCAATAATCTGCAAGCCCAGAAAACTTGAGTGTTTGTAAACTGTTATTGGTCAACAGGTCAGGTGATTTTCTTTCAGGGTCAAGAAGACAGAGGAAGAAGAAGATTCTCCATTCAGTTATCCCAGCTCTTTGTTTGTAACCAGTAGTGAGAATGTAGCTCCAGGCATTTGTTATTTTGTAGGCAATCCTGTTAACCTTTTTTCCTTTAGAAGTAAATGATTTTAAAAGCTAAACTCGTGTGCTGACTCTCTATTGATTCAAGATCCATTGCACCTCTGAAGAAAAGCTATTTTTTAACCTTTTCCCCCAACAAAGTGGACCAGTTGAAGTAATTATTAAGGTGAAAAAGATGCTAGCGATTCGTGTATATTATTCTTTGAATAACAGCAGTATGGTATGGCTTTGGATAGGCAATATGAGATCATTAACTCTCAAAAAAGGCAAACCTTATGAGTTATATCATCCTGCTTTCAGATAACACTGCCAGTCATTGCTGCATCTCAAAATAGTCTAGGAGACTCAAAATTATCTCAGAAGTCTCAGTCAACTTGAGAGGAACAATCCTTACTGAAACTACTCCTTTTTAGCTCTCCAGAGAGCCAGCTAAAAAGAAGAAAGCAAACAAACTAAGTAACTGCAGACAAAAGTATCTCCTTTTCAAGTAGAACATAATTCTCTCTCTCATTGTCTCACAGCAAACATGAGAAGGGGGTGGGAGTAGAAGACAGCCTGTTGTGCCAGCCAGGAAAAACGTGGGGAAATAGCTTCCAATGTAGCTGAAGGAAATACCAATTGTTTAATTACTAATAGATTGCAAATGCTGAGTGCCATTAATACTGAATGATTATAATGAAAAATAAACTTTGTTCTCACATTTTACAGTAGCCTGCATTCAAAGTGAAAGAGGAAGCTATGTAGACATGCTTATCTAAAATAGCCTGCATTCAAAGTAAAAGCGGAAGCAATGAGGACATGTTTATCTAAAATGTCAGTTGAAGTGCCTCGCTGTTAGATGGGAAAACAGATACATTCTAGCTAAAATGAGCTTAGCTTACCTGACACCAACACCATGTGATGTGTCTATATGCTGTATATATAAAATGAGGAACTGTGAATGAATCGGGAGCTCAGTTCTTTGTGGCACTAGTCATGCTGAGCTCTGCCGGCAATAAACATCATTCCTTCGTGAAGATTCTGTCTAGTCTCAATTCTTGGGAACACTGAACCCTGCTACATTTTGGGGGGCTCGTTCTTCTGGAATTGAGGGGACCCTTGGGGTACCCCCTTGACCCCCAGTCTGTGGCCACTGGTTCTAGACTGGTAGTGGACCTGTGGGCGCCCCCTGAGTTTTTCAGGAGCAGGCCCTGCCTTCCTCGGGTGTCAGTGGTGCGCCACTGGGGCGTCAACGACCCGGTGACGGAATCAAGAACGAGTGATCCAGGAAAGTCCCGGGACATGTGAGTATGGAGTAATTGGGGTTACCGTTCCACTTTGGAGCGAAGAGGGGCTTGATCACCCCCTAGCACAGCCCAAGTAAGTGAGTCAGAGGGACTCAACTGAACCTGCTGGTGCTTGTAGGAACTGGGATGGAAACTTGTCATGTGAATGACATGAATGGAACACCTAGGGCGATTGGTGTGTGAATCTCCGAGACGCATTTCCTCGCTGGGCGACTTTGTCAGGTTGTCAAAGATGAGAAGCGAGTGCGTAGGGCCTCGTGAGAAGCAGACCCCTTACTGCTTTCTGTTATTAATCCCTAGACTGTCTTGTCTTGTCTGGGCTCTGTGTTGATAATGGGTGGTTCATGCTCATCCCCAGAAACAACCCCCTTGAAATTGATGTTGAAACATTTCCAGGAGGTGTATGGAGGATGGGTCCAGTCAGGAGAATCCAACCCCTGAGCTGTTGGAAATTTTCTGGCCTACATTTGATTTAGGCTGGCCAAAGGAAGGGACTTTTGACGAAACAACTGCCCTAAATGTTTATCACTTTACTCTTAAGTAACATGATGATCAGATTATATATGCACAGTCATGGTTTGATACTTGTTTGAATCCCCCTCCCTGGGTTAAGAACTGGCCGGGGTACCGGGCTAGGAAGAAGGAGATGCAGCTTATGGCCCTAGGGAAAGGAAGGAGGATGAATCCTTAGTCAAGAAGGCGACCACCAAAGGGAGGCATCTACCCGGTGGTGCCAGTAAAGTGAGATACTGCCTGCCCCACTGCCCCTCTGGAAGCTAGGCTCCAGCCGAAGTCTAAGCCTGTTCAACAAACCCAAGAAGAAGAGGTGCCCCCACCACCATATGCTCCCTCACTGCCTAGAGGAGGAGAGAGAGTGGAAGGGCCTGTAGAAGAGCAAGTAAGGGGAGCTGGGGGTGGACCAAGAAACCCCTCCAATGCTACCCCTGCCAAAACCAGATCTTAGACACGGAAAGAAAATGTAGAGGCAGAAGATGAGTATAAAGATATCCCAGAGCTAGAAAAAGAAGGGGAAGAGAGCAATGTCTATCCCTTGAAGAAAACTAAAGCCTGTCCCTTAAGAGAGACAGTGGACCCTCGCTCAGGGACCTCGCATTTAATATATATACCCTTTCCAACTACTTATCTGTACAATTGGAAGACTCACACACCTCCATTCTCAGATCAGCCAGAACCGGTGACTACTTTGTTTCAGTCCATAATTAATAGCCATAAACCAACTTGGCAGGACTGTAACAAGCTCCTAATCACGTTCTTCAATACAGAGGAACGCAAACGTATTATACAAGGAGCTAGGAAATACCTAGCAAAGCTAGTGAAAGAAGGGGAGGATGCAGAAACAAAAGGTGAAAGAGGCATTTCCTATGGCAGATCCGAACTGGGATGCCAATGAAGAGGGAGGCATGGCTAAACTAACCGGGTACCAGCAGGCCCTGATGCAAGGGATAAAGGCTGCAGGAAAAAGGGCAACCGATATGAGAAAAATACAAGAGTGTCAACAAGGACCAAATGAGCCTCCTGGTGCTTTCCTAGAAAGGGTCTACCAGACCTACCGTCAATACACTCCCTATGACCCAGAAGCAGAAGAAAATAGGAGAATGGTTTTGAACACTTTTGTCACCCAAGCAGCCGGGGACATTAGAAGGAAAATACAGAAGCAAGAAGGGTTCCTGGGAATGAATATAGAGCAGCTGCTTGAAATTGCCCATAAAGTTTTTTCTAATCGTGAACAGGAAGCACAAAGAGAGACCGATAGAAAAATGAAAAAGAAGGCAGAATTGCTGGCTGTAGCACTGGCCCAGCAGCCCCAACACGGACAGTACCCCCCTGGAAGGGGACGTATGGGGGGCACCCTGAGAGAGAGGAGGCAGGCAGCCCCTAGATTTTGAAACATGTGCGTGGTGTTTTAAAAGAGGGCATTAGAAAGATGAGTGCAAAGAGAGGCTACAGAGTATCAGGGGATGTGGAAGAGGACGAGATGATAGAAGAAGGAAAAGATGGGACTCCCAGAGCCGAGGGGAAGTCCGAGATGGAATGTATAAAAGATGAGGACCAGCCATGGAAGCAGCATTGAGAGAGGACAAATATGGATGGCAAATAGACTCTGAATGGGACGAAGAATGGGAGGCATAAGCCAGACTGAGCACCTTCAATCTTGGCCCCCAGGAGCCCATGGTTGAAATTTGCATGAGGAGCCAAAATATTTCTTTCTTAGTGGACACTGGAGCTGAACGTTCAGTAGTAACTCAGCCAGTAGTCCCCGTGACAGATAAAACAATCATTGTAAGGGGATTTGTTATGAGGCTACCCAGAAGTTGCTAAAGGTGCTATACAAAGCTGGCTACAAAGTGTCACAGAAGAAAGCACAGCTCTGTCAGCCCCAAGTAAAATATTTGGGATTTGATATATCAGAAGGAATCAGGTCCCTGGGCCATGAATGTAAGGAAGCAGTCTGCTCCATTCCAGAGCCCTCCTCCAGGAGGCGAGTGCGAGAATTTCTGGGGTCTGCAGGGTATTGCCAAATTTGGATTCCCAAAACAGCAAAGCCCCTTTATGAAGCTACAAAGGGGGGAGAACGGGATCCTTTTTCTGTGGGGAAAACAGCAAAGCCCCTTTATGAATCTACAAAGGGGGGAGAACGGGATCCTTTTTCTGTGGGGAAAAGAGCAGAAGCAAGCATTCCAGACTCTTAAAGGACAGTTGCTGGAAGCCCCTGCCCTGGGTCTGCCAGACCTTATGAAGCCTTTTTGCTCTTCTGTGCATAAGAGGAATGGCACAGCAGCTGGAGTATTAACCCAGCATCTGGGAAATTAGGAAAGGCCAGTAGCATACCTGTCTAAGCAGTTGGATGCTGTAGCAAAAGGCTGGCCAGCCTGTCTCCGTGCTGTAGCAGCCACAGCAGAGCTAGTCAAAGATTCGCAGAAGCTGACTTTCAGACAGAAGGTCTGTGTTAAAGTCCCACATTCTGTGCTCGCCCTGATGGACTTCAGGGAAGAGATTCGTTCACAAATGTATGCATGACCACGTATCAGGGATTGCTGAAAACCCACAAGTGAAGCTAACTGTAATTAGTGCTCTCAACTCAGCATCCTTACTGCCAGTATATGAGGAGAGCCCAACCCTTGATTGTCTCCGAACCATCGATGAAGTTTACTCTAGCCAAAAAGACCTGACTGATGTCCCCATGCCAAACCCAGACATTATTTTACTGACGGCAGCAGCTTTGTCGAAAATGGGGTTAGAAACGCAAGGTATGCAGTAGTAACTTGGACAAAGAATATAAAAGCTAAACCCTTGCCACCCAATACCTCTGCTCAGAAAGCTGAACTTACTGCTTTAGCCAGAGCTCTTCAGTTAGCAGAAGGATTAAAAGGTTAACATTCTCCTAATTCTGTGATACTGAACACCTAACTAATTACCAAAAAACTAAGATCCTGGCTTTCGGTAAAAATCCAAAGATCAGACGATGGGAGCTTCAGGGGCATCAGTTAGAACAACTTACCAGCTTCAAATATATGGGTGTAGTTTTGCAAGCCTCAGGTACCAAAACAACACATAGCAGCTTCATTGCTGATGTGGGAGAAAAAACAGCACACGGTATACTGAAATTCTATCGATCACAAGGGGGGCAGTATGTACCGGCTGCGCTCAGATTGTTTAAAGCCAAACCATTGGCCCAATTAGTATACGGATCATTCTTGGGGCTGCCATCCTCCTCTTTCTCTCAACTTGAGAGAGTGCACTCCAAATTCCTTAGAGCTCTATTACAAGTGCCCAAATGCATGCCTAACTCATGGGTTAGACTGGAAACAGGAATGTTAAGGGTAGAGGCCAGAATCACCATCCTTTCAATTTTCAAATGGCTGTCAGGGTGTCTAAACCCGCAACGTCTGCTCCCTCTGTTATTCCAAGACAAATTTCAATCTAATTGGCAAAAGGCGACTCTGAAATCCCTGGGAAAACTGGGTCTTTCCCCTCAAAGTTTGCTAGTCATGGGGTTAGACCGAGAAAAATCACTCATTAAGCAGAGAGTGACAGACATTGAAAGACAAACATTTTCTTAGAGCACCAGGTTTTATTTCTTCAGATACTACTAAATATATTGCCGCTCCTGCAGCCTATTTTTACTTTCTTGAATCCAGTAACTCCAGAAGGGCATTTGCTTTAGCTAGAAGTTCAACTCTACCCTCTGCCGTTCTGGAAGGAAAGTTTAAAGCTGTCCATTACTCTCTTAGGCTTTGCTCCTATCCCCTAAGAGAAACTGACTCAATGAAGCACATCTTCTTCAACTGCCCAAGTCATAGTAAAATTAGAGCGGAAACCATTAGTCTATTAGTAGAAAGATTCCCTGGAAGTTCAAATAAAATCAAACTTCATTATCTTTTGTCTGATCGGAATCACCAGACACCATGTCAAGTAGCAAGATTCTGTGCCCAGGTCTACAAGCAACGTAAATCACATAAGGCAGCTTAAACAACTAATTTATGATGATCTTATTTTTTTACTCTTATATTTATTCATCGTTCTTCCCCAGTATCCAGTCTCAACGGCTTTTAAACTGATTTGCAAATGGTTTTATATGTACTGGTCGCAGACTGTAATAATAAACTTGACTTGACTACCTCTGCACTAAGAACAGCAGAAATACCTGAACCTACTTCATGGGATGAATTATCCTAGCTACCACCAGAAGAAGCTGAGAAATAGAGAAAAGCGGAGGGTGTGGTGTCGGTGTTGAAGAGAATGATAGCACATTGAAAGAGCTCCATCTCTCCCATGCCGGAAATTTAAAATTTATGTTGAAAGAGTAAAGTAAAAGTATTTACCCTTCCAACGTAAAAATACACTAAGAGATCCGAAAGGCAGATTCATATTTATTAAAGGCACTATAGAAAACCAAACTTACACATTTGGCTCAATTTATGCCCATAAACAAGACAGCCTAATGAAATTCTAAAACAAAGTTCATTAGAATACACATGTATCACTTAGTATAATTTGCTCTAAACCATATTTTCATGACAAACCCACAGAAACAGCAGCAACATAATCTAAGAGTATAATGGAGAGCATCAAATAGAAACAGAAGGATTAAAAATATCGTGCTCACTAGGTTGGAGGCAAGTTCTGACGACAACAGGGCCAACAACAAAGATTGTCAGGTCAAACTCCATGGTCAAGTAACAGATTCCAAAATCAAAGACTGTGACCCACCAAGGCTCAGGCAGCCAGAGCCTAAGAGCTCACCAACAGCCAAGTCAAGAATGCCACAATTCTGACTAGCTAATCCCATGCTAGCTGCGGCCTTATAAAGGGAGTTTCTCCTACAGGTGAGGCTGGGTTCATTAATCTTCTTTCTCCAAGCTGGCTCATCTCTGCTACTCAGGAGGAGTAGATCAGATCCTGTACTGGCTCTCCTGACGTTTCCTCAGCAGGGGGAAGGCCGTGGGCTGCCAGGCATGCACTCCTGTGCTTGGCCCATGACTCTGCCCTTACCCTCAGCCTTCGCTGCTCCTGGGGTTCTTTGGGAGACAGTGGCAGTTCTGGCAGCAGGCAGGTCCATGCTAAGGCCACCTGGCTTGATGACTCTGTGGTTGTCAACCCTCCTGGAGATCCCCACAAATTACAACTGATCTCCAAATGCCACTGTCCTCCTATATCTTTATCCTTCCTCTCGCCTGGTCAGTTTCATCACAATTTCATGAAGTCTATATCAGCCACCTCTTCTATTTTCAGGCATAAATCCTTCTGTTCTCTCCCTTCCTGCTCCCACAGCATTTTCCACAGCCATCCAGACTTCCATGTCCCCCTCAAGTGTCACACCCCACTCAAATTCCTTGCTCAATTTTGCTAATTCTGTCGACCACTGGCCCAGAGCACGTCTCTCTGTGAAAAAACCCATTTCATACCTTAGGTTAACAGTTGACAAACTCATGGTCTTATTTTGTTGCATGCTTTTGCTGTTTTATCTATTTACTGAGTTTGTTCTAATCCACTTTTGGTCAGGTTGCAGTGATAACAGACTATAAATCCAAGAGTAAAAAAAATGGGTCCCCAAACTTGCGACCCTTTGGAGCCTGCTGGCATGTTTGTGATTCTGACACACCATGGTGGGTGCAGACACTAAATGACTGCTGCAGCAGGTGAGTGAGCAAGCAAAGACTGGGTGCAGTGTCCCTTTGGTCACACGGTGAAGATCCCTGTAATGAGTTGTCAGCTGATGCCCAAGGAATATTTTTCAAAATCTGCTCAGTGCAGTTATGAGCCAGCAGTTATGGGGCAAGCCTTGCTTCCCTGTGATCCTCCTCCCAAGGTTCCCCCCAGCAGTGGAGGAGAAAGCAGGAGGAGAAGGCAGCAGGTAATGTGGATTGAATGATGGACCTGCAGAGCCCAGGTCTACTTCCCTTGGCCTTGCACAGGGAGTAGACCTGGCCTCCGAAGTGGCAGAGGCCAGATCTACCTGTTATTGCTTTGCAGAGCAGATAGACCTGGCCTTTGTACACCTCTGAAGGCCAGCTCTACTCATCAAGACTTTGGTAAGTAGACCTGACCTCCACTCTTCTGATGGTCAGGTCTACTTTCCATGGCATTGCAAGGGGAGAACACCTGGCCCCTGCATGTCCGAAGGCCAGGTCTACTCTCCATGGCATTGCAGAGCTGTCGGCTCCACCCTCACCAGACACGATTGGGTCAAGGAGGCCTGGGGCATGCCTGGCTTGACTGCGCTCCGCCTCCCAAGGATCCTGCCCAAGCCTCAGTCTGCTGTGGGGAAGAGGGCACAGGAGAGTGTTGCTTGCCCTCTATCTCCATAGCTCCACCTCCGTTTCCTACCTCCAAGCCTCGATCTGCTGCATGGAGAGGTTGTGTGTGCAGTTGGTAACGCAGATTGCATGCCAGATGTGCAGAACCAAGGTCTACTTGCCATGATATTGCACAGTAAGTGGACCTGGCCTCTGGATCAACCTGCTACAGGTTTGCCAGGCAGATAGACCTGGCCAACACACATATCCGAAGGTTGGGTCTACTCACCATGGCTTTGTTTGGTGGGTAGACCTGACCTCTACTCATCTGAAGGCCAGGTCTAATTGCTATGGCATTGAACGGCCCGGTGGGGGCGGGGGGGGGCAGACCTGGCTTCTACATGTCTGAAGGACAGGTCTATTCGCCATGGCATTGCAAAGCAGGTAGATCTGATCGCACTTCCGAAGGCCGGATCTATTTGCCATGGCTACTTGGCCCCTGCATGTCTCAAGGCCACGTCTACTTGCCATAGCTTTGCACAGTGAGTTGACCTGCCCTCCAGACCCATACAGCTCAGGTCTATCTGCCATACACTTGCAGGGCCAGGCCAATTGGGGGAAGCACGGGGAATGCCGCTCCCTGGGCACACTCTCTGATGGTTCACCATGCTCCTGTGCACCACAGTAGGGCGACTTCAGACCAAAGCAGTCCCAATTCGACGCACTGTGGAGCACCGGAGTACTCCAGGGCCATTTCTGCCCCCCACACAGATAGAACTCCAAGTTTCCACAGCTGCCCGATTCAGCTCAAATCAGGGCTAAATAAGCCTGCTGCAGGGCTTAGGAGTGCTCCTGGGCCCTTTCTGCCTGCCCAGAAGCTCTCCTGGTCTCCACAGTGGCCCAATTCTGGGCAGAATCGGGTGGCTGCAGTGCAAAGGAGCACTCCAGGGCCCTTCTCTCTCCCCCCCCCAGGGATGCTCCTGGCTCTGCGGTGTCCAAATCAGGCCTGGGATTGGCTGGTGGAGGGAAGGGTCCACCTACCAAACCCTCTGCAGCCCAGTTGGGGTGAGGAGGTGGCAGGATGGACGGTCCCGCCTCCCAGCCCTTTCCCAACATGATTGGTCAGCACTGGGGAGGGAGCAATGCCAGGCCCAGCCACCCTGTCTTCCCCCTGCCCATATTGGGGTGCTGCAGAGGGGGCAATGCCAGGCCCGGCTGCCCGGCCCTCCCCTTGACCAGATCATGTTGCGGTGGAAGAGGAAATGCCTGCCCCGCCTGCCCTGCCCTTTCTAGAGCCTGTTGGTTCCCCCCCCCCACAACGGGCTTTGTTGCTAGTCCTACTTTATAATTCCCTTAGCGGGTTTCCGATGCACCAGTAAGTGCACCAGGCAGGCTGCTTCTGGAGGGTGCCGCTCGATGCCGCAGGTTTCACAGCCCGTTCGGAGGGCGGTGGCAGCGGCATGGGAAGGGCGGCGCGTCGGCAAGCCCTGGGGGAGCAACGGCGGGAGAGAAGCCCGCCACCCTCTGATCCATGCTGGAGCCAAGCTGCACCGCTTTCGGAAGGGACGGGGTGACAGGGCGAGGGCGAAGTGCTCGCTGCCGTGTCAGCCCTGCCGGAGCCAGGTGTGCCACTCTGCAAAGATCCGGGGCTTTGCACGGCAGCAGCACTCCGCTCAGCCCTTGCACCACAGCGGTGCCCCTCTCAGCCCTTCCCGTGGTGGCGCAGGAAGGGCAGCAAGGGCGGCGTGTCAGAAAGCCTCAGGGGAGCCGTGGCAGGAGAGAAGCCTGCTGCCCTCTGACCCCTGCCAGAACTGCGCCGCGCTGCTTTCGGCAGGGACAGGATGAGGGCAAAGCACCCGCTGCCATGTCAGCCCTGCCGGAGCCGGGCACGCCACTCTGCAAAGACCCGGGGCCTTGCATGGCAGCGGAGCTCCTCTTGCGGCGTCTCGACCCGGGTTCGAGGAGAGTAGTGCACACGGTTCCTGGGGCCTCGCAGGGCAGCAGCTCTCCACTCTCCTTGGGCCCGGGGAAAGGTGGCGTGAGCGGAGTGCCACCGCCCTGCAAGGCCTCTGGAGCCACAGCACTCCGCTGGCCTCCCTCCCTGCCTTTCCTTTCCACACCCCACCTGCCTCTGACCCCTCCCGAAAACCCCATTGCCTCCCTACCTGCCTTTCCCCTCCACACCTCACCTGGCTCTCAGCCCTCCCCAAAACCCCATTGCCTACCTACCTGCCTTTCCCCTCCACACCTCACCTGGCTCTCAGCCCTCCCCAAAACCCCATTGCCTACCTACCTGCCTTTCCCCTCCACACCCCACCTGGCTCTCAGCCCTCCCCAAAACCCCATTGCCTCCCTAACTGCCATTAGTCTCCCCACCCCCACCTGCCTCTGACCCCTTCCCAAACACCCATTGCATCCCTCCATGCATTTCCTTTCCACACCCCACCTGCCTCTGACCCCTCCCGAAAACCCCATTGCCTCCCTACCTGCTTTTCCCCTCCACACCTCACCTGGCTCTCAGCCCTCCCCAAAACCCCATTGCCTACCTACCTGCCTTTCCCCTCCATACCCCACCTGGCTCTCAGCCCTCCCCAAAACCCCATTGCCTCCCTAACTGCCATTACTCTCCCCACCCCCACCTGCCTCTGACCCCTTCCCAAACACCCATTGCCTCCCTCCATGCATTTCCTTTCCACACCCCACCTGCCTCTGACCCCTTCCCAAACACCCATTGCCTCCCTACCTGCCTTTCCTCTCCACACCCCAACTGACTCTCAGACCTCCCCAAAACCTCATTGCCTCCGTACCTGCCATCCCTCCCCAGACCCCTCCTGCTCACCTCTCCCCAGACCCACCTTGCCCCCCACCTGCCAGCCCTTTCTAACCACAACTTCCCACCAGCCCTCCGCAGCCCCAGCTTTCTAGAGCCCATTGTATTTATTTGCACAACAGGCTCTGTTTCTAGTATAAAATAACAAAACTTCACCCCCTACCCACCACCCATTGAAAAGGCAATATAATGTTGATAACAAAAACTATTGAACTCAAATTAATAAGAAAGCAATTTTCATGCCAAATGCTAAATCAAAAAACATGATATATGTACAGCCTCTGAGAGACCATGTGGAAAGTGAACTCATTTGGGCCTGTTGAACAAAAGTGCAAAATCAAGGGCCTGTCTTTATTGGGAAAAGAGAAAATGCCCCCCCCCGAACCTCAATACTGCTGGGTAGCACAAACTGCTAGTGACATATTAAACTGGTGTTTTTAAGTTTGGATTGTTTCCCCCCTTCCCCACTTATTCGGCTTGCAAGGAAATGGGGAAAAAAACAATTTCTTGACTCTGGAATGCTTTCCGTTGCTCAGTTGTTTCTTACTGGAATTAGTTCCTTTATGAGGAGTAGGGGCTGAATGAGTTAACTTTTTTGTGCAGATTTTGATAGGTCAGTGGAGGTAATGTTGAGTTTATACAGTAAAGCTTGTCCTGATACGATAGAGTACCATACGGCAAATATTTTCAAGTTTAAAGAAATAGCATTAGCAAGGAGCCAAGACATAATTTATTGCACCCACGGGCCGTCATTCCAGTCAGGGGCCTGTTATTCCAGTCCCAGAGCCCTTCTGGCCCACCCAGGGTCCATCATTCCAGTCAGGGGCCTGTCATTCCAGTCCACGAGCTCTTCTGTCATGCCCAGGCACCGTCATTCCAGTCAGGGGCCTGTCATTCCAGTCCCCGAGCCCTTCTGGCACACCGAGGGCCCGTCATTCCAGTCAGGGGCCTGTCATTCCAGTCCCAGAGCCCTTCTGGCACACCCAGGGGCCGTCATTCCAGTCATGGGCCTGTCATTCCAGTCCCTGAGTCCTTCTCTCACACCCAGGGCCCTTCATTCCAGTCAGGGGCCTGTCATTCCAGTCCCAGAGCCCTTCTGGCACACCCAGGGGCCGTCATTCCAGCATGGGGCCTGTAAATCCAGTCCCCAAGCCCTTCTGGCACACCCAGGTGTCGTCATTCCAGTCTGGGGCCTGTCATTCCAGTCCCAGAGCCCTTCTGGCACACCGAGGGCCCGTCATTCCAGTCAGGGGCCTGTCATTCCAGTCCCCGAGCCCTTCCAGGCACACCCAGGGGCCTTTATTCCAGTCAGGGGCCTGTCATTCTAGTCCCCGAGCCCTTCTGGCACACCCAGGGGCCGTCATTGCAGCATGGGGCCTGTAAATCCAGTCCCCGAGCCCTTCTGGCACACCCAGGGGCCGTCATTCCAGTCAGGGGCCTGTCATTCCAGTCTCAGCACCCTTCTCACACACCCAGGGGCCTTTATTCCAGTCAGGGGCCTGTCATTCCAGTCCCCGAGCCCTTCTATCACACCCAGGGCCCGTCATTCCAGTCAGGGTCCTGTCATTCCAGTCCCCGAGCCCTTCTCACACTCCCAGGGGCCGTCATTCCAGTCAGGGGCCTGTCATTCCAGTCCCCGAGCCCTTCTGGCACACTCAGGGCCTGTCATTCCAGTCAAGGGCCTGTCATTCCAGTCCCCGAGCCCTTCCGTCACACCCAGGGCCCGTCATTCCAGTCAGGGGCCTGTCATTCCAGTCTCAGTGCCCTTCTCACACACCAGGGGCCTTTATTCTAGTCAGGGGCCTGTCATTCCAGTGCCAGAGCCCTTCTGGCACACCCAGGGGCCGTCATTCCAACATGGGGCCTGTCAATCCAGTCCCCAAGCCCTTCTGTCACACCCAGGGACCATCATTCCAGTCAGGGGCCTGTCATTCCAGTCCCAGAGCCCTTCCGGCACCCCCAGAGGCCGTCATTCCAGCATGGGGCCTGTCATTCCAGTCCCCGAGCCCTTCTGTCACACCCAGGGCCCGTCATTCCAGTCAGGGGCCTGTCGTTCCAGTCCCAGAGCCCTTCCGGCACCCCCAGGGGCCGTCATTCCAGTCTGGGGCCTGTCATTCCAGTCCCAGAGCCCTTCTAGCACACCCAGGGGCCGTTATTCCAGTCAGGGGCCTGTCATTCCAGTCCCAGAGCCCTTCTGGCACACCCAGGGGCCGTCATTCCAGTCTGGGGCCTGTCATTCCAGTCCCAGAGCCCTTCTAGCACACCCAGGGGCCGTCATTCCAGCATGGGGCCTGTCAATCCAGTCCCAGAACAGGTTATCTGAGCCCAGACACTTTCCTTCAAAATCCATTCCACGTTTTCTTTGCACCTCTTTTTTTGCTCTAATGTGTTTCAATGGAGCCCATGCAAGTCAATGGGCATTCCAGTTTGCCATTATTTCCTATGGGCATTCAAGCCTCTCCCATTATTTCCAATGGGCAATCCTGTCATTCGTTTTAGTACATCCCTTTTGAGTGTAGGTTTTATATGGTCTGATTTGCCTCCTGCTTACTGGCAATGGAGGCCATTTTGGTGAGGCTTTTACAGCTTCTGCTGTGCTGGGGTGGCCATTTTGAGTGTGTCATCCTGTGGCCTGCTTAGCCTAGCACTAGCATCCATTTTATAGAGGCCTCTGCAGTTTACACAGTGTTTGGGCTGCCGTTTTGGGGGTATGAATTACTGCAGTACATTGCGTTACTGTACATTTCCATCATGCCACTATAAATTTTTCTTTTTAAAAAAAGGCTAGCAGCTCTGCTAAGGGCAAACAGCCACTGAATACGTATCCTGCAAAGCAGCCCTACCTGCACAGTTAACCTTTGAGGATGATGAAGTGGCCATAGGGTGTCAGGAAATACTGGGCTATCAGTATCCATCAGTCAGGAGGGCTGAAACATGGTTAGGCTCAGTCCCTGCAGGCCTCCAGCCTATCTAGGCTCCCCGCCACAAACATTTTCACTCTATTTGGAGAAAGTACTTACAGCTACAGCAGTGAAGGCCTGGCTGAGACTGGGGGGGGGGGGGTTGCAGTCATCTGAAGGGCAGATTGCTTTACATATTATTTCTATTGGCTTAGCAAGGATTTATAGGCTCAGGGTAGTAGCTTGTAAACCCCTTCCCCTGCTCAATTTTGCAGCCTTAGCACAATTGACAGCTGGTAGCAGAGTTGGCCTAGGCTGCTGTAACCTAGTCATGTGAGGGTGACAGTGAACCTGACTGGCAGATAGGTAAGTCCACTGACTCCTAGTGTATGACTGTGGGGGCTCCTGGGGTCAGGCAACAGTCTCCAGGCTCCCATGTTTAGAGTCCTGGGTTGTTTCATCTTGGGTCTTGCCTTTGAGTTTTATAGTCTGGCCTCTGAGTTATTTCTTGATTCAGTTATAAAGGGACAGTCATAAAGGGAGCAGCAGTTTAGGGGTTAACTCTCCTCTTCAGGAAGCAGAGGAGAAGGATGAGGTGAACCTGAGGAGGGAGACACTGAATTAGATTTAAGGTGGTTTACTGCATATGGACCAGACAGCTGCCAGCTGGCCTCCTTTAGGGGAGCTTCAGCAGCTTGCTGGGCTTCGAGCCTTGTCTCCAGGGTGTGGACACCTAGAGGTGGAGTTTCCTTGGAGTTTCTGCTGCCTTGGGGCTTAATAGTTCTGGGTTTAGTTCAGGGGCGCTGGTGGGCTGAGCAATGGCCCATTGACCAGTCAGAATGGGGGTCTTACTGTAGACTGTATATGCTTGGAATTTTCCGATCCTCCTGGCAGCTGGTGTGGGGGAGGGAACTAGATAACCCCTCAGCACACTTCATGGGGACAATTAGGCAGTGGTGCCCATACCTAACCTTTCATCCAAATCATATAGGATTTTGAGATGGGTTCCGGAGACTGGTCCTGGCATTTATGTTTCAAGGCAACACCCAGTCTCACCTGCAGATACAACAGGGCAGCTTGTCCCTCAGATTTCCTCTGAGCTATGCCTTCAGGGATGGCTGTGGTTGTTTGGCAACCAGATGATATAGCCCCCAGCAGGTGGTGCGCCTATGTCTAAGTAGATGGCAGTCTCTAGGCTGGGACATAGGTTGGTCTGTAGGAGTTATGGCTAGTGGATATACCCCACATTTATGGGGGGGGGTGAAATTAAGGGGCTCGCCTTGTATCCAGTAGCAGCCATCAGGCAGCTTATGTGCCTTTAGGTTCACCAGTAAACCTCCCAGTTTGATGTTGGCCTGGGCATTTTCTGGGGCCGCATGATGTTCATGTTTGGTGTGAATGTTAGATTCTTGAGCATTTGCACAGTGATGACCCAAGCCCTTAAGGAAGGGTCTGGTTGACACTGCACTTAGCCACAAGGAACATGATGGCCAGCTGTTACTGCTGTTTGATGGGACATGGGGATCTTTACCTCACTCCTGGTCATTCACCTGGGGGTAATGAGCTGGAATTCCCAAGGGCACAGCCCTTCCATTACAGGCCCCGCAGACGTGCATGTATAGGCACGGTGACCCAGTGTGCTTGAGGGGAGGAGCTGTCCTCTGCCTCACATACTGTCATTCACATGGGCAGTAATGACCTGGGCTGTGGGGCATGGCCCTTGCATGCATAGGCTGGGTGGCCTCGTGAGCTGGAGGGTGGAGCGGCCTCCATTTCACATTCAGTTTTTTCACCTGGGTGGTATGACCTTGGTTCATGGGGTGTGGACCTTTCCTTACATGCTCACACAGACCTGCAGCCTGGGTTTAGGCTCTGTTTGGAAAAAGGTGTGCCTATCAGGATATGAATCTGCACTATTTCATGTAACGTCACTGATAGCCTTCTGCGGAGCTCTTAGAGGAGTGAGCTGGTGGCCCAATCCCTCACAGATCTGTCTGGGTGTGCACTGAGGGCACAGGACCTGAAGTTTGCGATTGATTCAGTGACCCTTCATATTAGGTGGTCCAAGATGGATCAGTGACAGCGGGGGCACAATTGTTCAGGTGGGCCTTTGTGACGAGTCCAAGCGGTGCAACTGCAATGGGCTATCCGGGACCAAAGAGTAGGTCAGTAATAGTAGGCAGTGTATTGGGCATACGTGCACCCCTGCTGACGCTTTAAAGCGTTGTGTCTAATTGTTTCTTTTTCTTCTTAGGTGCTGTGGTTCACTGCAGGAGGTGTTGAATCCTCATATGTGGACACAGCATGATTTTCTGGGTGGCCCATCAGGCCGAGAAGATGCCAATCAGGTCCCACCTTGGGCTTAGCAGATGGGCCATTGTAGAGTGACGGCCTCTGGGTGCGATCCTCTGCCTCATATTTTGGTCATTCACCGTGTGGTGTTGACTTTGGCATACTGGGCATGGCCTCTTGGTTTCAGGCTCACACAGGCTTGCAGCACCCAGGCAAGTAGTGGTCTGATCGTAGAGGGGAGGTGCAGGCCTCCACCTCGGATGCTGGTCATTCACTGCGTGGTGTTGACCTTGTCTTGCAGGGCATGGCCCTTTCCTTACAGGCTCACACAGGCTTGCAGCGCCCAGGCAAGTAGTGGCCTGATGGCTTGAGGGGAGGTGTGCCTCCGCCTTATGTTCTGGTTATTACCTGGATGGTAGTGACTTTGGTCTACTGTGCTTCCCCGTCATGGTGGCGGGAAGGGTCATTCACCTGGGTAGTGATGACCTTGGTCTGCAATGCTTCTGCGTCAGTGTGGCGGGAAGATTGAGACCCACTAGGTTGGGGATAGGCATATGGCTAACAGAGCCCAAGAGAAAGCTGTCGGGAGGGACTGAGCATCTATTTGCCGCGCCCCTGCATAAAGGCTGAATTTGTCAACCTCTACAGAGGTTATCAGAGGGCATAAGGCCAAAATGGCCCTTTAAAAGGCTTTGGGAGCAGGAGGGGTATTTATTTGCCCTTTCCTGGCATTAGGGCTGAAGTTGCCAACCTCTGCAGAAGTGTCAGTGTTCACCTATTGGTGAAGGGCAACACAATATTCTGTGGTAACTGACGGCAAGGGTGATGGTTGGCACTAGGCTAACTGTGGGGTGCAAGGGCCTAAGCAGAGGCTTGACCCTAGCTGTGGCAGGTTAGATTTGGGTAGACAGAGCGGGCCGGTGAGCACCCGGTGGCACCTCCCCATTGGTGGGGAATAGGGGTCTGTCAGGGATTGGCTGGTGGGCTGTATGGATGCCAGCTGAGAGGGCAGACTGCCTGTGGGACCCCCTGTACAAGTCCTTCCCTCGGGCTTCACAGCTGGGGTGTATGGAGCTTTAAGGGGGGAACCATTCACCTGGCCAGTCGGGTTACAGCCATTCACATGGATGGCTCACACCTGGGGCAGGGGGTGCTCACCCAAGCAGGTCGAGGAGTTGTTCCAATTGACCCCTTGTCTCGACCTGTACCGCTAGTTATACCCTTGCCGTTATTAAGTTTAATGTTGGTCAATAAATGGCCCAAATTTATACCCAAGCCTTGTGTCTGTCTCTTCATTCCAAGTGGGGGGGGCAAGATGGCACACCCGGCTGCATGTGAAACATGCTTAGGCTGGCTGCCACTTTTTGCCTCACTGCACGGACAGAGAGACAGCCAGCCTTACATTCCTGGGCATCCAGGCTTTGGGAGGTGGGGCCTAGCCCTGTAAAGGGCAGCTCCGCCTCTGTAGGGCTCAGTCAGCTTTGAAAGCTCGGCCCACCCACCACACCCTATGGCAGTACAGGATTAGCTGGTTGCTGTTTACCAGGGCCAGGTAGGAATTTTTTGTCTTTTTCCCAAATTGGCACAGGGAAGAGGTGTTTTTCGCCTACCTTGTACTGTTTTGTAGGAGTGGTATTTGGAGTGATGGAACTGTAACCTAGGTCCCTGGCAGGTTAGATTTGGGTAGACAGAGCGGGCCGGTGAGCACCCGGTGGTACCTCCCCATTGGTGGGGAATAGGGGTCTGTCAGGGATTGGCTGGCGGGCTGTACGGCTGCCAGCTGAGAGGGCAGACTGCCTGTGGGACCCCCTGTACAAGTCCTTCCCTCGGGCTTCACGGCTGGGGTGTATGAAGCTTTAAGGGGGAACCATTCACCTGGCAGGCCGGGTTACAGCCATTCACATGGATGGCTCGCACCTGGGGCAGGGGGTGCTCGCCCAAGCAGGTCGAGGAGTTGATCCAATTGACCCCTTGTCCCGACCTGTACCGCTAGTTATACTCTTGCCATTATTAAGTTTAATATTGGTCAATAAATGGCCCAAATTTATACCCAAGCCTTGTGTCTGTCTCTTCATTCCGAATTGGGGGGGGGCAAATACAAATCAAAAGCTATAGTATAAAATAATGTCATAAAATAACTCTCACATAAAGAAATAGTAAATACCTGATAAGAACACAGCAATAAAAAGAGTGGCCAACAAGTGCCATTGTGTTCTGCAGAATGGCATAGTAATAATGCCTTCTGGCATGTTCATCTAGTATTCATCAGTGTCAACACAGAGGGTCTTTGGTTGACGAGGAAAACAGTTTCTCCATATAAATGGCACATGCAACTGATTTCTTCCTTGGAGAACAAGAGGGAGGCTGGTTGTTGACATTATTGAACTGCTGCAGATAATAAACAAACAATGTGGCCTGGATCAGGCCAGCTTTCCCCCTCAGTCTCACCCATTTCTCCTTCTTATTACAGTCACTGCCTCGCATGGCTTTAGTCCATGCATGATCCTTCAGGACAGCCTTTCCAGGTGGGCAAAGCACCTCCTTCCCTTTTCACCAGTTGGATTCAACTCTGTAAAAATAAAAGGATGTAGAAATTCTCCACAGCACCTCCAAACCAAGTATTACGACTAAACTGGGGATGCTGTACCCTTTTTTAAAGGGGGAAAAAAAAACCTTCTCAGTTTTTCCTGACAGTTTCAGAACAATGTAGATAACAGTTTTCTATTTGCTTCCTGAGTGCAGCCTTTTCAATTAGAGCCCTGATAATACAACACCTTTTCTGTATTCAGCCAAAGCATCTTTCATTTCACTCAAGGTGCAGACAAGCTACCATCACTAATTTGTCACTGCAATGTGTCACATGCCTTATGTGATACATTTTGCAGCAATATCACCTTTGTGGGCTTATTGTCATGGGCCACACTTCTTGGGCAAATCTTTCAAATCAAGTGAAAAGGTTAAAAGCATGTAATTTTGAGTTTTGACTCAAAACATTCTCCTGCTTTCCCAAAGTCACCTGGCGCCAAGTAGAAGGACTTGAAGCTTTTATGACTCTGGAAGCCGGCTGCTGCTATGTGTCACTGTGCAAAATAACTCGAACAGCAGTTTGCTGGCAACGGTGTTTTCACACGCAGCCTTACAAAATCATAATTTGAGAACATAAAGGACCCATGCTAATTTCTATGAAAAGAAACGTTAGAAGAAATTTAGCTAGTGTGAGCTAGACGAGATAAATGGATTATATGGGCATGAAGAAAGGAAGCATTATCCCACAAAGAACCACTAAAGCGTATGTTTAGGTAAAGTATTTACATAATCTAAGTTCTTTTTGTTTTTTTCTCCCCCAAAGCTAAGGTTACACAGCAATAAAAAGAAAGATTAGATACAATTTTTGCTTTCAGTGACCATCCTTTGTAGTATTTCCCACTTAGAGAGAAGTCAAATAAGGTTTTTCTTACTTTAGACTACTGCATACTCCCATATGCAACTATAATATAATATGCATAACATGTTGTTCCAATATCATGCATGGCAAATGCACATATGCACTGCAAATGCTGCTAGCTGAGACATAGTTTCATTTTAACACCTTGCTTTAATGTGCAAGCACACGCACAGTTGGATGCTATGCACCATCAATGCACAAATTTTTTCCTTTCCCCCCAACCAGCTCCAAAATTCCATAGGTAGGAATTAACAGTGCAATCAGTGCAATTGCTCTGTAAGGGACCACTCAGAATTCAAGCAAAATGGGCTGCTGTTGTGAGAAAGGAGAAGTCGTCAAAATCATCTTTCTTTTTCTCTCGCTCCAGCTTGAAATAACCATTGGCAGAAGATGGACGAGTGATTTTGTCTGTTTGACTTTCCTCACTGCAGTTGCCCAAGTTATTTGCCTTTTGATCACGTTGGTCCCCAAACTCATATGTCCCCTGCAGGGTGTTGCGCTCTGCAGACAAGCAACTCCTGGTGGTCCCTGGCCCGAAGGACATCTGACTGGCCTCAACCAGGGCCAGGACTTTTTCTTCCCTGGCCCCAGCCTGGTGGAATGCTCTCCCACGGGAGATCTGGGCCCTGCGGGACCTGTTACAGTTCCGCAAGGCCTGTAAAACAGAGATGTTCTGCCGGGCCTTTGGCTGAGTGCCAGTGGGTGTCCTCCTTCTTCCATCTAAGACCACCACTTTTTCTGGGGCTGCCCTCGGTCATCTGCTATGCCTGTATACGGACTCACAATATTTGTTTAAATAGCCTGCTCCTGGACTATTTTAATGCCTTTTTAAAAATTATTATTGATTTTATGGTTTTGTGACTTTTAATGTATTTTTGAATGTTGTTAGCCTCCCTGAGCCCATCTGTGGGGAGGGCAGGGTATAAATCAAATAAATAAATAAATAAATAAATAAATAAATAAATAAATAAATAAATAAATAAATAAATAAATAGTGTTGCCTTTAGGGCCACTGGGAGAGGGGATGACTTTTGCCCTGTGTGACTGGGGGGGGGGTGTCAAATGTGTCATTGTGGGGTCCACATCCCAGTTTGGCTCCAACAACACACTAAGGTAGCCTGAAAATAAAGCTGAAAACCTTCCTTCTATTACATCCCAAGGCCAACTCAGAGAGGATGCTGATGCAATTTAAAAATGCCACTAGCAGCAGAGCAGGCTGAGGTGCTCTTGTTCCTTCATGTCTTATCAAGGGCCAAAACAGCCTGCCTCTCTCTCTCTCTCTCTCTCGCACACACACACACACACACATGATTGTTTCAGCACTTGAAAAGGCACAGGAGAGGGAGACACAAGAGCACCATTCTGCTGTACCAATCAATACTGGGCCCTTGAGGCATTTTAAAATCTCTGGGATAAGACACCACAGAGGCCATCACCAAGACCGGCTTCCCAGCTTTAGCCACATGGCACCCTTGACTCCAAAACAGTCACCACTCCTCTTCACGAGCCCTAGTAGGCCCCATTATATCTTAGCCTCAGTCTGTCCTCCCAAGCTGGGCTGCTCCACTGCAGCGGTCCTCCCTGCTCTGTGCAATGAGGCCAAGGAAAGAGGCACAGTGCCTGGCTTTCTTGTGGTGCCTGCATGTGCCTCATTGGCACAGAAGCAATGGGGCTGGTGAGGACCAACTGTGGATGCTGGAAGACGCAGAGTAGCAGTACAGCTACAACACATACTTCTGGATGCCAGAGTGCCTCAGAAGAAAGAGGGACTGGGTATTGGGGGGGGGGACCTTAAGGATAGACTGCTCCCTGGGAGTTTTTTTTCACAATGACTTAAATGGCTAGTCTGTCCGTACATGTCATCACAGCAAGTCAGATACACATATACTCATATATCTATAAATGTACATGTGTTATGTGAGTCACTAATAATGTACCAGTCTATCTACCATTCTGTCCTCAAACAAATCTTATCACCTAGGTCCTTCTAATAGCCTGGTTTACAGAACCTCTTAAAGAAAAAAAAAGAAATGTTTGGATCCACGGAGAACAATCTGAAGTGAAAATAAAACCATTTAGCACTGAAACCAACTAAGTGTCTTTGGGCATCCCTACTGCATGTTTCAATAAGCTACTACTAGAGATGGGCATGAACAGCAATACGAACAAAAAAAAGCCACGAACAACCCAATCCGCTGTTCGCGAGCAAGCTGTTTGTGAGGCCCCGTTCCCAGCGAACATGTGTTCATTCCAAGCCCTCTCTGTGGTGTTCGTCAGCCATTCGTAAAGCCAGACAGTCTGGCACCTTTCAATCAATTCCCTGGCAACATAGGCATGAACTGTCTGAATGCTGTCTGAACTCCTTCTGGCTTTCCTTCTGGCTTGTAACCCCTCAAAGTACCTTCCAGCAGACAGTCCAGTTTTTGCCACTGTGAAAAGAAAATAACAGGAAAAGGAGGGACCCATGGGTCATGGCTTTCCTGGGGTCCAATCTCTCTAAAACTTGGCAGGTCTTCAGAGGACAGTGAGGACTATGTCCCCTGCAAATTTGGTGGGTGTTGGACATTGAGAAGGTCAGTTTGTAACCCTTCAAAGTAGCTTCCAGCAGACAGTCCAGTTTTTGCCAACTGTGAAGAGAAAATGACAGGAAAGGGGGAGATCCATTGATCATGCCTTTCCCGGGGTGCAATCTCTGTGAAACTTGGGGGATCTTCAGAGTACAGTGAAGACTATTTCCCTTGAAAATTTGGTGGGTATTGGACATTGGGAAGGTCAGTTCGTAACTCCTCAATTAACTTCCAGCAGACAGTCCAGTTTTTGCCACTGTGA